>NC_139564.1:43312331-44595475 GCF_965112155.1 Podarcis liolepis | reverse complement strand
AGTTCTGTATTATGGTCTCCTCCAAATGACTTGTTAGTTGAACACTCATTCTTTTTTGCTTGCACAAAGCTTAAGCAGAAGTTATACAATCACTACTCTTTATTGAGCATTCTTTCTTATTTTCTTTGCAGTGATGTCACACATAATCCCATCCATTGATCATTATCCCATACTTTTCCATACATTTCCTTAACTGCAAAAAGTCTGCTGTAGTGGATTTGTTATCCCAGAGCACTTCAATCATTTTTTCATTATGATTTAACCCTTCCTACATATACTGATGCCTGTCCCTTCCATAAAATACAGACAGTCTGGAAGAGACCACTGTCTTTTATCCTGCAAAACCCCACTCTTAGCTCTTCATTATCTGCATTCCTGTGCTGAAGGTTACAAATATGCAAGACAATGGGCAATTGAGAGATGAAGCCAGGCTATCAATTATAACAGCTGTACCATCATGATAGTAAGATATTTAAAGTACTTAAGAGATTGTTATCAGAGTGTGAAAGTTGCAAAGTTGTTTTTAACCTATGCCTTTTATAAGCTTATTATTACTTATATCTATCTACCTGTGTACTGCCAATGGCTGCTAAGCAATCCAATTCTATATATAGCATTCTTTGAAAAGGAGATGATGGCACAGCTATATTTAAATGCACAGTAGTTTGAAAATAAAATGCCTGCCCTAAGGAATGTTAGATATTTAGTCCCATTTAACTGTTGAAACCTCACTGACTCTGATTAGCTGTCATATGTTCATGTTATAATTATGTTACATATGGTAGCCTGTTAAGAAATGTCAAAGAATTTTTGAATTACTAGATGCTGTGCCACATTTCCTTAAGCTAGCTGTGTGATTCTACAGCTAGAGGGACTATACTGCGCTAATTGCTGCTTTTAGCTGCTAATTGCCAGTGGACAGAGGAGTCTTTGAAAGAGAATATTTGATACTAGAGGCATATGCTTTTGTCTAGACCACCTATTACAAAACACTAAGCAATTTCCACAAACAAAATTGTTAGGGTTAGGAAAGTTTTGGAATGAGTGAGAGTGCATTTCCCACACAGCTGCATACCCCCCCTGTGCCAGCCAGCCAATAATTTATACTTCTCTACTGTATTCTAAACTTCTCTTCCTTGCCATCTTTGCCATTTTGTGGGGGGGGGGCATGCAAATTCTTTGTACAGAATGGGCAACTTTTATGGATCTTAAGAGTAGTGATGGGAGAGGGGGAGCTAACAGCCTTAGGTAGACTACTAATCATCTTTTGCATAGAAGTAGCATATGGCTACTAGGGTACCAGGTGCCCCTGGCTAGTTATTCTGTGGCACTCCCTTAATTGTGGACAGTTTTTGTCTGGCTAACTTTCTTGGCACTAATAGCTACAAATCTCCTTTTGAGTATTGGGGGGAAAATGCTATTTATGTCCTTTAGGTTTTTAGCCTGCCTTTTCTCAAAGGCTTGGGAATAAAAAAATGTAGAAATACCCTCAGTTCTTGCACTAGGATTGCAAATTACCACTGCTGTATGTGGTAATCTCAAATTTAGACTACTGTAAAGCATTGGTAAGGAGCCAGGTGCGTTTTGCAACTGGTGTGGGTCCAATTGTATAAGTTCAAAGCTGCAATCTTGCATGTACTGAGACCCAATTGAACATTGCAGAAATACCTGAATAAGTGTGTGTAGGATTACACATGTAAATGTTTTAAAGGGTCTTTGAAAAATACACCTGTGTGCATAGCAAATGGGCTAGTAACAAATTTTATGGGTTGACAATTTTTATGGCCTTGCAAGGCTGGTATTTATGACGATGCTTGTAGCTATATCCAGCAGTTTATAAGCAACAACCACCATCCCTGCTACCTCCTAGTTGCAAATGGCTTGCTTGAATAAAATGCTTCATATCTGGAGGTTGCTCATACTATCATAATACTTCCTGGCATAGCAGTCTATCTCCACTGCAGCAGAAGAATTCCTATGAATTAGGGAGATTTGTGATGGCTGTAGAAGATGCGTAATTGAACTTATGTTAGTGATGGAGATGAGTCTGCAGTTACTTGACACTAAGTCGGAGAAACAGAATAGTGGTGTTTCATATCTGACCAGACCATAACACTGATCACTTAGGGGGGAAATAGTAATGTGCTGATCTATAGTGCTTTCTAAATAAAAATGAACATTGATTTTAAAAACAACAACCAAAGAATCAGCTGCATGGTCATTTAAGGATGGTAGATATTCTGTTCATATTTAGCAAGAGGAGTTAAATCAAGGATTGGAGAAGAGGTAAAAAATCTAGTTCATGCTGAGTGACATATTCCATTTACAGATCTTAAAAAAGTAGACTTCAAATGTCAAATGGAATAACTCTTCATCTTCATCGGTATTGTAGATTATATATATATATATATATATAGAGAGAGAGAGAGAGAGAGGGGGAGTGTTCCACAGCAGCAAGGTTTCATATATAAAGGATATGAGTACAGGAGTTGAATTAATCGTTGTACAAATGTCAGTTTGACCTCTTTCTGAGAGCACCATTCAGAAACTTTTGGTACTATTCTCTGTTTCAGAATGAATGGATGATATAATCCATTTTCTTGAAAAAGTAACATTGTATAAATTATAGGTTGGATTCTGTGCCAATGCTAGGGGTGTGGGTGTGTGCGTGCACATACAAACAGTTCTTTAAAAGAAACATGAGAGCCCTGCTAGTTCAGACCAAAGGCCCATCATAGTCCAACACTCACAATGTCTTATCTGGATGCATATGGGAAGCCTGTATGCAGGACCAGAGTGCAACTGTGCTCTCCCCAACTGTGATTCCTAGCAACTGGTATTCAGAAGTATACTGCCTCCAACAGTGGAGGTAGAACATAGATGTCATGGCTAGTAGTCATTGGTAGCCTTATCCTATATTCATTTGTCAATATGCTTTTTAAAGCTGTCCAAGGTAATCACCATTATTGAATTTTGTGGGAATAGATTCCATAGTTTAAGTTGGAGCTGTGTGGAGTACTTACCTTTTGTCTGTCTTGAATTTTCCAACATTCAGTTTTATCAGATGGTCCCAGGTTCAAGTAAAAGAAATAGAGAGAGAAAATTTCACCCTATATACTTTCTCCACACTACGCAGAACTTACATATCTTTTACATCGCCCCTTATTCACTCTTTTTCTAGAGTAGAAGGCCTCAAATGTTGCAAGCTTTCCTTATAGGGAAGTTACTCCAGCCATGGAATCATTTTCGTTGTCCTTCTCTTAACATTCCAAGCTATCCAATATCTTTTTTGAGGTGACTGATGGAATGGTAAACAATATTCCAAGTTCTGACTCACCATAGATTTTATGACATGGGCAGTTTTACTTTCTGTCCCTTTCCTGGTAATCCCTAACACAGAATTGGCCTTTTCTCACAGCTGTCGCACACTGGCTCAACATCCAGTACAACCTCAGGATCTCATTCTTGGTCGGTTACCTCTAAAACACATTAGTATACATGTGATTACCTGGTGATTTGCCAGTTTTAAATTCATCAGTAAGGCCTAGAACAGGGGTCAGCAATCTTTTGCAGCCTTGGGCCAGTCTACCGTCCCTCAGACCATGTGGTGGGCTGGACTATATATTTTTTTTGGGGGGGGGGGATGAACCAATTCCTATGCCCCACAAATAACCCAGAGATGCATTTTAAATAAAAGGACACATTCTACTCATGTAAAAACACGCTGATTCCCAGACTGTCCGTGGGCCGGATTGAGAAGGCAATTGGGCTGCATCCAGCCCACGGGCCTTAGGTTGCCTACCCCTGGCCTAGAACTTAGTCTGTTCTCGCAACTCAGGCACAAGGTTCTGCCCTATATCTTCTACTGTGAAGAAAGATGCAAAGAATTCATTCAGTTTTTCTGCAACCTCCTTCTGCTCCCTTAGCACACCTTTGAGTCCATTAATACCCAGAGGTATTCCCTAGCTGGTCAACTGCTACTAATGCATTATTATTATTTTTATGTTGCTGTTCTTCCTATTTTTAGCAATATTCTCAAATGCTTTTTAGCACCCCTTTTAAATTGCTAATCTGAGATTTGTTAAAATTGCTAATCTGAGATTTGTTAAATTTGGGGGTTTTTTTTTGGAAAACTTTATAAAAACTTTATAAAAACCTTATAAGAATATTTGCATTTCTTTTGCCAAAGTTTGTGGCATCCTCATTTGGATGACACTAACATGTTCTGAAGGAAGCCTTTTTGTCTACAATAGTTTCATTGGCTTCTTGTTAACTGTATTGATGTCCTGGTGGCACTTTCTTTTCCCTGAGCTGCATTATATATTTTAACTAAGCTTCTATTATTGTGCCCCAACCCACAGCATTCTTGACAGATTTGATCCTTTTGCCTTTCTTTTTCAACTATCTCCTCATTTGGGGAAACTTTTCTCTTTTGAAGTCAAATGTGACTGTGTTGGACATCAGTTGGCAATTCTCCAATTGAATTTGAAAGCACCATGGTCACTGTTCCCGATCAGTTCAACAACATTTACATCTCACAAAAAGGTCCTGGGTGCCATTAAGTCCAGCTTCACAGCCCCTCTGGTCAGTTTTTCACTAACTGTTCTAGGGCAGTCATTTAGGTATCTTGAAATTTTACTCTTTGTTGTGACTAGAATATGCGTTTATCTAGTCTATGTGAAGGTAATTGAAATCGTTGATTTTATTAAGCAATTTCTTCCTGGTTTTAGTATTCCTTTCAAGATTTCTTTGATCAGTTTGAAAAGGAGGATGGTAAATTACAGTTGGGGCCTGGTGTTACCACACACAGTGATTTTGTGGAGGAGTCTGCTCCTTTCCAGATTTCAAGGAGCATGAAAGTATCTTACTCATGCAAATGAATATATTATTACACAATGTAGTCCACTGGCTCTTGTGTCATAAAACTCTATTTATACGTTGAACTCTTTTAAGTGTTTTCTCAAGGGATATAGATCCTTGGAAAGTCAATATTTTAGCCAGCCATATAATAAGAAATCCAATAATTCAATCTGATTGTGGAGCTGAATGAAATGACAAAAATCTGAATACTTATTAAAGAATTCATTTTGTAAAGTCAGATTTCATGCTCAGTAATTTTAATGTATCTATAATGCACCCAGTCATTATTAAAATGTTTAGTCTTTTTTCACAGCTGTATTGCAATAATAACTACGGACCATATTTTTCTTTATATGGACAAGTGTAACACTGTACATTGTTAAGTGGCAATCTGCATTTCTGAATCAACATGAATAATTATTTGTTTATTCATTATTATCAAACAAATAGTTTTCCACAATACTTTTAATTAGTCAGCTACAGTCTGCATTGCATCTTTGTTTCAAGAAAGCCAAAAAAATTAGAAAAGAAGTAAAAATAGAGGAAGAGAAAAAATGATAAAACTGTTGCTTGTGATAATATTCTTTTCCTTCATACTGTTATAATTTCATGTCTGGCTGCATTTGACTGAGATAATGTATATGCTTTGTGTAGTCCCTTTAAAAATATTGCTTAAAATAGACAATAGAGCAAGGCTAAAGTTGGGTTTAAGTTTCACAGAATGAAAAATTCTGAAAGGTTTTGCTACTGTTAATACTTGGCCAATGGCAGTTATTTGTTTGTATATTGAATTTCTATGCTACCCTTAAACAAATGGTGTGATAAACTTGTTGTATGATGAACCACTTAACTGTAACATCCATAGCTGCTTTTGTTAAATATGAGTGGGTTTTTGAAGCTCTCTTTGGACGAACTTAGAAATCATATCAGAAAAGCTTGGGTGAGCTAAAGGGCTCAGAAAGTGTATTTGCCAGTGTTCACCCCCCAAATCTTGACAGCCAGTCCTTCACCCCATTTACTCCTCCCCTCCTCCCATTTACCTCACAGGTGACCAGATGAGATAGGACCAACAAGGGGCAGGCATGTGAGGAAAGGAGAGGAGGATTGCTCTTTTTGTCCTGCCCCCCTCCAATATCCTGATGTGTTGGGTTGCAGTGGGCTAGGGCAGTGTTTCCCAACCGGTGTTCCGCGGCACACTAGTGTGCCGCGAGACGTTGCCTGGTGTGCCGTGGGAGGGAGGCAGGCGAGTCGGGCGGCGAGAGGCGGGGCGGCGGCGGCGAGGAGAGGCCGCCCAGCGCGGGGCTCTCGCCGTCTGCCTGCCTGGCTGCCTGCGTGGCGCTGACGTCACGGGGCTGTAATGTGCCCCACATAGGCACACGCGGGGCGGTGAGCGAGCTCCCTCCCACATCCCATCGCCGCTCGCTTCGGCCGGCCTACTGGGCTGTCGCAGGCGGAAGGCCTGCGCATGCGCGAGGTTTTCACGCCTTCGGGATTCCCTTCACACCTTCCTCCTCCTGGGTCCTTGAGAGCGCGGGAAGCGGCAGCGCGAGACCGGCGTTGAGCCTGGTAGGTATTGCGCTTGCCAAGGCAGTCATTTGGGAAATGAAAACTTGCAAAGCAAGCAACCAGTTCAATCTGAAGTACGTGTATGCTTAATATCCTGTATCTGAAACCTGTTCTGCCCCCTCCCCCACACTTGGTGCCATTTTCATCTACACATGCAGCAGAGTAAGTTGACCCAGAATAGTACCAATTCAGATGGCAGATGGGAGAATGACAGTGCTGAATGCTTTCCCATGTAGAACAGTCCCTGCAAATAAAAACCTAGCATATTTGGAAGAGGGATGCTAGCCTAACCATTACCTTCTATGCTGTTACTAGTTTTTTTATTTTTTTTTACATAAGTAAAAAGTGACCTTTCCCCATCTGGCATGGTGGTGTGCCTCGAGATTTTTTTCATGAAACAAGTGTGCCTTTGCCCAAAAAAGGTTGGGAAACACTGGGCTAGGGCACAGAACCTTGGGAGAAGTAGCTCTATGCAGTGAATTAGGGCAACAAAGAGTTAGGGCAAGCCTCTGCACCAGGGGTTGACAACCTGGTCCCTACCGCCCACAAGATTCTAGGTAGGTGGTAGGGGGTTCTACAGCACAAGCTGAATCCTCCTTCCACCGAGCACTGGTGGGCGGTAAGGAAATTTTACCACCAAGAAAGATGAATTAGTGGGTGGTATAAAAAGGTTGACTACCCCTGCTCTACACATTCCACTCACCACATGCCTACTACAGCGGTTCCCTCCCCTTCATTCACCTAGCTAGAAGGAAAAAGTGTACTAGCTGGGAGAAGTTAGTTTCTGCAAGTGGTGTCAGGAATCTCTTGTTTTTGATTTAAACTATATATGGATTTTATTGAAAAATATAAGTCATTTCTGGCTGAAGTGTTCTTTCTATGGCCTGCTGGTGTGTTCAGTAAAATCACTTGCCACAGTCAGGATGTTTTCTGTGAGGTATCTTTTTAAACTGGCAAGAGATAAGCAGCTGTCGCCTGGCTAGCATTTCTTGTGGCATCTCATTATATTCATGAAGGTAAGTAGCCTCATTAGTTTCTTTTTTCACTTATCACTGATGAGATGACACATGAGTAATTTATTAACTAGAAAGGAAGACACTAGGGGGTGGGGAATTAAATTAGATTCTGTGCTTCAGTATTCATAAAGGAGGGTGCAGGCAAACTCCCTAAATAGGGAGCAATTTTCTCAGGGGATGAATGCAAAACTGCTTAAGGAAATTAAAGTCATGACAGAGTAAGTAATCCAAAAATGTGTAGAGGCTGTTGTGCTTCTGAGCAGGTCTGGATTTCCCTTCAAAGTACAGTAGTGTTACAGTAATGGAGCATTTCAAGATTATTGGTAGGTGCAGGAAGTAGTTGTGCATTACAGCTAGACAATTGTAGGAACTGCCAGCTGATCGGGTCAAGTTGTGACAACTGCCTGACCCTCCGTTTGTTACAGTACCAAGAGGTTTAGGATCTTTTGCTAGAGTTATGATGTGTGTCCGTTATGAATACGTGTTTACCCTTAACCTTATGCCCAAAAGAAGTTCTTACACAAAAGGAATAAAGAAAGCATGAAATGAAAGTGATAGAATATATAAATGCTACTTCAGCCAGCAAAATTACAATTTAAGGAGCAGCAAATCCTGCAATACATATACCACTTGATCTAAAGAGTGAAAGAACCCCAAACTACTCTCCAAAGCTTGCAGAAAGTTAGCATGACAATTCTGCAGCAGAACCCACATTAAGGGCGGGGGAAGGGTATATCTGTCCATATGGACATGTGTTTGTTCCTTGAGAGTGTTGACTAAATTTCTTGTTGGACCAAGGAGAGTTGACTAACCATTGGAAATCTAGAGTTTTGGTACTCATTTTAGCCAATTCATTACAGTGAAGAAGAGAGCAGGGCTTTGAGATGAGCAATTCCTATTATTTGAATAGTTCTGTAATTCTATTGAATTTATCCCAGAGTTTCCTGCCTATTTCCCACTTTGTCCATCTTGCTCCATAAACAGTTGGAAGAACATCCTAGTCAACTGGCTATTCTTGTCTGCCTCCTGTCTATATCTGAAGAAGTATGCATGCACACGGAAGCTTACACCCAGAACAAACTTAGTTGGTATCTAAAGTGCTACTGGACAATTTTTTATTTATTTTGACTGCGGCTACCTACGTGAATCCTGTCTCAAAAGTTATCCCACCCATTATCTCCATGGCATCCATTCAGGTGTTAAGTAGATTTTAATGGTAGCTAGATTTACATATGCTGATCTTTATACAAGCTGTGAGGAGCTCAGGAAGTCTCCCGAGTGCCTTCCAGTACAGGTTTTGAGACCAGCCTGGTACCTGGGTCAAAAAAGTTGGAGTGTCTCATGTCACATTAATTTGTGCCACCATGATCTACAGTAATAAATCATAGAACATGTGCTTGCTGCCCTCTCTACTACTTTCTAGGTCTACCAAATACTCCACTACTTCTTCAACTTTCTATATCACCTTTTCCCCAGAATTAAATATAACACCCACTACTGTTCATGTCAAATTTCTCAGACCTGCCTGCTTCTTCTTCTTTGCTTCTTTTACTCTTAAAATAGTACTATTAATTGCACTTACATAATCTCTCTCCCTGCCCCCCCACCCCATTCCAATGTGTTGCTATGGTATTTGTTTTTCTTTAACAAATGTAATTTGGTGCATGATCTCTTATTGTAGTGATTACAAGATTTACATTTTCAAAACACACAGGGATGTTTTTGTTTCTTGGCGTTTGCTGCCTATGCCGTTGGTGTTCTTTCTATCAATCACATATGAATGACACTCTGCTCTTAATGCAATGCAAAGGAGAGAAAAAGGAATCTATCAAGAAAGGGGTTTTTTTTTTTTGCTTTCTAATAATTAGGACTGATTGTTCCTCACTTAATGCATTATAATGAATTTGAGGCTGCTCAAATGATTGCTGTGGAATTACAGAGATGAATGTAATAGTTTCCATTTTTCAAGAGGAGTGGGAGTTTCTAATTAGGCCTGGTTTTAAAATGCATGTGCGTGCACACACACTTGAAGTTTAAAGTTGGTGCAATTGGAAGCCAAGAAGCTGAATACTTCCCTCTTATAGGCCTGTTTAAGACATACCTGACTGTTAAGGTGCAAACCTGTTCTTGTGGGTCTCCATCTCTAAAGTCTGCTAGGTACTCTTATTGTAATCATTCAGAAAGGCAATTAAAACTATACAGTGGTACCTCGGGTTAAGAACTTAATTCCTTCCGGAGGTCCGTTCTTAACCTGAAACTGTTCTTAACCCGAGGTACTATTTCTGGGATATGCGGAGTCTGTAACCTGAAGCGTCTGTAACCCGAGGTACCACTGTACTAGAAACCCAATGGGATGGTGAAAGAGGCTTCCTTTGCGAGTCTGCCATGTTGCTGGCATGCAACATGTATTACAAGACTGCATTTTATTTTGTATGTTCCCAACCAGCCGCTCTGATGAGTAAAAAGCAGATGAGTGAACCGTGGGCTAGTAACTTTTGTGGGCTGAATTGTAAGGCTGATTTAACTGATCAAACATGTTTCAGGTGGGCCCAGGGAAACTGAAGTATTCCCTGGGGGAACGTAGCAAAATGTTGTTACCAGTATGCCAGTAAAGGAAACAAGGATACTTATTGATATTTATCAAATGACATCTGAGGAATGAAATTCTGAGCTGTTTGCTTCCATGTAATTTTATTCCTATCCAAAATTTACCAGTCTTCATATCCCACTCAGGGTATTCCTTATTTCTCCCCCCCCCTCTTTGTGTGTGTGTCCTGTATTGATGGTTGGTTAGTGTTCCTAGGGGATGGATACTATCAACAAATTCTGATGATGAGTTTATTGTAGCTGCCAGGCAAAAAGTAGAATGACACAGTGTAGTTGTGTCTTACATAGTTTATTATCTAGGTGATTACTCATCCCCTAGTGACCAGCTCCATGAAACATAACATTCTTTACTAATGGGCTGACCTTGAAGCAGTGGATATGAAATATTTATTTTCTCAGAAATGGAGCATATGCATTTTTAAAAGGAGTCTGAAAATGTAGCTCAAGTGTTTGTTCTACAGTTGCAGCTTAACAAGTCCTCTTTGGAAAGGAATATGGGTCAAAATTATGACAGTTTTATATTTAAAATATTTTAATTGTCTATTAATCATTGATGGGATGGTTGTCTGGATGCAGTGTGCTATTTATATATGAATGCATTGTTAAAAAGATCCCAAGTGTTCAGTTCCTGTGTGTTGTGTTGGCAATAGATTTCAAATGCTCCTGGTGGCAAATCAAAAGGCTAGCAAAGGAGGGCATCAAGTCCCTAATAGTAGGTCTTATGGAATTTGTAGATATGCTGCTAGGCTTACAGTACTAGGAAAGAAAGAATGTCAGATGGGACATAGGAAGAAGTTTTATGACATGCCACACAAATATATTCTTTCATATATAATTTTAGTTCTCCTAAGCTCTGCTTTCAGTTGTGTCATTTCTTTTTTCCATAGAGACTCTAGAGATGTTATTTCTGATCAATGATGGTTAAAATTCAACTGAACTAATACAGCATTCTCTCATTTTTTGTTAATCCAATGTGCAAATTGTTGTGGTTATCCATACACTTTTTATAGTGTGTGCTTACTTTAAAATTTACATTAGATTGTCATTTAGAAAAAAATAATTATGGAAATAAGATTGTGTATGATTGCTGTTTTTATATATCATGTTGGAAACAATCCTCTGATCACTATAATGAAGAGTGGCCTAAAGGTTTTGTAAACAAATAAATGTACTCTTAAAAAGCAATAAGCATATTTACAATATGAAGAGCACAGTAGTCATGAGATAAGAAAAATCACAATCATATAATGAATAAAAAAGATTTCCACATAGTGGAATGTTTTGCAATCACTGGTAATTTCCCAATTTTTTGTGGGGAGACCACCTTCCCCCTACCACATAATTTACTATTCTGAACTTTGAAGCAGTCACACTGCTTAGTGACCTTTAGCACCAGTAATTCAACTTTTTGGGAAGTGAAATGGAATTTACTGATTTTGGCATGTGCCAAGTAAGAATGTGACCTTTGCCCAGTCAACTTAAGTATGTGCCATTGGTGTGCAGTGGAAGCATATGGAATTTTACATGTCATAACAGCAGAGTTAATCCCTGTGAAACATATTGCGATGCATTAATATTTGCAACAATGCATAAGAAATAAAGTGAAGCGTGTTAAAATGATTTTTCTTGTGATCTTTCTTCTTGTAGAGATGAAGAACCACTGAGGCAGCACTGTCCAATTTGCTATTGTATTTTAGCAAGTCAAATGTATGTTGGTGGAAAGAAAGAGCAAAGCCAGGGACTGGCATGGGGAGTAATGCTGAGGTTGGAGTGGGGGGACCATGGGAGAAAGCAAGGCTAGGGGCTGGAAGGGGGCAAAAATCAAGAGAACAAAGGTGAAGTCAAAAAAAGCCTAAAGAGTAGGAAAGAGTTGTTCTGTGTTGCAACAAATGAAACCCCACCTCTACCCTCCCCTGGTATAGCACTAAACCAAAGCAAACTTGCCATGGTCACCTGCTTTAAACTAATGGATCACAATCCAGTTGATCCTTCAGCTAGACCCTGCTCAAATGTGTGTTAGCTAAAATTGATTCAGAACAAAACTGAACCAGCATCAAATTGATTGGTTGCGAGCATCGTCATTATATTGGAAATATTTTGGAAGTGTTTTCAATGGATTGGTTGTGAGCTTCAGTTTTGCAAACTTTAGCCAATCACTGTGTTGATTAGTTAAGTGTTTCCTGTTTCTAGGAAATAAGCCTTTTTGCAGGATTGGTGGGTCTTGTTACTCTGCCTGAACCCTATTTTTCCCTGTGGAAAATTTCTTTCTTTCTGGTCTCCACTTGTAGAGAGGTGGCTTTCTGTCCTAAGAGGTGGAAAGCTACTAACCGTTTTCTCATGTGTGCCAAGTCCCCAAATAGAGCATTTTGGGTGGGGCAGTGGTGTCTTTGTGGATCCTTTGGCCCATCAACTGTGCCAGCCTGGAGGTGGGATAACAAACAAAACAAAACAAAACAAAACAAGAAAGCCTCTTCCCTGGGTGGCATGATCTGGCAGGGCTTGGGATACAGTGTCATATCTTATCATGGCATTCCTCCCTTGCTTCCTCTTAGGATTGCACTGCTCATTCTGATAATTTTCTTTAGCTAGTGACCTTGCATACGTATAGCAGCCTTCAAAGAAATAATCAAGACTTCTGAAATGCATAAACACTATAGGCTAAAAGTAAAATAAAATGCTACAGAAACCAAAAGAAATGCTGCTATTAGAGAAATGACAATTGCACATTTCTTAATTTAGACATAGCTGTGATTCATAATTAATACATCAGATGGTCCTAGACTTTATACCAAAGCACATGGATAAATTCTTCTACCTATTTCATCAAGTAAGAAAGCATAAATGAAACACAAACTTCCTCTTCTTCAATAGATCTGCTTTAACTCTTTAAAAAAATAAAATAAAAATATGTTCCACTCATTTTATTTTAATGTGAAACATGGAGACTAGGTGAGGTTAAAAAACTAAACAAATCTTTATATCCATTGTTTGTATCTAGCTACTGTCAGCACAGGGAAATGCATGTTAAATTTTCTCTTCTATTAAATGTATAGGTTGAGATCCAGAAAAGTCAATGTGTTTATGTAAAATATTTTTACATACACAAAAGAGATTTTCTTCTTCTTCTGGCAGCTGCTACTTCATTTGTCATGGGATGCTGGTCAATGGTCCCCTCACTTGCAGGGGAAGTCTTCAAGGGCTGCTACTGGAAGGTGATTCTGGAAAGTCTTCTTTAATATGTGCTGCTTTGAATCCACAGAACAAAGCCTTCATTTTCTGATGTTGCCTAAGACAATGAGCTGATAGCTTTAGTTAAGAAGTTCTGATCTAGGTCTTTTATGTTGTAATTCATGTAAAGAGCCACATAGTGGCTGTTTCACATTGTCATCATAGAACGGCAACCCAGATCAATACTCTAGTAAATGACCATTATATTATGAAAGTAGGATTTAAAATGAATAGGCAACTGACTTAGAATTCACCTGCAAGAAACAGTTATCCGTGTGACATATGAGAAAGTCCAGTTTACTGACTCCTGTCAGCCACAGTCTGATGGACACAGTCCCCCAAGTATAGAATTCAGTATAGAGGTTACTTCACAAGTAGTTTATTTATTTTAAACCCAAAACTTTTGTTTTTCAGTTTTTGAAAATACTTATATAACAAATAGTTGCCATATAACCCCACTCCTCAAGAAACAATCTATGCATATACAATGTAAATGATACAGTCAAACATTAAGCAGGTTTGTACAATAGTGTAGAGTTTATTAAATAAACATGTATCACATAGTTTCAAAATCATCTTTGGGCTTTTGTGTTCTTTAATGCTCTAAGATGCTCTGTTTGTTTCCCTTTACAGATAGGTAGCCGTGTTGGTCTGCCATAGTCAAAATAAAAAAAATCCTTCCAGTAGCACCTTTAAGACCAACTAAGTTAGTTCTTGGTATGAGCTTTCGTGTGCAAGCACACTTCTTCAGATATCAGATGTTTCCCTGTAAGACCTAGCATCCATAGTCTATCTCGTCATGCCTTTAGAGTTAAGTTTTTGGCTGTTTCCCAATATTCTGATGATAAATTTCTAGTTGCAGACATGGAAAAGATTAATAGCTGCTTAAACAGTAAATTCTTACTGTTTACCTAAAAACAGGTTTAAATAATTGTGCAGGTTTGCATTCTCACCATATATGGAAATATGACTTGACATCTACTACGTAAACGACTTGAATGAGAGCTTATTCTGTGGCATTTCACAGGTATCTGGTGCCATCTGTGAATTGTATTAAGACTATTTTTGCCTCATTTTAGCCGACAATGACTTAAAAAGCCGCTGCCCCCAAGTTTTTGACAGTCTGTGGGTAGTTTCTTGATGGAACAAGATATACTGCATATATCTTACTCAAAGGAAAACCTGTATTTGAGCATATTGGAAATAAGCAGATCAGGCCAATATTGGCATTGGGCTTCCAAGCAGAGTTTTTTTTTAGATAGAATTGTTGGGGGATGGGAACACACTACTGCAAACCTTTCTTCATAGCCAGCTGCTTGCATATTGCATAATTCTATGTTTATTTTATTAATAGCTTTTTGGAGTAAATCATTGAAAACAGGAAGAAAAATGTGAGCATCACTTCCATCTATTTCATATTCTATGTTATCAACTGTCACTTCACACAAATTATAGCTGTTAATTCTAAACAGTCAGCACACATGCTTATAAAAATTAAAGTTGGCACAACGTAGCTTTGGCTTCAGACATGTTTTGTCACAACAAGAAAAGTGTAAATCCATAATCACTGCTAAAACAACTCAAAATATCAAACATCTGTGGACATATTTTTCAGTGGAGCTTATAAGTGAGGTACGAAGCACTCCTCTCTAAACTGGTAATCTTCCTTGTGTGTAACATGAGACACTGGCACTTCTTGCAAGTACAAAAATCATGCCTTTATTGAGATACTTCCTTTTTTAGTAAAACAATAGAGTCTAATCAGGGTTGATAAAATAAAAAAGTATGCTGTAACTGACCGTATCATTTTTAATTTTTTTAAAAAATCACGGTTCACTGCTGCATGACGAAGATTTTTTGTAATGACATTCATTGCAGAGATGACACATTTGCCTTTCCTTGGTCTCTGCAGTGGCAGTTCTGGGAGTGCCTGCTGATGTCCCAAACAAGTTGCTTTGTTTCTAGATTGAACCAGGATTTGATCAACTCTTTAGGTCAGCTAGATAGAGTGGTGTTTTAAACTGATCACCTAAGGCAGAGGTCAGCAAAATTTTTCAGGAGGGGGCCGGTTCACTGTCCCTCAGACCTTGTGAGGGTCCGGACCCACCCTCTCTCAAAAGCACCCCCCCTCCCAAAAGCACCCCACCGCCACTCACGCCACCACCTCCTTGTCTTTGGCAGCGTCGGCAACGTCCTCTGTCTCGGGGTGCAGAGCCCATGCTGCTGGCCTGGGCGGCATCGGGACTGGGCTGACTGAGCTGGCAGCAAGGTCCACAAGGTTCGTTTCCCCTTCAAAATAGAGTCTGCCCCTTACAAGGTCTGAGGGACAGTGGACCGGCCCCCTGCTGGAAAAGTTTGCTGACCCCTGCTAAGCATTATGGCTGAATGGAGGTCTGTCAACCCAAGCAGTTTTTCATCAGATTTGTGGATTGGCTGTTAGTTACTTTTAGTTCTTCATTAGCAAAGTTCTTTCTATTCCCTGCAATTGGTATGCCAGTATGATAATTATATCTTTTTCTTGTTTGTGTTCCTTTTTGCTGCGTGCCCTTTGCAGGAAGTCGAGGTTTGTATATTCCTTCTGTATTTCTGTTCTTTTTCTTTCTGCATGTATTTATACTTCTTTCTGCATAATAAACATACACTTTCTTTTTTTCTGCTGCAGGATGATTATTTTCGCACATGGAGTCCAGCCAGACCTTTTGATCAAGGTAAGAAATAATCCTTATATCAATAATATGTAAAGTGTGTGTGTGTGTGTGTGTGTGTAAATAAAGAATGTGTTTTTTTTCTCTCTTTGGGGTATGTGCCAATTATTCCCTCTCCCTTTTGAAAAGTGAATTAAAATCAATTCAAGTATAAAAATATAACTGCCAGGTGACATCACAGTTAGGGTTAAAAACTAGCTTGAGCTCATAACTTCATTTCTTTAGAGTACTCTACTTAGGGTATCTAAGGAATAGTCACTGAAGTCTGCTTCATACACAGTATTTTTCCAACCTGGGTATTGTAGAAAAGCTCAAGGTACATGGTTACATATAAGGACCACATATGAATCTGTTTTACCACATACATGCATTTCTGCCAACTTCATTTTATGATCTACCAACAATTTTTACTTCATCCCTTATAAGGAAAACATGGGTGAAATGGACAGGGCAAGCGTACCAAATTGGAATGTATTTAATACGGGTCAAAAGATTTGCAACATTTAAGGCATGGGAAAAGAAAGAAGGAAGGGACTTTAGGTAGGTAAAAAAAGATTTTGAATTGGGGCTATGCCACCTTCTTCCAAGTCCCAATCATTTTCATGTTCAGTTGAGGCTTTATCAGAGCGTCTTCCTAGCAGCTCCTCTTGGGGTTACTTCCAAGCTTTTGGCTGCAGGAGGCCACAGAGCACAGACCTTAGTCTATAGCAACTCTTACCTGCCTGGTTTCCTTTGTATGTTTTGGATTATAACTTTCAACAGTAACAGTTGGGTATGGTCAATTAGCAGGGGTTACTAGTTTCAATAAAACAATATATTTGCACATAATCTGGTATATTCTGGATGATTTGAATGACCACTCACATCGTCCCTGTCTATGGAATACACTGGAGAATTGTAGTTCAGAAATCTAGAGGGCACTACATTGGGGAAGGCTGGTCCATACAATCATGGCCATCCCCACAGTTGGCAGATTTCAGATGCTGCTACATAGAAATGTGCATGGGAGGGCTTGTAACATTATGTAACCCGTTGTATGTTGTTGCTGTAATAAAGCTCATCTCATATTTGCTTAAACTTTCTTCCAATATAATGGTGTGGGATGATGTAAAAGAGAAGTTAAGTCGGTTAAAATTTCTTTATAAAGCCCTTAAACGGCTTTGTGACTTCCCTTTGTGGTTTAATAATCCCATGATGTTATTCCCCAAGTTTACTAAGACTAGCAATTCTCTGTTTTCATAAATGATGGCAATCGTAGAAAAGATCTGTAAAGAAACTTCATATGTATGGACTCCACTCCCATTTTTTAAAATAAGTTTGGATTTTTGGGGGTTTCCAGGTGTTAAAAATGCATGATCTATGATCTTGGTGATGAGGGGCAAAATGTGATTGGTATAGTCAAGCTTGAATGGGAGACTATATATTTGAATCTTGAATAGCTGCTGAGAGATTTTGGTTGGATAATTGTTCAAGATTGTATGTGCTAGAGGAATATATTATGGTCTTAAGGGTGGTTCTTGTTTGCTTGCTAACATGCTTGTAGCAAGTATATTTTCCCCCCCCCAAATTTTGCATTCGATTGAATGCATTTATTTCTCAGCTGCAGTGTCAGACTGAGTTTCCATTTTTAATACCACATGGTGTTCATCTGTACTGCCATAAGATGGTTTAGGGTGAGATGAGGAAGCTGGAATTCTGTTTCTTGAGCTAGTAGTTTCTTGGCAGATCATTTGGGAGATTCTGTAGATTCTGTAGATGTACAGAAGATGATAAATATTTAAAATATTTAAAATGCCATATTTGCACCTTTTTTTTGCCATTCAACTGACAATTTAAGGGGGACATAGATCCTCTCCTAACAGTCATACAACAATTTTTTCCAACTCTCCTAACCACTGTGTTTGTCCATAGTTAATAATAATAACAACAACAATCTTAGAAAATAAACCATTTCATGTTGTCCTATTTAACATAATAATGAAAAAAAAAAGTTAAAGTGATGGTATGAAGCTATTCTCCCCACCACCACTGCAGGTGAACTTTGTATTGCGTCTTGTTTTAACTATGATGATTCTTTGAGAACGTTTTAGATGGCCACCTATATTTCTTTTATACTAAAAATGTGTTGCCCCCTTCCAACCCTCACCCTGCCTTCCCAAGGCACTGGGTAAGCTAGGGGCAGGGCTTTGGGAAGGAAGTGCAAGGGCTCTGGCAGAGTCCTAGAGCCCTTCTCATCTCCTTTCCAAAGCCAGGCAAGTACTGACTAGGCTTTGGGAAGGAGGCAGACAGACATGTTCTCAGCTCAGCACCCTGTGTGGGGGAACAATCTCGCTGCCCTAAATCCACCTCTGATTGTAGCAGTCTCACGGTGCAGGAAATTGTTTGAGAGTGTTGGTATACTCATTCCATAGGCTGTGCACACAGGGAAGCTTGTCTCTTGCACTGCCGTACTGTGTTGAAGTTGATAATCAACTCTGAAGCCAAAAGTATATTGTGTCTATCATGAAAATCAGCATGTATTTTTTGTCATATAAGTCCTTTCCACATGAAATTGCCAGAATAAGTTCTGGGCTAAGCATCTACAGACGTTAGTAACTAGCAATGTAAACTTTTCCTGGGCGGGTGAAGCAGTTTACCCTAGCCACCTAGTCTTTCAAATGGGGTAGAATTGATTCGAAAAGCTGTATAAGTAAACACACCACTAAATTAAAAGGCACCCACCAAACACCATTTGACAATTCACAACACGTGTTTGAGGACTACCTGGAATGTAGAGTTGTGGAAGACCGACATAATAGATACATAGATGTACAGTGGTGCCTCGCAAGATGAAATTAATCCATTCCGCGAGTCTCTTCGTCTTGCGGTTTTTTCGTCTTGCGAAGCACGGCTATTAGCGGCTTAGCGGCTATTAACGGCTTAGAGGCTTTAAGAAAAAGGAAACAAACTCGTAAGAACGTTTCGTCTTGCTAGGCAAGCCCATAGGGAAATTCGTCCTGCGGAACAACTCAAAAAACGGAAAACTGTTTCGTCTTGCGAGGCATTCGTCTTGCGAGGCATTCGTCTTGCGAGGTACCACTGTATATTTCAGTGCTTGACCCCACATGTCACAAAAAAGTTAGAGACGCTAAGTTAG
The DNA here is from genome assembly GCF_965112155.1 of Podarcis liolepis. Lineage (NCBI taxonomy): Eukaryota > Metazoa > Chordata > Lepidosauria > Squamata > Lacertidae > Podarcis > Podarcis liolepis. The sequence goes on along the minus strand of NC_139564.1, from coordinate 44,576,357 downwards.
TAACATATATTTATTGAATTTAGATAGTGGTGGAACTTTTTTTAAAAAAAAATTCCTTGAAGACTGAAGATGAAAATAATTTAATCCAGGATCTCTCCGTAGACCGTTCTTGGTACTTATGAACCTAACCAGCTGAACAAAATTAGATTTTAGGAGATTGACGACTTCAACAAATTTACACAATGTGTTTATAGAAATATCATTTTATTTACTTTTCACATGGGATCCAGATGTTCTTTTGGTTTCCATTCTCAGAATGGTAGTGTGGACAGAGTAGCTGAAACACCTTTTATATTTTTATATACACACACACACACACACACACACACACACACAGACAGACACACATATATAGTTATTTCCGCTCTGCATGTAACATCATGTAAGTGGCATCTGATGGAAGTTGCATCAAGTCCAAAGTCAACAGAGGCCTTAAACAGACTTTCATTTGATTGCTGGAAAACCTTCCAACAAGATAGCCTACATTTATTAGCAAAATAACTAGTGGTATCACAGTTGGCAAAAGATATGAAAACCAGGTTGTGTGTGTACCCTGTAACTCTTTACTCATCATAAATAGGATGAAGAGGACCTTGCCTTTTCCTCTTACTCGGGCCACCAATGCAGGATGTTGATGGTCATAGTATGGGTCTCATTGAAGTAATAGTACCAAAACATCTGATTCAGGAAAGTGAATGTTTACTAAGGAAGCACCTTGTAAAGTTGCATCAATTGCGCGAACCATCAGTTTTAGCATCAGCTTTTGCTATCAGCTGCTTCTTGTGTTCTCTCTTGGTGGATCAGTTGACAATGAGTAGCTGCCACTGTTGTTCACCGTGTTCCAACCAAAAGTCATCTTTTGTCAAACTTGTCAGAGATGTTGTGTGCCAGGTATACTGTTAAACTCTGCTTTTGTCTGCATGTTTGACAGCAACATTTTTGTGAGACATTTCTGATCTCTGTGCTGCATGCAGTTGCCATATAGCCAGACATTTGGTCCGGGTGACATTTCGGCAATGCTGGAAGACCCTATCTATCAACCAGAACTTCATTATAGGAACCATAATGGGACTGTAATTGCTGCTTAAGGAAATGATCAAAGCTTTGCAGCAATTCAATACTATTGTAAACTGAAACCAGCATTTGTTACAGAACTTGTGCATTAGTACCTGCTAGTCCACCCACATGAAATTGCAAAAAGGTCAGTTTTATTTGTTGAGTTAAGAAGCCCACCATCAGCTGTGACATGCACATTTCTTATGAAATTAACTTGAAGAAGCCATTCATAAATTAACCTGGAATATTCTGGGCATCTTTCCACCTCCATACATTTAGATTATTATTTTTTGTTACTGCCTATATAAAGCTAATGCAATAAGTGGCAAATGCAGTATAAATTCAGACTGTTAGATGGGTAAAAATGCAAAAGCCAATGAATGATGTGAATTCTTCTTCTTTATGTAGAGGTTTATATTAATATTTAACCACCATTATTTCTAATATTTCTAATATTTAACCATTAGAATAAAAGTTATTTCACATTCTGTATGGCTACTATTTTCCTAAATCTGCACCGTAACTAAAAAGTATAGCATTCGTTTAGGCAGTGGAGTTTGTTTGTTAACCAGTTTTATGTGAGTGATGTTTGTGAGCTGGAAGGCATTGTTGATTATGCACTATTTTTCAGTATATAGTCATAGAAGATGGGTGAAACATATTTAGATCGATTTTTCTTGTTCATGTGACCATATGTGCAAAATTTATTACCCCGGTTTACTCTTAGAAGGTAGAGGCTTTCAAAGCTTAGCGGGAGTGCTATAGTGAATAAAATTACAATACAAAGTCACTGAAGTAATTTCTGAGGTATGGACTCTCCTTTCCTTTGCTCAATAGAAATACCCCGGAGGATCAGTGAACTATTTTCATGTAACAGATAAGATATGAAATGACATTTCCATGGAGGATGGGTACCCTGCAGGTATTGTTGTGTTAGTAGATACCATTTATAATGCTTTTCATCGGCCACTCTAATCCATAGCACTTGGCTTTTACAGTATATATACTGTTATCTAGGCATTCAACCAAAAATAGGAATGAGGCAATTTCAGTCTCTTGTATGTTATGCTTTCGTGAGCTATTCCTGCTTTTATCAGTTCACTTATGATATAATTCCAGTGCCTACAGGTTTGCATTAAAGGTTGCATACACGTTAAGTTCAGTATTCTGTTTGTACCTATTTAATTTTGTGTTCTTACTATATATAACAAAATTAACATACGCTGTGCTAAAAGTACACTTGTGTTTGATGATTAAGATGTATGTTTCTAGAGTGAAATGAGCATTGCTCAGCGGTAGAGCTCATGTTTTGCATACCAGAGTTTCCAGATTCATTCCCCACTATGCCTAGGTAGGATGGGGAAAGTTGAGTGAAACTCTGGAAAGCTGCTGCTACTCAGTGTATATAATATTGAATTAGATGGATCAAAGGTCTGAGTTAGTATAAGGCAGTTTCCTATGTTTCCCAAGGGAAAGGCATGCTTTATGATCTGGTATGGATATCTCATAGATCTCATAGAATCATAGTTGGAAGGGTACCTGGGGATCATCTAGTCCAATCCCCTACAATGCATGAATATGCAGCTGTCCCTTATGGAGATCGAACCTGCAACCATGGCATTGTCAGCACCACACTTTAACCAACTGAGCTATCTCTAAAATGAAGAATTTCTAAAGATACAGTTCATTTTAGTAGTCGTGATGGTAGATCAAAATATTTCTGTGTAATTGTTAAATGTGCTGGTGCTTTTTTCAGCATATTCCTGTGTAGCACACCCAGCCTCTTCAAGTGTGGTTGTTTAAAATTAATTTATATGCTTAAGACATTCAATAATTTGATGTGTCTTTACCTTATCAAGTCAACTTTATTACCTTTCTAACCTTACCTATTTAGTTGTTTTTACTAGAAGCTCTGTGAACTTCCTACTTGTATGTAAGTTAAGCTGTGTTTGGGAAGTTGTAGCTTGTTTCAGTAAAGCTGTAGTAGAGTTAATGTAGGACAGTGTTTCCCAACCGGTGTTCCGCGGCACACGAGTGTGCCGTGAGACATCGGCTGGTGTGCCGCGAGATGCCTGGAGGGAGGCGGGCGAGTCGGGCGGTGAGAGGCGGGGCGGCGGCGGCGAGGAGAGGCCGCGCCTCCTGCTGCTGCCTGGCGCTCCTCCTTGCAGCCGGCAGCGCTGCCTGGGCGCCTCCGCGCGACTCTGCCTCGCTGGGTTTGGTCTCCCAGCAGAGACGGGTCACACGCGCCCCTCCCTCCCTCCCTCAGCCTGCGCGGAGGGAGAGCCAGAGAGAGGCATCGCTCCTGCGCGGCGGGAGAGGGAGCAGCCGGAGCGATGCCCCAAACGAGCTGAATTCCGAGTGAGGGACTGAGGGGGGAGGGAAAAAACTTTCACTTTCGTGCGTCCCGCCCGGCGTGACGCTGCGCGCTGACGTCACGGGGCGGGGCTTTAATGGTGGTGTGCCGCGAGATTTTTTTTCAGTAAACAGGTGTGCCGTTGCCCAAAAAAGTTTGGGAAACACTGATGTAGGACACAGATTTCCCTCTCCCTCTCCCCCGAGCCACATTTTCAAGTTCTGGTGACTTTTTAGTATTACTAAAGCAATTAAGTGATTTGCAAGATAAAGATTTATTATTATTTATTGGAAAATCAGAGAAATTATTTTCAGTTGTCCTATTCCATATACTAGCTTGCTTAATTATTATTATTATTATTATTATTATTATTATTATTATTAAAATATATAGATAAATAGCATAATCTTAATGTGGAAATGAATAAATCTCCATACAACTAGGAAAGTTACAAGTCATGGACTGGTTTGACTGACCGACTCTAGCTGTTCTTGATTGATTTCCATTTCTAATATATAACAAATCTTAATAACATGTGTTGTGTTGTGGTTTAAGCTTCCTTTTTCTTGTTGTTCTAGAAGACAAACCAGTTGCTAACTTAGCTGCTATTAGGAAAGTGGACTTACTAGCTAGCAGGTAGACCATTTCTTATTATTATGACACTGAAATTAGGTAATTCTGCAATGTATCCCGCACCACAATAACTATATTATCTTCACCCTTCTATCTTGTAAAATATAGTCTTTACATGTTTCAATGATCTTGATAATCAACACACAACTCTGCTGCATTGACTATGTTCATTTCATTAAGTGCTGCCGGACACTCTCAAAGATTCCTACTAAAGTTTCTCATAGTGAATTATGATCAGTGTCTAAAGCACCATCAAATCATAACATGCACAGTTTCAGAAGCTGCACCATAATTAAAATTCTTCTAGGGCTGCTTCACACTACTAAAGATTCAGCTAGATTGATAAAGTGTTTTATGTGCATTGTATATTCATTATAACACTAGATGGCGCTGTGGAGTTCCATTTTTGCCAACGTGATTTCTCATACAGTGGTACCTCGGGTTAAGTACTTAATTCGTTCCGGAGGTCCGTACTTAACCTGAAACTGTTCTTAACCTGAAGCACCACTTTAGCTAATGGGGCCTCCCGCTGCCGACGTGCCGCGAGAGCACAATTTCTGTTCTCATCCTGAAGCAAAGTTCTTAACCTGAAGCACTATTTCTGGGTTAGCGGAGTCTGTAACCTGAAACGTATGTAACCCGAGGTACCACTGTACAAAGTTTAACAACACTTTTTCCTGAAACACTTCTTTGATGTGTCTAGATCCAGCCTAAATTTATCTGCATGAATATGTAAATACTCCAAAGAAGCTTATTGAAAGATGTATTCAGATAAATATTAAGCTGCTGTAGATCTGTAGATACTGGCATGTCTCCAGAGACCAGCTGGGTCTTCCTAGAGTTTCTAGAGTTTGCTGAGAGAGAGAGAGAGAGAGAGAGAGAGAGAGAGAGAGAGAGCGCATGCATGGAAGCTGTAGTTGCTGCACAATTTCCTGGAAGAAAAAACATCAAAACAGATTCATTTGTCTGCAAATATACTTGTTAAAGAATAGAATATGAGTCAAGCGGCAAAGTATTCTCACTTTCTCACTTCTAGTTAAAATTTAACTAGAAGTTTCTCACTTCTAGTTAAAATTAAATATAGGGGAATGCATGTACAAATACAAACACACCATCTATACTTTGAACAAATGAAGTGCTTATGGAAATAAGATTTCTAGTGGAACAAGCAGTAGACTGGTTCAGATTATGTGTAGAAGCTAAACATCATAAGTAGGTTGGGTTGTGTCCTGTTCAACAAGCAGGATTTCATTTCCACTGGCCCTGTGGACATTAACTAGTTGCATACAGAGTGTAACACCGCTAGATCTGAAGCACACCGTAGTACCACAAACCTTATGCATTAATGACTAGTATATACACAAGGCCAAATGTGAAAATCTGGTGATCCCAAATTCTTTCCTCAAGTTGTGCTCTTTCTGGGGTAGTTTGTCCACTGTTGGTCCCCACCCTGCTCTCAGCTCTCACCCATGGCTCCTAGAAGCTGTCAGCATTTGACAGCCAGCAGCCATACCCCGGGAAATAGCTTCAACTGGCTGGCTAAACCAGCTAAGGGTAGCCGATGGGTCTCAAACCTTCAGTAAGTTAGGGACTTCCTCTGCATGCAAAGACAGGCTCCTGTACATTGAGTAGATGAGACCAATGTTGGGTCCAATGGTCAAGAAGGTGGTTTCTGCATGTGCTGTAGACAGAGAGAGATAAGAGGCAGATGGGCTCATTAACCTGGGAGAGTAGCCCATCTAGGAGAAGGTCCTCAGACCCTGGTGGCTTACAGCTATACACATTTGTGAGAGAGAATCTATATTCACCATAATCCATGTCAAAATCATGGCACAGTAGAACTTTTCTTGCTCATAATCCCCATCAGCTGGCGCCCCTCTGATAACATTGATGGCCTGATCTTTCATGAATTTGTCCAATCCCCACTTCAAAGATGGCCATGTTGATGGTCACACATTCTGATCAAAGTTCTGTAGTTTAACTGTGCGAAGAACTAGTTCCTTTTATCTGTCTTAAATCTATGAAAGCTTGACTAGATGACCCCAGTATAATAAAAGATGGAGATGAACTACTGTCTATCCACATTCAACACACAATGCATGTTTTTATATGCTTCTCCCATATTCCCCCACCCCTTACTTTGTTTTTGTGACAGGGACTAGGAAATTTATGGCCTTTAACATAAATTGGGTTTAGAAGCCAGTGTAGATGAACCAGTATACATAATTTTCTTCTATGCGTTCTTCTTCATTCAGTCATGGGTGTCTGTATGAGCTGAAGCTTTAAGTCAGTTCTCAGGGGTAGCCCCACACAAATTAAATACTAGTATACTTTTGCTTAAAACTGTCAAGTCTTTGCCCCAGCTGTAGTCCTTTGATGTATTTAATAGGTGGAGAGGGCTGCAGAGGCGGTGAAGAAAGATAAAAAGGCTATGTCTCATGTGGTGATGGCGATCGAAGCGTCACAAATCCCTCATTGATGGCTTACGTACTTGTCATCAAATTTGGTCTGCTTTGACTAGAATACATCTATTCTACCTTTGAATAAAAACTGCTTTAGTTCTACTATAGAAAAGAGATTGCACTTGCACTGTAAGTAAAAAATATGTGATCATACTGCAACCCAACCAGTCACTTGTCACCGCAGTCACTTCCTGTTTTTAGTTGAACAAATGGCATTCATGTTCAAAACATTGCCTCCTATTGAAACTGATATCCTCCCATATGATATTATCAAAGCATTATATACACAGCAAATAGATCACTGAGTATTCTCAGGTTATATAGGTATGAAATCGTACTGATTTTCAATCTTTCACATAGGTTCTCAGGTACTGTTACACTTTTGTAAATGTCCATTCTATATTTATTGAAAGGCAGAGTATTGCTAGAATCTATAAAACACTGGGAATGTCCCCGTTTTTTATTTTATTTTGAAAATCATATTGTGACAGTGTTTTATCTAGTGAATAAAGTCTTTGTTGTCACACATTTCTGGAGGTGTGAGAAACACAATACAGAATGAAATAGCCCAGGGCTTCTAAATCTGACAGCTATCTGAGAAAAGGTTTGTAATGTTGTTGTTTTTACTTGAATTTAATGCAGCCCTGATGCAGTGATTTCTCAGTTGAGTTCAAAGGAATGAAAGCCAAAGCTTATTCAGTGTTTTGTTTCTGTGTAAAACAAAGAACTTCTGACTTTTTTACTCAATATTTTCTGATTTCCCATTGACCTTGTTTGCATGCCAAGGTAAACTACCATAACTGGTTTACCGTGAATGCAGATTTTTTTAAAAATTTTATTATTATTATTATTATTATTATTATTATCATCATCATCATCATCATCATCATCATCATCATCTAAACTGCCAGTTCATCCAATGATCACAGGATGATGTACAATATAAAAAGACAAAAATATATGCTGTAGTGACAAAACAGTATTCCACCCCCTGTTTAAAAGGTCACATATTATTTAATTAGCCAAAGGCATGGGAAAAGAAAAATGTATTTTCCTGGAGCCTAAAGATATGTAACAATGGCACCAGGCAAGTCTCCCTGGGGAGAGCATTCCCTCCCTGGAGAGCCACAGCAGAAAATACACATTCTCATGTTGCCTCAGATGATGAGTGTGAGGTCTGAGTGGCTTCATATGGGGAGAGGTGATCCAGGAAGTATTGTAGTCCTGAGCCACTTAAGGATTTTAAGTCAAAACCAGCATTTTGAATTGGGCCCCAAAATTAATTGGCAGCCAGTGCAGTTTGGCCAGGATTGGTGTTAAGTGCTGAAACTGTATTGCCCTGGTGAGCAACCTGTATAACAGAAGCCCCATGTATAACATATTGCAGTAATCTAACCTAGAGGTTATCAGAGCATAGACAAGTTAGGCTATCCATGTCCAGATAGGAGCACAGCTGGGCCACCAGCCAAAGCTAATGGAAGACACACTATGCCAACGAGGCCACCTGAGCCTCAAACGACAGCTGTGGGATCCAGAAGGAACCCAAGGCTGCGTACCTGCTCCTTCAAGAGCAGGCAGTATCCCATCTGATCCAGCGAACCACCCACTAACAGTGCCTCAGACCTCTCTGAACTGAGCTTCAGTTTATTGGCTCTAATCCAGTCTCTCTCTCCTGGTAGAGATCATCATACAGGGCAATCAAATAGTTTTTGTGCCCAAACCCTAATTTATATAGATCTAGAAAACCAGTTTCCTCCAAGAGCACCTAGATCTGTTCCGTGACTACCACCTCAAGAAGCTTGCCTAAGAAGGGGAGGGTGGCAACTGGCTGGTAATTACTGGCCCAGCCACCTGTCCCCTCTCTGCTAGTTTTTATCAGCCAAGAGGGGCAAGGGTCCAGAATGCTAGTGGTCCAAGCATTTTATCCTCACCTTTGAGCCTTACTAACTGAAACTCACCCAACACAACAGGATTAGACAGTGCTCTAGACACCACTTGAGATTCATCTGCTGTAACAGCGGAGTCAAGGTCCTGCTAGATGCAAGTGATTTTATCTAGTCAGCTTTGCTCCTCCATGCTAGCGCCACCATCCTTGGCTTAGCGTTACTTCCAAAGTGCAGTTCTGTAGCCAACATTTGTTCTTAACGTTGTGGTATGTTTGAGCAAAACAAAGCTATGATCCCCATTTTGGAATAAACTCAGGAATCATTCCCTATGCTAGCAGGGAAGAGCAAAACAGGCAACTGGCGTGGTCATGGTGTACCGTGTGTGCTTTGAACTGGGCCATAGTCACATTTCAATCCTTTTAAACCCTCTGCAGAAAATACTTCTCAACCCACAAAGTGCCACTTGATTCAATCAGGTGTTTGAATTTAGAAATTACTGCATTCTAAGGTTATGCATCCCATAATGTGGTAAATCTCACTATATGATGTTGCTTTTAACAGAAGTTAGAACAAGGTGGTACAAGTTAGTCCCTGTCTTTTTGAGTTTCTGTCTACTGATAATTTATGCAACCAATTCAAATGTTGATCTTCACATGGTGAAAAATGTGCCCATATACAAGTAGTGCTCCCACCCAATCAAGTTTCTATCCTTGGCAGTCAACAGGTGATGCAAGTGTCAGATGTGATAGCTATGTTTATCACGTGAAAAACAAGTTCCTATGAATCTGTTCCCATGGAAGTTTACGTACTACCTGGGCATCAAAGCAATGACAACAAAGACCAAACTAGAAACCTTAACAGCAAGAAATTAGGATGCAGTTGACTGAGCACACAATCAGCCATACATAGGTGTTATTATGTGTGCTTCTGTGCTAGACTACACCTTTTATTATAATGCAGGTTTCTTTTTAAAAAAGTATTGGTTTAATGTAACATGAAATGCATTTAAGAGCCCCCAATAAGGCATTTGCAACAATTGAGTTGGCTTATAATTACTGTACATCTGTAGAAAAGGATTATTTAAAAAAATATTCTCCTAATTGTTTTTAGCTTTAGACCCAGCTAAAGATCCATGCTTAAAGATGAAATGTAGTCGTCATAAGGTATGCGTTGCTCAAGACCAACACACAGCTGTTTGCATTAGCCACCGGAGACTTACGCACAGGTAAATATCTCCATATTATTGATTAGTTAACAGTAACAAGGTCTGTAACTATGGAATTTTGCTAACTGCTGCGTTTTCATCGCATCTCATAGCTGAAGTAAAAATATGTGACAGTGTATATATTCGTGAACTTTCTATGTATAAAGAATCCTTCATGAGCTACAGATCTTAAAAAACTTACTTTGTTATAATGCTGGGGTAAACCGTAGTTAAGCAATGGTGTGTGCAGCATCATTTCACTACTCCCTTTCTGGAGCAGGAAAACAAACCGTAGTCTGCTGTTACATTTGAACCAGTACTTTGGTTTGATACTCCCAAGCAAACCATGATCAGAAGCTAGGAACAAACAAATCTGCTCAACTGTGCTTGGTGGGCAGCATTGCTTCTGAACATGGCCAGTGAATTGCTGTCAAAATGGCCATATTTATGCCAATTATATACCAAGCAGTTCCAAAGTAACTGTCCCTGTCCCCAAAATGCACTTCTGAAAGCGATGCCCCCCCTTTTTTTATTTGCATGCAAACATGCATCTGCGTGCATGAATGCACGCATTCCTCTGTAGAAAGTCCAAAGTTTCATGTGGTGGTCTGTTCTGAAAAGTGTACAGGCATATTTCTGAACTGGTCAGACTGTTAATGGTTAAATTTATATTATCATTTCATACAAATAGAAAGTGTTAATTGTATCATCAATAGTACAGCTGTTATTCTGTCCTCTGGGGAGTAGGGGAAAAAAAAGGAGTACCACACTATGTGGCCGTAAACAAACACAGGGAATTCCTTATTCACATCTCATTTCCAAGGATTTTGTGCAAACAGCAGTGGGCAGGCAGGGTAATCTGAACTGTCATATCTCTCCCAAGATTGTTGGGACAGCTATTCTACCACCACTTGGTACTTACTATCTTATTCTGATGAATGTTGCCTAGGAGCAAAACAGTGAAAAATCTGACCTGTTGTTGCCTCCCTCCATGCTGCCTAGAGTGAGAAAGATAGCTCAGGCAGGTGGTAGTGAGGTATCAAACACAATTGTCCATGTTCCTCCTGTGGGAATTCCTCCTGATCTTAGTGTGTGTTCCAAAGTGTGTGTTACTCTGAGGGCTCCCTTATTATGTAACAGGTGAGAGCCACCCCAGTTTTGGGATGCCATGCAGTAAAAGCCTGGGTATATAGGGAGTATTTCAATTTAAGAAGATTAATTGTGGATGGTCGGGGAGAGGAGGACATACAACAATTGAGTAAAAAAAAGTTGAACGCTGCTGTATGCATTATGCCACAGCAAAGCACTAAAGCATATCAGTTTGTCAATTAATCATGCATAATTCAAATAAGCATTTTAATCATTGTTGTTGTTTTTCTTTATAATTCTGGAAACTATGTTCATGTAATGGTGTTTCCTTGCTGTTCAGCATAGTATACTTACTGAGCAGATGGATAATACGTATAACAGCAAAAGTTGTGAGATGTCAAGTGTAGTTGCATAGCTACTGGAGTTTCTAAAGCTGTGCATTGCATATTGGAGAGAGGACCAGATGCCATTTTTCTACCAGATTCTCTTGAAAAACAGGGTTATACTTGAGGCCACAGAGGTGTCTATCAAGTTATGTTAATGGTTCCATTGTTGTTCATAGTAACAATTATGCATTTAAATGTATTCTTGTATTCTGTTGCTTTTCATTTGATAGATTTCCCTCCAGTAATGCAGCTGTTCTATCAAAAATAAAACGACAACAAAAACTCCTTTCAATTTAAGGGAGCACATTTTCTTGCCAAATTCTGAAGTTTATGCTATCATTGGTGGCTGGTATGGTACAGTTCTCTAAATAGATAGTTTTAATTGAGTGCACCTGCACTGCTTAGGAAAGCATACCTTTTTATAATTTTTCTTTACTTCACAAAAATATAGCTTGTGTTGATAAATCAAAGATTTAATAGAATTAAGCACAATTGGTCATCAGGAATCTTTATTCCTAATAAACAGACACCTGGACCATTCAGCACTAAATAGATTGAAATGAGTAGGAGGCAGAACATAGTTTTCCTTATATGGAATGCAAAGTCATGGGAATCTATTGTAGGCCAGCGCACCTGTAACATGTAAGGTGGAAGACATCCCTGTTAGGTTGTTGACATCACTGTTAGATTGCAACAATGGTAGATGGGCGGGGCAGAGCGGGAGAGCTCAGCTATCATGTGCCATTAATATTAAATACTGCATATCGATTAGTGCCTGCCTCTTTTCCAGAAGGGATTTAGGGCAGATGAATTTGGGTGTCAACACACTTGTGCCTTGTGACCCTGCATCTGAATACTTCTGAGGTAGAGCACTTTAAGCATTTGATTGCATTGGCTGATATATTTTTCGAAAATGAAAATACTTTGTTTCTTAGGATGGAGTTACAGTTGCAATGTGCTATTTGTGATGTAATTTTAAGGTGAAATACAAACACACAAATACATGTTTTTGAATATGATTATACCAGAGGTCTTCAACCTTTTTGAGTCCATGGCTTCCTTGACCAACTACATTATTTCTGCGGCTCCCCTGTGAGGAAACACATTCCAAAGCCTCAGAAGCCAATTTATGTCAGCTCTTGATTGCAGCCAGCAGTCATTCACCCCTTTTAGAACACCCTCCCATGTGGAGTGATCCTTCAGCCTCCTCTCCCCTCTCCTTCTGAGTCCTCCGCATAGCTGCCCCGGTCTCTGAGCCTTCTCCCCTCACCCCAAAGAGAGGTGCCTTCTCGAGCCGTCTCACAGGGGCCTGGGAAGAGGAGTCCCCCAGCCTTAGTGGCCCAATAGAGACTGGCTGAAGGTGAATGTGCGGCCACCATCTTACTCGCCTTCGGAGGCAGCAGGTGGCAGCAGCAGGCGCCACTGGGTCTACATGGTGGAAAGATTCCCCTTTGGCTCCAGACACTCAGCTCCCAGGCAGGCATTGCACTTAGCAAGCACAAGTAAGGCCAGTGTAGTGCCTGCCTGGCCTCCCAATTGTTGATCCATTCCCAACAGCAAGGGATGGCTGATTGACTGGATGGGCTCCCTCACCCATCTGCTTGCCACCTCAGCTCCTGGCAAGCAGCACCCCCTGGCCAGCCCCAGAGGCACCATTCAGCTGGAGAGGTTGTAGCTGAGCAAGCCTTTAGGAGCCAGAGGTGCAAGAGAGCATCAGAAGAGGGAGGGAAGGAAAGAGGGATGGAGGTCAGTGTTGCCCGCGGCACCCTTGACCATCATTCAAGTCACCCCAGGGTGCCACGGCACACTAGTTGAAAACCACTGGCTTATACTCATCAGGCTTTCATTTATTTTTTAGTTTGATTAGAGATTTTGACAATCTGTGTGCTTTTGCACATACCCGTGAAATATTATGAAATAATAATAATAATAATAATAATAATAATAATAATAAATTTATTATTATTTATACCCCGCCCATCTGGCTGGGTTTCCCCAGCCACTCTGGGCGGCTTCCAACAAAATATTAAAATACAATAGTCTATTAAACATTAAAAGCTTCCCTAAACAAGGCTGCCTTCAGATGTCTTCTAAAAGTCTGGTAGTTGTTTTTCTCTTTGACATCTGGTGGGAGGGTGTTCTACAGGGCAGGTGCCACTAATGAGAAGGCCCTCTGCCCTGTAACTTGGCTTCTCTCAGCGAGGGAGCCACCAGAAGGCCCTTGGCACTGGACCTCAGTGTCTGGGCAGAACGATGGGAGTGGAGACGCTCTTTCAGGTATACTGGACCAAGGCCATTAAGGGCTTTAAAAGTCGGCACCAACACTTTGAATTGTGCTTGGAAACGTACTGGGAGCCAATGTAGCAATGCAATGTATTTAGCAATGTAAGGCTGAGCAATGAAGTTCAGCTTTGGTTAATCCTTTCATGAATTTAACGGGTAGATTTTAGAGAATCCTATCACAGGTTAGGTTTCTTCCCATTGACAAGTACTACTTCAAAGAACAGGCCATTATGTTTTATTTGCAGTCATCATGTGAATAGCACCATTATCTGTAGCCACCTATAATCTCATATCAACACAAACTGAATTGCTTCTTGTTGTAAAGATATTTTTTTTGCTTCAAATATCAGTAATTTTTCTCAGCTTACCTGTTATTTACAAATGCCTTTGAGATCAAACCCACCAACAGATGTAGCAAATTCTAAAAATAGGGCATGCCACATATATCTTATCAAACTGACCTTGCTACCCTTTTGACATTAATAGCAGCCTTCTGATTCAATGTACATGTGGCATTGTAATGAATCAGAATCATGAAGGGGGGGGGTGCGAGGGAGCCCCGACTGTATATCTTTTATCTTTTAGAAATGATTGCCACACTATGTAAATCCCAGAAAGTTGAGAACTTTTAAATCTTATCTTCATTTATTGCACTTCTTAATTTTGGAACTGAAAGAATTCCTAATATTCCAGAAAGCAGCGAGAATTGCTTTAAAATCGGCTATTGGATCTGCTTCATTTGCTTATCCTATTGACCTTAGCTTTGGATATATAGCTATAGCTAAGGAGTTCTTTCCCCCCCCAAAAAAAAATTGTTTAGGGGTATTCTCATTTTCCTACACATATTAAAATACTGCCCCTCAATCAGGCCAAAGTTAGATTCACAAAATGTTTAGGGGTATGCATTCCCCCAGAAAAAAGCGCTAGCTATAAGGCCTGGTTAAGGGGGGGGGGATGTAGACAGAATGGAGTGAAAATCCATTAATTTTGTTTTTATGGTGCTTTCCCCAATTTCCTCCCTAAGCTATTCCTGATTTGTGTGCTGTAGTAACATGGGGAAAAACATTTCCCTTTCAGCTTTCAGGGGTGATCAGTTCTGTGCCCTGAAGCATGGTATTTGGTTACCCTTGTCTGTGATGGATGATGTGACAGAAGGCTGGAAAAATTCTGAAGTGCTATAGAGCTGCAGTAGTGGCTCCATTATACACAACACACAGAACAATATCACTTATTCAAGCTGTTCTTTGGCACTGCATCTTCAAGACTGAAGTCCCTCTGTGAGTGACATTGTTTCACGTTAGTATTTTCTTTTTCGAGATTTCACTTAAAGCATAGTGCTTTGGAAGATGCTTGATAAAAACAAACAAACCTTATCTCTTGAGTAATTCGTGTTAAGAAATCATATCAGGAAGGCAGTAAATGTGTTGAGATAAGTACCTATGTTGAGATAAGTAGTCTTGGAGTTGGAGTGATATGAAAAATTCACCTAATGAGATGTTTGATAGGTTCATATAGCTTGATTTTCTGTGGAACAATTTATGGGTTAGAGAACAAGGAAGGATACATTTTTTAGTTTGGATAATGGGTGGACCCGCAGTAACAAATTAATATTCTCTCTCTCTTACCCCCCTTCTTTTGCCTTTTAGTAGCATCAGCAACAAAATAAATTAGCACAGAAAAAGAAACATAAAGTAAGCATTGATTTATTAGTTTGCCTATGACAGTCTGACCCTTTGTCACCAAATGCTTAATGTACTGAAAGTGAATTCATAGGGAGCAGATGCTCCCCTAATTGTTTGAGGATGAGACTGTTTTGTTAGTAATGGGAAGGAAAGTTGGGTTGGGAGAAACGAAGAGTGCACTTGCTGAGTCTTTGGATGGATCTACACATAGGGAAAAAACCACTATAAACAAGTCATAAATTAAAAGAAAAAATGCTATGTAAAATCGCATAGAAAAGATTTGAGCTCTACAGGACCATCTGGTGTTGCATGTTTATAATGCATTAAAAACGCTGCTTTTTTTTTACTTATGTTACTGAGTCCTTAAGTGCTGAGTAAATGTTGCATAGGATTTCACTATAAGCTATTTATAGGATATCTAAAGGTTTTCAGATATTCATTGAATACTGAACACAGAGTGCAGTCCAGAAGGATTTGCGTTATATATATTCATACCAAAAAGATTCTGTAATGGAATAATGTGTTTGTGCTGTACCAAAGGATATATGGTGTGGATCAGAACACATAGGTAGCTTGCTTAAAATTGCTGCGATGTGAATTCTGAGAAAATATGATTATGCACAGAAACTATTAAGTTTAAAGAACATTGAAGAGTTTTGAATTGAATTGAATTTATTACGGTCCCAGACCGGACTCACATACCATACTAAACAAATCAAAAACACAATAAAAATTAAATTTAAATTAACAATCAATATAATGATAAACATTACAATTATGGCAGCAGTTAAAATATGGTTTAAGTCTTAATCTCTACAATATTATCTATAATTTGCTTCTAAGGCCTTAGTCTTTATAATAGCACAGCTTGTTCCCTAAGATTTATGACAACCACACAAAATTTGGCCACCTTTAAGGTGATCTCTGGATCGTCCTCTATCAGAAATGTTAAAGGTTTGGGCCCACTTGGAATTTTCTGTATAACGGGTGATAAAAACCGAGTGTATATCCCTGCAAAAATGGCATTGTATCAGGACGTGAGAAAGAGTTTCCACCTCTATCGCGCCGCCGGGGCAAACCCATTCCACATACGGTTTACCCGCATATCTGCCCTGCAACAAGGCAGACAGCAGTACGTTGAATCTAGCGAAGGTAAATGACCATCTATATTTACCTTAGGTATTTGTAATTTTGACAAATATGTCGCTGGGGTTAACCCTCCCCCATTATCTTTGATTGCTGGATGCTTATTCATCTCGCTCACATGATGCTGAAGCTCTAAATCCATCCCAGATTCGTTGGCGAATTGTTACTCAGGCTTTCTCATAGCTGACAGCTATTAGTGCCAGTAGCGAGAACCCCACACCTTTTAACTTTCTGTACAGTGTAGATTTCCATTTGGATTGATAGGAATCCAATAGGGTTAAGGGTGCCGACCCAACAGGGGGGGAAAATGAGTTTTAACCAATAATGGATCTTCAAGATCCATATCAGAGTGCTAACAGGGATTTGACCAAGCTCTAAGCGGACAGCTATATTAGACACGCAAGAGGGGATCCCTAGTAGAGAACGATAAAACTTGGTCTGGAATGTTTCTAAGGGATCAAAGTTTTGAAAGCTGTAGATCTGAGAGCCATATGTCATTGAAGATTTTTAAATCTATATGATCAGCTTTACAAGGAAGGCAATTTCTTGAGTTAAGCTGCTTGAAGAAATAGATTTGCAAGCGATGGCTTTCATTTTCTGGATATTGAATTGAACTTGATTTTGTTCTAGGGCTAGAATTTAAAATAATTATTCTGATAGCCTGTGTGTATGAATTTACATTGTAAAATGAAGGTGAACAGGTTGGCAAACTTTGGGTGCCCCTTTACTCTTTCTTTTCACTTTGGGATCAGCTTCTACCTTGAGAAGAAGAGAAGTGTTCCCTTATATTTCCACAGGGCCTGCACTCCTGTCAAGTAGGCAGAACCTCAGGCAAGTCAAGGTTTGGATAAGCAGGCTGACCTCTTACTCTCCCTGAGGAAATTGCCTCAGTGAATGGTAGAATGGTGAAGGGGGAGGAGAGGTAGAGGAAGAGAACACAGGAATGGTGAAACTCTAGAGAGCAGCCAGATATCACTGACACATGTGTAGCCAGGGTCTTTTCCACCTTTGCCCACATGGGCACTTAATGCAGCACAACTGCAGACTGGAGAGTCAGTGGTGTGTGTGTGTGTGTTGCCATAGTTCGTAGATTTTCTCACTTACCTAGGATACCTCTCCATCTGGGAGCTGGCCTTGAGGGCAAAAGAAATAGACTGGAGATGCTGCTAGGTGGGTTGTATTTGATGTTATTTTCTCTGGTTGTTACTACAGTTTAATTAATGAATCTGATTCAAGTGTTCTCTACCAAAATTAAACTGCTTTGATTATGATACCTTGTTATACGTGGACATTTTTCAAATTATTTCCAAGAATCTGGACAAGATTTTACTGTTTGTTAATCAGTGGAATTGTTATGCAACCAGAAGTTTATAAGCTCCCTTCTAATTTTAAAATGAAAGAACTAAATAGACATTGCCTTGGATCCGGAGTAGATTAGTTATGCTTTTATTCTGATTACAATCAATGGGATTTAAGTTAGTTTTAAGCATCAACTAATACAATTAATTTGTACCATTGATTTGAGTGAAACTAAAACATAAACACAGCCAATCAGAAGGTCAGCAGTTCGAATCCCCACGATGGGGTGAGCTCCCATTTTTCGGTCCCTGCTCTTGTCCACCTAGCAGTTTGAAAGCACATCAAAGTGCAAGTAGATAAATAGGTACCGCTCTGGAAGGAAGGCAAATGGTGTTTCCGTGCGCTGCTCTGACTCGCCAGAAACTGCTTAGTCATGCTGGCCACATGATCCAGAAGCTGTACGCCAGCTCCCTCTGCCAGTAAAGCGAGATAAGCGCCGCAACCTCAGAGTCATCCACAACTGGGCCTAATGGTCAGGGGTCCCATTACCTTTAAAACATAATTAGCTTGTTCTGAATCTAGTCTATTGGCTCTGTAAGAGATTCCACTTCTGTGGTTTCCATTGAAGTATATATTAAGATTAACAGAAGTTCATGGTAAACATTAACTCCCCACACATACAGGGTGTTAATGGTCTGTGAAAATTAATTTTTATTAATTTGTGTTGTCAGAATTTCAACATGTTCTTCAAGTACTGGAACTTAGAAGCTAAGAAGGAAGAGCTACTGAATCAGGATTAACTATGTCTATATATAGAATAATACAGTCATACCTCGGGTTACAGATGCTTCGGGTTGTGCGATTTCGGGTTGTGCACAGCGCTGAACCCGGAAGTACTGGAACAGGATACTTCTGGGTTTTGGCGCTTGCGCAGAAGTGCTAAATTGCAACCTGCGCATGCGCAGATGCGGCGCTGTGGGTTGCGAACATGCTTCCCACACGGATCACGTTCGCAACCCGAGCATCCACTGTATTTAATTTTGGAATGTTTCATACCATTACCTGTTTGGCCATCAACTGGGATAGTGGCTATGGTTATTCTGCCCTTAACTTAACATAGGCAATAGGTTCTGATCTTTCTTGATAGATTTCCAGGCATCTTGTTTTAGTGACTTGCATGGCAAAACCAGGTTTTTCAGCTAGTAGCCTAATTATTCTTCTACTTAAAACAAGGTTCATTCTGTTATGTAATGCAAAATATGTAATAAATTTACTGGTGGAACTATCAAAATTATTCTCCCAAGATAATAGGTTTGGATGTTTTAATATTATATTTGAGCAAAGTATGCAAAACTATCTTCCTCCTTTCCTCAACTGAAGTGTTATATCTGTTATGTCCGAACAGCAATTTAATTAAATTGCCATAAATTGTGCTGTTTAAATATATTTATATACAAAAACATTGAATGAATTTATAATAGAACTAGAGCAAGGTCTCATATGATATGCCAGGGAAGCAATTAGAAGAGAATATAACTAATTGCAAAGGTAGCAAACACTCTAACCAAATGCTTTAAGCATGTGTGTGTATATGTGAAATTAGTATACAAGTCTCACCATCTTCTGGATTTTGTATCTTGTAGGTGTGTTTCTCAGAGAAAAAAAGACTCTGAAAAGAGTTAGTTGACTGATATGGATGGGATCATTCCCGTCTAGTCATCTCCACTGATATCCCTTCCATTAAAAATATAAAATAGGGGAAGACCTCAGATTCATTGTGTAAATTCACGTAAACTATAGTTTAATTTGATAATAGATCAACAGGGCAATCGAAGCCCCCAACCTGCCATGCTGCAAGGGGCTTGGATGAGACAGATCCAGCTGTGCATAGATCTGTCACTGGCTAGGGGAGCACTCCTGCCCCAATGGCAGGCAGGTGGAACCCTAACCTGTAGTAGCCAGCAGAAACTAGTCCTTTTGGCTTTCTCAGTTCCATCAGGTTTCCATTGTTCCCAATATATATCTGCTCTCCTTTGACACCATGCACTCCGGTTTGCCTCCTTAGCTTGAAGACTTCTGTCCTTAGCTTATATATGGCCTATCTCTCCAAATGTGTTTGGAACATGCTGTACATTTTTCTCTATAGGAAATACAAATTGAATGTGAAAATACATTAAGTCCTTTCAGATTCTGTTCTGTTCAGTTTCATCTGATCCCACTCAAGTTTCTCAAATGACAAGATTCTCGAGTCTGATATTATTAAAGACTTGGCTCACTCTGAGCCCATACTGTCCAATTTGGTCTTATACCATTTTCATGATTTTTTTAATTCCCTTGTATATTAAGAAATGCTGCTGCTGCTGGTAGGGTCATCTTCAGATTCCCCCTCAGGGAGCTGTATATTATATGGAGATGTAGAAGAGAACCTTCCCTGTTGTATCTCACTAGTTATAGAACACATTTCCTCTCAGAAGCTTGGGAAGTGCCAACAGTAAATTCTTTAAGCCATGAAATTGTACCCATTTCATAAAAAATATTCATTCATTTTAAACAATACTTCAAAGAGATTTGAATGATTGTTTTGGAGGAATTATTGATAATGAATGCCCATAGTTACCTTCCTGCTTATTTTTTCAGTACTTCAGCAGGTTAGCCAAAGTAAGAATGTCTGATATGCTACTGTGTCGTTTCTTGATCCTCTTAAGCTGCCATGTGCAAATCAGAACATAATAGCAGAACTGTTCTTGTGGGCAGACTGTTTTTAAATACTTTGTTGTTCCTGTTTGAAATCAGGCCAGTGTATGAGGAAATGAAGAAATAATGCAACTACTAATGAAATACTAAGTCTCAGGGTTATGTGACCTTCCCTGACCTTTATTTTTTATTTTTTTAGGGATCCTGATTCTGTCTGCCATTCTGCAGCCAGTCTTTGAACTTAGTTGGCTTAAGCATGTGGGATGGAATGTGGGTTAAAGCCTCACACAATTACTTTGTGCGTGAACATTTCCCCTAAAATGTGTGATGTAGTTGTACAGTGGTACCTCGGGTTACAGACGCTTCAGGTTACAGACTCTGCTAACCCAGAAATAGTACTTCGGGTTAAGAACTTTGCTTCAGGATGAGAATAGAAATCACGTGGCGGTTGCGCGGTGGCAGCGGGATGCCCTATTAGCTAAAGTAGTACCTTAGGTTAGGAACAGTTTCAGGTTAGGAACGGACCTCCAGAATGAATTAAGTTCTTAACCCAAGGTACCACTGTACAGATTGTAGCTAGGTGTTTTTTTATAAATAAAAAAAACTGATTCGTACCTTCAGTCTTAAAATGCAGACCATCTCTTTCTCAAGGTAATCAAATTAGAATATGCTGAAAAATGGGTCATGTTATGATCCCCTGCTTTAAATTAAATAAAGAAACAAGGATGGGTTTCCCTGTCCTTGACCATTTCCAGTTATATGATAACAGTATTGCTTTTTGAATTGTAGTCCTCTCTTCCTTCCTTTCTTTTAAAGGCATGTCTTAGACAGATTGCACAGAAGTTGGAAATGAGGCTATTTAGAATGTCATCATTTTGCATTATAACCCTGCTCTCTGAAGAAGCCCAGCTGGTGCAGTTGAGCCCCTTCTTGGAATTTTTTAGTCTGATTCATTATTGTGATGTGTACTTGTGTACAGAAACATTTAATCATTCTTACGCTCCAAGCTCTATTGAATCTAGTGAAAGCTTTCTGTTTCTCTGCATAATTTGCGTTGCCAGTCTGCCAGCTTGGAAAAGTTTCAAGCTTGTTGCATTATCTATGTTTGTTTGCACAGGAAGTGATGCTGCACGTAGGCTTGAATTTACAGTAATTCTTTTGTAATGGGCTAATGAGCAGGACTACTTTATTCACAATGGTAACATTATATAGCTTTGATTAGTCCAATTACTGTGGAACTGTGCAATTGTGATGATTCTTACACTACCCTGCAAAGTACCCCCCTTCAAAAAGCAAAACAAAAAACCAACCCACGGGATTTGCTCTACTGTGCTTTAATTTTGCTTGACAAGAAAGCAGTTGGAAGAAGTAAAAGGCAAAAAGATCTGTGAATGTACTGGAGACTCTATATAGTTCAGCAGCTTATTTTATTTATTTATTTAAAAAACAATATCACAATTAATGTATGGGATTGCTAGTTCTAGCTATTCTTTAGGGAACAAAATACAGTTCTTGGATAAGTATAACTGGTTGTGTAGCCACAAAGGGGGACAGAGAGGGTAACTAGCTCTATTCTTTTATAGGCTTGCATGTGGATGATGGAAGTTAAGCATCAAAAGGAAAATAGGACCCCACGGGGGAATTATTTTGTGCTTTTTTCATTAATGATTTTCACTGATACTAATGGAAAATGGGCAGGATTGCATGAGAGAACTGAGATTGCCAACTTTTAGGTTGTGGGAGCTAGCAGGAACTGTTTGTAAGCTCTGTAAGGCTACACTGGTGGTGGCACATGGAAGTGCTTTCAACAGAGGACCACCATTGACTGAAGCAAATTTTGGCTGGCTGCTGTGGCTATCTTAACGTCTATCATTTCTCACCTTGAGCACCTACTTCAAGGGGCCAAGATAGGCTCAAGTGTGAAGTGTCAGTGAGTGTACTTTTAAAAAGTTGGGATTCAAATATGTGTTCATGCAGTGGTGGTAAACAATGGTATTTCAACACTTTAATTTATTTATTGAGACAAAGCTTCTACCCCACATGTTTTTCTACTATGAGACATAGAGTGGGGAACACCATGAAATAAGCAAAAGTATATTAATGAGGTTGCGTTGAGTTGGATCTGCTATTTTATACAGGGTGAGTCCTTTAAAAGAGGCCCCGTGGATACAGAGCACACATGTTCCACAGGGCCTCTTTTAAACGACTCATCCTGTACATATTAGTTGTGCACTTTAGCTTGCCTTTAATCTTGTTTTCACACTTGTTAGTAATGTGTTGTTCTTTTTTGTAAGTCACTTTGAGTTCACTTTACTGAACAAAAATAACACATAAATAATAGTAAACATAATGAAAAACAGTAATTAAAAAAATTGTTGCCAGAGCAGAGAATAGTGGTCAAGGAAATCTAGATTATTAGCAGCAAAATTGACCAAATATATCATTGGTTCAGCCTTCTACAATTCTCTTTGAAGAGCCCAAGTCTGCATGCATTGCTGAAAGGTGTATTGCAGTGGTTTTCAACCAGTGTGCCATGGCACCCTAGGGTGCATTGAATGATGGTTGGGGTACTGTGGACAACCCTGGCCTCTGTCCTCCTTTTCTTCCCTCCCTCCTCTGGTGCCCTCTTGCATCTCTACCTCCCAAAAGCTTGCACAGCTGTTTATTGCAGCAGCCCTGGCTACAAGCTACTCAGGTGAATGGTGACTCTGGGGCTGGCCAGGGGGTGCTTCCCAGGCCCCTGTGAGGCAGTGTGAGAAAGCACCTCTCTTTGGCACAAGGGGGGCAGATCAGAGACTAGGGGTGGCAGCTATGGCTGCCCAGAAGACTCCCAAGGAGAGGGCAATGGGGAGGAGGCTGAGGGAACACTCCACAAGGGAGGGTTCAAAAAGGGGTGAGGCACTTCCAGCTCTGCAGGCAAGGGGTGACATAACTGGGCTCCTAAGCCCCACAGGAGTGCCACAGAAAGAATGTAGTTGACCAAGGGACTTGTGGATCCAAAAAGGTTGAAAACCAATGCTCCAAGTCATCCCAAGTTGAAAACCTCTGTTGCATTGTGATGGTTATACAGATCTCCCAGTATCTAGTCCTGTTGAGAATCATACCTTGTGGATGCTGGAAGAGGCAGGTTACTCAATGGTCTAGATTAGAGAAGGAGAAGGCTAACAGTCAAGAAGTGTATGTCCACTTGAAGTTCAAGAAATGGTTTAAAGATTTTGCCCCTATCTGAGCTCATTTATACTTCCTGAGCTTGTCTCCCCCAAAGCCCTGTCCCATTGTTGAAGACTGCAGATCCTTAAAGGGGCAGCTCACTACTCTAGTTTGCTAGGCATGCAGTGAATGGTGTCATCACAGGTTTGGCATGTGAGGCCTGTGTTTGTATGTGCATGTGTGTGTGGTGGCTATGTCTGCTTGGTCTGCACTCATGGTTGGCGCGTGATCATCTGTCTTTGTGGTCCTTAAGTCATTCCTGCCATTTATTGTCTTAGAACGTGTTTAAAAGTAAATTCTCCATCCTTTGCTGGAACCGTTGATCTACCCAGGATTTTCTCAAAGGTGCTTTTGTCCCCCGCCCCTGCCCCCCAGGCCCAGCCAAGTCCCAACTTAACACTTCCATTGCTGTTGGAAATAAGTGGCTATTGCTGTGTCGGGAGGTGAATTCTCTCCCCATGTTACTTCATCAGAAGGCTGCATCCCGGAGAGGTGATATGATAGCAATTGTCAAATATCTAAAGGGCTGTCACATGGAAGATGGAGCAAGCTTGCTTTGTGCTGCCCCACAGGATACGACCCAAACCAATGTATTCAAATTGCAAAAAGGAGATTCCAACTAAAAGCTCTTTCTGATTGTAAGAGTTGTTTGACAATGGAACAAACTACCTTAGAAGGTGGTGGACTTCATTGAAGATTTTTAAACAGAGGTTGCGTAGCCATCTCTGAGGGATTATTTAGCAGTAATTCCTGCAATGCTGTAGGTTGGACTAGACAGCCCCAGCCCTTTGGGTCCCAACTCTACAATTCCATGGTCCTATGATATGATTATGACCAAGCTAGTAATCAATCAATGGCTGAGATATATGGGAAATGTTAGGATAATATATGATTCTTGATGTTAAGACAGACTATCTACATTTCAGTAAAATAAGTGACACCCTTATAGAACTGTTTGTGAATGAGTAATCAAAACTGGTACAATGAAGTAGCTATTTGCTTGTCTTGCTCTTTCATCCGAATTTCTTTGGCTGCACTTGGATATTAAGTTTTCCTGATTATAAAGCTAGCACGTTCATTTTCTACTGCATTACCTGTTGCATTACACAACTGTTCCCATGCTGTATATTGATGGCAAAGAACTGTATGCCAGAATACTGCCCCAATTTTTGTCATGTGATATTACAATACAAAACTTATTTCCCAGGTTAACAGGATTGCAAATGGATTTTTCTGAATGCAAATAACACAGAAATGAATGCTAAACTTCAGTTACAATTGAGTTTTCAGAAGTGGCTTCTACGTCATGTGAAAGATCACATGAAATGTGGAAATTATCAGCAAGTAACGGAACATCAGGAAATTGGCATAGAATGCTGCCTGAATTGGCATGAAATAAGAAAAGCTGTCCTTTTGTGACTGCTACTTGTTCATTTACCAGTGATCATGATCTTCTAACCATATGCAGTTTTTTTTTCATAATAAGTATTTCCTGCATTTGTGTGAAGCTTAGATTCTCCATCTCAGTGGTTTTTGGAGTTGTTGATATATCGACAGGGTAGGCTAACAAGAGAAGGAAATAGACAACATGGTTGAAAAAGGCCTTGAAAGCTCTTTGGTGCCCTCTATAGCTTGGAATTCTAAAAATTATCTGTTGTTAATGAGGTTCAGGTAAGATTGCCAGCTGGCCAGAAAAACAGAATGCCTGATATGCCCCCCTCCAACCCACCCACCCACCCACCATCCATCCATAAATAAATAAATTATAACCAACCAACCAGATGAAGCTTTGGAAATAAATATGATTACCTACTATTTGTTGTATAACAAACTGCTATTAAAGGGAGGGATACAAAGGCTAATTCAGGAGTTGGCAAGACATGGTTTAGTGTGATAAAACAAAGGCTTGTAAGACTTACTTGTCAATCTAAGAGTTACATTCAAGTATTCTTCATGAATTAAGGAAACTGTAATTGCCTTGGTCAATTCCTCCCCCCCACCCCCCGTTAAATGTGTTCAAACAGTTCCCTCCCCACTGTACTCTTATTTGTTTTGAAAACCTATTCATCTCAAAATGCACACTGAATAAATAATAATCTAGTGTCTCTCCTTCATCTCAGTCTTCTGTGGCTTTTACCAAGGAAAATAAAATTGTAGCTTTCAATAATTAACCTTTAAAATGTCCTTTTCAGTTTCCTAGTCCTTAAATTGTCTTTTGTGTTATAGAGGTTTTAACACACTCGATGATATTTTTCAATTACATTTTCAACACCACGTGTCATATCTCCCTCGTGCACTCTTGACTTTGTGTCTTCTTGACTTTGACTTCTTTCATGATCCCCCATCTGCTAAGAACAACTTTCTATTTTATGTTTGATTTATATTGTACAGTTTTATATGTTATGGCTCTGGAAAAAGACTTTCTTTTTATCAATGGCTCCATAGAGTCCACTATCTTGAAGTATTATAGAGTGGAATGCAGTTTCCTAATGGTTTAGTCCCATTAATACCAAGTACTATTGGTTTTGTGAGGATGTTATAAATTGCCCACCACTTGCAATTTTGAACTTCTTTATCTCCCAAGGTTGAATGTTCAACTTTCTTCAGGAGCTCTATGGCACCCTATCTAGCTGTCTGTGACACCTCTTTTAACCACCACTCCAAAAAAACCCCAGAGCATTTAGCATGTCAGGAATGTTTTGCAATTATATTTATGTGTGTGTAAAAACCATATGAATTAGAGGATTCCCTACCCATTCACTCCCACATGCCTGAAATTCTGAAGAAAAATGGCATAATGAAAATATACGTAGATTTATGAAGCTCCAAATAAAACTAGACCACCCATTTCTAAACATTGTTTGGTGAATCCTCCTAAGTTTCAAAAAGCACTGAGACTTTCCATCCAGGATATCTGTGTATAAATTGTACAGAAGCTCCCTGCTCTCTTTGACCTGTCCAATCTTAAATAGACAGAATGCAGTGGTGGGAAAGTACAGTGGTACCTCGTGTTACGTACCGTCCCCCTTCCAAATGCTTCGAGTTACGCGCTCCACCAACCTGGAAATAGATGCCCCTTGTTGCAAACTTTGTCCTGGTATGTGAGCGGGAGTAGAAGGAAGTTGTACTCCGGTGGTGTGGCAGCAGCAGGAGGCGCCTCATGTTACGAGCGGTTTCCGGTTACGAACAGACAGAATTAAGTTCGTAACCAGAGGTACCACTGTAGTGCATTAGGACACTGCAACATTTATTCTCTCCATATGTGGGACATATCACTGATACTCTGAGTGCAATTAAATGTTTTACAATTGTCCAGGGAGGCAGTGGGAGAAATTGCACCATCTAATGAGTTTAAATGAGGCCAGTGAAATGTTATTCAGACAGTTTGTATGCGCATACAATTGTCAACTTAAAAAAAAAGGTCTTTTCACAGGTTTTAAAAAACTTTTTATTGCTCACGATGCTACAGTACATGCTTTGTTTTCTTTCAGTATGAAGGAGGCTGGCTTAGGCCATAAACAATGGAGAGTTGGTCCCTTGTCATCAAAATGCAAGCAGTGTCCAGTGGTTTATACTAATCCTGTTTGTGGATCAGACGGCCATACTTATTCCTCTCAGGTATGAATAACGGATGGGGTTTGTCCACCATCATTATATGTTATATAACATTCTACTGTAAAATATTATGCTCTGTATATACAAGCTCTTCTAAATTCTATAAAACACACACAACCCATCCCCATTTCAAAAAATAAATGCCAAGAAATCACAGTATCATTTAATTCAATTAAACAGGTAAAATTGCCATTCAAAATAATGGGTTTTCAATCAAAGAAACCTGTATTAACAATTGGTATGGGAAATTATACTGATGATGCAGTACAACAGTGTCACTGGGAAAGATAAAAAAAACAAATGGTACAAAATGGTTGGAAATGGTACAAGAAACAAGGTGCATATATGGTAATATGGTGGTCATGTCATTTTGTACCACAGTTTTGTGGTATGATTACATATCAGACTATATATACTAGGACAGCTTTAGTTCTTTCAATAAATTAGAAGGAAGAAATGAGATAGTGACAACTAAGGAACTAATAATATTTATGTTAATGGTTGCTTGTACGAAAATAACAAAAAATGCAAATTGCAAAACTTTTGGATTTTAAGATAATCAAAAAATATGCCTAGATGAAAGAAGAAATGTCAAGATTAAGCCTAATAAGATTAAACAGTTTCTAGCTAGATTAGCAAACATTTCCAATTAGTGGCCCAAACAAGTTTTGTAGGGTTTATTAATGCAACCTTTAACTGCCTTTACCCAAGAATATAGATTGCTTGCATGGATACAGGAATCAACACTATAGTCATACCTCGGGTTACAGACGCTTCAGGTTGCGCGTTTCCGGGTTGCACACCGTGCCAAACCTGGAAGTACTGGAACGGGTTACTTCCGGCTTTCGGCACTTGTGCATGTGCAGAAGCACTAAATCACACTTTGTGCATGCGCAGAAGCACCAAATCGCGACCCGCGCATGCGCACACATGGTGCTCTGGGTTGCGAACGTTGCAGGTTGTGAACGTGCCTCCCGCACGGATCACGTTCGCAACCCAAGCATCCACTCTACATGCAAGCACTCTACATGCAAGCAGGGCAGGACAGGACAACATGGTCATATCGCTTCTAATTATGTTCAGTAATATAACGGAAGGGAACATGTGGAAATTATGGTTATTCTGGGAACTGCATGGAGGACCACAAATCTTATCTGGGAGCTTCTAGCTCATCACCTTACAAAGACAGCTTGAAAGCAGAAGCAAGGCAGATAACAGCAAATTCTTAACCTAAACCCCTCATCATTTCCTGCAGTAATTAACTTGCACGTTAAAGTTCACACCCAAGCTTCCGGTTTGTTTGCCTATCCTGGTAAAGATGTATGCCTTCAAATATCCATTTAAACCTCATAATCTTGGTTTATAAACCCAAGGTTATTTTGAAGGGTTGCCAATTTTGAAACTGACATTAAGGACAAATATTTTTGTTCACCCCAGGCAAAGCTTATTTTTATTATATTGTAAAGCTTCAGTAAGAGTTTGGCATTGTTGTATGATATACTGTAGTTACTCTCCTTCACTTGCTACAGTATGTGTTTATCAGCAACTTCTGCAAATTGTGCAATACTTTGAATACATGTCACTAAACTGTATCGGTCTTGTAAAAATAATTTCTGCAGCACTATAGAGGTTGCTATGGGATTTCCATGTCATGCTTTCAGACTCACTAAATCCATGGCATTTGGTCAGAATATTATAGGATTTATAACAAATGAATTGTAAGAATGATAGTTCCAAAAATCTGAGCAAATAATAGAGATTGTTACCTATGAGGCATTATGATGAAAAAAAGCTTTGAATAGCAAATGCTGAAGTTAGGATTCTTGGGATATTGTCTATTAACAAACAAATATTTGTCAACACAAACATCCTCCATTGCAGATCATGCTCAAATCTTTAAATTATCTAGTATTCGTTCCTAATCCCTCTTTCATTCTGCATTCACACTACACAGTATTCTCAGCATCCAACGATAATGTTTTTTGTCTGGAATTTTTTAGGGTAAACTTTCCCTAATTCATGTTTACATGGGCACCTGCAAGAATGTTTCAGGGTGTGGGAAAGGTAGAACAATTAAAGTGCGGAACAAGGTCATTTCTCATCAGAAATGAGAAGAATTGTACCTATACATTTTGTCTTGTATTTGAAAGCCAACAAATGCTGGAAAATAACTCTTTGTAAAAAATGAAAGATGGGAACCTGGGGAATATGGTTCATTGGGAGGGGAGGTAGTAGCCCCCTTTCATATTTGTTTGATTTTCTCTAGTTTTGTTTACTGCATGTATGCTGTTTTAATTTTATACAGTTTATAAACAAATATCTGAACATTTCTTCAGTAGTCCAAATTAGTTTAATGGAAAAACTTGATTAGATTAAAAGAAAAGAAAAGTACATTTGAGTGCAATCCCTTAAATTATCAAGGAACTACACAAACTGATAAGTCTGTGATGATCTCTCAGAGAATTGTGTCCTAGCAATCATGAATGTTTAGGTTCTTTATGCAAACATCCTCCACAATGATGGACTATAAGACATTGGGGAAATGATCTCTGATGGTGCTATGGTGCACCCAACTCTGCCACTTTGTATTCACCTGCAATTGCTTCAACTTTGGGGAGAGCATGTTACTTCAGTGCACTGAATCCACAATAGGTCAACAATTTTTTATCATTCTTTATTAAATTTATATACCACCCTTTACCCAAATATCATTAGGGTGCTTCTTCACAAGATAAAAATACAGAACATAGAACTATGTTTTTTCAGCATGTATTCAGAAAAGCACCTTTGCCTGAGATACATGAATCATGCATTTATCATCAGGACTCAAGGACAAGAGGAACTTGAGAAGTTCCACCAGGACTTGAACAACCTTCACCCCTCCATAACCACTCCACAAAGCAGGCGAAATATCTTAACTCTATTGTGCAACTACATCATGGGCTAAAAGCACTACCTACTAACTGCTTCAAAAATCTACATGTTTCAAGCATCTACCCAGAACTCACCAAAAATCCATTCTCTTCAGCCAAGTCCTACAATACAGTTCCATCTTTCTTGGATTTCCAAAGACATACACCACAAGGGTTTAATTCAGGAATTTTAAAAACTACAATACCCACTCGTTGAAATGAAAAAGCAGATCAACAAGGCCAGGCTGGTGCCCATGAATAATCAATTAAAGCGATCTACATCCCTCTCGGAAGCCTAACTCACAAACAGCCGCCTAGCTAAAAACAACTACTTACCTGTGACAGCAGGCTACATAACAGTAACACAAAGACCACAGGAGACCCATATGCCAGCTCTGGATCTATACTGCTGTTATAAATGTTAAATGGAGAAAATATAATTTAGTGCAAAGGAAACTGCTGTTTTTTAATTGGTAGCTGCTTGTCTGGTAAGTGGCACAAAGGTGGATGTTGGGAAAACAAGTATCAACAGAACAATGGAAACAGAAAATTTAAGATGTTGTGCTAGGAAAAAAAATACTGCAGATATGGAAAGCTAGAGATAAATATTTTGAGAATATACATTATGCCTTTATAAACTTTGTCAATGGGGAGACCAGAGCTGGATGTCTGTGGAGACTCCTGGATATCTATGCAGAAATCTATTTCAGAGATCAGACTTGATTAGTTATATTAGTTTGTTTTTGTTTGTTTCTGTAATTTATTTATATTTAAACTGTCAGAAACATTTTTTCAAAGAAGAAAACTGTCTCAATATCTACTCAAACAACACCATTTCTGGATCTAATAATGTCATTCAAGGGTTCATTCATTGTCTATTATGACATATGTTGTCTTCTCCAAACAATGGTATTCTCTATTCAACATAACTCAGTCACGACACAAAGGAATAAATTGTCACACATCTGATGTCAGAGAGGACAATATTAAGAAATTAGCAGAACATTTAATCTCACCCCCAGTACACTCTGTCACTGATCCTAAGGCGCTTTTACAGTACAATGAAGAAGAGTGTTTAAAGGGAAATTCCCACACGAAACTGTTGAAAAGCCTTTTAACATATGTAGCCTGTACAGGTACTAATTTGCTAATCTATTATCAGGATGTTTCACATCAAGAATAATATTCTACACGTCTGATGAAGTGAAGAATTAGAGCACAAAAGCTTATGCCACAATACATTTCTTGATTAGTAAGGTGCCACAAAATGTTGTTCTTAGTGTGCTGTGAACAATAAAATTATGCGCTAGGAAATATTAGAAAAGGGACTGAAATCAATTATGTCAGGATGCAATGTTCATGCCCAAATCTATGCTGATAAGGGAGGACCATGGCCTTCATCATCACATTGTGGGATTATCAGATGTACCTGGTTACTCGCTGTGGGAAGCAGTTTGCTGTGCTAGAGGGACCTCTGATCTGATCCTTTCCACTTCTAATGTTCACAGAGGGACCTTGGCAATATGCCACCTGGTGCAAAGCTATGGATGCCCCCCCCCCGGCCCTCACAGCGGCTTTGGGAAGGAGGCGCAGGGCTCTGGGGGAGTCCTATAGCTCTTCTGCCTCTTAACCAAACCCTGGTAAGTACTTGCCCACCTTTGGGAAGGTAGAAGAAGGACTCTAGGTCCCTGTTAGAGTCCTCACGCCTCCTTCCTGAAACTAGGCAAGCTCTTCCCAGGCTTTGAGAAGGCGCCCACCTCGGCTCTTTGCCCAGTGCGACCGCACTGCTCACACTTTCCTAAATCTACGTCTGGTTGATGCTTCTTTGTCATGTTGGAACACAGAAGGTATTAAAGCTTGAAGTATGTGAATCCCATTACATGTAGGATTTCTGCTTACAATGTGTGAGAATATTGAGGATTATTTAGTAAATAAATACAGATTAGTTCGTGCCTGCAACAACATATGCCAGTCATGCTTTTTAAAAAAAAAAAATATGGGGGCAACCCATCCTTCTGTTTTCAAAACGTGCAGAATTAAATTTATTGTCACCATGGTGAATGTGATGACAAAAAACCTAGGGCTTGCAAATCAGAAAGTCAGCTGTTTGAATCCCCGTGACAGGGTGAGCTCCCGTTGCTTGGTCCCAGCTCCTGCCAACCGAGCAGTTCGAAAGCTTGTCAAAGTGCAAGTAGATAAATAGGTACTGCTCTGCCGGGAAGGTAAATGATGTTTCTGTGCGCTGCTCTGGTTCGTCATGCTGGCCACATAACCCGGAAGCTGTATGCCGGCTCCATAAAGCGAGATAAGAGCCACAACCCCAGAGTCATTCGCGACTGGACCTAACAGTCAGGGATCCCTTTACCCTTTACCTAACCCAATAGAAGTATTCATTTCTAATCATATCACACACAGGTGTCATATGAATGCTAAAAATGTATGGGAAATGCTGCATCTTCTGCAGGCGATATTAAGCATGAAGCCTTGCTTAACAAATATTCGTAAATCAGAGATAATTGTGAAATTGGTCCAATCAGCAATTCTGCATCATCAACCTGTTTTGTTAGGTAATACATACCCAGTCAGTCATCTATCATGCTTTTGTCACACCCCAAAGTTAGGACTTATGAAACCTAAATGTGTGTGTGTGTGTGTGTGTGTGTGTGTGTGTGTGTAAGGGAATGAATTACCCATTCTGAAGCCTACATATGTCTCCACTGGTTTTAATGGGAATTCTTCAAATGGCCACTGAAACTTTGTAGTTTAGAGAGTTTGAGTCTATGGGAAGTGGTAGATTTTGAGTCTACCTCTACCCATAGCATATTTGTTTTAGTGGCTGTATAATCCATTGGCAAAGGGCTAAACCAATTTTTTGTGCACGTTTTCAATGGCTGCAGTCCTATGCATATTTTCTTGGGGAAAAGTCCAATTAAACTTTTAAGCTTTCTTCCAAGAAGACATGAAAGATATTTCACTGTAATTGCGTCTATACCATTTGTGAGTGGATTAATCATGTCAGTGTTTAATAAAATAACTCTAGAGTGAAATATTGCAGTGTGAAAAGTAAATGGGGACATACATAACTCTATTTACATACATACATGAGTACATACATGACTCTATTTTAGTTTTTAACCCAAGTAAAACAATTTGCTAACCTTTTCTTTTTCAAAGCAGCAAAAAGTAGTGTGTCTGATTATGTGTGTTGTTTTGCATTTTCCTCACAATTAAATACTAATGAGCATGCCCTTTATGTGATATTTTAGTTCACTTATAACTTTATAAATATTTCAACCTTGGATAATTGAGTAAATTGAACTTGATGAATTAGCAATGCAATCAGTGGATGTTGTTTAAGAAAAGAGAATGCATCAAAAAGTCAAATTACAATGCATCTCTTATGGTACCAGAAGACATTTCAAACAAATTATTTATTTAAAAAAAACATGTAGAGTGAGGAGGAAGAAAGTAACATAAATTTTATCACTATATTCCATAAGATAAATTCAACAACCTGAATCGACTGCAATATAGAGAGCAGATGGAAAAAAAATTGCTATACATTTCCCCCTAAATCTAAAATAATCTTTAAAAAACCCTTTAAAAATAAAAAAATTAACATTTCCAAGCAGATTTCTCATTCCTCTACTCTCCATGTAGTACTGCATGCTCACTAAAATATTTTCTGGATCATCTCCTGTCAAGGATGATTGGTGGGTGCTAGAAGAGATAAGAGTCCGGGCTTCCAGCCAGATTTACAGGTTTTATTAGGTCCATTCTCCTATTTACACACAGAGCTCTCAGCGCACGTCCGGCTCTTTCGGTATCAGTTGCAGAGACTGCCAGTTCCTTTCGTTTTCTCCAGCATAACCACTTCCGGAGCCCTCCCCTTTTCCTTCCTCTGTTACGTGAAGAGCTAAGCCCCGGAAATTGCTCCCTCCTCCCTGATTCATTGCTTCCTGACAACCCTTCATCATCCTCTCCCTCTGATGAGGTGCAACTACTTATGATCGGAGGCTTATCTCTGTATTTCCCCATCGTTTCCCCCTTCTCTGCCCCCAGTTCCCTGACATCTCCCAACAATTTAAAGCAGATTTGGGGGAATATATAGGGGATTGCAAAGGAAAGGAGGAGAAGCCTTGTTGCACAAATCTGTTCTGCTCACAAACATTCACAATTAGATATTATCCAATATACTTAACATATACAATATGCTTTTAACTGTTAACATTAGCCTGGAAATGAAAGAGTTGTCAAATGCATCACAGTTTAGAACACAGTAATGCCGAATGACAGGATAAGAATGCTTTCTGACCACCTTGCTTCCTCAACTTTCCCCTTTCTTGTAGCTAAGAAAGTAAGCTGTGAACTAACAGTTTCAGATTTAATTCTTAGCTCTGCCATGAACCTATTCAGTGACCTTAGGCAAACTACACCTTCTGAGCCCCCAACCCCATCTGCAGTATAGGCTATTGCTGATTTGCCTTACAGGGTTATTGTAGGAATAATTGATATTACGCATGTGTGGCACTTGTGGGTGCTGGAAAGAACTATTTAAATGCATACTATGGGGTCATAGTAGAAAACAATCAAGTCAGCTGAAGAGTGGCAAGAAATATGCCAAAGCAAATACAAACAGGGTTCATACGCACGGTCCAGTGTGGCATCAGCCATTCTTTGTTTTGTAAAAAAATTAGTTACTAAGGCTGCGGAGTCCTCTTTAGTCAAAGGCACATATTTTTAAGCACCAAGATGGGGAATCTGTGGTCTTCCAGATATTGCTAGACTCCCAAATCTCATCAGCCCCAGTCAACGTTGCCCAATAGGGATGATGAGAGTTGAGGTTCAGCAACATGGAGGGTCATAGGTTCTGCACACCTGCTTTTGTAAAGATGTCCTATTTTTCTACATCATGGCTTTTAATTAATTACAGCACTTATCAACGCTATCCATTCAGAGTGTGATCCTACAACATTTTAGGATGGGTGGCTTTTGTAGTCCTTTGTAATCACAAATAGAAAGTGACAAAACGGGTAACCCTAATCTCTTTCAAAATACTCAATGGACTAGAATTTACAAAAAATGTAAATGATGCTTACACTGAAGATTGTCATTCTCTCTCTATTGCAGTGCAAACTAGAATATCAAGCCTGCGTCTTAGGAAAACAGATCTCAGTGAAATGCGAAGGACATTGCCCTTGCCCTTCAGATAAATCCACAAGTGAAGGCAGAAATAATAGAAGGGGTAAGTACTGGCACTTATATTAGGTCTGTCAATGATGATTTCTTCACTTATACCCATGCATGTGGAAAAGCATTGTGACTCTTTGTTTTAAGGTAGTTTACAAAAAATACATGATAGTACACCTCTGTTTCTTTAATGATTTTGCATACCTTTCTGCTAACACTGGGTTTGGCATAAAACTGGACATGTTTATAAAGACCAAACCCTGACCACTCCAGGGGTTTTGTATTCAGATTTGATATAGGAGATCTGTGATTGAGGCTTCTGATGATGTTTGTTCTACTAATTAGCCATACTTTGAGGATTGGGGAAATAGTGCTCTGGGAGACAGTATGTGTGGCACTTGTGGGTGCTGGAAATTCTCTGCACAATTACTTACATGAACTGTAGAGCTGAGCTTCATTGTCAACTGGCTCTAAAATAGAGCTTTTTAAAGAATTTCAGCACACTTTGATATTCCTTCAGATGTCAAGGAAATAAACAACTATCTGACTTTTAAAAGACATCTGAAGACAGCCCTATTTACGGAAGTTTTTAATATTTGATGTTTTAATGTTTGATGTTTTTAATATTCTGTTGGGAGCTGCCCAGAGATTATTATTATTCCTTTAAAAATTGCAATTGAAACAAAAGACTTCTATCGTGCGCTTAGTGACTGGGGTTTGGACATTTCACTTATCCATCAGCCTCCATGGTAATCACCCATACAATATGAATTCTTCTTCTTCTTCTTCGGCCTGCACCATAGCCATTTTGGAGGGTACAGTTTAACAATATTTTGTAGTAACTCAATTTGTGCTTGTATATTCAGGCTATCCCAGCGGGGGTTCAGGGCATGCAATAGATAACTAGCTGCACTCTATATACAGTTGTACCTTGGAAGTTGAACAAAATCCATTCTGGAAGTTTGTTTGACTTCCAAAACCTTTGGAAACCAAAGTGTGGCTTCTGATTGGCTGTAGGAAGCTCCTGCAGCCAATCAGAAGCCACGCCGGATGTTTGGCTTCTGTAAATCATTCAAAAACCAGAACACTCCCTTCCAGTTTTCGATCATTTGGGAGCTGAAATGTACAAGTTCCAAGGTGCTCTGCAACCAAGGTACAACTGTACCACCATTTTGGGTTTTGCTCTAATTTGTAGATCATTCCATGTACATCCTGCAAGTGTGAATATTCCGGAACATAGAATTCTTGCTAGGAAAGTATGGGTAGCATTGAAGGCTAGAAAGTTGGGGATATGCAGTGATGAGTATAGGGACTGATGTCATCTGTTCTGTAAGTGCCTATTTCTATGTGGCAGAGTAGGCTGTACTTCCTCACTGGAAAAGGAACATTTTTATTATACTCAAAATGACTAGAAGAAATAATTGTTGGCTTTCAAGCTCAGACAAAATTTGTCGACCTCTGGCTGAAACCTATGTTGAGTAGGTCAGCAGTGCAGTCTGAAAAATACAAACCAATGTACATGCTGGAGCTTGTAATGTCTGTCCCCCAGTTTGTAGTTTAATTTTATTATCCAAAGTGGTATCTTAATCACCATCTTAACCATTTATGTGTACGACACTGACTGTATTCATTGAAGATTTTACTTCCTATTTTGTCTAATTTATGTTGTTAACACTCATATTTATGCAGATATATTTGTTCCTTAAATTGCATGGAAATTCCTTCTTTTATATTTACAATGTAAAAGAAACATACCTGGGCTATTGTGTAATAGTTAGGACTGTGACACACAAACACACCCCTCTGATCCAGCTTACCCAGGCATTGCCCGACCCGGATCCAATCCTGGATCAAATCTGGGATAGGGCCAATGTTTCATTAAGAGTTTTTAGAACCTGGCAGGCACCATCACCTTCAGCTTGTGCATGTTTAGTGTACTGAAATTCTCTTCATCTTCTAGGCTTTGGTTTATTGAAGTGGGGTGGGGGTGGAGAATGCATGCTCCTTATTGGTTGAAAAGATGTTTTGCTGTATAGCTGGTAGTCACTGTTTTTTTCCTAATATCCTAATATTTTCCTAATTTCCTAAGTACAGAAATTGTAATGTTGCTTTATAAGGAGCGAGGGAGCAATTATATTTATGTTGCAATTCCATATAAGTTGTGGTTTTCTAGATTGACAGTTCCTTTTTAAAACAAAAAGCTTTTAAATGAAGCATTCTGCTACTATATACCTAAAACAGAAAACCAATGTTCAAGCAAAGGCAGAATTTCTGTTCATTGATTGCAGTATTTGTTGCTCACTTCACAGTAGTTTTTAAACAGTTTTGCAAAGGGATCGGAACTGTAAGATGCATGTTTAGCAATGCGTTTGCTTTGCTAAGATGTTATATCCTTTTTCTAAACTGCTGCTTTTTCTAGTTTCTTTCTTTTTCAGAATATCTGAGAGAAAAAGAAACGTGAAGGATGATGCAAACCTTGTCTCTGCTGGCTGTTCAGCTTTGCTCAATAAATGTGACAGCTCTAATTATAGTAGAATTACTTCTGAAAATGTGTCCAACCTGTTCCACAGCCTTATGCCACATTAACCTTTACAATTAACTGCAGTCTTCTTGTCATTTGTAAAGAAATGGTTAGAGATAAATAGCTGATAATTTGCTAAAAAGAAAGAGAATTAAAAAAAACTTTATCCTGAAATGAGCTGCATTCCTCCCTGTTTATTTTCTCACAAATAAACAGTCTTGTCAGGGCAGCTACCATATTCTTCGCTCTATAAGACGCACCCGACCATAAGACACACCTAGTTTTAGAGGAGGAGAACAAGAGAGAAAAAATTCTCTCCCTCTCTGCACAGCGCCTCTCCAGCAAAGCGGGAGGAGCAATGGAAGGGGCTCAGTTTCTCCTCCCGCTTCGCTGAAGGAGCTCTGTGCAGCTCTCCCTCTCTGTGAAGCGGGAGGAGAAACTGGGCCCCTTCTATTTCTCCTCCCGCTTCGCTGAAGGGGCGCTGCGCATAGAGGGAAAGCTGCGTAGCGCCTCTCCAGTGAAGCGAAGTCAGAACAGCAAGAGGGATGGCTGCGCAGTAAAGCAGTGATACCTCTTCTGTTCTGGCTTCTGGGATAGCTGTGCCAACCCTCTTCAGGGCAGGCGGAGCGTTCCTCCCTTTGCCCTGAAAAGGCTTCACGCGGCTATCCCTGAAGCCAGGAGAGCAAGAGGGACCAGGAGAGCAAGAGGGATCAGTGCGCACTGATCCCTTTTGCCTCTCCTGGCTTCAGCGATAGCTACGCAGCCTGCATTCGCTCCATAAGATGCACACACATCTCCCCTTACTTTTTAGGAGGGGGAAAGTGCATCTTATAGAGCGAAAAATACGGTATATGGTTATATGAAGTTAAAACATTTGATGTTGGCTCTTACAAATTTAGAATATAATTACATGGATAGGGACTTCTAAGCCTGTTGTCATGTACTGTGGGACAGGGGCTTCCCATATTTTGGGGCTAAACCCTTTAAAAGGTGCAGCTCAGAAGCTGAATCCTAGGGATGATAAATATGTAGAAACATGTTTCCAGCTCTACCCTAGCAGGGCAATCTTAAGAAACTAATAAACCATCCAACCAGAAACCTAGATTGCACCACATGTTGACAGGAGGAGTTAAAAAACACATACACCTAAAAGTCTAAAATACAGTTCCACATAGTACAGAACTAGCTAGAGGAAAAGTCAGTTTAAAATCTAAACGTGTTGCTTAGCTTTCAGCAGAAGTTCAGTGTAGGAATCAGTTTCAGATTATGGACCAATTGGCAGGTAAAAATGTTAGAATACATACAACTGGCAAAAATGACAGGGAAGGTCAGAGGATATTTGATGCAGAAGGTGGATTAAGAATGGACAATATTTTAAAAGTATTTGAAAAATCATTGTGATAACAAAAATCTCCTGGCAGATCTTGAATGATTTTTGTAAAATACTGGTGATAGAACATCTTGAAAAGAATTGGGAAAGCAATAATAATAACAGGGCACAGTGGGTAAAATAATGAAATAAGAAATAGTACAATGAGAGTAATCGGAAGTCTATTTTATTTATTCCATCTTTTCTCTTTTACTCTGTGCTTTTTTTCTTCTTTTTCTGTAAGGTATGTGTATGTGTACCGTATTTTACGCCCTATAGGACGCAATTTTTCCCCTCCAAAAATGAAGGGTGCGTCCTATGGGCCAATGCAGGCTTTCGCTGAAGCTTGGAGAGCGAGGGTTCGGTGCGCACCGACCCCTCTCGTTCTCCAGGCTTCAGGAAGACATCCGCAGCCTAGGCAGCCCTACGGGAGTTCCCGCAGGGCTGTCTAGGCTGTGTATAGCAGCTTGCTTCCCGGAGCGCCGGGCGCGCTGAAAGCAGAGCGCCAGGCGCTTCAGGAACACATCCACAGCGTGCCGCCCGGCGCAAGGAGCGCCCTGAAACAGAGCGCCCCTCGCGCCGGGCAGACATCTGCAGCGTGGGGAGCCCTGCAGGAGTTCCCCGCAGGGCTCCCCACGCTGCGGATAGCAGCCTGCCACCCAGCGCGAGGGGCGTCCTGAAGCAGAGTGCCCCTCGCGCTGGGCAGACATCGGCCACCCCCACAATCTCGGGGGACAGCAGGGAGGCGCAGCGCCGCCATCCCACTGTTCCTCGACCTGGTTCGGTTTCCCCGACCTGGGTTTTTTGGGGGGAAATAAAGGAAAAAAAATTTTCCTTTATTTCCCCCCCAAAAAACTAGGTGCGTCCTATGGGATGGAGCGTCCTATGGGACGAAAAATACGGTATATAGTTTGTATATATTGTATTATTGTGTATGGTTGTGTAGGTCGATGCTGATTGTTCAATAAAGTTCTATTTTTTAAAAAGATTAAAGACTGATGTGTCAGTCCAAGTTTAAAAGGTGAATTTCTGGTTCGATCAAACCAGTAAAAAACAACAACAACAGCAACAACAAAACTAGGTCAGTGTGAAACTTCCACAGAGAGAGCCAGACCTTTGCAATCCTAGTGCACCTATCGGCATCATTTATGTGGCGTTAATACTATATAGACAAATGAATTCTGACATTTAATTCAAATTGGGCCCTTACAAGTCTCATTGTAAACTATTAGTTCAGGAATGTTGCAATGTGTAGCAGATTTGAAATTATGATTATCTATCTAATACACAATGCAGCTGTGAAGCATACCTTTTCTTTAGCATCCAACAAGGGTGAGGAACTCTTCTTCCCTTTCTGGGGTTGCATTCCCACAGCATTAATCCCACTCTCTCCCCCCACTCCTGCACTTTTTGCTCCATGTCACCACATGAAATTAAGCAGAGCGCTGCAGGTTCCCCCCACCCCTTGCCTACAAACTTTTGTTCAATCTCAATTTATGTTCAGTTGTGTCCCATTGTATTGTCTGGGAGTCTTCTTGCATTGGTGAGAATAAATGCATTACATTTAATTATGATTTATTGTTATTAGTAATTATTATTAATACTAGCAGAATATAAAATACATATAATATTAACAATATTATAGATATTACAGAACAATAGATATTGTGTTTGTGTCAATTTTTGGTACATAAAGTAATTTGTATTCCGTAATACAATTCATTACATTTTCCTGTTTTCAAGTAGTCTGCAGGTTTTTATTTTTATATTGTACTTAATTTTTAATATCGGGGACAAAAGGTGTTTGGCACTGTGACTTTGTACTGATGCAAACTGCACATGAGCTTTTGTTCAGGACTAGTGGCTTTTAATGTATTCATTCCATTACTCTATTTTTAAATTATAGCTTTTCACAGCATCCCACTTCTATGTTTTATGATCTTGATAATCAGATTCTGGACTATAGTAGTAATTAACAATTTCTTATTTCTTAGTAGCTTAACTACCTTGTATCTCATTTTCTGCATGATAATTCTGTAATGGAGAGTGCTATTGTTTTAATTAGCACTTTTATTGGCTTTGTGATTCTTACATCAAACATATAATTTTATTAAGATACTGGGACAATCATTTTAGCAATACCTATTTTTAAAATATAAATCATTATTGTTTTAAATAGAAGAAATGTAATATGATATATAAAATTAAATTGATTATGCAATAATAGTTTTATTATTACAGTACATCTGTATACAAATGTTGTTTCCCATTCGTGCCCAAGATTGCTATACATTGAAAGCTGTAATGGCGTCATGTTTTCTTTTTTCTTATTCCGTATGATCCATGAATTTTTATGATCCTCTTATGAGAGTCAGTGTGGTATAGTGGTTAAGAGCAATAGACACGTAATCTGGGGAACCGGGTTCGTGTCTTCGCTCCTCCACATGCAGCTGCTGGGTGACCTTGGGCTACTCATACTTTGAAGTCTCTCAGCCCCACTCACCTCACAGAGTGTTTGTTGTGGGGGAGGAAGGGGAAGGAGAATGTTAACCGCTTTGAGACTCCCTAGGGTAGTGATAAAGCGGGATATCAAATCCAAACTCTTCTTCTTCTTCTCTTTTAACACTATCTTGTTTGTTTCCACCACCACATGCTGTGGTCGTGATCCCATTGTTTTACTATGTCCTATGTGAAGAAGTATTTTCTTTTGTATGTATGTCCTGAGTTTTTCAGCATTTTGCTTACGTAGATGACCCTGAGTTCTAAGATTATGAGAAAGGAACAACAACAAAAGTCTATTCATTTTTTCTATAAATAACCACACATAATTATATAAACCTCTGTCACGGTACCTTCTTGCATGTCTTTTTTTCTCTGTAAACTCAAATGCCCCAAACAATGTAGCCTTTGCTCACAAAGAAATTGTTCCAATGATAGACTTAGCTAGCTCTAATTGTCCCATGATAGACTTAGCTAGCTCTGTAAAAAATTTTGAGGTGCAGTATTTCATATAACTGGAATCTTAAATAAATTATAGAATATTAAAACTGTTTGCTTTCACTGCAAATGGTGTAATTGGTTTTATTGTGTTTATTATTGCTGTTTCCATATATTGACTGATGCATACTGATGAAAGATCTTGAAGTGGTTTGAAAGCTCTGTAAATGGTAACTTGAGTTAAAATATTTGTTAAACCACACTTCTTCAAAATATGCCAGACAGTGTAGAAAAGTTGGAATAAAAACTAATTTGCAACATATAAATACAACATAAAGCCAACAAATAAACATAACAAGATACCAAACAAAGACAAATTAAAACCCAAGCAACTAAAGAGCAAACTGAAACAAAGCAAAATAATCTAACATTCCTGGGCAAATATGAAAAACTTCACTGATCCCTAAAAGCTTGCAATGTCTGTATACTTCATCAGTATTTCAAAGTCAAGGCCACTGCATAAAAGGCTTTCTTCCCTGTAGAAACATGTATATTTACAAAACATAGCACATGTCTGCAGGGTGTCTGCAGAAGAACTGAAGACATGAACAACCTGGTGTAATATGCTCCATAAAATATTCAGATCCCAAGACTTTTTGGATTTTTAAATCCAGTTTAAAGTTCAAATTAGGTTTGGAAGTGAATAGACAACCCGTGTAGATCTTTTGAAATATGTGATATGAACAACTTTGGATGTGCCCATCAAAATTCTAGCAGCTAAGTTCTGTACTAATTTGAGGTTACAGGTCATTTTTTGAAGTCCAGACCAGTTGTAACTCAACTGGAAGATGTAGTCAAACTAAAAAGCTACCAGTACAGGTATCACCATACCTAAGCCATCACTACCAAGCTATCACCACAGCTGGCAACCCATTTGAAGCTGGTAAAGGGCACTTGAAGCCACTGACACCTCCTGGACCTCATGTGCCCAGTGCAGTATCAAGAGGAACCCCCAAAAGACATATCCATAAAATCCCACCCAGAGCAGCAGAAACACTATTTCCTGAACCCAGGAGCCGCCTATCCCCTGCTCACCTTGTCAGAATCAGCAGTGATGGGGTCAGCTGCTTTAAATAGATGTCAGTGTAGGTCTGTGGAGATTAAATAGATATGGTTCTGTGGTTTTCGATTTCGGTGTTAAATTTTATGGCATACCACTCCTATATTTCACTGTCAATGTCTCAGATCCTATATACTTGTAGCAAGCTCTTTCTCCAAACATAGATCATTATGTAGCCAAAATGACAGCAGTCATACACAGTCTTGAGGAAACCCTAAGATTTGCAGAAGTATACAAAATTGTTCTTGAATGGAGGCAGGCAAGCTGGATATGGGCTGGGCATGCTCAGAGGGCATGAAATACTGACTGATTGCTGTAGAGGGAGGGAGGGAGAAAGGAATTGCATATCCTGATTACAGGTATGGCTGCCTGGCTGAATATCTGAAATCCCAAACTGGAGGAGGGAGGAAAATGGATTGGAGTATCCTGGATTAAGGGCATGGCTG
The DNA here is from genome assembly GCF_965112155.1 of Podarcis liolepis. NCBI lineage: Eukaryota > Metazoa > Chordata > Lepidosauria > Squamata > Lacertidae > Podarcis > Podarcis liolepis. The sequence goes on along the minus strand of NC_139564.1, from coordinate 44,532,864 downwards.
GCTGGCTGGCTGGCTGGCTGGAATACTGAGCAGGAGTTCTGTCCTATAAGACTCTTCAGAGCTAGAACCTAATAGTTCAGTTAATCCTTATTTTTTTAAATTGTTTTGCTAGTAATGTCAGGTTTAACTTGGATGCTAATCCAAAGCTACAGCCATAAAACCAAATAACAACTTTTTCCAAAATAGTTTGTTCTTCTCTGAGATTACGCTAGAGACTTTTTATACTTTTGCCTTTGTAGCAGGATTAGCCCTTATCTGGATTTAGGGGCAGACGAAAGCTTTTAAGCAGGTTTATGTGCCTGTTATGTTTGTCAGGAAATTTCATTATTTTCACCTATCTTATCCGTTGGAGGTGTTGATCATTCCTAGTAGTTATCCTTGTAGAATTCAGGAGGAATGTATTTAAAGGATATCCCAGAGGTCACAATTCATTCTGTTTTGCTCAGTCACTTTATTCCTAAAAGCAGCCTTTCTTCAAATAAAAATGGGGAAACTGCATGCACCTCTTAACAAAGCCCAGGCTGAATTTACAAAGCTTGGAAACAAAAAAGGAAACAGAATAATTTTTCTGTATTCTTTTCTTTTGAAGCAGTTAAAACACTGGAAACATACAACATGAGAAAGCTTCAAAAGAGCAGTGCAGAGGACAGATTTTTCAATAACATTTCTGCCTTTGAAAAGTTTTCTACTGAACAGCAGATATAGTTGTGTGAATCCATACGTTTGTTTGGCTCCTTCTCATTTACAAACTATTTCACAACCCAAGTAGCCTTTGCTCTGAAGGAGAGGAGACAACAACACAACTTTTATTTTAATACAAGTAATCCTGTACACTGATAGAATTAATTCAATGATACAGTTTAGGGTGCTAAGCATCTGGGGATGGGGAGAATGTAATAAGCAACCAGTACTTAGACTGGTTAGACTGACACTTAAATATACTGGATGATCTTACTCACCACATAGTATTCTGGAAGACTGTCATTGCTGTTCCCTGGCTAACCTAAAGGCAATGCATGGTGTAAATGCCTCTTGCCATCACTCTATCATCTCTTACAGCAGGAGTCCACTGTACTATGGCTGCCACAAGTTAAAAAGAATAATGTGTATCAGGATAATCACTAGGATCAAAGGCAAATGGGCTACTGAGAATACAATATTCTTTGCTGGCTGATATATATTTTCCAAGTAAACTCAGAAATACATTTTTTGAGGATTGGAAGTTTGTCATGAGAGGCTATCTGGTGGATGAGAATTAGCCTCAGAGCTAAAGATTACACATGAATACACAGCCAGCTGGTGATGAACCTACCTGTTCACTACCAGAGTCATGTCAGGGTTCACTGAACATTTTGTCAAACATAAGACAGTGTTTATAACACCAAATCTTCTATAAACTGGCCAGAGAGACAAATACTTAAAAATACTGAGTGAGAATTCAGATGTTAAACAGCTTCCTGGTTATATCAGGTTATGTTTCACTTTAAATATGTTCTCTGGGTGATAGCCACTGTTTTGCAGTGGAATGCACTGGTGAGATGGAATGTCCCTGAATCTCCCCTGGAAGAGCACCCATTCACATGGAGCAGACTTTTATCAGGCAAGGGAAGTCCTGATTCACAGAAGTCTGTTCCGATGACACAGTTGGATATTGACCTTTGTCCAATAAGGCATGGTTTTTCAAACCAGGAACAAGTGACGTGCCCTCATGCTCCATTCTTCCCTTGCACACGTGACTTTTCACTACCTGGTTTGGAGGGAGCCTTAAAACATAAGTTCCCCTTGTTCATAATGAGAAACTGCTATTAAATAAAGGAGAATTGTCTTCACAGCAGTACATATTGTGCTTATGGAAAAACTCATCACCTATATGTGCTGAGGGAAGAAGCGGAAGCTGAAGACTATGCAAACGTTTGGTGGACTTTTATATCCCAATAATGGTCCCCATCTCAAAATAATCCCAGCAAAGTACCAATTTATTTGGAAGTACCTTTTAAGTAAGGGACGCGGGTGGCGCTGTGGGTAAAACCTCAGTGCCTAGGACTTGCCGATCGTATGGTCGGCGGTTCAAATCCCCGCGGCGGGGTGAGCTGCTGTCTTTCGGTCCCAGCTCCTGCCTACCTAGCAGTTCAAAAGCACCTCTAAGTGCAAGTAGATAAATAGGTACCACTTTATAGCAGGAAGGTAAACGGCGTTTCCGTGTGCTGCGCTGGTGCTGGCTCGCCAGAGCAGCTTCGTCACGCTGGCCACGTGACCCGGAAGTGTCTTCGGACAGCGCTGGCTCCCGGCCTCTTTAAGTGAGATGGGTGCACAACCCTAGAGTCGGACACAACTGGCCCGTACGGGCAGGGGTACCTTTACCTTTTAAGTGGTATTTTAAGTGGTATTCCTTTTTGTTTCTTTGTTTCAACTGCAGCTTACCTTGCTAGCTTGGTTTCCCAAACCAGAAGTGTTGGTCAGGGTGAGGGAGCAGGACTTTCAATCTTAATAAGTCATCTTTTTCTTTTTCTTTTTAAGTAACCATAGGATGGTGCATGGGTTTTGTGTTTCATTGTGCCTCCTGTAGAACTGTACAAGCAGTGTATGATTACTAAGATGTCCATGGCAGTTAGTGGTACAGTCGAACTCATAGACAAGGTGTATGAGACTCTTATCGTTTGCTTCCCTCTGTGCTTGCCTCTGTGTCTATGCATTCTTATCATTGGAGTCAAATTTAAAGTACTGTTTATCCATTTCTGAGACTAAATCCCTTTAACTTGTCAAGGGGTCAAGGCATGACAAAATTGTGCAGTGGTGTTGATGCAACATTGCTATAGTAGTGGGTTTGCTTTTTAGAGATTTTCTACATACTATTTTCATAAAGGAGATGAAAGTTGTATGCAATTGGCATTGTGCCACAGTACATCAAAAATGTATGGAGTTATTTGCATGATAGCTGCTGCATTACTTACAAGTTAGCATAACAGGCAACAAGAAATGATTTTTATCATATTAGAATGCAAAACACTACATTATGAAAAAAATTGAGGATATCTTTAGCAGCATTATCAAAATACACTTGGATATTACAGAAAAAAGTTGAAACATGTATTTCTTCAGGCATCAGCTCCTGACAGATTATTTTCAGACTTTTCCTGACAAAGTGCTGATGTCATCATTGACAGTTTAATCAGTCTCAGTTTCATGAATCTTGTAAGTAGTACAGAGTAGTGATGCAGTTATTAGAGGAAATAGATGTTGCTAGTCTAAGATGCAATGGGAAAAGAGGCTCACGGTTGATGACATTTGACAGTTCCTTTCAGCTAAAGGCAATGGAGCTGATAATCAACACATCCAGTTAGTTCAAATATCTTTCATACTTTATGAATAACAAGCAAATTTATGGCTGAATAGATTACTGCCTAGCAGCTCATTGTCCATGTGTGTGTGTTTTCCATGGAAAAATTATTCGTCAATGTGACACTAAAACGGCTTGATATAAAAACGTTTTAACAGGGAAGCCAATAATTTGTTTTCAAATATGTAAGCAGTATAATGGTTTTACTGTCAATCTTATGATTATTAATAGCTGCATTCAGAATACAGTTTTGGATGAAACTATAATTAACAGTTCTTGAGGAAACATTAATGTCACGGTCTATGCAATGGTTGCTGGTATTAATGCCATTAGAAAATAGTGTTACCATCCATTAGCAATCCCTGAGTACTGATAAGTTTTAGGGATCCTACATGTACCTTAGGTTTCTTTCTGTGGAAGATATAAAACCTTACATTACATAAATTCTCTGTATACAATCTAAGCATGAGATGGACGTTCACAACACCCCCAAGAGCTTCTGCTTCACATTTAGGCTTCTAGGGGACCCACAATGCTCTAGCACTGGATTTATCACAGAAAGTAACCCAGGCCTCTTATTTCTTGCTGACTCAGTTTCAGGACTGCCAGTCTTTTGTTCTCTTCCATACATAGACATATTGATGGCAACATCTTTATCCAAGGAATGGGGGAAAGAAAGGCAGCTCCCTTCCAGAAGAATCACCATTTGTTTAGTTTCTGTGGCAGGACATCGGCCCCAGCTTACATAACAAAGTAGATACTTAACAGACCTGGCCAGGGCGACACTTCAGCAGTCTCCCTGTTCTGCAGAAAAGTCACACAAATATAGAATATATTTCCCAAGAGCACATTTAGTCCAGTTTAACACACACACACACACACACACACACACACACACACACACACCCCTATTACAATAGCACAAGGTGGTTGACTTTTACTACTTTGGAGAGTTGTTGTGGCTTGGCTCCCTTTGTTCCCTTGTGAGCCAGATTTGAAAGCCTGACAAATCCCATAATGCTTTGTGATGTGTTTGCTATAAGTACTATAAATCCCATAATGCAGTGCAGCTTAAGAAAACATGGACCTGCTGAATTCTGATATCCAGACATTCCAGAGAAACTGATGCTTATGAATGAGTAGGTCTTGAAGCAGTAGTACTCCAGTGTGAAGACATAGTATTAAATCCGAGTATAAATAAAGCTTCCGTCTTATTTACACTTAAGCATAAATCCCCTTGATACCAGTGAGACCTGAGAAAACGTGTGGAGAATCAAGCTGTATGGTGTGGACAAAGCTGCAAGTCATTGATCCTCAGCAGCAGATATGGCATTTGCATAAAACCCAGGCAAAAGGCAATACCCGAGGCTAAGGAATTTGGCTTCATGAAGGTGTGTGCGCACAAACGGGGTTGCCTTTTTTGTCTTAAGTATGTTTTTTGTCACAGAGAGATATGTTAAAAGCAGCAAGTAGTGGAGCATTGGGGGAAATGAAATTAGCCTATAAAATGCATCATTTGCTGAAGAAACTATCTGTCACTATGAGAGGAATTACCAAAATGTGTAGCTTTATTTTGCAGACTAGCTTTATCTTGCAGACTAAGAGTCTGATTCTAGCCTCCTTGATGAGGATATCACTTTAGTATCAGTTTGGTTTGCTGGGTGAAGTGATGTGCTAAAGATGGTAAGATGAGGCAGGGATAAATGAAGAAAGGAATTGATGTCTGAATGCCTTTTAAAGTGTTGGCAGTGTGTGCAAAACATTTGGGGTCCACACCTATCAGAACTTTGCACTGCAGCTCAGGCTGATTCTCTCCCTCAGGGCCTCTCTATATTATTCAGCCACTTTTTATGAACTGCAAGCACTTTTGCATAATTGCTCACCCACTTGACACACATTACAGCACTGTGTGACAGAGTGGAATCATACAAAGTAGACCTAACTTGCTGTCAAATGTGGGTTGAAGTTCTAGAAATAGATTTCACACAAACTCAAGCCAGTGTATGAAAGAAGCAAGTAAAGAAGGGAACTATACTTTGTGAAGGAGTGGCTCATTTCTTTCCTAGTTCATCAGTTCCTCATGTTGTAAATCTTGACAATCTTCTTTGGCCTTGATGGCTGAATGAGGGCTGCCTTGACAATTGTATGGAGACAATAAGACTAGATCTCTCTTATGAATATATAATTTAATTGAAATCATTTTAAATTTTATGATACATTAATCATGGACAGAATGCCTCTATGGAACATTAATTTCAAGCAGTAGGAATAAGCAGCTGTAGTTCCCTGATATATCAGCAGTATTTATATTAATTATCTCACAACATGGAATAACTGGAGTATAAAACCCATTTGCTTAGTTAAGCAACAAAGAAATCAAACTGCATTTATTTGTAAATTTTAAGGTGCATCCTAAAATCAGACTTTTTTAAAGGTTAGCAGATGGCTAGAAAATGCATACTGTTTATAAAAATGTAGTATTAGATGTACTTCTATTGACAAATGTTTTATCTCTTAATAAAAGATCAGCCCACAAATGAAATTAGGGAATTGATTGCCTTATTTTAGACTTAACCTCCCATCCAAAATTGTTCTAATAAAATATAGCTGCCATGTGCCAATCAAGTTCATTGTATGAAAACATTCTGCTCCATAGTAGAGAGGGACAGAACTTTATCTGAAAATAATCAGATAAAGTGGGGCACTTGAAAGAAGGGAAAGAGAATATTCTTGGAAACAATGTTTAAGGGGAGTTGAATGCCATCCCAGTTAGTTTCAGACAGACCAATGACCATCCCACTTATTTTCAATTGGATATAATAGTTTTCTGACATAATTATCCCACTTCATTTTTCCTATCACTCTGAAACTGTTGGATTGCATGTACCTGGGCTTCAGGGGCAGAGACAGGACGTAGTGAGGTCCGTTCTATAGTTCTATCCCAATACTTACTGGGGGGGGGGGCAGACCTACTAAAGCTGCCACATGCTGTTTCTGCTGTCAGTGATTCCTCTGCTCTCCCCCCCCCCCCAACTTTAGGGAGCAACCAAATCAATGAAATCCCCTAACTCTTAACTCTCTAACTGTATACTAAACACAGGGGGAGGGGGCACACTATATTGGGGGGGATGAATGGATTCCTATGCCCCACAAATAACCCAGAGATGCATTTTAAATAAAAGGACACGTTCCACTCACGTAAAAACACGCTGATTCCCAGACTGTCTGTGGGCCGAATTTAAAAGGCAATTGGGCCAGATCTGGCCTTCGGGCCTTAGTTTGCCTACCCATGCTTTAGACCTTAACCTAGCTCAAGGTTGTCATCTGAACTAGCCAGATGTTTAACTGATAATCAATCACAGCCAGTCCATCATTTGAAAAATAAGACTTTAGGACTGTCTTGCTCCAAAATGGCAACTAGACATTCTGTTTTGGCGACTGTAACTTTAGTTTAAGGAGCCATTTGGTGTCTAGCTTATGTAGCTGAGTTTCTGACATTACTTAAAAACCATCTCATTCCCCTATTCTCCTCCTTCTTATGGCCCTGTTTAGAATTATTTCAAAGAACAGGGGAGTGGGTGGATAGTTAGGACTCTGAGGGTAGCAAGAAGGTTGAGAAGAGATACTGGTCATTGGCCATAATGAAAAGATGAATCGAGCAGAGTGTACTGTTTAACACTAGAGAGATGTTACTGACTAGTATAGAAACAGAAACAGGGGATTAAAAACAAACTGTAAACATACAGGACTAGCTTGAGACTGATCATGGGCACAAAATAACATTGGGAGCAACTGACAGAAACTATTTAAAGCAGGCATGTCCAAAGTCTGTTTCGGGAGCCTAATCCAGCCCCTGTGGCAGTTTATTTATTGGGGTCAAATCCTAAAAAAAAGCTCAACAACCTTGGTTGGCCCTCACACATGTTCACTTTATCAAATCTAGCCCTCTTTGAAAAAGGTTTGGGCACCACTGGAGGAAGAATTATCCCTATTGTGGCTTCAGATCTGGAAAACAATAGGTTATGCTAAAGGAATATTTTAAAAGCAATTGGCTACTAGATTGATTAAAGATGAACGCAAAAGAGTTTGAAATTGTGAAATTAAAATTAGTTAATTAGTAATGAAGGATGATTGCATTTGTATGTTATAAGGTGTACATTTCAGTTTACATTCTACACAGTAGACAATACATAAATAGGTTATGTGTTCAGTGGTTCAAGTTCTGAAATCATTTACAGGTTCTTTGTTAATTCGTACTTGCCTTTTCTGTGGATCACAGTCACCAAGACCATTTTCAGCTTAAAAACGATTCGTTAGTCTTCCAACTTAAATGTAATTTATTGGAGAAAATTTTGTAACGTTATCCCCTTGCCATTTGCTATTGTCTATCAGAAATGGTGCAGTGTAGAGTGCAAATACAATTACCACTTAATTAGGAGCAGGTTTGCCCAGATTCTGGCTCAGACAACCCCTTTTTGTGTGTTGTTAGATGCATATTTTAGCATAAAATCTTAATACATTTTTCATTCCTGCTCTTTTGATTCAATTGTATCAAAGGATACAATTAGCTTCTGCACTGAAAATTAAAGCGGTGAAGGAAAATATGCTGATTAGCATTTCCAGAAACTCTACTTCCAATCAGTAAATTATATTCAAATGCCAACTCCACAAATTGTAGCATTTACTTTATGTGAAAACAAATTCAGCACTTGGTTCCTCTTTGCATTTATATATTATGAAAGTTATTTATGAAGCATGTATGAAGGGGACTTTAAATTCATTCATTTATCCATAGTTAAATATGCTGATTTTTGTAAACCCAGTCAGCTTCTAGCACTTTAAGATGATAGAACAAAATAACCTTTGAGCTAGAGACTTCATTTATCCATACTAATTCTTTTAATGGCTGCTAGAATTGATTGTAAGAGCAAGAGCGCCTGTAGTAGTATTAGACAAAGGGAAAAGCACTTCTTGGCAGGTTCCTGAGTGGATTCATCTGATTTAATATGCATTTTTTTGATTACTGTCTAACCTTCCACAACCTTTACTGTCTGTCTTTTGTCATTAAAGATTCATCTGCCAACCTATTGGGTGAAATAATAGTCTGAATTACCTCATCTTGACCTATTTTAAATCAATGCAGGCCAATATGTCGTGTATAATAGTAGCAGCACGCCTTCATGGGGAAAAAAGATTTCATTTTAGAGAAATAGATAAATGGTATGATTTATGCCCAAAAAATTAGTTAGCTGGTTAGATTAAATCCTTGGTAACACTGCAACCTTGATCTGGCGTTCTGGCAGCAGTACAACCCAGGAGCTTAATTGAACTGCTATCATGGGGGTTAGCAATCTGCATTGGTGTACTTACGCCACGGGGAGCAGATTGTAATCTCTTATGTGCAATGCTGTAGCTCCCTTTGAGTGCCAGGACTCCAGACATTCATACCTCCTATCCTCGAGTTGTACCAGTTGCATAGGCTGCTGCCCAGCCACCAATCTGTAGCTTACTGCTCTGGACATTTCAACACAGTTTCTCACAGTTCAGTTTGGACCCAAGACTCAGCTGCTCTTCCAGCCAAACTGGCACCCCAAACAAGCAATGGGGTGCCATGGAATTGGTGGAAAGTAGCACAGCTACTCTTCCTAACCCAAGCCTATCCCCATTTCTCTTGTTAGGGCCTGGATTGGCTGTGCACTCAATGAGCTCTTGATGGGTTTGAGTTTCTTGGAGAAATGCAGCAGGCCTGTGTATGCTCCCAACAACTCAAGCCAAACTAAACCGCTGTCCTTGGTAGCTGGGATCTGCTAGAAGGCATAGATGAGAGTGAGTGGTTTGGGTGCAGCTAGCAGAAAGTGCACAAGGTTGCAGGCATCAGTTAACTTGCCAGTTCATGTGGAAAAGGGGTCATGTGGAAAAGCTGAAAACCATTGTGATATACACACTGTTGTTGATCACCTCTCGAATATTGTCAACTATCAAATGCGTTCAGATACTAGACTTCAGATAATGAATGTATTTATTTGTTCATTAGACTTGACTTCCTTTTATCATGATCCTCAAGGTAGTATGCACAGACTTCCCAGATGAATTCCTATCAAGGCACTAACCAGAGCCAGACATGTGTGAAACCTTTCCAAGAAAGTTTGAATTTTTAAATTACAAGCCAGTTGCAAATTTCTTCCAGTAGACTGAAGGTTCCAATAGATTTTGAGTAGAAATTTGTCCCATTTCTTCACATTATTTCTAAAGTGCAGATACACATCCAGAAAAATGCCCCACATGCTTACTGAAGAATAATAATAAGAACTCTTATTCTACAATAGAACACAAGATATACCACAACATAGGGAGAGAGAGTCACAGGTATTCCTACCAGTAGGGAAATTGAGAATAGTTTACTTATGAAGAACAATACATTATACATTTTTCAAAAGCACTATGTAAATTGCATCTTTAAAATACCGAGGATTGTAAATAATATTGGAAGAGAAAGTAACTCATAGGGAAATTGTTATCTGTTAGTTTTCATTTGTTTACGACAACATGAAAGATTGAATTTATATGCAGCCCGGGAAAATTACAAAGCTTTTCATTTTGTTTTTCAGTGTGCAGTGACCTGGAGTTCAGAGAGGTTGCAAACAGATTGCGAGATTGGTTCAAGGCTCTTCATGAAAGCGGAATTCAGAAGAGGACTAGAATTGTACAAAGACCCGAAAGAAGTAGTAAGCACTTGCATCTTTTGATATCTCTTTGAAAGAATGCATGTTAAGTTTCTGGGGGTTTTTAAATTAAAAAAAAAATCCATTAGTGTTATTTTTCCAGTGAGTCTCAAACTGAGCTTATAACCACTTGCTTCAGAAACATAAACATGCCTTCCACAAGTTAATTTTTTCTCCAACTGTGGTGCCCTCCAGAAAATCGAGCCATGGCTTTGTATTGATGTGCAACAATCTCTTCAGGCTTTCTTCAAATGATCACTTAGTTCAGAACAAGCTAGTGAGTTTTGTGTGGGTTGTCATTCACAAGTCTATTGTTCAGCCAGGTATGCAGTTCTAAGAAATGGTTCGATACAGGCCGATGATTAGTTGCCTTGAAAGGAGAGGATAAAAAATAAGTGCTTCACTTGAGCTGAGTGGCAGATATACAGTCACTGCAGCATGGAAGCCCTTAACCATTAGTGAATGTTTCTACAGTTACACAAAGGAAGATACTGACAAGCCCATTGTATGAATGGAATCATGTATGAATGATCAAGCTCCAAAGGGGGGGGGGGCAACAAGTGAATAATGATGAACTATTAACAGGGGCCCATCACCTCCTGGCAAATAGAAGGGGAAGAAATGGAGACAGTGAGAGATTTTACTTTCTTGGGCTCCATGATCACTGCAGATGGTTACAACAGTCACAAAATTAAAACACACCTGCTTCTTGGGAGAAAAGCAATGACAAACCTAGACAGCATCTTAAAAAGCAGAGACATCACCTTGCCAACAAAGCTCCGTATAGTTAAAGCTATGGTTTTCCCAGTAGTGATGTATAGAAGTTAGAGCTGGACCTTAAAGAAGGCTGATCACCGAAGAATTGATGCTTTTGAATTATGGTGCTGGAGGAGACTCTTGAGAGTCCCATGGACTGCAAGAAGATCAAACCTCTCCATTCTGAAGGAAATCAGCCCTGAGTGCTCACTGGAAGGACAGATCCTGAAGCTGAGGCTCCAATACTTTGGCCACCTCATGAGAAGAGAAGACTCCCTGGAAAAGACCCTGATGTTGGGAAAGATTGAGGGCACAAGGAGATGGGGACGACAGAGGATGAGATGGTTGGACAGTGTTCTCGAAGCTACCAGCATGAGTTTGACCAAACTGCGGGAGTCAGTGAGTGCCTGCGTGCCTGCGTGCTCTGGTCCATGAAGTCACGAAGAGTCGGACACAACTAAGCAACAACAATTAACAGGGCAAATCCTTTGAAACTTTAAAAGATTTTGTTGCTGTTGCATCAAAAACAAGTGGAATATCAGGTTATGTAATTACTGGTAGGATTTGTTTAAAACAGCAATTATTATATGCAGTGATACATTTTGAGAGTGGTTTCCTACTGAGGAGCCAAGGCAAATTAGATTTTGTAAGCGCTGAACTTGGACCCTTCATTAACACAACAGGCCAACTCTGTGAATTTCTCTCATGTCTTGTTTAATAGAGCTTGCCTGCTGCTGACTGCCTACCTTGATACCTTCACTATTAACATTTTTTAGATGTGCTCGATATTTTTTGTATGCTTTTGTTTGATTAGGTCTTCTACTTTCTGCAAATTTGCATTACTAAGAAATCCTATTATGTTACTTAATTGAAAATGTTATTGCTCTGTGTGATTACTCATGCTGAAGCAATAATAGCAAATAGTCAAAATGAAATAAAGATGAATCTGTATTTATGTGTATTCGTTTCTCTACAATAAATAGAGTGGTACAGGATGTGAAAGCTGGGCTGCTACTTACTTCTACATTCTAAAGATTTACAGTAGAGTTGGTGACCATTATTTCACAGTCCAGTCAATGCAAAATGTAAACAAGACAAGCTTAAACATCAGTTGCAATCAAGAAAACAGAGTCTTGTGCACACACAATCCAGGCTTAAGATTCTTCTGTAGGGACCAGAAAGAATTTTTTTAAATAATGCTCTTTTTGGTCTTTCTCGGCCTAGCTTCTTTAGAACTACAGTTTGTTATGGGTAAATGGTGAGGTATAGTTCTGGAATAACCAGGGCGCACTCTGTAAAAGATACTTAAAATACTAAATATTTTTGATGCATTGAAAGTAATATAAACTAGGAATGCTTGCATTTTTAAAGTACTGTTGTGTTCCTTGTAATTTTACAAGGAATATTCTTGCAGTTCATTTCTGGAATAATGTGCCAAACACCAGCATTTAAAATGGATTCCATACGAAACAAATGCATTAGGAAATTTCAGATTTCATAAAGCATGCCACTCCTTCACCCAACTTTGAGTGTAGTAGCGTTATCACTCAGTGTAGCACTGCACCATGTGGCAAAATGTTTGTGTGAAGTAGCTTCCAACCCAGTCCTTGCAGCTCCCTTTTGTCCAATTGCGATCACATAGCACATATCACCGGGACCAAATACGGTGTCCGACAAGCAGCTTGTTGTTTTCCATATTTCGATTTTTCTTACAGTGGCCTTTTAAGCTGCATAGGTGACTGGATTCCTTTTACTCCCTTGTTAGTATATATTACCAGATACCTGAAAGATCACCTCACCCCATACACCCTCAATTAATTACTGTGCTCTGTAGGTGAGGGACTCCTGCAGATACCATCATATCAGGACATCTGTTTAGACCTACCTTTTAGACCTACCCTTGAATATTAGTCACACACAGTTTCTGTTGTATTTTTAGTGCCTACTGAAGACCTTCCTCTTTCAAAAAGCTTTTTAAGTTGAGATCTTTCCCAGCCTTCAGATGTGCTGTTTTTCAGGTTTTTTATGGCATTATCACTTATCTGCCACCCTGGGCTCCATTATGAGGAAGGGTAGGGTGCGATTTAATAAATAAGTAGCATTTATATTGTAGGGTTTAGGGAACTCAAACCTGTTCCTTTGTGCATATTATATTGCTGAAACCCTGTTGTGTAGGCTAGCATCCCAGTGGCCATCAGAAAAGTGGCTTGTCTAAAGTACCTAGTATTATCCAGCTGAGTTGAGAGATGAACTAGGGACTTTGTAGCTCATGTGCCTAACTATGTGTCGTGTCTCCCAATGGGATCAGGGCATCAAGGTTTATCTTGCACCTAATTTCTGTGTCTTAGTTCATCAACTACAGCATAGAAGTAATAAGTACTTAATCCTCTTCCCCCTGCTTCTCTCTCCCTTAGGAGCCTGGCAACAAATGAAGCTCCTATGTATTGTTAAAGCTTTCCATAAATCTGAACATGTGTACTTTATCTATTTATTCTGGAGGTTTATATCTAGCCCTTCACCATAAATAAAATCATGGTGCCTCTGGCATACTTGCTACATCAGTCCCATAAAGCCTACAGACACAAGTCAGAGGTCTTTTACTGAACTTTAGAAGGGAAAAAAAGGGGAAATTCTGAGTCATTTTACATGTCATGCTTCTGGTTGTTTCACTCATGTGTAAAATGCCATTTTGAAGAACTGTCGCCAGATAGCAAAACTTTGGGAAATTATCTTTAAAATGATATAGAGAACGTTTACTATATATGAAAATGAAAAAAGGAGTCTGCAGGTTGAGATTTTCATGGAATTACCCGACTTATTTTAGCTTCCTCCTTATTCACGTGCCAAAGGAAGTTGGCACAGCTTTATTTGTCAAACCTGTATTTTGAAACATTCAGGATTCAACATTTATCCCCAGAGAGAAAACAAAAATATTTGCCGATATACATTCTTTTTCCTATAAGGTTTTGTTGGTGAATTCCTAGTGGAGGAAATGTCGAGCGCTGTGAAGTGCAAAAGACATTTATGGCAATGTGTGGAATTCAGTACTTCCTTTGGAACTCAGCCCAATGGCAGGTTTCCTGGAAGGAGGAAAAGCTTTTAATGACCCTGTATGTGTGCCAGGTTAGTAAATAGCCAAGTGGTGCAACCTAAGCCAAACGAAAGAATATTCTTCTGTGCAGGAGTGGGTAGGGAGAACCCAAATTAGCAGTTTAATAGTTGACAAAAACATTTCTGGTTTAAATCTGGTTGGTCTAGGTTCTTTCCAGAGGGGTAAAGCAGACTTCTAATCATATTCACAACTCCTCCTTGCTTCTGTGTGTGCTGGTTGTTAAGTTTGTCTGAATGACATAATGTGAAAGGCTTATATTCTCCGAATTGTCTAAGGGGGAAGTTGCTTTCTCAAATGGTAAGTAGCTCAGTGTGAGGGGGGGGACTTATCCGGTGCAACCTAGTGCAAAAAAGAGGGGGGGGAGTTAGGCAAGTGGAAGAGATGATGTGACTAAAGTACCAGATTGACAAATTTTGCCATAGCGGCCAAAAGTCTAAACTGTTGCCTCTTCCTCCCTGACTATGAATAAACTTTCACATTTGCAGAAGACCACCAAGAATTTCTGATTCTCAGGTGTTTAACAGGAACTCCAAATTAGGCTTCAGACACAAAGAAACCTGAAGGGAAAACAAGAAATGGATTTTTATTTTTTATTTTTGTATAAAAGGACTACAAGATCAGTTCTAGGCTGAGATACAAGTCTTCTCATTGTTTTACACATAGATCTTGCTGCTGGACTTCAGGGAAGTATTGGGAAATGGGGAGTAGATCTTATACGTTTGAAGTCCACCTATCCCAGGTGAAGGCAACACTCAGCTCCGTGGGCCAGTGATCTCAATATAAGGCAGCTGCCTGTATTTCTATGTGGTGCAGTGATTAGAACATCATACTAGGACCCAGAAAACTGGGTTCAAATCCTACCCCCCATGAGCCTTACTGAGTTACCTCGGGCCGATCACCATCTCTCAGCCTAATCTGTCTCACAGGGCTGTTGTAAGGAGAAGGGAAGAGCTATTTGTGCCAGGCTGAGCTGCTTGGAGGAAAAGCAAGATATTAATTCAATAATAAATAAATAAAAGGGTCCATTTAGTGCCCTGTAGTGTGGGTGAAAAAGACCAACAACTGAATCCACCACATGTGTGAGGTGATCCTCACCTTCCACTTCCAGCTGCACACTGTCATTGACTGGGTTTAATTTCAGACACCCCTGGCTCAACTAGGTTTATATACCACAGCTCAGCTCTGCAACATATGAAGACAACCACCCTTTCCTCCCATAACTACAGCTGTTGCACAAACCTGGCCCCATCTGGACTGTGCATTTAAGACAGTACCAAATGAATTTACAGTCATGGCTTCCCCCAAATAATTCTGGGAACTGTAGTTTGTTAAGGATGCCGAGAGTTGTTGAAAGACCACAGTTTCCTTCACTATGGTTTACATGTGGCAAGGGATTTACTGCCTTTTTGTGCTATTGGATGAAAACATATGTGCATGGTAGGGAGTGTGGCGATCAGAAAACCGAGTGAGAGTATGGAATTGTTACTTTGGAAAGGGTAATTTTATCGGAGGAGCACAATAAAATAATACGGAATGGTTTTGTTTGGTTGAAAGTACCCGCAATTGGACCAGAGGCCGTATTTCAGACCAGGTTTACATTTCACTGGCTGCTATTTGCTCCAGAAGTAGCTTTTTTACAATAAACACCACCTTCACACAAATAGTAGCTAAGAGGAGAAATTTCTAGCAGGCAACTGGCACACCTCAGATTTTTTCTTTGAAATAAAATTGGCTCATTTAAGCCACATTTTAGAGGAGGCGGAGGGCGGGGGGGAGTAAGGTAAGTTGTATTTTGACGCTAAGCAGTTCCTCAAACAGAAGAGGGCATACAAGATACTGTAGGTAACTTCTAAACATTTCTGCCAACCTAAACAATAAATAACATAATTTTTGGGTGAAGATTTTTCAGGATTTGAAACCACAAAGAATTTCTTCTTGTTGCTAGCAAATCTATCTGTTTATTCTGAAAATGGGAAAGCATTTGAAAACAGGTCAATATAACTCTTCCCTTAGAGATCCTGCAGCAGATAATGTATATTTTGGTGTGTTTGATGTCTTCAGGCATGGTCAGGAACTCTTATCTCCAGTCACTGCATCCCTCAGTGCCTTGTCCAGGCTGTGTACAGATCCTACTCTGTATGGTCAAAAATATGTGACTTTGGTATATTTTAACAAGAGATGATAGAGAATTATATGTAGACACTTTTAATAAATATTGAGCCAAGTTACTATACTTTAAAAGTATGTTGCAAGTTGGTTCTCTTAAGCAGATGTAATTGGGTCTGAGTTCAGTGTTCATTTGGTCAATTCATATTGTGTTCTAGCTTGCAGTCCCATACAGGCCATTGGTATTTATTCAGCCTCTTACTTCAGTAGTCTTGATTTTGTTTCTACAGGAACAGCGTTCAGTAAGAGTATTTGAGAGTTAATCACTTTGCATCCAAACAATATTTTAAGTTTTATACCTCTTTATACTGTATTTAAATACTCTGTTGCTGTATATTAAGCAGTTGCGTTTTGCTGCGGTTTTGTATGAATATCTTCTCAGCATTCTCCTTCCTATTGTGACGGGTGCTTGGTAGACAATATGGGCACTGGATGTGAGATTAAAACTGAAGGTGACAAATTCCCTTCTCTCCTTAAGGGAACGCTTTGGGCCATTTGTGCCGTTTGCTTGATTTTCTACAGCATTTTTGAAGTTTCTGTCTTTAGTTCCCAGCCATTACAGGATTTTAGTTCTTCACATCTTTCTGTTTTCAAGGATGAGTCTTTTTAGGATTTTGCCATGTAATAGCTGCACCCCACACTACAAGCTGCACTGGTGATGCATACAGGGAGCAAGTTCATGCTGAAAACATCCATGGAACTTCGCATGAATTGGCTTTTTGATATGGTCAGGTGTCGGCATGTATAATTCTTGCTTTGCTTGTGACAGCCCAGCTTGAAAATTGTGTTGTTCTCTGTGATTTCAGTTTCTTTATATTATGGATAAATAATAATAATAAAAAAACATTACCTAGAATATTTGCCTGCCGGTACTGTTAACACAGGACTTCCCAAAATCTTTTATGGCATCTTGTTAGTGATCTCTGGTCTTACGTTAGTGACAGAAAATTCAGACCAAGAACATTTCGTGTTCAAAGTAGGCAATCATACTTTGACTGAGCTAGATGAGAGGGTGTAGATGAGTAGACTATCTCTTGCTTTGTTTGTTTGTTTTTTTGTTTTTTTGTTTGTTTGTTTGACTGAAAGGCAGGCTGCAACTTAATTAGAGCACTGTTCAGGGTGCTTGTCCCAGTTTCCTCCCCACAATGGAAACTCCTCTCCCCTCGGGACTGCTTTACTGGCTGCATGTGAAAAGGCACAGGGTCCTCCTATTTTTTTCACCTATGCAAGAACAGTATGCTTTTTACAGAACTTACAAACTAGACCTAGCTTATCAATCATAAGGAATCCAGTTTGAGAGATTTGTCTTCTGTTGTGCCAGAGGGAGCTCTTAAAAAGATGCAGTGTTTTTTATCCCCTACCTTCCCACCCATCCCAAAAATACCCAGGGCAACTTAGTCCAAACTAGCTCTCCTCAGTCTGATTTGCTTGAGAGAGAGCAAGAAGGAAGACTGGCATACCTTTCTACATAGGAAGCCAAAGTAGCAGCACAATGCTTTCTTTATGGTTCCTTGTGCCAGGCTCCACTGTTTTTATCTGGACTTCAGTCTCCGTTTCTTACCAATTTTATATAACCATACCAGTCTTCCCAGGTACATACCCAGTCTTACTCAGTTACTTCTCATTTTATGGATGTCAACATTGCTGAAGTCAGGGTGCAATAATTATTTCCCACTATTGCATGCCTTGAATTTTCAAGCAAGCATATGTTTTCAAGTGTCTTGAGATTAAATGCTATGCTAAATAATAGATGCAGATACTCTTGTTTTTATGCAGTTAGCATGTTACTTTTACAAGCTGGTCATCAGCACACACTCTGAACTTATTTTTGACTGGTAAAGATGTTTCCATGACTTCCCTGGCTTTGCCAAGTTGTGAGCTAGCTGAATCTTTCTCTCATTCGATTTCTTTGTATTTCTGCCTCTTAGGATTTGATACCAGCATTTTGCCAATTTGCAAGGACTCTCTTGGCTGGATGTTTAACAGGCTTGATACGAACTACGACCTCCTACTGGACCAGTCAGAGCTTGGAAGCATTTACCTTGACAAGAATGAACAGTGCACCAAGGCATTCTTCAACTCTTGTGACACTTACAAAGACAGTTTGATATCTAACAATGAGTGGTGCTACTGCTTTCAGAGGCAGCAAGGTACAATGCTAGAACAACTTGAAAACCTTGATGTTAGACATTTAACTCTTAGTTGTTTCTCTCTCTCCCTCCCTCCCTCTCTCTCTCTCTCTCTGTGTGTGTGTGATTAAATCTTATAAAAGGTTATGGAAAAGTAAGAGGTTCTGTGAGAAATCCACTTTTTAAGGGGCTGTGAAAAGTTACAGTGAGCAGGATCCAGAGAACTATAACAGGAGTTGTGATAATGCAACAGGGCTTCCTTGTCTTCTGCTTCCTAATGCAAATTACTAAAACATGACTCCTGTTGGGCAGTTTTCCCTCTAATACAGGGTGAAATAAGGTGTGTCAGGAAAAACTCTGACACCATCCCTTGCACAAAGTCGTCTGCTTAAAGAAGGATCACTCTTCAGCAACCCAGTATAAAAATACACACTAGATAAAAGGTATAATAGGGTTGTTTTGTAATAAATTTACAAAAGTGCTACTGATAAGCGTAGCAATTTGTTTCTAATAGCTGGGTTTGTCTTCTGATTCTCTGGCTTGTGTTTGATACTTTGTTTCTCAATTTAGTATCGATAGAATTGGCATATTTCTTGTCACACAGCCACCCCTTTCTAAGGAGGCTGTTTCTAAACAGAATCTCCATAACCCATTCAAGCATTTTGTTTATCTTTCTATTTTCCCCCAAGGTAAAATTCAAAATCGAAAATGAAGGGTAAATACAGACTGATCTGCATGAATAGTCAGTTTGTATTTCAATCTGTATTGATTCTCTCATTTGCATGACTAATGCACAAAAGGTCTATTGATGTTTGAAGTCTTCTGCAACAGATATATTAAAACATTAAAATTGTGTGTGTGTGTGTGTGTGTGTGTGTGTGTGTGTGTGTGTACTGAACAGATTTTATGATTGTGTATTCCATTAAAAACTGCAGAATTTGCAACAATCAGTAGCATTTCAGCATTGTTTAGACTAAACAAGCAGTAACACAATTTTAGTCAATTGTAACCTTGGTATATAATAAAACAAAATCAAAAGTAACATGGACTTAGTCTTAAATTTAGCTCAATAGCAAAGCTATTGACAATAGAGGAAATCAGTGAAAGTGATGCAGCTGTTGAACACACACACACACACACACACACACACACACACACACACAAACAGCTCAATCCAGCCAGTATTAAGAACTTTTCAATTTCAATGCAAAAGATTTAAGTGTGTGCTTAACTCTTCTATTGAAATACACGGGACTTGAAAGTATTCAACCTTGTACTGTGCTCAAGGAAATTCAGATTTGTGAAATATGCTTACATTGTAGAGTTACTCTAAAGACACAGCATTCTAAAGTACTTGTATTTTGAGACTTTTCTTCTGCTTGTGACCCAGATAATAGTTATTAAAGCAAACACATGTATGCACATGCATAAATAAATAAAATCGTTTCAGGATTCACTCATCCAATATTATTTTAGTAGAATTCTGCTGATCAGTGACTACTAAGAGTTATACAGCCAAGATTGCACAGAGTTAAAAAATATTTTAAATATTTTCCCATCTACTAAGTGCAAGGATGCTAATAATGAGGGGGGGGGGAACCTTAGATGGATAAAGATAATTGTTTCTCCACATAATACTAGGATTCACGGTGAGAGTAGGTTCACAAAATATTATTTCACACTTCACAATATTTAATTTGTGAGTTCCATTACTTACGATAGCCTGGAAAAAGACCTGGAAATAGACTGGGAACCAGTGCAGATTTAAAAGTGCAGACTTCCTATGGTCAAACTGTTTATATCATCTGGCAGTTTTCAGACTGTTTTTTAAAGAAAATACTACGATAGCCTTAAAGAATATCAGACAAGATCTGGTTAGTAGGTCTATCAGATGGTGATTATCAACAGTCTAGGTCAAAAGCCAAGGGTGGTATTCAACGAAGTTTAAAACAGAGCAGACCCACTGAAACTTGTAAACATAACTAACTTGGGTCCATTAATTTCAGTGGGTCCACTTTCAGTAAAACTTTAATACCATCCCATGTACCCTCTTTTTAACAGATGTTAGTTGTGAAAGATTGCTGATGCTATCATGCTTTGCTTACAAGTGTCATAGAGGTATCTGGAGGAAGACCTCTGATGAAGTCAGAATTCTAAGCTAAATATGTCTTTTCTAAAACAGCAAAACTGTTCTTACATTCTGACTGTAGAAGAACTGGCTTCCAGTTCACATCTGTTAATAATAACAATGTCAGTGAGAGTAAGCCATTTTTAAATCCTATACTTGAAGTTAAATCGTAAGCAGAGCAAGCCATTCCTAAAATCTCACACATAACTGAAGTTTAACTTATCTGATGTCATCATTCTAGACCCACCTTGCCAGACAGAGCTCAGCAACATTCAGAAACAGCAAGGGGGAAGGAAGCTCCTAGGTAAGTCATAGATCATTCTTTTGAAGCTTTTATTGCTTACATAAATAACTCTAGCGAAACTGCAACAGAAAATCAATATGAATCCTAAAATGATGGACCAAACTAAATTCCAGTAACAGAATTTATAAAGTCTTTGAAAACCATTAAACTTAGTTTTATTACCTTATCAGTTCCAAGATATTACATATGTTTTATTACAGTACTATAATGTCAATTTTTTTCACTTTATAAAACCTACTGCGAAAAGAAGGGTTAGATGATTCAGTCGTAAAATAACATATGGTTTTAAATGCTCTATTTAATATTTCCTTCAAATCTCTTACGTGAATAATTGTTCATTGAATCTAAAAGTTTGCATAATTATAATCAGAGTTAAAGACTTCGTATTTTAAATTGAAGCAATTACCTCCAAATTTGTTGCATATGTTACAGTGTTTAAAATAAATTGTATTCTTATTCTGATATACTTAATAAACTTAAGTAGAATTTAGGTAGCAATCCTGTACATACTTTTTTTTTTTTTTTCATGCATAATTTTTATTAGTTTTCAAAAGTCATAATACATAACAAACTTAATCAAAACTTAAATCTGTCACTTAGAAAAGAAAAGAGTTGACTTCCTTCAGTCATTTCACGAATCGTCCAAAGTAACATTAAACAATAAATCCGCATTTCCATATTTGTAAAGCCATAAGTCATTCTCATCCATCCATTTTCTTTTAGCTTTACTCTTTTCTCTTACAGAGCTTCTTGGAAACCTACTAGTGTTGTCTGTTCATCGATTAAGCTTTTCAGATATTTCGTAAAACTTTCCCAATTTTCAACAAATCTCTGATCTTTGGTATATCTAATTTTACATGTCATCCTATCCATCTCCACATATTCTAATAATTTGCTTCTCCATTCCTCCGTTGTTGGGATACTCTCCTGCTTCCAATTTTTTGCTAATAGGACCCTTGCTGCCGTTGTTGCGTATTGGAACAATTTGTAGTCTTTCTTCTTAATTTCTTTTCCTACCAAACCTAACAAGAACGCCTCTGGTCTTTTATTGAAAGTATACCTTAACATTTTTTTCATTTCATCATATATACTCTCCCAGAACCTTATAACCTTTGGGCATTCCCACCACATATGGTAGAACGTACCTTCCCTTATCTTACATTTCCAGCATTTGTTGCAGGATCCATACATTTTAGCTAACTTAACCGGAGTCAGGTACCAGCGATAAAACATTTTCATTAAGTTCTCCTTAAGTGTCACACAGGCCGTAAATTTTAGATGTTGTTTCCAGAGTTTTTCCCACTCTTCATGATAAATATTACGGCCGAGATCTCTAGCCCAATGGGTCATTACCGCCTTAACCTCCTCATCAGCTAAGTTCCAGTCCAGTAAATACTTGTACAATTTAGATAATATTTTTATGTTGCTCCCCAGAACCTCAGATTGGAATCTAGAATTATTGTCGGCATAGCCTTTGTCTTTTACGTCTTTCCTGAACATGTCATTTATTTGGTGGTAGTGTAGCCAATCGTATACTTGAGATTTAACCTGGTCGTACGGCCTCATTTTCCATTTTCCTTCCTCCTTCATGAGCAGTTGTTCATAGGTTGCCCAGTTGGTTCCCATATTGATCTTTTTGATGGCCATTACCTCTAACGGGGATAGCCAATGTGGGGTTCTGGGTTCTAACATCTCCTTATATCTTTCCCAGACCTCCAACAATGGGCCCCTAAATACATGGTTCCCAAATCCTGTATGGCCCTTCTTCCGCCCATGCCACAGATAGGCGTGCCACCCATATCGGTTGTCATGACCCTCTAGATCTAGCACTTCCCCTTCTTCTAATTTTATCCATGTCTTTATCCAGCATAGGCTGGATGCTTCGTAATAAATCCTCAAATCGGGAAGGGCGAAGCCTCCTCTTTCTTTCGTATCCGTCAAAATTTTAAACTTCACTCTCGGCTTCTTTCCTTGCCAGATGAATCTGGAAATATCTCTATGCCAGGCTTTAAATATCTTAGTACCCTTGATGATCGGGATATTTTGGAAGAGGAACAAAACTCTTGGAAATACCGACATTTTAATTGTGGCTATTCTACCCCAAAATGACAATCTTAACCGGCCCCACGTTTCCATATCCTTCTTAACTCCTTTCCATACCGCTTCGTAATTATTTTTGAAGAGATCTATATTTTTTGGCGTAACCCATATCCCCAAGTATTTCACCTTCTTAGTTACCTCTATTCCTGTTTCTCTTTGTAGTTCCTCAATTTCGGCTGCCTGCATGTTTTTAGCTATTATTTTTGTTTTTCTTTTGTTTAATCTAAAGCCTGCAACCTCGCCAAATTGGTCAAATTCTCCGAGTACCTTTTTTGTTGATTCTAATGGCTCTTCCAACGTTACAACCAAATCATCTGCGAAGGCTTTTGTTTTATGCTCATGCTGGCCGACCCTGATACCTTTAATTTCTTTGTTTTCTCTGATAGTTTTTAGTAGGACCTCTAATATCGTTATGAATAACAATGGGGACAGTGGGCAGCCCTGTCTTGTTCCCTTGGTTACTGTTATTTCTTCCGTCTCTACGTTGTTTATTATTAATCTTGCTTTTTGTTCCGTATATATTGCTTTAATACCGTTATGAAATTCAGTACCCACTTCCATGTAGTCCAATTGTTTCAAAAGGAATTCCCAATTTACGTTGTCGAACGCTTTTTCGGCGTCCACGAATAGCAATATGCCTTGTTTGTCGCACCTTTCTGTTAGATATTCTATGATGTTTATAATATTCCTTAGGTTGTCCTTCATTTGCCTGCCCGGCAAGAAGCCGGCTTGGTCTCTGTGAATACTATTTAACAAAATGTCTTTAAGTCTTCTTGCCAGGACTCCCGCAAAAATCTTATAGTCTACGTTTAATAAAGAGATCGGCCTGTAGTTTTTAATTTGATCTAATTCTGAATCTTGCTTTGGAATTAGTGTTATCAGTGCCTCCTTCCACGTCTCCGGTATTTCTCTTTCCTTCAGAATAATATTCATTACTTCTTGTAAGGGATATAACAGAATCGGTTCCATCTCCTTGTAATATCTACTAGTGAACCCGTCTGGGCCCGGGGCCTTCCCATTTTTTAGGTCTGATATTATTGCTTTTATTTCCTCCACCTTAATCGGGGCATTTAATTTCTCTTTGTCTGCCAGGGGAATCTTTTTTATATTCTTGGATGTTAAGTATCTCTCTATTTCCCTCGTTTTATTCTTTCCTGAGTCTCTGAAGAGTTCCCCATAAAAGTCCACAAATGCTTTTCTTAATCCTGTACATACTTACCTGAGAGTAAGTCCCATTGAACTCCGTGACTTTTCAGTTGGGCTTTGCCACTGTTACTCTTCCATGGCAACCAACATGAAATACACATCCCTTGCAGAGTATCTTAACCCAATTCAAACATATGAAAAAATACAATATGAATTATGTATCAGTAGAACAAGGAAAAGGCAATGTAGACATTCCTTTTCTGGTAGAACAGAGAGACCTTTTATGGCAAGCGATTGGGAAACATGCTTTGATATTTACTGAAACCTTTAAACACACAGTGGTACCTCGGGTTACAGACGCTTCAGGTTACAGACTCTGCTAACCCAGAAATTGTACCTCGGGTTAAGAACTTTGCTTCAGGATGATAACAGAAATCGTGTGGTGGCAGCGGGAGGTCCCATTAGCTAAAGTGGTACCTCAGGTTAAGAACAGTTTCAGGTTAAGAACAGACCTCCAGAATGAATTAAGTTTTTAACCCGAGGTACCATTGTATTAGTACTTAACCTGAGAATGAAATAGGAGATATAACAGAAAAATTGTACGCATATTCACAAGTTTCATAGAATCGTAGCGTTAGAAGGGATCACAAGGGTAATATAGTCCTTGCAAGGCAGGAATCTTTTGCCCAATGTGGGGCTTGAACCCACAACCTTAAGAGATTAAGAGTCTTGTGCTCTACCGACTGAGCTATCCAGGCATGGCTTGGTTGAAGCCAGGACATTTATGCTGCAAGAGTGACTGCACATCCCTGGTAATGTTTTTGTGTATTGCACAGGGCAGTATATACCTTTATGTGATGAAGATGGTTACTACAAGCCAACTCAGTGCCATGGAAGTGCAGGACAGTGCTGGTGCGTGGACAGATATGGCAATGAGGTAACAGGATCCAGAACACATGGAGCTGCAGACTGTGGTAAATCACATAATTCCATTTCCAGTTGTTTGGATGAGAAAAGTTTGTCAGGTCCTGTGTCCCCCCCTCCCCCCACAGCTGATCTTTGAGGTCTGAATTTACCACCTAGAGTATGCCCTGTTATCTGATTTCCTTGATAGAGAGAATTGGAATCTCTCTTAATCCATAGATGATACTTGCATTTAAAGCAACTGTATTAAAAACTGATCATTCAAGGCTGCCTCAAACCCAATTTTTCTGTTGGTTAGGCAAATTTCCAAATAAAGTATTTGCTGATACAGGACTGTTGTGTGCAGAATCAGCCCCCACCCCACCCCCTGTAGATTGTGACCTACACCTTCACAGTTATAAGCCTTTTACATAATAAAACACAGCACAACTCAAAACATCATCTCACACTTTGGGGGGGGGGGTTTCCTTAATTAGAAGCTGTTATTTTCTGCTTGTTTCTTGCAATAATTAAAATTAGTTTTGACAAGCCCATTTTGTATTTATACATAATGACAAAATACATATCTCTCATCTTGAGTTATCAGTATTCCTTACCAGTGTTTTTACTAGTCTTTTTCAAAATGCATTTTCTAGTAGATGGTTAAATTTGTGCCTTGGAGTCAGACAATGAATGAAAGCAACTTTAGGATGCAGCCTTAGCAAGAGTCCGGAGGGACAGGAGCTCTTTGAGTAGTTGGATTCTGAACTCCCTTGGGCCACAAATATAACCCCCCACCCCCCAAAAAAAAATATTAGGAAAAAAATGATCTTACCTATTAAAAAAAATAGCATTACATAATACTTGACACAAAGTAATGCAGCTATATTCTCCTTTAGCTATTGATCTGGAAACATCAGGTGATTTTGCCAGCGGTGATTTCCATGAGTGGACGGACGATGAGGATGACGATATGATGAATGACGAAGATGAAATTGAAGATGACGATGAGGATGAAGGGGACGATGATGATGACGATGACCACGAAGGATATATTTGATGCTTTTAGCTGTGACTAAATTGTCTCTTTCTACAAGATGACGCCCCAGAAAATTCCTATACCTTCGAAGGTCAAAAGGATTCTAAACAACATGTATATTTTGTATGATTATTTGAAATATTGAAGCTGGAGTCATAGACTTCCTTTGTTTAAATGAAAAGCATTATATTATGTGTTGTTTTTATATGCCGTTGAGCAGAAGAAAACACACTGGAGTCTAGCCTGAAGAAAGAAACATATGTGTGCTACTAAAAAAATAATAATATGTTCAGATAATCATAAGGACAACCAAACTTAAAACCTTCCATGAAAAAGACATCTTCTGTTTGGAATTGTGTGTGTATGGCCGCTTCCAGCAGGTGCTCTGTGATAAGTAAAGCAACTTAAACTTTAGCAGTGATTTAGGCCATGTGGACTTCTTTGCATGGGCACAATAAGGAAAGTTTGATTAAGGAAATAACCTGTCGCCAGCCTATAATTTACCAGAGGAGTGGAGAAACTGTGACTATAGAAGAAGGTGTCAGGTCCTCCTTTGTGTTTGCAACTGTTATGTTTTTGACTCTGAAATTACTACCATCTTGAAATGACATTTTAAATGCAGTAAACCAGGAAAAGTATAGATTCTGCAAATCTAAAGTTTTGTTGTCCTTTTGTTCTTTTATTTCTTCCTTGTTCATGTCAAAATCATGTAAGCTTGTTATGCGTGCAGGCGGCCTGATGATTTTACTTTTATTTCTATAGTATTCTAACCATAAATTTTAGTTTTAACATATTTTAACGGGAAAACTTTGCATAAAGAGTGTGTTTTTATAATACTGTGTTGAAGAATGACACGTGCCCTAAGAAATGCTTTTGAACCCTAACTGTGACTTTTTAGTTTCCAGACTCAAACTAATTTTGCATCTCTCTCCTAATTCATGCCCTGTTTGGATATTAGTTCAAATTTTTAGAGGAGTTATTGTAAGGTGCCTTGCAAAATAGAAATAGAAAGATTTATAGCATGCATACCAATATAAGATTATTAGGCATTAGCCAAGCATTTCCAAATTCCAAATTTAATATCAATATAGGTACTGCTGCTGGAATGGAGAAATACGTTATTTCCCACCCCCCACCCCATTGTTATGTAATTACCATGTAGAATACATTATAATTCTTAAGTAGGGTTGCATTCAAAATTGACTGTAGAGAAAATTATTTTAATCACTATATTTATGTTAGCATGTTAATTAATTGTGTAGACGTTCTAAAACTCCACTACCTTCATTCATATCAGACCTGTGGCTTTGTGCCATAATAAAATTGAAAGAACCTGTGTAATATTATGCAAGCAGTTGTTTAATTTCAACTGTGTGTTAACTGTTTTCCCTGATTTTTATCTGCAGTTAATTGCAAGAAAAAAATGGTTTCTTCTTTGCATTTAATTTCAATAGGTTTAATAACGAAATTTAATGATTATCTTATGTAACATTAAAGTATACTGCAGTTTTCTTTTTTATGTTTATGTATAGGTTGCAAAATAAAGACTCTCATAACCAACTTTTACCCTGAATGCTGTAATGATTCTTATAGGTACAGCTGCCTTCAAACCCTTGGCAACATTTCTCTTTTGAGACAAATAAAAAACTATACCCAAATTAGGTAAGAAATGCAGGCCATCAAGCAGCAATTTTGGGCAACAATCCATATAGTTTTTGGTAATTTCAGCAAAAGCATTATTTCTATGGAATGCATACAAGCCATAACCAACCCCCCTTTCTCAGACTCGCTTGTTGAATAGGAGCAGTACTCTTAGAGTAGCCTATAGGGATACAGACTTCTTCTGGATCCTTCATCCATTTGCTCTAAGAGCTGTATATGAGGTTTGTGTACAATGAGTCACTTCTCCTTCTCTTTGTCATCTTCGTCTGCAAGTTTGCTCCACCACAAGTATGTTGGATATTGATCACTTACTGGTGTCCTTATGCAACAGAGCAGCTTCACTTGGCTCTATCAAACAAGAGCAAGAGCTCAGGGGTGATAATGTCAAGAGCTGGCGCTATTAGCATATTCCACAAATCAGCTAGGGCTTCAACAGGCGCACCAGTTATATCAATCAGAAAATCCACCAGAACTGTCTGGAAACCAGTTGAATCCATCAGCCTCTGAGTTGCGGAAAGCCTAAATCTCAGCAGAAGGTGATCCGACCATCACAAGGAGCTGACATTAATACCTCCCCTTCTCTTAGATCACATTATTCCTGCCTGTCAAGAAAAGCAGATCAAGAGTGTGGTCCGTCAAATGTGTTGTGCATAAAATGTGTTGGGACAGCCCCGTGGTTGTCATGGTGACCATGAAGTCCTAAAATGCCTCAGAATAAATGAATGTTGAAGTCCTCAAGAACCAGCAGTCTAGGAGTCTTCAATGCTTCCTCAGAGACCATCTCTGTTAACTCAGGCAGGGAGATTTCTAGGAAGCAAGGCAGGTGATAAACCAGCAGAATCCCCCATCTGTCCTGATTACCCAATGCCAAGTATAGTTGCTCTAGATCCCCAATGAAGCAGACAGGAAGCCTGAGGAGAGACAGAATTCCCAGAGACTGCTACAGCTTCTCCTCCGTGACCCTCAAGCCTTAATGGCTTCGGTGTACATGATGATAAAGACTCTGATTAGCTGTGATGATGTGGTAGGGAATGATTCCATAAGTTCAGCAACTTGTGCAGTCAGATAACTAATGTCATCCGCTGTGATTATTGATACAAGATGCTTATGGTTAACATTTAACCCTTCAAATGATGGCAGTCCTCCATGGTGTAATTCTTAAATTAATGCACTGCTATTTTCACACAATTTACCAATGAACAGTGCTGCGGCTAAGGTTAGACCTTGAGACAATTGTCCCGGACCCCATAGCCCAGGAGTACCTGGATGACCATCTCATGTGCTGCGTGTGATGGGGGCAGCAGCAAACAAGTCCACCTCAGCACTGGGTAGGCCTAGGCATGGCAGGACCTATCAAGCCGGCCAGTGATCACATCACTATCCTTATTTTTCAAGACCCTTTATATTCTGGGTAGCTGACTGGGCATGTACATAGTCACAGGTGTTCTTTTTATTTACAAATATATTATGTATTTTGTTAAGTGAATGTGCTTAGCGCCAGGGCAGCAGAAGCAAGGTCCATTTTATTTCTGTAGTCCTGCTGGCACTGTGATTTATTTTTTTATTAATGTGAAACTGCTTGTGCTCAAGAGAATTGTTCTCTTAACATATGAGGGGCATAGAGGCAGCTATAAAGCCTGGACTACAGGTGGCAACTGGAGAAATAGATGTTAATTGTGTGCCTCACAACTAAAGATCTGCACGTGGCCAGCTAATGCTGCCTGCTCTCATGTGTAAGACCGTTAAGCCCAGGGTCTAAAATTGCCTAGTTGCACCTCTGGCAGTAAATGGGTAGGCCTCGGGGTAAATGAATTGGTAAAACAGATGACGAGTGTTCCATTTTGTTCTAAGACTCCATCATGAAAGAGCTCGTGGGTTTAGTCAGCCCTGTTTCCAAATTCATAAAGCTTGTTGCAGAAAGTCCCAATTGCAGCAGGCTTCAGCTACAAGAACATCCAAACAATGATCTATCCATTCACTAACCTCAGAAGCTTTTGCCTCTGGTGTTCCATAAAGAAAATGTATTGAGAAGGATGGAAGAAAACAACCAGGATTGCGTGTGTGAAATAGCTCCCCAAGCAGCTATAATAACAAAGCATTTTAAGCTATGCTTGTGCAACCCTCACTTTTCCAAAGGGTTGGGTTGGGCAGATATGGTTGAAATTGTCATGAAAACATAGGATGCTGTTGATAAAAGTTCCCTTGTGGAACAACACCAACAAAGTTTTCCCCCACCCCCCAAAAAACCCTCACAAATCTTTCCCTATTGAAAACAGATTCCCTGAGAGATGCTGTGCCTTGTGCTAGAGTACTACATGAGGAAGCAATGAGCTTTAAATGCATGGTGTGTAGGCACCTTCATCCTCAAGTATCTGAAAGACCACATCCTTCCTTGCAACCCTCTTGGGTGTTCAGCAGAGAGGAGCCTCTTGGATGCTCCACTTTCCTCAAAAATTTGGTGGGGAGGAGATAACATTCTGTCTCATCCCTTAAGTTCAGAGCTCAAGGTGGCATACATATTTCTCCCCCTTCTCACTTAATCTCCATAACAACCCTGTGAGGTAGGTTAGGCTGAGAGGCAGCGACTTGTCCAAGGTCTCTCAGTGAGCTTCATGGCCAAGTTGGGATTTGAACCCTAGTCTCCCAGGTGTTAGTCCTGCGCACTAAGCCCTACACCCCATTGGCCAGAGGGACTGCATGCAAGTGAAGGTTTAAATACACACCGATGCATGCATAAACCTGGATTAATCCAGGTTTAATGTACAGAAAGCTCTACAGCCGACTTCCTTACACCATGGCCTCTTTCAGACAACCTCCGTATTCAGCATCTACCCTGATCTACTTGCACAAAGCATAGGTAAAGGTACCCCTGCCCATACGGGCCAGTCGTGTCCGACTCTGGGGTTGCGCGCCCATCTCGCTTAAGAGGCCGGGGGCCAGCACTGTCCGGAGACACTTCCGGGTCACGTGGCCAGCGTGACGAAGCTGCTCTGGCGAGCCAGCACCAGCGCAGCACACGGAAACACCGTTTACCTTCCCGCTGTAAAGCGGTACCTATTTATCTACTTGCTCACCCTGCCGCGGGGATTCGAACCGCCGACCATGCAATCGGCAAGTCCTAGGCACTGTGGTTTTACCCACAGCGCCACCCGCGTCCCGCACAAAGCATACACAGTAGTTAAACTCAGGCTGTGTAGACACTGTATTTTGAAAATACATTTGAAACACATAATTTCCCTCAAAGAATTCTGGGCACTGTAGTTGACCCATCACAGAGTTACAATTATGAGCAAAGTACAGTGACCGGGATTATCTGAGGTAAAGAATGTGCTTCCAGTGTGCTTTAAAGGTATAGTACGTACACAGCCTGGGTCTGGTTTTTATTGAGCATTTATTCTGATTTTTTTACAGTGTTCAACGAGTGTTCATCCTGCTTCTCTTGTGAACTGTTTTACACCTCTTCCCCGTAACCATTTGTTCATCCCACAGTTTTCAGCCCATTTCACCTTCACTTTCCTAAATTGCAATATAGTCTCCCTTTTTTTAAGAGTGGGGAGGAGGTAACAGAACATTTTAATTGCACAGTCATAAGCTTTCAATACGTTCTTGACTCCCTCCTGCAAAAGCAGTGACAGGTACCCAGTAATTTGTGTGTGTTATAGCAACTCAATGTGCTATATCTCTTTGTGTGCAACAGATCGGAAGCTACTCTTCGAAATTACTCTAGCTCCTTGCATGAAAAGATATGTGCAATATTCTGGGGTGGGAGTGGGGAATGCATTTTGTGGAGGCTGAAGAACCAAAAGTAAGGTAAGGTCTCACTCTCTCTTTTTTTCATGTGAAAGGAGCTGATTTTGTGGTGGCTTTTGCAGCTGGCATGTGAATTTCATCTGAGGCACCAGCTGCTGAGGTAGCCGGTTTTTTTGTTTGGTGTTTATTTTTAGGCACACTGTGCCTGAGAGACTTGGGAGAAAGCAATTAATTTTCTTTTTTGACTTTCTGAAGTTGAGCTAAATGCAAGTCGTTTTCACATTGTGGAACATGGTGCCCCCCATAATCGTATCCCTTAGTTCTTAGTATCCCTCCAAACCTGAAAACTGTTAGTGATGGCTTCTTAACCACCACACACTTCTCACTTTGCTATTTGACCTTCTGTTTGTGCTTTTATTTGCATAGCAGGTGAATGCTTATCAAGGGTAGTCCTTCCAAAGACAGGACTATGTGTGCTTGCCAGCTCCAGATTTCTAAGAGATTATTCAGCTGCAATAGCTCATAAATATATGAGGGCAGAAAAATAGTTTCTCTAGATCTTCTGAAAAAGATGAATCCCCGATACATTTTTGTACCATTTTATTTATTCCTTTATTTCAGGTATTTATAGACCACTTAATATTCAGAATTTCTTAGTGGCGTACATAAGATGTAATAATAATAATAATAATAATAATAATAATAATAATAATAATAATAATAATAAACCACTTGGTGCTTATAGATTTACGAGTGGTGGAGTGTATATATTGCATGCATTGAGACTCTATGATTCTATGTTCATGAATTGCACCTTTCCATCAGCAACTTTCCTCTCTTGACAAGATTTTTCAGATATTCTAATGACTCTTGCATGTGTGTTTGCACTGCCTATTAGTGGGATGAGTTTAGTGAGCCCATAAAACTTGCTAAAATGTATAGAACAGATTCTAATGTGTTGGAAAGGCAGAGAAAAGGAGGGTATGTTTTATCATATGTGGTGGGAATGTAAAGTTATTAAAAGCTTCTGGGAAATTATCTGTAATGAACTGAAGAAAATGTTTAAAATAACTTTTGCTAAAAAAAACCCCCAGAAGCATTGATAGGAACTGAACTCCCCAAAGAACAGAAGAAAATATTTATGTATGCTACAATAGCCGCCCAAATATTGTTAGCCCAAAGATGGAAGAAAAGATAGTGACGAAAGAAGAATGACAAATCAAGCTAATGGACTTTGCAGAAAAGGTAAAATTAACGGCAAAACTCAGAGACTATGATGAGAAGTTTAAAAAAGTGTGTGAATCGTTTATTGTGTATGTGCAAAAACAGGTTGATACATTGGCAGGATTTTAAGTAAACGCTTGCAATTAGTAGAAAATTAGAAAAAAATTATGGGAAATAATAATTGGAAAAGTATAAGTATGGAAATGCAGAAGAACTTGGTTTTATATAAGGAACCAGAAGAGGGTATGGAGGGAAGTCCAGAGATTCAAAGAATCTCAAAGAGAAGGGTTGAGAAAATGTGTTTGTATAAATCTAGATCCGGTAGAAATGTGAGTTAATTTTTGTTTTTAATTGTGAAAATGTAACTGGAAAATTAATAAAAAATCATTTACAAAAAAAGAGTTTAGTGAGCCTATTTTAGTGTTCAGTATGTAAAGTATTTATGGATATATAAAGTGAGTATAGAAATTCAGATTTTTAATTTTTTTAAAAAATATATTAATTTAAATATGATGCTGTTCACTGCCCTCAGGATGTAGTGGGACATAAAGTTTTTTTTGGGGGGGGGGAGTTGACTTGATGGTAATAAAGTGAATGGGGGGGGCGCTAGCCTCCCAAGGCTGAAATGCAGATGGATGATTTGGCATAGTTGCATGTTTGTTTTGTGAAAATACGTCCCCAGCAGAGGACCAAGAGAGGGGTAGGATTTGAGTCACATAGAAATCCTGGTCTCCCCTCCATTCCCAGGATGGTGTGGCCTGGGAATCTCCCCTCTCCCAAAGTGATGTTGGGCTTCACCCTTCTCACAGGCTTGGCGATGAGAGGCAATGCAGCTACTTCTAGCTAATATCCTTGTGTTCTGAGACTTGACAAAATATTCTGTCCCCTAGAGAAAATGTACAAAAGCTTTACTGACGAAAAACACCCACACTTGATCCTGCTGAAAAGCCTAAAATGTAGAGAAAGAACTTTACAGTGTCAGTTCTGACATGGTGAATCATGCATCACAAGCCATGGAGAGTCTGTAGAGGTTTAATTAAGAAGTTTTGTGCATATTAAGGATGAGCGAAAAGAGAATGACATGAAAATAATGAAAGTAAAGGCAGGGAAGCCAATCTCTTAATTACTATAGATATCTGCAAAATGTGCTGGAGCCTTTTTTTTCTTTTTTCTTTTTGCTAGATTTGAAAGCATACAATATACCATGCAGAATAACCTTTATCTGTTATGGAATTACTCCTTCAGGATTGTAATGAAGCACGACCACCACTACTAATCTATATTTGGTGTCCAATGCAATAACTTTGATTCCTTTTATTGAAGTTCCGTATCATTTTTATGTGAACAAATTTCACAGGTAGTGAGATGGTGTAGGGCAAATGTGGGAACCTTTGGCCCTCTAAATGTTGCTGAACTCCAGCTCCCATCATCCCTGGTCATTGGTCATGCTTGCTGGGGCTGATGGGAGTTGTAGTTCGGCCACACATGGAAGAAGAAGAAGAAGAAGAAGAGGAGGAGGAGGAGTTTGGATTTGATATCCCACTTTATCACTACCCTAGGGAGTCTCAAAGCAGCTAACATTCTCCTTTCCCTTCCTCCCCCACAACAAACACTCTGTGAGGTGAGTGGGGCTGAGAGACTTCAAAGAAGTGTGACTAGCCCAACGTCACCCAGCAGCTGCATGTGGAGGAGCGGAGACACGAACCCGGTTCACCAGATTACGAGTCTACTGCTATTAACCACTACACTACACTACACTACACTACACTACACTGGTTCTCCATGTCTGGTGTAGGGGAAAGTAAAAGGGTGTGGCACACAGGGTTTATATTAGTGATGATCAGGTTCTCCCTTGGCTTCATTTGGAATTGGCTCAGTATTCATAATATCTTAATAAATGTTTGTGGAGGTTTTTTTGGGGTGTGTGGGTGTGTGCTTTCTGAACATTCTCTTTTAGCTCATAATATTTGTACACGTATGTTAATCTCATTGCCCTCTGGGAACAGAGATTTGGTTTGGGAACACGTGCCTAATTAAAGATGCAATTAGTGTGGGTGTTACAACACCTGGACTCAAACATACCCTTATGTTTATTTGTTCATGCGGCGTGCCAATGTTTTGCAAATTAATTTACATGTCAGTGTTAAAAGCTTCCCAAAAATGAAGAAGAGAACACTCAGAAAAACAGGTTGTTTCCCCAAACATCTATCAAGAAAGCTCATGAATACGAAGACAGTTCCAAACCAAAATGCTGATGCCTTGCATTTTGGAGCCATTCTACAATCTGAAGCTCTGCCAACCACCCCCTCCGCACTCCAAAGCCCTCCATTGCCCCTCCAAACTCCTCTGCCAGCCTCTATGGCCTCCTCCAGTCACCCTCTTCACCTGCTTTTTCGACACTCAAACACTCTCATGGAAGCTGCTGGGATTGCTGGCTGCTCTTTCCTGCTCGCCTGCCCCCCTGCGTGTGTCGTTTTTGTGCCATATTCTTATTTTTTCCCTGTGCACACCATTTTTGCATCATTTTGAAAATATTTAAACATTTTTCGGTGACACACATGAGGCTGTGAGTGCGTATGATAAATAAGCGTAAGATGCAAGTTACTTGTGCAATAAGAAAAAAGAAGTAGAACACCATATAGCAAGTAAGCTGCCCCCCTCCCCAACCCTTCAGTAGTTAATCTCCAAATCTATCGTATTTTTTGCTCTATAAGACGCACTTTTCCCCTCCTAAAAAGTAAGGGGAAATGTGTGTGCGTCTTATGGAGTCAATGCAGGCTCCATGGCTTCAGCGAAAGCAATGCAAAGCCTCTGGAGCGCAGCGGGAGCACTTCTACTGTGCTCCGGAGGCTTCAGCGAAAGCTGCGGAGCTGGAAGGGGCTCCGTTTCTCCTGCTGCTTCGCTGAAGGGGCACTGCTCAGAGAGGGAGAGAATATTTTTTCCCCCTTGTTCTCCCCCTCTAAAACTAGGTGCGTCTCATGGTCGGGTGCGTCTTATAGAGCGGAAAATACGGGAGTTGAAATTTGTGTTTCGGCAATAAGCTCTTATCCCCAGTTCAGTAATAAGTGAATATATATTGATTCTAGGTGACTTCAACAAACGTACATGTGTGAGTTACAGTACTAGATATGCCTGCCAAGGCTGAAGGATCCTAATATGTTAGACTCTTGGAACGTGTGCAACTGAAACGTGTCTACTGAGGGGGATTGCTAGTACAGGATACAGTGCTCCATCTGTAGCAAAATGGAATATTATGAGCTGGTCAAATTCTTACATCAAACCAGGTACGTGTGAACTTTGAAACCACGGCTAATTTTTGATGTAAGTGAATGACTGGGAGGAGATGAGGCAGTTTGTGCAAGACAGGAATATCGTGGTGTAGTATGGGACTAAGCATGCACCTTCCAAATGCCCACCCCCTCCCCCGCCAGCTTGTTCCTTGTTTTTTTAGAGACTTCAGTTTGTTGTGACTTCTGGATCCATTTAATACAATATTAATTTGACTGGTGCCTTCCAGGTGGCGATTAATTGACAGCTGAGAGGAAAGCTTGCTGTGCAGGAGATATGAGCGCCTCCTCAGAGAACAGCCTGAAACACATCTGATGTTTTGAGTTTGTTTTAAAAATAAAAATAATAAAGATGAAAGGGAGACTGTGACTACCTGTATACTTAGAACACGGCAATGAAATAACATAAAATATGCAGAGCTGTGTTTTCTCTGCAGTTGCTGCACGAAGCCTTGGCACCTAATGGAGTCCCCCATTCAAAACAAACAAGTGGTTCTTTCTTCAAATACAAGAGGTCTGGAAGCCACTTCGCACAATATGAGATACCTTGCATGGAAGCCATATGATAGCAACCCAGGAATCTGCCTTATACTGACCATTATCATTGGTCCATCTAGCTCAGTATTGTCTACAGTGATTGGCAGAGGCTCTCTGCAGTTTCAGTTTCCTACCTGGAGATGCCATCCACTGAATCCAAGGCCTTCTGCATGCAAATCAGATGCTCTCCCACTGAGCTACAGCCTTTCCCCACTTCCTTTTTAAAAATAATAATCTATTTTTGATACTTATTAAAAGATATACAAAAGTGTATACCCGATACAAAGTATTTTTTTATAATACACCAGAATAAAGGAAATACTTTAAAAATACAATTTAAAAAGGAACAAGAGCAAAAAGAAGAAAAAAGAAAGGAAAAAGAAAAGAGAATGGGAAAAGATAATGGTTCTCTGTCTGTCAGCTAAATATAGCATTCACTTATTAACATCCAACTATTCTAATTTCTAGAAACCAATAGTTTTTCAATCTTCAAATCCAGATATTACAAGTTCATTTTCTCTTTCATGCATTAATTCCTTAAGAAATTTCCAGTCCTTAATAAATGTCAATAATGAATTTTCTCTAATTAAACAGGTTAACTTTCCCACTTTCTGATGGGAAGTTTTGTGAATTCCATATGTAGTTCACCATACATGCATGTCTGTTTCACCATATGTGTTTTCAGAAAACAGGTGTTGTCACTCAGATCTCACCTGTGGATCCTGGAAGCTGTCATGATGCATGTTATAGCAAGTTATACCACGGAACAGTTGCAACTGTCTGGCTCAACCAGGTGAGGGTAGCAGATGGATCTCCAACCCTTAATAAATTAGGGACTTCCCCTGCATGTGAAGACAGGCTCAGGCAGATTGAATGGATGAGACCAATAGCGGGTCCAATGGCCAAGACTGTGGTTTCTGCACGTGCCGTAGAGGGAAGTGAGGGGCAGATGGGACCACTGGCGGAGGAACTGGGGGGCGAGGGGAGCACACCGCCCCTGGCACCATCAGGGAGGGGGGTGCCATCACGGCCACCCTCTCGGACACGCGCTACGCACCCCCCCACCACTGTGCTGGGCACCATGCCCCCGCCTGCAGCATGCCACGCCCCCAGGACACACGCCAGCCACGCCCCCGCCTGCTCTCCGCCCACAGTGCTGGAGCATGCAGCTTCGCCACTGGATGGGGCTCGTCAACCTGGGAGAAGGAAAACTCTGATCCCAGTCAATATCCGTCCAGAAATCCACAGTGCACAAGAAACTGTCATACCTTCTCAATTCCTATTAGCGCTGGATCAGCCTCTCCTTTATATCCCACAGCTGATCTCTTCCTGGGTGTAATGAGGTCACAATGATCTAACCCGGGGGTCAGCAAATCTTTTCAGCAGGGGACCAGTCCACTGTCCCTCAGACCTTGAGGGGTGCCAGTTTTTTGGGGGGTGGGGGAATGAACAAATTCCTATGCCCCACAAATAATCCAGAGATGCATTTTAAATAAAAGGACACAATCTACTCATATAAAAACACACTGATTCCCGGATCGCCCGTGGGCCGGATTTAGAAGGCGATTGAGCCGGATCCAGCCCCTGGGCCTTAGTTTGCCTACCCATGATCTAACCCAGCTGTGTTCAGAAAGAGTGTTTTACTCCTCTTTAACTAGATAAATCCCTCCCACAAAATACTGGTAGTCTTGAGTATAAATGCCCATCTTTCCGTCAAGCACACAAAACGGCAGCGAACAAAAAGGAAACAATCCATTCTTTTCCTTCTGGAGGCCAAGTAAGTCTTGCAATTTTTGTTGACGTTAAACTCCTGCTTCTCCGATAACATTTTAAAACCTGATCTCTCCTTCATGGCAGCTGCATGAATTGTCATCACATCAGTAGGGGAGCTAATTTCTTAATTCTTTTTACAGTATTAAAGGGGGGGAGCTCTTGCTGCATCTCAGGGACTTTTGCATGCCTCACAGTCACAAAAATGACAAATTAATGACAGCATACACAGGAGAATCTTATCAGCAAACTCTTCCCAGCCTCGGCAAGCTGATTTGCCTGTCAACCGAAAGAAAAGAAGGTCTAACTAAGCCTCTTGACACATGAGAAATTACCATTCACAGTTTCACACTTATAATTTTGTTTTTTTATATATAAAAAGGAAACTGGGATTAAGAGTGTGTCTTATTACATTAACATACAAAGGAAGGAGAGGCAAAAAAAGAAGAAGCAAGCAATTTGTTGCATGCCATTTTGCACAGTCACAGGACATAAATATACAGCACAAGGAAAATAATCTTGTGAAAATATATACCCTCCCTCATATCCAAGACCTTCACATGGCCTTAAAAAATTAATAAGATAAAAAGCTTGCAAGTCCATGATGAAAAGGTGCAGGGGCAGACAGGCACTGAGTACCAGCAGAATATTTCTTCCACATTCATGACTGATTTCAGCATAAGACAAATTGATGTGGGACCAACAACAAAACATTGCAGTGTATTGCCATCATCCAGGTACATGGAACCTGTGGCCTTCCAGATGTTGTTGGACTCAACTCCTATCAGCCTTAGCCACTGTGTATGATGGCCAGGGATGAGGGGAGTTGCCATCCAACAAAATCTGGAGGGTGGCAGGCTCCACATTCCTGCCTTAGGAGGACTGCTCCTGTTCAACTTTGTGTTGTCTGATTTGGTGATGCATTTCCTTTCTTGTGTGATGTTTAAGTGACCAACCTATCCTATCCTGAAACCTGCCCATTAGAGAAGAAGAAGAAGAGTTTGGATTTGATATCCCGCCTTTCACTCCCTTTAAGGAGTCTCAAAGCGGCTAACATTCTCCTTTCCCTTCCTCCCCCACAACAAACACTCTGTGAGGTGAGTGGGGCTGAAAGACTTCAGAGAAGTGTGACTAGCCCAAGGTCACCCAGCAGCTGCATGTGGAGGAGCGGAGACGTGAACCCGGTTCTCCAGATTACAAGTCTACTGCTCTTAACCACTACACCACACTGGCTTTTTTACAACTCCAAGGGGGTTTTTACAACTCCATGGCATGCACCCCCCAATCCTATTTCTCCAGGACCCTTACTATAACTCAGGCACAAGGAACCTATGGCCTTTCAGATGTTGGAGGCGGGGAGGGATGGGAAGTAATAATAGAATAAATTGAATAAGGTGCAGTAGGAGAAAGGGGAAGAGAGTAATAAAACAGGGTGGTGGTTTTTTTTTTTTTTAAATGCTTTCCCCTCTGTCCCCAGCCCCTCTGCATCTGGCTCCACCCACTTGGCCCTTGAATGGAATAAGTTTACCCACCCCTACCCCAAACAAATCACAGCATTGAGGTCCGGAGTTCCTGTCTTTTGGCATTCATTGTGAGCCAGGAATTTCTGTCTTCAGACAGCAGAGTGAGTTTTTCTTCTATATTCTTATCCCTCTGGATTCAACTGACACCAATATTCCCAAAAATCCCAGAAGCTCTCTCACACACAAAATGACCCTGGTCATTCTCTCTCTGTTGACCTCCGCAATCTTGCAAGAGAGCTAAACAAGAGAGAGAAACAGATTGGAGTGGCTGAGCCTGGAGAACAGCTCTCATCTCATTCTGGCACTCTGATCATCCCTAGAGACTCAGCGAGAATGAAATGAAGCATGAGAAGGGGAAGAGTGAGCTTTCCTGGTTGCAGTGCTCCAGTCTATTTTCTTCCTTATTTTCTTCTGGCATGATCAAGAGCAGCCGTTTTATTTTATGCCGATCCACCCCGTTGGATGAAGTGCCTCCGGTGCAGAATTCTGCTCCATCCACCATAGAGGTCAGGTATTTTAGATATTTCAGGTATAAAGTCATGGGAATTCAAGCAAAATATTTACTGCTTAGGGGAAGATGTACTATTGAGTTAACCCTCAATGAGAGAGAAAAGGGAAAAATATTCTCATCTGAGCTCAGCAGTACTGATGTTATCTTTCCTTCTAGTGCAAGTAGTCACTTTGAGCTGAGAATCATTTTCATAAGGACTGAGTTGCACCTCTTTCTGGCTGCAGTGATCCTGATTATGACTGGGCCCCCTGACATTTGCTATTTCTTTCTCCCCAAAGGAAACAAGACATGACATATAGCATGAGCATACATTTCTTGAATCACCTTGTTTGGCTCCCGTGCAGCAAGAAAGGCATTGAGAAGTGTCTAAAAGTGTGCTGCTTCTCAGAACACCGGAAGAAAAACTGAGCATCTCCCCCATGCTCAGTTATTCCAGTTGTCGGCACATCTGGAGCTGGGTGGATATGCCAACTAGTTGAGCATGCTTGAAGAAGGCACTGATGGTCAAATGCCATCTGTGATCCTCCAGATATTGCTAGACTCCAGCTCCCATCATCCTTGACCAGGGGTCAGCAAACATTTTCAGCAGGGGGCAGGTCCACTGTCCCTCAGACTTTGTGGGGTGCCAGACTATGTTTTGAAGGGGGGGGGATGAATGAATTCCTATGCCCCACAAAAAACCCAGAGGTGCATTTTAAATAAAAGGACACATTCTACTCATGTGAAAACACGCTGACTCCCGGACTGTCCGTGGGCTGGATATAGAAGGCGATTGGGCCGGATCTGGCCCCCAGGCCTTAGATTGCCTACCCATGTCCTTGACCATCAGCCATTCTGACTGGGGCTGGTGGAAGTTGGAGTTCAGCAACATTTTGAAGGCCAGAAGTTCCCCATCCCTGGTCAAAAGCCTTTACTAGAAATTTAGCACCTTATTGCAACTGAGGCAAAAACTTAGTTGTTTGTAGCTAAACTGTTAGGCTGCCGCATTCCTGTGTCAGCAATAGCTTCCTTGACTTTTTCCTATTCTGTACTGTTCCTCTGAGTCTCTTCCTGTTTCCTGCCATAGTTATTTATAAATTTGCCTTTTAAATGAGCAGTAATGATCTGCTCAGCTCAGTTTCGGGCTAAAGGGCTATCAAATTGGGTGGTATGAAGAGAAAAGATGATTTCAGTTTTTTAAAAATCAAAGAACCACCCGCATCTAACTCAGGGGTGAGCATAGCAAGTGCAAAATTAGTTCTCTCAAAAACGACTTCCATCAGCAATTCCAGGAATTCCTGGCACTAAACCCAATTTGTATGAATTTCTTTAATTTTTTATTTTATTTTTGCAGACCTCTTGTCTTCCGATGCTCTCTTCTATGCAACAGGCTTTGAACAGAGATGTATTCAAGATAACGCTGAGATGAAGTCAAATACCTGGCAGCGCTCTCAAGCGCACCTGATTGGAATGCACACTGGCCATCTCAGAATGCCATATTCTTTTACAATCAATAAGTATAGAGCACAATTTGCTAAGAACATGAATGCAATATGTGCTGAATTGTTATGTTTCCAAGGGGTTGCTCGGGAGCAAGCAGACAAATATCTCCCTGCCTGCCTGTGAAAACCTGGCTTGGCTGCCAAAGTAAACTTTATCTGTCCAGAGCGCCACTCTCCCGTGGCTGGCTCAATCG
Source organism: Podarcis liolepis (assembly GCF_965112155.1). Taxonomy (NCBI): domain Eukaryota; kingdom Metazoa; phylum Chordata; class Lepidosauria; order Squamata; family Lacertidae; genus Podarcis; species Podarcis liolepis. The sequence continues at coordinate 44,491,083 of NC_139564.1, read as the reverse complement.
CTGGCAGAATCCGTGAGTGGGCGGTTCTTAAACTTCCCTCAGCAAAGAAGCTCCTTGACGCCCAGTCGGCGCCTCCCCTCTCTGCGCGAATGCATTCTGCGCAAAGAGGGCGTGAGCAGCAGAGGACCCCTTCCCTCCCCGCTTCTCCCAGGCAAGGAGTCCTTGCCATTTCCGACTCCTGCGCCTCCTCTCCACTGGAGCTGCGTTTATTCTCTTCCGCAGAAGAGGAGCTACTTCCCACGATCCCTCGAGGCTCTCTATAATCCATCTGGCTTTTGCTCTCTCCCTCCTGCACCTATGGCAGTTCCCTGACATGAATATTTCATTTCATTTGCCCACAGTGCAATCCTATGCATGTCTACATTGGTTCAATGGGGCTTACTCTCAGGTCAGGGCATATAGGGTTTAATGGGTTTTATTTCTGAGTAAACCTGCATAGGGCTGCACTGTGTTTGTCTCAGGCTTGTTCCTCAATCAAAAAAAGAAATGAGGTTCTTCTGGCATGACTTACTTTTTGAGAAATCCATGCTGGGTCTTAGTAATTGCAGCATCTTTTTCTAAGTGCTCACAAACTGACTTGAATTATCTGTTCTAGGACCTTTCCTGGTATCAAGCTCACTGGTCGGTAGTTACCTGGGTCTTCTCCCCCTCCCCCCCCTTTTGAAGATGGGGACAACATTTGCCCAACTTCAGTCTGCAGGGACTTCACCTGTTCTCCAAGAATTCTCAAAGATCAATGTAAAAGTTTAGTGCAGAACAGTGTAAAACATGCTTAGAAGTCTCTGTACGATCAAGAACCCTGCCTAATCAGATATCACTCCACTACACAGAAAGGCTGGAGAGCGCGCATATGGGGGCTGTCACATGCCAAGAGGGGGTGGTGTGGACAGTGCCATTATACACCCCATGCCCCCTACTTGTCTGTGCATTATGTATTCAGGCAGAATGCCTGAACAGCGTTATACCTGAAGTGGTAAATACATTGAGAAGGCAACCACAACAACAACTTATTTTAAAATTTGCATCAATCATCACTGAAAAGATGGTTACACCACAAAGATTACAGATTGGTTACAGAATAATGCCTCATCCAGGAGCCTAATAGAAAAGCCCACACAAAGAGGAAAGAAATGTCCATGTCTCATTTTCCCTACTACCTAGCAGAATCTTTACTACAGAGAACTAAGAGCACAACTTTGCAGTTCCTGTTTTGGGATTACAGAGATCCCCTAACATAAGAGTCTGAAACATGCATTCCAGAAAGAGGAATTTTGGAATTGAAAAAAAATATCCCCTGGCATCTTAAAAAAGAGCTGATTTATTGTTGCATATGCTTCGGAAGACATGTGCCTCCTGCCTCAGCATCTGTGTCCAGAAGGTACACACTATGTATGCTATGCTGTGGTGACGGTGTTTTTCAAGAGCAGTATATATTGTATCTTTTGGTGCAGGAATGTCAAATCTAAGTGAGGCCTCCTTTTCACTGGGAGCCAGTGTGGTGTAGTGGTTAAGAGCGGTAGTCTCGTAATCTGGGGAACCAGGTTCGCGTCTCCGCTCCTCCACATGCAGCTGCTGGGTGACCTTGGGCCAGTCACACTTCTTTGAAGTCTCTCAGCCCCACTCACCTCACAGAGTGTTTGTTGTAGGGGAGGAAGGGAAAGGAAAATGTTAGCCGCTTTGAGACTCCTTAAAGGGGGTGAAAGGGGGTGATATCAAATCCAAACTACTACTACTACTACTACTACTACTACTACTACTGCTCCTCCTCCTCCTCTTCTTCTTCTTCTTCTTCTTCTTCTTCTTCTTCTTCTTCTTCTTCTTCTTCTTACTACAGGCAATGCTAACTGGAGTGAGCTGGGGAGAAGCAGTGGTTTTCCTTCCATGTGTGCTTAGCCTGGTGTGTACGGTAATTGTTTATGTGTGTGAAGAATGTTCCAATGTCCTATTGATGTGTGTGGTTCTTTGATACATTTGTGTTCCCTCTATCTTTGGGATATGAAGAAAGCAAGAACAGTAACCACAAGAGGTTTGCCATATTTTGAAGAGCAAAAAAGAGGATGCTATGACGACTCTCATTTTATATGTAGGCTATAGAATTGCTGAGGGGGCAGAAGAAAAGAAGAGGAAAGCAAGTCTTCAGCCACCAGTTATGTCTATGTCTCACCCAGAAAGTATAGCCAGAGACATTTTGGCAAATTTTAAAAATCCACCCAGACAGAAATTTTACCCCGGAAAAAGAGGATGCGTCCTGAGAAAAAAGGAGACACGGCAACCCTACACAAGGACAACTTGCCAACAGTTGGGTGTTTTTTTGTTTTTTTTTAGACACAAACAGAGTGAGTTCAGATGTAGCACAAACCTATGGTATGTTTAAAGAAGGGGAAAGAGGGAGAATGGAAACAAAGAAAAATGAGGAGAGAGAAGGGGAAAGTGTGTGTGTGTATTTTGTATATATGCACATGAAAGAGTGTGGGTTGGCCACACTCACTTTGGTCATACCCACCACCACCAAACTTGGCCAAGAAGCAATGTAGCCCTTTGGCCCCATCCTTCAGCCATCATTTGTTCTAATGTCCAAACTCAAGCTTGCCCATAAGCCATGGCTGGTTGGGTGTCAACAACCCAGGACCTTTGAAGAAGAACAATGGCCCTAACTGTGGTGTGTCATTGGTATGTGAATTCACAAAACCATAGAATAATTTGTACTCAGGAAAAATAAATGTGGGAGAAGAATTTAAGAAGTACATGCATATATATATATATATATATATATATATATATATATATATATATTCATGCCTCATTCATGGATGAGTTCCTTGCATCACTGCTTAATAAAGCCATCAGTAATTGTCTTCCTTCTTGAACAGTTGCATAATGACAGCGAAAGGTGGGTGGTAGATAAAGATAATAGAAGCAGTTATTTTCCTGTGTCATGACATGAAGGCATTTGAATTTCAGAGAAAGAAGAAAAAGGGAGAATCTGTTTGCACCAAACCATGATAGGAATATTTCCCTTAAATTATAGATAGGACAATCTGTTGAAATCCATAGCTTTTATAAAATATTTACTATTCCCTGTAAACCATGCAATTCACATTCATCTCAGGCTTTCCAAAGAGCACTGATTGCGCTGATAAAGAGGACGGTATCCAAAAATTAGGAAAATAAAGAGGAAATGAAGAATTGCAAGAGAATGATGAACATGTGGAAAAAGTTATTGAGAAAGGCAATTTTAGAGCGCGCGCACACACACACACACACACACACACACACACACATCCCTGCAATTTCATGAGATGCATGAAATGCCTTGCAGAAAAATGGAATAACTAAAGAGGTGGTTAAAGCACAAGAGGATGGGATTGCAGCTAAGCTGGAAAAGAGCAAATATATTCTGCCAGATGGCCTTTTCCTAATATATTATACAATGTTTGTTTCCTCCTAAGATGCTTGTAAGTACATTGGCATTAACTCGTGGAGGGAGGGAGATGGAAGTGTTTGGATAATGGATTTTCCTCCTCCCTTGCAGCCTACAAGCACACATTTGCTTACATGGAGAAAGCCCCCTGTTGAAATTTCTATAAAGGCAGCTCCCATCTTCTTTCATTCTAATATAAAGGTCATGTGGGCCAAACAATTGCTTGCGGATTTTTATCCTCGGATTTGTTTTATTTAAAACACCTTCTGGATTCTATATCAATGATAAATAATATAAAGTCACTGAGGTTTGATTGCTATAGAAATGGAAAGGAAGCAAGTCTCATTGAAATCAGTGGGACTTTCATCTGAATAGATATGTATAGGATTGCACCATCATTCACTTAGCTTCTTTTATTTAGCCAGTGTGGCCTTGTGGCAGGAGAGCTGTACTTGGAGCTGGGACTCATAATGGACTCCCGTGGTCACAACTGAGCACCACTGTAATTAATAAATTTATTCAAGGCTTTCACTGAGCTGAAATAGATCCACTGATTTCAGTGTACAGTCAAACCTCTTCTTACATCCGCCTCCGCTTGCGTCCATTTTGCCCAACGTCCGAGGCAAACCTGGAAGTAACCAGCGGGTTTGCCACTGTTCACACATGCACAGAAGCGGGCAATCGCTGCCCGCACCTGCGCATAACAGCGCCTCTCCCAGCGACCCATTTCGATCTCTGGATGGACCTCCGGAATGGATTATGGTTGCAGGTAGAGGTTCCACTGTACACAATATTGTGTGGGATTGTGTCTATTGTCTTGAGCAAGTCCATGTCTCTTATTCTCATTATATATCTATGAAAGAAAACATAGTGACCCTTTAATATTGTGTTGATGGAAGAGTCTACTGAGTTATTTGAGTCATGCCTGTGCAGCAAGTGTGGTATAAGTGAGAAATTAGTATTGCAGTGGTTCAATTTGCATGAGTAAAAGACCAGATTGTTGGCCCTGTCTCCCAAGGAGGTGGATGTGTCGTCAGGATCTTCTCCTGTCACACAGCATGCATGATAATTTGAAGTTGGCATTGCATTGCAGTCCTCTTCTTTGGTTCATAACTGGACTTAGGAGTAGGCATAAGTAGTGTGGCATGATAGGATCACACACACCCTCTCACTTTGTCACATGAATTTTAAGAACAGACTGCTTGACTCTAGGTTGCAATATGGCAATAGCTGACAAGGTTTGTGACAATAAAAAGGTTGAATGGGTGAAGCCCCTTAGCGAAAACTTACCTTGCCCTGAAGGAATCTCCTATCAGATGTAGATGCCAGTGTAACATATTGTGATAGGTAAATTGTTTAGGACTACCATGTTTGTTGACCTCTGAAGGCCCACCGTTTGCAGTGCAAAGGCCACCATTCTCATAGTGTTGCCTTGTGTCATGACATCAATGACCTCGCAATGGGTGTTATTTTAAAACCCTTGACAATGAGTCGCTTCATTGTAATGCAAGCAAAGTAGTGGAGTCTGCTCTACAAATGAGCCATCTGGAGCACGATTCATGAAAAGGCAGGGTATAAACACTGTAGTAGCCATCTTCATAACCATTCATGACCTCTGCCACTGCTTAGAAAATAACAAGCCACTCTGAGTCTGGGAGGTGGCCAAGAAGTATGGTGGGGAGGGAGGGGAGAAGGAAATGAATTCCCAGCAACATTCAGTGGAATATATTTACAAGAGAACACTTTAAGTGGACCCCAGCATATAAACACATTTATTGCAAAAGCTTATTTTGGTGCATAAATGTGTGTGTGTGGGGGGGGGGGGTTGACTGCTGTTGAATCAAAGGAAGGCTATACTCCCTCTATGGGATGTATGTTCTTCGGCTGGGGGAGCTCAGATGTTTTAGGAACTGTGTTTCTAAAAGAATTGTAGGATAAACAGTTTTATGTATGCATTTTGATGTTAACAGAGTAGCAAGGCAGGTTGGTATGCATTGTATATCCAAGTGGCACCATCCTCTAGGCAGAGCATCATTTTGTTTGTACTTTAAACCTGTTTTTAGAATATTAAATAAAATTATTTCCATCTGTGTACTTGGGGCAGGATTGCAGAGGAAAGAAATCTCAGAGGGAAGAAAATACAGGTTGGCTATTTGCATATCTCAACATTTTACACATGCATGGAAGTTTAAAACTGTTTTTCTTCGCAAGACAAACTTCTATCAAAACTTCCAAATTGTTTCTGATCCCCCAAACAGGGTGGTAGGAAGATGTAAATACTGGGACAGAATGAATGCATTTTCTAAACTGTACACAGACTAGCACAATGTCTGCAAATGGCTGTCAGTCTGTAGATGCTTCACAGAACTGGAACACCTGCACAATTGGGAGGTCTCAATTGTTGGAGTATGCATCAAATATATAAACATAAGTGTATATTTGCAAATGTGCTGAATACATAGAAGGGTAGGGGCAGTAGTACATGCAGCCTTTTAGAGGTGGCCAGTGATGTGGTCCTGCTCTTCTCCCTTCTCAATGCGTTTACCATACAGAAGGAGAAGTTCTGAAGAACTTCTAGACAGTGGGGAGAAATTGGTTTGGTCCACATAATGGAGTTCAGCTCCTCTCGCAATTCATCTGGGGACAGACATTAGTTAAGAAAATAAGAAGAACCCTGCTAGATAAGGCAAAACCCCATCTTGTCCAGCACTCTGTTCTCACAGTGTTCAACCAGATGCCTATGGAGAGCCTGCAAACAGAAGCTGAGCTCAACAGCACTTTTGTGACGGTTTGCCCTCATGGTACACCCCCTTACTTTTTGTCCCGTGATTATCTTTGAACGAACAGCTTTCCCAGGTTTGCAAAACTCCTCTGTGAAGCCTGTAATTGGAGACTCAACTGGGATGTGTGTGCACATGATGCCTTTTGAAGACCAAATTCACCTCGCTGAATGATAGCCTCTCTGTCTCTTGCTTGAGCACATTCCTGAGTGTCTCAGATACATTTTGGTGCCCAGCTGAGTTTTGCCTCAAGAGGTAAGAAGTCACTGACACAACCGCAGAAAGAAATATTGCCCTTGTAATAACTAGCACCAACGGAGCACATTGTCAGCGTGGCTTCCAAGCCTGATCTACGGGGATTATACACGGTTTAGCGCTATTAAGCCAAGTACAGTATCTGTTGCTGAATTCAAGAGTCTTTTTCCCCCTATAGTGTTTTCTCACTTTTCTCTCATCCAGCCACCCCAGGTAATCGAGTTTCTACGACTTCCCTTGGGAAAATTGTAGATCACCTAATTTAGCTTCCTTTTTGCCTTCTATTCAAGCCTGAATATTCCATTTTATAAATTCACCTCATTATTCTTAATTATACCTTTTTGCCAGGGTCTAAATAATTCATACTCTTCCTTGGGGGTTTATACTCTCCCCAATATCTGTAGTATGCTATTATGGTCCTTCCCTTGCTATTTAGCCAAGCTATGCTGACATCGTTCTTTCAGGCTCTCGCTTTCCAAAGTGTTCCCTCCAGATTAGTCAATGCGGTTAGTGCTGTCTCGTCTGATTCCTCAATATTTTTCAAGGTACCCAGAGCCTCTGGTGTGAATGGAACATTCCTGGTGTGGTGTTGCATCTGAGTTTTATACTGAATGGCACTTCACCCTTGCTTTTAACAGCCTTTCTGCTGCCATAATGGAATGAAGGATTAGGACATTCAGTAATAGCATCTGTCTGGTTACTCTGATGTGTAACTGCCCCAGAATAGATGGCAACTCATAGGACCAGTAGTCATATGGCCAACTCACATTTGGAAGTTTTTGTTCTAATGATAACACATATAATTAGGATTTTTGCTGGGCCATAGCTCAATGGCAGAGACCAATCTCTGCATGGCAAAGGTCCCTGGTGCAAGTCCTGGCTTCCTCAATCGTATCTGGTTGCAGGGTTGGGGAGAAATTCTGCACAGGAAATTGGAGAGTTGTTGCAAGTGCCAGGGACTGGCCGGGTGAAGAGAAGTCGTGGAAGGCTTCAGTCAAGGAACCCCCTAGGGAGGCAGCACAGGGGGAAGGCTCACACCCAGAATCATAGTGGTGGGACTCTGAAGACAGGTGAGAGGAAAAGGGAGGCAGGGAGGCCGAATAAGCAACAGGCCCTTCAAGGGCAGAGGAAGAGACTTCAGACCCTGGACCTGAAAGAGAGGAGGAGGTTGCAGACAGAAGCTGCACCAGCCTGGCAGCAGCTGCCTGGCCCCACTGCAGTAAGCTCCCCTCCCCCTTTGACTCCAAGGTCATGCAGGGCTTTGCATGTAGCTGAACATAAAGATAAGAAAATCCAAGGGGGGAGCTCCCTGCCGGAGTTTACACTGGCTTGGAAGACATCTGGAGGAGGAGGTTTAGGTGGAAGCAGGAGGAGCCAAGAGTCAGTCACTGAGGGCAGCTGTGCCTGTGTGCTCTCTGCTTGTATGCTGTTTTCTTGAATAAAAAGCTAACTTGACTTTGAGTCTCTGTGTCTCTGTTCTGAACCAGTCCTGACACAAGTCAGAACAGATGGTGCTGAGCTACGTGGACTATATGACCTGTAGCAGGAGCCCTTAATCAACCTGTCCATCTCAAGAGAGTCTATGTGATTCAAACCTATTTTTTGTTGTAATGGAAGGGCCATAAGTTGGTGGCAGAGCACAGCTCGACATGCAGAAAACCCCAGGTTCAATCCTTAGCACCTCCAAGTAGGGCTGGGAATGTCCCGTGCTTGAGAGCCGAAGTAGCCAAAGACAACTTCCAGCATACCTGGCCCCTGATCCTGCTGGCTGGGGCTGATGGCTGTTGGGGCCAGCGACATCTGGGAGGGCCATAGGTTCAACATAGCATGCTTTGGAAAAGCATGCCTTTGCTTAGGGGGGCTTTATGATTCGCACTGAACTGAATGTGGTGAAATGATTGATAAAATATTTTTTTAGCTGATTTGTTTTCTGTTATTTTGTTATGCTGACTTTCCCCCCACTTATATGATTTGTGTGTGTGTTAGATTTGTGTAAGTTGCTTTGTAAGGAGTAATCCTAAAAGATGGAAATATAAATGTATGAAATAAAAAAAATATAGGTTGAGTAAACACAGTGTAATGGGAATTGTAGTTGCTTGTGTGTAAGTCACGAACTTCTCTGAACTGCTTGTTTGGTTAAACCTTTCCCTGACTGAAGTGCTCCCCTGTGCGTCTGCTTCAGTCACTGGCAGAATCCGTTAGTGGGTGTTTCCTAAACTTTTTCCAACATAAGAATTCCTTGACAGCCAGTCTCCTTCTAGCCTCTCTGCGCGGAAGCCTTCTGCGCAGAGTAGGCGTGCCCAGTGGTGGTCCGGCACTCTCCCCGCTGATCTCACTGGAAGAGTCCCTGAGCCTTCCCTCCAAAGTGCTCTCCTCCTCCCCTTTCTTCTTGGTGTCACCTTGATTTCCTTCACCCTCGGAACCTCTCTCTCTCTCTTTGCTGGTTCCCTCTCCTGCACTATCGGGGCGACTTCTCTCTCTGCTGGTCTCCGATGTCAGTTCCCTGACACACAGGTTCAGCCAATCCTGGTTCTGACATGCATCCTACAAACACAACTGCTCTCGTGGGACACCCCACCACACAGTTTTCTAGCAACCACCTGGAAAAGGTTGACACTGATTCCCCTCCTCTTTGCTACCACCCAGATTGAAACTGCACAAGTCCTTCCTTTAACTACTACCCTGCAGGTTGAAGTGGTTTTTAGGTACCTTACACAATGGGCTTTTGAGATTAAAAACTAAGAGGATGCGCTGCTAGTGCCCATTAAGAAACTACCTATTGTTCGCCACCAACTAGCAGGCTCTACAAAAAGCCCCCAAAGTGAAGGCTACCTCTTTGCTTGACACAACAAAATTGCACGATCCATAATAGGATTCTCCCCCCCCCCCCGCTGCCTTCTGGCTCTGCATCAGCATAGGCTTTGGAGCAGCATATCTGCATCCCAGAGAAAGAAAAACCAATTCATTGCAACCCTCTCCCTGCTCATGCTAGTTATGCTATTCTAGAGGGGGAAAGAAACATCTCCAAAACATCCCAAGCCACAGCGTCTGCTCTCCCTTGTGCCCTTCTTTACTCTTTCTGGTGCCAGAATGCTGCAACATCAGTGTCCTAGATGCAAGGTTCCTTGGGAAATAGAATTCTCTAGGGCTTCTCATCAATATGGTCTAAGAAGCAGCCCTGTTGCAGCATTCAAGTTGAGTAGATTTCGGGGGGGGGGGGAGATAGCACTAATGCTGCTACCACTACTTCACTGCCAGGTAAGTTTGGGCTGGCAAAGGAAGGCTTGCTTGCAGCACCTGTAGGAAATTTTCAGGTAGGGGAAGGAAGGGAAGCAAAACATTGAATGGCAAAGGCAGGTTAGTGTCTAACACAAAAATAAGAATAATGTTGCCTGTACATTTTGCCTCGTACCTCATATTCTACAAATGCTAGAAACTTTTAAAAAAAGAAAAGAAAAGTGGTAAACCTGGTATTTTGGTTCATCTGGTGGGTTGGCCATTGCCCCATATGGGAATTCCGAGAAAAGTACTGTATCATGAGGGGAGAGTGACATTTAACCATTTTTTCTCTGTTGCTTTGTGCAGGGTTTGTATAGCGACCTGAAATTGCCCAGCTAATAATAGAATACTTTTAGGCTGCATGCTTTCAAGAGTTGCTTGTGTGTAGTGATGTACAATGTCATGAGGAAGGGCTGTGGGCTTCTGGCAAGATGACAACATGAGAAAGTAAAATAAGAAGGGGATGCACTTTTCCTCAAAGACTGCCCTAAGGCATGGGACAGCTGCCCCAAAGAACCCCTTGCCAAGGTAGCTCCTCACCACCTCAGGCACCCTCAGACACCCATGGGAGGGAGAAGAGGAAGCTAATATGGAAAGTATAAACCCAAACCTCCTTTTGGAAGGGTCTCGGCTTACCTGGCAGCATTTTGAACAGAACATACGATGGCAATGTCATCTGTATCATTTATAATAGCCACACCTTCTAAGAGCACAATGGAGAGCAGGACATTGATCCCATTGGTTCTAATGGGCAGCCGTGCTTCATTTTTTCTCGATCAGCTCATTGCCCAGATAAAAAAAATGGGAGCTATAATATAATTTGTGCAGCAGCCATATTCCATGTTCTCTATGAGTAGAAGCCATAAAAGAACCTGGTTGAAGTAAGCAAGTGCTGTCTGTCTGATAATTATTTATTATGGGAAGAGACATGGCAGTTGAACCTTATTTTCACTCTAGCAAAGTAGGGGGAAAAGGTTTCAGTTGCATCCCAGTTCTTAGCTTACTTTTACAATTCAATTTTTCATCTATCTTTTATTTTAAATGTTAACTGTCAACTATCTGCCCAGGGCTCAGGGGATGTGGGGGCCTTGGGGAACATCTGTGCACCCAGCACTTTACAAAAATTTAGTACTCCTGTGATGATGATGATGATTTATACCTCACCCATCTGGCTGGGTTTTCCCAGCCACTATGGGAGATTTACAGCATATATAAAACAGTAAAACATCAAACATTAAAAACTTCCTAATATAGCACTGCCTTCAGATGTCTTCTAAAAGTTATGTAGTTCTTTATCTCTTTGACATCTGAAGGGAGGGCGTTCCACAGGGAGGGCACCACTACCAAGAAGGCCTTCTGCCTGGTTCCCTGTAATTTCACTTCTCGCAGTGGGGGAACCGCCAGAAGACCCACAGAGGAAGACCTCAATGGGGGTGGAGATCCTCCTTCAGATATACTAGTCAGTGGTCAGACTGAATACTTGAATGAGGGCTATAGCAGGAGTAGGCAAATGTGGTACCCTCTAGAATACAACTCCCATCATCCCTGACTATTGACCATGTTGGCTGAGGCTGATCGAAATTGAAGTCCAACAACATCTGGAAGGCCATCGTGTTGAACTAAGGTAGCTCATTTGTAATATCAAAGGAGACAAACCTGGGCTAAAATACAGTTTAAAATTGTACAAATTACAGTGTTTTGTCATCAAGATTCTTGGGTCATATTTTGTAGCTCGTTTTTGAAACCACAACACATCAGTTAAATCTACAGGATTATATTCTTGCCCTGTCGTCACATTGTTTAGTGACTGGTACCAATCACTTGAGGAGGCTAAGCGCTTATACTTTATTTCTCAATTCCCTCCCTCTGCCCCCATTCTCCAGTCACTGCCTTTATATGTTGAACAGCTGGCATTTGAAAGAGGTGAGTGGCTGCTGCTCAGGTAGGCTGACCTTTTCAGCAAAACAGATGGAGAATGTATAATAGCATTTCTTCCATGCTCATGTCTTGAACTGCTGTGCATTACCTCAATAAAATGTGCAATAATTTGAACAGGAAGTACCCTACTTAAACAAAAAAAGGACCGGCGAAGGTGAAATGTGAAGCATTAATAACTGGATTGTAGTTTCTAATTTTGATTTTCAGTTGACATTTTGCCTTTTTCCCTGGTAACTTTTTCTTATTTGCTGTAGAGGTGCTTTCCTTTGTTTCCTTTTTCCTTTTTCTTTTTGGTGAAGCGTGTACAAGACTGCCCTGAAACCCTACATGATTTTTTTTGTCACAAAAAAATTGATACTGAGCCCTCAAGGCATCTGCTCAGTAACCTGTATGTGTGAGTGAGGCAACCACGCTGCCATCTGTTCTGTGTTCTGGGTGATGACTGTTGCCCTGAGTGTAGGTTATTTCAGGCCCCAAAAGGCCAGGCTCATTCTGCCTTTGAGACTGTTCCAGAACAACAACAACAAAAAATGCCTTGGGTTCCCTCCCCTCCTGTTGCTGTCCAAGCTATACAGAAAAGATTGCTTCAATTATGAGATAACTTGTGGTGTTTTAAAGGAACGTTTATTTTGTTTTCATGTCGCTGAGACAAAAGTTGGCTCTGTAAAAAGAGGCTTTTAGAGCTCTGGCTTCTATTTCCATGACTGCCTCTCATCATTTTGATTTTGCATAATGATAATGACATTATTTACTATTTATTTCGGGTATTTAGATGGAAAAGTCTTCTGAGATGCCATCTGCCATCTGTGTACAAAGGGAATGCATTTCTTAGCATTAAATATTGTTTGAAAAACGTAAAGATATACTGAAGCACTTATTTCCGTCCAATATCAGTCCTGCTCTGTCTCTGTGTGACACATTCTTGACCATCTTGCATCAGTTCTACAATTCTTCTACCAGCATAGGTATTGCTATTGATTTACCATATTGCATTTATATCCTGCCTTTCCTTTAAAGAGTTTAGGGCAATATATACATGCTTCTCCTCCCAGTAACTTTTCCAGATGGATGCGGACTTGAATCTGAGCCTCCCTTGTTCATACTCTAACCAGGGGTCACCAGTTTTGGGGGGCCAGTGGGCATACAGAGGTACCTCGAGTTAAGAACTTAATTCGTTCTGGAGGTCTGTTCTTAACCTGAAACTGTTCTTAACCTGAAACTGTTCTTAACCTGAAGCACCACTTTAGCTAATGGGGTCCTCCTGCCACCGCTGCGCCGCTGCTGCACAATTTCTGTTCTCATCCTGAAGCAAAGTTCTTAACCCAAGGTACTATTTCTGGGTTAGCGGAGTTTGTAACCTGAAGCGTCTGTAACCTGAAGCATATGTAACCCGAGGTACCACTATATTGAAATTTTGAGAAAGAGCAATGAGTACCAGTCACACAATGACTGACATGTATAATACAAAATGGCAGGAAGAACCATCTCATACATTGTATATTTCGACGGGCTATTTTGTGTGTCCTCTTGCAGACACCTTAGGAGGTAACAATTAGCAAACTGGTGCCATGGAACCATGCTGTTGACCACGACTCTAAACATTACATCAGACTGGCTGTCAGACAAAGAACTGTCCCTTTGCTTTAAGGAGAAGAATTTACAGATTACTAGGCAAGACATCTCAACTGGATTTCTATACTATACTTGAACTCTGATCCTAATAATGTACTATTTTACCGACCTTTTGAATTTTGTTAAAATGAACTGATATGACAGCCTGATTTTTCTGTCAGCCTTAAGATGGAATTACTTGTTAGAGCTAAAGATAAGGTGCACTCTCAACAGGATTGAATCCCAAAGTTAATTTCCTGGCAAAAGGGTGCAATCCTATACAAATCTGGGCATAAGTCCCATTGCACTTAATGGCACTTATTTCTGAATAGGCATGTATGGGGTAGGACTATTGGTAGTGGAGAGGAGGGTGTACCTATGGATGATTCCGCAAATGGAGTTATAGGCTTGTTTTCTTTCTGCGTGAGATGCAACCCACTGTACAGAGAACCACAGACATTTGCCTAGCAGAAAGGCTGAACTAGCAATAAAAGAGGATCTTGCTTCAAAGGCTACTGGTTGGCCTAAGGCAAGCCCCTCTACCACATTTGCAATATGGCAATAATACTTACCTACCTAACAGGGGTGTTGTAGGGGTCCTCCGTACCTAAGATCCTTTGTACATTCTAAAAGCACAATATGAATGTATGAATGAATGTATAGTCTGTATTATTGTAAATATTTTAGCAACACACAACTACTGCAACTTTGTGCCCTCTCATAACGTCAGCCAAAGCTGTCTAACTGGTTTCCCTTATGACACAAAGAGAAGTCCTAAGGCCTCCATCTTAAATATGCTTGGAACTTGCATTTACAAAGAATAAGTTGAATGAGAAACTTGTATTTTTTATATATAACCCCCCCCCCATGTGTCAGGAAGGGAACATCATTTCCTTTTATAAAGACTCTGAGTAACACTATTTTACCAATGGTTAAATTATATTGGCCAGTAGCAAAATGTTTCCATACAGATTTGTGTTGAGTAAAAGGTATCTATATATTTCCGGAGAAATCTTGTTAGCCTCGCAAGCTGCTGTTTCAGGTAGTTTTCTAAGGGAAGATCGAGCGTCATAGCCAATTAAGGGTGCGTTTATAGTTGGTTGAAATGTAGTACACATTCATCAACTGTATTCATGAAGATAGAGGAAGAGAAACTTGCTCCCTGGAGGCACCTCAAAAATGTATTCTTATATGGGGGGGGGCAGTAGCGTATGCTGAGGGTGGGGGAGCCCCTGTATGTACCACATCTCCTGAAGGTGAATTTGATCAAGCAATTGATCAAGCAATTTTCCAATTTGTACTTAATTGTTTCATGCTGTGTCAAAAAACAGTATTATTCAAGGATGCCACCTCATTTTTAGGTTTGTGCACATTTTTTTAGCATCTGTATCTTATGTTCATCTGTCCATTGTCTCATGTTCTTACCCTTTAAAACTGTAAATCAGTAAAAAGAGCAATGAAATAATTTTTGGTTTTGTTACATATTGCATAATAAAAATTAGACAGATCTGTAACCGAGGAGGAGATATACTTGCAAACTGGGAGACAGAGAGCACTGTGTTTTGTTTCTTGGTTCTGGGACTCCACTGGTTAAATCTTTTTTAAATTGCTGTGTCTCAAGTCTACTTCTTTCATTGCTGCTTGCATCCTTTTCTGCCAAGTGCCTTCCCTTCCCTTCTTTCAACTTGACAGGAGCAAGAGAGCATGTCCAAAGTATATTTTGAAGTCTAGACTTTGCTGAGCTCCCTGTGGATTAGCTGCATGCACATCTTCATGGATTTGGGGTCCTAGGTGACTGCCTCTCACCTTCAAAATCACATGAATGCTGCTGCCTATTCTGGATGCTGAAAATAAAATGCCAAAGCCCCATGGCCCATGACCCTCAAGCAAATTCAAATGCTGAACTCTGCTTAACATTTGAGGCACATTATGCCTGGATTAGCTGGAAGTATTTACAACCAGTGCTTTTGAATTTCTTTAAATTCAAGAAACAATAATGGAAATATAGGTAGAAGATTTCCAGGCTGCTCCTGCTTTAATACATGGAGAATAAAGTTGTTTAAAATGGACTTAGGGGATATGACATGTAAGAGAGCAAGATTGGGAGAGAGACAGGGAGGGGAATTCTCCTTAGCCCATAATATAAAACAGACCTAAGCATATTTCTTGCACTGAATGCAAGTAGAATGATTTATATTATTTTATCTGCTCCCAGCGATTCCTTCTTGTTAGACAACACAAATCGTGTGTCCTTTAGCAAAAACAGGGCAGGTGTTTTTTTAAACTTTTAAAGACTCTTCACAGCTGGGGCCATAATATCTGAAGGATCACGTCTTCCCAGATTTGCCTGCCCATGCCCTGAGATCTTCAAAGAAGCCCTTTTTTAAGTGTCTCCACCAAGTGACACATAGTGTGTGCCAACAAGTCAAAAGGCCTCTTCAGTGGTGGCCCCTCATCTGTGGGATGCCCTGGCACAGCATGGAGTACCCTTAACTAATCACCAGGTAGGCCCTGCACACACACCAGGTAGCTTTAAAGAGGACTTATTCCAAATTTCAGATGGATGTGGTGTTACTCACATGACCTTCAGTTTCCTGGTGTCACATCACAGAAAAGTGTCATCTGTGTGACTTGTGTGAGAAGGGCACCTAATCAAACCGCCACAGAGGAATTTCATGGCAAAATATTGACATGCCTTTTTACACAGGGTGACTTCAGATAACACGGCAGCGTGTGTGGCTGCCAAGAAAGGGAGGTCTCGCCCATCACTGTGTGATACAACAACCAAACATCTGTCACTGAAAGATAAACCTGAGGATTTATTTTCAGGGCAAACACGAAGGCTTCTTAATCAACAACATAGCTTGATTACTCAAACTGACATTGTCAACACAAACACCTATCAAACAAATTATCTGGCATCTCAGTGCATCACATGGGGAGGGGAGAAAATACAGCAAATTGTAAGCTGCTGTACATTTTGATCAGTCTAAAACAAGGCTCTCTGGGATCACACGGGGAAATCAATGTAATTTTGACTTCTTTTAGGCTTCTTTTAAGAAAGAGATGAGTTGTTCAGATCACTGAATTAAGACAAATATGGTTAGCACCATAAGAAGCTGTTTTATACTTGGGTCTTTCTAGCCTTGTTTTGATTCCTCTCTCTGGTAGGGGTTCTCCAGAGGCACAGGCATAGCTCTTTCCCCATATTTGCTCCCAGATCAATTTGACTGGTGATTCCTGAGACCTTGCACATGCAGTGCTTGTGCTCTGGCATTGAGCTGTTGAGCTTCCCTTCAAAAACCATCAGCCAGCTTCTTAGCAAACATTGGTTTTTGCAGTACAGTGATGGAAAGGGATGGATTACTAATTCTTCAGTGATTAACCTAAGTCGATTTGTATTGACTGCATTCGGCAGGTCTTGCTAAACTATGGTTTAACATAACCTGCAGAACTCATCCAATACAAAGAAGTCCAGGTGAACCTTGAGATCTTGCTGTTCCAGCACCAGGTTCTAGAATCCAGAATTATTCCCTCAGTGTTCAGACCAAGCCAACTTTTGTAAATCTTTCTGAGAGAAGCAGTTTATAACCTTTTTTAAAATAATGGGGGGGGGGGAGATACAGTATGTCTGTTCAATAGGTACAATATAATGGGGCAAAAAATACTGCTATTTTGAAAAGATTTGAAGAACTTTAAAATAATGAATGTCAGATCCGTTTCACTGGAGATATTTACTCAGCCCTCCTCTCTTAATTATAATTTGTGTGCAGAATGAAAAGCTAAAGTGTTAAAGGCTTTTATACCAAAGTTCCACTGACGATGCCACAACAAGTATGAAGAATTTTATTAATATAGTATTTGGCTCTTGTTATTAAATTTGTCACTTTACTTCACTTTATTGCCTTTGCTATGTGTAGATGAAATTGCTCCCCAGTGAGGTTAATTGTTGCTAGAAATAAGAGCTTGCTATTCAGTGCTAATAACAAATGTTATTAGCGTCAGCTATTGTGCCATAATGGGAAGGATAACTTTTGGGGCTGCTTATTTGTTTCCATTGTAATTCATCGGAATAAACCAATTCATTCATAAGAAGATTGCTGGGCTCATTTTGTAATGTATATCTAAGTTCAAGCTACATTTCACATCGTTAACGCGGGGTTCCGCAACTACTGAACAAAGCAAAGCATCACCACTAAAACAGTGATTATTAAAGCTAGCTGTAAAATGTCAACATACAAAATACATTTTTAAATACCATGGCATTTTACTTTGTATTCATCTCCAGTGCAAGCTGCAAATAGCTTTAATTAGAATTACATTGGATCCAATCTTAAAAACGTCATAAAATTTGTCAATCTGCAGCATCCCATCAGTGCATTAAGTCACCTGAGAAGCTGGGCTGTATGAAGCAGTTTCTTTGAGAAGTTGTTTTCATATAGGCAACGCCTAAACCTACAGGTCATTACATAAAGCCTTCACCTATTGTTAATAAGCATATCTCCTCTGGGTTTAGAGAAGCACTGAATTTCCCCTCTCTCCTCTGGTATGGAATCAGGAGCTGATTTTGACTTTTACTTACAACTTTGTAATGAAAACAAAAACATATGTATTGTGTAACCTCTTTCCCCGTTTCTGTATATTTATCCCCCCTTTGCATTCAGAACCACAAGATGACCTTGTAAATGTCTTTGGGGGGGGGATGGGGGCATCAAGTTGCAGAGGCTGTCTCTGTACGTAGCTCAGTATGAACATCATTAATTTCTGCAAATCAAACTTTCCCGACTGTGGCTACAAATGCTTTTCTTCCTTCTCGTCTTGAATACTCTGTGGGATTTGCAGTGATTGTGCCCTGCTTGATAGTGTTATATCATGTCCTGCTGACTTTGGGGTAACTGTAGTATAGAAGACCAATAAAGATGCAGACTGCAGCATTCACTATGGGAATTGGCATGCAGGGAATGTAATTTTATCTGTCTATTTTCAGATTTTCTATAGCACCCATCACCAGAGCAGTTAAGACAACAGGGTCACCAACTTTTCTGAAATGTGGAAATAAGCAGAGAGAGAAGCCTTGAAAATTTCACTCTCAGGATGATCTATGGGTGCTATGCATAATCATTAAAGTCTTGTGGCCATTTTTCCTTAGCACTTATTCTACTGAATAAGTAGAACCGGCTGAATCAAATGAAAGGTTTCATTTAAATTGAAGCACCCTACCATCCAACAAGGATATTAACTCCTTTTGCAGTTAAGGCCTATGGAAATGTTAGTCTAAGCACCACAGTTAAGAAGGTACTTGAGTTGCTCACATTCTACTGATGGCAATAGAACAGTACTATATATACAGGCTACACAGCTTTGTTGTTCCTGGTACTGTACTTTGACTAGTACTGATTCATCCAGTAGAAGTAAGACTACCCAGACAATAGCCCTGAGCATATGGACCTATGCAATCCAAACCACAGCACATAATTGCAGATCAATGTGTCAGAGCATAGGTGGAAGAGGAGGCAGATTTGTCCCTTCTTAAAATACAGGTGTGCTACTGCTTGTTCTGCTACATCTGATAAGGAAAGGAGAGTACATTTGGGGTGGAAAGGGGAAGGCAGCAGGGATGGGCAGGGGAAAATTCTTCTCTTGCTTGGATTTTGATTTGGCTCAGGAGAGAGTGGAGGTTTTCAACTCTCACTTTCCAATTCTGAAAATGAATTTTGTAATTTAGTCTTTTGTAAACATCAGAAGCCCCTTTCAGCAGTTTGGAAACCTTGTTAGCATGTGGAAGGTGGAAAGGATCATACCTGCTGTCCCTACTGATTTGTTCCATGTACAAAGAAAAGAAGAGCAATTGGAGTTTCTTCCTCTTTTTTCCTACCAGTAGTGCCTTTTCAATTTTGTTATCCATTTTCTGTGTGCCCAGAACCAACCTACTTCTCAGTTATATATGAACGATCTCTTTGCATATCCGAGGATTCAACATTTTCCAGGGTCCCCAGTCACCTGTACTGGATCTATATATGTGTGAGCAGTATGGGGATAGGAGTCATGATTTTGTTCCTCATTCTCTATGTTGAGTCTGTACAAATTCTGAATATCCGAAGAGGGCTAAATCTGACTCCTGAAAATTGGTTATTCCTTGGTTAACCTTATTTCCATACCAAGTGTGTGGGCTGGGGAACAACAGCGATTCAGTTCTGTGGTCTTCCATGTTGCACATTACACTGTGAGTATGAGAGCTCACTGAACTATTAATATACACAGATCTAATTGAATTTTTACGGTGGGGTTTTTTTTTAATCACACTTCTCAAGTTCATTTAATTGTGTGGGCAGATAATTTCTCATTACTAAACATTAGGAACTCTTTTAAAGAGCGATCTCAGCATTAGAAAGATTGAGCCTTGAATGCTGTGGCGAACGATAAAGCTTAGAACTTCAACTTGAGTGTTTCTCTGAAAAGGCACTGTCAGAACGCATTCCTTTCAACTTCCTTCACTCACCCAGCTTTGCAGTCCTGATACAAAAAAAGAAAGAAATGTTGAAACAGTGTAATGTACCAAATGAATACAGGGTGAATCAAGTATCAAGCGAATAAATCTTGAACTCCGTTTCACCTGTGACAGGAGCAGTGGAAAGATCTTGTGCCCCCAGGATGTGATCACTTGAAAATGGCTCCTGATGGCAGCTTCAGATCTCCAGAGAGTTCCTTTGGCACGAGGCCCTTTGAGGTACAGGTTTGAGGGTGCTTGAGAATATCCTGTACAAATCTGGCTATGGCAGAAATGAAGTGCAGGACCAGTGCATGTGTCACTTAATTGGTCATTATTTGATCACTCTGCTTATAGCTAACTGCATGCATTGGCTTGTTCAGGAAGCACTGTGTCTGGGGTAACATGATACTTCAGTTTGTGGGATTTAGTCACCATAGGATACCTTTGCTTTAACGGATGGCCATGCAAATGAAAAGCAAACATCAGAAAGGCAACTATGACGTAGCTGAAAAGAAAGATGTACTTGAAGCAACACCCGTGTAGGCCATGGCGATGTCTCCATGTGCAAATATGTGGGTGCCCTTAATTTTCTACATCCCACCCATGAAGCACATGCACATTTAGTTCCAATTTTTGAATCAGGTCTGTAGTTGTATGGACATTGACAGTCATTATGGACTATGCAATTGTGACTGCTGGTCTCACAAAAATGGAGCTGTTGAATAGTAGCCCAGCTCTATCTGCCCTGTTTCAAACAAAGCAGATGTACTTAAAATGTATTCAAGTGGAGAGGTGGAAATTCATACAAAATTCCAACTGGCTGAATTAAATGTAAGGTTTCGTTTAAATTGAAGCACCCTACCATCTATGAAGCACCCTACCATTTTAGAAATCACTGGTATAAATTAGGAGTTAAAAGAACCACAGAACTAGTTAAGATGGACTGTGGAAATGATGGGAGTATAAACAGGGTCCTATACCCTGTTTGAAAATGCTGACTGTTTTTTTGGTTTTTTTTTATCGGGTTGCTGCTTTTGTTTTGATTTGATTTGATGTATTTTGTATGTATTTTATATTTTATG
This sequence comes from Podarcis liolepis, assembly GCF_965112155.1. Classification (NCBI taxonomy): domain Eukaryota; kingdom Metazoa; phylum Chordata; class Lepidosauria; order Squamata; family Lacertidae; genus Podarcis; species Podarcis liolepis. Next base: position 44,470,227 of record NC_139564.1, on the reverse strand, counting down.
TGACCCGCCCTGAGACCTTCGGGTATAGGGCAGTATAGAAATGAAATGAAAGAAAGAATGAATGAATGAATAATTTAAATGTTTTAAACCAGGGATGGGGAACCCATGGCCCTCCAGATGTTAATGGACTCCAACTCCCATTAGCCCCAGCCAACATAGTCAATAGTTCAGGATGATAGGACTTAGAGTCCAAAAGCATCCGAAGGGCCACAGGATACCAACCATTCTGAACCCAGATAACTTTGTGGGTTAATTAAGGCAGAGGAGCTCTTTTCTTTCTGGTAATTGTGTCATTTCCTTCTGTGGGGTTAGTATTCATCAATTGAATTTTCTGGACAAGGTTGTCTCAGAGTTAACCAATCTTATCAAAAACCAACAAGTAAAAGAAGGTTCTACTGGATGTCTAATTCTGTATGTATCTTATGTTACAACTTTTCTATGCTGAGTCCAAAAGTATCATAAGAGGTAAAAAAAAAATATGGGAGCAAAATTAGTCAAATGCCAGACTCACAGGCATTAGTGCTAAATGCAGATTGCTCAGTTACATGAATTTACTTCATCAATCAGAACGAGCGGTTGGTTCAAGCCTTAATGGCATTATAATGAGGAAATGCTTACAGTTAAACTGACTCCAGCAAGTGGTAATGCCTTCAGAGGATTTTTTTAATGCACTGCAAAATGCTCCATGCTGAAAATGCATATGGCCCAAATTACTAGCATTTTCTTGTCTTGCATAACAGATGTTCATCGATAAGAGGTTTTTCTATGGCACTGGTGAAGACCATGAAACAAATGTCCATCCAAACCTATGAATCCCTAATAATTATAATAAACCAGATCAGACTATGTGCCAACTTACTCCAGCATTGTCTATTCTCACTGACATCAGGTCTCTAGGGTGTTAGCTGGAAGTACAAGCTTCTCCCCGACCTCAGAATCTGAAGGTCGGGTTCCGAGGTCTTGCAAGGCCTTGGAGATGCTGTCTGAGGCCTTGCGAGACTTTGGAATTTGCGTCAGGGGACCTGAGGTGTGAGTGCTGGGCACCCACAACAAATTTTTTATGGGTGCTCAGGTGCCCCTGAATACAGAAGAGGCCTTTCAGTTTAAAATGGGCTACACAATCAAATCCTACTTATGGTGGGTTGGATTGAGAAGGAGTGTCCCTTTGATTAGCTCTATCAGCTTAGTCACCCTCCCCCTTCCACTTGCTGAACATGCATCTGGGTAGGAGGTGTGCTGGGAAGCCCTGGAACAACATGTTCAAAGGGTTTGGCAGGGCTAAACTGGGTCAGGCTCTGCCAGATGCCAAGTCAACCTCAGTGTCATCATGAGATGACACTAGGCCCAGCCTGGACCTGATCACTACACTAACCTGGAGCTGCTGCAGGGATTAGCCTGAACCTCCTGCCCCCGCCCCACTTTCTGCTGCAGCATCCATGAGTGGTCGGGCTGTGGATGTGGTGGCAACTCTGCCACTCCATAAAATGCCAGTGGCAGGCCTTGATTGTGCTCTAAATGTCTTACCTTTACTATTAATATTTAATATTTATTTTTATACATGTAAAATCTTTTAAAACTACTGATGCATGCACATGCATACATACACACACACCAGACCTACGTATTTTTTCATGTATAAGACGCCACCATGTATAAGACGACCCCTATTTTTTTAACCCAAAATTAAGAAATTAAGTTGTTTAGCTTTCTTGGGGTGGGGGTGGGGGAGGTCACTTCCGCCAATCACTCACCCGCCTACCCACCACTGCCAATCGCTTGCCACAGCCACTGCCAATCGCATACCTCACTGCAGCCACCAATCGCCTACCCACCTCATCACAGCCCCCAGTAGCCTGCCCAATTGCCATAGCCACAGCCAATTGCCAGCAGGCCTCGCCGCAGCCACCAATCACCCACCCAATCGCTGCTGCCAATCTCCTGCTTGCTTCTGGCATTCATCGCACGTCCCCCCTCTGCATTCACTACCCGTGTATAAGATGACACCCAATTTTTGCCTAATTTTTTTTAGCAAAAAGCATCATCTTATTCACAAAAATACAGTATATAAGTCAATCTCAGTAGATCTTGTTAAGGATCTGTTACCCTTCATACCTTAAGTTGTTTATGGAATGCATATAGTTAGATATTAATTCCTCCAATTTGATCAAAAGTTGCAGAATGGGTTTGACTATGATAAAACCTACAGGCAAAAAAGGATAATTCAGATCTGTTTGAAACAACAATAGAGGCCTACCTATGGTTTTATGTTATTTAAGATTTGTGTGGGTGTGTTTTAAATGGTAAAGAACCGGCCCCCAAATTTAATAGCTTTCAATCTTAAAGTGAATTACCGCAGCAGCTTTAGAGAACGCTGTATTTTCTCCATACATTCTACTTCCTTATAGACTCCTGGGGCTGTAAGTAAGTTTGCATGTTTAATACTACAGGAGAAGGACAGAAGACTGAATTTAAGGCTGACTTGGCAGTAGAATTGTATCTTAGATGATTTACTGGTGGGAGAAGTAGTCTTCCAGATATGAATAAAATATTCCCAGAGAAGGTACTTGGTCAAATAGCATCATTGCACTTCAAATGCAGATATACACAGCTACATTAAGGGGATATTTCTGAATAACTGCATTACAGGTGACAGGTAAGTAATTTATTCCTCTGGTAAACTGCATAAAAATGTGACAGTAATTCAGTACAATTTCTCCGTTAAGTACCAAGGCACACTGACCGTTTAGTACAGGAAAACTTGATTTCATGTACCATTACTGGTGACAGTGTTTATATTAACAAGCCCATCTTGCACTTTTGTTATCGGTAGCAAATCTATTAATACACAGCATCTCCTAATGTAAAGTATATTAAGCATTTGCCTCTCCCTGGAAAGAGACATGCCCAAACTGGTATATGTTCAGGTACGGAGTGGAATACCTGGTTCCACAAATATACATTCTCACTTGTTAGACAATGGACCCATCTAGGTTAAAAAAAAAAAAAAAAAAAGGTAAAGGACCCATGGACAAAGGCAACTACGGGATGTGGCACTCATCTCGCTTTCAGGCCGAGGGAGCCGGCGTTTGTCCACTGGCAGCTTTCCGGGTCATGTGGCCAGCATGACTAAACCGCTTCTGGCGCAACAGAGCACCGTGACAGAAACCAGAGCGCACAGAAACGCCATTTACTTTCCCACCACAGTGGTACCTATTTATCTACTTGCACTGGTGTGCTTTCAAACTGCTAGGTTGGCAAGAGCTGGGTTAGAGGAATGGGAACTCACCCTGTCATGGGGATTCAAACCATCAACCTTCCAATCGGCAAGCCCAAGAGGCTCAGTGGTTTAGTATTGTCCATCTATGCTGACAAGCAATTTCTCTGCAGGGTCCCAGGCAGGGATCTTTCCATGTATGACATGGAGATGCCAGAGACTGGACATGGTTTACAGCCACGTCTTTATCTGAGATAGTTCGTTGAGTATCATTACTTCAAAAACCCCAGAACTCTACCCAATAGGCTTATTTAATACTGTAGTGTCCGCAGCAACCTCCCTTTTTGTGGGATGCAGGGGAAAAGGGTCCTCATTCACTTTGATGGACAGGACAGCTTCATTGGCACATTATTTTGCAGGCACAGAACTGTCTTTTATGAAGCCATCATATACCGAGTCCACGCAATGCAGTATTGTCTACACTGATTGGTGATGGCTATCTAGGAATTCAAATGGGGTTCTCTCCCAACCCTATATGGAAATGCTTGGGATTGGACCTGGGACCTTCTGCGTGCAAAGTAGGCGCACCCCTGCTGAACCACAGTCCTTCAATTGAATTAAATGAGCAATTTGCAGTGGGTGATTTCTGTGGGACCTTCAGAGCTTTGCTCCTACTAGGGTTCAGTATCCTGCATGCAGTTATAAGGATCCTGGTGCATATTTTTCACTATAATGTTTTCCAAGGAGATGTACAGGTAAAAGATGTAAAAGATGCAAGTTTTAATTAGACATGGTAGCTGTTTACAAATGTTGACTTAATTATGATGAATGTATTCAGAAAGGAATAGAAATTGGGCTGGGGGAAAATACAAATCTTTCACTGAGTAATACTTGCTTTCCTGTTTTAAAGCTCTGCCCCTAAGGCTCTTGGCTTGATGTGATTTTGCATGGCAACTTCCACTTAAGACTAATCAGTTTTACAACTAATGAATTCCTTCCACATTTATTTGAAAACATACCTAGCCACAATATTGCTTGAATATGGATGTGCAGTCTCAACGCACATCTAAAACGCACATCTAAAAGCTAGTATTACAAAGCTCTCTGTATCTTAAGCGAGAGTGGGAGAAGGAACTCACCTTTTCATAAGTACAGCTGCATTGAATTTTATCAGAAAACAATTTTCCATTTTGCTTTTTTTGGTTCCTCCTGGAGAAAATCGAAAACCTCACCACCACCTCTCTACCTATGAATAAGGTAAGTAATTATGGGCGCGGTTATGGAGCCAGTTTTAATCTTTATTTAATATGTTTTAATTGTGTTGTGTGACTGAGCCCAGATGCAATGAATGACCCAGATGTTAGACCACCTTATATTTAGTCATTTAACACAGATCCATAATCTTCAAAGAGCATCAGAGGGAAACCATTTTGTAATTGGTGAAGCAAGTTTTGTAAACAGTGTGGATCAAGTTCAATTTTCAAGAATAAGTTTGGAAAGTCAGTATTATCTTGGAGTCTATGTTGGGGGAACTACAACCCAAACCTGACCTTGTTAAGCAAGTTTGAATTCTTGAAGTCAGCTAGCGACCAGGATTACAAGCCCAAGGTGGGGAAGAAGGTTCTATATGGAGCAATTGTGGGAAACTTTTGGCACTCCAGCTGTTGCTGACCTACAACTCCCTTCAATCCCAGCAAGCAGGCCCAATGGCCAGAGTTTATGGGAGTTATAGCTCAGCTGTATCTTGAAGGCAAAAGATTTTTCATACCTGAACTAGAGACTGAGATGAGAAAGGAAAGATATAATCATTCTATCCGTACTCTTGGTTACCTGCTTTAATATTATGATTGGTAGTAAAAGAAGGGAAATGAATGAATGAATTATATTTGTATGGATGATTACCTTTTAATTGATGCTTACTTAGTGTTTTTGACTTTTCTGACCCATTTTGTATTATTAATATGGAAGAAGAAAAATTAGTATAAGGGGGAAAAAGATAAAGAAAAAGAAAAAGAAAACCACACTTGTTTTTTTGTTTTGTTTTGTTTTCTTTTCTTTTTTTTTTGGTCAGAGCAAGGCTCTCTTAAAGAGCCAGCTCACTTAATATTAGTCACCTCATTGACTGTGGAAAATTTGCGGCTAGCAATACTGCAGGCCTTCCTAATTCTTAGGAATGGCTATAATTCAGGTAGGAGAACTTGATATCTGACAGCTGAAGCAAACAATGGGCTTGGCCTACTGTTCTGTTTCAGGGCTACTCAGAAGTAAATCCCATTACATTCAATACTACTTGCTCAGACATATATGGATATAGGAGTGCAGCTGGACACAACAATCCAACTCACCCACCCCACAATCTGCTGTGGTGAAGAGGTCTGGAGAAGGTAGAGGTGTCCACCCATGCAGTTCTTCCAGTGAGGGTGCTCTGCCACTTTGAAGTTCCTGCCCAAACTGCGGGCAGGCAGAAACTACTGCCAACAGTATCCCCATCAATTGGTAGTGAGCACAAACCACAGCAAAGGATCCCCCAGATCCTAAGCCAGTCATCAGGCCAACATGTTATGGTGCTGGGCCTGATCTGGGTCTGTTTGCTGCACTAGTCTGGGAGATGGTATAGCAAAAATAGAAAGTTCTCCTTCCCCCCCATCTTCTTCTGCCCCAGCTGATCCAAGTGGTGATGCTGTGGATGGAACAGGGACTCCACAGTTCCATTAAACACCACTGCTTCTCTGGCAGGTTTAGGATTATCAGCCCTAGTCTTTCATCCAATTGCTTTGTCCATTCATAAATATAAACTAAGTATAGCTAAGTACTAACTGAGACAGAATTTGTCAGAAAATAATTTTCTTTCCCCACCCCTTCCCTAGGAATTGCCTCACATGGAAAATATTTGAACACCCCCTCCTTCTGCCACCAATGATCCACATAGTAAGTTGAAAGTAAACCATTTTTAGAAATCCTACCATGTAGCACAAACACACAAAAAATGTTAAAAGGAGGCATGTTTCCTTACATTTTTTTACTTGAGTTCCTTTGCTTTCTACTTTTCCTTATCGTGTGAAGTTTTTCTCCTTGTTTGCTCTGGGGACTTTTTAAACCCCCTTGCCTCATCTTCCTTCAAAACTTCATGGTATCTTATTACCAATAATATGAGCCCTGTGATGCTCAAGATTGACATGGACTTAATATTGGTTTTAAGAATTTCAAAAAGGAAACTAAGGAAGTGCTGCAAAAGTAAATTTGGTTTGGAACCCTTGGAGATCAACAAAATCTCTTCAGCCACAATAAGTAACAATTCAGGCTGAAAGCAGTGATAGAATTGAGCTACAGGTATATTGTTTCCACAGTAAGATCCAGTTTCATACCCAAGGCCACCGATTTAAATGCTGACATTTATGCCTGTGGCAGGTACACCGGAGACCTTGGTGTGAAGCAATGTCATGCTCATTTACTCAAAAGTAAGTGCCATTGTATTCGGTATGGCTTACTCCTAGAGAAGGATGTTTAGGAATGTAGCTTGAGCTCCCCAAGACATTTTTAAAAATACATTTTGGCATCTTCAGAATTATGATTCAGTAGATTGTTCACACACCTATCTGTTTCAGAGCCTCAGGAATGGGCACGACTGAACTCTGTGTCCTGTCTTTGAACCAAGGACTGCTGAAATTATAATTCAATAGAACACCCCCAAATCAATGATGTTCGGCATATCATTGAATAACCACATTTGCCATGGACTATATATTTTTGCTATATATGCTCACAGAGGGTATTGTCCACATTATATATCTTCTACATATTATAATTAATGTAACATGACACCTTAATACCACATTATCCATCAAAATTAACAACACATATTTTAGCTCTTAGACTGAAGCACACAGATTTAATAACAGATCTTTTGCTCTTACCTTTCACCATCAATCATACTCATCACAGTGTATATTTTATGTATCTGCAGCTTTGCCTAGTAAGGGCAGAATTTGAATCCTGGCATCAAATTTTGTCTTGTACTCATAGACACGCCCCCCCCATGAGCTCTTACAGTTTAGCATATTTAGAAACAAGCTTTGTGTTGTATACAATTTTCATTTTTTTATTTGGTGTAGACTCATTGAGATTCATAAACAGAAGTTGGTCGTGTCCATTTAATTTCAATGGGTATCCTCTGAGTCAAAGTAACTTTAGATACTACCCATTCTTTCAATGTGTGCAAGATCAAAGCTATTTATAGGAAGGCCATGAATGTTGCCACCAGAGGTTGCCCAATCAATTAATCAAATTTACCACTCATTTCCATCACCTTGACTCTACTACTCTATGAAATCATTATGGATTTCCATTTGTAGGTTAGGATACAAAGATACTGTGATTGTAGATTATAGCAAAACATCGTGAAAACTGGTGAGACTTTGCATGCAAACTATGGCAACCAGCTGCCATATGGACAAGGCCATCTCAGAATATCAACTGCATAGAAACAGGATTGCCACTTCTGTAATATTGGCTATGACCACCGCCTGATGCATCCCATGTTTTTCTGGCCCCAGATTTATCAGCCTTGTTCTTGTAGAGACTTCAGGATTTCAGGGTAACCTTGGATGCAATGCATTTATAGTCTATACTATCATCTCTTTCTTGACATTCAGAGAGTACGTTCAGAAGAATCCGTGCATACCTAAGTCCCATTCAAAGCAATAGCGCACAGTAAAGTACTGAACTCTCATTGATACCAGATGGTTCATATCCATTCCTACGGATTGTGCCTGGAATTTTCACATTGCATCTTATTCTTAATAACTTTTATTAGATTAAACACTCATCATTATTTCTAATTCATCTGCAACCTCTTTGAATATGCCAAACACCAAAACCTCAGCAAAGATTATTTCTTAGTTTTTCATAAAATAAATAATCTCCTTACAGATATTTCAGAACTGAGAGTACAAGTTGCGGGGGAAAGTATACCATTAATTCAAGAGACTTAGCTGGGAGAGCAGATTTTCTTTTTGCATTATCTTTTCAATGTATTCATACTGCCTTCTCATCAAAAGATAGTTCTTCATCTAAAGGCATAACCTTGAGCCCACTCAGGTAAATGACATCAGCATGAACTGCATTTGTTCACAGGCTGACTTTCTTTGAGCAAGTTTTTTTTTAATATAAAAAATATATAATTCTGGAAATATCTTTATTATGAGCTCCACTTCAGAAATGTAAGCAGATTGTTCTGGTTATTTGTGATAGCTACAATTTGTTACCCACCCATCACCCCAACGGCGGGTTACAGCAATTAAAACACAACATTAATATGAAAGCACAATATTGCATAATATTAAAAACAGTTGGCTCAGTTGGTTGTGGGTGGAACACTTGATCACCTTTCCCCATCTTCTCTTGCAATGTGTACACTCACAGGGAGTTGATGAATATCTCCCCAAATCCCACAGGTTCCATGGCTGATGCTACTCAATGGAAAAATTAATCTGTAATATTGCATAGGCTGGTCTAGAGACTGACCCGAATCTCCTGGAAAGCCACCCAGCTTCTAAGCTCACTGTAGTCCATCCAAAACACAGGGTGAATGTTGGATTTCATTACACTTTTCTGTAGTGACAGAAGAGAAGCCCTCTTCAGACATTGAAAAAGGATGCATGATGGCACAGGCCCAGGGCCGGATTTAGATGGAGAGGCCCTAGACTACTCCACTGGTGAGGCCCTTCCCCACCCTCCACCCTCACAATTAAAAGAAAATGGAAGAGTGTTATAAACAAAATTGAGTGAAGCCAAGGATGATGACGGGTATTTAAAATTATGCAATTCACAATTTCTCCTTAAAGAACATAAGATATTATTGTTAAATATCATGGTGATTTTTAAAAAATGCATAAAATTAACACTGGAAATCTTTTACAATAACTGAACTTTGTAAACCTTTTGTGGGCAGGCTGTAGCAAGCCGGGTCTTTCTGTTATATACCTGCTGGGATTGACAAGGCATCTGACCCTCAACTGAATCTCATAACACTCCTGACGAGTGCTTTGGTCTGCAGCCACAGTGTGGAAATAAATTACTTCTCAATTAAGTAATCAATTTTAATTTAGAATTTAAATTCTCAAAGCTTTCTTATTTGTTAATTCGAGCAAGTGAACTACTGCTCTCACTTCATTACAAACAGTATTTCTACCTGCAACTCACTTGAGCAAACTTGCTCCTCTTCCTTTCACAGATATTTTGTTGCCACTTGCAACTGTAGCTGCCTCTGATTAGTTATCATTTAACTCTTTGGGACAATAATTAGCACCACACACCATGTGCATGGTAGTTGCCTCACCAATTAACCAACTAGAAGAATTACTGTTAATAGCACCAGTTTTCCTATAACTTGATATTGCTGGATATTTTGATGAACTGCAAAAGCATTTTTAGTTTGCTTTCTGTTGCCACCCTGAAACTTTTCTTTATTAGTGCCACATTGTTTTCTACAATTCCTTGCAAATGAAGGAAAACCACATTTCTGCTTGTATATGTTGATAATATAATTTTGGTTACTGAGGACAAACAAGATTGTACAAAAACAAAACTGGGTGCAGGCCTGGCCATAGGTGTCCTGACTGTGACAAAAGTGACCTGTGTGCTTGCTTGCTTGCTTGCTTGCTTGCTTGCTTAACAGCTGTTGGGAACTTCAAGGTCCCTGCTCTCCCTTCTTATGGTCTTTGTACTGGACCTGGAGACTCCAGTAGAGAGGATTCCATGTAAAGAAGGAGGGCAAGTGGGCACCCTATCGAATGACAGGGCAGGAGTTACATGGAGCAGGGCCTTTTCACTGGTGGTGCCCATTGTATGCCTCGCTTTTCCCAGACCTGCTCACTTTTGGCCTGTATTTTGGAGCTTTATAATTTAGGAAGACTTTGGAAGAAATGGTTGACAAGTCTTATCAGTCACTGACGTATGAGCGGATTTTATTTGCTGCTGTTCTGGGCTTCTGGCGCACCAGGGCTTACACCAGTGTAATAGAGTTGGCCAGGATGCCAGAAGAGATACAATTTATGAGCTTTCTCCATTATCTGCACAGCAGGGGTGTTCAGTCAACAGTGCAAAGGCTGAGCTGATGCATTCCCTGCTGGTTACCTGCTTTCAGCAATAGGGGTCACTGTTTGGTAGTACCCAATTGGTTAGCTGTCAGATTCTAGAGCTCCCTATTGGTGGCTCTTAGGTAATTCACAAAATACAGAGTCCATTCATAAAACACAGTGTTCATTCATAAAGCAGTAACATAAATCTCCATTGCTACATATTGGGTGTATATTTCAGTGGTTGAACATACAGGTTTACGGCCATGCTGTAGTGTAGTGCTTATGCGACTGTGAATAAAAGGTGGCTGGACTCATTGTCTCGGGGTTTGGAGGGGGGAGGTGACAAAACTGATTTCCAATAAGTGCCCCCCTTTATTTCCATAACATGTCCTTGAGTCTGTACTCTGAATAGTGACACCTGGGACCTAGAAGGTGCAGGGCTTGTCAGTACAACCCCTGCACAGTCTCATCAGGGCTGACCTTAAGGCAATTGGAGCAATTGGGCCAACTTGGGCCTCGTGTGCCGCTCCTAAGGGGGGTGCCCCGCACCAGGGCAATCTAGATGGATTTTATTTTTATCTCTAAGATTTTGCAGACTTTGGCTGTGAAGTGGGGCCCTACAAAAAAAAATAATCAAGTTGGGCCCCACTGCTTCAAATGGGGCCCAACTGACTAGCCCTGAGTCCCATAGTTGCTGAGCCTGAGTTGCCCTGCCCTTGCATGAAGTCTTGGGTTTGCAATTTTGGGAGAAGGGAAACTGCCCTCTGGGGAGCGGGCGGGCTAGCGAGGCCCCCGAGATTTAGAGGCCCTAGGCTTCAGCCTACTTAGCCTATACATAAATCCGGCACTGCACAGGCCAGAGATGGGTGCTCACATTGACCCTGTCCATCATCCCTGTGCATGCCAGACATGTCCTGAGCCACCTGAGCCAACCTGTCTTGGTGGTGGGACGCCTTTGCAGCCTGTTGGGCCAAACAGAGGTAGTCCACTCCCTGACACATTGTGTCATCACACCGCTTTCATATGATGCAGCAGTGTATGGGTGTAGTTGGTGGCACACACAGGAGACTGGGATGGATTGCTTCCCCTTCTCTTTGGATGGTCACAATTGGAAAGGACTAAATTATCCTTTTCTCTGACCCAGCAGGGCCCTTCCTATGTTCTATTAGCCCATTTCACTATTTAACTCTGTCAGCCTTTAACTGAAGGCCAGAATGAAAATGTGCCGTAAGTAATTTGTTCCAGTTTTTCAGACCAGTTGATATCTCTTCCAGAGAACATCCAGAAAGGAAATCCCTAGCTTTCTTTGTGGCTCTAAACCAGACTGTACATTGCAAATTACAATTTGTGCTGTTGAGTTTTATCTTTTCAAACCATAATGAAAATACATTATCTGAACAAATGAATAATCCACAAAAAATAAAGAGCAATAAAGTCTGATATACATAGTTTCCCAAATGTGGGTAGAAGGGTTAAAAAAAATATATTCCTGACTAGTTTAGGGAATAATTAACAATTAACTCACTAGGGAAATTTAAATTTTTTTGGGGGGGGGATATGCCAGCTACTACTGTATTTCTTCTTTTTCTAAGGCAATTACAAATATGAATAATTGGAGTGCCATCTGCTAGTGGGACATAAACTTACAGCTGAGTTCAGTCACTTAACATGGATTAAGAAAAGGGCAATAATGTATGCTAACAGAAGAAGCTGAGGCTGCTTTTTCTGGCAGAGATTTGTCTGTTTGAAATGCATTTTTCCCTCTAGCCAAAGCTACAAGAAAGAGATTACACGATTAATCAAGGTTAGTTTTTCCTGCCCTTGGTCTTTGGAGCCGCTTGCAAATTGAAAAGGAAACAAGGTCGCAGAAAGCAGTGGTGTGGTGTGGGTTGAGCGTTTGTACTATGGTACTGTATTTTGTTTATTCATAGAATCATAGAATCATAGAGTTGGAAGAGACCACAAGAGCCATCGAGTCCAACCCCCTGCCAAGCAGGAAACACCATCAGAGCACTCCTGACATACGGTTGTCAAGCCTCTGCTTAAAGACCTCCAAAGCAGGAGACTCCACCACACTCCTTGGCAGCAAATTCCACTGTCGAACAGCTCTTACTGTCAGGAAGTTCTTCCTAATGTTTAGGTGGAATCTTCTTTCTTGCAGTTTGGATCCATTGCTCCGTGTCCGCTTCTCTGGAGCAGCAGAAAACAACCTTTCTCCCTCCTCCATGTGACATCCTTTTATATATTTGAACATGGCTATCATATCACCCCTTAACCTCCTCTTCTCCAGGCTAAACATGCCCAGCTCCCTTAGCCGTTCCTCATAAGGCATCGTTTCCAGGCCTTTGACCATTTTGGTTGCCCTCCTCTGGACACGTTCCAGTTTGTCAGTGTCCTTCTTGAACTGTGGTGCCCAGAACTGGACACAGTACTCCAGGTGAGGTCTGACCAGAGCAGAATACAGTGGCACTATTACTTCCCTTGATCTAGATGCTATACTCCTATTGATGAGGCCCAGAATTGCATTGGCTTTTTTAGCTCCCGCGTCACACTGTTGGCTCATGTCAAGTTTGTGGTCAACCAAGACTCCTAGATCCTTTTCACATGTACTGCTCTCAAGCCAGGTGTCACCCATCTTGTATTTGTGCCTCTCATTTTTTTTGCCCAAGTGCAATACTTTACATTTCTCCCTGTTAAAATTCATCTTGTTTGTTTTTGCCCAGTTCTCTAATCTGTCAAGGTCGTTTTGAAGTGTGATCCTGTCCTCTGGGGTGTTAGCCACCCCTCCCAGTTTGGTGTCATCTGCAAATTTGATCAGGATGCCCTTGAGTCCATGATCCAAGTTGTTTGATAAAGATGTTGAATAAGACCGGGCCCAAGACAGAACCCTGTGGCACCCCACTAGTCACTCTTCTCCAGGATGAAGAGGAACCATTGATGAGCACCCTTTGGGTTCGGTCAGTCAGCCAGTTACAAATCCACTGAGTGGTAGCATAGTCAAGACCGCATTTTACCAGCTTATTTACAAGAATATCATGGGGCACCTTGTCGAATGCCTTGCTGAAATCAAGGTAGGCTACACCCACTGCGTTCCCTTCATCTACCAGGCCTGTAATTCTTTCAAAAAACGAGATCAGGTTAGTCTGACATGACTTATTTTTCAGAAATCCATGCTGACTATTGGTGATCACAGCATTCCTTTCTAGGTGCTCACAGACTGTTTGCTTAATGATCTGCTCCAGAATCTTCCCTGGTATTGATGTCAGACTGACTGGGCGATAATTATTTGGGTCCTCTCTTTCCCCCTTTTTGAAAATAGGGACAACATTTGCCCTCCTCCAGTCTGCCGGGACTTCGCCTGTTCTCCAGGAATTCTCAAAGATGACTGCCAGTGGTTCTGAGATCACATCTGCCAGTTCTTTTAATACTCTTGGATGCAGTTCATCTGGCCCTGGAGACTTGAATACATCTAAACTAGCCAAGTATTCTTGTACTATCTTCTTAGTTATTCTGGGCTGTGTTTCCTCTGCTGAAACATTTGCTCCCAATTCTTTAGGTCGGGCATTGTTTTCTTTATCGGAGAAGACTGAGGCAAAGAAGGCATTGAGGAGTTCAGCCCTTTCTGTGTCCCCTGTTTGCATTTCACCATCTTCTCCTCTGAGTGACCCCACTGTTTCTTTGTTCTTCCTTTTGCTACGAACATACCCATAAAAGCCTTTTTTGTTGCTTTTAACCTCTCTAGCAAGCCTGAGTTCATTCTGTGCTTTAGCTTTTCTGACTTTGTGTCTACACGTGCTGGCTATTTGTTTGAATTCCTCTTTGGTGGTTTCTCCCCTTTCCCATTTTTGTACACATCCTTTTTTAATCTTAACTCAGTTAAAAGTTCTTTAGATAGCCACCCTGGCTTCTTTAGGCACCTTCCATGTTTCCGTCTCATTGGTATTGCCTGAAGTTGTGCTTTTACTATCTCCCTCTTAACAAGCTCCCAGCCATCATGAACTCCCTTTCCTTTTAGTATTACTGTCCATGGGATCTCACCCAGCACTTCCCTAAGTTTTATGAAGTCGGCTTTCATAAAGTCAAGAAATTGAGTCCTAGTATGCTTGGCTGCTCCTTTCCGCTGTATAGTAAACTTCAGAAGAGCATGATCACTCGTGCCTAATGATCCTTCCACTTCTACCCCTCTAACCAGGTCATCAACATTGGTTAGGACCAGATCTAAAATGGCTGTTCCTCCTGTTGCTTCTCCCACTTTCTGGACAATGAGGTTGTCTGCAAGGCCAGTGAGGAATCTGTTTGACCTTATGCTCTTGACTGAGTTTGACATCCAACAAATATCCGGGTAATTGAAGTCCCCCATTACTACTATCTCCCTTCCTTTTGCATGCTTGGCCATCTGTTCCAGGAAGGCATCATCTATGTCCTCCGTTTGGCTTGGGGATCTATAGTAAACTCCCACAACGAGGTCTCTGTTATTCTTCTCTCCCTTAATTTTGACCCAAATGCTCTCACTTTGGCTTTGAGGTTCTAAATCTTGGATCTCTTCACAGGTATACACACCCCTGACATATAACGCCACTCCTCCTCCTTTCTTGTCTGGTCTGTTCCTCTGAAATAGATTGTATCCCTCCATTATTACATTCCAATCGTGGTATTCATGTTAAGACTATGGAAGGAAAGGGCTGTCCACTTCAGTTCTCTCTGTTTCTCATTTATCCAGCCTTAAACACAGTTATCCATATTTCTGCAGGCACAAGGGCCTTCCTTCCTCTGCAACCAACATGCAAATGCAGCAGGCTGGTGGAGGGGGGCAATCAACGCTCCCAATAGCCAAACTTGCTATTGTTGGCCATGCTTTACTTCCTCTGCAGCCAGCATGGAAATCAAGCAGGCTGATGGAGGAGAATTGAGCCTCCAGTCTCTCCTCCATCAGCTGGCTGCATTTCCTTGGGGAAGGCCACGTCTTGGGAAAACACTTTGCTTTGCATGCAAAAGGTCCCAGGTTCAAGCCTGAACATCTCCAGGTATATCTAAGAGGGACATCCCATCTGAAATCCCAAGAAAGTGCTGCTAGTAAGTGTACAGAATAATGAGCTAGGTGTACCACTGGTTTGGCTCTATATAAGGCAGCTTCCTATGCTCAATCAATTTGCATGATGGCCATGCAAGAAAGTACTTCTTCCATGTCCAGCATGGAACTCAAGCTGGCTGTTATGGCAGCGATGGAGCACTCTCTCTCTCTCTCTCTCTCTCTCTCTCTCTCTCTCTCTCCTCCTCCCTCTCTCCCTCTCTCTCATATCCACTAGCCTGCTCCCTTGCCTGAATGGAATTCTGTGCATTTTCCTACATGAAACGTCTGGTTGCCTTTTGTGGCATGTTAAATTTGATGATCTTACTAGGCTTACTAGACTTTCAGGTATCCTGGTCCAGTACTAGTTAGGGTTTTATATGTATGTAGGAGAAAACTGGCTTGGTGTTTAATAGGCAGCTAGTGCATATGAATAAAGCCTCCAACGACAGAGGTATCAGCAAATCTACATGGCATAGAGTTGAAATCATTTAGTTTGTTAGTAGTTATTAACTCAATTGTGTAATTCATTGTTCCTGTAAAAAGAGAGCCCAGGTCATCGCACAGTAATAAAATGACATATAAACCTTTTAAAACAGCATCATAATGTATTGCACTTTAAACCAGCAGGGTAAAAACATTATAAAACCACAGGTCAAATGCCTGGATAAATTAAAGCAGTGCTCCCCCCCAAAAAAAAAATGTTTAGTGGTACTCTCATTTTCCAACGCATATTGAAATACTGCCCCTCAATGAGGCCAAACTTTGATTCACAAAATGTTTAGGGGCATGCTTAGCCCCGCGTCCCCCCAGGGGGGAAAAGCACTGAATTAAAGCAAAAGTATTAGTATGTTTCCTGAATGGAGGTAAAGAGGAGCACTGTTTCTCTTTGAAGGCAGTTCCATAGCCAGGGTACCACCACAGAGAAGGCTGTGTCTTAGGTCTCAGTTGTACATATTCATCATGGCTGCACATGTATTACTTTATTTTTGCTAAGGTTTTTCTCTTCTAAAAATGTGGCCTGAAAATACTTACTGGAGAATATGACTCTAGAGGTGTCCACACATTACACTAAATGAATGTACAATCCTATATATGTGTGTACACAAATCCATAAGAGTACACACAAAGACTTGTACATGTGTAGAAACAGCTTGTACCTGTGTTCAGTGTAATGCGTAAGCAATTTTTCTTCCTTCCTATAATTAGTGGTTGTTTTTGTTTATCATATTTGTAAGTTCTGATGTTAAAAAGAGGCTGAACCATTCCTTTGGGAACCTCAAAAGGTTACCTTCACTAAAGTGTTGCAATATGTACATTTATTTAAATTTAATCAATTAGCTAATTGATTGGTTGTTTAAGGGCCAGACATCTTTAATTTGCTGACAGTTCCTAATATTTACATATAATCTGCTCCTGTGGCATATTGGCAATTCAGTTGCTGTTTAGAAGACCAAATCTGTACTCATCTTTCTGCTTCATTAAGCAAGTTTTCTTAGCTATCTTAATGAGGATTTATGAAGTCACTTTTGACTGCCTTCAAAATATATAACTGTCTTCAATGGGGGCTAGCCAAGCCTGCAAGTTAGATCTATTTTATTTTTCATACCTCAGCTTGCTTTATATTCCACCTTCAGCAGGGAACGAATACAGGAGCCCCTTCATGTTTTACTTATGTGAAAGCAGGTGTGGTGTAGTGGTTAGAGTGTTGAAATAGGACCCTGGAGACCAGAGTTCAAATCCCACTCAGCCATAAAAACTCACCATGTAACCTTGGGCCTAACCTACTTGACAAGGTTGTGAGGATAAATTGAGGAGAGAGAGAACTGTTACCTTAAGCCCCTTGGAGGAAAGGTGGAAAATAAATATAGTAATAATAATAATAAAGGGAATATCACCTAATTATTAGAGTGCTTGTGCTTACATTGAAAGCCAGGGATGGGGAACCGAGGCCAGATGTTGTCCTCCATGGTTCTCTTACTAGCCCTCGGGATTGTTTTTTGTGTCCTTGAATTCTGATAATCTTGCTTGCTTGCCTAGATGGAGGATAGATGCTTGAGTGTCTGTAGAAACAAGCCTACAGTACAAAGAAAAAATGGCATTCTTTGCTCCACCTACCTTTGTTTCTTGCTCCTCCCACCATAAGCATGTGGACCCTGGAAGATTGTCTAGAAGGGAATGTAATCCTCAGGCTGAAAAGGGTTCCACACCCCTGCTCCAGGAAGTAACATGACTTGATATCAGGGCTTGCTCCAAATTGAAGGGGGCCCTTGTTGTACTCTCATTGCTGAGCAACAGCGTGCAGGATTCAGAGGAGTGAGAGGCCAGCCAACCAGGGTCTGGTTGTCAGAGGCAGCATCCAAAGTCAGGTCCAGTCCTAGGGTTGAGCAAACAACAACCCATGTGGTTAGATGGTCCAAAGGTCGGGGAGAATCAAATGCCACCATGCCTTTTAATGGAGGCAATTTGAAAGAGGGTGGATATGTAAGACCAAATCCTGTCTCAGTTCAGCAAGGAGGAATGCATTAGCCTCTAGGCAATTATGTAAATGTTTGAGTCAAGTTATTTACCGAACAGACATGCACTTCGATTACATACCATAAGCAACAAGTGCCACCTGCCTTTCTGTCTACTTCCATTGAAAATTTTCAAATCCGCTTTCACAAATCTGTGCCTAAAAGGTGGCATTTGAAAGCCCAAACTATCTCAGTTGTGGGTCACATTGAAGCTGCTGAGTTAACAGAAGCAGACTGTGGGTCTTGAAATCCAAACTCTAAGCTATCTTAAGTCAATTCTCAGAGCTGCCTGCCTCCAGGATGCCTGGGTTAAAAGGTCTCTGAACAAGACAACAGGAATACAAGTAGATCGGATATAATGAGTAGTTATTCGTGGTACTGATGCACCAGGAGGCTGCCTCTGCCTCTAAGCAAATTGTACATTAATAGGCTGGGAAAATCTTGTTGGTACTGGGGAGGAGGGAACAAAAATATCCTGGTGCCGAATGAGAAATGCATTTGCTTTGTCTAAAACAGAGAAGCCCAATTAAGTCAATTGTAGAGGCCGCAATGATAGGTTTCCTAATGCACAATGCGTGTGTGTATGGCATAAATGTATGTGTTGAGAAGGAACAAGCCCTGCAGAGATTTTTCAAGCTGTGCCAAGTGATTTGCAGGGGTTGCAAAAAAAACTGGTTTCTCTGCTGACACCTTCCCTTGGACCATGGAATCTCAAATGTTTGTTCTGGTGCATTACATATTTTTCTCCTCCCTCTGTTTCTAGGTATTGAAAAACCTCAGGCCAGGAGTGCAAAATGGCAACACTGTTCTCCTCAGAATCCTGGTGCCATGTAAAAATACAGCTTGTATTGGAGGTGCACATTACAGGTCAAGTTTGAGCTCAGTTAAATAGGAATAGTTTCAGTGATTTAATAATAAAACTCTCTCTCTCTCTTGCCTGTCCCTCCCAATATATTTCCTTATTTCTAAAATACTGGTGTGTGTTTTTCTTTTTTCCGTTTTTAAAACATAACATATGAACATAAAAAGTGCCTGTTGGATTAGGCCAGAGACCATCTAATTCAGCATCCTCACTGTGTTCAACCACATAAGTAGGACCAGAGTATAAGAGCTCTCTCTCCTCCTCCTGTTCCCAGCAAGTGATATTCAGAAGCATACTGCCTCAGACAATGGAGGCAGAATATATCAATCAGGGTTAGTAACCACAGAAGGTCTTGTCTGCCATTAATTTATCTAATTCTCTTTTAAAGCCATCCAAGTTTGTTGCCATCACTGTCTCTGGTGAGAGCAAATTCTATAGATTAACTACACAGTACATGAAGACGTACTCTGTTGTTGTTGTTTGTTTCGAATCTGAACAGTCAGCTTCATTGGGTTTCCCCTAGTTCTTATGTTATGAAAGAGGAAGGGGGAAAATTATTTCTCCGCATCATGCATAATTTTATATACCTCTTTTCAATGCATATACTCTCCCACCACCAAAAAATTCATTCTCGAGATTATTTGTCTCAGTGGGGGGAGGGGGGTCATTCCCATTTCTCAATCTGCTTTTCACATAAAAGCAGCAAAAATTAAAGAGAAATAGTTTGCATTTCATTATTAATAAGTGTGTAATTAAGAAACATTACATTCCACCTCACTTTCCTCCAGATTTTTGATATTGAGTCTTTGGTCTAAGGAAATATCAAGCCAATAGCCAGGTAGTTATTCGCCTACAGTGGCAGACCTCGGGGTCTCAAATTTCAGCAGTGCCCTGTGTGACGCTAAAATTCAGCACCTCCTATGTCTCATGCCTCATTCTAAATCATAGTTGTGGCATCCCCTGCAGTATCCCTGAGGTTCTGTGCGCAGTGCAACACACACTCCTAAATCCGCCTCTGTTTGCCTGTTCTTCCAAATGGTTGAATGGTTGGAGGACCATCTAACATTTACAAAAATAGGACACAAAACTGGTCACAGCATGAGAAACAATGGGAATGAGAAGCAATGGGAATGTTCCATTACAAATTCCACATTCTGATGCTAACGTCGGTCTGATAAGTGATGGCTTTCTGTGCAAGGATGCACTGATCATTTGATAGAAAAACCTACACACCCTAGACTAACAGTAATTTCCCAAGGATCGACTTATTACCCCCAAATTCCTCACTGTATAGAACCAGAGATTCAGGTGCTGCTGAGTCATAAATATATGTGGTTTTCAAACTTTCCCTCAGAATGGTGCCTTTAATGCTGCGATATTGAACAGGCAAATGACTCACAGCAAAATGTTTGTACTAGAAATAAATTTGGCCCACTTCATTTAAAGCAGCCAAATCGAAAAATACTCAGGAATAAACAGACTCCATTGGAGATGACAAATAAGAGGATTGCTTGCTAAACTTTAGCAAGTTACCTCTCCCCGTGCCCAAAATAAAAGCAGACAACATGAATGAACATGGACCTAGCTAGAGTATGTCACTTTGGTTCTTCTTTGAAAATATACTCTAAATTGGAAGACTGAGATTTTGTCCTACTTTCATTTCACTATATTTCTTCTTATATCTCTCCCCCCCCCCCCGCTCCCATCCTACCCATCCCTGCAAAGCTAACCTTCCGTCTTCTCTATCTGCTATGCTCATTTTCTTTCTCCGGGGACCTATTAAGTTGCATATTTTTAGAAGGTCTTTTGCCATTTGCTAGAATAGTGGGATGACGGGAATGAACTACGTGAAATAGAAACCGGCATCCGTTTAAACATTAAGCAAATTTTGAGAAAGCCTACGTCTGTTCTGTCTGGCTATAACAACATAGCTCCCCGCTCCTACCCCCTGGAAGAAGGTCATGCAGCCTCTCCACACTCAATGCCCTATTAATCTGGCTTTTGTCATCTTTAACAGGTTTTCCTTCTAACAACGCCTTTCCGACTGTGTTTGTCAGTTCATTTTGTGCTGCTGCCTTTGACAGCTCATTT
This sequence comes from Podarcis liolepis, assembly GCF_965112155.1. Taxonomy (NCBI): domain Eukaryota; kingdom Metazoa; phylum Chordata; class Lepidosauria; order Squamata; family Lacertidae; genus Podarcis; species Podarcis liolepis. The sequence goes on along the minus strand of NC_139564.1, from coordinate 44,449,397 downwards.
TACACATTAAATGCTTTGGGTGACAAAACATTTTTATTACATGCCTTTCATGCCTAGTCCTGGTTTAGCTGTAGTTCACGACCTTGCCTGATAGCCCAATCTTCTGGCCTAGACTTACTTTGCTTCCATATTTGCCTTTACTTCCAAACGTATACTCTTCATGTTACTTGATAATATTGTAGCCAGTGAGTTTCTTTGTTCCTTCAGGGCACAATCTTAACCACCATTTCCCCGGGGCTGATTGGGCTTTGAAGAACAGCGATGGCGCTGTGGTCTCAACCACTGAGCCTCTTGGGCTTGCTGATCAGAAGGTCAGCGGTTCAAATCCCCACGAAGGGATGAGCTCCCATTGCTCTGTCCCAGCTTCTGCCAACCTAGCAGTTTGAAAGCATACCAGTGCAAGTAGATAAATAGGTACTGCTGCAGCAGGAAGGTAAATGGCATTTCCGTGCACTCTGGCTTCCGACATGGTGTTCCATTGCACCAGAAGCTGTTTAGTCATGCTGGCCACATGACCCGGAAAGCTGTCTGTGGAAAAACACTGGCTCCCTCGGCCTGAAAGAGAGATGAGCGCCGCAACCCCATTGTCGCCTTTGACCAAACTTAACTACCCAGAGGTCCTCTAACTTTACCTTTTACCTGAAGAACAGCAGGGCCACTGCCTCATCCACAGCTCTGACACTTACGGTGGCCATAGCAGACTGTCAGGTAGGGTGATCAGTAGTGCCACATGTTTGGCAGTAAGACTAGCTTGGAATTCAGTAGATCATTGACAGCTCAGCCCCCTTCAGCATCAGGAACTTGAGTTTGCTTTTCAGCTGCTGCATTAACATAGCAGACTCAGAGTCGAGTGGTTCATTCTACCCTGCTTCTGAACATTGGCTAATAATTAAGGCTGGGGCCATGATCAGGACTCCAAGTAAAATGAAGCTTGCAAAAGGATATGTTCCCTTTCCTTCCTCTTCCCTACCACTTCCCATGCCACTCCAGAAGGTCAGGAACCCCCTTGAACAATCTGGAATTGTATACAAGAAAAAAGGTTGCATGAAGTCACGGAATTGTGAAGACATACAAGTCCTTCCTGCTTGCCACTTTGTTGGAATGGCCTAGGCAGGTCCATCTCAGTTTATAAAAAGGGTGGGGGGACTTGTAACTTAGAGATGGCAACTGAAAAGATATTGCAGTCTTTTAAAAAGCTCACAGTTCCCATTAATCAAAATGATTGTGATCTTCAACTTATGTATCAAAATCTAGTCTTCATTTTGTGCATTTATGAACAAGTTCTCTCTATGCTTTAATTCTTAACTCTAAGTGCATCTGTTAACACTCAAAACACAGCACTTACTCCCATTAAAATTTCTTACTAAAAAAAAAGGCTCACATCTGTAATTTTTTCCCCAGTAAGACCATTTAGAAATCTGTATCAAGTGGCTCAAAATGTGCATTAAATTACATTCATTGAAAAATTGTGTTCGAGAACATGGTGCTTTTCCTCCTTGTTTTCTGTAGTGAAATCTGAAATTACTAACAGTATTTTGAGAATGTACATCAAACCTTTCTACAAGTCAAGGGAAATTTTGTTTTAAAAATGTAAGAAAATGGAATGACAGTTCATTGATTCACATCTTTTGCATCTCAGAAAAATGTATTTGGAGGAACATGTCTGCAGTGAGCATCTGAAATCAATCTTTTAGGAGGAAGGTTGGGGCATAAATGTAATTAATAAATAAAAAAGTGTTTTTTGGTTTGTTTAAAAAATGTTGTGGTTTTCTTCTTCTTTCTTTTTCAGTAAGCCACTTTGGGCATTTTTAAATTTAAAAAAATGGAAAAGCCATTGTAACAAATAAATAATGGCTATGATGAATTGTCATGTATTTAAAGGAAATAATATTTAGAATTGCAATGACACAGTGCAGATTACTGATGCATTTAGGAGGGCTGGGGTTGTCCCCATATAGTCCTCGGTCTAATGTAATGCTGTCATTCAACTGAATTGCAAAAAAACATTTACAGTCAGTTCAGACCTCCAGCAAAAGTTCTATCCATCCTCTAGCAGTTTACTGGCTAGAGAGGAAGCAAGGGAGACATGATGCAGCAGAAAGTGAGGGAAGTGTCAAGATTTATTATAATTTATTTATAAAAGTATTTATATACCACCCTCCCACAAAATCTCAGCGTGGGGTAGAGCAACATAGATCCCTTAAAAGCAAATGACTGGCCACTCAACAAAAAAATTAAACTGCACAGGACTGTCAGCATTAAAAAGAGATCCCTGAAGGTCAAAAGCAAAGGATGCCTGCTGAATCTCTGCTGAAAGAGTGTTCTACAGCATGAGAGAAGTGACTCTGGATGCCCACTTTCTAGTTGAGGCTAGTTGGGCCTCTGTAACATAGCAAACTGCTATGATGATTTCAGTGATTGAATTAGTATATAAGGTTTTAAGTGGTCCTTAACGTATCCTGGCCTCTTCATGGATCACTGCCTTGTCGTGGCGAAGGGGCTTGAAGAACCCCAGTAAGCTATGAGCTATGCTATGCAAGGCCACCCAAGAGAGACAGGTCATAGCTGAGAGTTTAGACTAAATGTGATCCACCTGGAGAAGGAACTGGCAAACCACTCCAGTATTTTGCCAAGAAAACTCCATGGATATAAAAAGGAGAAGCTTTGAGAAGAAAGTGAGAGTTTCCAAGGCATGCTCTGGTTCATGGGGTCACGGTGAGTCGAACACGACTAAGGCGACTGAACAACAAAAAACAAAATGTATCCTGGACTCAAGTTGTTCAGGGCTTTGTAAATTAATACAAGAGCATTGAACCTGGCCTAGTAGGATACAGGCAGCCAGTGCAAGATGTTTAGAGTTGTCACAAGCTGTTAGACATCTGCCCCCATCAGCATTTTAGCCTCTGCATTCTGCACCAGCTGGTGCTTCCAGACCAGGCCCAAGGGCAACCCCACATAGAGTGCATTGCAACTATCTAAGCTCAAGGTCACCAATGTATGGACTACAATGGCTGTATCTACTTTTGGCTACAGCACCTCCCACAGTTGGCATGCAGCCCCCAGCAGATGTCCTGAGGGAATGTCCACAGAAAAGGTTGTCCATCCTTGTACTGGGGGGGGGGGGAGCCTTGTTGAACACATGCATATGATTGCAGTGGGCATCTGGTTGATTTGACAACCAGATACGTGAATCAGCTGTGTTTGGCTTTGGGGAGCTGAACATAGAGGAATGACAACCTTTGCCAGGACAGAAATTGGAATGCACACCTCCTGCCCATGAATTCAGCATTCTTTGTGTTCTTCCACAGCCCAGAACGGACTTTCTGCTTTGGCCAGGCTCATTTACATCAGATGTTTAGTGTCAAAACATCAACTTCTCATGCTATAAAAAAGATCACATTTCAAGATAAAAATTTCACCCATTTTGTGGGTTGCATGGGTAGAATATAGATACTTCCTAGTTTTTGTTTGATGGGTCAAGGACAATATGCAGTTCAGTAGGCTGAAAATGTCAATCCAATCAAACATCACCCTTTGCTCTTCCCTGCTGGGTACCTTCTGGAGGTCACAGTGATGGAAACATATCATTTACTTCTTCACAAAATGTATTTCCCGTGGGGTACAGTGATTCTAGTGGTTGTGGAAGACAAAGAATAAATAAATTCATTTTGACTTCTGAATGCTCAGATTCTGAAGTCATTGAGGACCCAGCAATTCTCAGTCTCTAAAACTTACAGAATATCTAAACTGACATTTTTCACTCAGAAATCAACTTTCAGCACATCAGCATTTATTTATTTTCACAGAATGTATTCATTGGTTCTTTCCTTGGCTGTATTGACCCATATACTGCCAAGAGAAGTAAGAGAAAGTCACCGTAAAGACGGCAGTGGACAAAATTAGAATTTTTAAAAATGTGATTTTTATTGATTGAAAATTCATTGCGTGAAATGGAAGACTCCAAAAAGGCTCTTCAGGAGCATCCTGAGGCCCTGATTATCTAGCAATTTTGTCCAATTCTAAGGGCACTTTATGTGCATATTTGCACAGACAGCAGCCTGGAACCTTGCACTACAGTAAATATTAAGATACATCAGTTACTAAAAGTGCTAAAGAGGCTTATTTGCTCCAACAAATCAGCTGCTTTCCTTGCAAGCAATTCATCCAAAGCTAAATACGTTTACATTATCTTTCTCTCTCTTTTTTGGCGTTTGTGTGAAATAGATACTTTCCCTTTCACTCTCCCAAATGCTTTTATTTACACACATACATCTAAGAAGCCAAGGTAGTCATGTTCTACAATACTGGGCAAAATACAAAGCCCATTATTGTTCTGCCTTGGTCTACTCCCAGTTTAATTCCTGAGTTGGCTGTGAGGGCAGAAGTTAGATCTCCAATGAAGTCAAAGATCTTACAGCCAATTGCTGTGGAAATTTCAAAGACTGCCATCTAAATTTACTTCTTCTCAATAGAGGCTCGCACTATACTTTCCCCATCATCTGGCCCATTATGTGGAGGGGAATGTGAGACTACCTACCCTTTCTACCCCTCTGTGTACTGGTTCTGCCTCATATATTCCAGCGTCCATCTGATGGTGACAGCACATCTGTATGGCCTATGTGTATAGAAATCATTTTGTCCTTGTTGATTACTGATTTTCTCCTCAAGGGGATCAATGACTTTGTTTTTGCCCAATCACAATGGATTTTATGCACATACACCATACTGAACAAACTCTCCCCTGTGGGTGGCCAAATATGGTAGCAGTAATATAGTGAGTGGGCAAGGGGAGCAGATGCAGTTATGCTGTACTCCATGTTGTAGGCCAGACTAGGAAGAAAGCATCATTCAGTCCAGTCCTATATTTGTTTGACTGCCAACTGCCCCTGATTTTGAGAGAAAACTGGAAAGAAACCCACATTCCCGCCCCGCCCCCCTGTAAATCCAAGTCCTGTACTTTGATTTGGTCCTTTATTTTTCTCTCTGTATCCATGGTAAGTACCCTAGGAGGTTTGACATCTCAAACAGACAATGACTGGCCTCATAGGGTTGCTGTGAAGATGAATGGGGACAACGACTGTTAAACATTTCCTATTCTCTAATGTGTAATGGTGATTAATGAGTGCTCGTGAGTAGTGGCATCCTTTTTGCCCCTTGTGATCCCAACTTGAGATGCTAGAACAAGGAGAATTTAACTCCAAAAGAGAGGAGAATGACAGTTCTTCTCTGGTTTTGAAACAACCTTTTCCTCCAACTTTCACCTTGCACACTGCTCTCAGCTTAAAGATGGAGAAGGAGTTGGTGATTTTTCTCTCATTCAAAAGAACAGGAAGTGAGTCTTTGCCCATTGTTATCCACAGAGTTCTGTTTTAATATTAGCCAGTGGACAGTTAGAATATAAACATATTAAAAAGAGTTTACATAGGTAAGAGTACTTTTTTCCCATCGAAGGCCCAGGAATCCTTTAAAGTATTTCATACAGGTAAATGCAGTTTAATATCCAACTAAGTAGCTTTTTTTGTAGCTTTCTTTCTTTTTTTCAGCCTCTGTTTGGTAGGATTTGTGGATCACGTTCTGATCTTCAGATGCTTACCCTGTTGGCATCAGTGGGATATTTCCACCCAAAATAAAATACTGGCTCCAGAAGAGATATATTTCTCAGGACCAGGAAAAAGAAGCAACAGCAAAGCTGGGGGAAAGCAAGCTGCTTAGTTTCAGCTATCTACAACCATCAAGAAAAAAGCAAGAATCCAGAAATACCCTCCAAAGTTCAAACTTGCTGCTTTAGGAGGATGGCCTCCCATCATAGCCAACTATACTATAATCTTCTCTGACTTATTGTATTATTGTATTAGCCCTCATACAGCCTGACACCAACACCAGATACCTCCTCAAGGATTCCACTGCCTTTTTTGAATCTGGAGAAATGGAGGGATGCAATGGTGTCTTTCTTATACTGCCCAAAAAACTAATTTCACACTTACGACGCTTGTGTAAATATCTTGCATAGAACTTTACTGCCGTGAGAAAGCAAGCACCTTATCATTAGTCCCTTCTGGTTACCAGTTCCCATAGAGATGGGAATACTGGTGCGCAGAGTCCACAACAGCCCTGCCCAGTAGCTCAGGAGGATAATCACAGTATTACAGGCTGCTGAGAGCTTCAGAAGAAGCAACAGGGTAATAGGTTCACCAGACAAAGTCGTACACCAATGTCCCCAAACCAGGCAGGAAGCTGCACTGAAATGTGTCCACACATTCCAACAAGAGAATTTATATTTTGAAAGTTTTTTTTTAAAAAAAATGATGAATAACTACTCCTACTCCTACTACTAATGGTGCAATCTAAACCTCTTATCCACAGCACTGGTGGTGGGGAGGGGGTTGGATAGGGGTGGAGGTCTCTCTCCACTCAGCTCAAAACAGCTCCACTGACCTCCACCCACATAATCTCACTAGCATCACTGTTCTGGCAGGAAGCATATGGTGCCATCTGCCCAAAGTGCAGGCGAGCATAAGTACCACTGGTGGGATTCTCATAAGTGATAGCCTGCAGAAGCCCCAGAATGAGGTTTGTTGCTGGAGCAGGGAGGGATAAGATCCTGTGTCAGCTCTGTGACACTCCATAATGCCATGCTGACAGAGGCACATGTCAAGTAGTTTATGAAGAAAAGTGATGAACAGATGCATTTTGAATTGAGCGAGATCAGCTAGTTGTAATTCTTTGGAGAAACAGAGAATTCAATATTGAACTGTGATAAAGAAAATGTTCAGAATAATTACTTGATTGCACATTGATTATACTGAGCATTTACTTATTTATTATGAAGTTAAAATATGTTTAGATAAGTCATAAATACTGAAATTTCAACAGGGGTAGTCTCTGTCCATTTTCATTAGGAAGGCAAGTTGGCCAGGGTGACTACATGTGCAATAATCTGGAACGGAACGAAACGGAACTATGGTCTAGTCTGGTGTAATTGTGTGTCGGTACCACTGTTGGGACACGGGTGGTGCTGTGAGTTAAACCACAGAGCCCAGGGCTTGCTGATCAGAAGGTCAGCAGTTCAAATCCCCGCAACGGGGTGAGCTCCCGTTGCTTGGTCCCTGCTCCTGCCAACCTAGCAGTTTGAAAGCACGTCAAGTGCAAGTAGATAAATAGGTACCGCTCCAGTGGGAAGGTAAACAGCGTTTCCGTGTGCTGCTCTGGTTCACCAGAAGCAGCTTAGTCATGCTGGCCACATGGCCCGGAAGCTGTACGCCGGCTCCCTCGGCCAATAAAGCAAGATGAGCGCTGCAACTCCAGAGTCGTCTGCGACTAATGGTCAGGGGTCCCTTTACCCTTACCTTTACCCCTGTATGGGTGTATGGTGTGTTAGGTGAAGGGCAGTACCTCTGATGGGGGACGTGTCATGCTCCTTCTGGAGCAGTTTGCTCACCTTTGGTCCTCACCTAGCATTCAGCTCTCACCTGTGGCTCCTATAAGATGCATATGATAGCGGCCACACCCTGGGAAATGGCCCCTGCAGCTAAGCTGCAGTCAAACATATTGCTCTGCTTTCCTTTGGACCACATCAGCAAGGCCAAAGGGGCAGGGAGGTTCTTGTCATCTGGGCAGCCTAGGACCCCCATACACACTGCCCAGTCTTGGGCCCTGGGTAGGTCACCAGCACATAACGCAGCGGTTTGACTTCACCTCTGGAGGCACGCTCCCTTGTCTCTTGAGACGGATGAATGGCAACAGGCCTGTGCAGACATTGTAAATCTGAGAAGAATCAGTACAAGTTATTTACAGATTTTATGCACTTAGACTTTCCTGTCATCATGTGGAAGTTGGGGGCCAGGCTAGGAGCTGTGATCCACCCCTACTCCATTCATTGATTCTCCCTGAACCTAGGGCATCGTTATGAGGTTTCTGTAAATGGGAGAGAAATGTTAGTGGAAAGACTGGAAAGACCAGGTGCTGCTAAATACTGAGAGTATTTTCCTTGGCTATCTATGTTGCCTTAGCCCAGAGACAGGAAGTTTGTTGTCTTCCAGGCGTACCTAGAGCCCACCTGCCATCAATCCCAACTAGCATGGTGGTGGATGATGGGAATTGTAGCTCAGCAATCTGGAGGGCGGCAGGTTTCCCATCTCTCCCATTGTCCCATAATATGCATGATGAAGAATGAAGGGGGGGGGGGAAAGCCTGCTAGCAGACAGCTGAAAAACAGGAAGTCATCACAGTACTGTACATAGTGTGGGGATTCCTTCCTCCTCTCGAACTAGAACATGTCTAACTTAGAAGCTCAGGCAGAGTTGAAAAGGAAATATGCTGTCTTCTCCTTCCCTCTAAGCTGATTGATAATGTTCCTAGCAAAGAAGACAATATATATGATGGATGTGCTCTTTAATTAGACTGTTGTAAAAGCTGTAATTACAGCTACTAAGTGCACTTTTATGTCTGCATACATAAGCAATTTCAAAATTGTCACTCTAACTCTGTAAGGAAATGACTTGGTTTCAAAAACCTGTTTTGTATTTGCACTACACACACACACACAAACACACAATAATGGCTTTGAAATCATAGATTCTTGTAAAGGAGCCTGCTTTTAATGTAAGACAGAGGAGCAGACGCTTTACGGCAGTGTTTATTCTTCTTATCATTTTTTCTTAAAAAATGTATATCAGATACGTTAAAGCCATTCTTTTCAGAAATATAATTATCCTTGCTATTTCTTTTCTGGTGCATCCATCTGAATAACAATGAGGATCTAAGAGCAATTGGCTCTAACCACCTGCAAGCAATGCAAACAATTTTGAAGTGTTTGCTGCCTCTTCTTGTGATCTGTTAGTAAACTGCACATCCTTATTATGGAGAATTACATCAATTTATTCTTCTTTGGACCCATGCCGTATCTTCAGCTAGATTTCATAGTGAATCAAGATGTTTTCCACAGAAGGCATTCAAGCAAGAAGATTTGCTAGAAGTCAAAGGAAAACTGACACAGGACAATAAAAGGCTAATATGCATCAAGATGTTTTTCACCTCCTGCTATATTGCATCTTGCTTATTTTATTCCTTTTATTCCCTTAAGCAAATAATTTAAGGTTAGAATAATAGAACTGTGTGGAAAGCAATTTTGCATTTTCCCACTTTGCTTTCTTTCTTACATTTGGCTAGAAATGCTTTGCCTCAGATTCTTGAACTGCACAAAATAAAGTTGTCAAGGAGCAGAAGTCTCTCTAGCCAGTCTCATGAAAGATTTCCTTCACCACTGAGTACCTTTGAGGATCACAAATAAATGTGAACAGCCACGGTTACATTATTTGTGTGAGCTCATTTTGGGGGATAGGTGGTCATTGTTGGGTATAATTTCTGGGGCACTGAAATGTATATTGCCACACAATATCAGAGCTAAACAACATTTTTTTGAACATTATTATTAATTAATACTACATATTATTATCATCATTATTTTAATTTGGTGATGATTACTACTATAGCTTGCTCTTCTTCTACAACTACTAATAAAGCTCTTAACAAAGTACAGATATACCTACTAGTACAGCTATTTAGAAAGGAGGTTTTCTTGCCTGCAGCTTCATGTTGGAACCAGGGCAGAAGAGGAAAGTAAACATTGGAGCAGTTGCTTCTTCACCTGCTGATGGATGTAGCAGGACCATTTATCATTCTACTCCTAAACTGCTTCCATCATGTTTCAAGTGGTGTTAGATCATTAAGAACCAGGAAGGAGTAATGTAATATGTAGAATTTCATTTAAACAAGCTTGCTTTTAGCTCCCATACAAGCAACTTTCCTAGTCTTAAGGCCGTGCCATCTAAAAGCACAAATCCGGATGTGAAAGGAAAATAATACTTGCATGCTATACAAAAATAAGCCACTGAAAAGTAGCAAAAAAAGTTGCTCATTTGCACTGGGTATGTGGCTACTTTATAGCTCTTATTGCTTTGCCTTCTGAACCAACACATTAAGAATACATAATTTGTTTTGATTGGTCCTAGGATTGAAGCAAGAGATTGTGCTATGTAATTCCATTCCAAATGAAATTGAATTAATGCTTAGGTTCTTTGGAGAAGAACCCATTAGAATTCTCGTTCTTTTAGAGCTAAATTAAAATATTATTTCAATTCATTAGTGAGAGTTATGCTCAGCGATTGATTTTATCAACTCACGCTGATGATACATCTCAGGGTTTTATCGCCTAAAAACTTCATTTTGGCTTTCAGATGTAAGATGATTGTAGCTGTGCTGTGGGGGAGCGGGGACATCATTCAGGAGATACAAGGACATAAAAGGTACCCTTGGATTTTACATCCATCCTGTAGGAACTGAGCTTGGATTGTGGCTTGTGAAAACCAACAGGAGGGGCTAAAATGATTGGAGGCCAGGGAATGGGGCTTATGGATTACATAAATCTTTCCCCTCAACCTTTCCCTTCATAATCCACACACTGAGTCACTCTTTCAGTATGACAAGTCTTTGGTTTGGCCCACTAGCTAGTATTTAACTTCATATTTTTTTAAATGTTATATATCTGTGCAAAAATAATGGCAAAGGTTTCTGTTTAGCAACATAGCATAACAGTTTTCATTTTACAGAGTCATAAAAGTTGTTAATATTAAAGCCAAGCACTTGTAGGCATGACAGGATAACGGTTTTCTAAATGAACAGAACTCCCCTATATACTTTATTCATAATAATAAATGCCTATATTTTGATATCTCCATTTATGTTGCTTGATTGGCAGTGAGATTGCTAAAGTCACTAAATCTTTCATTATATTGTAGGTGGGTTAGATCTGCACTGTTGCAAACCATAAACCAACCCCCATTCGTTTCAAATTATTTGCCAGGAAAACCAGCACAGGAGTCAAATTCTCCTATCCTTCAAGTCTTGTAAAAGAAGCATTAAAATCATTATGCTTAGCTCAAAAGAGCTGGGAGTTGTGATTTGAAAAGGATCGGTATTATCAAATCAAATTAATCACAATATATGAGTGGTTTCCTTCTTAATATACAACATATTGGACCAAATGCTCCATTGTATCAAGGCTGATAAATTTCCTGTGGCACCACCTCTTTTCAGCAAGATTGAGAAATATGTGTTAGCAAGCCTTGCGAGCGAAAAACAAACCCACCGCCATTTCTAAATGCGCACCCCATCTCTACCATTTTATTTTAATGACTTTGGTATACTAGTCCTGGGAAGCAAAGCAGACAGCACAGATAAATAACTCACAAAGTGCCATCCCTGATAAGATGATTAAGGGCTGTTTCTCCTCCCTGCGCCAACAGGGTGCCTTTTCATCTCTTCGTCTATTCTCTGTTCATTGTTTACCCTTGGCATCATCAGTCACCAGGCGGTGCAGTTTACAAATGCTGTTGTGGCAGGTGGGGAAAAAATAGGAGAGCCAAGAATGTGAAATCTATCACACTCCTGCCAGGCTACAGCTTGAAACCTCTATTCAAGTACCTGACAGTGGCAGATCTGTGGTTCCGATAACATTTCAGTTATAAAAGATAGAATCTTCTTTCCCCCTCATGCTAGTTATTCAGAGCAATTCATTCTTTTCATTTCTCATTCTTTGCCTGGGTAGAGGAGGTCCAACTTCCAAGAGCTGGTGAACACCAAATCAATTATATCTGGCTCCTTTAGGCTGTAGAAAATGCACGCAGAGACTAATAGTGGGGTATATCAGAGCAATGGTTGGCATTTGGATCAAGCGATGCTGAAAATGGTGGCCAAGGTGTAATCTACACACATATACAAAAAACACTGTGAAAAATGGTTTTTAAAAACGTTTTGAAAACTATATTGAATTTTGCATAGCTCACTGCTGCCATCTAGTGCCACATTTGTATGTTGCACTTTGCAACACATTTATTTGCAGCTGTGTAGCTGATTCCCAGGGGACACGGGTAGCACAGTGGGTTAAACAACAGAGCCTAGGACTTGCCGATCAGAAGGTCAGTGGTTCGAATCCTCGCGGCAGGGTGAGCTCCCGTTGCTCAGTCCCTGTTCCTGCCAACCTAGCAGTTCGAAAGCACATCAAAGTGCAAGTAGATAAATAGGTACTGCTCCGGCAGGAAGGTAAACGGCGTTTCCGTGCGCTGCTCTGGTTCGCCAGAAGCGGCTTAGTCATGCTGGCCACATGACCCGGAAGCTGTACGCCAGCTCCCTTGGCCAATAAAGCGAGATGAGCGCTGCAACCCCAGTCGGCCACGACTGGACCAAATGGTCAGGGGTCCCTTTACCTTTACCTAGCTGATTCCCAAATGGAAACTTAGCAGCTAAACTTTGTTAGTGGTGCGTCTTTTCTTCCTTAGGCAGTCCTGTGTTCCTTTCAAAAGCAATGTTGTTTGTCAGTTTGTCTTTTTTTCTGAAAAGCAACTGCAATTAACAACACCTATGCAGTGAAAAAGGGCTACTGTGGCTATTATGTGGACAAGCCTCAAATGCATATACAGTGGTACCTCGGGTTACATACGCTTCAAGTTACATATGCTTCAGGTTACAGACTCCACTAACCCAGAAATAGTACCTCGGGTTAAGAACTTTGCTTCAGGATGAGAACAGAAATCGTGCTCTGGCGGCGCGGCAGCAGCAACAGGCCCCCATTAGCTAAAGTGGTGCTTCAGGTTAAGAACAGTTTCAGGTTAAGAACGGACCTCCAAAATGAATTAAGTACTTAACCCGAGGTACCACTGTAATATATGTTACAAGCCTATAATCGGGTGTGCGATTTTAGGGGGTGAAACTTAATTTTTGCCCTTGTCTTCAGTGAGGAGTCTTAAAAATGTGTTTTCGGGTGTGAGGAATTTGAATCTGCTATTATTTCTGTGCCTGCACAGCATTTAGCTTGGTTAATCTATGTTTGTTTAAAAAGCACATAAACTGTTCTCGGAAAACCAAAGAAATTTTATTTTATTTTCTGAAAATATCAAGTAATGCTGTAAAAATTTAGTTTCTCTGTAAAGCAAGCAAGCAAGCAAACAAACAAACAAGCAAAAACAAACTCCACTGGATATGGCAAGAGTGAGACAATATATAGTATTATGGAATGAGAAGGGCCATACCAAGTAGCTCCACCCCCAACATCAAGCACAATGATTAGTCCCTCCCCCTGGTTTCTGCACATACATTCTAAATGCCTGCGGCGTGGGGCAGTGGCTTTGTATAATCAGCTGCACAAACAAAAGGATTCCATGCAGTTTGAACCCCAGTCATTCAGAGTTCCAGATTGTGTGGAACAACTGCACATGTGAAGGCCACCTCCCTGCAGACATTTGCATTGTGTGTGCAGACACCGGGGGGGGGGGACTCATCAGCATGCAATGTTTTGGAGGATAGGGCCTCACACCATGAAGAGACTATGTTTTCCTCAGGTATACCATGTGTTCTTTGCAGCATACATCTAAAGAACAAAGAGAAGTTGCCTATTCCTAACAAAGGAGTTGAATTCTGTGGCATTCCATAAACCAGATATTCACCAACAATCTTCCTGTTATTTCTCAATTTAGTTATATCCCATCAATCTAAACTGATGTCATAGATGGATGAGTAGGCAGACAGACATTGCTAAAGTGACGCTTTTCATGTAATCTCGGTTACAGTTAGACCCTTCCTGGGACTTCATTTAAATGGATTCTGATTTTGAGGATGCAGTGTCTTTAAAAAACTAAAACTAAAACAGGGTTTCACCTAGCCATCCTCTGATATTAAACTGCTGTGGCAGTAGCAGAAGCAGACACAGATGCGTGTTCTTCCCTAATAGGAATCTCTGTACCACCTTCTAGCTATTCTTCCAGCATTCTCTTGTTTGAAAGTCAAGCTTCACAATGAAAATTAGCAATTGTACACTTTTGGTCAGTAGCTATTTTGGAACAGCATCCTGTTATGTGGAGAGGACAGCTAATTGCTTTGCAAGGGCTTTTTATAAATAGTGTCTTTATCAAAATAACTCACCAAAATACCCTGTTTGCATATGTCAATAACAAGCTTAATGCTTCCTAGAACAATTTCTCAAGCCTTCAAATATGCGTTTTACCCCTTCATTCTTGGTTTAACTAAACCTGCCCAATCCACTGAGGGTTAAGAAGGGAAAAAACCTGGGTAAAATTGAAACTCTGTATTTGGGCACTGGATGCATGGATGTGAGAGGATTATGAAATGAACTGGGATCAGTTTCTGGCTACCAAACTGGAACTTATTCAGATATACTTTCCCTTGCTAGAGATGAGAATGAGAAAGGTTGGCTTTCATGCATTTGAAGGCACAGCCCTGATCCCGGCATATGACCTGGCAAGAGAAAGAACACCAGACTTCACTTTGCTCCCCCTTGCCCCTCACATCTAATAGGCGATCCGCACGTGGGAGTCTTCATCATTTGTTACAATGGAGGGATGGGGGAAGGGATGGAAGTTCCACAAAACTCAGCACAGAGTGTGATGCTTCTTGTTTTACACCCACATCCTTAGATCAAGAGGCCTAAAGCAAGAAGTTAAGGTATCAGTGGTACTACTGATGGCACTGCCACGCATGCCCACATACTTTCAAGTCATCATTCTCCTTACTATATTTCCTAACATTAACAGACTGCATTTTCAACTTTTATCTGACTTTCACCACTATGCGTTTTGTCATAATGAAACAAAAGCGATTCTGGTTCATTGTTGTGTGTTTTCTGATCATAATAGTCCATGTGGACTTTTGCCGACCTATCGAGGAGGCATCAGATGAAAAAAGCAAACAGCTATTTCTGCACTTAACACCATATACTGTGGGCATATAAATAGACCTTATCTTAAAATTAAGGAAATAATAGCTTATTATTTTGTCTGCTATCATTGCTGCAAAAGCTCTTAGGCGTTTAACAATAAAAAAGCAGTAAACTGCAGAGATAAACACTTCAGTGGGTGTGCTTTTTCATTATCTTTTCAGCACAAGAAAATGAGCTTGATAATGTCATTACTGAATGTACTGAGTATTTGGCTGATTATTTCCTCCATGCTTGATCTTCTTCTCATTAACAGTTCTTGTAGCCATATGGTGAAATCCAGCTGAGGTCACTGGCAAATAGAGCTCTCTGATTGAATCTATGGTGACTCTGTTAACACTGTGAAGTAAATGCTGTGGAGAAGATGGGCATTGTTTTACTTGAGCATGAAACATGCAAATCTTTTAACTGTTTGCTCTGAGCTGTCAGCTCATACTGCATTTGAAATTCATTAGGTAACCTGAGGGGAAAATACTATCAGGCTCAATCAGAAAGATTCTACCGGTGGTCTCCCATATCAAAACTGTTGTTTTTAATACCGTATTTTTTGCACCATAACACTCACTTTTTTCCTCCTAGAAAGTAAGGGGAAATGTCTGTGCGTGTTATGGAGGAAATGCCTACGGGTGGCATGCCTACGGATTTTCCTCCTCTAAAAACTACGTGCGTGTTATGGTCGGGTGCGTGTTATAGAGCGAAAAATACGGTACTTCCTTTTGAACGATGCACTAGTCCTCTTTTCACACGTACTGTATAATTGTCAAAGCTGGACTTTAGCAGGGAGATGGAGGCCAGATATAGACCATGACATTTCCCAAAGAATCTGGGAACTGTAGTTTGATAAGGATACAGTTCCCAGGAGTCTTTGGGGGAAGCCGGAAGTGTGTGTTTGAGTGTGCATTAAAGCATGGTGTGGATCTTACTGCAGAAGTCATAGTTTTCTCAATCATCTCGCCTCAGTTCCCACTTCAGATGCTTCCCCTCTGATGATCAACATTCACTAAATGTTCAGTACCCAATATACTAACAGTGAATTTATTCTGAGTGTGGATTCCAAGGTAGCCAAAACAGCACCTTCAGGCAGATCTCAGCACCAGTGGTTGTATAAATACCAGAAACAAGAATCATAGAATCATAGAGTTGGAAGAGACCACAAGGGCCATTCGAGTCCAACCCCCTGCCAAGCAGGAAACACCATCAGAGCATTCCTGACATATGGTTGTCAAGCCTCTGCTTAAAGACCTCCAAAGTAGGAGACTCCACCACACTCCTTGGCAGCAAATTCCACTGTCAAACAGCTCTTACTGTCAGGAAGTTCTTCCTAATGTTTAGGTGGAATCTTCTTTCTTGCAGTTTGGATCCATTGCTCCGTGTCCGCTTCTGTGGAGCAGCAGAAAACAACCTTTCTCCCTCCTCTATGTGACATCCTTTTATATATTTCTAAAGAACTTCTAAAGTACCACAAACAAACAAACAAACAAACAAACAAACAAACAAAAACAGCTCAATGAACACGAGCACTCCATAAGGTTGCAGGTCCCACTTGCAACATATAAAACTGAGCACATTGCCAAGTCAGTGTTTTTCACCAGGAAGGAGAGAGAGAGAAATGTAAGGCTCGCCTTCACCCATGGGAACACTATCATACTCTGCTTAGCCTAACATGCTGATACTTCATTATGTGTACCCATTTGATTGCCTTCCCTGCTGCTGCGACCTGTGGAGAAAACAGAAAAGGAAATATACTTTCATCTCTTTGTCTATCTGTCTGCCTGCTTGCCTGCTTCTCTCCCCACCCCCATATGTGTGTGTGTTGTGTTGTATTGTATTGTTATAAGTTGAGGGGCAAGACTCCCCTAAATTCCTGGAAGCAAGAAAGAGGTTAGAATTTAACCAAGCCCCATGAATCATTGGATGCAGCAGGGATTCACTTGCTGAGAATGGCTGAGTTGTTAAGCAACCAAAGGCAGGGATATGCCCCATTAGCAGACACACTGTACCAGGCGGCATAGGACTGGAGCCCTCCTCCAGCAGAATTGCATTTAGGATTTCAGTTTGCCTGAAGCAAGCTCAGGGGGGAGGGTGTTAGTCTGTAAGCAGCAATCTGGGACCGGGAACAGAGGGTTCCACTGGCATCCAAGACTATGGCAGAAGCAAGAACTCTCTTGAAGCGTGATGCTCTAAGCTCCCCCATCGTAGGGAGGTTGTATATATGAGTAAATGATCCATATATTATGAAGACACCACAACCTCCGCTGTGCCCCATTGTCCAAAAGAAAACATAGACGTTGATAAGCATTCCTGGAACTCCCAGAAATCTCACATTGCTGTGGAGATTCGGGGTGGTGTGTAACAATATTTAATCCAACACAGCATGTGTGCACAAAACAGATTGGTCTTCTTTCCTGACTTTCCCTCATTGATATATTAACAAAACTCATTAAAAACAATCTTGTGTTTCACAAGCAATGTTGTTGTTTTAATGCTTGCTTCCATTCCAGTGGCAGACAGGTTGTAGCATCCTCAGACCATTTTTAGGTTTGGCTTTTTGAGAGAGAGTGATAAACTGGCCTCTTTTTGTGCTTTTGGGGTAGTGTATTTTTTTAAAAAAAGACACTGCTGGAAGATTTTTTACTTCGGTTAATTATTCTTCAGACATTTCATTCTTAGAACATTTTTCAAAATTCTGAACTCCTGAGTAAAGGGCAGGGTGGGAAAGAGTCAGAGAGAGCTAGCAAGACAGCACTGCATGCTGCATGCAGCACTCTCTGCATATCATGGCTATGCTTCATAATAAAGACGGCAAAAACTATGGCAAAAAATATATATTAAAAGCTTATGTCAGCAGGAGAATTTGCCCAAACTGCTGTGAGCATAGCCAGAGGTGTTTCAAACAAGTAGGTAGAGAGGGGAGGAAAGCTAAGATCTTGCTGCTCAAGTGAATGTCTTCTCTCTTCTTACAACTTTTTCCCCCTGAGTGTTGAATCATCCCGAAACTTAATGTACAAATATGTTTAATTTTTAAATATGCTTCTGTATTAATTTTTAATAAGTCCATGCTCACTAGTGAGTGAGAGATGTTCTTTGCGGTGAAATCAAAGAGCATTTGAATGCAAGGTAGATACACAGAGAGGCTAAGAGATGAAAGACAGGCTCTAAACATCCCGATATTATTATTTTAAGTAAGTTGTCATCAACAGGGCCTCAATTGCACTAATGCCGTTTACGTTGGGGGTAAAAGCATACAAGGCTACTTTATGGCACTCTGGCTTTCAAAAAGTTACAATTAAAGAAATTCAGTATGAATGCTTAATGGAATGGAAAATACATAAGAAAACCAGAGGCTCTTGATCTTGCAGGTTCTTCCCTCCCCCCCTCCTTAAGTGTATATAAATCTCTTTGACATTCATACACATCTGGGGCTTATATGGGAAAAAAGGACTGCAGACTCTTGTGAGGAAATTATGTAAGCTATGCAATCTGTGATGGCTGAAAAACACACCAGAGCAAATAATAAAGCAGTCTCTGGTGAGATTTCTTACAAAAACCATTGGGGTATGGATCCTTCTCGAGAAGAAGCTAGTCTAGCTCCCTTTCCTCTTGTGAGCCTTTTGCACCAACTGAAACAAGAACCCGGCTTTGCAAAAAAGGCTGTGTTGGTCTCACAATTGTCCTCAGCCACCACAGACATGTGGGGAAGGTCATCCATTCCTGGATATTAAACCTCTAGTCTACAAAGGGAGCAGGAGTGAAATGTATTCTTCAATTACATCTGATCCTTCAAATCATGGCTGGCCTGGTGAGCACCAAGGGCTAGTGGTAGCAGCCAGGATAGTGTAGCGGTTAGAGTGTCAAACTAGGGTTCTAGTTTCCACCCAGCCATGAAGCTCGCTGGGTGACCTTGGGCTGGTCCCTGCCTCTTAGCCTAACCTGCCTCGCTGGGTTCTTGTGGGGATTAAATGAGGAGGGGGAGAATCATGTATGCCATCTTGAGCTCCTTAGAGAAAAGGTGCGGTATAAACACAATGTAATAAAACAAATAAATTGTAGATGCATTTTAGAAGTTGTGCTTGAGATTTATTATCTCAGTTTGCAGCTATTTGCATCAAACTGAAACATTTCATCCAAAAGAAAAGAAAACATTCATATAGGTGGTGTGGGAAGATATTCCCTCTTTTGTTTAGTTCCATGCAGTAAGGGGGCAAAGATGCTGTACAAGAAAATGTGCAATAGGATTTATAAAGCCTTAGATACCATTAGAATACAATACAACAGAATTTCTTTATCTGAAGTCCATTGAGGAGGCTTGTAGGGCACCAAGATGAGTTATTTGCATGGAGAAAGTAAACAAAAAAAGGTTTGCATTTAAAGGGTGAGCTTCCCTAATTCTCAATGTCTGAAATAGGACATGAACCGAAACACAGCCATTTTTAAAAAATCTGCACTTCTCTGAATTTTGCAATGCTGTTCTTTAGTCAAGTGATGAGTACACACATGCATATACTTGGAGAAATTGTGCATAAAAATGCATGTATTGGTGAAAATATTATAGAAAATGCAATATATTAGGTGACATTAGTTTTTAAAGGGTATCTATGAGGCAAAATTGCATACAAAATGTGTGTAATGTGTGGTGTCAACTCTACTAGGACTTCTTAAAGTGAGAAGTGCATCTACAGTTCAGCTTATGTTGAAGGCCCCAGACTGGACTTCCCCAGGACTCCAGTTTTGTGTCCTTCTTTGACAGGACATGTGGCAGAAACAGGTAGAAGATGATGTCATCCTACCCTATTGCTTGGAAGTGCAAGAATTTTGATAAGATTCGTGAAACTTTTCAGGGCAGGGAACATTATTTTGAATTTCCACACCACTCAGTATTTCATTTGTTTGTTTACTTCCCACCTTTCCCCCAAGAAGCTCATGGTAGCGTATATGGCTATGCCCTCCTCATTTTAACCTTACAACAACCCTGGAAAGTAGTTTAAGCTGACAAATAGTGATGGACTCAAGGTCATTCAGTGAGCTTCATAACTCAATGGAGATTTGAACCCTGGTCTCCTAGGTCCTATCCTAGTCTGACATTTTCACCCCTACACCCCACTGGCTTGTGGTGTATTTGTGACAAATACCTTAAACTGACACTCCTGCATGAAAAATAAAGAGTAAACAATGCAGGTTATTTCCCTCAGTCTCTCCCTTTAAAATACCAAGATGTGGGGAACAATGGCAGTACTGTGTCTCCCCTTAAATGTCCGACACAGAGAAAGATTGCTTACTAAATGGATATAGGTGTCTGAAGAGATGGCTCTAAAATTTAATTCTCCATCTCACCAGTAGCACCTGTGAGATTACAGAAACCAGCCACACTCTGTGAGCTTCATTATGTGATTGAGTTCAATGACGGGAGTATTGAGGGAGAGCGGAAGGGAAACTGTGTGAGTCATACAGAGGGGTGTTAAGAACTTAAAAATAGCTGGAGAGGAAGATTATGACAGAATTTTCATTTCGTCCCCTTCATCTTAAAACCTGCTGCTGAAGACTGTGCTATTTTCTCCCTGTCAGTCAGCTCTTCCCTACACTGCATGAGTAACACATTAGCTAGAGCAATAATCACGTTCCCTCACAAACACTCACTGGGTTTAAACTCTCATTGCCCAGTCTAGGCATGGATTCTCAGAAATATGAATCACGCTATATACATTGCACTCCCAAAACAGCACAATTAACAGCCAAGTTTTATGGGGTAAACATGGCTTCTAATGAAAATGGCTATTCATAATAGATGAGCCTTCCAGCAATAGTTGTTTAAATGTTGTTATGGCTGGTGATGTTCTGAACTGCAGTGAACATGACCTTATTACAGACTGTGAGAATCAGCACATGGGGGGATTTTTTTTTGCTGCCTGTATTCTGGAAGTTTGCCTCATTTCCAGAGATGTAAGAAAGCCTTTGTGAATCTTTGGAGCATCTTGAACACTCCAAAAGGATATTTTGAAAATGCAAATACACACACCTCTTTTCTATGGTCAAATACACAAATCAGGAATGAATTTGGCATTCAGGGAACCAAACTAGTAATTCAACACCAATTTGTCTAGTTTTCTCTAATTAGAACTGGATCCAACGTGATTTATAGTCATTTGTGGGAGAATTCCCTTTAACTCAATGCCCAACAAAGCATTTCATACTCTTCATAGAATATCAGGGCTTAGCATGCAAAGGTCATTTGCTCATGAAACAAAATCAGTGATGTTGATTATCACCAGGAGACAGCTGTATGGCATATGAATGTTTTTTTCTCTGGGAGGAAAAATGGATTGGCCCAGAGGCTCAGATAGCGAGGATGATCTGAGAGCTGTGTCATACTGGTCAGAAATGGTGCCAAGCAGAATATATTAGATCAGAACAGGTGACCTGTACTGTGTCAGTGCTGAGCCCACAGCAGAGATTTTAGTGATACATATGTGGCATTCACATTAATGTGAAGTCACTTGTCAAGATAATGAGGATTCTGTCACACTTCCCTAGACTGCTTTCCATCATTGCCTGCAGTTTGAAGAAACATGGACTCATACTCTAGTAGACAAGGCCACTGAAACTCTTAGCTTGCTTCTACATTCCTGGTAATAGCGGATTGGAACATACTTTTCAGAATGCTGTGACACAGTTTTCAGGAGTTAAAATGTATCAAAGTATGCATTTAAATAAGGCTTCCCCAACGTGGTGCCCTCAAGATGTTTTAGACTAGAACATGTGCTTTCAGCATTGTTATTCAGAGTGCAAAAGTTCCCAGATAGGCCAGGGGTAGTCAACCTTTTTATACCTACTGCCCACTAATGCACCTTTCTTGATGGTAAAATTTTCTTACCACCCACCAGTGCTTGAAGGAAGGAGGATTCAGCTTGTGCCGTAGAACCCCCTACCGCCCACCTAGAATCCCACTAGTGGTTGGTAGGGACCAGGTTGACAACCCCTGAGATACGCTATGCCACCATTATACCATTATTGAGTACCAGGCTAGTGAGACCATTGTCTTTCTCTGAAAGTAACTCTGCATGGTGACAAGATATTTACCTTATTTATTTTTACTTTATTTTTTAAAATTTATATATCACCCTTCACCTGAAGATCACAGAGCAGTTTCATACATATTTGTTGTATGGTCATTTGTCCAATAATACAATTTAGCTTCTGTCTACATTCAGCTTTTCATTTAAAGATTGTTCAAGACCATGTCAGCCAACACTACTGTACTAGTATTCACCAAACTGGAGCAAATAACTATCAAAGACTAGTAGGATCTGTCCACAGCATTAGCTGCTTCTAGCCTTCTTCCTTCTTGCCTAAAAGAAGATGATTGTTCCTTGATCTCAGCAATGTTTATTGATGTCTTCTTTAAAGGTAGTTGGGTCTTCTGATTTATTCAAATATATGATGCAATTAACCTGGAGTTCACCTGCGTGATATCATAAATCACATGAGACAAGTGACAGTTCCCCCTACTAGTAACAGGTGATAAGAGGCAGAGTGATCTTGTACTAGAATCGGGATCATAATCAATCAAAACATAGGTCAATGGAAACCAATAAAAAAAGAGGTTTAGTTACTTAACAGAGGGGGGGGGGGAACCCTTTTCTACAATTGCTGAGATAATGAATGGTTGCCTGAAATCCCTCTTTGTTCCCTTTCTCCTTTTCACAAAGGTCATTTTTCATTACCTAAGGGCCCTTCAGAGTTTATTTTGGTCCCATTGGATTGTCAGCTCCACAAAAGCAGCATCTAATTGACATTGATTGCAGGGAAGAGACCTGTCTTCTCAATCATGACGTGTAGATCAAGCCAAGCTTTGTAAGAAGCACGTGGTATGAGCCAGAGGGTGTTCACCTCACAGCTTCCTGAATGTAATATAATTGGCTATCATGACGGCAGTTTATAAGCAGAATGTGCAGAGCATTTTAGATGGCAATCCAAACCCACTTACCTGAGAGGAAGCACCTTTGAATTCAATAGGAGTCCTGAGTAGACATGGCTAGGGTTGCATTGATACACTGTTTACTTCGCAGTTTAAAACAATACAAAGTTTGGCTTCCTGAAAGCAGGATTGTTCATGAAGGTCATGATCATTTGAATTTAGATCTTCACATAACAAGTACTGCCGAAATTCCCTAGGAAATTAATGGAATTAATGCCATTAGGTGCTTTTGATGTGTCAATAGCTCTTTAGCCTGGAAGGCTATGACTCCAATGGGGGATTTCGTGTCAATGTTATTATTATCACTGATGTTTTGTTTTAGTGTTGGGATTTCTAACTCACCCTTCACCAGAAGGTCCCAGGGTAGGTTAAAACAATATTAAAATACAATATTAAAATCAATTAAAACAATTTGCAATCAGAAGAACAGGGGAGGTTCTAAAAACATATATCTTAGGTGCCAAAGAGCTAGGCATAAAGTGGAATCTATACCATGATGCAGCATCTTAAAAAGCAGAGACATCACCTTGCCAACAAAGGTCCATATAGTAAAAGCTATGGTTTTCCCCGTAGTGATGTATGGAAGTGAGAGCTGGACCATAAAGAAGGCTGATCGTTGAAGAATTGATGCTTTTGAATTATGGTGCTGGAGGAGACTCTTGAGAGTCCCATGGACTGCAAGAAGATCAAACTTATCCATTCTGAAGGAAATCAGCCCTGAGTGCTCACTGGAAGGACAGATCGTGAAGCTGAGGCTCCAATACTTTGGCCACCTCATGAGAAGAGAAGACTCCCTGGAAAAGGCCCTGATGTTGGGAAAGATGGAGGGCACAAGGAGAAGGGGACGACAGAGGACGAGATGGTTGGATAGTGTCTTCGAAGCTACCAGAATGAGTTTGACCAAACTTCGGGAGGCAGTGGAAGACAGAAGTGCCTGGCGTGCTCTGGTCCATGGGGTCACGAAGAGTCGGACACGACTAAATGACTAAACAACAACAACAACATACCATGATGATGCTAGATGCATCTCTGTGGGGAGGAAATCCCACTATTTAGGACTACCATTGAGGTTGCGTTAGAATTTGGGGATGGGGGTTCCCCGATATGCATTACTTTATACTTGCTTACATAGAATTATTTATGCCATTTTGATGCCCATTCACTCAGTTCTCAAAGATCCCATTGAAACTCCTTGCAATTCCTTTTTTGTTTTTAACCCCTGGACAATCTGTTGCCATCTGCAAACCTGATCACCTCACTGCTCACCTCTAACTCCATTTCTAAACAAGGTCATTTCTGAACAAGTTAAAAAGCACAGATTCCAATACCAATGTGGGGATGGGGGTAGGGGTGGGAATCCCACTCCATATATTCTTCCATTCTTAGAACTGTCAAATTATTCCTACTCTTTGCTTCCTGTTCTTTAACTAGTTACTGATTCACAAGATGAACTGTCCTCTTATCTCAAGATTGCTACATTTCACCAGGAGTCTTGATGGCAGGGTTTACTGAAAGCTGATTGAAAGTCAAAGTTTATTGGATCCCCTATTTCTAAATGGTTGTTGACACCCTCAAAGAGATATACTCTTTGAATGTTTTGCTTTTAATATCTTCTGGTCTAGTTTTTTATTTTATTCTCAACCCAGAATGAGCTGTTTGGAAAAAGTTATCGTGACATTAGGATCAAGCTGCATATTTTTTTGTTAGAATTTCAGCTATGTCATGCTTTTTAAAGAACTCTCAAGCGGATGTCACCTGGACCTGGTGCTTTGTTGATTTTTATTTTGTCAATAAGGCCTAGAACTTCATCTCATTACCTTTATTCAGTGCTTTCTTTCTGGGGGGATGCAGGGGGGATGCATACCCCGAAACATTTTGTGAATCTAGGTTGGGCCTCATTGAGGGGCAGTATTTCAATATGAGTAGGAAAATGAGAGTACCCCTAAACTTTTTTTTTTATAGAAAAAAAGCACTGCCTTTATTAGTCTCAGAACCTCAGACTCACCGAATAAAAAAATTACCTCAAGCACATGAATCTGCCCTAAATCTTCTGCAGTGAAGACAGAGGCAAAGAATTCATTCAGCTTTTCTGCAATCTCCCATTCCTCTCTTGGTAACCCTTTAACTCCCTGATCACCCAAGAGCCCAGTCACCTCCCTAACCAATTTCCTGTTTCTAATATTTTGAACTATTGGTCTTCATGGTTTTAATGAGGCACTCATCAATTTCTTTTCTTTTCTTGTACTCTTTATTGCCAGCTTGCATGTCCTTTGTCACATTTGTGTTCCTTTTTGTTCTCATTTGGACAACTCTTACATTTTCTGAAGGGAGCCTTGCCCCTAATCCTTTCCTCAACTCTGCTCATTAACCTTGCTGGTGTATTGTTTTTCATATGCAAGTTTAGCAAGTTGATAAATCAGTTAATGGAACAAAACTCATGATTAATCAATTAACTTTTTTATCCCCAGTCAGGTTCTTCTCTAGTAGCTATACACAGTAGAATTACCTGGTTTTCTGCAACACTGTGCAACATAGTGAAAGAATCTTACTAATACTCTTCTATTTCCAATTTCTGATATGATGTAGATGTGTGATAGAGCTTCCTCACCACTTGGCAGGATATTAAAGATTACTGGCTTATCCAATGATTACATATACACCAGTGTAATGCATCACCACTCCGCGAATGGTCAGCTGTATTTAGCCTATTTATTGAACCTATTTGAACTTTTGTTCTCACAGCTGTATCCACAAATTTACATTTCCTTGGGTGTAGACTGCTGAGGACAAAAGTTTTTGGGAGGGAAGTGGAAGTGAATACATACAAAACTGAATGGGAAGCTGGGCCAGGAGGGATTGGAAATGTTCAGTTGTCTTCTGATCCCACAAGTGCAAAACTCCAAGAAGCCTAATTCTTCCTCCTTAGTTCTCCAAATTCTTTTGTACTCCAGAAAAGCCTTCAGACTTATTTTAGCAGCTGAAGCAGCTTATGCTCAGCACTGCAATTTTGATATTAGACTAACCTTTCACACGCTGAATTGCTTAAAAGAGCTCTTGGGCTTACTGAAAGACAGACGTCACCTATTGTCAGTGGCATGCTCCATTTACTGTGTAATCAACTTATTTGCAGGTTGTCTGTGCAAATGCTGATAACATACACACAGATCCAGGGAGGTGGTTTCAAACCTTTATGGCTAAGGTAAATCAATGGCTTAATGGCAGTTTATAATAACTGAAGATCACACCCACTGTCTGCTGCTCTGGTTCCTGTTGCTATGATGGTCATCTATAGCTCAGTGTTCTTTTATTTGAGCCAGCTAGATCTTGTTATTTGTGAAAGAACAAATCTATTTCTCTCCTCTTGGTGCTATTGACAAATCAGTGGAACAGTATTTCCTGTTTTGCCATAGTCTAAAGGCTGCAGCTTAGAAAGTTTCCATTTTCTTTCTCCTCAGGACAAAAAAAAATCACAATGGATTCATTAAGAGTGAGATAACCTCAGGGGAATTTAGGAAAGAAAATGAGATAGAAAAGAGAAGCCTTGTGGTTTTGAATTTATAACCTAACCAGGATAGAGCATTTTGAAATGTCTGCTGTACCAGTTTCTTTCCAAATTAAAATCCAACAGAAACTGTTTTTATCTTAAGAGACTTTCCTTTTAAAACATTCTGATGTGTTTAGAATGTTTTTAAAACATTAATATGAAATTAAGTTCACATTCTTATCAATATTTAAAGATTGGCTGGTTCTAGTACACCTAGAGCTATTTACAGGTGCAGTCCTGTGGTGCCAGGAACAGTGTCCCAAAGGCCATAGAATATCATTGGACAACCTTCTCTGACATCAGACACACAGCTCCAACATCAAAGAGGGAGAATAGGGCTGTTAACACATTTGTCAGGGACTAGGCAAAGGAGGAATGGTGGAGGCCACCTCCCCAGCCTGACCCTTCCAGAGAAGAAGAATACAGTTCAGAATCACAACAGGGGTTTGAGGAAGGTCACAGCTCAGAGGAAGATGAGGGGGAAAGTTGGGAAATAATGGGAGAGGAGGAGCAGGCAGAGCCGGAGCAGCAGCTGGCTGTCATGTTGTCACTAGAAAGCATTCCAGACCCACCATCTCTCAAAACCCGGCGAGCCTTAAAAGTACGAGAGCAAAGAGCTCAAAGACAGAAGGCCGTAAGTAGCACCTGTAGAGGAGGTGATGATGATGACAAATGAGCAAGTGGGAGAGAAGGGGGTTGGAGATTTACTCAGGACAATGCCATCATCCCAAGAGCCTGCATTCCCAAGCCCCTCTCTGTAAATATTGAATAAAAAGCAGATGGTAAGGACTTTTCTTTGCCTTATCCATTGCTCTTCCTGCTGTGGGGCTTGGTTCCTCTGCTGCCTGACAACACTATACATTTAAAGCCCCCCAACAAAGAATCCTGGGATCCCTAGTTTACTCATAATAGAGCAACAATCCCCAGTACCCTTTAACAAACTACAGTCCCCAGGATTCTTTTTGATGGGTGGTGCTTAAAACGTATGCTATGTATGGAGCCCCGGCGTCAGAGCCTTCCTCTCAGATGACTTCGGCTCTTTCAATGCACTGGCCCAACTGATGTTGGAGGTCTATGTTCGGAGTGGCATTCTGGGAATTGGTTGGGATCCAAAGGATCCGAAGCTCTCCTAGTCCCTTCTCATGCCCCTAAGACAGATTTAGACACACCAAAATAGCATCTGTAGACCTCTTCCTCTCCTTACCCTTCCACTGTTTCCAATAGGATGGAAAATACAGTTCTGGTAGGGTGGTGAATGAAGCAGTTAAACCATCTGTGTAATACCCCTGCCCTCCTTCAGACTGCACTCTTAGCATTGTATACATTGGTATTGTTTCATTACTACAAAGATTTCTCCTTTTATAGCAAGATTTCCTCTCCCTCTCCTCTCCCCATGTGTCCCATCTTCTCCAGAGTGTCAGGAAAATCCCACAACACATTTGCGGGGGGCAGGGATGAACAGGGAGAGGAGGGGAGAAGAAGTCCTATTGAAGAGGTAGTAGTCCATGTGCTAATGGGATGGCTTCATTGAATAAAACCCAGAATGCTTAAAATGAAATATGGCAAATCTAGTTCAGAGTTACTGTGGACATATGATGCTGCCTTAGATTGACTCAGACCATTGGTCCATATTGCCAAGGACTTCCTATGCTTACTGGGAAGAACTCTCCACCGCAAAGGTATCTCATTTCATCTGCTATCTGACCATTTAAATCGACATGCTGAATACTGAGCTTTGGACCTATTGCGTAGAAAAAAATGTTTCTACCACTGAGCCTTATCTCTATGCTCCCTTACTAACTGTACTTGTTTATATTTAGGTTTCAAATCCCCAAAGAAGGTAACAGGAAATTACTAACGACGTGTCTTCATGAAGTCGCAACTGTCAGGGCAAAATTAGACTTTCTTGGATGACATGGGGCTGCCATTGACAATGCATGATGTGGCATCATCACAATATTGGGTTGCCAATGACGTAGAGTGAGGATGGATAAAATTCACAGTATGAGGGGGTAAGGTCACACTAAGCATATAGATGCAGTTTTTAGCAACAGCCCCAGATTTCCTGGGACATCTAGTTCTACTCTTGCAGAACTAGGCATATGCATCTTATACACACCTGACTGTCTAAAGACATGTGTCTATGATGAACATTCTGGGCATTTCATTGTGTGATTTTTCAAACCACAAGTAGGAAAATATATTTGGTCTCATGCCTTTTTGATGTTTCCACCCTGGGGTGTGTGTGTGTGTGTGTGTGTGTGTGTAATCATCTAGTACTTGAGAATCATTATAAATCTTGATGAGAGCCAAGAGCCTGTAAAATATTGATCAATATTCAGTTTGTATAAGTGGAATCACAATGGTTTCATTGCAATGAGATTTGGCTAGCATGAAAAAAATGAGAAATGAGCCACCAGGGAAATGTTGAAAATTTAGTTTAAAATTGCCTATCTTCTACTGGGCCAGCTGCTTGCCAATGTTGTCTGCCTTCAGCATGCATCCAACAATTTGGCTCATTGCTCTTGCTTTCCCTTTAAGTCTCCATCCATTTATCCCTCTTCTTTGTGGCAATTTTCATCTCTTGATCTCTAAATCTATTAGGAAATCTGTCTTTCCCTTAAGTAGCTGTGTTTGCAACTTGAAGTCTTTAACTACATTATTAGTGTATCTGTTGCTGTTCTGAAAATCTGTTTTCAGGCCATAATCTCTCTTTCATAGTATGTCTCTTCTCTTTAGCAGGACATGTGTATCTCCCACAGAAAACACTTCCAGGTTTGTGTGCCTTTTCATATTGCAACCCTTTATATTGTGGAATGTCCATGATGGCTAGGTTGAAAATTGTAATAAAGTTCTTTTTTAATTGCTGAACCAGAAATCCATAGCAAGTTTGGCTCTATTTGCTTAGGTCTCTGTTGAGTCCAAGATTTTCTCTCCTCTCCCACCAAAGGTATTACAGTAGGATAGCTAAGCTAGAGAGTTTGTGTCACTGTTAAAAACTGTCACTGCACCTTTGAATTTTGGATAAAAATCTCATACCTTTTGCATTTTATGGCTTCTTTGCTAAGCTTTTACAAATTGCTTCTGTATACATGTGGGGAGGGGTATGTGTCAAATGATAATAACAGTTCATGAATCTGAGGAAGTGAGTAAATGCTACAATGCATTTTAAAGTCATGTTTATTTTTGTAAATGGTAGTTAAAAAAATGTTTGAGAGGAACTCCATCAAATCAACTGGGGCTTACATCTGAGCAGCCCTGCGTAAACTTGGGAATTCTAAAATGGGGGTAGTGATAACTGTGTTCTGAATTATTTAATCTTTGGTTCACTCAATGACAGCTTTAGCCCCAAGCAGATTACCCCAACATATAAAGCAGAGGCATTTTTAGGGTAGTGTGACCGGTTCAGCTACACTGTGTGCCGTAAGAGAGGTGAGGTGTGCTGAAATTTAGGGTGCTGCTTAAATTTGGGAGCCCAGAGTATGCCACTGTCAAAAGGTTGTCCATCCCTGATTAAGATTGGATCAATCTGTCAACTTCAGTTTCTCCCATTTTATCAATTTTAAAATCTTCAATTCAATTTGCCACATTTTTGGATCTGCTTACAATTATTTATATTTTTACAAAAAATTACCATCATTTTAATGGTGCATTTCTTGTAATACAGTGATACCTTGGTTTGCAACCGCTTTGGACTACAACCATTTTGGATTACAACCATGTCAAACCCGGAAGTGTGTGTCCCCTTTTTTGGATTACAGCCCCCCCTTTTTTTATTACAACCAGTTTTTGGGGGAAGGCCCCATTGGTGAAA
Source organism: Podarcis liolepis (assembly GCF_965112155.1). NCBI lineage: Eukaryota > Metazoa > Chordata > Lepidosauria > Squamata > Lacertidae > Podarcis > Podarcis liolepis. The sequence goes on along the minus strand of NC_139564.1, from coordinate 44,419,282 downwards.
GTGCACATTCGGTTCCAACCTGTTTTGGTTTGCAACCGGACCTCTGGAACGGATTATGGTTGTAAACCAAGGTACCACTGTATACACAAAGTCACATCCAATTTTCTCTAATAAAATGCATTTTTGTATGTTACTTTCACCTCTCACCTACCTCATGCATTTTTATCCCTCCCTTTTCAGAACTACATTGCAAAAATTTGGGAAGTGTGAATTTCAAAGCATAGCTGTGTTTTGGTTCACCTGTCGTCTTGGTAACTGCAAATTAGGAATGTTTGCATTAAAACACAAACTACACTGAATTTCTTCCCCGCCGTTACCCATGATTCATTATGCTGATCAAATGTCTTTCTGAAGAAATGGTCTAAGTGATGTGCAATTTATCCATCTTGAAATGAAGAATATGTGACTGGCTGAACATTAGAATGTTTAGACTAAGTTGTCGGGGGGAAACCATTATGGTGATGCTGTACATACCGTATTTTTCGCTCTATAAGACGCACCAGACCATAAGACGCACCTAGTTTTTGGAGGAGGAAAACAAGAAAAAAAATATTCTGAATCTCAGAAGCCAGAACAACAAGAGGGATCACTGTGCAGCGAAAGCAGCGATCCCTCTTGCTGTTCTGTCTTCTGGGATAGCTGTGCAGCCTGCATTCGCTCCATAAGACGCACACACATTTCCCCTTAGTTTTTAAGAGGGGAAAAGCGAGTCTTATAGAGCAAAAAAATACGGTATTTGTTTGGACCTGTTTTGATCTGACAGAAGGGTTTTCTTTTTCATCCATTTAAGCACATGGATGATTATTTGTCCTAATCCTGCCTTCTGTAGAAAGATTATCTCCAGTATTGAAGCTTGACTGTTACTCTCTCAAGGCCAGTTCACACTGCTGATGTTCAGTACACAGGCATGTGCATACCACCCTGGGAGGCAATCTGGGATGTTTCCTCCTTCCTTGCAATCACTGTATCCAGGAGTGTGGTCTATTTCTGGAACTGTGAACCTCCTTTAATATGGCAAGTGGTAAAAGAGGTTGCTTCTTCTCAGATCTTTAGAAATTCAGTTTTGCAGCAGAAATGATAGGATGTCAGGACCCGTGTTTGCAATCTCAATTGCTTCAGCGCTGCATTCATATCCCTAGCAATGAGATGTTGGATTAATGAGATGTATTCATGCCCTTAAGAGTGGTTATGTTATATTAAGCACTGCACATATGTAATCAGCTAATAGCAGATACATCCGTCAAAATGTGTGGGAAAGGATTTGTAAAGCACTTAGACCAAGAGGCTTAGGAGCCTCTTCACTAAAGGTGGATAACAGTTCATTTAAATTTCCGAGAGAAGGAGTGTGCCATGAGGAATGAGAGGCAGAGAGAAGCTTTCTGTTTTCAGGAATGTCAGATCAGACAGATTCCTTCCTTGTTTTAGCATTGTACACATCACCAAAGCACAAAAAGAATGTAAAAATATGTGGTCACTTAATATTACATGTATGTGCACTTTTTCCTCTCTCTTTAAAGTTACAGAATCAGTATTGATCTTTATTGCCAGGTACAAAGACAGTATATCTTTCTTTAAAATAAAGAAAAGACATTCCACTGAGCAGCACATAATCTGATACAATTAGATTTGTGTTGTGGACTAGTTTCTGAATAGCATGAAAGAGGCTGACACCAGACTTGGGTTCAAATTAGCCATGACTTTATTGGTTAATTGAAATCATTAACTGCATCACCTAGAATCAGGGTCGGGTTTCTGCTTGATTCTCTTTATCCAACTACTGTTCTAAAGCAGTCACATTTCTAACCCTCCACGAGAAAGATGGGCCTTGTCCTGTGAGTTCCTGCCTACCAAACAATGAGGCCAGCAACAGTGGCCAAGTCTTGCAATAACCACAAAGTCCTGGCAACCATGAGATCTCACAATGGCCAGGAGCCACTGTGAGATGTTCATCCTAAAGTCTCACAATAGCCAGGAACTGTCCTCAGCCACTGCAAAATCAGCCTGATAGTCAGTCAGTGCTTTCTTTCCAGGTCCTATAGTCCTCTGCCATCAGGCAGGCTTTGCTGGCAGTGGTGAGGATCTTTCCTCAAACTTAATAAGAAATATTAATTTTGCCAGTTGTTAATCTAAGCGATGGCAAACCATATAGCTTGAGCCCTGGGTCTGCCATGAAAATGGCTGTCAGTTTATAACCATGGTGATGACATATTTCCATAGAAATTAGGAGTGTGCAGTAATTTCAGCCAACTCCTGGGGAGCGTTAGAGGGATTCCAGGCTTCTCAAAGCTGAAGTTGGATCTGTACAAGGTACCCTGAATCAAACCTCCCCCTCCCAAAGTGTCTTATGGTGTCTCATAAAATTGGGCACCCCAAAAATGCTACATACAAGTATCTGCTAAATGTTAAACTGATGTCTCTCAACTTAAAATATCCAGAAAATGCCAAGGGGTGCATAGAACTTACAACAAAGGTGGGAAAGGGTAGGAGGTAGGACTTCCATTGTGACTGACAGGTCAAGCCTGTAACCAGAATGTATGATTTCAGCTCAACTCTCCAACGCCTATAAAAACATTTGAGCCACAAGTATTAAAGGAAAAGAGGTAGAATCTTTGCAGCTTCTGAAAATCCAAAAGCAAATGCCTCTTATTTTTTTGCTTGTTCCTTTCTTTCTTTTTGCAGTGAAGAGAACCACCTGCCTTTTATCTCCTTTTGTAAAAATAATAACAGCATCCCGTTGTCGAGAATTTTGTCTGACATGTTGCAGCTCTCAGGGGGCAAACTCATCATACTTCTGGACGAGAATGCTACAGGGATACTTCTTTGTCATAAAATGATAATGTGTTTCTATAGCAAAATGCTGTAGCTCAGAGGTAATGTACATGCTTTGCATTCAAAAGGTTCCAGGTTCAATCCCTGGCATCTGCAGGTAGGGTTTGGAGATACTCCTGTCTGAAACTGTGGTGAGCCACTGCCAATCAATATCAGTAGAACTGGGCTGGATGGATTTATGATCTGACTCAGTACTGGGTAGCTTCCTATGTTACAGAATTGGTATTACTGGTTTATTTTTACATCTTGTTGTTGTTGTTTAGTCGTTTAGTCGTGTCCGACTCTTTGTGACCCCATGGACCAGAGCATGCCAGGCACTCCCGTCTTCCACTGCCTCCCGCAGTTTAGTCAAACTCATGCTGGTAGCTTCGAGAACACTGTCCAGCTACCTCATCCTCTGTCGTCCCCTTCTCCTTCTGCCCTCCATCTTTCCCAACATCAGGGTCTTTTCCAGGAGCAGGAACCGACAAGCCACTCCAGTATCCCTGCAAAGAAAACTCCATGAACAAAGACAACAGGCATTTTTACATCTTACTTTCTCTTATTATCAAATGTGTGATCTTGAGAAAAACTGTAATTGCTCCCTTAGGCCACTTGAGCGGTTTCACAAATAAAGTTATGACATGGTCAGAGAACTTAAGTTTTTGTGTCTTCAACCTAAATTGGAGAAATTTTGTGCACTTCTTTCCAGTAGGAAAAGAAGAGAGCAGAGAACTGCTTGGCATCTTTCACTGTAACGAAGAGGAATGTAGGACACCAGCTCTCTGGCTCTTGAGATCTGTCAGGAAAGAGTAAGGTTGGGCTTAAAAACCCCAATGTTTCCGTAGTAGCATTTCTTGATTAAAAGAGGGAAATGTGATAATTATGTATGTAGTGTCCCCCCCACAAGGTCACCTACTTTTTCCCACTTTGTAATATAAGAGAGCAGAGTGTGCATCATGAAGTTAATTGCCTTAGTGATCAGCCTCGGTTAGCACAGTTGCTGCAGAGCACCCACTTATTTAGGCCACAAGAAGCACATGGAAATCTCAGTGCACCCTAACGGGGAGTTTATTTTTTCCATCTTCCTTACATCTTTCTCCCTTGCTCCTGGATCACCTCACAAGCTGCTTTTGAAACTAAGGGGAGCTCCAAGCAGTTGGGGAGAGATGATAAATAAGAAATTTAAATTTCGAGTACAATTTGAGAGAAAGAAATTGAAGTGATGGGGGGCAGAAGAGGGGCACAGGAGGGTAATAGCTGGAACAGTCCTTCAAAACACAGGGCTTTGTTCACCAGCAATGATCTGCAAAATAAAAGGGGTAGGGCAGGAGTGGCCAACTCCCAAGAGACTGCGATCTACTCACAGAGTTAAAAACTGGCAGCAATCTACCCCCTTTTGGGGGGTTCAGGGCAAGGTTGTTCAGTTTTTTCAAGGAGGAGGTAAAAAGTTGAGCTTTTTTTAGGGGAGCCACAGTTGTTCAGCTTCTTTGGGGGGAGCCAATGATCTACCAGTGATCAACTGCAAACGTCCAGTGATCTACCTGTTGGACATGCCTGGGGAAGGGAATAGCTCGTGGTGATATTGGATAGTGGCATCTGTGGCTGTGATCTCATTCATGTAGGGACAGATAAGTTGGTCACGTTTAGCCATGTTCTGCTAACATGCCATTTGGATTACTGCTGGGCATTGCGTGTGGGTCTGCCACTGAATCATAGAATCATAGAATCATAGAGTTGGAAGAGACCACAAGGGCCATCGAGTCCAACCCCCTGCCAAGCAGGAAACACCATCAGAGCACTCCTGACATATGGTTGTCAAGCCTCTGCTTAAAGACATCCAAATAAGGAGACTCCACCACACTCCTTGGCAGCAAATTCCACTGTCGAACAGCTCTTACTGAAGACTGCTCAGAAACGGCTGCTGGTTTAGGAACACAGAAAGTTGTCTTATTCCTAGTCAGACCCATAGTCCATCTAGTTCAGCATTGCCTTGGTGACTGGCAGCAGCTCTCCATGGTTTCAGACAGGGGTGACTCCCAACCCTACATTGAGATGCAAGAGATTTAACTCAGGACCTTCTGCATGCAAAGCAATTGCTCTGCCATTGAGATATGACTCTCCCCAAAAACAACACAGCAGCTAGGCTACTGAATGGTACCAGGCATATGGAACACATTGTACCTGGTTGTTGTTTTTTGTTTTGTTTTTTTAACTTCAATCTATTAGGTATAGTGGAGCAATTCCATGCAGAATACATGTAAAGCTAATTCTATCAAATTCTCAGTTTCCAACATAATATGCGAACCAAAGCACAGGTCCCTTTAACGTTCATGCTTATCTAAATTTTGTGATGCTGTTTCCCAACCAATGTTTTGTTTTGTTAAAATGCTTATATTAAGGGCGAGTGTAATATAAATTGATATATTGGTGAAAATAACATGTAAAAATGCATTAGAGAAAATTGCTTGCAGAAATGTGTACATTAGTCAAAACTGCATATATATAAGCTTTGTGTCATTTCAAAAAAATAAAAATGTATTTTAAGGTACAGCGTTGTTTTTATTTTGAATTACCGCAACATTTTCAGTGTTTATGGCCTCCAAAGGTCTTAATCTTGTTTTGGACCCACAAGACTGAGCCTGATGCTTTGTTTTCCCTGCATTGTTATTCATCATAGAGAAATGGCATGCTATTCTATTTAGAAGATTTGGCATAAGGTAGGATTTTTTCAGTGTCTCTGCTGTTTGAATATACCTTTTTAAACAGCATCAGTAATGCCCAATATGATTCCTAACAGTTTTAGAGTCACTGTGCTATCTCATTGTCAAGAGCAGGAGGGGGAAATATTGCAATTTTAAATTGAAATATATGCTGCCAGCAGTAATTCAGTTTATTTTGGCTTCTTGTGTTATTACAGCATCCCTGAGTTATCAGAGCTGGCATAGAGGCATTCCACATTAATTGCAATTCTTTTTTTCTCTGCCCTTACTACTGGTTTAGATTTACAAGTATTTTAGGAAAAGGCCCTCCTGGAATTGTTTTGTTTTAATGAAGCATTAGAGCTGCACAGTCTGAAACGATTTTTCCAAAAGCACTGCAGCATACCAATTACGTTTTGAATTGTCCACTCAGTGTGGAACTTTCTACAATGCACTGAAGTGACCCAAAACAAGGAGAGTGTTTTGTCCAGTCAAACTTTGAAGTTTCCAGTGCCTTCTCTCCTGAGAGTGCATCTTTATGGCAAGAGGGTTTGGTATGGATCCATACTAATTTGCATCTTCACCATGGCTCTTTCAAAACTTCTGGAGTGGTATTTTCTGAGGATAGTGGAGATGTATCCTCTATACCAAGGATGGGGAACCTGTGGCACTCCAGAAGGTATAGGACTATCACGCATCCCTGATTATTGACTATGTTAGCTGGGGCTGATGGGTGCTGGTGTTGAAAAACAGTTCCCCATCCCCACTCTGTAGCCTCCAGCCACTAGTGAACTGAGCATGACTATCTTCTCACAACTGCTCAGAAATATTGAGAAATGGAGGTGGGGTAGATAAATTTGTTCACTGAATGCACAGAAAATACAAACACTTCACTTTCTGTATAATAAGAGCCATCCCTCAGATAGGGTTAAGGCAGCCAGCTAGTACATAGCAAATAGACATTTGTTTCCACACGGTAGCCATAAATTCCGAAAGACACGCTTCTCCCTCTCTAGGGAAAAATAATAAAATGGGGTTGGGGAGCTATCCACTCTGTTGCATATTGTAACTATCTGATTCAGCCTTAAAACATTGTATTAAAACAAGTACTAACTTTAGACATTGTTGCTCCTGGACTGAAAATCCAGAAGATACTTTTAAAGGAAAAGTGAGGATAAAGACAGGTGTAATATAAGCAGTGCATGAAGAACAACAATTGTGTAGATCCCTTAGAGAGTTTGCTAACTAAGCATTCTGCAACTTGGAAAATAAATAAATAAATAAATAAATAAATTGCTGTCCTTGCCTGACCTTCAAGGCCATCTTCAAAGCCAAAGGGTCAGATAATGGAGCAGCAAATTCAGTGCAAGTCAAAGTGTCCCAGTCTTGCCTTTTCCTGATCACTCACTCCATTGCCCATTGCTGCTACCTCCTCCCTTCACCTTGAGCTGAGAAAACTGAACAAAGTGCCCTTCTTAAGAGAGAAGCAGTGCAACCTTCTTCCCTTCTAGACATCTGGCTGCAGCGTGCTTTGCTCAGAAGAGTAGGGAGGAACAAGCACCAGAGTGAGGCTGTGCGCTCACTCTGCATTCCACCACTTGTTCAGAAGCTGTGTGCAAATGACATTAGCCACAATCCATATCTATTCTGTATCTAGTCTGCCATTTCTTAGGAAATACTGCATTTTGATGCATTTTTCTCCAAACCAGATTGGGTCCAAATTGAGAAAAAGGATAACCTAGCCACTTTTTAAGCTGGTATCAAGTGAGTCAGGAAATAAACAAATGAGCAAGGAGGGGTAAGAACTGCAGGCTTCAGTTGACATTCAGCTTGTTGGCTATGCTGCTCTGACCAGCTTTGAATGTGGTCTCAAACACTGTGAACCCTCTTCTTATATTTGTTGTCATCTAGATGCAGATGTAGGGACTGGTGAAACAAGATATTATTGCACCATATGACCTGAGATGTGAACCCCAGGATTTTGAACAAACATGCAATGGGTCTGAGGGGATATGCAAATAGCAGATCACATTCTCACTCCTAAAAATATTGCTAATCCTTAAGTGGTTACGGGAAAATGGAGCCCTCTCTGAAAAATAATTGACATGGAATAGCTGCTTCTGCCAAGAGCACATTTTCAAACATGCACCCTGAGACAGTTACAAGCACTGCTTCTGAAATATTCTGAACTATTTAGTTATTCTGAAGATAAGTGGTAAAAGAAATGCAGTCTTTTTCCCTTTCCTTTTTTTTAAAAAAGTGGGGTTGTTTCCATAGAATATACATCTTCTGATGCTTGGGAGAAAGGTCATAAAATTATGGTGATGAAGTGGCCTTTATACTGATTAAATCTCTAATATTGTGCATCATTCATGATTTGCTGCAGAAATATTTTGTTTCACCTTCAACAAACAACGAACAGCATTTGTGCTGAAGACAAATCCTGCCTACTGTCGCCAGGTGCTGGGACAGATGGTCCCTGTGAAGGCAGAATGATGTGAATCTTATGGGTTCCCCCTCCTTTCCCTCTTCATATTGAATTGTGAATTGACCCATGTACTGACAGATTTGAATCCATATAGCAGCAAAGAAAGTGAAAGCAATTTAATAACTGGGACACAGGCAAGTTCCCTATGCCTGATTTAAAGCGCAATACGTGATGACAATAGGAGTTTAGAATGCTAGATGGGCTCGTCCATCATTTAGTTCATCAAACATATTAATCTAACCAACCTGCCATCTACTACTATATTGAATATACACCAAGAGAATGCTCTTACCCAAATCAAGCATTTCTGTTGTACATGCAGAAACACCAAAGTACAGCCAGAACATAATGTCACCAAGTACTGTACCATTTGGGGCAATATCATGGAAAGTGTTGCATGCGTGAAATGTTCTTTGGCAAGAGTTCTAAGTTTCAGGTAATGCACACCCTTTCAGAATTGCAACATGATGTTTTCACCATTCTGTTGCATGCATATAACTTTGAGTTCTTGACAATAGTGGTTCCACCGACAGGTTAGTGCTTCCCAATGAAGAACGATGCTGCCAGTTCCTGAGAAGTCCTTTGTCAACACTGGGAGGACCACAACTCAGTGGCAAAGTACCTGCTTTGCACAAAGAAACTCCCTGATTCAATATCACTTTGCTTCAGACAAACCCCAAATCTGTCTGAAGTGGCCCCACTTCACTTCTTGATTTGAAATTCATCAGAATCTTCTGCGTGCACTTCTTACAAAGTTTTGTGGGCAGGCACCTCCATGTCTCTTTCCTTGCGAGAGCTGTGTGACATTTTCCTGAGGCTTATTCCTTTACAGATATACACATTGAGGATGGGGGTGGGGAGGGGGAGAAGGCAAGTCCTCAGAGAGATAGTGCTAGTTTTAAAAGCTAGGTTTAAAAGCAAACAGGATCTGCTTCAAGGTCTCCATGGATCCTTCTTTCTAGACAGCTGCAAAATGCAGACTGATTTCTCCTTCTGTGACCACCCTGAAACATCTGATTGCTTCTCCAGACCACCCCCAACACCCTCAGGCAGGTATATGGGGAAATGTCCAAGCTCAGTGTTTGTTGAAAAAAGCAGAGTACTCTAATAACATCAACAGACCAGTGCTCAGGAGCAAGCACACAAGTTGTACAAATGAGAATCCTCTGACAAATGCAATTGAGTTCAGGTTGTAGTGCAAAAGTCCAAAGACTCCTGTTTTCTTCTGTCTCTCATTTCAGAAGTGTTGTTTAATTTCAGTCCTCAATGGAATTTCATACCACACGTATTTGATTACTTCTCTTGTTTATAGTTAACATCTATGACCTTTAGATTTAAAAAAATTAAATGAGAAAATCACAATATATTAAAAAGCATGAAAATGTTTCTAAACATTGTTTCACCACATACAATTCTGCCATAAAAAGCCAAAGCCTTTCAGCTAGAAAACAAATCTCACATGCTCAGCTTACCTTGCAATCCTCTGCCTGTCTACCCAGAAGGAAGACCTATTACGTTCAGTGGTATTTGCAGCCAGGAAAGTACGTTTAGTATTTCGGCCACCGCTTTCCAACTTATAATAGAAATCAACTGAATATTGTTTTAGCCCCCACTGGTTCATGGAAATATATCAAGGGTGGATCTAGGGGAGCATGACTGGTGTGGTCACACTGGGCATGGAGCTTCTGGGGCAGAAGGCAGCACAACTATGATATCCAGTGGGAGGTGAGGAGGGGTATGCCAGATTTTGGCATCACCCAGGGCACCACTGAAATATGAGATGCCAAGGTCCACCACAGCACATATTTGCAGTGCATATTTTGTGCAGAGCAGCGGTTCTCAACCTGTGGGTCCCCAGATGCTGTTGGACTACAACTCCCATCATCCCTGAGCTCTGGCCTTGCTAGCTGGGGGTGATGGGAGTTGTAGTTCAACAACATCTGGGAACCCACAGGTTAAAAAAGGCTGGTGTAGAGGGATGGGGAAAGATAATGAGATCATATATTACAATATTCATATAGTGACCACAGTAGTCATTCAGTAATCCTAACTCTCCATCTGCAGAGGGGAGGGGACAGAGACTCCATGCACAGGAGAGTAGGTGGAATGAAGCTGGAGCAAGCTACTCTTCCGCATCCACCTTGAGGCATGGCTAACTTCATGGCCTCAGCTCCTCGTTTTGAGGAATTGAGCAGCACAGTCACTGTTATGTGTGCTGAAGGGGCTTAACAGACATCACAAATGGGGAACATTTGCTCCTCCAGATGTTGCTGAATCGCAACTCCCATCAGTCCCAGTAAGCATGGCCAATGACCAGGGATGATTGTAGTTTTCCCACATCTGACATACACAAACTAATAAGTTTTGAAGTAATTGCAAAATAACTCCAAGAGCCCATGGAAGTTTTAATGTGACCTGAGAGCCAAACAAGAAATACAATGGAAATTAGGGGAAAAGATTTAAAGGAACAGTATATCTCAGCAACCATGTGGGGGGGCCTCAGATAGGCCTTGCCCATTGCTGTACATCATGCACAGGAGAACCTCTGTAGCTTTCCCTCTATACATGGACAGAAACAGGGGTGCCTACTTGAATAAACCATTGGGAGCCCCTGAAAAACTCTGCCCCCAATCCTAGCAATGGGGGTACCTAGTGCTGGTGAAACTGTTTATTCTTCCCTCCCCCCACTTTTTATCCCCAAAACAGCTCTGTGAGGTTGACTGTGAAACAGCAACTGATCTATGATAATTTTTTACATGGCAACTGACATCAACAGTTTGAACATGTGCGCATTCGCTTGAAGGCAGATTATTACAAGTAGTATCCATGAGAATAGTTTCTATAACTCTAGAATGGATTTGCGAGCTAACTACTGCAGTGACGTGATTGATGGCAATATTCAAACTCTCTGAAGTAGAAAAGCAGATTGTCATCCAAGCTTATCCATCCGTGACTTGCAATGTACTACGAGACAGGTAGCCACACAACCGACTGAGTTGATAGTAAAAGAAATTGGGTTTCAATTGAAAAAAAAACATGATACAGTACTCTAAAAAGCAATACACACATGTATATTGGCAAGATCTTTTCTATCTAAAACAAAATGTATTCTCACCTACCCACACTTTTCACCCCCCCCTTACTTTTATATCAAGAATATTACTAATGCCACTGTTGTAGCATATCCTGATCTCCAGTGCAATTTTTCTAGAAAAAGAGGTGCAGGAACTCATAATGAATGTCTCCCTTGTTCTTTTATATTGGCAATGGCGCCCACCTGAAAGGTGCCAGAAATGAGGTCTTGTGAGTTCCAGCTGAAAACAATCCCTGCTTATCTCTTTTATGACATCCCTCAACACAGGTGTGCAGCAGACTCTCCTAAATCTTGAGCTCTGGACCAAATCAGGCAGATACAAGAGGATCTGGGTGTCTCTTGAGTTGGGTTGAGAGAAGTAACCCTAGTAACTAAAGTAACTAAAGCCCATGGACTATTTGCCTGTAATTTCTTGGGCTTTATTTTCTCAGGCAGGGCTAGTATGTCTTAAAACTTCATCCACTTCTATCAAAAGGGAAGGAGTTACTGCCATTTTTCAAAATTTCGCAGTACAGTGCTACCTCGGGTTAAGAACGTAATTCGTTCTGGAGCTCCCTTCTTAACCTGAAACCGTTCTTAACCTGAGGTACCACTTTAGCTAATTGGGCCTACCGCTGCTGACATCGCACGATCTCTGTTCTCCTCCTGAAGCAAAGTTCTTAACCCAAGGTACTATTTCTGGGTTAGCAGAGTCTGTAACCTGAAGTGTCTGTAACCCGAGTACCACTGTGGTGGGGTTGGGGATGAGTGGATCCCTAAACTGTAACTGTTGTGAGATTACATAAGGAAGAACTCCGTCAAGTGTTCCCTATTCCCTAAAGGACTAAAGGTCATTCTCATCATGGGTCTCCCCAGCCAGTTTCTCCTTCTCCTTCTCCTTCTCCTTCTCCTTCTCCTTCTCCTTCTCCTTCTCCTTCTCCTTCTCCTTCTCCTTCTCCTTCTCCTTCTCCTTCTCCTTCTCCTTCTTTATAGGGTACTGATTCTGGTTCACACTGAGCTTTAGAATTAGACTTTTGTCTCCCCTTCTTCCTTGAGTTCTTACCACATTCTAGCAAGCTGTGCCCATTTAACTTTGATCATTGTCTTCCTCTAAATCCTTTCCCACCCAACAACCATTTGCTTTTTCTTAGTCTCCTCTGGTCCACCCACACACTGTAGCATTCTGAGCTGACTGACGCCCAGGCTTCAGACTCCTGCCCTTTATGTGTGTCAGTGTGTCGTCTGGTGTCCACTAGATCAATTCTTAGATTTTTGTATCCCTTCCAGTGCAGCCGTGCCTGGTCAGGGCACAAGAGACACAGAGTAGCTAGTGACTCACAGCTGCATTGTCCTCTCACCCACCGGCCTCCCTGAGCTGGTGGCATGGAGATGATCAGCTGCAAATGCCTGCTTGGCTCCTCTCTCCTCCTCACCTTGCCTTTGTGGGAAAATCACCGCAACTTTTCTGTAGCCCTTTCTGCCTGTAATTTGCCAGATTTTATCCATTCTACATATCCAACCCCTTCTCCATTGTTTTCTGTTTCATATTTACTCTAGCACCATTTTGTTGATGCTCTGGGGGGAAACAGCAGCTCCACGTTCCTCTGTGAAATTATTACCAGCATCCTGTCCTCTGCTGCTGACTTTTCAAACAGTGGGTAGTTTACCTGACACATTTTTGCACACCAGACATCTGTTTCCAGGACTACAGCAGGCACTAGAGGAAAGCAGCATGCTGGTAAGTTTGAGAAGCACAGCAGCTTGATTTGTCAGTTTCCCAAAAGCTCCTACAATATTTAGATGACGGCAGTAAGCTGAAAAGTACAGATGGTTCTTAAAAATAATGCTGAAATTCAGGAAGGAAACAATCCTGTTTTGAGCTTCTGTGCGCATAGAATGTAAGGGACAATGCGAACGACACTTTTCTTTGTATTTGAGTATGAATATCTGGATTTTCATGGCCACTGGTCCCATCACCTCCTGGCAAATAGAAGGGGAAGAAATGGAGGCAGAGATTTTACTTTCTTGTGTTCCATGATCACTGCAGATGGTGACAGCAGTCACGAAATTAAAAGATCCCTGCTTCTTGGGAGAAAAGCAGTGACAAACCTAGAAAACATCTTAAAAAGCAGAGACATCACCTTGCTGACAAAGGTCTGTATAGTTAAAGCTATGGTTTTCCCAGTAGTGATGTATGGAAGTGAGAGCTGGACCATAAAGAAGGCTGATCGCCGAAGAATTGATGCTTCTGGTGCTGAAGAATTATGGTGCTGGAGGAGACTCTTGAGAGTCCCATGGACTGCAAGAAGATCAAACCTATCCATTCTTAAGGAAATCAGCCCTGGGTGCTCACTGGAAGGACAGATCCTGAAGCTTTGGCCAATACTTTGCTACCTCATGAAAAGAGAAGACTCCCTGGAAAAGACCCTGATGTTGGGAAAGACTGAGGGCACAAGGAGAAGGGGATGACAGAGGACGAGATGGTTGGACAGTGTTCTCAAAGCTACCAACATGAGTTTGACCAAACTACAGGAGGCAGTGGAAGACAGGAGTGCCTGGTGTGCTCTGGTCCATGGGGTCACAAAGAGTCAGACACGACTAAACAACAACAACAATCTGGATTTTTAAGAATACATGCACGTTGCATCAAATATGAAATGAGCATGTGTATTATTACCATTGCCCTTCCTTAAAATGTATGGTAGTGGAGGTATGGTTTATTCACAGTTGCATACAAAATTATTGTATATATGGAAAACTCTAATAATCATTTGTATGTTCTGAACACAATGAAAGCATGACAAACTGAACTTAGGAGCTAACTTGGGAGTGCTAAACAGAGCCATAACCCCACAAGAGTCCTCCATAGAAATGTTTCCCTATCCCCATCTATGCTCATATCTTATCTCTCATCTCTTCTTACGGGTCACAAAGAGCATGTGGTGGAATCCTTCTTGGACAGCAGCACACATGATTCTGGTTGGGTGAGGGGTGTCAGTTGACATTTGAATGCTCTCTTCATATAACAGGCGTTCAGCACCTGGAAACTTATTACAGCAGCAAGAGAGGCTTAAAGCATGTAAGTGCAGGGTGGCTTTCCATGCCAGTGATCCTCGGACTTCATCGTCTGAGCTATAGTCTTAGGTTCTTGGTGGTCATAAGATGCTCTGAGCATCTATGGGAACAGCAATCACCAGAGAAGCATCACTGGTTCCCCAAAGACCTGCAAGGTACTTTGTTGGCCTTTGAAGAAGGAGAAGGGTGAGGGGGAAGTGGTATCTGGCACTCCCAGGTGCCTGAAGGAGCATCAGTAAAGTAGGGCTCCCCATTTCTACTCTGCTCCTAATAATTTGAGCAGACATGTTAGCATGATCATGACCTTGAATGGCACACCAATTGCTACTAAACTTGGCTACATCTTTCACTGTGAGTTTCCTGATGCCACTCAGTTCATTTTGTTAAGTGGCTACCACATGGTGCCTGGCTTTCAGAGCCCACCCTTGGACTTCACAGATTAAGAACTCAGCTGGTTTGTTCAGTGCTGAATTAGAGACACATTTTGGAACCTGTTGGTTTGGGTTGTACTGGGAAATCTTAAATTGTTGCTTTGAGATCCAGATGGAGGATGATGTTGGCTTTCTGGAAGCATGCTGTTAATGATTTGCTCACTTCACTGTGGATTTATTTAACTTGAGTACTGATTCCATTGCTTTCCAACTGTTTAAGTGTATTATTGCTTTTTGGCATATTTTCTTGATGCAGTGCAGCTTACTGTTGTTTTCTGTATGCATGTTTTCTGTATGCAGTGCGGCACACTGTTATTGTCCCTAGGCCTGGAAAGAGGAGCCTGTGAAGAAGCATCACCCAACGAAGCAGGAACTGTTGGGTGGTGTGGTTGACAATGCTTAAAAGGTGTGGTGCTGATGCAGTGAGTGACGCCATGCTGCTATCCATTTCCCCTTTGCAATATGCCATGTATTTTCAGTGTAGATGTTCATCTGGAGCCACACAAAGGAGAGGACAGGAGAAAGTCCCAGACCCCAGGGAAGAAGTTGCCATCACCTCCACTACTGGTTTTCCTGAATCAGGGTGATCTGGGATGGCTTCCTACTGCACATACTATTTGGCAGAAAGGCATGCAGGACCCCTAGGAGGAGTTCCTGTGCCCCCAGGTGTGATTTCACTCATTTAGAGCTGCCAAGCTAGGCTAGCTCATTTCACAGAAAATATGAGGCTTATAAAGTTTCTCCCAGAGCATGTATGGACTTTAATATTGTTAACAAAATGAAAGCTAAGTGTTCAAGGCTTCTGCTGATGTTGCAAATCTTGCCCCCACAAATGCACCACACAGGGCAATTGCCCCATTTGCCCTTCTATAAATATGTCTCTGGATAGGCATTGTCAGTTCTTTCTGATTGCAATGTTATAATTTCTGCCATATTCCCACACTGGTTGCTCACACCATTGTGGAATCCCTCAGGAAGGTGAGCTTTGACTTCCATGGGCTGAATCACTTCTGATGAAATGGTGACACAAGGGGACCCATGTCACAATGGCTGTTCATCCTAGGAAATTGCTGTACTCTTTCAATAAAACTATGCCAATATACTTTTTATTCAAGGAAATGCTGCATAGTTTCATACTGGAAACTAACAGAGACATGTCAATCAATTAAACTTTTCTAATGCAAAATGCCTAGATCAGTCACAGCTCATAAGAATCACTAGATGCTCCTTTATAAATGCAAATTAACATTGAAAAAGAATGACTTGGGAGATCTTGAGATTGATCGCCCTCTCCACTTTCAAAGCAGCACAAATTTGCTGTGTTGAAGGACACTTCAGTTATTAATCAAGGTGTACAAAATAGCTGTCCAATCCATTACTCCCTGGTGGGTGATCTCAGTCTTACATATCAAAAAGGAGAGCTGTCTAAGTACATATTTTCTTTTTTGCTCTTGAACACCGGGATCAGGTGTTGTGGTCATCATACTACAGCCACCGGCAACTGAAGCAATTCATTATCCCATCAGATTTTAGCAGCTGTTTAAAACATTTGTCTAGAAAATGTGGTTCTATCTGTAATCTTTTAAACATATTTTTTAAAAACCATATCATTATTTTTCTTGGGGAAAATATATTCAAGGAAAATCCCCTGGATATTTGACTGCTTCCCAGTGTTAACATAGATGATAGAAAGCATGATTAACATTTGCCATCCCTGTTCCATCCCCCCTGTTGCTGCTCCCTCCAAAAACTGCTAAGCTCTGTGCTATTTTTTTCCAGTGAGAGTAATTTTTGAAACAAATAACCTAGGCAAATGCCAAGTTGAACCAGCATTTCCTTTCAGCTGACACAGATAAAATAATAACACAATGAAGGACTCTATTGAAGAAAGAAAAAAGAGAGTGGAAGCAGGAGTGCAAAGCTAATTACATTTATGTAGGAAAGAAGGGTCTGTTTGCATTTGTTATGTGAGATGTGCATGTGGCTTTGGCCAGGTTCTCTGTGCCCAAATTTAATAAAACACATTTCCGGATGCTGACATAGGTGGCTGGAAGAATTTGCAATTCTTTGGTTGAGGACCTGCAGCAACCTACCAACGAGCTGGAAAGGTAAATGCTTTGCCCACCAAAGGAGAATAGATTTGTACAGATTTACATTCTATTGTACACATATGAGAAGTAACTCCTTCAGTGCTGAATTATATTCTGAAATGAAATAACTTCGGTCAAAAAGGAGGTGTTTCAGAGACATTGTGTGTGCATGCTGGGAGAAATTGTGGATCTGTAGAATCCACAGCTTGGTCATTACTCTGACACACTTCCAGAGCAGATGACAAACTATGCCAGCCCTAGAGATGGTTTTGATTATTTCCTTCCTATTGGAACCAATGGGTTGTTGTTATTTTTTAATGGGTGAGGAAAGGGGGGAAATGTGCCTCCAACTTTTGCTCTACCAGCCTGAGCCTGGCAGTGGCACATTAAAAAGATGCTTTGTCTTCCTTCAGTTCTCCCTAACCCTTTTGAATTGCTCTTTGGGGCAAATGCTAATTTGAGCTAAACAAGCCCTTTCTTCATCAAATAAATTAGGAGTAAAAATTAGGGGTAAAGTAACAACAGAGTAACGCCACAGTTTATGAAGTTGCAGCCTCAAAACATTGGTAATGTTTCGAGGAATATATGGAAAAGCACTGCTCTAAAAAGAATATGTTGATATGCATGAATTAAGTATGTAAAATATAAATGAGAACAATATTTAGAAAGGGTTATAAGAGATGCATTATCCGAGGAATGCAATGACAATATTCAAATTTGAACCAAAGGAAGTCGAGTAATGGTGGAGGGAAGTCACGGGGGGGGGGTATGAAGGGTTTGTGTTTGTAGTATAGGGGTATATGTATTTTTTCTTTTTGTATCAGTATATGTTAGTTTATTTTATTTCCATTTTTTGTATCATTTATTAAGAATAAATAAAAATTTATTTAAAAAGAAGAAGTTGCAGCCATGTGCTCCTTCCTCACTCCTTCCCTTGAGTAGGGATCCCAGCTTGCCTCTAGATGATTCATATCCTGCCTTTCAATTAAATGATTTTCAGGCTGCCTATACACTAACCTCTTTGTAGCGCTTGAAATGTAGCTTTTCTCAATCCAGAATCATTTATGTTCATCCTCAACATGATGCTTTCAGTCTAGATTGATTCTAAGGCTGCTGTCCCCAGGGGCGGGTGTGCTGACTTGTTGGTGTTTGAAAACCCTCTTATTGATAAGGTTATCTACTCCTTTTTCTTCCTGCATATGCCCCAGGTGAATGAAGAAGGAAGTGGTAATTGCAATCTTGGTATATGCCCACCTGCAGTGGTAGAGGTATTAAACAGGGGTGCCCTGTCTCCATTGTTGTTTGATCTCATAACTGAAATTTTGGTGACTGCTATCAGATTGAAGCTGCAATCCTATATAAGTTACATGGCAGTAAAACTCATTTAATGCAGGAGGCTTTCTTTCATAATAAGATGCATAGGATTGGTCAAGCATAGGGAGATTTCAATAGCTGTGATGGAGTGGGGAGGAAATACAGTATAGCAAATAAGTAAATGAGGAAACCCAGAGACCTTGAACATATTCCTGTATTTTTAGGAAATAAATGAAATACATTGAAGTTTAATTTTAAAAATGAAGAGATGCATTTTCATTTTTAGAAGAAAATAGCAAAATTCTTGGATAAACAAGAGTGCATTCTATTTCCCATCTAAGATATTCATCTTTGTCTGAGATCTGAATTTCTTGAAGTGTTTTTCCCAGTATGTTTTAGTGAAACATTTACATAATCAGCTATCATTAGCATGGAACAGAAGCTAAACAGTTTCTTCAGTTCAAGCTCTCCGAACCCATCACAGAGTTATATTAAAATAACTCAGAGATATGTGCCAGCATGTTCTCCTAGCATCTAGATTGCACACAGAGTAAATAAAATTGCCATATGCTTCCTTGTTGAAAAAGCATGGACCAGATTTTGGGTGGGCAAATCAACAAGCATCTAATTGGACAGTCTGGAAAATGTGATTTCAATGCTTCAGATAATGGCAACTGGATTCTGCAGCCTCAGGTGATGGTCTAGATGGGGGAGGGGGAATATGTGACCCTTCAGAAGTTGTTAGACTACAGTTCCCACCAGTCCCAGCCAGCTTGACTAATAGTCAGAGATGATGGGAGTTGGAGTTCCAAAACATCTGGAGGGCCACCATTTTCCTATCCCCAATCTAGACGATAGCAGGTGCTGATCCAGATTGCTCATTGTAGGTCTTTGGTTAGTCCTTCTCTCGCTTGGAGCAAAGCACTGGGTGAAGACTGTAGACAATGCTAAAAGGAGAAACCAAGTTCCCTAACAATACCTGTTGTTCATAGCTCAGTGGGTTTCAGAACTGAAATTCCTCCTTCAGAAGCAATCTAGAAATAATGTGAAAATATAAAATGTCAGTTATGGTGATATAAATGAAATGCTGTATAATATTGTTTAAAAGATTTGAGACATATAAGGTAAAAATGCACCTATCATTTAGTACCATCATATTAGGCAGAACAATACAAACTTATTACAATACCAAGTCCCATTGATTTCAATGGCTTAAATCATGAGAAGTTATGCAAGTTGATGGAAGGAAAGTTTGCCATCCCCTGCAGTCACTGATCATAGTTTAAGAGCGGAGCATCGGCCTTGCATGCAGTGTGTCCCAAGTTCGATCCTAGAATACTAGAATTGAAGAGTTGGAAGGGATCCCCAGGGTCATGTAGTCCAACCCCCTGCAAAGCAGGAATCTTAGCTAAGTAAACCTGCACAGTTACAGATAGGTAGCCGTGTTGGTCTGCCATAGTCAAAATAAAAAAATTCCTTCCAGTAGCACCTTAAAGACCAACTAAGTTAGTTCTTGGTATGAGCTTTCGTGTGCATGCACACTTCTTCAGATACACAGATGACCATCCAACCTCTGTTTTAAAACTTCCAATGAAGGAGAGTCCACCACCTTCCATGGTGGTCTGTTCCATTGTTGAGCAGTTCTTACCATCAGAAGGTTCTTCCTGGTGTCTCCAAGCAGGGCTGGGAGAGGACCCTGGAGAGCACCTACCATTCAGTATAGACAATATTGAGCAAGATGAACCAGTGACCTGACTCAGGATAAGACAGCTTCCTATGTTCCTATGCATTATAATAAGTTAACCTAAGCAAGTCCATGGAATGAAAGTTTGCCATCCCCTGCAGTCACCCGCAAGGAAGGGATGGAAAATTCCCCTTCCATGAACTTACTTCAGTTAACTGATCTTAGAATCCAAGTCCAATTTGGGGTGATTCCACCAACTCCCCACAACAGCTCCCTGCACAGCAGTTTCAGGGGGACCTCTGAGACTCTCCCAAGAATATTTTAGGCAGTGCATATAATATTTGCAGAAATTAGCATTCCTCTATTAGTAGAAGGCAGTTTCTGCTTAAACAGTCCTGGCCAGTACTACTGCATGTGCACAGTATCCTTAGTCTGTTTACATCATCATCTTTTCTATGTGCCTAAAATTTTCTAATTGCTGTATATGTATTGAAAGATAAGACCATCCCTGCACACACCCTCACTATTTAAGAAGCATGATGCAAAAGGAAAGAGTTGAGAGGAAAAAGAAAAGGGGGGAATAAGCAGTGGAGCAGCTGCTCCTTTACAGGTCAATGGATGCAGCCAGGCTGGTTTCCTCCTTACCTTAATGTTATTCCTGGGAGGCAGAAGATGCAACCTTCCATGGTCTCCTGGCTTGTGCCAGAGACCAGACTGAACCACATCAAAGTTTTGATATTTCACCCAGGGCAGTGGATGGGGCAGCAGCTTCCAGAATAAGGTCCTCACAATTTCTACCCATCTAAAATGTTTTCAAGACTATAAAGATTGCACACTTTTAGACAACCTTTTGCTATTTAATGTGTGGAGTGTGTGTGTGTGTGGAATTATTTCATGTGTGCTGACATTTTTCACACTGAAGTGATTGCACTGGAGGTTTCCTCAGGTAGAGTCATTTGTTTTCAACGCTGCTTAGAATGCTATAGAGGTGGTTCCCCCTCCCTTTGTTGTGTATTTCACAAAGGTACAATTTCTCTCTTGTTTTATGGGGACTTTCAGAGGAGAGCAATTGCATGCCTTAAAAATGAAATAGCTCAGATGATAAAAGGCAGTGTGTTTTCCTTACTACAACTATGCTTTTAATGTCTAGTTAAAATAATGTCACTCCATTAGTGAAGCAAGAGTGCATCTTCACCGCCCCATAAAAGTAAGTCTCTTTCCCTCAGAGCTCCATTTAGCAACATACATCTGGGGGGTGGAGAGATTTTTATTCCTTTCTAACACAAGGCTGTCATCTCAAGGGTACAAGATTCTGCTACCAAATTACAGTGTGTGTGTGTGTGTTTGTGTGTGTGTGTGTGTGTGTGTGTGTGTGTGTGTGTGTGTAATATCTTACATATATATCCCACCCACTTTGTTTCTTGGTCTTTCAAACCCGCTGATTAATTCCTTTGGAGAATGGATAGGGGAGATACTTTCTCAGAAAAGGGTAAAAATAGTAGGGCACATTCTAAAATGAGTTAACAGCAAATTATTGAGTTTTCCATCAATTAAGAGAGGCTCTGTCTGTCCATCTGTCCAGCCTTTCCTCCACCATGTTCTGTTCTACAGTACTCTATAGGAAAATGAAGGCCAGGAAGAGGAATAATAAATAGCTGACGTATATAATGTATATACTATATAATGATGTATATAATATAATGAATGAGCTTTTAAAGAGAACATTTGTACATAAGCCATCCGCTTCCTGCCTCACTGTGAGGAGGGGGCATGAGGGCCCTTCCTCAGAATGAGGCATCCTGTGCTCAGAGGCCAGGGGCGTGCCTGTCTCACTGCCAGAGTTTGCCATGGTGGGGAAAGGCTGATTCAACTTAAGGGGGGGAAATGTTTTGTTTTGTTTTTAACCTAGAAAAAACATTTTACAGTGGTACCTCAGGTTCAGTACTTAATTCGTTCTGGAGGTCCGTACTTAACCTGAAACTGTTCTTAACCTGAAGCACCACTTTAGCTAATGGGGCCTCCTGCTGCTGCCGTGCCACCGGAGCACGATTTCTGTTCTCATCCTGAAGCAAAGTTCTTAACCTGAAGCACTATTTCTGGGTTAGCGGAGTCGGTAACCTGAAGCATATGTAACCTGAAGCGTATGTAACCCGAGGTACCACTGTAGTGTAAAAGAAGTGGCAAAGAATCATTCCATGCTGCCACCACTAATGCGGATACAAAAAAGTAAACAATGGTGGAGAGGAACAGGAAGAGTGAGGGGGATGAAATTTCTTGAGCCATTTACATTTACTGCCTTCTCCCTTGGGCAGCCATGGGAAACCAGTGGACCCCCAGATGTTGTTGTACTCCATCATCCCCAATCAGCATGACCAATGGTCAGAGATGATGAGAGTTATAGGCTAATAACATATGGAGTGCTCCTTTGAAGCCATGTCTTGAATTGATTAAATTTGGCACCTTATCTGGTCATACTGCTTTTGGCATGGATTTGGATATTCTTAGGCCCCATGTAAGGGAATGTGTTTGAAGGATTTCTTTTCCATTCAACTGCAAGAATAAGCACTTGTGAAGTTCTTCTTTTGTACATTGGAAGTGATTGTGGAATCGAGAACAACTACCAGAATCCTCATCATAATGTAAAAGAGTTCATATTCTGGATTAACTAATATCTGAAGACCATACACTGTGGAAATTTGGTTTCTTCCATATTAAGGCATTATATTCATATTAAATGATGCAATAGGCCAAAATCAGAATTGCATGGAGGGAAGAAGTTTTGCAGAACAGCAGCAGAGAGCTGAAACCTATTTCAGCCATTTTGAGATCAGTTGCAATTGTATATTTCATAGTTGCCCTGTGTTAAGTGTTTGTTCCACACTTTGGTCTTCTGAGGCATCGTCTGACAATATTTGCAGCACTAAGTGTTACAGTTTCTTCCATTGTAACAGGCAAGACACTCAACTACTTTCAAAGTGGAGAACTTTTGTAAAATAGTGGAAAGGTTGCAATTATTTTTAATTGCTATGTTCCATGGCATAGCAATTTAAACATTACTATAGCTTCCATTTTTAAGCACTCTAATTTGGATGTGCATCGAGCAATATTCTGTCATCGCAGTTTAAGATATATTAAAACTAATTTACAAACTGGTGCATTTAGAGACACTAATGAGGATAAAAGTTCGTTAAAATGAATAAAGATAGTCATGGTGAATATTTATTCCAGGGAAGTGTTGATTGAATTTGCAATCAGGACTATGAAAATGTATATTAATATGTAAGATTATTCAATGTTTTAATTTGCTAACCCCATGAAGGAGGACTTACTATGGAACTGCTGCTATTTTAAAAGGCTTTGTTTTAACTGCTGTTGATTTCATTGTAAGTTTACTTTTGTTTTGTTTTCAGGCTGTTTGTATTATTAGGATTTTATGGAAGCTAGTTTGTATAAGGTTAAGTAGTTGCCTTGCAGTGGGGGAGATCATTGCTCCATCTCAGCACAGCAATAATTATGCCTAGAGCCATAGCTTTAGATTTAAAACATTTTCATTCAGGGTTCTATATTTCCGCATGTTCCAGATACTTTTTTTTTTACAGCGCTCCATTTGATGAATGCATATGACTTTTCATTGCTGGTTTCAATCACCCTCATCACTCACAGGAAGGGTAACATGAATATAAAGGGGCTATGGGACTGTGCCTTTAGCCCTGCTCCCATCCTTATACCCCTCATTTCTTTCCTGCAGTGGGGAGTCCTTTCTGCACATGTAGGCTTCCCTTCCAATTTAGAGAGCCCTTTCTTCCAGGGTCCTGTATTGCACTGTGAGACAAACAAGTAGAAAAGGAGCTATGAGGTGGTGGCAGCAATGGTGTAACTTGCACCCCTTCACACCCACAGTGTGCCAACACATGAATAATGGCCAGTGCTTTTTTGGGGGGGGTATGCAGTACTGACACCTTTTTTTTACATGTTAAAAGTGTGGCAGTTACTGTAACAACTTCATGGTGAGTCCCGGCACCCCCCCCCCAAAAAAAGAGCAATGGTAATGGTTGAATGGCCCATGGCTTTGGCTCTTTAGGTTTAGGGACAGCCAATGTAGTGCTCACCAATTATTTCTGGACTAATAATAATAATAATAATAATAATAATAATAATAATAATAATTTTATCATTTGTATGTCACCCATCTGACTGGGTTGCCCCAGCCACTCTGGGCAGCTTCCAACAAATATAAAAGCACATACATTAAAAACTTCCCTATACAGGGCTGTACAGTGGTACCTCGGGTTAAGTATTTAATTTGTTCCGGAGGTCCATTCTTAACCTGAAACTGTTCTTAACCTGAAGCACTACTTTAGCTAATGGGGCCTCCGGCTGCCGCCAAGCCGCCGGAGCACAATTTCTGTTCTCATCCTGAAGCACTATTTCTGGGTTAGCGGAGTCTGTAACCTGAAGCGTATATAACCTGAAGCATATGTAACCTGAGGTACCACTGTATAGGGAACTCCCATAACCTCTGATTATTAGCAATGCTTGCTGGAGCTGATGGGAGTAAGAGTCCAACAACATCTTTGAGCACCACAAGTTCTCTACCAAGCATTTAGGGTGAAATTTGGTCCCGGGAATAAGTTCCACTTAATTCAGTGTGGCTTACCTCTGAGTAAGGGACGTGGGTGGTGCTGTGGGTTAAACCACAGAGCCTAGGGCTTGCCGATCAGAAGGTTGGCGCTTCAAATCATCACGATGGGGTGAGCTCCCGTTGCTTCATCCCTGCTCCTGCCAACCTAGCAGTTTGAAAGCACGAAGTGCAAGTAGATAAATAGGTACTGCTCCAGCGGGAAGGCAAACGGTGTTTCCGTGCACTGCTCTGGTTTGCCAGAAGTGGCTTAGTCATGCTAGCCACATGACCCGGAAGCTGTACGCCGGCTGCCTCAGCCAGTAAAGCGAGATGAGCGCTGCAACCCCAGAGTCGTCCATGATTGGACCTAATGGTCAGAGGTCCCTTTACCTTTACCTGTACCTCTGAGTAGATATGAACTGCAGTGCCAATGTAGTGCTTTGATGTCTTCCTGTTGTTGTTGTTGTTGTTGTTCTTTTTACAGAGCATAATAATAAAAAATAATAGACAGCACAATAATAGACAGCATAATAATAAAATAATCACAATAAATCTCCCCCTTCACACACCATTGATTATTTAATGGCAGAAGGCCTGTCTGAAGAGGAATGTTTTTCCTAAAGACATGTAATAAGGGCACCAGGTGAGCCTTTTTTAGATTAGTGCTTTCATCAACCCTAAACAAGCACAAAACTTCGGAACTGGAGTAATTTTTCAAAAATGCAAGAATATTAAACTGTTTCTTTACTTTCCCTTCCTCCACTACAGCTGCCCACAAATAGACATCAAGCTAATGTACCTCAAAGTATTGGAAATATAGAGATCTTAAAAGTCTTCCCCCATAGTTACTTGTTCTCTCCTTCTCCCCCTGAAAGCACAACTAAGGAGGTTTAAAGCATTTTGCAGTTTTATTTGAAATGGGTATTATTGTATTCAACAATATTGCTTGAAAAGAAAAGAAACCATTACTATAAAATAAAAGGTATGATTTAGAAAAGAATTAAATATTTAAAATGGACTCTGTGAATAGGGCCAGTCATTTATTTTCAGGTACAAATAGCTAAGCATGTAGTTTTATTATTGCAAATGAGTTCTAAAAATGTGTATTATAGCAGAAACAGGTTTTTAGAACCCCATATCAGAATCATCAAAATGATAAGTGAGAATATGGAAAATACATATTTCATTGATGTTTTGGTGTCCTGGGGGTTCACAGATTTTAGAGGAAAATGCTCCCTATAATTCAACCTGCAAAGGATTTTTTTTCCATTGTCCACTTTCTTTGCCCAAGTCCAGCAACTTGACAGTAACTTGAACCAGGCTGATATGTACCCAACCATATGAATGTCTTGTCAAATAAGAAGGCTGGAATTTTATAAGGACTGGAAGATACTAGGACTGAATAATTGCACTTGGGGGCGATAGGAAGAGGATATTGTCTTCAACTTAGTGAACCTACAAAAAAAAGGGTAGCAGTTAGCAGCATGAAAGAAAAATGCAACTATGCTTTATCCGAAGCTGGAGGGAAATATCTACCAAGTGAGGGGCACTCTTCTGCCACCCTGCTGTCTCATTTTGCCAGCTCTGGGGATTTGTCTCGGAGCATTTCAGTCTTTATGTCATACAGGGATGTGATGTCATATGGCTTGCCTGATGTGGACTAAAGAAATGGTATTTTAAAACAAAGTTTTAAAATGCAGAACCCTTGGTATACATCACAGTCTGCATGGGTGCCCTTGGACTTTAATGCCCCCCCCTTACTATAGTGCAGAGGTTTTCAACCTTTTTGAGTCCATGGCTCCCTTAACCAACTACATTCTTTCTGCCGCTCTCCTCTGGGGAAACGCGCTCCAAGCCTCAGAAGCCTAGTTATGTCACCCCTTGCCTGCAGAGCTGGCAGCCCCCACCCCTCAGCTTCTGGAAACTAGATTCCCAGCCAGTCCCTGAGGCACGTAGGAGGTTTGTAGCCAGGGCTGCTGCAACAAACAGCTGTGCAAGCCTTTGGGAGGCAGAAACGCGAGAGGGCATCAGAGGAGGGAGGGAAAGAAAGAGGGACAGAGGCCAGTGTTGCCTGCAGCACCCCTGACCATCATTCAAGGCACCCCAGGGTGCCACGGCACACTGGTTGAAAACCACTGCTATAGTGGAATAGACAACCACTGAAATTAAGGCTTTACATGCATAGCAGAACCCCCTCAATCCCATGACCATGTGCAGTACATTTTTGACAATGAAGTAATACTGTATTTTTCCGCTTATAAGATGCCCCCATGTATAAGATGACCCCTATTTCTGGGGACTCCAATTTAATAAAATGGGGGGAGATGGCCCCTGTGTATAAGACGTCCCCAAATTTTGGACATTATTTTTTAAAGAAATAAACATAGTCTTATACACGGAAAAATACAGTATTTGTTTGTATTCTTCTTGTCTTTACTACGTTTCACAAGGCAACGCTCCTCAATCTGTTCAATCTACCATATGTAAAAGAAAATCACTGACAACCATAAGCTAAATTGTAAGTGTGGACAGCTATTCAATCTGCCATGAATAAAGCTATGTGTTGCTAAGCATCCTGGCCTTGATATTTAACAAGGTTTTATACCTGGCATTGGATTTAAAGCACAGAAGGCAACAGCACTCTACACCTAGGAATACTCTGTTGCATAATTTTATGCCTCATCAACCCCTCATCTCACATTTTGTACCTGAACTGTGAAAATAATAGGGGGATAATATGTTTCTTTTATCAACCACTTTTGTGATTTACAGAGTCACAGAGTTGGTGAATGACTCTGAAATTGTCAGTTGCTGGATGTTTGTTCCTCCATTATAATAGCTTTAAAAGTGGGTTTTTAATATATATATGGGATGGATGAATGAATTGCTATTATTTCTCATGCAAAAGCTGCTTCCATTATTCCTTTTTGCTTTATTTTACATGTCACATGGAAGGGAGATTGTCAGCAGGCATTTTGTATTTGTGCTGCCATTTCAATAGTTCTTAAAAGAGTCTCCTAAGGTTAATATTGCTAATGAAAACATATTGTTTACATGATAAGCCTGTGAACAGGGAACCTGAGTTCTTCATCCTACTCTTCAACAATACCTATAACATTAGAGAGGCTTTGACAGATATTGTAGCAGAGGAAAAGGTGGACCTGAATGGCAAAAGGATGGAAATACTACGGTCGCTTCAGAATCAGATATATACGGAACTGTTAAGGGGGCTCTTGCACAGTGGTGCAGTGCATAGTTTGCATTAAAGATTTGGTCCCCTGCAGCTAAAATAACCACAGGCAGCAGGACTGGCGGGTGGGTGCTTTTCTCCACGTTTACACATGGAGAATGGTTGCCAGTCAAAATTGCTGAACTTGAACTTGATGCATGTGAAAAAAAGATACTGGAAATCTGGAAAAGGCACAGAGAAGGTCAAACAAGATTATCAAGGGGCTGGAACTACGTCGCTACAACATCATGGGCTATTTAGTTTAGTGGGGAAATGTGAGTACAAGGTGAATGATTGAGGTGCGTCAACTTGGGTAAGGTATGGAGAAAATAAACAGAGACATATTTTTCTCCTTCTCACATAATACTAGACCCTGGTTCTTCCAGTGCAGCTGAAGAGTGAGAGGTTCGGGGAAAACAGAAGTAAGCCCTTTTTCACACAGTGTGTAGTTATATGGAATTCACCATCCTAGCTTTAAAAGAGGGTTTGACAACTCCATGGATGTAAGGCTACCTATGGACTAAGCTACATTAGTAAAGAGAAAGCGCTTTAAATGGGTTATAACACTGACACCAGATGGCATTGTATATAGTTCCGTCTTTCACCAATGAGATTTCCTGCAACCTTTACTGCAACCTTTTTTGTTATGTGTCTAGATCCAGCCTAGGAGAACTCGCCATGATGGCTGTGTGCTCCTTCCAGGAACAGAGGCAACATGCCTCTAAACACAAGTCATTGGGGGAAAGATAGCTGTTGGGTTTATGTCCTGTCTTCTTATTTTGGATCAATGATCTGACTTAGCAGTTTCATATTGGGGTTTTTTAAAAATGTCACCCAAGTACACAGGAAGCAAAAGGAAGGAAGCGCCCACGTTTTTCAGAGAACTCAGGTTTTCTACAGAAGGTAAATAATGAAAGTCATCTGTGTGTAGTGTAGCTTTAAGTAGTACTACCCTGCTGAAGATCAAATCGGTGATTTAGTGCTCCTAAAAAGTACAAAGGTGATGTGTGCTAAGCAGCTGTGCTGCCATTGTTAAGCAGTATGTGAGCACTCAGCAGCAGCACTCGGTTGTCAGCACTTAACAGCTGATCCACATTGATGCTTTAACTGGCTATTTAATGCTGTCCAGCTTTAGTGCTGAAGAGCTTGATCAATGAGGAATCTGGCCTCAGTTCGATTTTACTTAGTTCATAAAAGAAAGTGCAAGAAAACAAAAGGTTTTTCTTTCTTTTAACAATATGCTGATTGGAACTATCTTCTTTGTTCATGTGCACCCTTCCAAAATGATCTGAAGCTTCAAATTTTGGTTATTTTTAAACTACCAAGTGCCACACGCTTACAATATGCTTGATTGCGATGGAGGACTTGCCTACAATCACAATACAAAAAGTTTATTCTTGAGAAGAAGAGTTTAGTCCAATTTTCTTGAATCTAAATATTACAAAGAGCTTTAAGAAAGCTCATCCTTTTGAGAGGTTTCTACTGTAACACACACTTACCTGGGAGTAAACCCTGTTAAACTCAATGAGCTTACCTCTGAGTAGACATGTATATGCTTGCCTAATCTCTGTATAGTTCTGAGGCACAGGGACTATTACAAAGGTATACTAAAGGACACAACATATGATGTCAAAGTTTAGTGTGGCATCTGAAAAACAGATTTATTACTAGCAAATTATTTATTACTAGTGATTATTGAACAACTCCCCAGTGCTATTAATCCATGGATTATGCTACAATTTGGGATGCAAGGAGGCAATGATTTCCATCCTGTCCCATGTTCATTGTTATCAGGGCTATTTATGTTCTGCTACTGTTAGGGTCCTCAGCTGCAGTGCTTTTTTAAACTTAACCCAGGGCTCCCCAGTGCCCCACTGGCAACATTTTGCGAAGCCCATAGACCCAAATAAGTACAGATATAGATAGATAGATGATAGATAGTTAGATAGATGATAGAGAGAGAGATGAAAACACAGAGCAGGATAAGGTACAGAAAAGCACAGTTGGTGCCAATCCAACACAGGGAGTGTTTATTGACTATACTTTGACTTGGGTGTAGGAGGGTGACCCCAACATCACCCCAATTCGCTTTGTTATTCATTACCTACACAGAACAAACAAACACCCCAATATATACATCCTATTACTGATGGACAAGCACCCTTTCCATGAGTGATGGGGGGGGGAATACTTTGAAGCGAAAGATTCAATGGAGCACACATACTCTCAAATAACTACTAACAGTTGACAATATTTGCTGTACGTTTCCCATGCTTGTTTCACTCAATCTTTGTGGAGTTATCTCTAAATAAAAGAAAATACAGTGCTTTTCTTTCGAATTGACCGCAAGAGCATCCTAAATATACATAATTTGTCACAAAATGCCTTTAAAATAATGGGAATGTGTGAGGAGTAGCTGTTCTGATTATCACTCTCAAGTTTTTAAGGCCATGTCTATTTTTGACTCTTTGCTTCTAGGCTTCATAAGCACATCAGTCCTTTCCTCTTTCCATAGTGTAAGGTGAGGTGTTTGCTATGTATGCATATAGGTCTGAAGTGGCTCAGATTCCTTCTTGGATTTGCTTCCCTCTGCCCATGTCCTGTTATTTCAAAATCATGATGTAACAGGTGTAACTTTTACACTAAGCAGGCACCTCAAAATTCACTTAGTTTCAAGCTCAGAGGAAGAACATATGGTTTCCATGCAGAGGGTCCCAGGTTCAACCCCTGGCATGTCCCAAGTTGGGCTGAGAAAGATTATTGTCCAACACAGCCAATGTTTGTCTGTATAGACAATACTGAATTAATGAGCCAAGGTCCCGCTTTGTTGCACGGTTTGCCAATAGCATTCTGTGGCTTCTGTTAATTAAATAAAATGTGTTTAATGCAGATATACGGTGAACAGGGTTCCACTCACAGGACTGTCCTATTGATGAATAAAAAAATTTATCCCACTTTCTTCCCCCTCCAAAAAATTATGCAGACCAGTGATGTAAGAAACTATAGAGGACATGGGAATCAACAAAACTGAACTACATCCTCAGTTTGATAAGCAGGAGTCTCTGGTGAATCAAAGGCCCATTCATGATGGAATGAGCCCTTCCTTTTGCAAAAAGGCAACTCTGAATCCAAGCCAAGGGAGTGAGATTTTTCTTCACCTGCGTTCATGGATTGTGCATCAAATTCTTCCTTTGAGTGTGTCCTTTGACATCTAATGTTTTACACAGCAGAATGTACTAGAAAGTTAATGCTTTGTTGTCAGTGTTGTTCACAATGTTTTTAGACCCAAGAATTTGAATTAAATTCTTACATCTCTCTGTGACATTCTAAATGCTGATTAAAGGCACAAAGGCCTATACAATTCAGCTCTCATGCTTACTTACTGAGCCAGTGCTTATTGATTCCTGTTCCTTTCTGGTGGTCGAAATTGTGTGTTTGCTTCACTTTTCAAAGCACAATGTTGACATTGTGGCAAATAGAGTAAAACAATGAACTCTTTGGTTAGATGGGAACCAGCAAGCTGCATAAACTGCCCTACTGAGTTGTTTTGAGGATAAAGGGGATGATTCCATGGATGCCACCCTTTGCTCCTAGGGTAAAAATGTTCTAAACAAGCAAGCAAACAAGTTTATAATGTAGTGTGAGGCGATAGCTTCCCCACTGAAGTGGGTGTAGAGTACTAGTCAGAAACGAAACAAGGATGAAGAGGAATTTGTATTTTTCAGATCTGTGGCAGAATAACAAATACTGTTTCCTCTGTCCCCAGATCCCTAAACAGTAGAAAGTCTTAGGGCAGCTTTATAAAGGCAATTTCCTTCCAAGGCAAGTCGACTGGAGCTAACTTGAAGTGTTTTTTTAAAAATATTTGAATATATCCCCTATTTATTTGGTTTTGTTTAGGCTGCCCTATATCAGATGTGGGTGGCGCTGTGGTCTAAACCACTGAGCCTAGGGCTTGCCGATCGGAAGGTCAGCAGTTCAAATCCCCATGACAGGGTGAGCTCCTGTTGCTCGGTTCCTGTTCCTGCCAACCTAGCAGTTCAAAAACACGTCAAAGTGACAGTAGATAAATAGGTACCGCTCCGGCGGGAAGGTAAACGACGTTTCCGTGTGCTGCTCTGGTTTCACCAGAAGCGGCTTGGCCATGCTGGCCACATGACCTGGAAAAGCTGTCTGTGGACAAACATTGGCTTCCTCGGCCAGTAAAGCAAGATGAGCGCCGCAACCCCAGAGTCGTTCACGACTGGACTTAACTGTCAGGGGTCCTTTACCTTTTATATCAGAAGCTTCTAGGGTGGCATTATGTGATGTGAACCAAAGATATGCACCAGTCCCCCAAAAGAACAGTGAAACACTTTGCTGGTTCCCAAAGACTTCTTCTGGCCACCTAGCCCTGTATTGTCTTTTGCTGTAGGAACTC
Organism: Podarcis liolepis; assembly: GCF_965112155.1. Lineage (NCBI taxonomy): Eukaryota > Metazoa > Chordata > Lepidosauria > Squamata > Lacertidae > Podarcis > Podarcis liolepis. Next base: position 44,387,347 of record NC_139564.1, on the reverse strand, counting down.
ACTGCAAGCTGAGTTAATGGCAAATCAAACATTTTTCTTAATGAGGCTTGGGAGTCTGCACAGAGGGGTAACTCACCCCAGCCAGGCTACACTTCTGAGTCAACTGTTCAGGAAGCTATGGCAAATTCTCCAACAGTCCTCCAATGAAAATAGGGATGTCCTATTCAATAATAATAATAATAATAATAATTTTTACTATTTACACCCCACCCATCTTATTGGGTCACACCAGCCACTATGGGCGTCTTCCAACATATATAAAAACATAATAAAACATGAACCATTTAAAATCTTCCCAATACAGGGCTCCCTTCAGATGACAGGGGGTCACATACCCTCCAGTGAAAGTAGGGACATCCTACCATACCCTCCAACATTTCTCCAATGAAAATAGGGACATTCTAGGAAAGGTGGGACATTCTGGGATTAAATCAGGAACCGGGACAGCTTCTGTAAATCTGGGACTGTCCCTAGAAAATGGGGATACTTGGAGGGTCTGCTATGGCCTCCTAGGTCATACCTCTTTCTTTTAAAGGAGACACAGGCCAGATATTTAATAATGAGCACACAGGAAGCCCCAATAATTCAGAGGAAGTTTGTTGCTTCTGTCCGCTCAGATTCAAATCAAACAAATGGTTCAGCTCCCATCTTTCAGATAGTTGTAGCTTTAACTATACTCCTCTGGTGGCTTTTAGATGAAGGCTAGTATGATAGGCCAGTAAAGGGAATGCTTCAGCATTTCTTCTTAACAACATCACTCTCTGTCCTTCATCCTGGCAACCAAGAGGCATGATCAGAGTTCAAGGACACCTTTCACCCAGGCAAAAACATTCAAGAAGGGTATGAAGCAGGGTTGGTGAGAGATGTGACCTGAGGAGGCCACTTGTGGCCTGGGGACAGTACCAAGAGAACCTTAGGCTTGAGGTTCCCCAACCTTGTATCAGGGCTTGCCCAGGAAATTCTGAGGGCTGAGGTGAAGGACAAGATGGTGCCTTCCCCCATTTATAAGTACAACACCCAACTAGACTGGCAACAGAATCTTACTTTGACACCAGCAATGGGTCCTCCACTGAACCTGAGTTTAGCTTAGGGAGCATAGAGCAGGCCACTTGGTATTCACAGCTCTGCTCACTTCTTGCCCCTAAGCAGCTGCCTCCCTCTGCCCAATGGTAGGGCCAGCCCTATTTGCTATTGCAAATATTTGCTAATTCTTGGTATGACAGAACAGCACGGTCCATAACAATATACTGAAGCATCAGTTGCTGCCACTGCAGAAGTTTGAGCTCTGCTGAAAGATTTCCATGTGGATTCCATTCTCCGTGCCTACCTGTGGAAAGGCAAAGGCTGCCTTTATTCCTACCACATGTGAAGCTCGACAGGCTGAATACCCATGGAAGGGTTATTAACCTTTGCCTAAGTAGGAATGTAGAACTGTGTCAAATAAATTCTAGCTGACATGAACACAGAAGATGAATGGGTCACAAAATCTGACCTAATTAGGTATTACCCCCTGGAGTCTGATGAACAGAGATGTAACATGATCACAGCAGAATCCCTAGATAATTGAATGTAATTGAATGCCTAAGGTATTGTGATGGCCAGCTAGCTACATCAATATTAATTTAAGGCAGAATTCTTTCTTACAGAGATGGCCCCATATTGCATTGACTTTAAAGACCATGTTGAATATTTTACAAAAGTGTGTGGGTTGGTTGTCTTTCAAGTTTAAGCATGTGGTTAATATTCCTCATAGCCAGAGAAAATAAAAGTGCCTGTTTATTTTTATCGTTGGTGCCAAAAAATTAGAAACAAATACAGATCTATTTAATTAGCTATTGGAGGAAAAAACAAAAGAAAGCCACCACTAGAAAATGCCTCAGACTGCCTGAAGTACTTAAACTGCTCTTGGTAAATGGGTCATGAGGAACTGGAAAATCCACTATGGCGGGGATTGGGAATCAACAATCGATCCAATCAGATGTGCACCTGATTTTGTTTCAATAGAAACAATGGGATTTATGCTTCCCAAGAGCCATACAACCATTGGTATCTTGACCCATCAAGATGAATGTGTGGATAGTTGGGCTAGAAGGCATAACCTCAGGCCTCCCAGAGGCTCCCATCTGCAGAAGAAAGGGAACATTATGTACCCAACGAGCTTAGGACATGAGGTCAGGATCGTGCTGCAAAGTCCTTCTTCTCTCCCCTGCCCACCAAGGAATGACGTCCCAATGTTCAAAACTCCAGTACTTTAACTTGCAGGTTGGCTTAAGGAGCCTTACAAATTACAAGCAATATTTTGGAGAACAGGATGTAGAATAACAAATCCATATCATATTTTTTTTTTAGCATCAGTAGTATAGCAAAAGCCATTTCAGTCCACAATTATCTGTTCACTTCCCTCCCTCCCTTTCTATCTGCCTTCACTTGGACTGCATGTGAATTTAAAATAGCTGGGTTAATTAGTACTGTGCTGCATTTTCACTCTGTGAAATACTTCTGGGTGCAAGTGGCAAGTGCAATGTACCTCTGAAACAACTCTAATGCACTCTGTCTTTTCTCCCCCACCCATTTCTCCTTTCTTTTCTTATAAAGAATATTTCAAGTACAAACACATAGATCCACAATAAAAAAATATAGCAAGCAGAAGGTAACTTCAGAGATTTATAGATTTGCAATGGGGGGAAAAAGGAGTGAATAAACTTCTTGGTTGTCTTTATTATATCACTCCTAAAAATGATATTGTTGAACATTGTTCTAGTATATAATTAATAAGAAGCATTTGTCAATAAGACTTTTATTTCCCTGTCTGCCTATGCTACCAGCAAGCTTCACTATATATACACCACATTCTCAATTCTATTCACCCAATCTCTCAGTGATTATGCTTCTTTTTATGTGTCTATTTTGAACCACAGTGATCCTCCTCTCTCCCTTACCAGTCGGCACTTTCCTTGTTATTCTTGACATAATTCAGCTCATCAGAGATCATGTTGTCAATGTGGTTAGGTCATTGTGCCATGTAACCCGTCAGAGTTAGCTATGAGATAAGGGCCAATGAAAGCAATCATGTGTGGACACCAGCATGGCTTGTGATTAATGATACCCATGTAATAGGAAAGAGATGCTTACCTGAGCTGAGGAAGTAGTGGTAGAACACTTGTTTTGCATGTGGACAATCCCAAATTCAATCCCTGGCAGCTCAAGTTAAGAAGATCAGACAGCAGATCATGTCTCTGTGGCTCTGCTCAAGACCAAGGAAAACTGCTGCTAGTGAAAAAAGACAATTCTGGATTATATGGCCAAATATTCTGCTGTAAAATAATAGTGGTGTGCAGCAGCTTAATATGGGGTTTAATAGTCAGGTGAATGGGTGATTCTAGGATCTGCTCTCTTCCGGAGTTGAACCATGATGCCAGTACCATCCAACCCCAAATCAGATCAGGGACCCAGATCATAGGCTTTGCAAGAAGAGAGGTTTTACAAAATGTTGCCTGAAGAGCACTATTTAAGCTTTTTTAATAAATAAAACCCAGAAGTCTTCAGAACCCCACATAGCCCTATATCAGAGACCTGTGACCTGTTGGAGGAAACCGGAAACAAAGGTTGGTGAGAAGCTGCAAAGTTTTTAAAATTGCAGAAACAACAACAACAACAAAATGCACAAACAAGTATGCACACCGGTTGTCTACCTCTTAATTTTTATTAAGGCAAGAAAGAACAATAGACAATCCTCTGTTCTGCCACTCATAAGAAATTATGGAGGAAGGTGTTTAGCGGGAAAGCCTATGGGTCTGTTTGGCTGCAATTTGGTAGACTTTATCCGCTCTGGAAGCGGGTGGCGCTGTGGGTAAAACCTCAGCGACTAGGACTTGCCGATCGCATGGTCGGTGGTTCTAATCCCCACGGCGGGGTGCGCTCCCATTGCTCGGTCTCAGCGCCTGCCAACCTAGCAGTTCGAAAGCACCCCCGGGTGCAAGTAGATAAATAGGGACCGCTTACTAGCGGGAAGTAAACGGCATTTCCGTGTGCTGTGCTGGCTCACCAGAGCAGCTTTGTCACGCTGGCCACGTGACCCGGAAGTGTCTTCGGACAGCGCTGGCTCCCGGCCTCTAGAGTGAGATGAGCGCACAACCCTAGAGTCTGTCAAGACTGGCCCGTACCAGCAGGGGTACCTTTACCTTTATCCGCTCTGGAGGGGCTCCTCTGCCTGTAAATTTTATCAACTTTGACCCAAAAGAGAAAAAGTTACAACCATTTTTAGGTTCTCCATCATAGTGAATGGGGGAACGGAGAAAGACAGAGCTTCATTTTACACAGAACAACTCAGGAATGGAATTGCTGATCAATGTGGAGAGCACACAGAGTGCCTCAGAAACAGACCAAAAATTTGGAAAATGCATGTATAGAAGGCAAATCTTGGAGGACCATGCATACTTCTACCATGTGCCATCTTGCCTAACCAAACCCAGTGTTTTAAATGAAGACCACACACAAGTGATGATGTCTCCCAGCACTTCAGAGCCCTAAGAAGTGCAACCACTGTTTGTATGAAGTGCACAGAAAAGTTGGAGGCAATCTTTCTTCCCACTTACATTTACAGAAGGAAAGAGGAACACTAAGAGTTGTATCAAGATCAGGAATGGTCAACTGGTGCTATCACCGCCTCTCACCAGTAGCTACAGTAAAAGGGAAGCCCTGTTTGACAGGGAGAGAAAGTTTTCTTCCAACTCCATGCTGCAGTTCATACACAAAAGAAAAGGCTGCATTTTCATTAGTGGTGATTGGCGATAGATTCTTGGACTGGAAACTCAAGCAGTGTTCAGCTGATGTGAAAGTAAATGTATGTGAGGTTATGGGGGTAAAAGCTTTTAGTTACAAATGTGCTCATTAAAGCTGCAGGGAATATGCCCAGCTTGTCAGATGGACCATGACAAGAAATTTCTTAACTGAAATGATTGAAACATTAAAGTAAATGTGAGACTGACTAATTTCGGTCAATTAGAACAAGAAATAAGCTACAAAGAAACATATGACTGGAACAAATCCTATTGTAGTGTCTCCCCCCCACCCATTTTTTTAATTGGACCTATAGTGCAATCCTAACTATGATTACTCACAAGTAAGTCCTACTGAATTCAGTAGGGTATTCTCCCAGGTAAGTGGAGTTAGAATTGTTCCCTTATGTGTTCATTTGGGGCTTTGTTTCTAATAGAGACTTCATTTATTTTTGTAGCTCATTCCATTTTTCAACCTAGAGAAAGGGAATTACTATATACCAACTACCTTGTAAATGATGGGTGTGGATCATAAAATTGTCAATCATATAATTTTCAAGCCAGCCAAGCTCATATACCAGATTTGCCTCATTCAAGAAGTGGAAGGTTCCAGTGGATAAATAAATCAATTTCCATGCAGTAGATTAAAATCCGTTTGACTGGAACAGATTCAAGCATACTTGTTGCTTGCACTGGATTCTTTTTTTTAAATAGGACCTTAGTTCATAGAGCGAATTGCTTCCATCCATTTCACCAGTTTGTGAACTGGCCAAGCTCAAAATGATGTGCTTCAGCTTCCCAACTGGCAGAGCAGCTCCTGTGGTTAAGAGCAGAATAAATAATGTCTATTGGCTTATTGCTTGCACAAAGCTTACTCTTCTTCATCTAAGTAAGAGGTGATGCTATCAAGGCAGAGGCCCCATCAAATGAGAAAGGATGTTCCATGTCCCAGACTAGGGCAAGGAGTGGATTTCCCCCACCTATTAGAGTAAGCAAGGTAAGAATTGCTATAGGCCTGGTGTGGCAAAGAAAGTGGGTGGGGGGTTAGTGAAGCCCTTTATATGGCAGTCAATGGATTCTCATTTGGCAGTTTTAGGCAGCTTGAAGTCTCATCTCCCTTATCTCAGTGGGTAAAGAAGTAGAACTTAGCTGAGTGTCATCTCAACGTTCCATTGCATCCCAAACTGGCTTCCTTTATAAAGAGGTGCATATTCAACTGAAAACAGCTCAGATCTCCACACAGGAGACTGTAACATGCACCAACCCAGAACAGCAGAACTGCAACCATTTGGTTCACAGGCTACTGCAATTAGGCAGTGATTAGTTTCCCCAAAGAAATTTGATATTGTCAGTACAATTTCTCTAATAAATTGACAATTTAATCCTAATTAAATATGCATTTTTTACTCCCATGTTGCACCACCTAGAAATGTCCCATTTCAACAATCTGTCTTGTTTCCAAAAGGCATTCCATCCAAAAGGAAGAACCAACTTGACAGTAATAATTTTCACCCTGTTTCTTAAGCTATGTTTTCACATGTCATCTGATCAAGTGACAAGTTCAGCGCATGGTATTTCCTGGTAACACTGGGAAACACTCCTGTCTAAAAACTCCTGTCTAAGAACAGATGCTGGTCACTGCAGACATTGCTGAGCTAGAAGGATCAATGGTCTGGCTTGGTAGAAGACAGCTTGCCATATTCCTAGATCAAATGGGAAGGCCTATAATAACAATAATCAGAAGGCAAGTCTGAATGTTGGTGGCTGGCAGGTAGCAACTTTTGTTACAGATTTTATTAGATTGAGTTTAATTACTTAGTGCCAAACAGCTTGAATGATTTTATGCACCATGAAATGCACCTGGTGATCTACTGTATAATTCTCCCCCACCCCCATTTTTTTTTATTAAAAAATGCAAAGGACCCCTGAAAGTTAAGTCCAGTTGTGAACGACTCTGGGGTTGTGGCGCTCATCTCGCTTTACTGGCCGAGGGAGCCGATGTTTGTCCCCAGACAGTTTTTCTGGGTCATGTGGCCAGCATGACTAAGCCGCTTCTGGTGAAACCAGAGCAGCGCACGGAAACGCCATTTACCTTCCCGCTGGAGTGGTACCTATTTATCTACTTGCACTTTGACATGCTTTTGAACTGCTAGGTTTATAGGAGCTGGGACTGAATGACGGGAGCTCACCCCGTCGTAGGGATTGGAACCGCTGACCTTCTGATCGGCAAGCCCAAGGCACAGTGGTTTATACCACAACGCCACCTGTGTCCCTATTTATTATTATTATTATTACTGTCAGTCAAAGTACAAGCCCTGTTGCACCAATACCTTATGTGTTATATAATGCATTGTATGATTCTAGGCTAATTTCTGTGCTGTGCAAAAGTACATTTACTTATTTTGTTGCTGGTTCCAGATTCAGATGGCACCTGAACAGGCCTGAACTGAGATGTTTTTGCTTTATTATGTAATTTGAATGCCAGTTCAAAGTTGGCACAACAGCATTCTGTAATTATGAGGTACAGTTTTAATGGATGCCCAGCAGCGACCCAGACATCACTTGGGAGAGATATGGAAGATTTAAAGTTATTGTCTCTTCATAACGCAGGTCAAATAATTCTCCAAATGACATAAAACACTAATCCCCTCCAAGCCTCTTAGCTACTTGAATAAACCCACAGTGTAACTCTCTGGCTACTTAGCTAAAACATCTATGGCAATTACAATGTCAATAAGCTAGAAGAGGATGAATGGTTCTGTAAAGAGCATTTTTCTTTCACTGCCAAGTATACTCCTTAAGAGAAAGGTGTTTCATTAGAATTTCATCCTGTGCTGCTCTCTGCTGAGAAACCTAGACAACTATTTCATTTGCTGTATATGTCATTTAAAGCCTCATTTATCTCTTACTTTGAGGAAAAGAAACTTGGGAGTGCTTTCACATTTTTCCAATGAAGAGGGGTAAGATCAACCCTGGGTGCACTTTCCATTGCAAAAGTTATACAGCAGTAGACCTACATTAACCCATTTAAGAAAATTCTTGTGAAAAGATCAGCTCATAGGAAACATTTCTACCTGCAAGCCGATGGCTACTATGGCACACCAAGCTCAGGTCATATCTGTAGGTCATATCAGCATTAAATACATATTATGCCATTGTGAAATTGCTAGCTCAGAACCACTGGCGGAGGAAGCATGGGGAGCACACCACCCCCGACACCACAATCCCAGTGGGGTGCCATCGTGGCTGCCCCCCCCCCTGTGCTGGGCGCCACGCCCCCGCAGGCGGCGCACCACACCCCCAGGACTTGCGGCAAACCCCTGCAGGCGGCGCACCACGCCATGCCCCCAGGACGCCCGCCCACCACGCCCACACCTGCTTCCTGCCCCCGGTGCCAGAGCATGAAGCTCCGACACTGCTCAGAACCTAGATCTCTAGACATAGGCTGCATTCACATGTTGGGGTTTATTGTATTAATTTAACTGATCATAAGACTAGCATTATTATGTTCCCTTCCATTCATTTTCTGGAAGTGGCTTTTACGTCGTGCAAAAATCTCAACTATAATGTGCAAAATAACAGAAACATCAGGAAAATGGAATAAACAGCAGTGTGAATGCTGGCATAGCGGTGAGACATTTACTTTGCTCATTGTTCCTGACATTGTGACATTTTTTCCTGGTTAGCGGGAGAACTATTGAAATAATGAATTGGACATTATTATTATTATTACTACGGCTACTGCCTCTTTAGCCTCTCCAGTCTGCTTTATAAACCCAGGTCTGCAACAAAATTAAACGGAAGCCAGCTTTCATTCAATACACACACATTTCAGGACTCTGAGAGAGGTTCACCAGCAGAGAAAGGGAGAGAGATAACTGAAATGTTTGGTTGTGTTAACTATTAAAGTATCCTTACTGCTTTGTTGCTGTCTAGGGTCATAAAAGAAATATCGGTTATCCTGAATTCTAGCACTCACATGAATGAATTTAGATATTAAAGCCAACCCTAGACTCTCTTAATTTCAAATCTAGAACCCAGATTAAAGAAAGTCTCAGACATCACGGGAGTAATTTTAAAAGACGTCATCATTGTGAATTGCAATTATTATTCTACCACAGTCAAAGGTTAATATGGTTTTCACTGCTAAATTGCTTCACTTCAGTCAGTGTTCCTTTGCCATTGAAATAAAGTTTGGCACTGAAAAAACATTACAAAGCTATTAAACGAGCATATGTGATATACCGGGGTTATTACAAGAGGGCAAAGATTCTACAGTCTGTGAGAAAAGAGGGGTTATCTGTTGCCGTAGCACCCTCCAGGCCTTGCATCACTATAGAACCAAAGCTGCCTGCAGAAAAAGGTTTGTTTCCTGGGTTTCCTTTCCTTATTTTTACCATGCTACAATCTAGAAAGGAAGAATGTTTATTATTATTATGGCTAAGCAGCCAGCATGAGCTAGAAAGAACATGGTAGGATGCAGAGGTCATGGACCATGCAGCTTAATGCAAACTTTGTGAAAAACAAATTGAAGTTGTGCAGCACTTCACCGCTCACACAGATCACACATTTGTTAAGGACATAATAAGAGACTACTGGATCAGGCCAAAGGCCAAGCAGATGTTCACAGGATGCCTGCAAGCAGAACCTGAGTCCAGTAGCCGTGGAGATAGAATATAGCCATTGTTTTAGGCTGCCTTGGTTTGATGTAGAGGCTGTGAACTGTTGACATTTTGCCAGAAGTGAAGTATTGTAGACAACTCAGTGGCTTTGTTATTATTTTATTATTACAATTCTTTATTAAATTTGTATACTGCCCTTCATCCAAAGATCCCAGGGCAGTTCACAAGAGAAAAATGCAAAATAAGAATGCAAAATACACAAAAAACCAAAAAACAAAAAACCCCACAAATGGCCTCCCTTCCGCAAACATATTTTAAAAGCCATAGGAAGTTTATCAGCTCCCCCCTTTTTTTTTGGCCTTACATTTTTGCCTTACATAAAGATATGTACTGAAGGTGCCAGGTGATTCTTCCTGGGGAGAGCGTTCCACAAATGGGGAGCTACCACGGAAAAGCCAGGGTGATGATCACAGGGTCCAGGTTGTTTCATGTGGCGGTTCTTGAAGTATTGTGGTCCTGAGCTGCTTAGAGCTTTGTAGGTCAAAACCAACACTTTGAACTGGGCTTGGAAACCAACTGGCAGCCAGTGCAGTGAGGCCAAGTTCGGTGTAAAATGCTCAAACTGTCTTGTCTCAGTGAACAACCTGGTCACCAAATTCTGCACGGGCTGAAGTTTATGAACTGTCTTTCAGAGGCAGCCCTACATAAAACATGTTGCAGTAATCTAACCTAGAGGCTACCAGATGTGTTGTTGTTTATTAATTTATTATCTTCTATTTCTTAAAATGCTCAGAATGTTATCCTTTCTTTCTTAAATCTTAAAAAGGATTCATGGTTGCTTTTAAACATGTTTGATCATCTATATCATAGATGATTTCAACAAGCCATGGACTAGAGCTTTTTGAGTGTGCAAGTCCAAAAGGCCAAGTTGTGAGGCACAAGAAGGAAATAAACCCATCCAAATATTATTTGGAGTGGAAGTAAATACATCCTACCTTATCAAAATGCCTGAAAAATGTCAGGCCCCCCTTTTTTTACTCTAAACCTTACCTGTTATTTGACATTTTATTATCTGAGAAGTGTCTGTATAGTTTATGAAAAGTGTGGGGGAGGTGGTTTAGAATTTGTTGTAATAATTAATTGCTTCTCTATCTGCTTCTGGGTGACTCAGAAATGAACCAAGTATGTCCTTTGGTTATCAAATAACTTAATTGGAAGAAGTTATGAAAACTGTCTGTTCACTGCACCATGAATTTTTTATCTTGAATACAATCTTAAATAAATTTTCATCATTTGCTTGCCCAATTTGCTTCATATTGCTTCACTTAACCCTGTCCAGTGGGGGGAAAACATTTTTGCCTGGTATTTGTGTGTATATATTTTTTAAAGTAAGAAAGGACTGTGGTTGTACATTACTATGTTTGACACACAGCATGTGGCTCATTTCTCTCCCTTCCCAACCTCATGTTCCAAACTCCCCCATGCAAGTGGTAAAACTCAAGTGCAGTAGTATTGGGTTACACTTTTTGAATGGAATATACCCTGTATTTTTCGCCCTATAGGATGCACTTTTTCCCCTCCAAAAATGAAGGGGAAATGTGTGTGCGTCCTATGGGGCGAATGCAGGCTTTCGCTGAAGTCTGGAGAGCGAGAGGGGTCATTGCGCACCAACCCCTCTCGCTCTCCAGGCTTCAGGAAGCTATCCGCAAGCCTTGGAAGCCTGGTAGGAGTTCCCGCCGGGCTCCCAAGGCTTGCGGACAGCAGCCTGCAGCCCAAAGCCCGTGGAGCGCAGCACTGTGCACTCCGGGCTTCAGGCAGCTCTCCGCAAGGCTTGCGGATAGCAGCCTGTTCTGGGGGCTGGGGTCGGGGGAAGCTCAGGCGGGGGGGGGAATATTTTTTTTCTCTTTATTCTCCCCCCCAAAAACTAGGTGCGCCCTATGGGCCGGTGCGCCCTATAGGGCGAAAAATACGGTACCAGCCTTCCCCAGCTTGATGTAGATATAGACAGACAGGGCCACAGTGAGTGAGGGGAAATGCACTTTCTACTGTCACATTCGTAGAGAGAAGCTCTTTGCACTTCTCCTCTCTTCAGAAGGAATGGAAGATCCGATGAAATGTGGGCATGTTTAAGGAGTGTGTTCAATACCAGAGAGACCAAGCCAATGCAAACAGTAACTCATCAGGAAAAGCAAAACAGTTTCTCGTGCACTGTGGATTTTTAAAGGGGTACTTACCTTTTCAGGTGCCATAGGTGGTACTGGCCGCTACACTGGCATTCATGGGCTTGGCGACCCTTGTTATAGCATATACAGGAATAAGTAAAGGCCTACACCAGAGTTGTTATCTGGCATATGCTAATATAAACCAATGCTTCTGATGTTGCTTTGGAACTGTAGTTGGCATACAGCTTCTAAACTCCTTTTCTTTTTCTTTTCTTTTTGCTGAAACAGCAAGTCTTTGCTTCAACTTGAAAATGGATTAGCAAATGTCAATGATAAAACCTTTCCATTGACTTCTCTTTCCCACCCCCACTTTTTTGGAAGATACAGTGATCCAGCAGGTTTTCTTATTTTTCTTCTCTCTAAGAAGGTATCTTTACACATTAAAGCTGATTTTGCGGAGGACAGAGAAATCAATATAGAGTTTGGAAAAGAGATACTAGAATTAGGACCTTGGTAGATATGAACATGAGAGCATTAAACAAGCCCCCTTTTATCAGGGTTGGGGAACTTGTGGCCTTCCAGACATTGCTGGACTCTAAGTTCCATTAGAGTTCCCATCCCTGGAGCTCATAAAAGTCTACGGCACAATAAACCACTTAGGTCTAAGATTGCCAGCTTGTTTCTGACTGGATGCCTGTGGTTTTTGTTTTTGTTTTAATGCCAGAACAGGAAGCACTTAAAGAAGTGAAGTTTCCCATATCTCAGTGGACCTTCATGAGGAAATACTATATCTGCTGAAGTTCAGGCATGCTATCAAGGCATAAGTACCCTGTCTCCTTCCAAAGGTGACAGCCCTACCTGATGTTATATCAGTACCACTGGCAATATAGTTGTGATGGCACTGAAAGTGGTGTGTGGTGCTGCTGTAGCTAGAGGACCCCTTTGGGTCTGGCAAATAGTCACCTGCCATGCTCTCTGCCAATTGCAATTCCATTACAAAAAGGTACTACTCAATAAAGATTTTCACCAACACAGACAGTTCTGCGATGAACAAGGTGCTCTTAAGAACTGAGTCCGATATTGCTGCTTCTACAGCTCTCATAGCACAGCCAATTGACTCATCAGCCTAATTAAAATTATTAGAATGGTGTAGTTTCAATAAAGGGAACAGTAGGGGCCCAGTGGATAATGCTTCCTCAAAGCCTTCTCCATAAATGATTCAGAAAACAATGACATCTATGTTTCAGAAGTGCCTTAAGATATTCATCCAGAAAGGGGGAAAAGGAGGGGAAAGGCACTACTGCTAAAAAAGAAATGCTTAACAGCAAAAAAAAAAGGGGGGGGGGACTTTACACAAAACACATTCTTCTCCCTGACAATTCTGTATTAAATGAGCAAATCAGGGAGAATATGTATGAGCTTGATGTTCAATTAAAGCATTTTTACTGTCTCTTTGTTATGCTCAAGAATAACAGCCTGAATTGAAGGCATAACTAGACTCCTTCAGCATAATGATTTTGTGAACTTTCTGCTGGATACAAAGGCATCATAATTTCATAAATTATCTCCATCCCCACTGGAGACCTATAAATAACAAGGAATTTACTGCTTCAGCATGTGAGATCAGATTCTTTAAAAAGACATAATCAAAGTAATGTACAATGCTCAGAAATGAAGGCTCGCATCTTGCAATGAAACCCTTTATCAGTCATAGCACTACCTGTGCCTGTTTCATTGCTGGATCAGGACCAAGCTTGCTAATTATGGCCTTAATTATTCTCACCCACTGAGCTGAACATTCTCTTTGCATCTAGAACAGTCCACTTAACAGGCCACTTCTGAACATCTTACAGCTATCATATTATTTAGGTTTCATTTGAAGAAAACTAACATAGGTAAAGTTACCCTACTTTGTTCTAAAGTGGAGACAGGTCCATTAAGACAAATGGGGCAGTACCCCACCAACCTCAGATGCCCTGACCTGCCCATACTATTTTTTCTTAACTACCAGTCCAGAGGGTGGCATTGGCTGTCAGCTTCCTCCTCCTTAATCTCCATGTTGCACTCAGCTTGGATGGGGACAAAACTAGAATTACCGGTAGTTGGCTCTGATTGCCATTGGCTCTGGTTCCACTGCTTGTTTGGGCTCCCTGCCTTCATCCCTACCAATTCTAATGGGTACCAGGCACCACCAAGTTAAGGTATCCAATTCTGGATGAATGCTTAAAGCAAATTGTAACTTAGGATCATTACTTATCTTTTTCATGGACAAGCACCTTTGTCTAAAAGCCACATGACAACTAAAGCTGTTCCCATCACCATTCTGGGAATAAGTTCTTTTGCTTTTCTTCCTTGTAAAGACAAAGTCTCCAACTGAATGGACAAAGTGTGTGTACATACAATTCGTATACATTTATGGGTACACAGGCAGGGGTAGCAGCCTTGACTGGGCATGACCTTGCTCTCCTCTGTTCCTTGAAGAACATCTGAAGAGGGCAAATGCCAAGTGATTTCAAGGCAGTGGAGGCTAGTCCATTGGGTCAAAGGGGGCACTGCTCCACCAACCTTATTCTGCTCTCAGCCAGCATTCACCGTTTGGCCTTCTTACTTAAAGCCAATCCAGAGGGTGGCTGTCTGCTTCCTCCTCCTTAGTGTCAGCGTTGCACTTGTAGAACCAACCAGGAATCAAGATGGGACAAAACTAAAAGTAGTTGCCTCCATCTGTCATTGACTTCACCTACCATTGGCCTCCTGCCTTACACTGTACTAGTCCCAATGAACACCAGCCATCTCCCCCAAGGTTGATCAGATGCAAAAGAGGAAGTGGCTTGGTAGTCGTGTGACTGAATTTAATGGGAAGCAGGTTTGTCATCAATGCATGACAAGGGGATTCAGATGAACCCTCTTAGACATACAATAATGTTATGGAGTTGAATGGGCGAGCCCCACTGGGTGAAATGGGGCCATCTGCATGTACCAGCATACACTGTAGAGGTTCTCCACATGAGAAGATCCTGAATTCTCTGCATGCATATGTCAAAATAGTTTGGACCCCTTCACATGAATGCAGAGGGAAGTTCCCCCTTTAATACAAGAGAGTTGTTAGTCTGAACACCCTTAAGCTCCACCCCTCTTCTATGAAAGCAATAAAGGTGCAGGGCAGGACTCCTGTCCTCCTTTGAAGCTAGTCACTCTCAATACCCTCAATTTGGGCCAGCATACAATTATTGTGGTTGCGGAGAAATGGCAATACATTGTACAAGCAATACTTCAGGTTTCTACTGAGGGAAAGAGCAGACATCAAGGTTGAATGTAAAAAAACAACAACAACCAGAAGTGGGGGGAACTTAGGCTTGCCATACGTCCAGGATTTCCAACACATATCTGGAAAACTGCATTTGGCAGCAGTGTCCAAGTGGAAATTGGTGAAATGTCCAGGAAAATCTGGACTTATGGTAACCCACATAGGCAGTGCCATTAATGGTGATTTTCTATAAAAAATAGCTCAAAAACAGATTTTCACTGTTTGAAATATAGCAACCCTAGGGGAACATGAAAGACCAGGGTGATCCTGCATTCAAATAAATGATCTACTAGACTGTGCAGGAAGATAGGGAGTATAGAGGTGAAGTTATGTTTGGCCAAGCTCGTAGTTAGTGCTGTTTCAACCAGAAGCATATTAGTCAATCAATATCCAATCAACATTGTCCTTTGATTGGCATCATGATAGAAACCTAGAATCACAGAATGGAAATAACTATCTAGCTATCCCTTTAAATTGCATCAACTGCACACACTTTTGGCACCTTCAGATGCTACAAACAAAATTGCTGTTAAAACAAGGGACAGCTGGAAATATCGTTAGGTGTATTTTGCTATATGAAGATTACATTTCTTGATTGTTCCACAGCTGCTCTCTCATTCCAAGAAAAAGATTAGACTGGCCCATAAATACCCTTAAAGCACGGGCTTTTGGATAGTGGCCAGGAATTACCAGAAGTGATTGATTTATAGAATAATGGTCCCCAGGGAAGCCAAAATATTGCCCATAGTGATTTCTGTATTGAAAAGTAATTCAAAAGGTGAACATGTAGCACATACTGGATAGGCAGTGTGTCCTTCCTCTGTCAGTGAGATTCCCGAAAACAGTTGCAACTACGTCTGCCATGTTTTTTCCTGGTAGGTGCTAATATAACACCTGCATTTCAGGCAGTAAATCTGTAGGTGATTGTTTCACAAAATTGAGAGGTTGTAGCTGTCATAGCAGAGTAGGTAAGAGACTTTCTTATAAAGCAGGAAGTGTCAAGTTTGAATCTTACTTCAGGCAGGAACTCCTGAACTGACCCTGAGTAAGTGTACTCTGTCTCAGTTCAGACCCCCTGTGCCCTCATATGGCGATGTCCCCACTAATTAATTTACAGGGTTATTGCAAGAATCACAACAGGACAAGGCACGTGAAGCACCATAAACACTTCTATATGAATGCTAAAGGGAAGGAGGAAGAGAAAAGATTTACCAGTCTTATTTTTTCATAGGGGCCTTACGACTGGGAATCCTAGCTGCAGCTCTATAAACCTTCACAGGGAAACTTGTCTTACAGTCTGCTAACCATGGTGTTACTGAATATATAAAAAATTTAAAAAATTGTCCAGTAGCACCTTAGAGACCAACTAACTTTGTTCTGGATATAAGCTTTCATTTGCATGCACACTTCTTTAGATACCAAGTGTGCATGCACACGAAAGCTTATACCCAGAACAAACTTAGTTGGTCCCTAAGGTGCTACTGGACATTTTTTAAATTTTATTTTTAATATTTTGACTGCGTCAGACCAACACGGCTATCTACCTGAATCTAGAACCATGGTAGTACTGTATATTTCAAAAGTAATTTCATATTGTAAATTCCCTGTATTAAATTCCTGATGAGCTATGAAGTGAAGCCTTCCACTTGATTTTAGCAACTGAACAGCTTCGTTGCACTTCTGTGTATAAGTGGGTGTATATTGGATGTGTACATTTGTGCTGATCTGTAATAGAAGTTTGTATTTTGTTTTGACACAAATTAAGCATTCTGCTGTCACTCAGAACTCAGAAGAACAAAGATATTCTTGTACTTTATCCAACTATGCACCATGACTGTTAGAAATAAGAAGTAGCTGGATCCAAGCTGCAACGTGGTCATGAGCATTGACTTGGCATATATTCTTTGTCTTCTTAAAAGAAAAAAAAAATCTAGCCTTTTTCTGGTTTCATATTATTTCCTTTTACCATTAAAAAAACAACAACGCCCACTCTGAACATGTATGAAGAATAATGTGGAAGGAGATTTGTAACAACTTCCCATTGTTAAATATTTAATTTTATTTATTTTAGAAGAAGAAGAAGAAGAGTTTGGATTTGATATCCCGCCTTTCACTCCCCTTCAGGAGTCTCAAAGCGGCTAACATTCTCCTTTCCCTTCCTCCCCCACAACAAACACTCTGTGAGGTGAGTGGGGCTGAGAGACTTCAAAGAAGTGTGACTGGCCCAAGGTCACCCAGCAGCTGCATGTGGAGGAGCGGAGATGTGAACCCGGTTCCCCAGATTACGAGACTACCGCTCTTAACCACTACACCACACTGGCACTCATGCATTTTAGCCATGCATACATATATTGTCATGCTCCTTTGAAGCACTCATTGCTTCACAGACAATGAAACTAATTTCAAAGTAATGTTCCTTTGCCATGATGCCAACAGTCTGGCACTATGCCCACCGTCAGTCAAGACGGCAGGGTGACTGAAACTGACTCTCCTCAGTTTATGTTGACTGACAGTGAAGAGGTCTACTGAGGTGAACTTCTAATAGAAGTGTAATACAACCTTCAGAAACTCAAAATGTACCCTAAGCCTTCTTTCTGAGTTCTTCAAAAGTTCTAGCTGAGCTAGAGAGGCACTGGAGTCTACCTACGTTATCGTAAATATGATGAATGATTGGCCCCTTCTGAATACTGTCACTACAAGATTTGTGAACCCACAGAACCCAGAAGACATTCATCTCCCTAATGCTGCCTTTTGATTGGCATTGTGGGCAGCAGAGAGAAACCCTTACCCTCTCTAGCATGGTAAGCAGAGTTGCTTTAAACTTTAAGATTCCTTGTTTGCCACTGCCAAATGCAATGGAAATTTGTGCCATCACATACAAAAACATTGCTGCTGCTGCAACAACAACCCAGAAACCTGTATTTAACTTCTAATTAAAAGTGGGATTCAGGGTTTTAAATAAGTATGAAGCAGCCAGCAAAATATTTCTCATTTCTGCTGGAGCCCAATCTGCCCCAGGACCCTAGCTGTTGTAAAAGCAGAGAATAACATTACAACAAGATAAGCTAAGGGAAGATTGCCCTCGGTTTGTTTGTTTTTAAGGTATGAGAAAATTAGATTCTGCAAGAAAAAATGATGAATGAGAGACATGCTGCATTCTTTTTTAAAAAAAATAATTCCGCATATCACAAAAGTGACCTCCCACTGGGGCTGTCTGAGACTGATTGTATAATACGTGAAAGCTATTATCTCTCAATAAACACTGGGCAGCAGCGTGGTTGGATGTGGACAATTGTTCCTGATTTTAAGAGAGAGGGTTCCCAGCTGAGCCGTTCATACACACTCGTATAATACAATTGTATATGAACTGCTCAATGGGGGACAATTCCAGTCAAAATGCCTTTCTTTTTTTTAAGGGTCAGTTGCTTTCATCTGTCACAAGTTGACAAAAAAATCAATTCATGTCAAACTTTCACAAGTCTGTCAGAAATGGACAGCCAAATTAGGCTTTGTCCAGTTAAAGGATGCTGAGATGTTTGAGCTGATATTCAAATGGATATTAACCAATCAGGGTATATTTAAAAACAAGAAGGTGGGGAGTGAAGTTCACACTGGTGTTGAGTGAGAAAAGGACCCATTTTATTTGTGCCCATGAGAACTTAAGAGAACTGCTGGATCAGGACAAATTCCTATCTAGTCCAGAATTCTGTTTCCTGCACTGGCCTACCCAATGCCTACGCTTAAACCCACAGGAGACCTTCATTTATCTTCAGTGATGCTTTCCCATAGTAAAATTTGATTCGTAGTGCCATATTATGTTTTCATGTTTGCTATGTAATCCCTGATCTGCTGGGATCATACAGTGAAGAAGCCCTTTTAATTTTATTTTTTTAAGTGCGTAAGCAGCAGGAAATGGAGAACATTGCTTTTGTCTAACCTTCCTCCCCCAAATAGAAGTGCTCATAGTGGAAATTTAATCTTACCAAAATAAAGTCATTAATTAACAAATGAAGACTAGACCATTTTTGTTACTTACAATTCAGTGGTATGGAGCTTTCTTTTTTCCTTGGGCGAACACCACACCACTGCAATCTGTTTGTGTTTGTTTGTTTGTTTGTTTGCTTGCTTGCTTGTTGTATATTAGGCAACGAAACTATGAAACTGCCAGTGTCTATAATCATCATGTGACACTTGGCCACTTGGACATCATGGACACTTGGCTAACCAGATCCTTGGATTTGATGCCGCAACTCTTGTCAAAGTTCTGCTTGTATCGCCTTCAAGTGCATAAATTATAGCTGCAAGTTTAAACTTCCACGTTGAGCTGTGCAAAGTGGGCCTGGGCACATAGCACTTAAGTCTCAGCACTCCAGACTGTAAACCAGCCCTGGCTCTCACAAACATTCAATTTATATACATGAAAGGAACAATCAATCACACATTCATCTCCACAAAACTCTTGTACACCTGCCAAAAGCCAAATACATTCATTAAAGCGGTGGAGGAATATATGCACAGGGAAAAGAATGAAGCAGTCACATCATCAGAAAACAAAAACAAAAAAGTAAGCCCCTTTTCTGTGTAGGATATGCCCAGTGGTAACAGCACTGCATACTAACAGTCTGCCAACATCACACTGAGAGTAAAGGGACACCAGAATGCTCCCGCTGCCCCAGTCATTTGAAATAATTTCAATAAATAGAAGCATTTCAAATTTGTTTTAGTTCTTCAACAATAAGAAGGCTTTTCTTTTCACTGGAATTGGGTGTCCCTCTGAGATTAATATTTTGTCAGGTTCCATCGATTGTACTCTGCGTCTCTGTGTGTGACTCCAGTGAAGGCTTTGTTCTTGAGTTTCCATGCCTGGAGTCCTTTTTTTTTGGGGGGGGGGATCTTTTTCTACAGTTTCATCCAACAAGTCAGTCTCTGAAAAGGCAGGGTAGTTCCACCCTTTAGCTCCCCTCTTCCCTGCCACTGTTAGCAATAGAGACTTCTAAATTTGCTGGAACAGAACATTAGGCCTCTGTTCACTGATCGATGTGCAGTGGGTTCATGGTCACTTGTTTTCAGATCAGTTTTTAATAGGCAAGCATTCTCACTACAGGAAAACAAAAATGCCACTATCACTGGCATCAGTCACATCCTGGCTGGCAGTCTTGAAAGATGTGTCAGAAAGTGCATGGTTGAATGGGCACCAGGCTTTCAACATGCTGTCAAAGGATCTAGTAGGTCAAGCCTGACTCAGATGGAAAAGCAGAGCAGAAGAGTTGCCCTGGCCTTCTGTGTTGTCAACATCTTTCACACGCCCGGTATCCTTTCTTCCTACTCCCTTCCTTGCATGCGATTGCAGTGGCAAATTGCCTCTAATGCATTCAAATAGATTTTGTTCCTTCCCCTTCCTTCCCAACAATTTGCTGATTATTTCGGCCTTTCACTCTGATCATACTTTCCTGCAGGATTGGAGGAAATCAAAGCTTGAAGAGGGGGAAATTATGGGGGGTGTTTTTTTAAAAAATATACATCCTCCATGTAGCAGGCAGGCAATGTTTCTGCGGATAGTCTTCCATATGATAGCCAAAGTAGGTGTCATGTGAGAGCATGTGTGTGTTGTGTTTTGCAGCCTAGGCCCACAGAGGCCCCAGGTTCAAATTCTCACTCAGCCACAAACCTCTACAGGTCACCATGGACTGGTTCCTACCTCTTGGCCTAGCCTGTCTCCCAGGATAAAGTTGGTGGAGGAAGGGTAGGCTAAACATCCAATTAGTTATGGTAGATGTTAACCCATAGTAGAGCTATGGGGGTTGCATTTGCCTCTGTCTATGGTGCTAGGTGCTCTCCATTCAAATACAGAAGAAAGCTATTTGCTTCTGTTCCTCAAGGCCTTTTATTGCTTTCTTCAGTGCTGTTTCCTGCTATTGACCCAGGCTTGCTGACATATTTATGCACATCACAAAGACTAAGGCAATGTCACGAACAAGAGCAAAGATGATAATGCCAACATTTGAACTACTGGTATTTTGTGGTCCTGTCTTCCCCCTTATCTTCTACGTGTAACAACCATTTGGGGATACACCATGCCCACACAACAACCATTTTGTGACTACTGCCTATGGGCCTTCCTGAAGGCCCAATAAGGTTCATAACCCCTGTATTATATATTCTCTGTGATACCCTGTGTGGCAGGCACTGTGCTGCTGTATTTGCAACAGACTGTGGGCATCCTTCTGCTTGTGTTGTTGTTCTCTGGTTGGAGCAATAATCTTTTGTTGTAGGCGAAGTTCCATAAGCTGATGTAGGAAATGAAAATTCACTCAGCAGCTTCCATTAGGAAGAATTAAAGCTGCAATTATTGCATAAGTACGAAAACAACATGAATTAGAATGGAATACAATAGAAAATGGATTCACATGCATAAAACCATAAGTACGATGAAAATGGTTTTGTCCAAGTAAAACCTCTTTGGTCGTAATGAAAACCATATATTAAATATAACTGTGGCATAGACAGGCAGGATGCTACTAATAAAGCAAAGTTGGTTTGACTCTGGAGCATGTGTTTTCATTTAGCAATCAGCATCAATAATTGTATATCTAGCCATTAGGGACAATACTGAGGCTTTTTTAAGGGGGGGAGCACATTCTTAATTTAAAATTAGCTAAACTATATGGAGATTTTGAATTTACAGCATTATTTCAAGAAATGCAGTATTAGGGGGGAAATGGACTGGCATTCCATTGTGCTGTAAAAGATTTCAGAACTTTATTGCTTTAATTATTAGCTTGATATCCTGCTTTCTTTTCTACCATAGGGCTAAGGGTCCCTAGGCAGTTGTTTATCCAAGAAATGACCAGATCCAGGCCTGCTTAACTTCAACAAACTGGCTACATCATGTGTCTTCAGAATGACCATGCTTTTGTTGCAGTCAAGGAAGGGAAGGGAATATATTTTCTTATTTCACAGTGATGCTGAAAGTCCAATGTACACTGAAACAAAAGATTTGTTTTTCTGGGTCAGCTCAACATCTGTCTAGTCTGGCTAAACTTACTAGTCCAGTCTTCCTATAGCAAGCAGCCATATGACTTTGGAAGTTTACTTTTGTAGAGGGGATGTTAACTTACAGCCTTGTATATACAGTCCAGTTGTTATTGGACTTCAGCACCTATAATCCCTAACAAGTGCTAGGGCTGAACATCTGGGAGTTCATAGGTTCATCATATCTGGTAGAGAGGCTACACAATCTCACCCAGAGGCCTGTCTGAGGCTCATTTAGGGGAGCACAACCACATTGGGCACGGAGTGTAGGGGCGCTGCAGAGAGCACCACAACTATGGGATGGAATGCAAGGTGAGAGGCGGGGAGCACTGAATTTTGGTGTTGCACAAGGCACCACTGAAATTTGAGGCCAGCTCTGGTGCTGTGCAGTGTTTTAACACTGTATGTTTAACAGTATCTGTGCTGTATAAAAAAATTGTTCAGTAGCACCTTAGAGACCAACTAAGTTTGTTCTTGGTATAAGACTTCGTGTGCATGCACACTTCTTCAGATACCTTCAGGTATCTGTGCTGTTATGTGCTGTGCGTTTCTACTTTTTCAGTCATTCATAGCTGAGCAACTGCTCAGTTGCCACTGAAATTAGATTCTTAAAAATGAGTTGCAAGCTTAACATGAGAAACAGTCTCCATGTAAAATAAAATAAAAACAAGGGCAGCTTGGGATGTGAACATGGAATGATGGTTAGGCCATATTGACTGTGGCAGGTGGTTCAACAGAAGTATTTATACCCCGGGAAATAAAGTGTGTCTTTAATGAAAGAAACTAATATCCACTTTCCTTTGACCATGTGTTTCAGGAAGACAAACTGAATTTGGCCACTGCTTGCCTATTCTAGTTGCTATAGCTCTGCTACTCCCAAAATAGAAAGGTACAGGCTATTAAGCAGCACATATCTTTTATTCTCTTTGTATTGCCAAACATTGTCAGTATTATGCTCAGAAATTATACAAATCAGCCAGAAAAGGAAGCCTGTGTGATAAATTGGCATGTCACTCTTTGGCTACAGCTCTCTCAGAAACAGCACTGTGAGAGAGATGAGAAATTGCTTCACTTCTATTAGGTAATTCTACTGGAAATAAATGGAAACAGAAATCAATAGTAAGCTCAACAAATTGGGGGAGCATTTGTAAAGCACATTGGTGGGAGCCAACTTGAAAACAACAATGCATGCCATATATAGGAGCTGAGCAAAATAAAAGCTTGTAGGTGCTTGTTGAAAGGGGATGCTTTTCTTGAATTGCTATCCTATCACACCTGTCCCTCCAGGAGCAAAATAAGTCGTTAAACATTTCAGACCAGACTGAGATTTTGATTATTTAAACCTACCATTAGTGTGTTCTTAGCTTCTGCCATGATGTGAAATAAAGTAAGCATACATGAAACCTGCTGTTTTCCTATACCGAGCAGTAAATTTCAATTGACAATTAATCCAGATTCCAGCTGGGTACATCTGCATGGCAACATTAGGAACTCCTTGCTTTATATAGACACCCTGAATGCTTTTATACATATAGGTATTTTGTGCAGGGTCACACTGCACCATGAGCTTTGTAGCTGTGAGACTACATAAAAACTTGCATATCTGAGCAAGGTCATTTGGAGATTTGAAGCAAGGTACCATCAATTTATCAGCTGACCTGACCTGCATTTCCTGGACTAATGTGCTGATCAGGACTTAGTTATCCATGAGCTTTCACACATACCAAAAGTTCCAATATAATTCTCACATCACAAATATACCAAAATTTGCTTAAAATGCATATTTTAAGGGAAATCTATTTAGAAATTTACATTTTGGCAGAAAATGGGCCTGATTCAGCTAACCTGGTACACTAGCAGAAGCAAGGACTCTTGCTAGCACAACAGATGACAGTGGTACCTCAGGTTACAAACGCTTTGGGTTACAAACACTTCAGGTTACAAACTCCGCTAACTCATAAGTAGTACCTCGGGTTGAGAAATTTGCCCCAGGATGAGAACAGAAATTGTGCGTCGGTGGCACGGCAGCAGCGGGAGGCCCCATTAGCGAAAGCGCACCTCAGGTTAAGAACGGTTTCGGGTTAAGAATGGACCTCCAGAACGAATTAAGTTCGTAACCCGAGGTACCACAGTATTTCTCTTGATCCCCTCTCCCAAATCAATACCAGGAAAGGTCCTAGAACAGGTACCGGTAATTCAACAGTCAATCTGTGAGCACTTAGAAAAGTATGCTGTGATTACTAAGACCCTGCACACATTTCTCAAAAATAAGGCATGCCAGAAAAATCTTATTTATTTTTGGTGGTATTGTGGCTCAGGGGAATGCTGTGGACATTGTGTATTCTTGCAAGGAGGCTGGTAAAATGTAGGTTGAACAAGGTAACTGTCAGGTGAATTTATAGCTGGTTGACTGATTGAACTCAAAGAGTACTCATTAATATGCTAATTTATAAAGACGTTTGGATGCTCATCAAATTTGTAAGCTCCTTATGCAGCCACACCAGTTTCTTTAGATACCTCCCACTGTTCTTTGTTGGAATTGTCCTCATTTGGGCCTTCAATATTTCACCTTTAAGAAACTCCCATTCATCTTGGGCTCCCTTTTCTTTGAGTATTTCTGACCATGGATCTCACCCAGTAATTCCTTAAACTTTTTGAAATCAGCCTTCTTAAAGTCCAGAGTACATGTCTGATCACTCAGTTTTTCTTTGCCTCTGTATCATGAAACCCAACAGTACAGGATCACTTCCTTCCAAGGTTCCCAGTACTCCCACTTCATCAATCAGTTCCTCACTGTTGGTGAGGACCAAGTCCAAGACAGATTGTTGCTTCTTTGACCTTCTGGGAATTGAAATTGACAGCAGCCCAACTGAGGCATTTGATTTACAGTCTTGGCAGAGTTTGAGTTCCAACAGATATTGGAGTAGTGGAAGTCTGCCCCTTTTGAAAGTTTGGTAATCGGTACTACAAAAGCATCATTCAAATCTTCAATCTGGCTTGGAGGTCTGGAAGTAATGGCTGGCTGGAACCCTGAACAGGAGCACTCCTGCTGGGAGCGAGGTTGCACAACAACGTTTTGCTGGAGAAACACTTGTTTCAATTAGTAATAGAAAACATTTTAATGATAAAGGTTTACGTTTTCATATATGGACAACTGCTTTTATATTTGGGTACTGATAGGATACATTAAAATATGGTTGCAGCAAGGGCAAGCACTCACAGTTGTTCCATCAGACTTGACACTAAATTAATTTCTGTTTGCTGCCATTTGGGTACATCTTTGTCACTTCATGATGGCACAGTTGACTGAGGTGAGGGAGAGATTGAAACATCAGTCATCCTTGTGCTGAACCTAATGCAGGCATGGTCAAACTTGGCCCTCCAGATGTTTTGGGACTACAACACCCATCATCCCTAGCTAACAGGACCAGTGGTCAGGGATGATATGAATTGTAGTCCCAAAACATCTGGAGGGCCAAGTTTGGCCATGCCAGATCTAGTGAGACTGTAAGGGGCCAAGGCCAGTTCAGATAACACATGATCAGAAATAGCAGGTGATAGAATCTTCTATGGGGAACTTAAAATCCCTTCAATATATGCCTACCTATACCTCAGCAGAAGTATAGGATTGTAAAATTTATAGTGAGCATGGAGCTTTTATCATGCTGGTTATGATTCAATATCAAGGTGCCACTAGGGATGGGGGGGGGATTCAGTTCAGTTTTATTTAAAGGCAAACTTGTCTAATTCACATGCCCCAAAACAATATGTGAGCTGAAACACAGCCATTTGCATTTCTCTGAATTTTGCAATGCAGTTCTCCTGCCAAGTTATGTGTGCCAGAAATACACATCACAGGTTAAAGTGTGCATATAAATGCATATCGTAGTGACAATAACATGTAATAATGGATTCTATTAGGAAAAATTGCTTTCCAAAATGGTGTATGTTAAACATAATTGCATACAGACATTTCCATGAGGACTTTCTTCAAAAATTCATAAACTGATGTGGAAATGTGAAGAACTAATTTTAAGATTGAAAAATAATAATGAGGAAATGGGAGAATCTGAAATTGTCATAATCACTTATCCCAAGGTACTGCACAACTAGATTTTTTTTAAAATGTGCCATACTCTTATAAGTATGCTGTTTCTGGTTTTAAAGTAGAGCAGACAAACATCTTTCACATTAATATCTCAAGATGAACTTATTTGAGTGGGTATGAAAACAGGATTTGTCCACAGCCAGTGATTCAAACACTTTCCTGGTTACCTCTTAGTTGAAACTATACAACTATACGAGGAGCAATATGTGACTTCCTCCTCACCCCCCAGTTCCACTGAGGAAAACTGTTCCCAACGTGCCTTGTAAAATGTCAGTTATGAATGGAATCCCATTGCCTCAGCCTAGCTCCTCGGGGATGCCAATTATTTACAAATTGGATTGCCAGCTGTGTTTTTACGAGATTCTAGGATTTATTACATAACTTTCTAATTGTGTCCTTGGAGAGAGGAAGCATGTTTTACACAGAAGCCATGTTGTCTCGAGTTTCCATCATACTGAGCACTGCAATCTTATCTGGAGTAAGCATGAACATTTTGCAGCTGAAGGTGTGGGGTAGTTTTAAAAAAACAACAGCCCACTATTAAATATCATTCCCCATTTTATTGCTAAACATGGTTTCTTCACAGGAAGCCTTGGGTAGTAACTCTATTTTTCTTGTTGCAAGGTTCATCTGTTTCTGGATCATCCTTCCATCTGGTTCCACCTTCTTGGTCTCTCCATCACCCTCTATGGGTCTGTGGGTGACCATCAGCATCAGAAAGCCAGCTCTAATTATGCTGCAGAATCCTAATTTTCCAGGGTCATCATATCCAAACAGAGCCAGTTCTCTGCTGTAGATGGTCACCCTACAACTTGTGAGGGGTGAGCTGGAAGGGGCAGTCTTGGCCTGCTCTGTATAATAATTTAACCTGGAAGTCAAACACCTGGACAGAGACTAGAATAAACGTGTTGTGATGAGGCAGTGTGATTGGAGAACACCTTTCTTCAAGCTATGCACTTTACCTGAACTGGTTGCACAGTCCCTATGCATTGTGGAATCAGGATTCCGGGATAAGGATTGCCAGTGGATAAGGATTCAGTGATTACATAG
This sequence comes from Podarcis liolepis, assembly GCF_965112155.1. Taxonomy (NCBI): domain Eukaryota; kingdom Metazoa; phylum Chordata; class Lepidosauria; order Squamata; family Lacertidae; genus Podarcis; species Podarcis liolepis. The sequence goes on along the minus strand of NC_139564.1, from coordinate 44,360,291 downwards.
GGCCACAGTCACATAACTTTAAGCAGTTGTGGCTTCCCCTGAAGAATTCTGGAAGCTGTGGTTTGTTAAAGATGCTGAGAGTTGCTTGGAGGCCTCTATTCCCTTCAATGAGCTACAGTTCTCAGAGGTTTAACAATTAATCCTCTTTTAGAGGGAAAGAGGTCTCCCTAGGAACTTTCAGCACCCTTAGCAAACTACAGCTCCCAGAATGGAGGAAGCCATGGCTGTTTAAATTGGCACCATACTGCTTTAAACATATGGTATGGATGTACTTAGGGTCTATGTAGACCTCATGCATGGCAACATTATTCTACTCCTCCCATATACACACATTCTTCCTGTTTACTTGGAACATATTTAATAATAATAATAATAATTTTTTATTTATACCCCGCCCTCCCCAGCCAAGGCCGGGCTCAGAGCGGCTTACAAGCAATAATAAAAACAAGTTGAATGATTACAACTTAAAAACAAAATTAAAATACAACATTAAAATATAGAAATTTTAAAATATTAAAATTTAGCCTCATTGCAGGAGGAGAAGGAAAGGAAAAAAGAAAGAGAGGGAGGGAATCAAATTGGCTCCAAGCCAAAGGCCAGATGGAACAACTCTGTCTTACAGGCCCTGCGGAAAGAAATCAGATCCTGTAGGGCCCTGGTCTCATGAGGCAGAGTGTTCCACCAGGCTGGAGCCAGAGTTGAAAAGGCCCTGGATCTGGTTGAAGCCAATCTAACTTCCTTGGGGCCCGGGACCACTAGGGTGTTGCTATTTATGGACCTTGAGGCTCTCTGTGGGGCATACCGGGTTTAACAATTGTTACTATTCCACATGGTTAACCAATTTAGGCCATAGCTATACAGTTCTGAACTGTTCTAGAAAGACTGAAATAGCTGTTGAGAAAAATCCAGGGTCTGACAACATCCCATTCTATAGTAGAAGTTGGCAGATTGTGAACTTGCCATAGGGGAAAATGGTCTTTGTATGTAACTTAACTGTGTGTGGACTTAATCGTCTAGGGTTCCTTTGCCTTTTACCTTTTATGGTGAATATTTTTAAATGCCCAGTATACTGTTAAAGTTAACATGTACCAGTCTGTTGAGTTGACATAGAACAGACAACACTGTGGCAATTGTGTAATTATTTTCCCAAAGATAAATTTGCATTTTGCATTTGATTTGTTTAAAAACACTTGAGGAAAAATGATGCTGTACAAAGGCATTTAGATGTTTAACATGAAAAAGAATGATGCTGTAGAAATTTCTCTATGCATACATGAAATCATTTGGGAGGAAAGCAGAGCCTATTAGAAGCAGTGCAAACAGTCAAACTTTTAGTTGTATGACCAGTTTTTATTATTAAAAAAAGATGTGTGACTCAATATTAATTAGGCTGAGGCATTAAAATTGTATGTTCCTGTTCAAAATGCCTAGATGTTTTAAATATACAAGGACATTTTAAATAGACATTTTAAATATGCAAGGAGCACTAAAAAGATTTAGCATTAATTTCCACTGGCCCTCCTATATTTAATTGGTGCTGTTGCCAGAGGAGTAATCTCCCTTAATACTGCTTTACCAATGCTGACATGTTAGTAATTGAGAAAGCACCACATCCAGCTAAGAATTAGTGTTGAACAGAGTCTCACACAGGGTGTTACAACTCAGTTGTTCTTAGCTCGTGTATGTATTCAGTGGATAGCACTGAGAAAATCCTTAGTTCTCAGACACTGTCACCCATCTGAAAAAGTTCCAGGTTCTATCCACAGATTGATTAATTGATTGATTGGTTGGTTGGTTGGTTGGTTGGTTGACTTTCTTTTTTATTCCTCCAATGAGCACTGGTTAGCTTAAAAGCTTCTCCCTCTGCCCATTTTATCATTACAAGAACCTTGTGAGGCAAGTTAGTCTGAAAAAAAGTGACTGGCCCACATTCACACAGTATGCTTCAAGGCTCAGTGGGTATTTCTACCCAGAGATGAAGTCAATATGAGTTTTCTGGGTGAGTTGGTCTTGTGACTGCTCCAGCATCTTAATTGCAGTTTTTGTGTCCTATAAACTCTTAACAATGGATCAAGCCAAAACTTTAAATTGCAACATTGGTGGTTGACGGAAAATTCACAAGACTATCCACAATATATCAAAATCCACCTAAAATGGCAACTTAACGTAATTCCACCAACTAGGGAAAAGAAGATTGAATTAGCTCCCAGCGGCCATTATACTGTCAGCTAAATCTTTATTTACATTCTTGCAGCAACTTGACAAACATATTTAGCTGAAATAAATATCCTATACCCTCCTTTGATCTGTGGGTTCAATATGGGGGGGGCACAGCTTTAATAGGGGTGGGGGTGGAATTTTACCAGTCCCTTCTGCAGATGAAACTCCACCTTTGGTTGTCACGGTTTTTTAAGGTAATGTTTTCATCGAAAGTCTGTAATGCTCATTCGGATTTGCTCATCAATATGTTAGTGAATGAACTCCCTTAATGAACCCTGTAAATGTTCTTGGCAGCTGACTTGGAAATGTTAATCAAGAGTTTCACTTAGAAGGAGCAGTGAATTATCCAACTTGCTATGCTCTCTGATAGTTGTCTTTCGGATTCAAATTATTAGCTCTGATCTTTATTCACCCTTCAGTGACAGTGCTGCATGTCTTTTGACTACTTGGCTAATGACCTTTTTGTGATATTTTTCATCAGTGTAATCAATGATTTATCAGCAAAGATCCTGTACAACCTCAGTCTGGTGAGCTATTAATGAGACTCTTAATGTTAATCATTTTTGTACAGCTGATCAGTATCTTACATCTTGGCGGGGAGGAAGCAAATCATGCTATGATGTAAGACTCCTCTGAGTGTTTGAGATGTGTGTGGAAAACAGGCACTCTCTGATTAAGGCTGCATACACACCATACAATTAAAGCATGTTGGAAACGTATTGCCCCACCCCAACACCCTTAACAAACTACAGTTCCCAGGATTCTTAGAGGGGTGGGGCATGCTTTCAATGTGCTATAGATGTATGGTGCATACTAGGTATGGTCTGCTTTCTTCGCACAAATCATTAAAAATCAACACATCTCATGTGGGATAGTACTAATGTAGGTTTTTGTCTTATACTCAGCCACCATATTTAATGGGAGGTGGTTATATATTACATTTATATGCCACCTTTTCATCCAACGGGATGTATGGGGCATTAGGGGAGGGCTAGTGCCTTTGGTGAGGGACACATTGTGCTCCTTCTGGGGTAGTTTGTCCACCTTTGGTCCCCACCCTGCACTCAGTTCTCACCTGTGGCTCCTAGAAGCTGCCAGCATGTAACAGCAGCCACACCCAGGCACTGGCAGATTGAGTGGATGCCAGTAGTGGTCCCAATGGTCAAGAACACAGTTTCTATTTGAGAGGCTGTCCCATCCATTATAAATATAAAGATAAATAAGATTCCCAGCAGGGGCCTTGAGGAAGGGAGAGTAGGAACACTGAATTTGCCCATCTACAGTGCTGGGCAGCAGGCTGTTCACAGGTGAGATATAATGCCTTTCTATTTGAGTTATATATATTCTTTGTAAATTTGCACCTGCACATACCAATGAATGTTAGGTAAAGGTAAAGGTACCCCTGCCCGTACGGGCCAGTCGTGTCTGACTCTAGGGTTGCACGCTCATCTCGCTCAAGAGGCCCAGAGCCGGCGCCATCCGAAGACACTTCCGGGTCACGTGGCCAGCATGACAAAGCTGCAGCTGTCGAGCCAGGACCAGCGCCGCACACGGAAACGCCATTTACCTTCCTGCTATAAAGCGGTACCTATTTATCTACTTGCACTTAGGGGTGCTTTCGAACTGCTAGGTGGGCAGGAGCTGGGACCGAACGACGGGAGCTCACCCCACTGCAGGGATTCGAACCGCCGACCTTATGATCAGCAAGTCCTAGGCACTGAGGTTTTACCCACAGCGCCACCCGCGTCCCACCAATGAATGTTACTGCTATCCAAATCAGTGTCCTCTCGTGTCCTCTTTTTTGGTGATTCCCTAGTGATCAGTGCTATGTAAAATGTTGCACTGGCGTTTATAGGACAGCGGCGTTTATAGGACAGTTTGGTGGGACACAGTTGATGAATGTCAGCCATAGAACCATAAAAGGGGAGAGCAGGGGCTGTTGAAGCTGCAATGCAACAGGTAGCACTTGAACAGCAGACTGAGGAGACACAAAGATCACCTGTTCAGCATTTTCTTCTCTATGGTGACTGTGTAGCAATGCAATGGAATTCCCATTTGTCCCCTCTCCCCGAAGCCTCTCACAACTCCCAGTCTGCTTTAGATGGTCTCACAGTTTTTGGGGGTGCATGGAGGACTGCAGAGGGGAAAGTAGAAAGGCTAAGTTTCCTTAGTGCAAGTAGAAGTCTGTCACCGAATATTTTTAAATTTGCATCTATACATTTGAATTAACACATGCACAAGGTGTATACAATGGTGTGTCCTCTCTTATCCTGTTTTGTATATGAATGATGTGTTCTCTCTTACCCTCTTTTGTAAGTGGCCATCCCAGTTGAATGCATGAATCCTTATTTGCGTCAGCCATCGGCCATAGCAATAAAACAACAATATGAGGCCACCCCAGTTGTGTGTGAGCATAGAGTAAGGGCATATCTGCGTACTGGACAAGTACATAAAAAGAGCAAAATGAGTTTGAAATTTAGGAGAAACACTAAAGAAAAGTGGTATAAAGCACAATCCATATTGAAAAAGCTGCTGGATGCTGAAAATTGTTGCTTTTGCACACAGTTATCTGCTCTTCTTTTCCCTTCCTTTCATTTACCTTTTGGAATATGGTTGTTGGTCAAAATAAAGCTTTCAAATACATCTTCCTAATATTGCTGCTGCTCAGATATTGGCAGGTATGAAAAGTTCCATTGGAATGTCAATGTGCTTTTATTGGAACAGATTCTATAGCAAGTATTTTCTCAGAGAGGGCAAAGTTCTTTCTAAAGACTCTCTGGGGACTAAGAAGCAATTCATTTACCAATATGAATCATGAGCTGTTCTGAGTGAAAAAAAATAATGAGGAAGGGGGAGCCATCTTATAGATAAAATGAAAAGAATTGTTACACTTCAGTAAAATTGCATTTGGTGCAAGACAAGAGGGAAAACTGAATTTATTTTATTTTTAGAGGGAATGAGATGTGCTCTGATGAGCAATTTCAGTGGAATAATGTCAGCAGAGAATTTATCCCTTAGCCTCTAATTAAAACCCTTCCTCCATTTGTTTTGTATCAAAAAAGACAATGCCCACACTATGAAAGTTATTAAAGCACCAGTTAACACATTTACAAGACCAGCTAAACATAATGCAGGCTACAATCCTATACCCACTTGCCTAGGAGTAAGGCCCACTGAACTCATTGGGACTTATTTGGCAGTAGAGATGTGTAAGATTGCACTGATAAAAACACTGGGGGTGTATAGGTGCCTCAAGATTTGCCATGTTGCTGCATGGGTTTTTAAAATCTGATTTGGTTCTCTGGACATTCATCGAAGGATGGTTTGTGCCACAAAGTAGACCCAAAATGCAAGACCTGTGCTCCTTCACACTCCCTCCCTTATAGCCACTTGTAACTGTTGGTCCTTGTTTCTGTCTTTTTAAGTATGTATGATATAATCACCTTTTAATTACTAGTTTTTATCCCTTACCTGTTTGAAGTCTTATGTGTTCAGTTTATCCGTATGTTTTATCTTATGCTGGTCTGTGACCAAAATAAAGTTTGATATTGTTACTGGTTTGGTTCTGTGTTGCCCAACATTATGTCCACTTTAGCATGTAATTTGGGCTCTGAGTCACTCTGGGTAAAATGAAGCTCTGTGTTCCCCATGCACTATAACGAAGAATCTAGAACCACTATAATCTTCCTCCCATTTGGCCAGAATGGATAGAGTTTACAGGCATAGAAGCCCTTCCAGAATGCATTTGGGAACATTTACCTTCTCTGATTAATAAGCTGAGACTAGTTCCTAGTACATTTCCAAACATCATTAAAAGTATTGATGCTTAACTTAAAGTCCTACACAGCTTGGGACCTGGGCACTTGAAGGACTCTTTGCAACCTACATCCATGCAGTGAAATCATCTAAGAAGCTTGATGTCCTAAAATACATGGATCTATTTTAAGCACCATGTAAAGATCTTTACCTGGGGACTAAATAAATGAAATGGAACAGAGGTAATCAGGAAAGGAGGAGATACCGTTGATGTTGCAGTACCTTTAAGATAGTCTATGCTAATGTTGTAATTACTCAGCTCATCACTGATTTGATGAAGGTTCAAATTCACAGTGTTTCATTTAGGACTAAGAATACATTATTCACAAATATTTCCTCAGAAACCAGTATGCATTATTAATGTTTTTATTACCATAAGCTAGAAAAGATATTTATAAAGGGAGGGTTTTCTCCCCCAATGAAGGTCTACTGTGTGGTGTAATTAAGTAGCAGCCACAGCAGTAAATTAATATCCTTGAGTAAATATTATGAAATTCATTAAGAAGTGATAATCAAAACTAGTCATTAGCGGAACTAAGACGCATTCAACCAATTCCATACGTGGTCTGTGGCCCTAAAGTTTCAAAGATATTAAAGAACTGGTTTAGATGTGGCATCATATCAAAAGACCCACATAAAGAAACCTGTTGACAGAAAGTCACAAGAACCACAGCTACTGGGTGACCTTGGTCTAGTCACACTTCTTTGAAGTCTATCAGCCCCACTCACCTCACAGAATGTTTGTTGTGGGGGAGGAAGGGAAAGGGAGATTGTTAACTGCTTTGAGACTCCTCAGGGTAGTGATAAAGTGGGCTATCAAATCCAAACTCTTCTTCTTCTTCCTGTGCCACTAGTCATGTTATCCAGTGAAAAAAGTCTGAGGAGGAGAGCCAGGGCAAGCCACAATTTATCCCCCCACTCCAGGAGCAGGCCCAGGCGCCACCCATTGGCTAGTTGGGCCCACACCCGCAGGGAATGCTCACCTGAGGCCCACTGGAATTGGTCAAATGCCAGCAGGCAGGCCATCAGACCCAGCTGGATCACTTGTGGATCAGTCGTGGCCTGGCCACAACACTGTCCACCACTGAAGGTGAGTAGACCTCCAATATAACAGGAAGCTGTGGCCCTTCAAATGTAGTTGCACTTCACTTCTCATCAGCTTCAGCCAGCATAGCCAATGACCAGGGATGATGGGAGTTGTAATCCAGCAACATCTGGAGGGCCACAGTTCCAACCCAACCTGACGTGATCATTTTAAGTCTGCGTGCATTCACTTATTGACTTGTCCCATTTAGTGTATATAAAATCTGTGTGCAGATTGTTGATCTGCAGGCAAATGTAATGATTTGCACATAATGGAGAATGCTGTTAGGGGGTCCTTTGGATGATTTCGCAATATCCTTTTGCCTCTTGATAGGGCTATTCTTTCATAGCCTTGTTGTCTAGAAATGGTGCTCACAGAAAGGGAGTTCAAGTGATGCCCCTCATGCTTTCACTATGAGCAGAATAACTGCACTCAGTGGATGTCTCCCCCTCCCCAATGCTAAGGTGCCCACTGACTAGGTATTCAGTGTTTAAGAAATGATAACAATCCAATATTGGTGCAATTGGGCATGTGCATATTCTTATGTGCAGTGTTTGAAAAATTCACATGTGTATTGAAAAGGGCACCCTCTCCAAGCAAACTGTACATACTCAAAATTATTTTGGCCACTATTTTATCAAGGCACAAGAGCACCTATGTGCATCAGTAAAACACTGCACAAAAATAATCTTCATGCAATTGTATGTACAATCACATCCAGACTGGTTTTTGGAGTGTTTTATCAACGTACACGAGCACCTTGTTAGTGCAGAAGGGGCAAAGATGTCAATGAACTGAAGAGGCTAACATCTGTAGTTAACGTTTGATGCACCAATTGCAGAATCTACACCGATAAAGGAAAATATGAACGAGCCCAAAGTTTCTAGGCAGTCTCTAGAAATTTCTGAGCACCCTGTTTGAACTCTATAAAATTCCTACATAATTTTATTAGCTACAACTTGGCCACCTCTTTCCTCGGTTTGCTCCTCTCTCCCAGTCTGGAGGAGAGAACCCCCAAATTAGCTGTATCAGCCATTTGAGAGTTCTTTTAGTGCTGAGAGGTTTAGATGCTTGTCTCATTGAACAGGATGTGACAGCTTAAGGGGCACTAAGTTCAGATAGCTCAGTGCTGACAGCTGGCTTGTTTGCAGGTGGAAAAGCTGCCATAACCTGAGGCAGGAATCAGAAATCAAAGATATAGCTATGTAGGGCAGAATAATGCCATATAACTTCTCAGAGGCCCAACACCAGTACTATAACACACACAGTCTCTCTCTGTGTGTGTTATAGTGTATAGACTTCTATCATCTGTCTGTCTGTCTGTCTGTCTGTCTATCTGTCTACTATATTTCTATCTATCATCTATGTCAGTCAAGCATCTGATCCTATGTATTAAAATTCAGTTGTGCAAGTGCTGAGGAGCCCACTGACTGTGGCTTCAGTGTGACAAAAACAACCCAATCTTGGTGTGAAAAGACTGAAACAAAATGGAAAAAAGATCCTCCCCAAGCAGGATGAACAAAGTGTGGCTTTTGGCAAGTTTCTTTTTGTACACTATTTTATCAAAGCACAGGAGCCCCTGTGCACAAAAATCAGCTGCATGCAGTCGTATGTACATTTTTATTCTTATTTTATTTAACAAAATGTATATGCCACTTGATTGTGAGAAAACCTCTAAATGGGCTACAAATGTATAAAATAAAACATCAAAATTATTGATGAAAAACAGGCATTTAAAAATATTCAAAAGATGATTTAAATGAACAGAAGCTAAAAAGAACTAAAGCACGTGCAACCAATACACATTTGGGTAGGCCTGCCTTAAAATAAATGTTTGAAGGAGCAGTTGAAAAGAGTACAGCGAAGAAACCTGCCTAATGTCAATAGGGAGGGAGTTCCAGAGAGTAGGTGATACTACTCTAAAATCTAAATTTCTTACAAGTGCAGAATGTGTATTATGTTGTGTCTGTAACAGTGCCAGTTCCACAGATCAAAGGGTTCAAGTGGGCATATATGGGTAAGGCGATTCGGTGAGCAAACTTGTCCCAACCTGGCAAGGTATTTATGTACTAATTATAACACCTTGAAGTTGTCCCAATTGCAAATCAGCAAGTAGTGCAGCTCCCTGAGTAGAGGTGTTAAATGCAGACAGGGTCTCACTTCTGTCAGCAACTGTGCTGCAGCATTAATGTGCATTGCAGAATGCTCTTTGCTGTGTTCTATCACATAAATTTACTGGTAGGTATTAAAACTCAATTGTGCAAAGGTTTTGGCCCCTCAATTGCTCCATATCCACATGCCCCTCATATATTACTTTAGTGCTTAAATTTTAAAAAATGCCTGCAATAATTGCAGCCATGCAACCTGAGAAAACACACCACATGCCAAATACTGGTATGTTTTCTCCTTTCCACATATGCAAGATCAAATCTTAGATTCATTTATCTGGGAGAAAGCCCCATTAATCTGACTTTTCTCAAAGCAGATATACCGGCATGCAACGCTAAATTTCATTCACCGCAGTGGGTGTGGCGTGGCACATCAATGAATGTCATTGTGTAGCACCCTGCTTGTGGTTAACGCTTAGCTGGAATGAAATATTCAACGCAGCAATAGAGAAATTAAAATAATTATTTATTTGTCAGACAAATAAATGAGAGGCACAGTGGTATATGGTTACCAAGCTCTGGCCTGGCCTCCTGCCATCATGGCCAGCACTTATATTCCCTTAATCCAGCCCCCTTTGCTCCTCCTGTGGCTGCCTCTGTTCAATCAGCCTGGTTGAAATTTCTATTGGTTGTTTGCTATAACCAATCTTAAAAGATATACCCATATCCTCCTGTCCTTATATGGAACACAAAGAGCTATATATTGTTACATCTATAAATGACAAATAAGTAGTAATATATCTTACATGTGTCTCAACAAGGAATCTTAATTACCAGCTCACCTCTTGCCCTCCTTGCCCTCCAAAACAGATGGTTAATAATTTTAAAATTTTATCTTGAACAGATGTCAGAGACCTTGGGTTCATATTCTCATGCATCATCAATGAAATATCTCCTTTTGGAGGTCTTTAAACAAAGGCCTGACAGCCATTTGTCATGAGTGCTCGATTGGCGTCTCATTTCTGGCAGGGGGCTAGGCTCATCTGCCCCCCTGGTCTCCTACAGCAATATGACTCTATGAAATAAGAATTTAACATTTCTTTCTTTCTAGATCCTTTGCATAATTACATTTAAGCCAGCATATTTCATACATTATCATAGATAGCTTTTTAGAAGGATAAACTTCCTAAAAGTAACAAGGAAGGAACAGTTTACAGCCTCAAAATAAAATAGGAAAAAAGCCTCTTCCCCTGTTTACATTCCCCCCCCCCTTCTCCAGCCAGTTGCTTTGTTTCCATGTGCTCTTGGCCTTTTGTCCTGTGGCTCAAGTTTAACGGTTTTATTTTACTATTTACTCATTCCTAATTATGTTTATCTTCTGTAACATGTAGGGTCAGTGTCCTCACAGTCTGTAATTCCAGCTTTTACGACTTTGAGAATTGTTTTCTGCTATAAATCAAGGGGGCCCCTTGTCTAGGAGGAAAACATTGCCAAAGGTTCTCTAAACAGCTGGCCTTCTTGCCTGGCATGAAACATTTGAAAATCTAAGCCCATTTAATTTAGGAACCTGATCAAGATATAAGCCATTATATGCCTTGATTAAAAATGCAGTCTATATTCAGATGCCACATTCCCCCCTTTCAAGCTCAAGGACCTTGCTACCAAGTGTCCTTGATAGCTTGATCTTCATCATATTCCTGAGGTAAAGCTCTATATAGTGCCATGATATGAGGTAGAGTTTCATTCGAAATCATCTTGCTAATTGTACTCCTAAAACATGAGATGATACATGGCACCATACATAAAACCATTACCACTACTGTCAAGAAAAACAAACAAGACAATAGTATCCCTTTAAGTCCTGTGACATTGGGTAACCAATTGGTGAGCCATCCCATATCCCATCCTTCCCATGTTTGTACTGGGACATGTGCTATACTCTCCATCTTTGTGGCCAACACACGGATTGCCTCACCATTATCAGAAATGTTAAAGCAACAGGCATTCCCTGTCAAGTTCAAGACTCCACATAGGCCTCCCTGCTTGGCAAGTACATAATCCATTCCCATTTTCAGCTGCAAAATAGCGGCTCTACTTTCATCCAACTGTTGTGCAATACGTCTCAAACTCTGGGCCGTTGCATTGGTTACAAGTTCCACTACTGCTTGCAATCGAATTATTCTGTTTAGATTATAAATAGGATCCCGTGCCCCTTGTATGAGCTCACCAGGATTCCAGGAGGCAGGATCATAATAGGCTATTATGCGCTCTGGCGGCCAATCATCAGTACCGCTCCAACTTTGGGTACTTCCTCCTGCTATACGAGAAATATCAGCGTTTCTTCGTGTTCGCTTGGCCGAACTAGTGGGCATAATCCACATTGGTGGTAATACCCATCCCAGGAAACAAGTCCCACTCCATTTGGAAGGGAGTTTCTTGTATGCCCATTCTCCACATATCCACCACAACCATCGGGTCTGAGGTTTTTGGTACGTGGAGTACAGAAGGCGAAATATCAAAAGAGGTAGAGAGTTCACAGTGCAGTATGTTAGATTGCCTTTTTCTGTCACAGTTATGTTCCATACCACTTTCCATGCATGAATAAAAGGAGGTGCACAGGGCAAGGTATTCCGAGTTCGATAGGTAGTACCGTGTGCCCAGGTATTCTTAATATAATCCCAAGTATAGTGGCAATGAGAAGAGCCTACCATGGGAGGATCAGCTGCATCTGATGATTTATGTACACAGAATTCCCCTTGTACAGGTATAACTCGTAATGGTTTAGTTGAGTTCCATCCGGGGAAATTCTGTATTTCTGTTTGGTGTGGTATTTCGCTTACCATACCAATGGCATCTAATGGTATTGGTAATAAGGGCATACCTCCCTCTGAATCATCTGGCCCAAGAGAGCAAACAAGGCAATTGGTCCTATTTGCAACATTGGCTACCATCTCAGCTAAGCCTACCCACATATTGTGGTCATAGCGGAATCCATATTTAGCAAATTTGGTCAGATTCAGGGACCCTTCCCCTTCCCAAGGGATCAGGATTAATAATAAAATCATGTTGATGTCTAGCATATGCATTCCTTCCACAAAAGATTACCTTATTGTGATAGCATAAAACTATTAGTCCCAATATAATTCCCCCAGTGACAGAAATGGGGAACCACCAAGACCAAAACATATATCCCAAGGATCCCCAATGTGTAATATCCCTGATAATTGTTCCACAAGGGGGCAGTCAATCAATTGTATAAGAGAATCTTCCCGCTCACAGTCGCTGGTTCAGACGCTCCTCAAGCTTCAGGCGTGCGCAGGTCAGCCAGCTTCCAGGTTGTGGCTGCAGCAGGCCGGTCGTCTAATGTTGCCCGTGACCTAGCCCGTTCCCCGTAGGGCTAGATACAGGGGTTTTTGGAGAGAGTCAGTTTAAGAGGATTAGAGGGGTCACCTTTGCATGTCCAACTGCCTTCGGACTTCTTCAAACGGGAGTGATGAATCCAGGGGGTCACCTCAGCTACCTTCACCGCTGTTGGAGTAGAGAGCAAGACGGTGTAAGGTCCACGCCACTTAGGTGCAAGTGGATCACGTTTCCACTCTTTCACCCATATGCTATGCCAGCCTGGAGCTGATGAATCGGCTTGGCAATGCTGCACGGCGTGCGCTCGAGGGCCCACCTGTTAAGATAAAAAAAACAAACAAACACGGGAGAGAGACAAAAACACGGGAGAGAGATTGCACTTGTCCCTGTGTCGCATGGTCTCCTATTTGTTTGAGGTCAGTTGGAATATCCTGAACAAAGGAGGGCGGCCTCCCATACAGGAGCTCAAAAGGTGACAACTTAAGTCTTTTTGTGGGTGCGCACCGAACACGAAACAGTGTTATGGGTAACACATCTACCCTCCTGAAACTTTAGACATATTAGTGGGCTTCTGGCATGCCCTGCAGATACCTTGCACAAGCGTCTGGCGGTAGGTGGTAAGTCTGGCCAGGTGAATTGCATTGTTTGGATCCCAATTAGGATCTTCCAAGGGAAAGTTTTCCTGGAGATGACGGTCAATATTATAAATATTTCCCACTCTGGCCTGCTCACGCAAATATATCTGTGCCTTTTCAATTATGTCTCTCCTTTCCTCAGTGGTGAAGAGAGTATTCAGGAGCTGGCGACAACCTGTCCAAGTAGGACTATTAGTATTTACTATTGAAGTCACCAAGTCCATCGTAGCCTGAGGTTTTTCTGCGAAAGATGGGGTGTTTTCCAATTCATCAGATCTGTAGTCGTGAATGGAATGTACTGGAGGATCGAAGTTCGAGGTGGCCGTGGTCCGGGTTGCCCATTAACCAGCACAGGCTCCTCAAGTGCATCAAATACTCTTCTGAGAGGGGCTACTACATGATCTTTCTCTTCGCTTTGCTCTAGGGGCCTCAAATCATAGGGGATGGTATCTGTCCCAAGGCGTTCTTTTAGCAGCTTTATACGCCTGGCTGTATTGCTTGCTGACCGATTAAGGTCTCCCTGTAACTTCTGTAATAATTCTCTAGGACTTGGATGTACAGGGGTTTGGGGTGGGCAATTAGTTGTTCCATTAAAGGAGACTGTAGATGGAGTTCTACTGGGACTCACAGGTGGAATAACCACTTCTGCTTGGGTTTTATTATAGGCCTCCAATGCCTCCTGAAGATATTTATCATAATCTATCAAGGAATCAAGTTCTGTGACTCCACCCCCATTATTCATTCCACTTTCTTGCCTTGGGGTTACAACTGGTGGAGTGTTTGGATTAGGCTCCCTTCGATGTGGAGCATAGGGTGGAGGTGGAAGCACCTCTTCCTCTGGTCCCTCAAAAATGGGTTTGAATTTATTTGGCAAGATTCCTTTCCTAGCTTTGGCTTTTACAGCCAATAATTTGCATCGTTGGACTTTGCATTCCCTTATCCATGGAGGATTTTTATTTAATGTGCTCAGCCAAGAATCTATATATGAAAATTGTTCTGGGCTCCCTCCAGTTTCTTTGGTGATGTTAGACCAAAGTTTGCTTACTAAATTTATATCAAAGGTTCCCTGAAATGGCCATCCAGTATTTTGTTTTGGCCATTCTAGTTCACATAACGTTCTCAAGCGTTCTGGCGTCATTTTGACTCCATATGCCCCTGAGAAGGCTTTCTTAAAATTATTTAGCATACATTCAAAAGGTGTATTTCCCCCCTTTGAACCCCCAACTCCCATTGTATGGCCCTGTGAAGTATCCACTCAGTCACTCACACACACACCTTACTGGTAAACGAAGTAGTACTCACTCCACACTTAGGTCAGCTACACATTGTACTTTCTCACACATGCAATGCGCTACATACTTTACCACACACTACCTCCCAACTTTCCCTTTCCCTACACCAGATCACCATCTGATGTACCCAGCCACCTAGCGTACTCAGTTCCCCTTTACTGAGACGCAGAAGTTTGATCAAGACTTCTCTTCCTCCCAATTAGTTGGAGGGCCAAAACCCCTTAGTGCACTTACCCTTAGCTGGTTCCCTGTTTATTTCTCTGGTTCCCCCCGGTCCGTCGCCGTCGGTGGGCAGGGTATCAGACAGACGAGACTGCTGCGTTCCCCTGGAAAAAATTTTCCCAGTGCGCGCTGGGTAGGCAATCAGTTGTCTTCTCTCTTGTACCCCGCCCAGTGAGGCGAAGGGGCTGCGTTCCAGCAGACCACTTATCCGAGTCGCAGGCACCATAAAATGTAGCACCCTGCTTGTGGTTAACGCTTAGCTGGAATGAAATATTCAACGCAGCAATAGAGAAATTAAAATAATTATTTATTTGTCAGACAAATAAATGAGAGGCACAGTGGTATATGGTTACCAAGCTCTGGCCTGGCCTCCTGCCATCATGGCCAGCACTTATATTCCCTTAATCCAGCCCCCTTTGCTCCTCCTGTGGCTGCCTCTGTTCAATCAGCCTGGTTGAAATTTCTATTGGTTGTTTGCTATAACCAATCTTAAAAGATATACCCATATCCTCCTGTCCTTATATGGAACACAAAGAGCTATATATTGTTACATCTATAAATGACAAATAAGTAGTAATATATCTTACATGTGTCTCAACAAGGAATCTTAATTACCAGCTCACCTCTTGCCCTCCTTGCCCTCCAAAACAGATGGTTAATAATTTTAAAATTTTATCTTGAACAGATGTCAGAGACCTTGGGTTCATATTCTCATGCATCATCAATGAAATATCTCCTTTTGGAGGTCTTTAAACAAAGGCCTGACAGCCATTTGTCATGAGTGCTCGATTGGCGTCTCATTTCTGGCAGGGGGCTAGGCTCATCTGCCCCCCTGGTCTCCTACAGCAATATGACTCTATGAAATAAGAATTTAACATTTCTTTCTTTCTAGATCCTTTGCATAATTACATTTAAGCCAGCATATTTCATACATTATCATAGATAGCTTTTTAGAAGGATAAACTTCCTAAAAGTAACAAGGAAGGAACAGTTTACAGCCTCAAAATAAAATAGGAAAAAAGCCTCTTCCCCTGTTTACATTCCCCCCCCCCTTCTCCAGCCAGTTGCTTTGTTTCCATGTGCTCTTGGCCTTTTGTCCTGTGGCTCAAGTTTAACGGTTTTATTTTACTATTTACTCATTCCTAATTATGTTTATCTTCTGTAACATGTAGGGTCAGTGTCCTCACAGTCTGTAATTCCAGCTTTTACGACTTTGAGAATTGTTTTCTGCTATAAATCAAGGGGGGCCCTTGTCTAGGAGGAAAACATTGCCAAAGGTTCTCTAAACAGCTGGCCTTCTTGCCTGGCATGAAACATTTGAAAATCTAAGCCCATTTAATTTAGGAACCTGATCAAGATATAAGCCAATATATGCCTTGATTAAAAATGCAGTCTATATTCAGATGCCACAATTGGACAATATCCCTAATCCCCCACTTTTTCCATCAACCTGTGCTTTTGTTCCCCTATGATCCTCCCCTGAAATCCTGTGGTTTTCCAGGTTAAGAGGGGTGCAAACAGATTACACACACACACACACACACACACACACACACACACACCGGAATTAAATAACATGGAAATGAGCACCAAACATGCACTCTATTCCATTAGATTTCTGGAAGGAGCTTTAACATCATGTGAAAGCTCTAAAATAATGTAGAAATTAACAGTTAGGGAAACATCACGGGAATGGAATAAACATGTGCAGAGGAGGTTGACCAATATGACAAAGGGTCCAGGAACCAACCCCTTATGAGGAACAGAACAGAGTAGACTGGGAGGTGATATCAGTGGCGTAGTGTGGGGGGTGCAAGGGGGGCCGGCCGCACCGGGCGCAACATCTGGGGGGCGCGCTCGCTGCCTCCGGAGCCTCGGGCGCAGGCTGTAGCAGAGCCCCATGTCTCGCGGAACCGACGAGCTGTGCGCGCGCCCGGGCTGAAGGCGTCCGGCAGGCAGCGGCTCTCAGCGCTCGCCGCGGTCCGCGCGCGTCAGGCAGCCCCTCCTCACAGCCCCGCCTCCGCTGCTGCAACTGCTGGGCCATGTTGCATTTTCCTCGCCTCTCTGCCCCCCTCCTCCTCCGGGCAAGCGGCGTCGTTTGGGCGGCAGCGCCAGCGGCAACTTGCCTCAGATCGGCAGGTTAGGGGTTGGGGGGGCGCAAATTACTTGCCTTGCCCCGGGTGCTGACAACTCACGCTACGCCGCTGGGTGATATGATAGCCATCTGAAGTACTGTCACATGGAAGATGAAGCAAATGTGTTTTCTGCTGATCCAGAGGGTAGACCTGAATCTATGGATTCAAATTACAAGAAAGGAGATTCTGACTAAACGCTAGGAATGACTTTCTGACAGCAAGAGCTGTTCAACTGTGGAATGGATTAACTCAGAATGTGGTGGGCTCTTCTTCACAGAAGGTTTTCAAATAGAGTCTGACTGGCCATCTGTTGGGAATTCTTCAGCTGTGATTCCTTCCATGCAGGGAGTTGGACTAGATGACTGGGTCCCCTTCCAACTCTACAATCCAATGGTTCTATTATTCCACCATGTGAACGCAGCCCTAGCGTGCATATGATGTCTGTTTCAGACTATGTTCAATGCTACAGGAGTGGTGAAGGGAGTGAGAATAACATGATGGGAAGGGTGGGAATCTGCAGCAAAGGGGTTGGCTTCTCTCTGTCCTCTTCTCCTCTGTCTCTCTTTAGAGGAAACTTGGTTCTCTCTAGGGAATGTCTGTTAACTTGAATCATATCAGACGCAGTTCTATGTACGGAGGGCACAGCCAGGCGTATCTGCAAGGTGCCACTTTATACTAGCAGCTGAAGGCAGATGAGTCGCGAATTGGTCTCCATGTGCATGTGTGTGCAAAGAATCCTCCTCAAAGGAAGAAAAAAGAATATCGGGTAGCAGAGCTGACTGCGTTGGAATGCTTTTGTTATGAAGGTAAAGTTTAAAGGAAAGAAGGATTTGAAGAAGAGTTAGTGTTTGACTTTCATCTGACCCCTTTTCATTCCTTTAACTCTTTATCCACTCCTTTCAGATCAATAATGTTTGAAAAGTGTTACTCTTCTCCAGCTAGTGCTGAAGCATGAATGTTTTAGAGCTTTGTATTAGCAACTTACGGCGAATTTAGACACAGAGAGCATACTCTGCACACTCCAGCAGCTGTTGCTTCGGGAAGCTGCTTTTACCCATCCACTGTAAACAACTCAAGAAATCCACTTCAGCTCCAATAAACTCTTATCTTTCTCCATTAGGAACACTGGCTGGCCCTTCTGCCTCTATATATGTGTCAGACAATAATAACCAGGCTCTTGCAATAAGCTTTTAAGAATGAAAAATCTGAAAAACAGCCTTGATGGACACAAGATTAGCTTTTAAGGGGGGAAACAAAACTGAATTCTTGTGTCTATGTGCATTACTCCAAAAGCATTATTGACCTTTTCTGATGGTGGAGAATCAGAGCTGGTAGCAGAAGAATGTGTCTGGCAATTAATTGTAATTCAATTCCTTCAATTAATTTTATTCAGAATTCAGATGTTCTCCTGCTATGCAGGGCAAGCCTACACTTCTTGTTCCTCAGTTAGAATAAAAGAATTGTAAAATTGGAAGGAACCCTGAGGGTCATTTAGTCCAACTGCCTGAAATGCAGGAATCTCAGCTAAAACATCCATGGCGGATGGCCATCTAAACCGAGGGAGGCTGTTCCACTGACAGCTCTTACTGTCAGAAAGTTCTTCCTAATGTTTAATCAGAATCTCCATTCTTGAAACTTGAATCCACTGGTACGGGTCCTACCTTCCAGAGCAGGAAAGTATAATGCTGTGTTCAAATGGCAGCCTTTGCATGTCCCTAACATGGGAAAAGGAAAAACATTATGTGCATCTATTTAGGGATGGAGAATAGGGGAAGTCTTGGTTGTGCAAAACTTTGATGCTGAGGAACCGGGAGCTAAAGGAACTTGGACATCCTTTTGTCTTACAGTAGCAAGGTAATGGTCAAAAGCAATCTGAAATTCAGTTACAGGAACACCAAAACTCATCATTGTTGAAGTATATTGTTTTCATCCATCAAATTACTTTCCCCAGCAAACTTAAGATTTACATATCACTAAGTTGAGCATCATATACTGAAGGAAAAATATAGGCTCATCAAAGCATGTAAGATCTTGGGATGCGGGTGGCGCTGTCGTCTAAACCACCAAGCCCCTTGGCCTTGCTGATCAGAAGGTCGGCAACTCAAATGCATGTGACGGAGTGAGCTCCTGTTGCTCCGTCCCAGCTTCTGCCAACCTAGCAGTTTGAAAGCATACCAGTGCAAGTAGATAAATAGGTACCACTATGGCGAGAAGGCAAATGGCGTTTCTTTGCACTCTGGCACTCATCACAGTCCTCCATGTACCCGTAATGGTTTGGTCATGTTGGCCACATGACCTGGAAAGCTGTCTGTGGACAAAGGAAAGCTGTCTGTGGGCAAACACTGGTCCCTTGGCCTGAAAGCAAGATGAGCGCTACACCCCATTATTCCCTTTGACTGGACTTAACCATCCAGGGGTCCTTTACCTTTACCTTTTATATGATTTTGGAATGTAACTAAAATCCTAAGCTGGTCAATCTTCAAAAAGAAAGAAAGAGTAAGGTTGTTTCTTTTTCTCAAGAAGTAGAGATATCTGATTAACAAAATCTTGAACAAGAAATGTACTTTCTTTAAGAAGCTTGTCATCTTACGATAATGGACAGAGACATGACTCATCTTACAGAAAGTCTGACAAGCATAACCTTGGGGAATAGTGACTCACCGATCTAATTCCTTTACTTCTTCAAAATGGCTTCATCCTAAATATTCTGCTTGTTGCAGTACCTTCTGCCTGCATCTGTTTTTGTGTCCTGATAAGCAAATAAAGAGGCAGACACATTAGCAGAGGTTGAACTGGGCCACTTTTATTTTGACCTTAAATTAAAATCAGCAGAGGGCAAAGGCACTGACTTGGTGCCCAAATAGCAATAGCTAGGGAAACAAAGACAGAACCCTCAGACTAGTTCAGGAGAGAGTTTTTATGAAGACGTCTGCAGACAACACAGCAGGAGGTTGTTTCCAGAGAGGGCTTTTTTGGGGTGGCACCCAGTGGTTGAATGCTTCCTTCAGAAAGCTTCATCTGTGAAGAGCCTTATTGCACCAAGCAAACACTTTTGAATTTTCTCAAGCTTTCAAGCTACAGTTTAAATACTGTTGACTATTATATGCTGCTTTAACAATTTTGTGCTTCTTAGTTTATTGTGGCTTTTTAATACATGTTGCTTTATTCGTTTTGTAAACTACCCTGAAAATATAGTCGAAGCGCAGTATAAAAATATTTATAACAAATAAAATGTGTTCTCTTCAAAGACAGGAGTTCTACGCACTCTCCTTTTTCAGCAACTTCCTTGGTTTTCCATTTCCAAAAGTTTTTATTCCTATTAGCAAACAGTGATGTGCTATATTTTAGAAACTTTTCTCACTCTGGGAATATATTATGAGCTGTTTCTAGCATGAGAAATGCTCCAAGTTAAGGCTCAGACTTTTGTCTCCTTGCAAATTAGTTACACAGCTTTTACCAGTGAAGGATGCCCTTTGGTCTCCTGCGGTCAAAAAGCAGACTGTTTAACTTTGCAAACATGTCAGGAGAAATTATTAACAGAGCCTATTGTATAATATATCTCTTCATTGAACAGCTGTCCTGGAGGTGATTCTATAGATCACTTTCATATTATCTTGAACTAGGGAGAGAGAAGCTGTGACATTATATAACTTCTTGTTGACAAGGTCATGAGGGGTTGCAAGGAGTGGGTTTCTTTTAATGCTTGTGAAATGTATTTAGCACTAAATGTGGATTGCTCTTGTGCTTCGCCCTGGTAATTTTCATTCACTTCAAAGAACTGTGTCCATGAATAAGAGCAGCAGGATTGTGTTTCTGTGTGAACTGAATGTGCATACATATACACAAACCCCCTCCTAACTGAATATCATGATGAACAGGACAACAGTGGAATAAATTTGAATACATTTACAAAGCAGTTGCTTCTGTTCAATGATCTTTTAAGTTTTAAGTATCCCTATTTATTGATGGACAGTTCAGTACCATCTATGCATATAGCATACATTGGTGAAATTGACTGCAATATGCAAAGCACTGTCATTTGAGAGACAAGTAGGACACAGGCTGCTTGCTTTTTAAATGATTCTCCCTTCATTCTCTTTCCATTGGAAAACCGCAAAACAACAGGGAGCAGCGCTAGAGACTTCTTCTTCATAACTACTGAGTCCCATTGTCCCCTTGTGGTGTGTTTAAGCACCAACATTCTGGGTTTTGTGTAGAATGCAGCAGGGCTGAAGGCTGGTATTGCCCCAGCAAACTGGCAAAAGCCCAAAAGGGCTCTTCTTCTTCCATCTCTGAAACCTTCCATTATGCCAAGATCTTCATGCTGACTCCTATTCTTTGCTCCACAGAAATTTCTCAGGTTGGTCTAATATACTTGCTATGCAGAGTTTTAGAACTAAAGCAATTGACCAAGAACATGAACTGCTAAAAACTAAGCATTTTAAGTCAGAATTCCAACTGGAGAGAGTTAAGTGCATGTTTTCTTGGCCTGTTGAAATCAATGGGACATAAAAACACAGATATCCAGAACCTGCTGGTATTTTGGTTTTCAACTCTATTCCATTCATTTTCTACCACTTCCCATTTTAAAAGCACTGGCTACTTCAGGAACTTCAGGATGTGTACATGACCCATTATCTTTGTTATCCACTGGAAAATGGCAACTTCTTTCACTTGGGGATCTTTCTCATTGCTTCAAATTATATGTTATTTAACATGTGGTTGAAGCAGCTGGAGACATCAATGGAGGACCAGAGCAGTGCTGGGAATGGCATGTCAACTTTCCTCCCCTTCCTGTATTTATTGTTTATATGGCACCAATGGCTGTTTTGTGTCCAGTCATCTTTGAAAAGGAAGAAAACTGCCAGGCTATATTTGAGGAGAAGAAGAAGAGGAAGAGGAAGAGGAAGAGGAAGAGGAAGAGGAAGAGGAAGAGGAAGAGGAAGAGGAGGAGGAGGAGGAGGAGGAGGAGGAGGAGGAAGAAGAAGAAGAAGAAGAAGAAGAAGACTGACTAGAAAGGGGGAAAGGTGAAGAGACTGATTTTTTTAAGAAGAAAAGAAAAAAAGAAAAGAGGGGGACAGCCAGAAGAGAAAAAGAGAAGGTGAGTTGAGCGTCAAGAGATAAACTGAGTGGGAAAGAATCAGAATGCAAAGAACTCATTAAAATAAATCAGAACACACTTAGTGCTATTCATTTTTTGACCATCAGGTCCAAAAATGCCCTTATCCAACATGGAAAATTATCTTTAAGAATATTTTCATCTTACTCATCTGCTTCTTGGAACCCATTCTTCCTCTTTTTAACTTCCTGTCCTATGCCATTTTATTAACACCATTGCACTACCAGTATCTGTAAATCTCACCATTCTCTTCATCTTAACTTATATATGTGTTTAGTATTCTGTGTTGCAAGTTTCCAGAGATTTTGCAAAAGCTGACACCACAGGCACACCTCTAAATCCCTTTAACCGCTTAATCTTGCAACAACTATATCCTGCTCTTCTTTCAAACCTGAGGGATTTTTACAATTCTAAGTCTCTAATCCTTCACTATCACAGTCGTTAGTCTCCCAGCATGATCCCAAATAGATCCAGTTCTTAACACAAATTTGAGAGATTGGAAGGCATCTGCAGAAATATGTTTGGAAGGGAGGGCAACATTGTAAAAGATGTTAGGAATCAAGAAGTGGTTTTATTGAAACTCATTTGCACATACCATCTGTCTTAATTATTCAATTAATAATGAACACAAGGCAGAGTTATGCTTACTTTGCATCTAATTCTGGTGACATGAAAACCTCAGTGTTCAGGACTGAGTAGCTATCCTATATCCTATTAATCCACAGGAAACATGGGTTACAAATTACAGATATCTATCCTCCTGATCTATGGTGATGTCCATCAACAAGGGAAGTAAGCAAGATGGAGATCAGTAGGCTTGGGATTCTGGAACAAGTGGCAGGCAGAGTAAGGCAAGGACCTTAGATAAAAACCAAGGAGCTGATTCAGGACCATGGTTAGTGGTCCAACAGATGAGGCAGAAAATGCAAGTACTTTTAGTGGTGTCTTAGAGCAACTGCCAGAGCTCCATAGTCTAGGTCTGGCAGTCATTGGAAGCCCCACCCCCTAAGTGCTCCATCTGCTCAGTTAAAGGGCCAGTGCCTTTTCTTGCCATGATTGCTGACCCCTAATGTTTATGGAGCTGCACTTTGGCCCTCCTTCAACCCAACCAGCTGCCTGCTTCATTGCTTGGGGCAGGACCAGGCTGGGCAGACCAGAGTGATGTGCACCTGGACAATTAGAGAGCAGGCCCAATTGGAAGCTGGACATATGCCTTGAAGACAGGATGAGGAATATAAATAAGAAGCAAACAGCAAATCCAGAAGCCTTATATCCCTTCTGAAGAAAACTGACAGGGGAGCAGAATTGTCCTCTATAATGCACTTAATGCTTAGTACATTTAGCAGGAATATGTCAGCAGGAGTGCTGAGTCACCATGCTTGCCTGTATCGAGATGACCTACAGCTAGAGGCCTTGCAGATTCAAGTCCCTCTCACAATCCCCCCTGGCTATGGAGCTGACTAAATTCTCCAATGCTGCAGGATGAGATGCTGTTTGCTCCTGTCTTCAACTATCCAATTGCTGTTCTGTCAACATTCCACAAAACATTTCTGGAACATATAATATTTCATTTTTTTGCTGGTGAGTTACAGGGCTGGAATACTCACTTCTGTGCACTCAGGTCAGCACTTAGCAAAGACAGACAGATTCACAAACAGCTCCCTTTTCTATTAGGAAAAACAAATGGAAACAGCACAATCTTACAACCAGACAGAGTAGCTCAAGCAGCTTCCACTCCCATCATACACCTAGAGTGATGGATCAAAGGAGAGCCACACTCAGAGGATTAAACCACACCACACAAGTATAGAGGGCAAACTGGACTGTTCCATTTCTGACCCATTAAAAGGACATCTAGTACACCATAGAACAGGAAGAGAGATGACTATTAAAATTTCCCTGTTGAGCGTGCCAGCTCTTGAAATGAAAAAATAATGATGATGGTATGGGACAGGGCTGGAGGCAGAGCACAAAGCAGATCTGGGGGTAGAAGTGGAGGGCATAACTTAGGGTCATTTATTCGATGCATCCTGGGTAGGGATGTCAGATAATTCTGTCAGAAACAGAAATGGGAACATAAATTCCTGCAATTTGTGAGTTCATCAGAGGTCAGGAATGGAAATCACACTAGTAAATATGTCTGGTATTTGCTATTGCTGTTTAGTCTGCATTATGTTATTTACTGTACTGTTTTTAATGTCTCCCTTCCATTTAAATGCACTGAAATTAATTACATAACTAATTGCATAACTAATTACCTAAGTTTCTGTCATTGTGGATAGCAAGACAAGTAGCATAGGTCTTAGCAGAAGCCAAACTGAATGGAAGGAGCCTTGATTGCAACAAACCCAGAATGGGATGGAAATCACTACCTGCTCCCATCCCTAGTCCTGGGGTGAGAATAAAGTGGTGTTTGGCTGATCCTACAGTAGAGCCTAGTGGTTCTGTGCAGGGGTAGGCACACAACACTCCCCAGTGCAAATTCCGTCTGCTCTTTAAAATAAATAAATAAAATAAGGTGAAAATAAGGGAATCAACCTCGGCTTTCATTTTGTGCTATCTGCCTCAAAAGAAAAAGAAATAAACAGCCAAACACATTTTTTCTTGTCAGTTAGCAATCTTCTCTACATAGCTACAGAAACATTCTTGGAATGCGTTGGTTTAAGGTACACCAGGTTATGATGACAAGGAACCAGAAAGGGAAGATTTGTAAAAACTCACATATGGAAATATGAAACATATATCTTAGGTCTGTGATATTGTCCTTCATTGGTCCTGGATAGAACCATCTGCACCAAGTGAATGACAATTTTGTGTGAGCCAGATGGTGAATGTTCTATGCATTATGTTTGCTGTACTCCCTACAAGATAAGTTGTATCCATGTATACCCTGCTTCTTTCAGGGCTCAAGACTGTACATGCAGAGCTTAAGTGCATACAAGTTATATACATGGGTTGAGACTTTGAAAAAGTTTAGCTGAATATGTAGCAGTTGCAATGGGGAGACTGGGTTCAATCCCACTCCCTGTCCCCATTCAGTACTGATTTGTCATCAGAACAAGGCTCTGAACAAGTAAAGGCTAACTGTATCAACCTGTCTGATATCCAAGAAAAGGTACCATCATTTCAGAAGTGGCTATTCCCTTTTCTGAATAAGTGGAGGGAAATGTTAACTAGGATTACTGAGTTTCAGGGAGCATTTCAATTTTGTTTCCATCACTACTATTTTGCTGCCTATGGTTTTCTGCAGGCAATGAGTTTTCTCTCAGTTATCACTGGAGAGAGAAAAAGAAGCCAATCTAAAATTGCTTTTGAAAATTTTTGCAGCCGCACACAATGATCCCCACCAGGAAATAGGTATTAAAACATTCTTTCCTTGTTAAATGCGATTCCCGTTGTCCTATGTAACCATCACTTTATTTCCATTCTTATCTGCTTCCTCATTTGCGCTGTCAGCAGGTAAAGAAAGGTGAAAAACTATCCGAAACAGGCAAGAAGAATGAGGCACCAGGGGAGACAAGATACAGCTGGTAATTGGTAGCAAAATACTGAGACTTCGAACTTAAGGTGCTCATTTTCATCTCAGCATCAATTGAATGCTGATGATGTCCCTTTGTTAACATTCATGATGTGGGACTAATCTCGTCATAGTCTATTAGACTCTGGATACAATCTGAGGGAAGATTTATGGGTGGTAGATAGCTACTAGGGATGGGGAAGGTATTGCTTTCTTTTGCCTTTCACAGCAGACCAACCTGATCCAGTGCTCCTGAACTTGCTTGCAGATCGGGCTGCAACATCTATTCAGATTACACGCTTTTCTGGATTTTGTAACTAATTCTTGATGCGCTGAAAGTGCTCACCACAAAAATATGTACCGTATTTTTTGCTCTATAAGACGCACCAGACCACAAGACGCACCTAGTTTTTGGAGTAGGAAAACAAAAAACAAAATATTCTGAATCTCAGAAGCCAGAACAGCAAGAGGGGTCGCTGTGCAGTGAAAGCAGCAATCCCTCTTGCTGTTCTGGCTTCTGTGATAGCTGCGTAGCCTGCATTCGCTCCATAAGACGCACACACATTTCCCCTTACTTTTTAGGAGGGAAAAAGTGAGTCTTATAGAGCAAAAAATACGGTATTTTACATAAAGGTTGTGTGCAAAATGTGTATTTTTTATGGGCAGATGCATTGAAAAGTATATATTTTACATTAAAAGTGCATACAAAATGCATACAAACAAATGATCATATGCTACACTATTATTATTATTAAATTTTGTATACCACCCTCCAGCTGTAGTTCACATGGTGGTTCACAACATAGGATGGGAGGGTAGGGAATCCAGCTTCAACTGACCTGACTGAAGACCAGGAGCTCAACTCTTCACTCAGGTCTACCACGAAGCCACGCCAAGCCCCTGCTTGCCTGTGACCGGTCCATTCAAATGCCGCTTGCCTGTTATAGGCTTGTTTAAATACAAGCCTCCCAGCAACCTATGCAGCCAGAGGAGGATGGAGTGTAATCTCCCAATGGTCATACAGTGCCGGAAGTTTGCCCCAGGCTCAGACTGTGGTTGCGCCGAGCTGCAATCGCCACTTGCTATCATACAAAGGTAAGTGGTCCCTTTCCCCCTCCCCTCTTTCTCTGTGGGCTTCCATTGGCTCTACAGTCTCCCAAATACAATATCTCACAACAGAAAGATGGCTTAAATGGTTTTTTTAAATGAAAAATCATTGCTTAATCCAATATATAACTATAAACACTGTTTTATGTAGTCTATATATAACATGACAAGTTACAGTAAAGCAAAGGCAATGTGTGGTTGCATATTAATGTGTTTTGCTGCATTTTCCTCCCCTGGAAATTACTGTCCCATGCTGAAGCAGTGCAGTGAAATGAATTAAAAGTTTCGTTTCATTTCAGTACAATGGCTACACTGGAGCTCATTACTGAAGCATTCTAATGTCCTTAGAACAATCAATAGTGTCATGAACATTTCAGCAAAAACTTTGGCACCAGTAAAATGTTGACCTCAGCTGCAGCTTTCTAAGGCTGGAATTACTGGCCTATACAAGCAAATAATTCCAGAATCACTGGGTTGTATCTAAGTTCTACTCAGAGAAGACACAATGAAATTAATGGTCCTAAGGAAGTCATGTCCATTAATTTCAGTGGCCCTATTCTGTGTACGACTACAGTTGGATATAACACTGACTTTTAAAAGTCAGTTGTTAGGTGCAGAGGAAATCCAGAATGTAGCTCCCTAAGTTACTAATGTAGCAAATTTAACTGCATTTTCTGTGCTTTACATTCTCCTTTACTCATTTATGTGGATGTCCAGCAACGAAGAGGTTAATGGTGTATAAATGGGAAACCTGGGAGAACAGAGAGGCAAAGAGATTGTTATGGTTACAAGATCTTCATGGCATATACATTTGAAAGCTTTGTTATTCTGGAGGTGTAAAGCAGCTCAAATATTCAGAAGCTCAGAGCCTAAGAAGTTATTTGCAAGGTGCCTTTTCTAGGAACAAGATGGTTACTGTAGCTGTCATAGCAATCTAAGCATTCTAGAATTTGATTGAACCACTGGCTGCAGCTCAGATACTGGTAGAGAAATTATTCATATTGACGGTATATTCACACATTGTCTGCTGCCTGTGCCAAAGATAGTCAAAGATAGTTACTTGAAGCTGAAAGAAGCTTTTCAGAAGACACTTCTTCAGGCAAGAAAGAGGATAAAGTCTTCAGAGCAGCCCCTGAGGCTACTGGCAATTTTAAGTGATGCTCATAATCTCCCCCTCCCTCACCAAATAGGACCTAACACAGCCCCAAAACAAATAACACAGCCAAAAAAGGTAAACACGCCTCTGCAAGCAAACAACAACAAAGCCAAAAATTCAATTAAAAAAACCTGAGAGAGCACCAAGGAAGTTGTCAGAGTCACATTGGTGAATCCACAGCTAGATGATCTGCTTATCTTGCATCATTTCGACATTGATTACCCTGCTTACTAATTCATATTCCAACTCAAAGTGTCAGCATTACTTCTAAAGACCTACGGTAAGCATTTTGGGACAAGACATTTTGAAAGCCTACCAATATCCAAATTAGCCTCCCTAACCCTTAAGACTGGGACGCAGGTGGTGCTGTGGGTTAAACCACAGAGCCTAGGACTTGCCGATCAGAAGTTCGGCAGTTCGAATCCCCGCGACAGGGCGAGCTCCTGTTACTCGGTCCCTGCTCCTGCCAACCTAGCAATTCGAAAGCACATCAAAGTGCAAGTAGATAAATGGGTACCGCTCTGGCAGGAAGGTAAACGGCGTTTCCGTGTGCTGCTCTGGTTTGCCAGAAGCGGCTTAGTCATGCTGGCCACATGACCCGGAAGCTGTACGCCTGCTCCCTCGGCCAATAAAGCGAGATGAGCGCCGCAACCCCAGAGTCAGTCACGACTGGACCTAATGGTCAGGGGTCCCTTTACCTTTTTAAGACTTAAGACTGGCCACAGGCTTAGATCCCACCTATTTGAGCTGTCTTTAAGTAATTTCAGGTTGCCAGGTACCAAGGACACATATTTTTCAGTGGTGGCCCAAAATATTTAAGACCCCCTTCTCTGAAAATCTGGTCAAACCCTCACTAGTGGTTTTTAAAGAAAGGAAATTGTAAACATTTCATCAAGCATTTTGTCCGGATGGTTTTAGGTAGGCTTACAATGTTTTGATTGCTACTGTTCTTGTAGATGATTATTATATATCATGGTGCCTTGTTCTTATACTTACTTTGTAAACTGTCTCATGAGAACATTTCCCCCCAAAGGCTGGATGTCAATATTTCAAATAAATAAATCTGGGCATCATGTCCCAAAACAATATAAGCAGCTGGAGTTTAAACCGGACAAAATCACAGCACACAATTAGCCCAATTAAGCATGAGCCTTTTTGCTCTGCAGTGTCGGAGGCAGAAAGAGGGTCAGCTACTGAGTCTCCTGCAATTATTTATTATCCTTTCAAACCTTCTTAACTCAAATACATTAATTAATCCCCTTGTGTGAATGTTCTCGACTTTGAATTTGCTTATGGAAATGCATCCTCAGAAAAGCTGTTGTGTAACTTTGCCTCCTCCCTTGAGGGCTTGAAAGGAAGCTTATAATTGGTACATCTTTGTTGAGTATCTTTTGCAGTGTGTTGGCTCTGCAATGTGCTTATGATCCCAGGTAAAGCCTTGTTTGAAATCTTCTGATGGGCTTATGTAAATGGAAGCTTTGGGTACATCAGGAACTGGGGTTCAGAAAGTGTATTTCACACAAGGCAAGGGACAAATATCCTGGATTAACAGCTTCACACTGTTACTAGTCCCTGAGGAGCCTACAGTAGGATTTCATCCTCACCAAAGCTGATTTAATTAGTAACACTTAAAAAAGAATAAGACATCATTGCATTTAAAAAGCCAACAACCTTTGGGGCTGGGGGATGTTCTAATCATATTTCATGTTTGACCCCTGGATGTGATACATGAATATCATAATACACTGGGACCTTGGTTCCCAAACAGCTTGGCTCCCAAATGCCGCAAACCCAGAAGTGAGGGTTCCAGTTTGCGAATGTTTTTCAGAAGCCGAATGTCCGACGTGGCTTCCAATTGAGTGCAGGATGCTTCTGCAGCCAATCGGAAGCCGCACCTTGGTTTTCAAACCATTTTGGGAGTCCCGGAATGGTTTGCATTTGAGAACCAAGGCACCACTATATCTGCTTTCTAGCTTTCCCCCAAAGTTCTGAATATTTTATTTTTACTACCCTCTCTTAGATGCAGCATACTCATTTAAAGCCTGGTCTTATAATGGCAGGAGTCTACAGAATCTGGTTCTGGACCTCCAGTGCTGATAGCAGGATCTATTGATCATGGATGGAGCATCCCTCATGTAATGAAGCAGTGGAGTACATAGGAAACTTTCAGAATGGGTTGAGCATAAGGAGAGTGGAAAAGCTAAGGTTTTGTATCTCGAGATCTCTGGAAACATTTTTCTGATGCACAGCATACTTATAGTATCTATCAGTATGTTGCCTTTTCTCCACAGTTAGTTACTCACTTTAATGTCATTTTGGTGTCAGTTGAAGACCTTTTTATTTTCCTAGGCCTTTCGCATCTGAAGAAGTTTTTAATCAAGGAATTTTGCTGCTAGCTTTATGTTGCTTTTCTTGCAACAGTTTTATTGTACTTTAACGTCTATAAATTTCCCAAATAATTATACATTGAAAGCTGGTCTAAAAATCAGCTATACAGATTTCTTATTAATCATACCATGGCACTTTCAGCGGGTTGCGTTCCCTCCTCAATTCCTGAATCCAATGGTCCATTTCAAAGAGTTCATTGTGAACCTCAGAGTGTCTTTCTCTTGGTTTGCTTAAAGTGTCATTTGTTTAACCCCTTGAATCTTTTCGACAAGGGAGTGCAGCAGTCGGGCCAAAAAGGGTTCCCCAACCCTGCTATGCAGAAATGTACGCAGCCTTCCACACATTCCTTCCTCCAGTAGTTTTAAAGTGTGACAAATGGTTCTAAAGATTTTAAGTAGCCCCTATATGCAGCAGAATATTGTTCATCAACTGTTTGTGTGTGTGTGTTTTTCCCCACCATCTGGCTCATCCTCTAGTGGCCGAATGAGCAGCTGCAGCGATGAACGTCTCTCATTTACAAATTTTCATGCATATGACTCTGTTCATGGGGAGCCAGTATCATGCTAAATAATGGCGTTTTATGGCAAAGGAAATATCCTAGCAGTCCGTTAGGACAGTGTTTCCCAACCTTTTTTGGGCAAAGGCACACTTGTTTCATGAAAAAAAATCTCGAGGCACACCACCATTACAGCCCCGTGACGTCACCGCGCAGCGTCACGCCGGGAGGGACATGAATTGCTAGCAAATTACATAATCACCTCCTTGAGGGCTGGCTCATCTTCTCCGAAGGCAGAACTCCATTAATTAACAGCACAGACTCACACCATAGCCAAGACGAGGGGGGGAAACCTCAGTCATGCACAGTCATGCACATGTGGGGGCTAAATGAGGACGAAGACCGGGCAGAGAGCAGGGTTCAAATCACCCCACCTAGCCAGGACAATCCCTGGGTGCTCCCTTGGGCCACTCGCCTGACCCACCTCGCAGGGCTGTTGTTGCGAGGATAACACGGGGAGAACCACGCGCGCCCCCGGGAGCTCCTTGGAGGAGAAAGCGGGCGATGAATGCAATGCACGAAATATATGAGAGGCGACCAGGTTTTGCAGGTGAGGGGCCCCCACCAGCCTCCGCTTCCAACACCCGGTGCAACGACGCCGAAGTTTCCTCCCGGGCTTGGCTCGGGGAGCAGCGCTGCTCCCCCCTGGCTCCCCTTCGCCCTCCCGGCTCTCTCTGCCGCCCACTGGGGACCCCCCTCACCTGCCAAGTCCGGAGTGCTGGTGGAAGTTGTATGCATGCATGCAGGGCGCCGCGTTGCCATTGCATTGCACTGCACTCCATGCAACGCCTGCACGCATGCATTGCCTTGCACGCCCGCCAAGGGGTCTCCCCGCGGTCCAATGCGTCCCCTCCGGCGCGGATGCAGCATTGCAAAAATAAAAAAACCCCGACGCAGCCCTACCTGGGGGGCAGCCTCCGCCTCCGCCGCTCCGCCTCCGCGGGGATCCCCGGGCTCCATCCTGCCGCCCGATCTCCGCGGGGGCGCAGGCAGGCTGCGCGGGGTCTGCGCGGAAGAGCCCCTGCCCGCCCGGCCGCCGCCGCCGCACTCATTCCATGGCCGGGAGAAGAGCGCTTCAAACAAAACGCCCGGCCCGCCAGGCCACGCTGGGAAATGTAGTTTGCGCACCCCGTGCAGGCGCGGAGTCCAAGGGCGAGGGGACTACGGATCCCGGCAGCCCCCGCGCTGGGGACGGAGGGGGAGAGGCCGGGTGCAGGGATGGAAGGACGGGTGAGCGAGCGAGTGAGTGAGTGGCAGCCGCCAAGCCTTGGCCGAGAGCCAGAAAGGGCCTCCCCGGAGGAGGAGGAGGAGGAGGAGGGAGGCGCAGAGCGGGAGGGAGGGAGGGAACCCCAGGGGTCATCTAGTGACGGCGCCCCAATCGAAAATTAGACTTTAAAAAAAATAAAAATCTTTCGAATTTTTTAATTTTTCCCGCGGCACACCAGGCAACATCTCGCGGCACACTAGTGTGCCGCGGAACAGTGGTTGGGAAACACTGCGTTAGGAAACTCTCTGTGAAAACGAACCATATGCCGCATCATTTCTCGCACTGGAAGGGTAGCAGTGTTTTGTGAGCTTTAAGGAATTAAATGCTAATGATCCATTTACTTGAAATTTCAAGTGTGCTTTCAAAATTAATAATGCACTGAAGATTTTGTACAGAGCGTATGAACGATTGTGATCAAGAACATTAGAAAGGTTCGATACAGTAAGATTAAAGTTTTATACAGCTCAACACTATGTGTCTTTATTCAGAACTAGGTCCCACTTCAGTGTGGCTTACTTCCAAGTAACTGTGGATAGGGGTGCAGCCTAAAATTATGTAAATTTAAATAGTTATCAAACAGGCAGAAAATAATTTGATACTCATGCACCCATTTACAAACATCTTCACCCATTTCTTAAACATTAGATTTCCATTATTTTGTTTTTAAAGTATGAGTGACTAAGAAAAAGAAACATGATTGAGAAAAAGAAACAAACACTATTTTATTCATCCGGACTTCTCTTGAATGGGGCAGTTTCCAACCAACTAACGTTTGCCAGTCTTCTCTGCCTGTCCTGCCCATCATAGTTTCCATAGTCTTCATTCCTTTCTGACTTACCCATACATACTGTGTTACACACCAATCTCTGCTGAGCGGTAGCAAGAGATTCCAGGGGTCTTGGCACTTAATCAGGGTTTGTGTCCACAGCAATGGATGCAAAGGCATCTTAAGTACCATCTCCATGTCTCTCTGTAACAGCCTGTAACAGCCAGCGAGCCCTTCAGTCCCCACATCAAGGAAGTGTTCCTTCTTTCCAGGAATCCCTGCTCCCAAAACGTCTGTTGTAAAAGGGCATCCTCTCTTCTTATGGTAACAATAAGTCATTTCCTCTTTGTGCATATAACAATCTCACATCTGTGATCATATTCTGAAATAATCTTCCATACTCTTTTTCTAGTTGTATATTCATTAGTCACAAAAGTTCTGGCTTCAGTTGAATATTAACCCTCAAAATCTTCTGTATCATGTGTGTATTTGTATCCAATGTCAAGGGTGGGTTTTTTTTAAGCTTTTTTACATGTCCACCAAGCATGATAAAATGTCCCTCCAAGTTACTGGCACTTCCAACAAACATTTGGAACATTTTTAATACATTCTAAATAACTTCCCGAAGGGATGTGGGTGGCGCTGTAGTGTAAACCACTGAGCCTTGGGCTTGCCAATCGGAAGGTCGGTGGTTCGAATCCACACGATGGGGTGAGCTCCCATTGTTTGGTCCCAGCTCCTGCCCACCTAGCAGTTTGAAAGCGCATCAAAGTGCAAGTAGATAAATAGGTACCACTCTGGCAGGAAGGTAAACAGCATTTCCATGTGCTGCTCTGGTTTTGCCAGAAGCGGCTTAGTCATGCTGGCCATGTGATCCAGAAAAACTGTCTGCAGACAAATGTCGGCTCCCTCGGCCAGTAATGCGAGATGAGCACCGCAACCCCAGAGTTGTTTGCAACTGGACTTAACTGTCAGGGGTCCTTTACCTTTTAAATAACTTGGCATTAGAGACCAATGGTGCATCATTTTGTAAAAATTCTCTTTTAACCATTGTATTTTAACCCTTGTATCCACATATGTTTCCACTGTTTTATCTGTATATTATGACCAAAACCATGATTAAATTGCCCATTTAATCATGCATTCTTTAACTTGGTCCTCTTCCATTTCAAATTTCAACAAAAGGTTATAAATTTTTGATATAACAGGTTCATCATCATTACTCAATTGCATTTCAAAATCCGTCCTAAATTGGCATGAGTAATAAATACTCATGCCAACTTTGTTCCATACCCCATCTTTTTATCCAACTTAAATCTCTCGGCTAATTGGAATTGAGAAAACTGCTGGGTTATAACCTTCCATTGTTAATTGTTCTCTTGTTTTAATTTTACAATCTCTTTGATTCCACCCTAATAAACTTTTGATAGGTTAACCATTTCTCTTTACCTGTCACATAATGCTGTCTTTGTGCATAACCTAATTTTATATCTATTCCAGATTCTTAGTTTGGCACATCTAATAAAGTGGTTCTTAAAATCCACACTTACTTAAGCTTTAGCATACCACAAATATCCAGGACCTTAAGTCATGTCCTTCTAATTCCAAAAGTCTCTTCTTTCTCAATGTCATCCATTCCTTCGTCCATACTAAGCTACAAGATGCAAAATACAGTCTTGAGTCAAATAAACCCAATCCTCCCCTTCCCTTTGCATCTTGCGAAACTTTAAATTTAACTTGTGGTTTCCACCGTCTATGATACCAGCTTAGATAGGTCTTTTGCCATTATTTAAGTGGTAATCCAGTGGTCAAAATAGGTATGGTTTGACACAAAAACATCATTTTAGGCAATTCATCTTCATCACAGAAATCCTACCTAACATTGGCAATTTTAGTTTCTCTCATCTTGGCATATCTCTTTTTATTTCAGCCATTTCTTAACATAATATTACATTTAGATTCACAAGTTTTGCTTGATTATAAGATTTATTACTCAAGCCAACTTCACTTCTCTTGGCTTTTCTCAAAGTGGTTTATATCTAATGCCCTAATTAAAAAACATTACCTTACTTTTGTTCACACTTTGTGGCTTCAGCTGCTTTTAAGATTAGAACTATTTGCTGAAACAGGGATTTTAATTTCTTTGTACTTTACTTCTGGTCAATTTTTTAAAAACAGGTTTTTGTTTTTCCAAAAATATTTTTTTGTATACTTCCCCTGCCCCTGTGGGGACTTCTAGGTGAAGAGCTCTTATTGACTTGATTCTGCCAAGTGAGTTTTCCTCCAAGATGAGAAGAAGCAAAGATTTCCAATAAGTTCATAAAGGGCAAACAAGTTTTCTGTAAACTCTAATGCAATTTTAGGAATGATGATGTAGAAATATAGAAAAAACATAAGACAGGAATAAAAATATGAATAATACTAAAGAGAACATGGTAATTGCATTATTGTTTATCCTCTGGGGCAAGGGGGATTTGAGACAATTTTTTATGAAAAGTGATAGGCCTAGTTCCTTCAATTGTATCCAATGGGGACTTTGCATTAGCAGATAGCACTTCCATCTGCACAAAATGGGGTGTGTGTTTTTGTGTAATCCTTCCTAATAGGGTTGGGGGAGGAATTTGGTTCAGCCTGCCTGTTTTATGCTCACATGTTCAGCTGCCATGAACCCACTGCTATAGCAATAATAATAATAATAATAATAATAATAATAATAATAATAATAATAAATTGTATCCCTCCCTCCCCAGTCAAGGCTGGGCTCAGAGTGGCTAACATCATAAACATCATAAACTTTTAACTGAGTTAAGATTAAAAAAGGATGTGTACAAAAAATGGAAAAGGGGGGAAACCACCAAAGAGGAATTCAAACAAATAGCCAGCACGTGTAGACACAAAGTCAGAAAAGCTAAAGCACAGAATGAACTCAGGCTTGCTAGAGAGGTTAAAAGCAACAAAAAAGGCTTTTATGGGTATGTTCGTAGCAAAAGGAAGAACAAAGAAACAGTGGGGTCACTCAGAGGAGAAGATGGTGAAATGCAAACAGGGGACACAGAAAGGGCTGAACTCCTCAATGCCTTCTTTGCCTCAGTCTTCTCCGATAAAGAAAACAATGCCCGACCTGAAGAATTTGGAGCAAATGATTCAGCAAAGCAAACACAGCCCAGAATAACTAAGGAGACAGTACAAGAATATTTGGCTAGTTTAGATGTATTCAAGTCTCCAGAGCCAGATGAACTGCATCCAAGAGTATTAAAAGAACTGGCAGATGTGATCTCAGAACCACTGGCAGTCATCTTTGAGAATTCCTGGAGAACAGGCGAAGTCCCGGCAGACTGGAGGAGGGCAAATGTTGTCCCTATTTTCAAAAAGGGGAAAAGGGAGGACCCAAATAATTACCGCCCAGTCAGTCTGACATCAATACCAGGGAAGATTCTGGAGCAGATCATTAAGCAAGAAGAAGAAGAAGAGTTTGGATTTGATATCCCGCCTTTCACTCCCCTTCAGGAGTCTCAAAGCGGCTAACATTCTCCTTTCCCTTCCTCCCCCACAACAAACACTCTGTGAGGTGAGTGGGGCTGAGAGACTTCAAAGAAGTGTGACTGGCCCAAGGTCACCCAGCAGCTGCATGTGGAGGAGCGGAGACACGAACCCGGTTTCCCAGATTACGTGACTACCGCTCTTAACCACTACACCACACTGGCTCTCAGTCTGTGAGCACCTAGAAAGGAATGCTGTGATCACCAACAGTCAGCATGGATTTCTGAAAAATAAGTCATGTCAGACTAACCTGATCTCGTTTTTTGACAGAATTACAAGCCTGGTAGATGAAGGGAACGCAGTGGATGTAGCCTACCTTGATTTCAGCAAGGCATTTGACAAGGTGCCCCATGATATTCTTGTAAAGAAGCTGGTAAAATGCGGTCTTGACTTTGCTACCACACAGTGGATTTGTAACTGGCTGACTGACCGAACCCAAAGGGTGCTCATCAATGGTTCCTCTTCATCCTGGAGAAGAGTGACTAGTGGGGTGCCACAGGGTTCTGTCTTGGGCCCGGTCTTATTCAACATCTTTATCAACGACTTGGATGATGGACTCAAGGGCATCCTGATCAAATTTGCAGATGACACCAAACTGGGAGGGGTGGCTAACACCCCAGAGGACAGGATCACACTTCAAAACGACCTTGACAGATTAGAGAACTGGGCAAAAGCAAACAAGATGAATTTTAACAGGGAGAAATGTAAAGTATTGCACTTGGGCAAAAAAAATGAGAGGCACAAATACAAAATGGGTGACACCTGGCTTGAGAGCAGTACATGCGAAAAGGATCTAGGAGTCTTGGTTGACCACAAACTTGACATGAGCCAACAGTGTGATGCGGCAGCTAAAAAAGCCAATGCAATTCTGGGCTGCATCAATAGGAGTATAGCATCTAGATCAAGGGAAGTAATAGTGCCACTGTATTCTGCTCTGGTCAGACCTCACCTGGAGTACTGTGTCCAGTTCTGGGCACCACAATTCAAGAAGGACACTGACAAACTGGAACGTGTCCAGAGGAGGGCAACCAAAATGGTCAAAGGCCTGGAAACGATGCCTTATGAGGAACGGCTAAGGGAGCTGGGCATGTTTAGCCTGGAGAAGAGGAGGTTAAGGGGTGATATGATAGCCATGTTCAAATATATAAAAGGATGTCACATAGAGGAGGGAGAAAGGTTGTTTTCTGCTGCTCCAGAGAAGCGTACACGGAGCAATGGATCCAAACTACAAGAAAGAAGATTCCATCTAAACATTAGGAAGAACTTCCTGACAGTAAGAGCTGTTCGACAGTGGAATTTGCTGCCAAGGAGTGTGGTGGAGTCTCCTACTTTGGAGGTCTTTAAGCAGAGGCTTGACAACCATATGTCAGGAGTGCTCAGATGGTGTTTCCTGCTTGGCAGGGGGTTGGACTCGATGGCCCTTGTGGTCTCTTCCAACTCTATGATTCTATGATTCTATGATCTACAGGGCACCACCATCCAAAAGACCGCTCTTGACAAATCGTGTCCTCCATCATTGAGGGCATGTGTTGCGGTGAGATCACCTAAACTGCCTCCCTGTTGTGCGGCAGGACTGTTTGGATAGCCACAACACCCCAATGGTTGCCCCTCGGTTGCTGGGGTAGAAATTTGCCCCTCAGTTGCTGGAGTAGAAATTTGGCCTGTTGGGTCATCTATTGGCTACCAAGGGGCTATTTAAGCTGCTGAATGTTACTGGGAGCTTTCTCTTTCCTGTGATGAGCATCGGATCCCCGCCCTCCCACCTTATATTTAGGGCTGTTCTTTGGCCTTGCTATGCCTGTCTAGGGGTAATCTGTTTTGGAGCAGGGGCCCGGTAGGAATTTTGCCATTTGGTTGATTGGCTGTTGCCATTTGGTTTTTGCCTCCTGTATAGCAAATCGTCACAATTTTGTAAGGTTGGCGGTTAGGCATTGGTTCAATCTTTTGTGGAGGGGAAGTGGTTGGCTGTGCCTGCCTCTCCATCGCTGCTGCTAAAGAATTCCGTTAAAGGAATCTAGGGGCTCACCTTGCCTTTGTCCGGACCCTGTCAAGGGGTTAGGGCCACACCAGAGCCCCTGGGAGCATCTGGGGTGAGCTGTGAGATCGAAGGAGTTCTCATTCCCCCAGGATGCTTTCCCTTACTGACATATGGTGGTGCCCAGTGTCAGTCCTGTTCCTGCTACTGTGCAGGTTCAGGTAGTCTGGAACCAATGCCTAAGCAACCACTCACATTCTGTAATCAATAAAGTTGTGGCCAAAATTAATGCCCAAAACCTTAAACTAAATTCTGTGTCTATTGTGTCGTTATTTTGGGGGTGGTTTAGGGGGTCTTCACATGCAACATTCTATGAATCAAATTAGGCCACAACTTTATTGATTACAGATGTAAGGCATTTGGCCTAGGCAAAACTGATATCAACCATGCCATCTGCTGGATGATTGACCAAGGGATCAAACCAGTGCCAAGGAGGCCCTATGGCAAATAGGCAACACTTTTCCAAGAGCGCCAACTCGAGGAGTACTATAGCCCTCCACGATACCTTTAACGGGATACTCCATTCCATTGGAGGGGCAGGTAGAGGCTTAGAACCTCCTCTCTTACCACGGCTAAAGTTTTACTCAACGCCTTCTCCATCAAAACTCTGATGATTGCTCTGAGGTAGGGAGAAGATCCCAGGTCAGCTAATAGACCTGGAGGGAAAATTCCTTCCTGGCCCCGAATACGGTTACCAACTTTGTCCATAGCAAGGTGAGGTACCAACCTACCCACAGAAGTGGGTGCCCTGTGTGAGGTGGGCCCACTTTTATGCCTGTGAAGCAGACTTGAATGAAGTCCTCATGGGGACCCTGTCAGGTCTATTGGAATTTCAGCACACAATTTAATCCATTAAATGAAGTCTTGACCTTACGGGGTGGACCACCACACACATTTATAAACTTCCAAACAGATTTAATAAGTCCTGTGACTCATCAGTGACAGATATTTATATTTTGCAAAGCTCACAAAGCTTATCAGCCAGACGAAATCACCTCATAACTAAATTGCATTGGTCTATGCAATTACTACAAAGATTTCACTGTGAATGAGCTACTGAGAACAAATATGCAAATGAAAAGAACAAGGACTCTAACAACTATAAAATATTGTTGGTATGTTTGCTTACAAATGAAATCGCAGGACTTATTTTGACAGTGGTTATTAATCTTTCCTTAGATCCAGACTTAACATTTGCCTTAACAAATGTCAAACCGTTTCATTGGGTACTTCAGCATTTTCCCTTTATTGTCTTAAACCAACATATTCCTTTCCAAGGAAAGAGGCTGACAGCCAAAGTGCATTCTAGTCTCTTTTGCCAGCTGATTTTCAGGGAAGCTGTTGTGTCATGTTCTGAGAGAGCCAAATGGACAGATGGCACGAGAGACCAGTTCTTTAGTATAGATTTCCATTCTTCCAGTGCTAAACACCCATCACAAGAATGGATGCATTCCAATTGTTCACTGGCTTCCAAAAACAACTGACGTGCCTATTATTACCATCCAAAGGATTCAAATGAACTAAAAACATATCAAATGCACAGTGAATTTTGCCCTTGGTGTTGATGATCTAGTCAGGCAACATCTAAGATCGCTTACTGCTGCTTCATATTTATGATTCTAAATTTATAAATGGTGAACAACTTTTTAATTTTATTTTAGCTGATAATTCTGCCTTCCTAACACACACACAAATGTTACTAAGCTTGTTCTCATCATGATGCAATCCATAGTTTTGCTGTGGAACTAATGAATGGAAAGACTGCAAACCAGTTGTCTATCCACCTCAGTGGACATTTGGAATTCAGTCCTGATTTTCATCATCAATGCATATAGAATAAACTGTGAGTTGAATGAATATTGAATATCTGTGAAGCAGTTAATACCACGCTACCATTTTAAAACTCTGGGAAGCCTATAGGACTATGCAATAGTC
This sequence comes from Podarcis liolepis, assembly GCF_965112155.1. Classification (NCBI taxonomy): domain Eukaryota; kingdom Metazoa; phylum Chordata; class Lepidosauria; order Squamata; family Lacertidae; genus Podarcis; species Podarcis liolepis. Next base: position 44,320,033 of record NC_139564.1, on the reverse strand, counting down.
TACACTGGGTTGTGAGGTCAACTATTTGAGCGCAATCTTATTTTATGAGTTCATGTTCTTGGACAAAGATAATCTGGCCACTGTTATCCATGCTCCGGTAATCCCTAGAATTGACAGATAAATTGTGTTGTACTTATGGCTTCCTTTAAAGGTGGTTTGGAAACTTCAAAACACAGCTGCTAAGCTGTTGGCTGGGACCAATAAGCATGAAACAATCTTGTTGGTATGGAAATATTTTCAATGACTTCCAGTTCATTTCAAAACACAATTCAAAGTGCTAGTGTTTACCTTTAAAGCTCTATACAACTTGGGTTTAAACTACCTGAGGGAACACCTGTCTACAACTTCTTGTCATCTTCAGAAGCTCTCCACTAGGTGCCATCATCATCTGAGGCAAGACAAGTGGAGAATGAGAGAGCCCTCCCAGGAACATTCTTGTACCTTCAGCACCAGCAAAGAAGTTATTCATCTCCCAGGCATTTTCAGTTTCTCTTTTTTTAGATGCTGTTGTGGTTTTGTGTGTTTTCATGTAAATTTTTTAGTTCAAAAGCACACCAGTGCAAGTAGATAAATAGGTACCGCTGCGACGGGAAGATAAATGGCATTTCCGTGCACTCTGGTTTCCGTCATGCTGTTCCATTGCACCAGAAGTGGTTTAGTCATGCTGGCCACATGATCCGGACAAACACCGGCTCCCTTGGCCTGAAAGCAAGATGAACACCACAACCCCAGAGTCACCTTTGACTGGACTTAACCGTCCAGGGGTCCTTTACCTTTTTACCATATAAATGACCGTGGAAACCTGCCTGAAAGGTGGTCCATCAATTTTTACAAATGAATAAATAAATAAATGTTCAGCTGTCTTGCACAACCACATTTAGAAAGACAGTCAAATATAGGTTAAACTTATCAATAGAGTTGAATTCAGCTGAAGCATTGCATAAGAAGAATTACTTCTGCTTCCACAATGGAACTTTCCCTCCCTTGCTTCCCAATGCTCTTTGGAGGGGGGAAGACTGTGGGGTAAGTTACGTTGTGTGACCAGATGTCATTATGGCTGGACAGTCACTTGAAACAGTTCTAATTTCTAAATGGTATGTTTATGTTAGCAAATCTACTCTCAGTATCCTCCCTTTAAGTTGTTGTAGGTATTGCTGACACTTAGGATTTATCCACATTTCCGTTTGCCCCACCGCTTCCCCCCAAGGAAACCCAGTCTTTAGCACTGAATCGGAACAAATGGCAGTCAGGTTTTCTGAGGATTTCCATTTGTTGCAATTTAACAGGTTGGGGGGGGCATTGAGAAAACTGTTCGAATCTGTGCCTAGAAAGCATGGGACATGCAGAAATTTGAACAAGTCCTGAGCGCTTCCAATAACAAAGTCCGGTTCCAGACTGACAAATTATGCCTTCCAATATGAATGGGATTGCAATCCCCTCTTCAGCAACCTAACTTGAAGGGAGGAGGTTGGAGAAAGAGCAGCAGCTAAGAGTGAGGGTGGCAAGCACCTGAGCAACTGAAAGGGAATCGCAGTGGCAAGGTATGCCTGCTCTATTTTGCAACCAAAATAATTCAGTTGTGTGCAGTTCTACACAACTGAAAACTTGTCACCAGCAGCAGCAGCAGCAACAACAACAAAAAAAAAATATCAGAGTAAGTAAACAACCTCCAAACACTTATTTATAATCTCCCAGAGAATTTGAGGGTTTCTTTTATTAAAAACTAAAACATTAGTTCACATAATTCAACTCCCAACGTTTACATTAATCTTCTCTCCCCGAAAGATGGAGCCCTGGTGATGTAGAGCTTATCCGGTGACTGGTAAATATAGGAATTGTTCTCAAAAGCCTGAAGACAAGAAATAATGAGTCTCCTGAGTTAAAGAAAAGATCTTAAAACAAAAGACATTTTTACATGCTGATGCATGAGCTCCAACAGGGACAAAACAAAGCTACAGAAGATCTTATTGAATGGAGAAATTGATGAGGATGCTTTGCAGCCATAGCAATAAAGCAAGAGGGTGCCCCCCCAAAAAAGCCCAACCTACAAATGCTGTTAATGTAACTGAAAATGCCATGGTACATATGGGAGGCTTATATAGTTTTCATTGATATTGCTACAACTGTAGTAGGCTAGTCCTTATTTTTCTGACAGTTTTCTAACCTGAAATAACTACTCACCAGCAGCAATAGGTCACATGACAAATAAAGGGAACAGACCATGCAACAAGCCCAGATGCCAATGGCGTCCCCATATCTATTCAGGTAACGCTATTACAGGGCCTAATGAAGTCAGCCACAACACCTGACAATAATTTATGTTCTGTTCATTTGAGCCTGAATAGAGACAGTGGTTTCATGACCTACTACAGGCTGAGATTGATGACAAGCAGAAAGAAATCACTTGGGCCCAAAGAGTTATTCTAGCTACACAATGAGCGCTGCTTTTTGCAAGCACTGAAGTAGGGTTGTGCTTGGGTCAATTTGGGTTGACCTGGGATTAACCAAATAAAATTGAAGCAATGCTTTTCCTTAGTTCTGCCCCATCCCAACTTTATTTAGGGTATAAACACATGATTGGGAGGGCAGAGAGAAAGAAAGAAAGCCATGGGTTGTTGTTTTTTCTACCCTGCTTCCCAAATGGTTGTGCAGATAGGCTCTGAATCATCCCAGGCCAGACTGGGGCCACTTCAAAGCACTGAATAAAACCTCAATTTTTTGGGGGGGGGCTGCACAGCCCTATTCTAGAGTGTCTGTGAAACATGGCACACACCAGACTCAGAGAAACACTGGGGAATAAATAATAACATCCAACTGAGATGGAAAGGAAGGAAACATCAAGATCACAATAATAATGAATAGGACTGAGTAAGATAAATGGAATGGAATGGCATCACAGAGATTAATTTAAAGAAGATGTACACAGAAAACTCCCAGACTCAGAACTATCTCTAGGGGCAGGATAATACTGTTCCCTAAACTAAAGGAAAAACAAACAATACCAAGAAGATATAAATCAAAACAGCATGAAATGGATTACAAGATGATGAATGATTAGAAGTAAATAAAGAATAGAAAAGGGTGGCAATCCGAACAGATTGAAAATAGATATGTTGGTAATGTTGGCCCTCAGAATCAGGCTGTACATTAGGGAAGCCATGGTAGTTTTGCTGAAAACCATCTATATCATGCTTGGTAACATCTCAGAGTATGTATCATGTAAAGCAGTGTTATCTCAGTGTGACTTTCGGGCACCCCTTAGAGCTAGGTTGTTTGTTGTTCAGGCCCAGGGGATGCCATGTTCCCACAGAGAGACCTGCCATTCCATGCAGTAATATCGAGAAGAATTTGCTATCCAATGGCAAAGGCATATTGTGAATGTCACATGGCAGCCAACAACAGGGAGTGAAGGCATTAAAATATATGCATTGTGGGTGTAAGTTCCCAGGTGTCAAAAAAGGCTATTTATGTACGCCACTACTGTGCCCCGTTGTTTTGTTGGCCCCAAAATTGAAAACGAGTGAGATCCCAACCAAAGAAGAATGACAACTTAAACTGATGGAATATGTGCAGCTTGTGGACCTAACATACAGAATAAGAGAACAAGAAGAACATACGTTTAAAGAAGATTGGAAAATGTTCCTTGAATATATGGGGGGAAATTGTGTACACTTGAAAATGCTGGCAACACTAAGATAAATTCAACAGTGTAAATAAGTTTTGATGGATGTAATAATGGAATACTGAATGGTTTAGTTTATATAAAATATGCAGGAATTTATGTTATGTAAAATGAACCACGGAAAGAGAAGAAGGGGAGTCATTGATACTTTAAGGCTGTTTAAATTTAAAACAGAAAATTATATTTTATATATGTGTGCGTGTGTGTGTGCGTGCGTGCGCATTGTGATGCTGTGCCACATAGTAAGTACTCCTAGATGTTACCACAGGGGCAGACAGAAAGGCGGACTCAGCATAGGGATCCTGTTTCCTACCTTTAATGTCCTGATGTCTGCTTAATTTTTTTAAAAAGAATTCATCCAAAAGTGCGTAGATGAAAAGTAAACAATATTCATTCCCTAAGGAAGGATGTGGTGTACATCCACACATTAAGCAAACATGCCGGAGGGTTTTTGTTATGAAACTTTCACAACTATTCTAAGCCTTGGGCTGGAAGAAGGGCTGCCGTGATCAAGGGACTTGTTGACAGACAGACTTGTGATCACCCTGCTCACACATCGCCATTGCAATGAGACGATGCACCCAAGGAAGGTCAGGACTGCTTACGTGCCGAAAGATCACATTGTGTGAGCTATTCCACCGAGTTTTTCCTCTTCCTTCGTTTTTCATGTGCTGTTATGTTAAGACTGTTGCTTGGAGATGAGGTTGACTTGTGGGTATTGAGAAGGATTAAGATTCCTCATCTTTCCAACACTTACACAGAACGAGAGGGAATCAGCCGAACTTTTCCAAGCAATTAGCTATGCATAAGATAAAGATAAGTTGTTTTCTACAGCTGCGCACAGAACGTCTTTCTTCTTCTTTTTGATTTGGGATTCAAATTAACTTATAAATATTGAAATTATAAGCTTAAGGAAATTGTGTTATTTGATGCATGGCCTATTTTAAATAATTAGTTTTATGGAGAAACTGTAGCAAAAGAAGAAGAAGAGGGGGTTGCCATTTTGGCATAGCATGAGTGGTGCTACAAATGTGCTATATTTAAATATTCAGCACACTCCATCTGGAAGGCTTTGGGGCAAGCAATCAATTTTAAAATCAATAAAAACATACAGTTCAGATCCAGTCAAAAGAATTAAAACATAACTGTTGCTTAAAAAATAATAATACATCAGCTCAACTGCAGCCCTCAAAATCTAATAAATGTAAAACATATAAGATTGTTTATGCTTATGCTTTGGTTTGGGTAAGTGTTATGGGGAATGAGTTCAATAGTTTGTAGGAAACTACAAATGATCCCTCTCTGTCTCCCATAGCTATTGTGATGGCACACTAAAAGGGGCATTGAGAAGACAAGTTTTAGCAAGCTCAAACAGCACAATAGGGAACAGGGCAGCAGCTATCTTACTCGGTGTTTAGGGATTTATGAGTCTACGAAGCATCTAGGGTTGTACTTGTCAAAGAATATGAACACAATGAAGATGCCTGGAGATTGGTGTAAGATGCTTCCAGAGTCTGACCCTGTCAGGAGCTAGAATTCTAAATTTGCCACTCAGTTGGCACTCCATCACCCCAAAAGAGGGTGTGAAAGAGGACACAGATTTTGCATGTGCTAATTTAGATGGACACATTTAGAAATAATTGCGAGAACTCAAATAGCAATACAGTAGGGTTGCCATAGTTCAAAAAGTGAAAATCTAAACACAAAAGTTGTTGAGATTTTTTGGGGAGGGGGACAACGTTGTTGAGTTTTGGTTTGGTTTTGGTTTTTTTGGCCAAAGTTGTTGAGCTCTGACCCCATGGAGATTACAGTCTAAATTTTGACAGTGAGAAAGAAAGCAGAGAGGAGAATGGAGAAAGAGAAGATAGTAGCCAAGGGTGAACAAAAAGCAAATGCATCTGAAACAATCCCACAAATACTTCTCCTTCCCTGACAGTAGTAATAATGAATTGAATAGCCTGTAATTTGCTCCCCTCTCGTGACACTCCAAAACTGCAACATCAGGCAGTAGCATCACTCTACCTAACAGTAGGGTTGGCTATGTTTCAGTCTTTTTTTTTTTTTTTTCATGCATAATTTTTATTAAGTTTTCAAAAGTCAAAATACATAACAAACTTAATCAGAACTCATAACTGTTCACTTAAAGAAAAAGAAGTTGACTTCCTTCAGTCATTCCACGAGTCGTCCAAAATAACATTAAACAATGATTCCGCATTTCCTTGTTTGTAAAGCCATAAGCCACTCTTATCCATCCATTTCCTTTTAGCTTTACCCTTTACCTTTTACAGAGCTTCTTGAAAACCTACTAGTGTTATCTGTTCATCAATTAAGCTTTTCAGATATTTCGTAAAACTTTCCCAATTTTCAACAAACCTCTGATCTTTTGTATATCTAATTTTACATGTCATCCTGTCCATCTCCACGTATTCCAATAATTTACCTCTCCATTCCTCCATTGTTGGAATATTCTCCTGCTTCCAATTTTTTGCTATTAAGACCCTTGCTGCCGTTGTTGCGTATTGGAACAATTTGTAATCTTTCTTCTTAATTTCCTTTCCTACCAAACCTAGCAAGAACGCCTCTGGTCTTTTGTTAAAGGTATATCTTAGCATTTTTTTCATTTCGTCATATATGCTCTCCCAGAACCCTGTAATCTTTGGACATTCCCACCACATATGGTAGAAGGTACCTTCCCTTATCTTGCACTTCCAGCATTTATTGCAGGATCCATACATTTTAGCTAACTTAACCGGAGTGAGGTACCAGCGATAAAACATTTTCATTAGGTTCTCCTTCAGTGACACACAGGCCGTAAATTTTAAGTGTTGTTTCCAAAGTTTTTCCCACTCTTCGTAATAAATATTACGGCCCAGGTCTCTAGCCCAATGAGTCATTACCCCCTTAACCTCTTCATCGGCTAAGTTCCAATCTAGTAAGTGCCTGTACAATTTAGATAGTATTTTGGTGTTACTCCTCAAAATTTCAGTTTGGAATATGGAGTTTTTGTCGGCATAGCCTTTGTCTTTTACGTCTTTCCTGAACATATCATTTATTTGGTGGTAGTGTAGCCAATCATATACTTGAGATTTGACCTGATCATACGGCCTCATTTTCCATTTTCCTTCCTCCTTCATAAGTAATTGTTCGTAAGTTGCCCATTTAGTTCCCATATTAACCTTTTTGATGGCCATTACCTCTAGTGGAGATAGCCATTGGGGTGTTCTTGGTTCTAACATCTCCTTATATCTCTCCCAAACCTCCAACAAGGGGCCCCTAAATATGTGGTTCACAAATCCTTTGTGGCCCTTCTTCCGTCCATGCCACAGGTAAGCATGCCACCCGTATCGGTTATCGTGACCCTCCAAGTCTAGCACTTCCTCTTCTTCTAGTTTTATCCATGTCTTTATCCAGCATAAGCTGGATGCCTCATAGTATATCTTCAGATCGGGAAGGGCGAAGCCTCCTCTTTCTTTCGTATCCGTTAAAATTTTAAACTTTACTCTCGGCTTCTTCCCCTGCCAGATGAATCTAGAAATATCTTTGTGCCAGACTTTGAATATCTTAGTACCCTTAATAATCGGGATGTTTTGAAAGAGGAATAAAACTCTTGGGAATACCGACATTTTAATTGTGGCTATTCTACCCCAAAATGACAGTTTTAACCGACCCCATGTTTCTATGTCCTTCTTAACTCCTTTCCATACCGTTTCGTAATTGTTTTTGAAGAGATCTATATTTTTAGGCGTTACCCATATCCCTAAGTATTTCACTTTCTTAGTTACCTCTATTCCTGTTGCTCTTTGTAGTTCCTCAGTTTCGGCTACCTGCATGTTTTTAGCTATTATTTTTGTTTTCCTTTTATTTAATTTGAAGCCTGCGACCTCCCCGAATTGATCAAATTCTCTGAGTACCTTTTTTGTTGAGTCTAATGGTTCTTCCAATGTTACAACCAGGTCGTCTGCAAAAGCTTTGGTTTTATGCTCATGTTGGCCTATCCTGATTCCTTTGATTTCCTTATTTTCTCTGATAGTTTTTAGTAAGACTTCTAATATCATTATAAATAACAGTGGGGACAATGGGCATCCCTGTCTTGTTCCCTTAGTTACTGTTATTTCTTCGGTCTCTATGTTGTTTATTATTAATCTTGCTTTTTGTTCCGTGTATATTGCTTTTATACCGTTGGAAAATTCAGTCCCCGCTTCCATGTACTCCAATTGTCTCAATAGGAATTCCCAATTTACATTATCAAACGCTTTTTCAGCGTCCACAAATAACAGTATTCCTTGCTTATCGCATCTTTCTGTTAGATATTCTATAATATTTATAATATTCCTTAAATTATCCTTCATTTGCCTGCCGGGCAGAAAGCCGGCTTGGTCTCTGTGGATGCTGTTTTGCAAGATGCCTTTGAATCTTCTTGCCAGAACCCCCGCAAAAATCTTATAGTCTACGTTTATTAAGGAAATCGGCCGGCTATGTTTCAGTCTTAATCCTTGAAATGAAAAGATGCTCTTCTTGAGGCACAGGAGCACATCCATCTCTATCTTTCTTCACCTGTCCAGAGGCAAGTTTCTTCACCTTCAGGCCAGGTAAGGGGGACAGAGGAAACAATGGAATGGGTATTTCTTGGGGGACTCTGATGGCTTTGTGCACATTCACCTGACCTCTTCAGAAGCAAACCCAGGGACAGGATTTATGCATAAGCATGATAAGTGTGTCAAAGGCTTGACAGAAAAGATTTGAGGTTCAATGAGAGCTCTGAAGGAGGAAAGAGGGTGCCACATCCATATTTAGGAAGTAATTTCAGGCATAACAGGCAGCAAGAGAAAATGTTAATATATTTAACAACAATCCACTATGAAGAGAACCGAATGCCAATTCACATTATATTTTTTGAGTTTCTAAAAAAGCTGACTCTCCCCACCTCCCTGCAAAATATTCCTTTTCTGGTTTAACTAGCTCTTTTCAGCACTGCACCATTCAAAGCTAACCATCTATTTCGGCTTATACTCAGACACAACTGACCATTACTGTTACTATTTTCTATCCCTTTTCAAGATCTCCGAGTAATGCATCACCAATTGCTTTGGAGAAAATCGCTTAATATGAAATATCATTGTGGAAGACCATCCCATCATTTTTTCTCACTCTGCTAAAAAATCTTTTGATCGTGTCACATTTCCTGTGAGCGCTGCTTTTTATCACCATTGAACACTGGCCGTGTCTGACATATAACATTACGGATGAGGCATAGGCTGATTAAAATGGTGTTTTATGTTGTCTGTGGGAAAAATGATCCTCTGTACATGCTCAAACCTGTTGTCACACTACTGTTAAAATTGTAACTCCCATAAAACGAATTCAATCCAGGCCTCCCACTTGGAGAATATTAAACACCAGCACACTCTTGATAGTGAATTGGTTTTAAAATTGCTTTAATGACTTATAAAGCAAAGACCAAATTGGGAGCAGCATCTGAGCGCCTTCATGAAATCATAGAATGAAGCCCCTATTACTGTAAATCATCTAGTGCAATATTGTTCCCTGATGTATATTTTCCATTGAACAGGGAGCCTAATTATTGTTGAAGAGCTTCTGAAATCAGTCTTATGGCTAGAATAAACCACGCAGGCTGTGATGTTACAGCACAAGCCTATTTGAAGATAGATAAAGAAGAGCCATACTGGACCAGACAAGAGCAAAAGCAGTGGGATTGGGTTGGATTGTTGTGAGTTCAGTGGGGTTTACTTCCAAGTAAGTATGCATAGGATTGCAGCCCCAAGATCTATGTAATCTAGGGCCTCATCAAATGTTCCCTGGTTTCAATGTTTGAAACAAACGCTACACCTTCAAGAAAACTGTTCTGTCCTAAAGGACACTGTGTCATTTGCTATGTTGACCCTTGTCTCTGCTTTCGTTTCCCCACCTCCAACCTGGTGGATCAGCCAGCAACTGAACAAAGGTTGATTGCCTATTTTGAGCCTATTCTTTCTCAATGTTTCCCTCATCTACTGCTGCTTTTTGAATTTTGTAGTGCAGTTCTCCTACCAGCAATGTTTGCAAAATTGTTTTGGAGGAAGTTGTGCATAATATGTATATATTGGTGAAAATAACATACAAAATACATTAGATTAGGGTAGAGCCATTGCAAAAATATGGACATTAGTCAAAACTGCATACAGAAAATATGCTTATTAAGAGAAATTTATGCTAAAAAACTGATGAATTTTCATGCATATTTTTTTCTTTCAGAAATTGCAAATTGCTGCAGAAATGTGGAGAATTGAAAATGAGAAATTGAGAGGACCACAAGTGACAGATACATCTATTCATTCTGAATTGTCACCACGCTTTGGACATTTCATATTCATGGGAGGCCTATATCTTCTTACTCAGGTGATAATAACTTTTAACTGCAATGACTGTGTATGGGATTGTGGGCTGACTTATGTAAATGCACACGCAGCTTAGATTTTGCCCTCAAACTCAGCTGCTCAAAAAGCTGTGCCTGCGATCAAGGCCAAAATCTGAAGTATCCAAAATGGCTCCTGCCCATACTTTATGGAATAATAATGAGCAAATTTTGCTTTTGAATGCCACTGAATTTGAACTGCACTGAAAAGTCAGAAAAACATATCCAGACATGGACATTAATTAGCATGACCACATTTGTGATAATAAGTGTATGTCCTCAACTGTGGCATTTAATTGTAGGGATTCCTTGCCCTAGAAAGTACCATGGTATTTTTAAAAAGGAGCACAAAGCAGCCTTGATCTATTTAATGCAACATCCCCAACTCACTTATAAGGGGGATAGAGAGATGATCTAAAGAAGACCAATAGCTGCGGGACATAGCCAATATGAAATAGTGCATTTGTTCAAAAATGTAGGATGTAAAGAGCATACAAAAGCTAGCAATTCTATAATGTCGGCAGATATTTTACAGTGGCTGTGAGTGCTTTCAAGCTTGCACATCTGCATCATAAACTTTTGAAAATAGCTCCTAATAATGGCTAAGCAATAACCCACAGGGAGATATCATTTCTTTCCTGCACTATAGAAATGTTTCCTATTTTCAAACTTGCCTCCGGACTTTAAATAATAAACAGTTGATTACTAGCAAATCCTCCAGGATATTTTTTTTTAATAAGAGGATACAGGTAAAGCACACAACATTCCAGAAACAGCCCAACATTAAAAAAAAGATGGAAGTGGATTGTGTTCCAGTGTACATATTTGTCTGCAGTACCATTCATGAGCAGCAATGATCAAACAACCCAAAATGTAACAGATAGTTTTTTAGAGCAAGCTTTACATTCTAGAAGATAACCAGCTTCGAGTCAGCATTTTAAATAATTTGTGAGCTCAGATGTGGAAGGAATATATTCTATGTAACCAACTAGCAAAAGGGGACAGATAAATATAAAGTCTTGCTTTGATGTGTCTGATTATTTTGTTTCCTTAGCTATTTCTTTATTTGTTTTGCCCTCACCAGAAGCATTATTAAAACCACATCCATCCCATACGTTTAAAGCACTATGATGCCATTACTCTCTGAAAATGGAGGCCTCTTCACTGTGCCAAAACAGGTGGGGAGGGGGTTGTGCTTGGGCAAGGGCAAAGGAAGCACATTCTGCCTTGCAGCAAATTGGCGAGTTATAACCTTGTATACAAACTGCAGATGTGTAAAGTTTTATATTCCAGACTTGTTGGGAAAACAGCTAGAATTTAGTTATATTCTTCTGCTTCTCAACTGCTAGAAGCAGCTGTTTATACAATACAGGGCCTTGGGTCATATGTTTAGAATCTCCTATGAGAAGCCTTCCCATAACTGCAGCTATGTATTGGGTGTAACTAGGGCTGGCTCCAGGCTGGGTGCAGGGAGAGCGGTTGGCAAGGTACCCACAATGGGCGCCTTTGTTCCTCCATATCATCTTCACCATCACTCCAGCCTACTCACTGTCTTTGGTTCTCTGGGTGTGATGGCCTGGGAATCAGATTCGGAGGCTGAACCTGAGGAATCCCAGCCTGCACAGGATTCCCCGCCTCCAGAACCAGCTGAGCCGGGGCTGGGGCATGAGCCTGAAGGGTCCTCACCTGTGCTGGATCTTCAGATGCAGGCAACAGCTGAGTCTGCTCTGGCTCCTGAGGGGATGGAGGACCCATTGCCTGCAGGTGCTCCACCCTCAGCCCTGTCAGAGGAAGCTGAGGTTGCCTCTGGGTCTGGTAACCCTCCAGCCTCTCCTGAGCTGCAGAGGCTCAGGACAGAGAGGCGGAGGGAACTAAGTTCCCGCCGGAGGAGTGCTCGCCTCCAGGCCAGGAGAGGCGAGTCACCTGAGGATCAGGTCCGCCCTATGCCTCAGGGGAGATAAAAGCCAGCCAGTCCCAGTCCCAAGTTGCGGGAGCAACATTGTTGGCTGTCAGTTCCAGCCTGATCCCTGACCTGCTTCCCTGCTGGTGCTCCTGACCTCACCCGACGCCCTGCCCTGTACCCAGCTTCGACTTCTACGGACTGCCTTCATTTTGCACCATCGACCTCGGACTGGACTCAGACCTCGCCTCTTGGTTAGCACACTGGGCCTAATTCGTACAATGACCCAGAGGGAGAGCATGAAGCAAGTTGAGGTTGCTATCACATTTCTTTCAACATTGCTTGTAGAGGACATGGAAACAAGGAAATGACAATAAAGAGAAGGGAAAGCAGGTTCAAGGTGGGCCTCAGTGGTTCCCTGCAGGGTTGGTATTCTGGGCAGATACCCAACAATGTCAGCCCCCATATGAACTGGTGTATCCATCCCAATTTCCAATTTTTTGAAGGGGGCACTTCCCTGATTTCTCTGCTCTTTTGAAAAAGAGAAATTGCATGAATGGGTCTTATATGTCACATCTACATCATGCATTTAAAGCATATGGCTTCGCCCAGAGACTTCTGAGAACTGTAGTTACCCCCCCCCCGAGAGCTATAATTCCAAGCACCCTTAACAAACTACAGTTCCCAGGATTCTTTGGGGGGAGCCGTGTACTTTAAATATATGGTATAAGTCCAGTCATCCCAGCTTGTGCATGAGTATATTTTCTCCAAACTGCCACAACAATGGATCCGCCTCATGGTAAGGATTTTGAAAACCTGAACCAGATCTCAGTTTGCTGTCCCACAGGGGTTGGTTGGATGTTCTCAGATTTCCCACTTTGCAGAACATTTCCTATTGAATTTATGCTGAGTATACATGATGGATGAGGCAAACAAACGCAACTTTCCAAATGCCACCAAATTAAGAAATGCACAGTGCATGTGAATTTGTCCAAATGTGCAATAGCAATGATTAAAAGCAAACGAGAGAAAATTAAATTATTTTAAAAAATCAATTCTACTCTTTATTAATATTGTTAAATTACATTTGCTTATGTAAATTGTACACTGGAGCATTTGAAAAGGTGTGATAGAAGAATAGTCTTCATGAATATATTAGGAAATAGCTTATGGAATGACCTGTTCTTTTACCTAAGAAAGGCATTCATGTATCATAGAAACTGCCAATATTCTTCAAATATTCTTTTAGTGGTTAAAAAAAAAATAATTCAGAGCCAGCTCTACCATTAGGCAAAAAAGCAGCGGCCGCTTCAAACAGCAGCTGAACTCAGTCAACCTATTGTGTATCCCCTAAGTTTGCTGCTGCCCTCTTGAAGGATGTTACCCCACCATCAGTGTTGTAGTAAGATTCAGGTACCAGCCTGGTCAGATTCTTTTCACAGAATGGGTGGACCACCATCTTGTCCTTTGCCTTAGGCTGCTAAATGTCTTGGGATGGCCCTGAACTTTCCACCCCCCTCCCAAAGGGCACTAAGGGGCAGAATTAAAGTTTTCTGCTACTACAAGGTGCTGGATATTACAAATGATTTCACACTATTAAAGTGTAAAAAGCACATGTACTTCGCCTCAGCAGAATGTAGGCTTTTTATAAATTAGTGAAACTTCTCAATCTGTTCTTGGAAGGGGAGATGAAAATAATTAATCAGACAAGAAAATTGAAATGGTTAACATTCAGATTAAATTTCACAGTGAAAACAGGGGAGTGGGCAGACTGAATTACTTGGCTCTTTTTGTTTTCCTGTCATGGTAGACCTTGAAGTGATGGACCTGAAGGTTTCGACTGGTAATTCAATCTATTGTTGATCAGGCTGGTTTACAAGCCACTTAACTGAGAAAGTTGATAATACTATACGCTTATTTACATTTTTATTACTTTTGATAGCCACACTAGTTGGTAATAGAAAAAGGTAACAATTTTCTAGGTTCAATGTGTTTTGAAGAGAATATTAAACAGCATATGAAGGTCCACATTTTAAAATTGTTTTGCTAACATTTATTTTAAAGCATTTTCACAGGCAGTCTGTCTATGAATAGAGATTGCATATCAGTTTATTCAAAGGAGGATAATGAGTTTATCCAGAAAGGGCTACACATAAGTGGAGAACCACATACAAAGGGTGCTCTGCACTGTAGCACACTGGTATATGTGAAATGCATTCATGAATGTTGTCCATCTGTTTTTAGGTATATTTTGAATTGTTCCCGGGTGACAATGTTAGCTTCATATATTTCATTGTTTTTATGAGTTGTAAACCACCTTGAGTAATGTGGAAAGGTGATCAGCAATTTTAAAATGAGCTTGTTCATATTGCTGAGACTTACTGTTTCTTCACTGTTCATCTGGACACTTACAATGCCTTGGGTAATTTTCAGGGAAGAGTACTTCCCCAAAATGTAATAATTTAATAATATACACGTCGTGGTCTTTTCCCTTTTCAGAGAACATAAATTGTGGGTTTCTTATTTGCTCCATAAATGTATTTAATGCATTTTTTTCCTCTGGTTTCTTCCTGGATAATCCTTTGTGGTCACAGGGGGTGTTCAGTCTCTTGCGAGGCAATAGGAGGGTGTCTGGAGATGAGAATGCAAGGATATGTTTCCACTTGCCTGCCTCATCTCACAGGGTGATGGCACAAGAAGAGCATAAAAGAATTGTTTCCTTTTCAGATAAGAAATATCACATATATTTGAAAAGCTCTTATATATTTTTCTGCTTCATGGGCAAGCCAAATTTTCCCTGTTACAGCAAAGTTCTCCTTCATTACTCAGACAGCCATTGTTTGGGTTACTTTTTCTTTGTTTGGTTGAGCTTTCAATTTTGTTTGTGCTTCCTTTGGCTTGTGAAGCAATTATACAAAGGGAAAGTTGATTCCCAGGTGTACCGTCTGACTCAATAGACAGTATAAAGCAAATCAGATCTGGACTAGCCATTTCCCCCCTTCATTTGGAAAACTCGCAGACTGAAGAGGAGAAAAATGGCAGAAGAGGAGGAGGGGAAGAATCCCCGTTGAAGCCACAAAAGAAAGAGGATAAAGAAAGCGCTTCCTTAGAATTTCCTGAGAATGCTGGTGCAATGTGACATTTCCTGGGCTGCCGGTTATGCACTGAATTCACATAAATATTACTGTATGGAGACAGTTCCAAAGCCCTGCAGCAGCATTTCACAAAGCTGTTATGCAGCACAAATTTGAGTGAAGATATGATGTGCCTGGAGTGGAATGAAGGTGAATTCACTTATGTAAAATCCCAAAAATATTTAACAACATCTGCATGCCCTCACATGACTAGTATAGCTTGTAATTATTCTGAATTTCTCCCCTTATACAGTAAATACATGAATAGTGGGCAGTAGCAGGTTCAACCCTCTGTCCACTGAAATGTACATCTAAAATGTGTCTGTGGGTACAAACATATGCTGTCTGCTGTCCAGCAGGCACATAGCTACCGTATTTTTCGCTCTATAGGACGCACCGGACCATAGGATGCACCGAACCATAGGAGGGGGAGAACGGGGGGGGGATTCTCCCCCTCTCTGCTCAGCACCCCTTCAGCACTCCAAAGGCTTCAGGTGCGCACTGACCCCTCTCGCTCTCCAGGCTTCAGCGAAAGCAACGTGAAGCCTCCAGAGCGCGGAGGGAGCACTCCCTCTGCGCTTCGGAGGCTTCCTGTTGCTATTGCTGAAGCCAAGGAGCCTGCATTCACTCCATAGGATGCACACACATTTCCCCTTAATTTTTGGAGGTGAAAAAGTGCATCCTATAGAGCGAAAAATACGGCAATGACCCAGTATGGTTAAACAACCCTGCTCACTTGCCTTGCTACTGTAGTGATGGCAGAACATGGTATGCTCTCCTCTAAATAGGTTACATTTAGGCTCAAAAGTCCATGTGCATGCACTTTTAAAGTAATTCAGCTTCTATGCCAAAAATACTGGTACAACATCAGTGTGCACCACAGCAACCATGGACAATACATTAAACACAAAACGGCCCTCGTGTTTAAATCTGAAAAGCATAGCTGTTCAGCAGTTCCATGAACCAGCAAAGCCAACCCAAGTTCTGTTGACATCACAAACATTGTTCCTTGTACTGGACAGTGTGAGCAATACAGTAGTTGTCAACATCCTCTACGCTGAATCCTTCCATTTGAACTAGGGATGGGGGAGAAATTCTACCCAGTGCTAATTTAAAGGCAACCTTATGTAATTTGCACTTTCTGAAACAAGTTGAGAACCAAAACACAGGCATTCTTCAGAAGTTGAATTTTGTGGTGCAGTTCTCCAATGTCCATAAAAATGCATACATAGCAGGAAACGTGCATAAAAATAAATATAGTGGTTAAAAAACAAACAAACATGATGCATTCTATTATGCGAAATCCCTTGTAGAAATGTGTCTGGAAAACTGTGCACTAAAATGCTCACAAAAATCTCATAAGAATTTTTTTAATGTAAATTGCTACAGAAATGTGAAGAACTAAATATAAGCTTGGAAAAATGAAAAAAATGAAAGGACCAATATCTATCCATTCATGGTTTGCACTAAAACTATAGGTGCCCACTGGAAAGTTGTGTTTTTTTGGGGGGGTTGCCAGTCATGATGTTTTATGACTTGTATTTACCATTAAAAGGAAGACCACTCCTATTAACAGTTTGTTTGTTGATTTAATTATTATTTGTATCTTAAATTTATCTCACTCTTCATCCGAGGATCATAGGGCAGGTTACAGTATAAAAACACTGTAATTGGTGCCCTGTTGTAAGCAGATTCATAACAGGACTTCAAGCTGCCATTTTCACATGAGGCATTTCTTTTATGCATGACCAAACGAAGCAGGGAGAGGGGAGGAAAAGGCAGCCTTGATCTTGCATTTCTGAGAGAAAAATAAACAATGTGGGAAAGATGGAAATGAGATATCTTGTTACAGAGACAGGTTAGTTGAAAAGTCAAAATGGTATGGTATTGAAGATGACATTAAGAAGTACAAAAGGGGTTTTCATACAGGAATAGAGAAAGCAAATCTTTTGCTTAGGAAAAAAAACACACCTTCATGAAGCAGAGAGACGACTGGAAACATAGCGCAAACCCATATTAAGGTTAATGCTTATTTCAAAATTTGATATTATAGACCTGGGACACAAACCAACACAGATCTATGCATCATTAGGTCCCGGTGATTTCAATGGGATTTAAGTGTGCATTACAGTGCACTTTCATTGCTGTGTGATCCTCTGTGTGTGTGTGTGTGTGTTTGTGTTTGTGTGCGCGCTCAAAAATGCAGTCTATAGCCATATGTTGTTAATGATCCATTTCTTAGAGTGCGATTAATATTTATTTCGAAACACAGTTTTAATTTCTTCATGTCCCTAATGTACATTGTATGCCACAAAACGAATGCAAATAACTTAAAGCTTGAGGGGTTTGCATTGTGTGTACGCTTGTACAAAAAGAAAATGAAGTGAATATAATCCACAGGCAGATGCACATCTGAAGCTAATGTACTTGAAAGAGATGAGCAAGATGGAAAACAGAACTGTGTCACTCGCTGGAACTTCAGAAGTAACCTAACCTTCCAAATGATTTGAAATAAATGATTTCAAATGCATTTCACAACAAAGGAATAACTCAAGTCCATAGTACTAATTGCTAAACCCCTGAAAACAGCTCTCCAACCAAAGTTCATTTTATAAGTGACAAGGCCTATAGTTTCATATATATATATATTTACAAATCCTGGCCAGGGGCAGGGGAGCTGTTGAATATTGTACTCATATTCCCAGTTAAACTGAAATGTCTTTGATGAATCTAGAATTATCTTCCCTGACAGTTCTCTTTTCAGAGCTTAATTAGGCACTTCTCATTTTTATTTACTCAGTTTTAGGTACCATAATTAAGGGTAAGAATGGCCAAATCTGTCCATTTGGTTTTCTCATTCTCTCAGTATTCAATTCAGTTTGCCCCATCTCTGCTTCAGCCTGCAAACTTTCTTGGGGGGGGGGGAATTCCTAGTGAAAATTCATACAATTCATACACAAATATTTTCCTGTTTTCAAACAAATTTTCCTAATACAATGCACTACATTATGTTCACTAATATTGTGCTGTTTTGCACACTTTTTGGGTTAACAAACTGCATTGCAATGTTTGGAGAAGTGTGAATTTTGAAAGATGGTTGTGTTTTGTATTGGGCCAGGCCTGTGTCCAGTCTTGTTTTTGTACAATCTTGTCTGTTCTCAATAACCAAAATTATATTATCAACATATACAAGCAGAAAAGTTGTTTTCCTTCATTTGCAAGGAATCGTAGAAAACAAAGTGGCACTAATAAAGTGACACCCTGTTCCAGGGTGGCAACAGAAAGCAAACTAAAAATACTTTTGCAGTTCATCAAAACTATCCAGCAATATAGGAAAACTGGTGCTATTAACAGTAATCCTTCTAGTTGGTTAATTGGTTCGGCAACTTCCATGCATATGACGTATGATGCTAAGAGTTAAATGATAACTAATCAGAGGCAGCTACAGTTGCAAATGGCAACAAAATATTTGTGAAAGGAAGAGGAGCAGGTTTGCTCAAGTGTTTTGCAGGTAGAAATACTGTTTGTAATGAAGTGAGGCTAGTAGTTTACTTGCTCGAATTAACAAATAAAAAAGTTTTGAGAATTTAAATTCTAGATTAAAATTGATTACTTAATTGAGAAGGGGATCATAACAAAAACACTAGGGCCTAATTTGAATAGTAGAGTGCCTGATATCTGGTGGGCAATCTCATCCTTTATTTCTACACTGTGGCTGCAAACCAAATCATCTGTCAGGAGAGTTATGAGATTCAGGTGAGATGCTTTGTCAAGCCCAGCAGGTATATAAAAGGCCTTTGCCCTGGCCAGGCCGTCTTCATGGTTTTTTTAAGAATAACATTACAACTTAATTTCCCTAAAAAATAATGCTTATTCCACAAAAGGTTTACAAAGTTCAGTTATTGCAAAAGTTTTTTAATGTTAATTTTATGCATTTTTTAAAATCACCATGGTATTTCACAATAATATATTATGTCCTTTAGATGAGAAATCGTGAATTGCAGAATTTTAAATACCCGTCATCATCCTTGGCTTCACTCAATTTTGTTTATAACATTCTTCCATTTTCTTCTAGTTGTGAGGGGATATGGGGAGGGGCCTCACAAGTGGAGTAGCCTAGGGCCTCTCTTCATCTAAATCTGGCCCTGTGTGTAGGCCATACAGTAATTTGTTAAAGGTGCTGACCTCACAGTGCTACAGTTTTCAGCATCCTTAACAAGCTATAGCTCTCACAACCCACTGTGGCTGCTAAAGTGGTAAAATAGCACCTTAAATGTATGGTGTGGCTGTGACCCCAGTCTTCTAGAACCCTGATTATACAGGATTCCAGCATGCAGGCAAAGCCTACTGGTCTAATCACATGGGCTTTCCCTTGCAACCATCCATTGGTGGCACCATGTGGCATCAGGCAAGGCGAGAGCATAACCCCACAGCCCCATTCTACCTGATTCCCCTTCATGCAATGCATACGCAAAGACTTGAGTCTTCGCCATTCGTAAAGTGATGCTCCTTTGCAAGCTAAAGACTGCTAGAGCTAGAGAAAAAGCTCCGAAGTAATGAAAAAGATATGTTGTTTTCTGCATCATAGTATTTTATTGCACTCCTTCATTCCATATTCATTCCTGCTTCCAGCTGCTTAAACCATTTCTATATCTCCTTTTGTTTAGTTTACTATTGAATTGGGCACTGTACACTTCATGTTTTTATATCCCATAGTGAGCAATATTAGAACTTAGTGGTTGCCAAAGCTAAGCTGAGATACTCAGGATGTGATTTTACACAAAGTTATGAAGGGACTCACAAGCCCCTTCCTGCATGCATATTTATCACTCGGTCACACTTTAACAACCAATGCTTTACGCAAGTGTAAGTTCTTCTGTAATGATGAACAGGGCTTACACATATATCTGTGTACAGGATTGTGGTGTATTCACCTGCTTCTGGAGGCTATAACTTGACAGACTTCCCCCATTATGCTAACATAATGTTTATCACTGAAAAATGTAACGTATATTTTATAGATATTGGAAAGGGCGGTAGTAAAAAAGAGCAGGTGTGTTTCATTGTCGTGTTGGAACAGTGGAGATCTTCTCTAATAAATAATTTCTCATAAAGACATGTCAACTTTCATTAGCTTACAGAAGCAGTGGGAACCCCACTGAGCGCAGCTTCTCAATATGACAGGGTAACAATGACATCTGCTTTCACATTATGGGAAGAGCAAGCAGCACAGAACAGATTTGCATTCTTCTACTGCCTAAGCAGTAACTGTACAAAAGGAAAAAAGGGAAAACAAATCCTGGGCTTGCTTAGGTGGAGTTTCATGTGAATTTACCATGGAGATTAGAAGGAGGGAATGCAAACAAGTTAGAAAAAGGGGAACTAGCTAGTATCATCTCTGACATTAATGTGGCAAGGCCTTAACCCTAAGATTAACCCTTTATTAACAGGCACAGAATTATAGGCTGTGTGACTGTGGCACCCCCTGATGCTATCAAGCAATGGTCCCTACATTCTGTGGTCCTGGAAGCAGTGGTGCTATCACAGATCCAGAGGTCCAGGGCACCACTCATCAGTGCATGCGGGAAGATCCCCAAATGCTGCAGGGCTGGCTTGCCCCGTTCTGAAGAAAGTGAAGTAATGCATGTTGCCATCTAAAGAGGAGGTTCCTTTGAGAGTCCAGAGTCTAAAATGGGCTAATTCCACCAGACACTGGAAGGCAGGACTAGCTGAAATTCAGTTCTGCCACTAAACGAATTAATGATCTGTTTGATACATTTGTTTTTAATACTGTAAGCTGTAATTACAGCTTCCTGCAGCGAGCTTTAAAAGTGTCAGATGTTATCTCCGTCTCTCAGCGTTCCAAAAGTCAGATTAGCAATAATGAGTCATGTTCAGAAGTGTGCAGGGCTTATATATCAGAAAGAGATATACGGAAGATATATGGTATCATTCTGCTGGAGTATATCTTGCTGTATACACCCAGATCCAGAGGTGTAGGAATGGGGGTGCGGTGGGGGTGGTCTGCCCCGGGCGTCAGGACTGAGGAGGGTGACAAAATGGCAGGCGAGTGAGCGCCGCACCTTGCGCCCAGTGGCAGCAGCTCTTCTGACCCAGCGGCAGAGAGCAACTCTCCTCAGCCATGGTGAGGCGCCCCTGGCTGCTGCAGCAACTCCGTTGCCACGGCCCAGTATACCTGAAGGAGCGTCTCCACCCCCATCGTTCTGCCCGGACGCTGAGGTCCAGTGCCGAGGGCCTTCTGGCAGTTACCTCACTGCGAGAAGCAAAGTTACAGGGAAGCAGGCAGAGGGCCTTCTCCGTAGTGGTGCCTGCCCTGTGGAACGCCCTCCCACCAGATGCCATTTAGAAGACATCTGAAGGTAGCCCTGTTTAGAGAAGTTTTTAATGACTGATGTTTTAATGTATTTTTAATATTTGTTGGAAGCCACCCAGAGTGGCTGGAGAAACCCAGCCAGATGGGCGGGGTACAAATAAATTATTATTATTATTATTGTATTATGTCTGACCCAGCTGTGGAGAGGAGGAGGAGAGTGGGCAGCTGCTTCCCCACCCCTCTCCTACCCTGAACTGTGGCGTGTGGGAGGGCATCCTCTGCGCCCCCCCCCCTGGGAGCGCGTCCACCCTGGGCAGCGCAGGCATATGCTCCGCCGCAGCCCAGATCACATATCTCATTAAACCATAGTTATGGTTTCCTGTGAATGTGCATTGTGTTGGTGCATGCTGCTCAAAACTTCCCACTCCTCCGTTGCTCCTACTGCTGCCTCACCACAGACAAAACAAGCTGAGGTCAGCTTTGTTGTGCTGCCCAAAGCTAGCTTGTAATACGTTTCACTGCAAACCATTACCTGTAACCCAGGCTTGGGGAAAACAAACCATGAAGTCACAACACCTTTGGTCCCTGATGCAGTAGCAACAAGAGAAAGTAGCCAGGCAGTTTTGAGCAGCGTGTGCCAGCACACTGCTCATTTTGCACTAGACCATAATTTGTTTTAAACTGTGGTTTAATGTGGCATGTGAACCAGGCAATTGAATCATATAATGCAAAATATCCTGGAATCTGTTTTCAGTGCTGAAGGAAGTAGCATCTCTTTGTTTCCAAAGAAGGGAGCATGGAGTTTTGATGTCCTTAACCTTCAGCTAAGGGATCTTGCTTAGCAGATTTGCATGTGCTCATGCCTTGTGCATAACGGAAATAATTATACAGTACAAAAAGCATGTGGCTTCACAGCCTCAGGCTTGGAATTATGCCTTTAGTTATATTACCTTAAGATTTTGTTTAGCTGCATACAAGGCAATAAGTTCTAATTGTTAAAGCAGTCAACGAGAAGGCATGCTTGCATAGGAAACATACAAATTTAATCTCGAATCATTGGTTTATTTCTTTTCATGTTGTTTTAAGTTATTAAAAGAAGCTTAAGGAAGAAAATGACAATGTGATTCCACAAGTTGTCTAGGCACAGTTCTGAAGGACACAATATCTGGAGACCATCAGAAACTTTGGATCTTTCCAGTCAGATGGGCAAACTTATTTTTTTCAACAGAGAACATCAGAAACAGTCATATATTATGAGTTCACCCCCACCCACCCACTTTTGAATCCACATAAACCAAGTAACAAGGGGAGGAAATGTATCCAGTGTTGTTGTATTAGTGATTCCAGCTAAAACCCAAGCGGAAAGTTTTGAATGTGTGTTTGTATGGCACACACACACAAAAACAAAAGAAAGAAACACCTAAGCAAAAAAGAAAGCCTTCTCACATGCCATGATCTACAGAAATAGAGCGTATCATAAGTTCAGATTCACATATACCTCTTCACAGCAATTAAATTGCACACAGAAGTAATCCACGCAGAAGGGAATAGGATCATGCCTGGTGTCCCTGCTCGTGACCTCTTCATGTTCATCAGCTCCATCAGCACAATTTTTTCGCATGCAAGCTGTACATGGAATCTGACAATCCTTCAGAAAGCAAGGTTCCCAAACTGGAACCGATGTGCGTTTGCAACAAAGTGTTTGTGTAGGAGTACCAGAGAACTTGAGGAGGCCAGGTGGGAAGAGAATGGATGTGATCCTGCCACCTCCATGCATTCATTGGCTATAGTATTTGACTGTGATAAGTGCTACATACATTGCAGCATTTTAAAGCCTTTTCCAGTAGAAGAATTTGTCTTTTTGTAGGAATGGGCTACATCATACCCCTAAAAAACCACCCCTGTAATTTTTGGAATGCATTCAATATTTCATCAAATATATCACGCTCACATTTGGAAAATGGAAATTGTTCTTCTGTAAAGTGGGTGGGTGGGGCTTGAGCCCTTCTGAAAGCCAGACAAGCAACTGACTTGGAAAATCCTGATCTTTAATCTATAAGGTTGTGATTACTCAGCTGCAAACCATGATCATTATCAGAACAGTGAAGAAAGAATTGGCCCCATCTAGGAGTATTGTAAAAAGAAAGCTGGGCACGATACCCTGCATTTCAACAGCCTGATCTAAACAATTCATATGCATCTATTTGAATTGTCTGCTTTTCATCGAGCTCTGTATGCAAATTGATTCAAAAGTCCTCTTTTACATTTTTCTCTCTCTTTCTGTTATCAACCCTGTTTAGTGCATTTGTGTGGGCTCCCAGGATTTGACCGATGTGATCAAATTGCACTGTGATCAAGAGAGGCCATCTAAAGAGTCAGCAGTCCTGCACAATCAACACACAGCACCACAATATCTGTTTGCTTGAGTTTCACTACTGACTGCAACATGCCGTATATCAGGGGTGGACAGGCTTGCGAGATCTACTTTGTTGCTGTTCTTTAATCAGAATCTCAAGAATTTCTGATGGAGCCTGGTAAAAGCAAGTGCTCTTAGCATTGAATAATTATGAGCCCAGGGGCTTGTTTTGAGTACCAGAACTTCATGGAGTTCATCATCATACAATGCAAAAAATCCACTCCTGGTTTTAATCTCAGTTGTATAATTTAGACTGCCTGGAGTATGTGCTTTTTTCCCTTTTTCTTTTCATGCTGCACTTCAACAACAGGCAGAAATCCTTAACAATCTACTGCAGATCCCTCAGAGATCTATCCATGGATCCTGCCCTCAGAACTTTGTATACATTTTATTACTACGAATCTCAATGAATTCAGCCAGCATGCTGACAATATCTTCTAGATAGCTGCGTTATAAGAACCCTGGTATCTGTTCTTCTTTTATTCTATCTCTGCTATAATTACATGACTCAGTAGCTTTTATAGTTTGTCTATTTTACAGTAAGGTGTAATCAATGGTCTGGCACAAACACCGAAATAAAGGGTCACCATTTATTTTCCATATTAGGAACTTCATTTTCATTGTTCCAGTAAGTAACTATACAAGTGTCAGAATTCAATAGCTTCATGATACTGTAGACGGAATAATGATGAGCCCTGCAAGAAGCAATTTTGTGATATTTGCCTGTCTATTCATTTGAACTGCTAGATGACAAAGGGAGGGGGTGCTTGTGGAGAATTCGTGGGTAATGACGGAGTGGGTGGAAGAAACTAGTGTGCAGAGGGAAATTTATAGTTTGTTGGTTAATTTCTCCTTGTCGTAGTAAAACTGGGTTTTAATATGCATTCCTGTCAAGTACATTGGATAATGTCTTAGGCTGACAATTTATGCCATACATTAGCTCAGCCCTACCATGACTAATCATGATTAATTTGTCTTTAAGTCAGTGGAATGATCGTGGACTATCCATCATGTTCTTATTGTCTGGCAGATTTGTCCATAATTATCCTACAGACATGATCATCTTCATGGATGACTCACTGATGAGCTGTGAAAGTTATGTGCTAGCTGGAGGATCCTACAAAGTGAGATTGAGGAGGGTTAGGAGGAGGGCTGGTAAGACAGACTTATACCTTGCTCCACAGACTGCCAAGTATCTAAAGATGGGTAACCAATATGGTGCCCTCCAGTTGTTGGATCACTACAGTCGTAACTTGGTTTTCGAACAGAATGCGTTCCGGAAGTCCGTTCGACTTCCAAAACATTTGGAAACCAAGGCGCGACTTCCGATTAGCTGCAGCCAATTGGAAGCTGTGGAAGCCGCGCCGGACGTTCGGCTTCCAAGGCAAAATTTGCAAACCGGAACACCTACTTCCGGGTTTGCGGTGTTCGAGTTCCAAGTTGTTCATGAACTAAGCTGTTTGAAAACCAAGGTATGACTGTACTCCCATTCTTAGGAGACAATGGGGGAATTCCCTCCATAACAGCAATGACAAGAGAATGGTGGGGGAGGGCACTTACTGAAGCGGTGGGACAGTATTTTTCCTTTTAAAAAGGAATTGCATTTGGAAGCAGCAAGCACAAAAGTGAAAGTAGATCTTGAAAGTGGAAGCAGAAGCTTGAAAGTGAAAGTAGAAAACTTGAAAGTGGAAGTAGCAAGCTTTGTCGCTGTTGCTTCAGGTGCAAAAGCCTTTCCCGTTCACACAGTTCTCCTTCAGACACGAATGATCAGTATCAGAAAGTTGGCAGGTTGCTTTTACAGCCTGTGAAATATTTCAAAGGAACAATATCATTCAGCCCATCCATGAAGTGCTGTTTGAAGTGCAGCCACAGTGAAAGGAAGAGGGCTTCCTTCATTGGTACAATTTAAGGACTTTGGCATACTGACATTGCACTTCAGATGCTGGCATATGACTCTTGTAGTATTTAAATCAAGAACTGACATAGATCTGTCGGTTTAAATTATGTTGAGCTGGCTTATTATGTCCAGAACTATTATAGTAATGATTTCTCACTGAAATTATACTCAGATTCATTCAGTTCCTCTGTCTATAAATCATTTTCAAAATAACCCTGGACTGTAACTGTGGTTCATTTGCAGCCAAAAGTGATGTCACCTGGGCTGAATAGGTTTAGTACAGGAGTACTGAAGTCAGAATCTGTGAAATGCTTATGTTTTGGGTCCTAGTGAGACAATCATTGGCAAGTAATATTGCCACTGAATTTTTTCTTGTTCACAGCGTGTGTGCCTAAATATTAGGACTGTGCAGCAGATCTGGTTGAATCCAGTATCCTGAACAAATTTTGGCTGAATCTAGAATCCCGAACGGATACAGGCAGATTTGGATCAACGTGGGAATCAGCGAGGTTGAGGCAGCACCAGATAGCCCTGGACTGGATTCCATCCACCCAAAGTGATCTGGGGATGTCAAAAGGAGAGGGCAATATGGCAGTGAGGAGAGCAGGGAGAAGGAAATGTGCAGCCAGTCTGCTTGCATCTCCTTCTTCCTCCCACCTGACCATGTTTAATCTGGGTTTAAACCCTAATGAAACATTGTACAAGCTCCCCCGCCCCCCCCCCATGGCAAATCAGTTTGGAGTCCAGATCTGAGTGGAGTCAGTCCCAGGTCAGACCAGGGCCACTCCATATTAAGCCCATGCTAAATATCACTGGAAGAAAATGTTGATGTTGTTTGATGTTCTAGGATTACAGTTGTTAGCCTTTGCCCCTCAAATTCAGTCTTCTCCATCAGTACATAATGTGATCATGTATAAGGAGCCTATTCAAAGGGATGGTAGTGACCTGGAATTACGTCTCCAGTGTGAGCAGAAAGGCAGTTCTACTCACTTAACGTTTCCCCACATCTCAGTTCTGACCAACCTCCTCCTTCAGATATGTTCCTCACTGCACTGCATCCCATGGCATTTTGGATAGTGTCCCAACCTTCAGGGGTGGCTGTTTGGGGGCTGCAGTGAGCAGGAGATGAGGGAAATCCCTACTGGGTGAGTGGAGTTCTGTTCACACTCTATTGGAGCCAAGCCTCACTATTATCATTATTGTTGTTCTTGTCGTTATTATTCATTAAATATCTATACCACCTTTCATCCGAAGATCACAGGGTGCTTAACAATATAAAAACACAAGAAAACATGTCATAATAACAAACAAAAACAATACCTTACCTCCCAGCGGTTCTCAACCTGTGGGTCCCCAGGTGTTGTTGGACTACAACTCCTATTATCCCTGAGCTCTGGCCTTGCTAGCTAGGGATGATGGGAGTTGTAGTCCAACAACATCTGGGGACCCACAAGTTGAGAACCATACTTTCAAAGGCCATATATTGTTTAATTAGCCAAAGGCCTGGGAGAAGAGG
Source organism: Podarcis liolepis (assembly GCF_965112155.1). Taxonomy (NCBI): domain Eukaryota; kingdom Metazoa; phylum Chordata; class Lepidosauria; order Squamata; family Lacertidae; genus Podarcis; species Podarcis liolepis. The sequence goes on along the minus strand of NC_139564.1, from coordinate 44,292,742 downwards.
AAGGTTTTGCCTGTCACCTAAAGAGATGTAACAAAGACTTCCAGGTGAGCCTCCCTAGGGAGAGCATTCCACAAGTGGGGAGCCTTTTTTTGCAGAAAAGGCCCATTCTTGTGTTGCCACCCTCCAGACCTCTCTTGGAAGGGGCGCACAAAGAAGAGCCTCAGATGATGATCACAGGGTCTAGGTTGGTTCATAAGGGGAGAGGGAGTCCTTGAGGTATTGTGGTCCTGAGCTGTTTAAGGCTTTACAGGTCAAAACCAGCACTTTGAATTGGGCCCGGAATTGGGCCAGTGTACTCAGGTCAGGATTGATGAGCAACATGGCTGCTGAATTCTGCACCAGCCGAAGTTTTCAGAGACAGCTTCACATATATTGTGTCACAGTAATATAACCTAGAGGTTACCAGAGCTCAGACAACAGAAGTTAGGCTTTCCCTGTCCAGGAAGTTTCCTCCACAAGTACCTGAATCTGGTCAATGACCACCCACTCAAGAAGCTTGCCTAAGAAGTAATTACTGAGATTTTCCTAATGCAGAGAGAATTTTATAAGGAGTGGTTTTACCACTGCCTTCTTCAAGCAGGCAGGGACGACTGGACCACCCCATCTTGCAAGGAGGCATTAATCACCTTCCTGGCCCAGCCAGTTGTCCCCTCCCTGCTAGTTTTTATAAGCCAAAAGGAGCAAGGGTCCAGAGTGCAAGTGGTCGCTTTCCCCAACCCAAGAACCTTGTCCACATCCTCAAGCCTTACTAACTGAAACTCATCCAGTATAACAGGACTAGATAGTGCTCTGAACACCTCTCAGAATTCATATGCTATAACAATGGATTTAAGGTCTCAGTGGATGCAAGTGATTTTATTCTCAAAACATTTTGCAAACAAGCCACAGCGAACTACTGTTGGTTTTGTTACCACTTTGGGGCCAAACTGTAAAAGGCCCCGTAAAGCAGGTGTAATGTTTTTTTCTCATAATAGAGTGCTTGATGACACTGTTTTTAAAAGAATCCCAGTAAAGGATGGTTCTTACTTAAAGAAAAACCCTTTACTTGGATGCATTGAACAGACTGGGAACCAAAATGATTAAAGACAGGATAACTTGTGACAAACTGAGCACGCTCTCTCTCTCGTTCTCCCTCTCCCTCCCTCTCTCTGTATTTAATAGTATATATAAAAATATCAGCTCAAAATATGTTTGTAAATGTGTTGATTCTCTAACCTTTAAAATGAAGGGAGTGTAGAAACAAGCTGCAGCACTTGCTTCGTTCATTTTTTTTTGCATTCTATTATGTATGCCCAGATAAATATATGATTTCAGCAGTCAAGCTGCTCTAGAAGAGCAGTCACCTCTTTTTTGTACATATGTGCAGTTATTTTCCTGCAGGATTGAGCTCAGGGTAAATGAATCCTGAGTGTTTGCAGCAGAGATTGGCTGTGCAAAGCGCTAATTGGCTAATGTTACTATGGTGATGCTTTTGAATTATGGTGCTGGAGGAGACTCTTGAGAGTCCCATGGACTGCAAGAAGATCAAACACATCCATTCTTAAGGAAATCAGCCCTGAGTGCTCACTCGAAGGACAGATCGTGAAGCTCCAATACTTTGGCCACCTCATGAGAAGAGAAGACTCCCTGGAAAAGACCCTGATGTTGGGAAAGATAGAGGGCATAAGGAGAAGGGGATGACAGAGGACGAGATGGTTGGACGGTGTTCTCGAAGCTACAAACATGAGTCTGACCAAACTGCGGGAGGCAGTGAAAGACAGGAGTGCCTGGCGTGCTCTGGTCCATGGGGTCACGAAGAGTTGGACATGACTAAACGACTAAACAACAACAACTATGGTGATGTCATTAGCCCAATTCCCCTACCCTGGTCTTCCTGGGATACTTTTTCTTTTGCAGTTTTAAAAACAGATTACTGAATTAGCAGTCAATTAATGAAGCAGTACATCTACAAACTACATGGGGGGGACGACTGCACCACCAAAATTCTGCATCTTATGTTCATACTCTCTGCCAAATAATTCATAATCTGCTATGAATTTTCAATCCAACTAAATGTCACATAAATCTGACATGCTTTCATAAATATTGATCAACCATGTAATTATTATTTTTTTAAAAAAAAGAATAGCAATCATTGCGCAAATTACATTATGCTCACTGGTTTTATTCACAATGGTGTGTTTTTTTAATGTTGAATTTGAAAAAGATAAATACGGAGTACTTCACATAAAAATTATCCAATCTGCTTAAAAAAAACCCCACTTCATGTTCCTCCTCATCATAATTCTGCAGAACAAAACGTAACCACTATGTCAACATGCAATTTGTCAAATGAGCTACATGTGTGTACAGATTTCACCATGTACACAAAACAGCGTAAGCCCTAGAAAGGCCATATCAGGCCCATTAGGAATAACAAGTACAGCCTATAAAATCTGGCTACATTTTACTAAGGCACTCTGAGTGAAGGAGCTGACCTGCTAATGGTTCCTTTGACACGCTCTCCCACTTGCATTCATTACCTCTCAATTCACAGTGTAGACATTAAGACAAAAATTAAAGAACCCTTTTCAGCTACAGGGCCAGATCCAAAACTGCTGCTTTTGACAGGAGGGTGGGGTGACTCACCCACTAATCACCACCCAATCACCTGTCATATGGCTTTAAAAGGCAGCAGGAAAAGGCCGTTTGTTACTTTGGTGTGCGTTGTTGTGGTTTTTATATTGCAAATTGCCCTGTGATTCTCAGATGAAGGGCAGTATTTAAATAAGTAAGTAAGTAAGTAAGTAATAATTCTGGGTATACATGCTCTGCTTCCAAATGAGTGTTCATCAGGGGATGGGTGCCCCTCAAACATGCTTTCTTTTCAGCATCTGCACAATGCTGTCAGCACTGTATATTTTCCCCATTTAATCCAGACTTTACCTTGCATGCATATAGAAAACCCATATAAGTGTTCAATGTAACATACGAATGACTCTTAAGTAAAAAGAAAAAAAGAACTTGCTGCAAACAATCCATTTGTGATAAAAGAACAACCTTTTTTATATAATATTCAGCCCCAGTTTTCAAGCACTCATGTATAAAATTGTCATTGAGACTAGAGAGGCATGCTTTTACTGGCTCCCTCTATTGAAGGACATGGCAAAGTCCAGTGAAGTCTAAGAATTTTAGAATCTTACTTATCTCTGGTCTGAATTGTCAGCCCCTCTATAGCCAGTTAAATCCCACTGATCTGAAGAGTGTTCTTAAGCAAGCACAGGACTGCAGCCTTAAAATACATCTTTGGGGGGGGGACCAGATGAACATTTTAATATATACTCCCTCCCTGTGAAACAATTGTTCATCGTAGTCAGAAGACAAAGCAGAGAGAGGAAGCCAAACACTTAAACAGCATGCAATATTAGTTTCTTATGATGCCAGAATTTCCAATGAATGCAAATTTGTTCTGAAATAAAAAAATATCCCTCTAACCCCATCTCTTAATAAAACTGTCCTGCAGAGTTCTGAATTGAGGAATGCATCATGAACAACCGCAAGTAGCATTGCTTATCTTAGATTATCCAAAGAAATGGAGACCTTCTTATTTGTTTGTCATGCATGCTGTGTTATTTGGTCTCTGCAAGCCCCCGTCTTAATGATATTAAGCTCAGTGGCTCCATTAGGTCTCCGTTTAAAAATATGCTTTCAAGGAAAATGGAATCATTTAATGCAAAGATGTGCTGGTGTAGGAGAGGGCAATCTATTACGGCAAATGATTTCTGACTTCCCTCCCAGCATCCCGTCATTAACACTGATGATTTGTTATTGCTTTCCAAGCATTTGGGCCTTCTGGCAAAGTGATGACAACCTTGGGTGTACTCTGCAGAGTCACCACAGATTTCATTTTCAAAGCTAAAGGGATGCAGACAAAGGCCAAGCATTTCCTCATTTTTCAAATGAAAGCTGCATGGTCAACTTCCAGCTTCCAGCTTGCTATTTCCCCAACAAAATACAAATACAGAGAGGTTATCAAAGCCATCCCAGCAATTATACCCCAAAGTATACACTTCCCTCTCATAAAATATCAGAGTGGTGTACAACAATACTGAGTGTAAAACATAAACAAGGCCTTATTCTTAGACATATTAGGCTGCACTTGTGAGATACAAACTTTCAGTGCATACCTATAAGAATATTAAATGCGTATAGTTGCAAAACCAAACATGACAAAGTTATACGGACGAATTTAACATTTAGTATGGAATTAAAACTTGTGGGGTTTTTTCTTCTTCTTTAAATTAAGTGGTATATAACTGTTATGAAACATAAAATTTATTTAATAATAATATTCCTAAAAATTCTCATTGCTAATTGGTTAAAAACTGGCAGCAGAAAGGATTAGAGACTGAAGGGGCTGTGTGTTATTGGAGGGGAAGGAGTACAGGCAAGTGAGGCACAGGTAACTCATGGCCAGTGCAAGGATGTATGTTTGTGCAATTAAACATACCCCCTCTCCTCCCTAAATCTGTTATAGGGGTTCCCCCAAGCCTCTGCAGCAAGGCGAGCTTGGGGTAAGCATGGGGAGAGGAAAGGTAAATTCCACTGCACAAACATAAATCCTTCTGCCAGTGGAATGAGTGCATTGAATACCCCTTATCTGAGCTTGCAAAAGTTTTGGGGCCCTTGCACAAAATCATTTCCCATGGGTACATGCCTTGCTACTTGCTACATGTTCAGCCTGGGTGGTCCCACATTTGTTTGTTTATTTCTAAAAGTATTTACAGTGGTACCTCGGGTTAAGAACTTAATTCATTCTGGAGGTCCGTTCTTAACCTGAAACTGTTCTTAACCTGAGGTACCACTTTAGCTAATGGGGCCTCCCGCTGCTGCCGCGCCTCCGCCATGCAATTTCTGTTCTCAACCTGAAGCAAAGTTCTTAACTCGAGGTACTACTTATGGGTTAGCGGAGTCTGTAACCTGAAGCGTCTGTAACCTGAAGCGTCTGTAACCTGAAGCGTCTGTAACCCGAGGTACCGCTGTATGTAATTCCCTCTGATAGAATATCAACAATATGTATACAGTACAATAAAATATAAAATACATTAAAATACATTTGGTTGCGCTACAGCCGTTCCAAACCACAATAATGTGACAGCATTGGGAAAGCATCAACAACTAAATAAAGCAGAATAAATCCACCATTATTACTGAGTCAAGAACATGCTGCAAAATACAGCTGCAAGGGCCCTGGTTGTACGAGTGAGGTATAAGTTCAGATATTATATTACCAATAAACTAATCCATGCATATTTGCCCATCTCTGCTATGGTTCTAACATTGCCGTATGCACCTTTCATTGTGTACCCTTTATCTAAACTCCCCCAATGCCACATCATTGCTTTCTGCATCCATCTATTGCACATTTTCTCTAAAAGATAGATCTAGCTTGCAGTGAAGTGAACAAAAGCCGAAGAATTGATTTTTTAAAAAGAATTAGAGCAAGCCTTTAAATGTCTCTGGGGGTTAGACAGCTTGTTTGATGTTTATTTAGCACCATGATCAATAAAACAGAAGCTCCAAGTATTAACGCTATTAAAATAATAAATACAAACAAAGATTGGGAGCAATAAACATAAAGAGATCAGTTAACGCAAACTTATATTAATACTCATAACGTCTGAAGCAACTCCTCTTTCTCCAATTAGGCAGAGAGGCAGAACTCTGTTTACAAAATATGGTCGCTAGTTTAAATAGATGTGTAGTGTTGGAAAGTGCTTAAAGATAATCTAGTCCAAATTTCTACCCTGAGGCTGGATCTTCTGCATTCAGACATCAGTATCAGAGTAGCCTTCATCCAGATTATATCTTGCAACAAATGGGAAATAAAGAGAGAAAGGACATTTAGATGGTACAGGTACACCAATCTGTTTCACATCACACACAATGGAGTTGTACGTGGTGCTTTTTTTCCAGGGGGTACACAAGTGTATGCAGAACCAGCACCTCTTTTTTTGTTTGTTTGTTTTGTTAAAAAGTGTGGCACTTAAGGTAACAACTTCATGGTGAGTACCAGCACCTATTGTTGTAGAAAAAAATCTCTGGTTGTACCCAGGGGAAGGGCAAAGGGAGTGTACAGCGACAACAACAACCCTCCACTCAGGGCCTCAGGCATTTTCATCAATGTTGTTTACACTGACTTTAGCTTAAAATTTGCTAGCCTGCCTGAAAAAAAATATTGATTTGGCTGTGTAGTCCACATTGTATTCAGTAATAATACTCAAATTATTCCCCACTCACTTTAAGGAAGGTTCTTAAGGAGACATGCCCTCCAACATTCCTCAGATGAAGATGTCCCTATTTTCATCTGAGGAATGTTGGAGGGTAGTATTTGTAGTATTTTATAAAAGTGCTCCTGATGCAGTTCTAACTGCATGTAAAATTCATGAGGAAAGAGGGTTTTACTTTAAATATTCCCTTGGCTTTGAACTAGCAGCAACAGTGTGAGCCAAGCTCTGGGCTTATCTATGAAAAATAACCAGTCAGCTAGTTTCAGCCTTAGTGTATTGTTTCTCATACTTTACTGACAGTTTTCTATTTTCTACTGAATAAATGCTGAATATACAAACTCATATTAATTCCTACAAGCATGGGTTACAAATAGCAAGCAAAATCCGGGCCTGAACAGACCTGAGAGAAATATCGATGACATCATACTACCTCCTGATGATACGAAGCTCTTCTGCAATGTGACCCTCCACCACGGATGTAAAAAACTGTTGTCAGGCATGATGGGTGTTGCAGTCAAAAATATCTGGATGGTGACATGTTGGGGAAGTCTTACTGCTCCTTTGCACAAGGTATGAAATGGTGGGAAGAATTTGAGAGCAACATATTCTAAATTCTAAAGTGAGCATTACCACCCAATCCTATGCATGTCTGCTAAAGAATAATATAATAGTGAGTAGTAGAAGAAGAGTTTGGACTTGATATCCCACCTTTCACTCCTTTTAAGGAGTCTCAAAGCAGCTAACAATCTCCTTTCCCTTCCTCCCCCACAACAAGCACTCTGTGAGGTGAGTGAGGCTGAGAGACGTCAGAGAAGTGTGACTGGCCCAAGGTCACCCAGCAGCTGCATGTGGAGGAGCGGGGAAGCGAACCCAGTTCACCAGATTATGAGTCCGCTGCTCTTAACCACTACACCACACTGGCTCTCATACTAAAGTCTTCAAACCCCCAAATGTGTTTTTGCGATTGTAGATGTTGGCTCACAAACTTTTGTTGTTGTTTTAAAGAATGCTTTGCTCACCCCTTCCCAGCTGTTTCGTCCAATAGTCCTAGAAATCCATCTAGTTTTAATTTAGGTAGTTTTACCCTGGAGCTCAGACCTAGCCATAAAGAAACACATCTTAACTCATTTTTAATGGGTATATTAAATTACTGTGCTGAAATGCTTGCCATCATGTTGCGGAAGGAAACGATTTGCAATCATTACAAAGGAAAAAACATTAATTTCAAAATTAGAGAATGAAGAAAGTGCAGCAAAGTTCACCAGAGGAGGTGGATCTTAACAAAATTAAGATAATGATATTGATTTAACAATGTGTGCCAAAATATCCTGGGATTAAAATCATCATTGCTTGTGCCATTCTACATGAAACTGTGCCAAACCCTGTCCCAAAACCATTTCCCCCAGTTCTGCTTGTATACTATGATGCTAATCAAGGAGTACAGGAGTTCTTATCAAGATATGCCATAAATCAGCATTAAAGTTCCTCCCAAGTACCATGATTATTACAGAATCTTTCCAATTAATGTTCCACATTTGTAAGCTTTCAATCTTTCTGCTTTTCCAGCTGAACATTTTACTATCGTGGAAGTGAGAGGAATTGTTTGGGAGCACTGGGAAAGTAGGATCAATGTCTTGGTCTGATCTGCTTTTGACCTTGCAAATGCTTCTTCCCTGCAGAAATTACAGATGAGAAAACCACAGCAATGCTGTAGTCATAAATTCTTCTCCCTCTACTTAACCTGTTCATAGGAAGAGCATTCATAGGAAGAATATATAGACCATGGGTCTGTCTAGCTCACTGATGGGCAGTGAGTCTCCATGGTTTCTGACAGGGGATGTTCCCAGCCCTACCTAAAGCTACCAGAGATTGAACGTGGCACCTCTGCATGCATATCAGATGCTCTGCCACCGAGCTACAACTGTTCCCAATCACAATGATCAAAAGTTACAACATTGGTGGCTTCTTAGTCTAGAAATAAGATGACTAGGGGGAGATGTAAAAAATTAAGCCCGGTGTGGAGAAAATGGACATAGAATAGCTTTCCTCCCTCCCTCCCTCCCTCCCTCCCTCTCTCTCTCTCTCTCTCTCTCTGCACTAGAACTCAGGGGCACCCAGGGAAGCTGAATGTTGGAACATTAAAGGTAAAGAGTAAAGGGACTCCTGACCATTAGGTCCAGTTGTGACCGGCTCTGGGGTTGCGGCGCTTATCTCGCTTTATTGGCCGAGGGAGCTGGCATACAGCTTCTGGGTCATGTGGCCAGATGACTAAGCCGCTTCTGGCGAACCAAAGCAGCGCACGGAAATGCCGTTTACCTTCCCACTGGAGTGGTACCTATTTATCTACTTGCACTTTGACATGCTTTCGAACTACTAGGTGGGCAGGAGCAGGGACCGAGCAACGGGAGCTGACCCCGTTGTGGGGATTCGATGGGGTAAGCTCCCGTTGGAACATTAGGGACAGACAAAAGAAAATATTTCAATACACAGGTCGTGGTTAAACTATAGAACATATTTCATTACACAGGATGTGGTTAAACTATAGAACATGCTCCCACAAGAAGTGAAGGCCAACTTCAATGGCTTTAAAAGAAGATTAGGCAAATTAGACAAATTCATGGAGGGTAAAACTATCAAGGGTTTCTAAGCCCTGATGGCTATTGTTTTACCTCCACTGTCAGAGCCGATATGCCTCTGAATGCTAGTTGCTGGTGGTCACAAGTGGAGATATGGCTGTTATGCTCAGGCCCTACATTTGGGCTTTCCTTTGGCATCTCTTTAGACACTGTGAGAACAGGATGCTGGACTTGATAGGCCATTGGCCTGATCCAGAAGGTCTCTATGTTTCTTACGTACCCCATAATTCACCCCAGTATCAACCTACCAGTAGCTTCTATATAATCCATGTTTCCAAATCAAAAGGTGGCCTAGATACCACTTGCCTCAGACCAAGCCGCTCTCATGTGACATGCAGTATTAACCCCCCCCCCAAAAAAAAATCTTATATAACAGTGAGAAACCATTGCCAGAACAAGCATTCAAATTTGGAAGGTAAGGAGCATTGATTACCTTGGATATGAGCAGTCAAGAATGAAGCTGAGAATACAGCAATAATATATAATCAGGGCAACAATTGCCTAGCCCAGGGATGGGGAACCTCTGTTGAATCTGGCAGCCCCAGGCACCTGTGAGATATAGCATGACAACCTGCTATTTGCTTATTATGTTGTTGTCGCTTTTAAAATGTGCATAATTGATACTTCTAAGCTGGCTGAGAAGAATTTCTACTGTTAAAACTGGGATATAAATAATTGCAACCCAGTATAGACCTGTTTATGTCTTGTGCATATGCAGAACTTCAGAGAGTGATGACCAGGGATTTTGGGGGGGGCGGATTACAGCTGATTTGATCAGCCCTGTGTATCATATTGGAGTACATATGGAATTAAATGTGAGTGCTGGTTCTAAAGTAGCTCCTTGATTACAACAAAGGAAGGGGGATGCGGAGAAGCTTTTAGAACAGGAACCCCTGAACAGTTACTGCTGATAGCTGATACTCCACATCACCATACTAATCATTCAAATCCAGCTTTTCAGAGGATTGTGCCGACTCCTCAGAATCTGAATTAGGGAGAGTTCGGCTAAAAGCTTTCCATTCAGGAACACTTTACTTCTAAACGCCTCCGAGAACAGGGCAGCGCAAATCAATCTGATCGTTTCGTCAGCACCCTGAGGCCTGGTCTCTACATGCAGCACAATGAGGCAGTAGACGCACGAGGTGGTGCCACTTTTGATTCTAGGAGAAAGATCACATTTTTGAATACTTTACTATGTAAAACTGCCCCCCCCCAAAAAAGAAATCTTTGCAAGTTACAACTAGTTATCATAGACATTAGCAGGATTGACATAAACACGTGCAGTAAGAAATAACGAAAAGGGACTATAAAGGGGAAATTAGTAAGTAGGCTTGAATTGCAGTAACAGAAAGAAATAAAATGTAGATTGATTATGGTTTTGGTTTTGGATTTTTGGTTAAAACATGTGTAAAATGAGAAAATGAAAAATAAAAATATCATAGAGCCTCTGGGGTGACCCCCCCATTTCCTGTTGAGAAGGTTACCAGGCAGAGAAAATACAATGCAAGCTCATGGTAAAAAATGTTTAAAAAGATAAAGGTAAAGGACCCCTGGATGGTTAACTCCAGACAAAGGCAGCTATGGGGTTGTGGTGCTCATCTCGCTTTCAGGCCGAGGGAGCCAGCGTTTGTCCACAGAGAGCTTTCTGGGTCATGTGGCCAGCATGACTAAACTGCTTCTGGCGCAACGGAACATCATGATGGAAACCAGAGTGCATGGAAATGCTCTTTACCTCCCCACTACAGCGGTACCTATTTATCTACTTGCACTGGTGTGCTTTCGAACTGCTAGGTTGGCAGGAGCTGGGATAGAGCAATGGGAGCTCACCTGTCATGGGAATTCAAACAACTGACCTTCTGGTCGGCAAGCCCAAGAGGCTCAGTGGTTTAGACCGCAGCGCCACCCGCATCCCAGCAAACTCATGAAGGACTTTCACTGTTGGAGGCAGTGTGCCTCTGAATACCAGTTGCTGGGAATCATGGGTAGGGGAAGTGTTGTGGCACTCAGGTTCTGCTTGTGGGCTTCCCATGGACATTTAGTTGGCCACTGTGAGAAGAGAGTGTTGGATTAGATGGGACTTTTGTCTGGTCCAGTGGGGTTCTTCGTATGTTTCTACTCTACTCTCTCCAGCACATAATGCAATTGCGGGAGGCAGCCACAATTGGAGGTGCCCAAGAACATAGCCAGAGCTGTGACCAAAGGCAAAAACATGAGCAAGCATCCTTTGCAGAAATGAGCTAGGTTTAATAGTGGGCACTGCAACTTGTAGTGAAGAACAGGGGTGCTTCAGAGTGTCTTAAAGTACAGTGGTGCCTCGCAAGACAAAAAGAATCCGTTCCGCGATTCTCGTCGTCTAGCAGTTTTTTCGTCTTGCGAAGCAAGCCCATTGATTAGCGCTACAGCGGTCTAGCGGCTTTCCCTGATCAGCTGTTAAGCGGGTTTTTCAGCGGAACAGCTGATAGGCGGCTTAGGGAAAGGGGGGGAGCGAAAAAAACCCGCGGGGACTCGCAAGATTTTTTCGTCTTGCGAAGCAACCCCATAGGGAAATTCGTTTTGCGAAGCGCCTGCAAAACGGAAAACCCTTTCGTCTAGCGGGTTTTCCGTCTTGCGAGGCGTTCGTCTTGCGGGGCACCACTGTATATCCAAAATGTCTTACTTTCAGCTCATCAACCAGCCTCTGCAAAGGTTTAAGCCCCCCCCCCATCTAAAAACTATGGGTGGTTCCACATCTTCCACAAGTCACTGGATTGACAAAAGTCTCATCCATAATTGGTGGAGCATCCCAAACACAATCAAATCTTGGGAATTTAAGAATTAGCTTACTTTTTTCCTGCTGGAGAATGAGATAATGGGTGGTCTCCAACTACATCCTCAGAATGACAACCATAAGTCCATTGATATTGGGGGGGGTCTACTCTGAGTATGTCTTAGATGCCAAGTTGCATTTATACTTTTTTAAGATAATGAAAATATGCAAATGTGGTTAACCGAATAACTGAACAAAACTCTGGCATTTAATCAAGCAGGGTTTCTTCAGTGTAATAATCAGATGGCAGTTCTAATAAACCATCAAAAAGCACTTCAGACAAGTTCATTCTGGATTCCAGAAGGACACCGTTAATCTCTAAAATGAAACATTTATGGCAGTGATTAACAAAACAGAGATAATTAAGTCTCAAAGCAAAATGTTTCTGCTTCTGCCGTGTGTGTGTGTGTGTGTGTGTGTGTGTATGTGTGTGTGTGTGTAAAAGCGAGAGAGAGAGAGAGATTTCATATATAAAATTTTGCACTCCAGTAAGGGTTTTTGAAGATGCTTGTCTTCATTCATTTTAGTTTTGTTTCATTTCTCCTCTGAATAAAATCATATTTATTCTACGTTGTGGCAATGACAGAATGCACAAACCTGGATGAAGTAACATTCAAACCCATATTTCAGTTATCATCAATATTAAATAAGGTGTTATGTGCAGCTGTTTCTTTCAACTTTCATTTATTTTGTTTTGGTGGAGGAAAGATAAGCCAGAGTTTGTAACCCCAAAATGCCACCTTTGATTAATCTCTGGTTAGACACTTTTGCACCACCAATATCCAACTTCCTCTCGGCACATTTTTATACATTTTGAAAATATGAAGCTCTTCTTCCTGTTTTATGCATCCTCTTTTCGCCTTCCATTCCTGGGATCTGCAGCAGCCTTGGGCAGGGTATGGAACTGGGGAGATTAATTTTGTTTTACACTCAGTATGATTGAGGAATTAAAACATCAATTGTGATTTGAAAGCACACCGCCCAGCAAACCATCAATTTGTGCCCAGGCATTTAAGCTAGTGGTGAAGTCTACAGATTATTCATGATTATTTGTTAGTGTTTTATTCACCCTGATTGACAGCCATGACTTTTGCACATGAATTGGTGCTTGGTTGCTCAGAGATAAGAGAACAATTACTTTGACATTCTCATTAATTGGTTTGATTCTAAAATGTTGCTTTGTTTAAAGAAACTCCTGTGTATGGTAATTTCTATGTCACACAGTGTGTCAAATTTAAGCGCCTTATTCTTTTTCTCAAATGAATGCTTGCAAAAGCATTTTTCAAGAAATGAAACCCTTTATTTAATGCCTTTAGATCTATTTGACTACTGGGTACTATTTATTGTGATAGTTGTGCTTCAGAAGCTTCTAAGATTTATAACCTTACAACACAAAAACAAAACAAAAAGCAGAAACTGCTTCCTGCCATGAATGTTTTGTAGCCACTTTAAACTTTGAGAGGCGTACTGCTTACAGGGAATAATAATAATAAATAATAATAATAATTTTATTGTTTATACTCCACCCATATGGTTGTGTTTCCCCAGCCACATTGAGTGACTTCCAGCAAAATATAAAAAATAATAAAATGTCAGACATTAAAAACATCCCTGAACAGGGCTGCCTTCAGATGATTTCTAAAAGTTGTGTAATTTTTTACCTCCCTGACATCTGATAGTAGGACATTCCACAGAGCTTTAAAGGTCAGCACCAACAATTTGAATTGTGCTTAGAAATGTACTGGGAGCCAGTGAAGAGCCTTTAGGACCAGTGTTATATGGTCTCAGCGGCCACTCCCAGTCACCAGTCTAGCTGCCGCATTCTGGATTAATTGCAGTTTCCAGGTCACCCTCAAAGGTAGCCCCATGTACAGTACATTGCAGTAGTCCAAGCGGGAGATAACTAGAGAATGCACCACTCTGGCGAGACAGGTAGGGTCTCAGCCTGAGTGCCAGATGGAGCTGGTAGACAGCTGCCCTGGACACAGAATTGGCCTGTGCCTCCATGGACAGCTGTGAGTCCAAAATGACTCCCAGGCTGTGCACCTGGTCCTTCAGGCACAGTTACCCCATTCAGGACCAGGGAGTCACACACACACACACACACACACACACACACACTGCGTCCCAGGAACAGTACTTCTGCCTTGTCAGGATTCAACCTCAATCTGTTAGCTGCCATCCATCCTCCAAGCGCCTCCAGACACTCACACAGGACATTCACTGTCTTCACTGGTTCCGATTTAAAGGAAAGGTAGAGGAAATTCTGCAAGTAGGTGCAGGGTAACCTTCCCCAATCTGGTGCCCTCCAGATGTTTTGGACCACAACTCCCATCATCCCTCACCATTGATCCTGCTGACTGGGGATGATGGGCATTGTAGTCCTAAGCATCTGGATGGCACTATCTTGGGGAAGGCTGGTGCAGGCTAACAATAAAAAAGATGTTGTTGGCAAGTGAAGCAAATAATAGATTTTGCACTAAGCTCAACACCTACACATGCTTAGAATTATTTCAACAGTAGATCCTCACCTCCATTTGGAATTTGAAATCATTCTTATTCAGGTAATCTCATTAACATCATTCTTCACACTGTTGCGTATGTGAAGTTAATTATTCAATATTACATATAACACAAAATCTAAAATCCCAAAGTATGCATGCGACATTACTTTTAAAACTATGCATAGGCTACTGGCTCATGTAATTGCATGGTTTATTATGCAATAACTCAGAATGTTCCAAGCTGTGTGTCATGACATGTTAGTGTGTCAGCTGCAGTGGGTAGGTGTGTCACGTGAACGCTCCCCACGCTCCTCCTGAGGCTGGAAAGGGGTCAGTTTAACCTCCAGTTTGCTAGTAAAACTGAATTACTGTGTCGCAAAATGATGCATGTCTAAAAAGTGTGTCAACAACATGAAAAGTTTGAAAAGTTCTGCAATAAATAATAAGCAATACCTAGCAATGACCTTTAGCTTGCCATATCATATCCAAGTGATGAGCCCAAGTTCTCTATACCTACGGTCACCCTTCTGTGAAGAATTTTACAATCTAGGCCCATCAGAAATGATGCTCTATACATAGGGCAGCTTATGCCACCCCATAATCATGTCCTGAAGCACCACCATCCATATCTATACATTGAGCATAGATGTCTGCAAAGAAGCACCTATCGCTGTTTAGCTTAATGGGCATAGTCAGGTCATATGATCAGGACCCCTGGACACACGAAATTCTAAGTGTGCAGAGCTGAACCTTTTATATCACTTTACACAGTTTTTTATACCTCCTGCTTCAGACCTCTCTCTGAATGAGCAGAAGGTAAGGGAGTCATGAAGGGAGCTCCTGACTATTTGCTTCCCTATCCTGTCATCTGCCTTCTTCACCTGCTGTGGCAAACAGATCTCTAAATACGCAGAACAGCAAGTGGAAAAAACGTTATTTGTGTGTATATAAATATGTGGTGGTGGATGGGTGGGTGGGTGGGATACTATTAACTATGGCTGCCTGGCAACTGCCTTGTCTCAAACTGCATCAGGAGAGTCTTAAGAACAATGCCTCCAGAGTAAAAGGTGTTCACATATAACCCAAAATACTGTACACCCCATAAAATCTAGGGAAGGTGTAGAGAACCTTTGGCTCTCCAGATGTTGCTGAACTACAACCCCCATCACTCCCAGCAAGCATAGTCAGTGGCCAGGGAGGATGGGAGTTGTAGTTCATCAACATCTGGAAAGCCAAAGGTGCTCCACACCTGGCCTAGGCCTAGGCATATCTCCTTCCTGCTTTCCCCGTCTTAACATAGGAATCTACAGTATACTCAGTCATGCCATTTGACCATACAGCCCAGTATTATCTATTCTGACTGCCTCTGGCTTTCTATGGTCTCTGGCAGAAGCCAATCATCTAATCTTTTAAGAGGAGATACCATGGATTGAACCTGGAACTTCAGCAAGCAAAGCATGTGATTAGCTGCTGAACTATGGTCTCAAACCACATCTCCTAGTAACGTATTTTCCAAGCTCAGTTTTATTACATACAATGCTGGATATCATTGAAGTATGGCTTACATAAATGTGCATGTCAAAATTTCCTAATGAGTTCAATTGTTAGCAGGAGTCAAGGGGTGACACTTTCAGATCAGGGTTTAGTGAGCAGGACAGAGGAAGAGTGTTCAAGGTCAGGGGAAGAAGCTTCCTGTGTTTTTACTCCAGTTTCAAACCTTGACAGGTATGAGTATCAGCTTGCTCTTGGAAGCAGAAACTATTATTTCCTTTCCTCTGTTATAAACAGCAATACTTCACAGTTGCTCCCTCTCACTTCACCCCTCCAAGCTGTTGGTAAATTAAGCAGCAAGAGCTATCTGAATACTAGCGGCTGTTGCAGTGTTCGTGCATTTAATTAAAATGCTCTTAATTGGTTTACTCTGAAATTGTGTCCCTTCCTTTAATTAAATACAATCTGATGGAAGCCTAGCTTGGAGGTATTCATTACATGGCCTCTGCTGCATTCTGCAGTATCCACTTAGACCTGCCACATTGTTCTTCTGGCAGCTGAAGAAATGATCCATCAGAAAGATAGGAATGAAACACAATAAATACCCCTCCGTTCCGGATTCATCATGGATGCATTATCACTGTAACTTATAGGCTGGTACTTTATCACCATAACATATGGACTCTGGTTATGTTATGGTCCACTTCATATGTTATTGCTGTGAATGCCATTGGGGTGGAGGGGAACATTCCTTTGAGGCATAACACCACCAGGAACACATGTTTACTTCCATCTCCAGCATCTAACTCCATCAAGAGTGCCTGGACTGGGGTGGGAAGTAGCCACTGTAACTTTAGGGTGGTTCCCCATTCCAGCACCAGTTCTGTAGGATAGCCTGTTAGTCCTGGGGGGACTTGTCCCAGTCCTTTCTCTTTGCTTCTGCCACCCACAAATTAGGACACCAGGGGCCAAGGGCATTGAATTCTCCCTGCATTATTCTGGTCCTACCAGAAGTAGCTGAATTCCATCTCCAGCTTGGCAGTTTTTGCCCATCTTCCCTCCATACTCTCAGACTCTTCACCAACCAGTAGAATGATCCCAGCAGCCTAACAATTTCCAAAGTCCTCTTCGCATCTTGCAAACTTAGTTTCTGGAATTTTCTTCAACATCCTTCACTTATCATACCCCCACCCCCACCCCATCTTGTCAGGATAAACTGATTGCTATGCAATTCTTTTGCCAGGTCATGACACCGCTTGCAGAGTGAGGGGTAAGCACTGAATCCATAGTGAAATGATCATTATTACTATGCACTCATCCTAGTTAATTGCAAATCATCTTGCTATGTAGTTCATACATGGGGGGGGGGGGACTTGGAGACAGCACTTTCCACATTTATTCTAATTTAGCCTTCATTATTCATTATATTGTCATATGATTTAATTCCAAATTGTAATGGGGGTTCATTATTTGTTTAATTCCGATTTTTTGTTTGCTTTGCACTCCCAGCCTCTGCAAATAAACCACTCCAATTAAATTCTTTCCATTTAGAGAACTTTCAAATACTTGAAAATAAGGTTGATTCTTCAAGATCAAAGACAACTACTTCAGAAATATCGTTTCATTACACATGCCCCTGAACACAGATTGCACACAGAGGTGTATGGACCTGCAGCACTGCATTAACCAGCTGTTTGTACTATGCTCCCATTTCAGACCAGCACATGGCCTGAAAACACATTTCCAGCAACTCTGCAAGCATGAGTCTGTTCAACACCTGAATGGGAGATCAGCAGGGAGCCATTTTTGTGCCACCTCAATTTCCGTGACAGAAGAAAAGTGAGTTATCTGAATGTGTTAAATAAACATGATCCTGAAATCCCTTTAGTTCCAGAAAGAAACTATGGATCATGGAAATCCTTAAGCTCAAACATGTCTGAGACAATGAGAGTCAGTTTTACATTACATTTCAGAACATAGGTCCATACATATTTCAATAGCATGTACAGTGGTACCTCGGGTTAAGTATTTAATTCGTTCCGGAGGTCCGTTCTTAACCTGAAACTGTTCTTAACCTGAAGCACCACTTTAGCCTATGGGGCCTCCTGCTGCTGCCGCGCCGCTGGAGCACGATTTCTGTTCTCATCCTGAAGCAAAGTTCTTAACCTGAGGTACTATTTCTGGGTTAGCGGAGTCTGTAACCTGAAGCGTATGTAACCTGAGGTACCACTGTACCTTCTTAAGATTGTAATGATGGCCTCCTGCCCATTTGCTGTTGTTTTTTGCATGTCTTTTTAAAAGTTATGATTTCTGGGAACTATGTGTACAAGTGTTCCTTTTCAAAAGTGTAACTTGGATATTCTTTGAATTTAATAAAATAGCCCTTTGCAGATTAAGAAAGAAGATGCAACAAACATCTGAGTGTAGCTACATAACGCTTATACTTGCATTGCATTTTGACCGTCATGCCTACTAAGCCTTGCAGTAATTCTTTGCCACCAATATGTTTCCATTGATAAGAGCTTGTAGGAAGTTAAAAAGTCCACTGCACTCACCTTGGAACAACCTGTTTGTTCAGCTGAATTTGTCATCAAAGTCAAAATGACAGCAAAGCAGATTGATAAGGGCAGACTGCAATTCAGCTTTGCAGACCAGTCCTCAAAGCTAACCACCAGCAAAAGCCCAAATAAAGAGAACAAAGCTTACCGGGGGGATACCATCTGGCAAGCAGATGCTGAGATGGGTCAGGGCTTGCTATGGATCAAATCCAGAGCATCCATCTGCCCAGAGGCTGGTACAAGCACTGCATGACCAGGCAGGGCAGAGAAGAAGAGATACGCACAAGCGTTTTGGCAAAGCAAGAGAGCAGGTTCTTCTGAATGCCTTGGCACCTCTGACTCACATCCTAGTTACCTGAAATTATGAGGCTGAGAATCGACCTCATACGGTTTGTTATACAAGGTCCTCGAAGGAAACAATATGTGAGGATCTGAAGTCAAAGTTTACCAGAGACAGGGATTATGACTACAGGGATACAAATTTCCTCACAAAGAAAGTTGACAAGCCAGCACCTAGGAAGCCCACAGGTAAAGTATTTGAGTGCCAAAGATGCCCATCATTTGTACCTCTCTGCCCCAAATGGCTGGAATTGCCTGTCTGCATTTGTAAAACTCAAGTGGGACCCATAACAATTGAGAGCTCCTCTTCAGTGTTGCAGACAGACACACATGGCCTCTAGGATATTCCATCCTATTCCTCCCCAAACCCTGGAATTCTGTTTCATCCCACCCCAGCAGACAATCTGCATTCTATGGCCACTGATTATGCTCAGTCCTCACTGAGATGGTTGTGTATTTTCCTAATTTTTGTTTCTCCTGCTGCAGACCTTGAGGTTCCCGCCAAGTGTGCTGACATATCCCTCTTGTTTCTCAGGACCCCTCTTTTGGCTGCAGTCATCATAATTTAACACCCACGGTCACTATTAGTATATATCTGGTCACTAATATGGGACCCGTGCGTGCAATACTGCCCCACAGGTCTTCCTCTGAGGCCTGCCTCCTCCTCCTCCTCACTGCCCCTTCTGCCTTGAAGTTGTGAGGGTAAGTTCCTTGGGAAAGTATATAGAGCAGGAGGAGGCATTGGGAAGTTAGATTATTTTCTACTTTCCCTTTTAGCTCTTTGTGTGTGGAACTGAACCTCTTCTCTTTCTTTTTTTACACACTCACGTGCACTTACATACTACAAATTAATTTCTGAGGCATCACATTTTCTCCCTCCCTCATATACCAGCTTATAGAGAAAGGGGTGAGAGCCACCAGACCCACACAAGGAAATCTGTTTACCTGTTTGAGGAAAATCTGTTGTCATCCAACAGAGAAGGCACTTGTTCCTTAGTGCTAAAATGCTGGACTCCAGGACAGGCATGCTTTTCATTGGGACTTCATTCTTTGTTACTGAACAGAAAGTTTCTGCTTGAGAAAAATCTATCTCCCTGCTGTGTGTTGTTTCTGTAACTGCAAAGAAAACAGAAACATTTCCTTATCCCAGCTAAACATTTCTACTACAAGATTACATGCCAGTTACAGCATGTGCCAGCATATGTTATTGATTTGCCCAGAAATATGGCTTCCTTCTTCTCAGTGAGAGGTGAAAGCTTTATATGCGTTTTTCAAGTCTCTTTAAAAAAAAACCCTGTGCTACTTAGCAGTGTAGAGTTGAAGGTATTTTTGACAAGGACTGAAATTATCCTTCCTCATTTGCCCACCTCAGTAATATTGTAAGCCTGCTTGGCAGAAAAAGGACCACTTTCAGTGTTCTGTCTAATACTTAGCAGATGGTTGATGTTACATAAATGTTAAATGCTTTGTGGTATTAAAGGGAAGAATTCCATCTAATCTATGCTGACTGCGGACAGTACTGTTTCAAGGAAAGGGGAGCGTGAGTGGGGTAGAAGAATATATTTGTATGGTATCTTGCACCCTGGCTAGTCTAACAATTATTGCGCCCTTTCCCTTCAACATACCCACAAGTATATAAAATAAGCTTAAAATCCAGTTCAACTATGTTGGAATAAGAGCTTAACATTTAATTCTTAGCATAACAAGCCGTCTTTAGTGACCTTCCATTTCCTCATTTGAGAAAAGGCTGAATAAACATGCATTTAATGTAGAACCTTTTTTCTCTCACAAATAAAAAAGGTGAGAAAGCCTAAGGTAAAATGGAGCATAAATGACCAATCCCATCTGAGAACAGTTAAATGTTACTACCTTTGTCAGGGGCTTTCTCTTGGCAGTGCCAACAGGCCCTTCAGAATGACTGTAACTAACAGAATCAACAGCCAAAGTTTGGAGCGGATGGAAAAGGAATGCATTAATAAAAACCAGATCCACAGATCTTGTGAAAATATGTCAGAACACAGTAATGGCAGTGTCATTTTATTTTATATTTTATTTTTTAAGAGAAAGCTATGATTGAAGGAGGGGAAACTATGTACCATAAAGGGCATTGCTACCCAAAGGCTACCACTAAAGATTAGCAGCTTAAAAATGAAAAGAAATAGCACCATAAGTGCTCAAAATTATGAGAAGTAGAAGATGAGGAGGAATGTAAAAGTAACCTGTTTGCAGTCATGAACATACCTAATTCACATTTCCCAAAACAATACGTGAACTGAAAGACAGGCGTCGTTCAAAATGTGCACTGCTCTGAATTTTCCAATGCAGTTCTCCAGCTCCACAGCATGTTTACAAAAACGTGTCTATTAGAGTAAATTGTGCACAATTGTGCATAGATTCAGAAACTAACATACAAGAAATGTGCATATTTGGAGAAATGCACACTAAAATACTGTCAAACTTTAATGAGGATTTTGTTTTTAAAGTAAAAAAAAAAAGAATAACAAAGAGATATGGAAATTGGATGAACAGAAAAGCAGAAAAGTAAGAATCAGAGAGAAAGCAAAATGGACAGATTCAGCCACCCCTAGATGGGAGTCTCCCAAATGGTGATCATGCACTCTTTGGCACACCTTGTCACCTATGAAGTGAACTATGTCTAAAATGTTTTAATCAGTTTTCCAGATGAAAGCTGTTATCTTGGAACCATTTATACCTGGTACTAATATTATTATTTTGTATCCCGCCCATCTGACTGGGTTGCCCTAGCCACTCTGGGCGGCTTCCAACATAT
Source organism: Podarcis liolepis (assembly GCF_965112155.1). NCBI lineage: Eukaryota > Metazoa > Chordata > Lepidosauria > Squamata > Lacertidae > Podarcis > Podarcis liolepis. The sequence goes on along the minus strand of NC_139564.1, from coordinate 44,271,348 downwards.
ATAAAAACATAATAAAACACTGAACATTAAAAAAAACTTCCCTAAACAAGACCGCCTTCAGATGTCTTCTAAAAGTCAGATAGTTGTTTATTTCCTTAACATCTGATGGGAGGCTGTTCCACAGGGCTGGTACCACTGCCAAGAAGGCCCTCTGCCAGGTTCCCTGTAACTTCTTGCAGTGAGGGAGCCACCAGAAAACCCTCGGAGGAGGACCTCAGGTTGAACGATGGGGGTGGAGACACTCCTTCAGGTATACATGGCTAAGGCTGTTTGGGGCTTTAAAGGTCAGCACCAACACTTTGAATTGTGCCCAGAAACATACTTGGAGCCAATGAAGTTCTTTCATGAACGGTATAAGTTGTTTCTTGACTTGGCTTGTTAGAGATTTACATGTCATATAGTTATGTGGGAAGACAGGGTGGGATAATTGATTTTTCTCCTGAAATATTTACTGTCAATATGCCATTCACTGCTGTACAATACAGATTCCATCACTTTACACAGTACACTATTTATAGGTTGAGAAGGAGGATTGGAACAGCAAAATCAGCAACACTTGGATGGCCACAGGCTCCCCACCTTGCATTAGGAGACTGTCAGGAGAGCAACACAATTACACCTGCACTGCCCCTTACGGGTGACAGAAGAAGTAGATGCACTTAGCAAATTGAGTTTCATTCCCTTCACAGAACCCATATGTGTAATATTGAGGAGCTGATTCATAAATCTGAAAATATGGTTCATCAATAATCATTCAATTGACATGGAGAAGATATGTCACATGACAGAATTCCATGTGATGAATACACACCATACATTTAAAGCACACATCCCCCATTGATCCTGGGAACTGTAGTTTGTTAAGGGTCTGGGAAATGTAGTTTTGGGAGGAATAAACTATAGTTCCTGGGATTCATTGGAGGGAGGGATGTGCTGTAAATATATGAGCTTCTTACCCTTAAGATACACCCAGTGTATCTTAACCACACACTGAACATAAGGGCAGTTATGGTGGAATGAAGTATCATTTATTATCCTTTACTATTTATTTTATTTCAGAGCATTTTGGGAACAAACATAAAACAGTGAAACAATATCATAACTAAACATTAAAAACAGAAAAATAGCAACAGAGTCCAGTTTTGTGGATCTTACTTCATGTCTTATGAATATATAGTATTTCTTCAAACTACTGTATACCCTTTTAGTGAAATTCAAAATGTGTTAATAAATGCACCTGGAAGAGATATTCAAGCATCACAGAATAATGGACCCTATTATCGTAGGAAAATACACATTGTAAAAGGTGTGATAAGTGGAGGTTTTATGTCTATATTATACCCTTTGGGTAGGAGGATACACAGAAAAAGTATAAAAATAAGGGGCACTTAATCTGTTAAAAACAACAATTTTGAATCTCTGTACTCCTTAACTTGTAAATGAGATTACAGTTCTTCCTGTTTCTTTAATGAAAAGAAATAGTAAAAAATTCAAGTGTTTGACTGAAGCAATGTATCTGGTTGTGTCAGAATTTCATGACAACAACTTTAAATGATGTTAAATAATGGAGACAGGCAGTTATAAAAACACAATAAATTGCAAGCCAGAGAAATTATCAGCATGAGAGTGCATATATATATATTGCAGCATTTTCAAGCCAGATACTTGTTTTTATGAATTTTAAAGAATCGTATAAGGGATTTATTAGCCATACAGGCTAGTTTATTCAGATAAGAGAAAGAGAATGATCTATATTTACCTCCTCTCGCTACTAATATGTTGTTGCATGCCACCCCAACCTCCAAACCTACGAGATTCCAAGGGTTCTAGGTGTTACCCAGGATCTGTGTTTCCTTTTGGAAGAAGGCACAGCAGAGACTGTGGTGTCTTTATGATATATGGTTCATTTACACCTATATACAACCTGAGCCTATGATGGAAGGGTTCACAGCATCAACACCCCAACAGGATTTTGCTTCTCACATAGGCACAGTTTTAGATTCAAACAGAGCTCAACCATTTCTCTGCCTCTCTGGCTTTCCAGCTTTCTTACTTGCTACTTGGTCACATAACTCCCAACTCTCCCCTCTGCTCTAAACTCTGGCTATATCTGTTTTTAAGGGGCGGGCGGGCACCCATTTGCCAACTCACACCAAGCCCCTTTGATCCTTTGTTCTCTTAATAGCCCATCATTTCAGACAATCACATCATCACAGGTTTAACTAGCTCTTGAGTCCAGAGACAGGCACACAGTGTGGCACACCAGTTTAGTACCCCAAGCCTTGGTTAAATTCTAACACTAACTTGATCCAGGGATTAAGAGGAGTCTGACACCCACAAATTCATAACAGTATGAGCTTATTATTCATGTTTCTCCCCAGCTTATATAATATGAAGTAGTCAGCTATGTTTCTGTCTCTTTTCTTCCTCCATTGAGCTGGCAGCATCTTACATGCGGTTCACATGTAAATATCCCATCCATTGAACCATCTCCTGTGCTTTCAGGCTGACTTCTCTGTTTCACTCTCTTGTATTAAGGAAGATCCTCTTTGGAAGAGATTATACTCATACCCACCTGCTCAACCAATGCTGGTAAGAGAATTGGGTTGCATGAGTTAAGCCTGGTCTCTGCATAGAGAAGAACAAGGTGCTGGAATCTCAAGATGGTAGAGTGAACTGCGCTGCTTCAGGACCACACTAGACACACCCTACCTCACATCTCTGGGTGTCCAAGACATATTGCAAAAAGACCATAAAGTTAATAAGCAGCTCATGACTGAGTTGGAAAGTTGGCTGCATTTTTTTTTAAGGCCCACGTTTCGTACCAATAGGATTGCTCTCTTGCACACAAAACTAAATTGTATTTGGCATGATTCAGAAGCAGCTTCGCACACCTGAAATCGATTCAGAAGCCTATCAAATGTAAATTAGGCAAAATGACACACTTCTCCCCTCGTTGTCTAGTTTGGCATATCTCAGTGGCCCGTCTTCCAAGCAGTTGGATAATTTCCTCTTCATTTCCTTGGTAAAAGCTTTATAAAAACTCCATGGCGGTTAAGTCCATCTAACCACAGTTGAGTGGTTCCTTTATTAGGACCAATCAAACAACAAATTTATCACAAAATAATCACCAAGCTTTTGAATTCCTTGCAACCTCTAGACCTTATCAAGAGTTCTAGTGGCTGAAAAACTTACTCACTATTTGGTGACATTTTGGTTGGTCCTAATAAAGATATTGTACAACTGTTGAGTTTGGAATCTACTACTAAGACTTTTTCCCATTGAAATAGACTTAAAAAAACTAGGGGGGGAGATTATTATTTTTTTAATTACATCTATCTTCTTCTTGTGCCTGAATCTGCATTTTTAAAAATAAAAAATAAAAAATTAGGTGCTGCTGTGGCATTAATTTGGAATCCTCCTTAATTCTGCTGAAGCAAACATTCATGCAAGAAGCAAATAGGGTGCCTGGTAAAAGTATCCCCCTCCCCCAGCTTTAGCTCAAACACTCAGCTAAGAGTAATAGGCAAAATGCCTGCCTTAAGTGCAATGATCTGCTATTCACAGTTTGTACTTGAAGAAAGTTGCAATTAATTCACTGCAGCTGGTTATTGTTCAGGATAATTGCTATAGCAGAATAATACTTGGGAATCAAATGTCAGGGAGCTCACCACTTCTTTCTCCAGGAATGCAGTTTTCCATCTCTGTTTTAAAATGGGAAAAAAGTCAAAATCTTCAGGTGCTCATTGTAAACATGAAAAGCAACACTCAGTGTTGTTATGTTTGTTCTTCGTGGGATCAGCTCTGGTCTACGAACATTAGCCTGATGTGACAAAGGCTACTGATTTGGATAAAAATTGTTGTGGTAATTTAGATGTATAGATTCAAATTCATCCGTGATTACTCTAATATAAACAGGAATGCAACACATATCACCATAGTGGGAAGGACTGTCCAGGTGATGTTTGCACCTGTCCAGGTGTTAATTTCAAGTGCCTCTGCTCTGCCTTGTTATGGTTCCAGATCTTTAAGCCAGCCATGGACTGAACAACTGCAAATGGAGGACTTCTTTAACTAGATGACTCTCCTCTTAAAATAAAACGCATGCACACACCATGCACAGAACAGACTCCTTTAAGTCGGAGGGAAGTTCTGGTGCTACTTTGCAAGATTTTGAATAGGTACATTAATAACTTGAGTGTTGAGTTCTTTTCAACATAGCACTTTTTATGCTTCTACAAAGTACATAGTTTGACCCAATGTTCCTAGTTCCTTCCATTAGCAGATTTGTTCACTGCTGCAAAGGTTTCTTCTATACACTACTGTATTCTGAATTAACTAATGCATTAGCTTTCTAAATGCTCATGGATTCAAGGGCTAGATCTACCTTGTCCAAAGCTTTTATTTTTCATCCAAGCACAATAAACATTTTAAATAAAGAAAAATCATTACAATGAAACGCTCCCCCAAGTATCTTGTTGTGAAGCGATTTTTGAGCATGCAAAACATTCAACAGCATTCCTCAGCCTGCTTTTCTTTAAAAGAACAACAGTGACATCTAGTGTGGAATGACTACTTAGGAAATGTTGATTGCTTTGGACTCCCGCAATAAATCCTAGATCAGAAAACTTGCAAATGTTATGAACAGGAATATATTCAGGAATTGCAATGGCTGTGATCTTGCACACACTTTTGGACAGCAGAATCCTGCTCATCTAAAGGGGAACACCTTTTCATGAACAGAGCGAGCTATTAAAAGCTGTATGACAGGTAAAAATCAGCAGGTAAAGATGAAGCTTTAGTTATCATAATACAAAGAAAAAGCTCTCCTTTTATCAGTGGTAATATAGGGAAGTACTGTTCCAGGACTGTTTTTTGTGGGTAGGAGTGATGACATCATCAGTCAGAGCACCACTGAAATCGGCATACTCTTTGTGATCTGGACAAAATGAATTAGGTGACAAAGAGACTTTCAAGGTTGTGACAGATTAGCCTAGATGAAGTAAGAGAATTAGCAAAATACTCATGCAGCGGCTAAGTACTCATTTCCTTTGCTTTGATTGGTGTTGCTATTTCACCGCAGCACTTTAAATGATAACACTTACTTGAAAACCTGTATGTTTCATTAGGATTTTAAAAATAAAAAATCTGATGTGGAAATGTGGAGAACTGAACCTAAGACTGCAACAAAAAGAGAAATTGAGGTGGCGGTGGTGGGGGGGAACGACCCAATCAGATAGATTTGCTCATTTCTAATCATGACTAATTTCAGTCCATTTATTTCAATATGCCTACTCTGTGTGTGAGATAGCAGGATTACAACTGTATGCGGCTACAAGGGTTTCACTGATAGATAAGGATTCTTCCAAGCAAAGGAAAAACCCTACTGGTGGTAGGTTCATGCTTAACGATGCTGCCCCTTCTATTTTCCCATCATCCCCTTCCTGGTTCTTTTTCTTTGATTAAGAAGCATGAAAGCTCCTGAACTCAGTCCTTCTATTATTGTGTAACAAATAGATTTCAAAGGCTTATTACAGCCATGCCTTGACAATTCTTTCTAGTTCATAAGCATTCGTGCTGAGGAAAAAGGCCTAACAAACCCTGTGTTGTTTCTATTTAGCACTTGAGTTTTGCTTCATGCATCTAAGGAATTCATCAAAATATGGGGGGAAACGTTTTTTACACAATCATTATGGAAAGAGGTGTCACGGACAGCCCTACATCCTGTGATCTGTCTGGAAACAGAAGGGCCAACAGCCCTTCTGCTTCAGCATCCTCCTCATAGTGGCCAAGTAGATGCCTATGAGAAACCTCACGGCAGGACCTGAGCAAAACAGCCTTCTCCCAGTTTGTGATTCCCAGTAACTGGCATTCAGAGGCATACAGTGTAGATGGAGGCTAGCAGCCTTGTCCTCCATGAATTTATCTAACCCTCTTTTAAAGCCACCCCAGTTGATGTCCATCACTACACCTTGTGGGTGCAAATTTCATACCTTGCTCTGTGCAAAGAAGTAGAGTGGTACCTTGGTTCTCAAATGTAATCCGTTACAGAAGTCCATTCAATTTCTGAAATGTTGGAAAACCAAGGCGCAGATTCCGATTGGCACAGGCATGCTGGAAACCATAGCTGACAGCTGCATCAGACATTCAGCTTCTGAAAAACGTTCACAAACCGGAACACTTCTGGGTTTTCAGCTTTCGGGAAAGGATTTGTTCATTGGCTAAGATGTTTGAGGACCAAGGTTCTACTTTACTTCCTTTTGTCTGCCCTGAATTTTCCAACATTCAGATTCATTGGATAACCCATAATTTTAATATTGTGAGGGGTCTTTGGTTCAATCTTTACCTAAGCAATGTTGATTATAGCAGTTGCTTTAGGCAAGATGCTCTGTCTCCCAGCTCCAAACAGTTTTATGAAATTATGTTAAGTTCCACTACCTGTAAACTTATTTGTGGATTCACCAAAAGAAAGTTTAACCATATGACTCTCGGTTGTCTGAGCCAAGTTGTCAGGCTACCCACATGCATTTGGTATGCAGGCAGCCTGTGTGAAGGAAATGGAACAGTGTATGCAGAAATGCTTTAGTAAGAGATTAATCAAAATTAAACTGGTGGTCATGCAGAGTAAACTGCATTTGTACATGATCCAACTTGGATCAATTCAGCATTATTACACCTTCTAGGCTAATGGTCTGGGCTAATGGTGTGCAAAATATCCATTTAAAAATAGATAACAGTTTCATTTGAATCACAGCCTAAAATGGTAGCTTCAGGCATCTAATTCCTTCTTCCCCTCCAGTGATAATTCTGAAATTTACACAAATGCACCCCAATAATGCATGTGCCAAAAATAAAAAGTTGTTGTTGAGAACAAGAATATGGGATCATGAAGTAATCTGGTTTAGCTTGTTCAAAACAAATTTGCTGAAGAAATTATAGGCTGTCCATGGAGAATGAAAACAAAATCTCTTTTTCCCCCCAAGGGGAAGAATTATAATAACACAGGAGTGGTAGTAGACCAATGCAGGACAGAGAGAGACAGATGTGCAGGTTATCTAGTTCACTGGTCCTTTGTTTTCAACCACTGTGCTAATTCTGTAGTATGAACTACAACAGGTAGAACCTAGTTAAGGGGAGGAGAATCTGTGACCCCATCCCAATGTTGATGGATTACAATTCCTTCACTATCTGGTTTTCCTGGCAGAGGCCAATGGGAGTCCTACAAGATCTGGGGCAAGGGTACAGGTTCCTCATCCCTGATCTAGATTTCTGTTCCCCAGCAGCAGCGCCAACTGTAGTTATGGTGGTAACAGCCAGCGAAACATGTAAGAAATATGTCCTGGTCTACTTGAACACTTCATGAAACATCTTCAGTCCAAATTTCTCCTGCCAGGTCTGTTCTACTGCAGCATAGATCTGTACTGCTGTGATTTTATTACCACAACTAACCATCTTGCAGCCTTCAGGTGAAAACTGCCACCTGCCAAGGAGGTTTATCCGAAGAAAGGACAGCAGAGTAAATTCATGAGGCACAGCCTAGAGTTTAAAAGACATGCTCATGAGAACAATAAGAGGCAAGGAAGGATCAGGCATGAGAGAAAACAAAATGGAAGTCACACATATCCTCTCCTGAGCAGGCAGAGGGAGTCTCTGTGGGGTTTCCATGGGGCCACCCATATGTATGCAGGCAGCCAGTTTTTTCATTGGCCAAGCAACAAGCACAGCCAAGCAGCAGGACAGGCCAAGACATTTTCCTGCCTCAGGCAGGGCAGCAAATGACACCCCCTCCCATCCAATGTACATAGCACCAGAGGCCCAGGATTGGCCCAGTCATTAGACAGGGTAAAGCCTCAGGTGGCAGAAGTCCCTGAAGAACTGCTCCCTCAGGTGCCCCACCTGCCCCCGCCGCTGGTGGAGAAGTGGTGTCGGCATCAGTGCTGATTTCCAGTGAAATTTTGTGGAGCACAAGAGTTCTCACTGGAAATTGGCAGGACATTGCAATAAATTGGTGCTGAAGCTGGCACCAGTTCTCTGCCAGCTATAGGGTAGGTGGCATAGGTGGCAGTGAAAGCAGCAGGGCAGGGCGGCACAAGTTGTTTTGGCACCAAAGGTAGAAAATCCAACAAGTGTCTCTCTCTCTTACCCTCCCTGGCAGTAAAACTACAGCAATAATAAATACAGGAAATTTACAAGGCACTGTCCTTTCATGAGACCCCAAATCAGATGCCTGGGGTGCCTTCCCCCCCTCCCAAATGTCTTAGGACCATTCGTAAGAGGCAGTCAAGGGTGATAAGTCCTATGTAAAATGGCTTCCTTGGGGCTCAGCTGTTGGCCTACAAGTTCTCTCTACAGGTCCAAAGCTGATAAAGGGAGTGGTCATGGATTCCACCATCCTTTTCTATGGTTATGTACGTTGCTCTCTATAAGTGAAGTGAAAATAAATTCCTGTGGGTTTCGCTGCAAATGTGCCTGGTGTCTTTTGAGCCTAAGCTATTCAGGGGAAGAGTTAACAAAAGTGACACTCACAGAATACAAGGCATTCCAACGTCTCCTGAGAAATTCAAGGGACAATATGCTGATGCTTGTACACTCCATGAGCTCCCTCAGTAGAACTCTCTCACTTCCCAAAGCACTAGGCCTCCAGTTTGTTTATTTTTGTTTTAATTTGGAAATGTCTTCAAACCAGGACAAGGAGCACAATTGTAGACCAGCCACTAAAAAATGAGGCAGTTTGCATGCTTCAGAACCATCCATTCAGAACAACCCTGTGGAAAAAGTAATGCATGGACTATATTGGTATGACCATTTTGCAAGTTGATGCTTCCCAGAGGTGGTTTGCATGAATGGAGCAGCTGAAAAAAATGTGCCATTGTACACATGCATGTGGTTGTACAGTTCATCACACTGGCTCCACCATGGCTTCTTCCTCACAGCTGGCCATCTTCACAAATAAAATAACCATAATCACTCTTGAAAGTCTATGGAACTCTATTCAGAACTCACTGAAATGTGCATTAAAGGAATACATAAATCATTATCTGCTTCAGTAACCCTGGAAAATCTCATGTTTGCCACAACATTAGAGGAACTGCTACATAGGAAGGTCAGCCATTCCTACCTGTTCCAGATGTTATGGGTATTACAAAGCCGTGGGGGCTTCCTTCCCTAAAGCACCGTAGAATAAACAAGTGCTTCAGGGTTGCCAAACCAAGAACACGCCTGGCTTCCCTGGTAATTTGCTTTGCTCCATTTATTTTTAAATTATGTCAGGAAGGTCAGTGCCGAGATGAAAAATGCAACCATACCACTGCGCATTTTCCAAAATACACCCCCTTTTGTTGCCTGTTGCTCTTTTAGAATGTACTATGGGCTCTGCACAAATGCTCCTTACAGCAAATTAATAGTGCCTCCCCACAAAAGAATAATACTGTGTTTTTCGCCCCATAGGGCGCACCGGCCCATAGGGCACACCTAGGTTTTTTTTTGGGGGGGGGGAATAAAGAAAAAAAATTATTTCCCCCCAGGAGTGGGGCTGGGGTGGGGGAAGCCCGAGCTTCTCCCAACCCCAGCCCCCAGAACAGGTTGCTATCCGCAAGCCTAGGGAGCCCACGAGAAGTCGCGCCGGTCTCCCCAGGCTTGCGGATATCTGCCTGAAGGCTTCAGGATGCAGGCAACTCCGCAAACCAGGTCAGGAAATAGCGGGATGGCGGCGCTCCGCCTTCCCGCTGTCCCCTGAGCTTGTGGGGCTGCCCAATATCTGCACAAAGCCCGGGGCGCGCTGTGCGGCACGCCTCAGGCTTCGGGATGCAGGCTGCTATCCGCAGGCCTTGGGAGCCCGAGGGGAACTCCCACGGAGCTCCAAGGCTTGCAGATAGCTTCCTGAAGCCTGGAGAGCGAGAGGGGTCGGTGCGCACCAACCCCTCTCGCTTTCCAGGCTTCAGCGAAAGCCTGCATTCGCCCCATAGGACGCACACACATTTCCCCTTCATTTTTGGAGGGGGAAAAGTGCGTCCTATAGGGCAAAAAATACGGTAATTAAAAGACTGTATTATTAGTTTTCAGGCATAATCCATCCATTGCTGCTCGTGCATGAACTTCACTAAATGAATCAGGAACAGGCAGGAGGTGTACAGGATAGAATTCTATGGTCAGAACCTGGAAGGCTCCTATACTGTGAGTGCATAAAAAGAGCCCAGCTGAATCAGGCCAAAGGAAGCACACAAGGGGAGGGGAGAGTATGTAGGTCTGAGGGTTGCTCATGAAATGTCAAACCATGGTTTTGATATTGTTTGTGAATTAAAAATCGTTAACCTATCTAATAAGTAGGATGCCTCTCTCACTCTTGTGCTTCCAAATTTGCATAAGCAGAATTCCTTATTTCCTACTATTGGGATGAGGGACTGTTGGTCTGTGTTGTGACACTCACAGTATGCTTTCAAAAAATTGCCATAGGAAACACACAAAAATTCTTAAGTGGATGACTTATCAGGGCATTTAACACCAACAGATGTGAACCAGGCCTCGTTTTGTCATGAAATTTGGAACACATTATTAAGGATGCTCAGTGCTCGTGTTCACCAGAGAGTGGCCTCAGTTGTTTAGAAACCTCAGCTGAAGTCATTTTAACAGCTTGCATGAAACTTCCAGGGGATAAGTTTGATTAACTTAGTTTGGATGCAATGCTCACTACTTTTATTCTCAGTATGCCACTCCAAGATGCATTAGAGCTCCTTAATTTGTCTGGTGTCCCCCCCACCCCACCTCAAACTGCTTTCAAGCATACCCACTGCTGAATCTATGGAGTGATTTAGCAAACATTTCATACTCCACCAGTCACTGCAGAAAACTACATAAACATCAAGCCAACCAGGCCACTGGGAAATCATCCAGTGCTGCCATGACATAAACACTTAGGTTGCGGGGATAGGTACTATTTATTTATTTATTTATTTATTTATTATTTAAATATCTAGAATGGATGAGCCAATGCCTAGCCACCGGCCATGTTGGTGGATGGGAGTCAAATTATATAGAAAGGACATTGTGTCAGCTACCCTAATCTAGTACCATGCTACTCAGGAATGGTGAACTCCAAAACAGATGAAGAATCTGAGAAAATTGCTATTCTGAAGGAGTGGACAGCTAAATGACAAAAGAGACAGAATACTGTATGTGAAGTGATGGATGTAGAGGCGGGGAAGGGAATCCCACCTGCACATATACATTAAGGAAGGCTAAATAGGTGAACCTTGGAGTCGTGGTAGAGCACCCACTGGAAAAGTCAACTCAGTGGACAGCAGTAGTGGGGAAAAGGCAAACTCAACAATGGAAATTCTTAGGGATTGAAAACGCAATTACTGGTATCATCATGTCTTTATCAAAATCTATGTGTCATATTCTCATTGCTGAGCAGCAACATGCAAAGCTCTTTGGAGTGGGAGGCCAGACAACCAGAAGAGTCTCTGAGGCAGAGGCAGCATCCAAAGTCAGGCCCAGTCCTAGGGTCAGATGAACAGCAATCCATGTGGTCAGACAGTCCAGGGGTCAGGGAATCTGATGGTCATGGGGTCAAGACAAGCAGGAAGCATCAAGGTAGAACCAGAAACTACAAGTGTTGTTACCAGCATCTGACTGCTGCTGGAAGCTCTGCTTAAGAAGACTGAAGCCAGATGATTCTCTCTTTTTTAATATATTTTTTATTAGTTTTTTTTAACATATCATTTTCAACAGTAATTCAACATACTTTTACATCTTATTCAAATTTTTAACTTCCATCAATCCTGTCTGAAGCCAGATGATTCTCATCAGTGCCTTCTCCACTGTGTCCCTGATCAGCTGTAGGTGGAGTCACTCTGTCTTCTCCCCCTTCAGGCTGCTGTTCAGCAGGCAAAGCTGCTATGGTGCCACCATTAGGCAGCAGTTTCTGAGGAATGAGAGAGTTGATGCTGCTGTTTGAGCCCCGTGGCCTGCCCTGTGCCCCCCAGAATAAGCTGCTGCCTTGTAGTGCAATAGAGGACCCTCTAACCCATCACAAGGATTGAAGAAATATTCAACTGGTTGGCTCTTCTACATAGAATGGAGGAGGACCATTTTTCTTCACCAGACCTAGTTGCAGTGATGCCTGGAATACAGCGGATGCACCATCTCATAAAGGATATGATAGTACTGGGAAATGTACCAAGAAGAACAATTGAAATTGTCGGGTGTGGGTGGGTGGATGTTAGGCATCTTGGAAAGGCTAAATTGTTTAGGGCTTTGTTCAACTGAGGAGGAAATAACTGAAGAGAGACATGACAAGGTTAGAACACTATGTATGATAGGGGAAAAGTGGATAGTAGAGATTTCCTTCAGTCCTTCATAATACCAGAATTCTGGATCACTTGATAAAAATGAGCAGCGGTAGGTTTAGAACTGATGTTTTATTCATTGTTAATTTATGATTTTTATCGTGGTTTGTTTTTTAATTGCAATAGTTCGATTATTGTTGTAACCAGCCTTGATAGTTGTCTGTTGCCATAAAGGCAGTATGAAAACACTTTAATACAGCCTTCACTAATCTAGTGCCTTCCAGTTGTTTTGGACTCTCCTTTGAGATGTAGCCTCACCATGGGGATTTTTAAAAGCAAGATGAAATCACCACCACCCATTAACCCAGGCCTCTTCACTTTGGATTTGTGGCGGGAGACTCAGAAATAGGTCTGAGATTTACCAGGTTGCAACCTGAATATTCCATGTGCTTGTTTGAACAGCTTTGTGACCATGAACGACGTAGCAGTTGCTCTTGGATCATTTATACTTCTGGCAAATGAGATTTCCTAAAGAAAGAAAAAAAGCAGGTCACATTTACCTTTGGGGCAGACAGTTTATTAAATAATTTTTTTGAAAAAAGAAAACAATTGTCTTCTGAAAATGCAAATGGCAAAGTCCTGGGTCAGAATCCAGCAAGTGCTTAAAACGTGTTTAAATGAAACTCAATTAAATCATGGTGCTTAAATTTGCTTCAGATAGCCTGTTTATCGAGCGTTCAGTTTATTTGGTTTGTATAAAATTTGTGGGGAGGTTATATGGTGCTGTGCCAAGCAAGTATTATTCCACACTTTCGAAAGCATTTCCCGTTACCATAAAAAGTCAGATTTGGGAGAGGGGAAGGGGGTTTGTTTTGCAAGAGCTCCAAATTGGCTTCAATTGCACAACCTGTATTTACTGGTATGTGACTGAATCCCACCCCAAAATAGAGACAGTCAAGAAGTGCCCTAAATGTCATGGGGACTTTCCAGACTAGCTGTTTATTCAGCATTCACGTTAATATTTCCCCCCAAAATGTGCAGAGGTTATACAACTCCAGCTAAACAGCATTCATCCTAATATGCTCATGTAGTGCTTATGCAACTAGTAGATGTTATTCTGCACTATGCACTGCTATTTTCCCATCACTTTCCCATATCTGTTTTTTGTGTGGTTAGAAACCTAATGGGATAATTGCACTCTACATAAAATGTGTGATAGCAACCACATTTCGGGCAAATAAGCAGCCTGTCTGGAAGCGCTTCATAAATCTGCACTTGGTTGTGGCATGGGATATTGAGAACTTAAACTCCTTTAGGGATTTAAATAAAATGTTGTCAATTGCCTTGTGTTATTCTTTGCTTCCTATCAAGCTGTGAGGAAGAAAATGGTAAAGACAGAGGCAACATCAATCTGTCATAGGGAGCAGCAGGTCTTACCTGGAAACTTTTACAGGAATCAAGCAGTATCACACAAAACACTGACCTTTCACTATTAAAAGCTTTTTTCTTCTTTTCTTCTTTTTTTTGCTGATCTCATTGATTCCCCTGCAGTTCCCTCATAGCATGCCCCGAATTTGCCCTTTAGGTCACACAAACCCCATGTTCAGCATATATAACGGGTTTGAATCCTGGCACTTGCCCAGCTTAAAAAAAAAAAAAATCACTTGACTCAGAACAGCTGCAGTTGAGCAGATTAGTACCAGAACCTGTAAGCATGACTATAAGTCATTTCCAACATAAATTATTTTTAAGTCAGTATGGTGAGTGTTACACCTTTGCTCTATCGAAGTCAGCTGTACCATATCAGTTTAAATGAAAGATGCTGTATGTATGTTATGAAGCATCCCAAAATCTTTATATAGTCTTGAAAATACATAATCAAACTTTTATAACACAGATAATGACTGTGGAATATCAGTGCTAAAAAAAGGTTAAAAAACAGCAAGAACAACGACAACCCCAAAACCACAGATGCAGTGTTTCAGAAGAGTCTTACATCTGGAAAGGGGGGAGAGAGAACGAGTGAGGGAGAATGCTCTGTGGTCTACAGCCTCAAATTGAAGAAACAGATTTATTTGTCCATTTTGGCATGATTTGACCATGTCTGATTTTGCTCCATACTTTGGAGATGTCAGCCATTCCAAGTAGATATTTCTTAACATCCTTACATTTCCCCCCACTTTTAATACTCTCCAGATCCTTGTAAACCATTTTGCTAGACAATGAGAACTTTCTTGTTAAGAGGTGCCTATAATTTATTGTTCTAAAACTAATAATAAATCTAAACTTTTATGTCGGGTTTGTGATATTCTAATCTGTTTCAAAAAGACACTCAAGACTGTATTCCTAAAGAAAACTTTATCTCATATTTTAGGCTGGACCATCACATGTGGAGAGTTCTTTCATTTCCCCCTCCCCAGCATGCTGTTTCAAATAGTGGTGAATATTTGTTAAAGCACCAATGAAGAAATATTTAAGATTAAGCATGACCTCAAAATTGTATTTCCTTTCTATAATTCAAAACCAGCCTGAAGATCATGGACCATTTTTCTACTGGTGCACAATTGCAGCCAAGTCTTAGGCAACAGACACCAAATGATGAAGTGGACTGCATTGCTGGTTTAGATGAGGTGCCTTTAGGTGTTGCCTGAATTCTGAGTACCATCCACTATCAGCCCCTCTTTATGGCAGTGCTACTGAATTCCTTAACTGATGGTCTGATCATGGTTAACTAGAACAAAATGCATGAAGTACTTTTAGATTTCTCAGTGTATATCCAAAATATGCTGGTTGATTAATTAAACCAGTCACCTTACAGAATGTTAACATGAGTTTCTTACACCCCCACACTATCTCTTTTAATGCATTACAGAGCTTACAATATAACCAACATTTAATAAGCAAAATAATAAACATTTTTGAGAATGAGAATTAAGCATAGGTTTTAACAAAATTTAGTTCAGCGACTGTATGTTCATATTCTAGGTCATAAATTTGAATCTATCGTAAGGGTGGAGTGGTCAGTCTTTGGATCTTCAACGAAACACCCCCCAATCCTGCAGCCCTTATCTCACCAACTTTGGACTTCTGACATCACTAAAGGTTGACAAGGGCAGAGCAGGGGAAGGCATGGACTTGAAGGAGCCATAGTTTCCTCAATCCCTTGGCACGCCAACAACAACGACCCATCCCCCCAAATAGGGGAATACATCTGCCAGCCCTGGAAATGGAATAATTCACTTCCCTCCCACTGGAGACAAAGACAGGGGCATTGTTCAAACAAAAACAAAAAATTGGAACTAAGAATAAATTTAAAAATTCTAAGTACAGGAGAAGCAGCAAAGCCCAGTGCAACTTGTTGGTAATGTGCTGCAGTTGAGCGTCTTTTTTGTAGTAAATCCCTTTGCCTCCAGCCATCACTGCCCTTTGGAGGATTAAGTGCAACTGCAGAGAAGGTGTCATATTACTCAAAGTTATTTCTAATGGGGAAAGAGTGCCATCAAAAACGAGAAACAGGTTTGGTGTTAAATTTTACTTAAGTGGATCATGACAAAACACAACCCGTGTCAAGATGGAGCGAAGGGTAATTTGTAGACTCTTGACATAATTGACATGGTAAAAAGCCTGTTCACAGCCTGCTCAGAACATTTTTGATGTTAAGTTCAACTACCCTTATACATGATAGCTACTGATGCATTCCATTCATATGAATAAAGAGAAAAGGAACTGCACATACTAATTAAAGCATCCTTCTAAAAACAGTCAAAAGCTCCTAAAAACAATAATCTACTCTCAGAGTTTCCAGAGGACATTTGGCCATCAAATGCCTAGGTAAACAAGAATGTTAATTAAATTTCTCCTAAAGGTTAATAGGGAAACTAAGGCACCTAACTCCACAATCAGGGAACCACCACCAAGAAGGCCCTGCCACAGGTCTTTTCCAACCAGACAACCTGCACCACTGTCTCCCAGAACCAGGAGGGGATTGCAAAGGGATGAACAGAGGAAGCTTCCACAAAGGTTCACAGCCTGTCGGGGAAACGTTAGTAAATGGGGGGAGAGGGAGTGGTCTTCTCTTGCTGCAATGGCTCTATAGAACACAGACCTGGGAACAGCTGCCTAGATGCTAGACTGGTGTGCACAGATACCCAGAGCTGTAGAAGTGACTGTAAGTGTTATCTTTGATGATAAACTCTCTGCTGTGTGCATTCCTTTGGCTAGGAGTCATCCTTGACATTTATGTCATTTGGAGGATGAAAGGAGTGATACAGAAACAACATACAAACAATGAGACCTGCACATGCTTAGTTTTATTTTAATATTATTTTTTTAGAAAAAACAACAACAACACATTTATTAATGCCAGTGTATGATTGTGGTAAGGAAAGAAAAACTAAGTGGTGTAGCAACCAGCATCAAATAATACCAAAATAGTTCTTTTAAATGAAACGTAACATTTCATTAGCTCTTGGATTCTTTATTGAAGTCCTGCTTATGAAACCTTTAAAGGAAGTTGCTACAGTCAATCCGAATTCTGGTAGAACTTGGCACATGAAATACAATTTACCTGTCCATCCGTACACAACACATCTCACTCTTTTTAAAGCACTCATTCATACATACTTACATGATGCATATACATTGTGACTAAAGCCATGTATGGCCTAAAGCACATACAATAGTTTCTCCTAAAAGTACTTATTTCTACATCAATAGGAAGTCCACTGTATTTACAACTGATGATCTTGCTCTGCAGATGGGAACTTGCTCGTGGATCACTTTTGTGAACACACACATGAAATGTTCAAATTGTCAAGTTCTTTATCAAATCGGATGTATCTACAGAAAGATCTGTATGATCATGTGCAAGAATTCTAAGGCAATAGTAGTAGTTGTTCCACAGGGCTAGTGCTGCCATTGCAATTATCTTTTTCACATGCTTAGAAAGTCTGTTCTTCTTAAGATGCAGCCAGGCATAGTGAGACATTCATGATCTGCAGATTGTTGGCTCAAAAGATCTAAAACATCTTGCGTTGTGGTTATATTTTTTTTAATAATATGTTCATGGAATAGCACCATAGAAATTATCTTTGCCATCACAAAAGTCTTATTTCCAGAAAACACCCACCCACCCCCTTTGTCCCCAATTGCTGAGAAATACGTTTTTGGAAACCAACTTTTTAATATTCATTTTTGAGTGGTTTAAAATTAAAAAATAAAATTAAACCATTCACAAACATTTTCAAGGAAATGCTGAGCAGCAGCTCATTATGACTGAAACGAAATCCATTAACTGGTGTTTTGGATTATCCCGGCCCTGGTTACTTCTGTTGTTTATTGAATAAAGGTCCACAGCAGGCTTGTAAAAGACTCGTTTTCATGTGTACTTAGTGTAAAATTTAAGAGGTCAGCAGGTATGGAGTCCTTCAGCAATAATAAACTCAATGTCCTCAGTAAATGACAACGTCCAAAGTCTGGATGTTCCCATAATGATGATGAATGTATAACGCTTCAGACATTCCAATATGTTGCTATGATCAACTCTCTAAAGTTTCAACGATTTCGCAGATGTAGTTTTCCAGTTTTCATTACATTAATGCGTTGGTGGGACAGATGAATTACGAGTGCATAATAATCTCAGAAGATCCCCCTCCCCTTTCCCCCCCTGACTTTTCTTTGCATTCACTGTATCTTGGATATATCACCAAAGCAATTAAAATAAGAAAAATATAAGGACAGCGTTTGTTTGTTTTTGAGTGCATGACCTGCAGAAGGTAGGCATTTCCCATCCCGCCCTCCTGAACACCAGTCACTTGTCAAGAGTCTACAGGGTCACTTTCCCTGGTTCTTAACTGGTTGAGTATGCAGGCAACTATGACATTTGTCAAGCTGTGAGCAAAGCTCTTATAGTCTCCCTGGAAGTATGCAGCGCCCCTCCACTGGCTTTGCAGAGACAGCCACGCCTGAGACCACACGTCATCGCTATAATGTCTGTTCCTCTAGAATAGGAATATATTTAGCAGTGAGATGTTTCAGGTTTCCTTCAGTTTGGACGCATGGTGTAAAAATGTTTGTTTATTAAGAATGTCAGTCTTTTTATTAAAAAAAACAACACAAAACAAAACCCATCCCCCCCTCTCCGCAACAGTCACTCTTTCTGTCTCATTTTGTGGCCTAAGGGATCTTCTGTTATTTTTTGGTGTGAACACTGTCTTGATGTTTTATGCTTTTGTATCGTATATGGAATCCTTTCTTGTTGATTGTATCATCCGTGTGAAAATGAAGTAAAATAGAATCACCTGCCGAATAAATCTCTTCTTGCGGCTGCAGGGAAAGGGGAAAAAAAGGGGTTGCCAAGGTTACCATGGACACAGTTAAGCATGTTGCAACAATTAACAGTGTGGTCTTCCTTTCTCTAGACGAGGCCACAGTCTGCTGATGTTTGTTCTGCTATCAGCACTGAATGGAGTAGTGCTTTGAGAGCATGCTTGTTTCTGAGGCTCAAACTACACACCAAGCAGAGCTTTAGAATTCTGTGTTGTTGTTGCTGTTGTGGCTGCTTAAAACTAAAGCAGCATGGAACCAGGCTACATATGATTGGGACACTAATGGGTGTGTGGTTGCTTACACCTGTCATTTTTCAGCTCAGAATTGCTCTCCTCTTTGTGGTAAAAGCAACTTGAGAAGGGCAACTTTGAGATGAAAGTGGGAAAGAATTAAGCAGACACTCTCTGCTTAGCATACTTCATCTGAAAGACAGCTTTGAGCTAAAAAAAAAGTGAACAAAAAATCATGGAAATCTATGTAGGTTGTGTCTATTTTTTGTCCTCGTGACAAAAATCTGTCTTTCTAGCTATTGGTGCAGTACAGAAAATCCTTCCCTTTAGCAGATTTTCATTCAATGTACTACCTTTAAATTTAATTCCCTCACTTTAATATATCATGATCTTTCTCCAAAGATTTGCAGTCCTGAGCTTTTAAGCATCCTATGAAATAGTGTTTGTGGATGGCCCCAATTACTGTCATCACTTGCTTCACCAATCCCCCACCCCCTTACATCAGTGTTTGTATATTGCACACTCCAAACTCTGATACTGATACTTGTTCCATCTTGTCTGAAGACCATGCTGAGAGATAACTATAGTTTCAAACTTCAGGTGCCCACACTATGTTGTGCTACCCATAAGGCACATACTACACTCTCCTTTCCATTACACCCAACTAAAACTTTATTTGAAGAGTCTCTACTAAACTAAACTAACTCACATTGAAAAGTTCCTCCTAAGTTTCTCTTAATGTGGAAAACCCATGCACAGAACCTTCCGAAACTGTTTAGTTTCAGCTCTCAGAAAAAGTTCTTTAAAAGCAAGTTCAGGGAAATATAATGAATTTAGTATTGACTAAATATTAAATGAACTAGATGGCTTTCACGAAGGAAACACAAAATTGGATTTTATATCATGTCTTGCTTTTAGCATTCAGAGATGAAAGCAGAATGAATTTCTAAAATTCTGGGTTTTCTATGTATGTATAGCTCCGTTGCTTACTGTTTGACTTTTCTCACCTGGAAGAATAAAAGCAGCCTTGTCGAAACAGGTATTACTTAATTTTGTTAACTTCAATGAACATGTAGGTTATAAAGGCCAAAACACTGGCAGAAGTACAATATGTCCCTTTACATACACTTTGTTAAGAAGAACCAGTGGGGCTTTGATACTTCTTTTTTTCTCAAATAGGGAACCCTATCACTGCACCACAAACTGCTTTTAAACTCAGAGGAGTTAAAAAAAAAAAAGCAGGTTGCGATAAGGTGTATAGGGGTGTGTTTCTATCTTCTGTATAGAGAAAGACAACAAAAAGTTGTTTGGGCATTAACGTCTATATTTCACATCCATAGTCATTTTATTTATTCATATTTGGAAGAGTCTTAATCATTGGAATAACTTCAAGATTACATACCCCTGATCCACAAAACCGACCAAGCCTCAGAGAAGTTGTATCATGACCGTCAAAGAGCTCTAGGTAGTCATAACCACAGTCTGCTTCTTCCTCCACCTCAAAAGTCTGAAAAGTTAACTCTATTCGGTAACCACGGTCTGATACTATTAGCCATTCACAATCCGCTTGAACTGGATAGTTGTTGTCACCAAACTGAGCATGAGAGTAGAGATCTCTTGCTTTGCCCTCAGCTTTCAGACGACCACCACACTCTGTGCAAAGAAAGGAAGGGGAAAAAACAAATATACACTTCTTTCGATCTTGTTTTAAAAGGAACCACACATAATTTCCCACCCTGTGTTTCTGAATCATGATGGTGGTAAGAATGATATTAGAACCACCGCTAGGGGCCAGTATAAACCAAGGAATTGAAATAACAAGGAACTAGAAATAATATTTGACCTGGAAAAAATAACAGACATCAGTATGTTGGCAGCTGCTTTTTCTAACAGAATTTTGAGTGTCTGAAGGATGCAATGTGCTTCCAGTGTTGAAGCCCCATATTTCATCTTCATTAAAAAGCCCATTGGATTCAACAAGATGGTCAATACTACCAGTTTTTGTTCCACCAGTAATAAAAAGACGGAGGACATTAGAAGCACAGGCAATAATGTTGTATTAGGAACATATAACTAATATTTGCTCCCCTTTTTGCTTAATGGAAACGTAGCCCAGATTAGAATTTGGCCCCAGACAGTTTTAAACATTTATCAACAAAAGTAGTGGGAATTATTTTCATACCTGTAGTGTGAGTAGCTTGAAAGCCTTTTCTCTGTACTGATGCATCAGAGACAAACCTAAGGAACATCTTATTTCCAGTAGCGACAAGGGGATCTGGTATCTTACTTCCACACAAACGTCCAAGAATTGGTGACTTCTCCGTTTCCCCATCAAAAACTTCCAAATGATCATAGGCACATTCTTGATGTTGCTCAATTTCAAACTCATTAAAAACCTGAAAAGTTTAACAAAGTAGTGATCCATTACTTCAGGTGTGTTCTGAATGTGAACCTGAGGTCAGCTCCATGCTATAGTTTTGCTACTCTGGGCATTTTGGATTTTTAATGGCATGCAACTTTTATAAGTAGTGCAATAATGAACTAGCAAAGAAAGTGGGTTGGATCCAGGCTCTCCAATGATAGTGGTAGTCTTTCCTAAAAGGAAAGGGAGGAGCAATTTTTGCCCATTTCTCCTTCCAGAGAGTCCCTCAACCTTCTGGAGCAGTTGGGTGGGGGTACAGGGAGCTGAAAATCCAGTACAGAATCTACACAAAATGTTTCCTTTCCTGGATTGCCAAAGGGATTCCTCCACCAGATCAAAAGTCTTCCGTGGTCAGAAGGTTCTCATTGAATGCAATTGTACCACCACAGCAGAAGTTAGTCTGTTTTTAACAACAACAACAACAACAACAACAACAACAACAACAACAACAACAACAACCACCTTGTGTACTAAATTAAATGTTAAAGAGACTCGTTCAGGACAATCCTGTACATGTTTACTTAGATGTAAGCCCCACTGTGGCCAATGGGGCTTACTCTAAGATTGTTTAGGGTTGCAACCTGAAAACTATTTATGAAAAGGCCATTTCACCTCAGTTTTAAAAAGAAAGAAGGTTCCCTTTCATGCTGTTCTGACGCATGCCTGGCATGGGCTTTCCCACATCTTTTTCCTTGCTTTATTCCCTGCTGCCCCAGTCCCATCAGGCAGGGAGCAGGAGCATCTGAGGAACTTTCCAGTACAGCAAGGCAATATATTCAGAGGCAATATTTAAAAGCGACGAAACCAAACAAAAGTCAAGTGGAGAGCAAACAGAACTGCTGTCGAGTTGTGTCTGGGACAATAAAGCAGCTCTAATCTACTGAATCCCCAGTGGAAGCCATCCAAAGTACAATGTGATGCCAGTTTATGTTAACAGCTGGCCTTGAGGAACTTCATGTAGCTCAAGTGCCGATGTTTTGGCAGTGGAGAGAAAACAGTCAGAATAATCACAGAGCTCTGCAAATTGAAACACCGATACTTTCCTGGCTTTTATTTTTTAGGAAGATTAGGCATCTGTAATAGAAGGAAACTGCAGATGCACCATAAAACAGCTGTACAGCTATCCCAGTTGCTACTCATAAATTTTGTTCAACCAGACTATTCTCATATGACCAAGTATTGTGCTATTTGGCCTCTTGTGGATACAGAAAAGCTCCACAAGAAGCTGGTTAAAAACAGAACTCGTTCCATCCAAACTGAGAGCTAGGTTGCGTTTTAATCTAAAAGGTGCTGTATTGCACTGTGCTTTAGGATTCGCTCATTTGAATGGTAATGAGAAGATGATCCTCTCTTGTCTAAATTACACATGCAGTACATGAGAACAGTACTTGTAGAAAATAATCCCTACAAAAATGTTTCATAGAATCAGAGGTGGAAGGGACTCTGAGGGTAATCCAGTCCAACCCCCTGCAATACAGGTGGCCCATATAGGAATCATATCCGTGACCTTGGTATAACAAAAATTTCACGCTCTTTCTAAAGAAGACCTTAATGGGGATCTTTCACAATCATAACTCTCATCATTCTAAAGCATTGGTAGTCAGTGCCAGATTTATGTATAGGCTAAGTAGGCTGAAGCCTAGGGCCTCTAAATCTAGGGGGGCCTCCCCAGCCCACCTGCCCCCCAGCAGGCTGTCTCCCCTCTCCCAAAATTGCAAACCCAAGACTTCATGCAAGGGCAGGACAACTCGGGCCCAGCAACTATAAGACTCAGGGCCAGACAGTGGGGCCCAATTTGAAACTCTGGGGCCCAACTTGAAATGTTTTGTGGGGCCCCAGTTCACAGCCAAAGTCTGCAGAACCCTTAGGAGCAGCCCGCATGGCCCAATTTGGCCCAATTGCTCCAACTGCCTTAAGGCCAGCCCTGATGAGACTGTGCAGGGGTTGGACTGACAAGCCCTGCCCCGTCTAGGTCCCTGGTGCCACTATTCAGAGTACAGACTCCAGAGCTAGCAGGCTCAGAGTCAACAACCAGCTGTGGTAGTGTGTTGTCTGTGATTGACAGAAGTTGGATCCCAGCAAGATCCCAAGGTCCACAGGTTCCCCATCATGGTGTGAAGGAAACTTTTCAACCTGGCCATGTATATTTAACCAACTGCCTTCAACTATGACTCATCTTAATCTTAAAACAACATTGCAATCATCTACAGGTGAACTGCAAAGGGCTGCAAAGAGCTACTTACTATTTTGATTCTGTGACCAGGAGTTGCGCTGATTTCCCATGTGCATTCCTTCCTGCTCGGATATTTGTCAGGCCAGTTAGGGCTCGTGATAATTCCATTGGGACTATGGATCTTTTGTTCACACTCGGCTGCATCAATAATTGACAGAAAGACTGAGTGAGTCTGAATGAACGTGTATACCATGTAAAGAGAAAAGCATCATTTCATGGCAATGGCAAAATTGTCTGGAAGTTAATCCAGGGCTAGTAATCCTCCTAATTTCATGGTCACCACCATCACCACTGACAAACTAATTATTTAGTCTAACAAACAATAATCCATAGTTGTAGTTTAGCGTTTGGCTTTGCATTTATGGCAGTGTCCACTACAAATGATACAGAACTTTTCCATAATGTGCCTTGCAACAGGTACAAATGCCCAAATAGCTTGGGCAGCGTTCAGGCAGAACTTGTTTTCCTGATGTTTCCTTAAGAGATATCAGCCACATTTTACGTGATCTTTCACAGCGTGTAAAAGCAGCTTCTGGAAATCTGGTGGAAACTATGGGAAATTTAGAGCGTATTTCTGTGTTATGTTTTTCCGGGGGGGGGGGGACTTGTTTGCAACACCCCGAAAACCATTGGAGGTTTGTGCTGTAATCTCACGTGGCAGAATTTGGGGTGGCAATCCCAGTATACAGTTCTTTTTTGTCATGTTAAAATTTAGCGCAATGTGGCAGTGGCAGTATATCTATCAAAAAGCCACAATTTCATAATGCATTGTAAAAGGTCCTTATTAATTGAGACAGGAAGCATGAGTATTACTACTAGTAAAAGTAACACTATAAACCCCATGTCTGAATGCAGGCTACATCTGGCAAAGCTTTCAAAGTAAGCAGCTCTTTCATACTACTGCTTCTTACCTTCCTTGCAGTCGTGTTTGTTTTCATGTAGCACAAATCCATTGCGACATTGACATACATAGCTTCCTACAGTGTTGATGCATTCATGCTGGCAGCCACCATTGTCTTTAGAACATTCATCCTTATCTACAAGATACACAGGACATTTGTTGTGAGTGGAATATCTTCCTCCAGTTTCCAGAATAAAGTATAGAACGGTTTAGTTACATTTAAGTCCAGAAAAGGGAAAAACCAAGGCACTCGTTTTATCCTCTCTTTGTATGCCCATTCATTGCTCAACCTGCAACCTAGTGCAATGGCCATTCTCAAGCAAATCATTAACACCCAGGCCAACAAACCGCTGCCCATATTTAATTTTTAATGCAAAGCCCAAAATGCCTCCCCACTCTTACAGCTCCACCTTCAGGCCACAAAACTGGGGAGGCATTGGGAAATCCCCCCCCCCATCCTGAGGGGAAGCAAAATAAATTCTAGAAATAAACAAGGGACTATGGCTTTACCAAGAAGAGAGGGGTCAATGAAGGTCACCGTAATTTCCACCACAATGCCTTTTGAATGACACTACAGTGGTACCTCGGTTTAAGAACAGTCCTGTTTAAGAACGATTCGGTTTACGAACTCCGCAAAACTGGAAGTAGTGTCCCGGTTTGTGAACTTTACCTCAATCTAAGAACGGAATCCAAAAGGCAGAGGGCGCCTCATTAGGGAAAGCGTGCCTTGGTATAAGAACAGTTTTGGTTTAAGAATGGACTTCCAGAACGGATTAAGTTCATAAACCGAGGTACCACTGTACATCAAAATGAGGCATTTGGGGGACGATGGTGCCATCTCAGTAAACACCCTGCTCTGTGAACATCTAGAATTTCTTATTCCTGATCCCCATATTCTTATTATATTTCTCTCATTTCATCCTGACCCCACCCATTTTTTTGGGGGGAGGGGGTGGCACAGAAGAGAAAAGACTCTCGGGGGGGGGGGAATGGGCCCATGTCTATAATTTTAAATTATAACTAATTTTCTTTGTTCCAACAATGTTTCACCAGCAGCTGTGGCAGCATCTGAGTTTATGCTGGGTGTTCGACAAAACCTCCCCTTGCTTTACAGTCCCAAACAGGAAGCAAAAACATTGCTGATTAATCCTCTGAAGGGCTGCATTTGGCTTCATGGGTCACGACTCGTGCAGTTCTAATCAGTACTATTTAGATGCACGCAAAAAAACAAAACAAAAACAAAGGTATTGAATTTATACCAGTGGCATTTTGGCAGCAGTACCAAAAGTGAGACGAAATAAAATTAGGCTGAACAAGATTCCAAGCTCAGCACATGCTGGGACTTCTTAATAATACATTGTGATTTATTACAGTTTTTCCCTCTCGAGACAGTGACAAAGGCGCTTTGATCACAATGAATCTGGACATGGCATAACACCTTAAAAAGCAAAACATATTTAAACAGTACATGAAAGAAATAGATGTTATGTATTGCAGGAAAATCTGCAACATGGCAGGCAGTAGTACCCTGTTTGCTGAGTAGTAATCCTCTAAAAATGCTTTTAGTGTGTTAGGCGTAAAGCGGGGTGGGGGTGGGGGTAATGTGAGCTGAACTAAACAGCATAAAAATTCATTTGCAAGGAGAAAAGCCAAACTAGATTAAGAGGCAGTCATTCCAGCAAGACAGAGGCATCTGCTGCCCCCATTCAGCTGTTATTATTTTAGGTGGGGCTGATCCATTAAATCAAAACTGGCAAGACTTATTTCTGAAACATATTCAAAATGACACGCCACACTAGATGTTTGTAAGGCCCTCTCTTTTCAGCAAAGCTAAAATAATCAGAGTTGTTGATGGTTATATCAGAGACTGGAGGACAGTGGCACAGTGGAGGCAGAATGAAAAGAAGCAGAGCTCCAGGACTTTTCTCAGAGCAGGAATGACAATGTCTTCTACTGGAGTGATAAAGTTACCAGCAGGCCTTCCTTGCCATGCGGCGATAACAAGGCTTTCAAGTTCATTAGCTGCAGATTAGTATAGAGGAACTGATTCACACAGAGAATGAAGAAGCTCACCAAGCTGAGGGTGGGTACCTCTTTCTTTTTACAGTGGTGCCTCGCAAGACGAAAATAATCCGTTCGGCGAGTCTAGCGGTTTTTTTGTCTTGCGAAGCAACCCTATTAGCGGCTTAGCGGATTAGCGCTATTAGCGGCTTAGCGGATTAGCGGCTATTAAAGGCTTAGCGGCTTAGCGGCTAAAAGGCTATTAGCGGCTTAGCGGCTTAGAAAAAGGGGGGGGGAAGCAGGAAAAAATCGCAAAACTTGCAAGACGTTTTCGTCTTGCGAATCAAGCCCATAGGGAAATTCGTCTTGCGAAGCAGCTCAAAAACGGAAAACCCTTTCGTCTAGCGGGTTTTCCGTCTTGCGAGGCATTCGTCTTGCGGGGCACCACTGTACTCAGATAGGGCTCCTACTTCATGCCAGCTGTGTAAATTGTGACACTTATTTGCGAGCTGGCTGGCATTTCTGGTTAAAAGTGAAAGGGCTGTGTTTCAGCTGGCTGAAGGTATTTTGTTAAAGTTTGATGTGTTTTACAGATGGAACAAAAGCAGCTCAGCTGGTGGGGCAGAGACGCAATGATAACTTCTGGGCAGCGTCATCACAGCTACGTACCAAGAGGGAGAGGTGGCAGAGAGCTCAGGACTGTGCAGTCACACTGGCAAAGCCATTCTGGCACTGCTGCCAGTGTGTGCCCGCACAGCCCTGACTCCCTGCCACCTCACCCCCTCTCCATTTCAACAAGTGGTAGCAACATACCTGCCAGGAAGGTAGCTTTGCAACTGAATGCCACTGGTGGAGCCACTTCTGAAATTAAACCTATAAAGTGTGAAGTGAGCCCCACTGAGTTCAACTGAGCTTACGCCTAAGGAAACTATGCATAGGAGTGCAGTGACTGTGACTGGGCATTAAGCTACGTATTGAAATGTGTGTGTGTGTGTGTGTGTGTGTGTGTGTGTGTGTGTTTAGGTGCAATGCATTAATTGCATTTTAGGACTCTCCCTGGGGAAGTATGGCTAATAGGGGCTGGATATAGCACCACAATGCTGTTACAGAAATGCATATTTAGGGAGGCAAAGCCCTCCCCTTCATTAGGACACAGTAAAGGAAGTGTTATTGTCTGAACAAGACCA
The DNA here is from genome assembly GCF_965112155.1 of Podarcis liolepis. Taxonomy (NCBI): domain Eukaryota; kingdom Metazoa; phylum Chordata; class Lepidosauria; order Squamata; family Lacertidae; genus Podarcis; species Podarcis liolepis. Next base: position 44,243,760 of record NC_139564.1, on the reverse strand, counting down.
GCATGCAGTTATTTTATGTCATAGTTGGTACAGCCAAAATCACTGCACATGCACAAGCTGCCTTTTACCATCAGTTTCTGGCAACAGCTTTTTATTTGCCCTGTGTTCTCTGTCCCTCTTCTTTAACTGAAACTTGCGTACAGTATTCCAAAGGAACAAAATAGCTGCATTGTCCAGCACTCCAACATCCTACGTGCTGAAATGTATGACCCACACAGACTCCTCTTCAAGAAGCTTGGAGGGATTTCACACATCATCAGTTATTGGAAATAACTCTCTCTAGTCCTCCTCTTCCTGCAGGTATTTTCTCTCTCTCTCTCTCTCTCTCTGTTTCACCACATGGGGAAGCCTTTGTGAAAACTACATAGGATTCTCACTTCCTGGCGAGAGTCCCTTCTATAAGCTAACGACACAAGCTTTGTGTCTCCCTACAACAAAACAAAGAAAAGGGACCAAGTTCTATGCAAAGTTTCTGCTGGCCCAATACAAATGTGGTCTGCCAGCAGGCTACTGACTTGCAGGGAAAATGTTAACTAATCTAAATGCTAGACTGCAATTTAATTAAATAGAAATGTGCCATTTACATTTGTGATCGTGCAAGGATCAGGAAAGCCAGCATCCGAAGAGCCACTGTGTATACCCAAGGAAGGCTAGAAGGCTGTGATGCATGCAGAGAAACACTACATGCAGACTTTGGACTCCAGCCAAAACAAATGAGCATTAATTGGTGGAAAGATTCCAACTTAGACTGTTGAAGTTCATCCTGAACCCTAGAGCAACAATACAGATATACCCATTTAGTGTGAGAAAGCTTGCTTTTTATCTCTTTAGAAAGCAAACCTGTGACAAATTTTCTCCTGCAAAAGGTAATGGGAAAGGCAAGCAGAGAACTGACCAGGGAATGGTGACCTTTCTAGCATTTCTTCTCCTTAACAAGCTGGTCAAATGTATAGAAAGTGAGCTCAAAAGTACTTATTACAAATAGCAGGTCCATGAATAAAGAGCTCTAATTTCTCAGAGGCTATCAGAGCCCTCTCTGTTCAATCAAAATACCTGAAATGGAAAAGTCATGTTTGTGTATATTCCGTCAAAAGCTGTTTTGCTCAAGGTATATCTGCTTTATTGAAACAAATCTTTTGTTCCCTCTCTAGCGGTGTTGTATAATGATCACAGGACAGAAAGTGAAACTTCAGCAGAATACAATAGTTTGGCACGGTTAGTGAATGGTGCAGCAAAAGTCTTATCTACATTTTACATAAGCCAGTGTAGATTTCCCATCATGTGCATTCCAAATTGAAAATCTTAGAAGGGGGAAAAAATTAGTGATTAGTTAGAGAAACAAATGTTTTGCTGACTAAATGCAAACCATTTGTTGTGCTCAAGAGATGGAACTCTGTCTCCCAGTTTTGAATGGATCCTTTGTGTATTTCTCTCTGTCAGTAATTATAAAAGGGAAAGATCCATTCTCAGCAATATGTTAGATTTTAACCATTCACAAGACATAAGGTCATACCTCTGAGACCCTCAGAGGCCAGTCTGTGAATTATACGTACTTGGCCTGAAGGGGCAACCTCTATCAAGTCCTTGCATGATTCAAAAACAAAAATTTTCTCCTTGCAGGCAGCTCTCTTGTCTGTAGGAAAAAATGTACCAGGATGGCACCAAAAATGAGTGACTGAGTGATTCTTCAAACATCAATCTGCTCAAGGGCAGTTTCATTATAACTTTTCATCTGTTTATAGTAACATGATCATCGCTATTCTACAATCCCACCTCCTCTGCCAATATACAGTCATATAGGATAATAAAATGAATTCATTTTCAGAATGGAACAAAACCAATTATACAAAACTGATCATACAAAGAACAAACGTCACTGGAACACTAGAACTTTAGCGGTTAAACAATGTATTTCAGCTTGGAATTAAACAAACTAATTAATAAGATGTTGTTGTTGTTATTGCTATTTTAAAGAATTAAACTTATAATACTTCATTTATTTATAAAAGTTTCTTTTTGGGGGGTGAAGTAGAATTCTATGTTTACTCTGCTCTGAACCCACTGCAGTCTATCATATGTTAATATTTCTTCTTATGTATCCAATGATCCTCTAGATTTGGTTTCCTACTATATTTTTTCCTATTAAAACTTTTGTAGACTCTGGACTTTGAAGCTGTCACTCAGTGTCAAACTGGACTGCAATGCAGGGGATCTATGATTAGGATTTTCTGTGGATTATTCTGAAGTTTGAAGGTCTTGGGAGGATTTTATTGACGCCATGTTAGCTGGGTAGAGGGATTCAACCTTTCTATCTGAGCTATTTGCTCTGTATAAATACACCCAGAGCTGCTATTCACCCTGAAAGGGAAAATACGGAGGGAACCTTTTCCCCCATATGGGTGAATAATAGCTTATGGTAGAAGGGTTTAAATCAGGAAAATGGAAGTTGAAAAGGGTTAAATCCCCACTCCTAGTGCTATGGTCCCAGGCCAATTCTGCCATCTTCTTTGTTCTAATCTATTGATCCCATGATTCTGTTTCCTAACTGAGCTGTAGAAATCCAACCAGATGGGCATGTTTTCATATAATTCACCTTTCCAAATTATTTTTTTTTATTCTTTATGATTCATAGGATCTTTATTTCATTACTATTAGCACATACACTACAATAGTCACAATAATAGTCCTTCAGAATCTGACTTCAGTGGCCTGATAAGCATCCTGACTTCTAACAAATGACTTCTAACATATGAACTTACACTGCCTCTTGTAAGCATAAAGTCATCTTTGTATACACTGTTAGATATTTTTCAAAAGATGTCAGTGCTTTAAATTAGTATCCTGAATATGCCATCTGTATATTTCTCATAGCGTGTTTTTGGCCTAGAAGTTTCTGCATGTAGCCAAGAAAAGATTACCAATGGTGTTATTTCAGTGGGAATGTTTAGCTATATTCATACTATAGTAGCAGTTATTCAGCTCTCCATTCAGCATTGATGTCCAGGAAATGCTATTTCCAACAGCTTCTGGCGTATAGGATTAGATTATGCTATCAACGCTACTAATTATTTATGTTAAATTGTTAGTGAGATTCAGTAATCACTTGAATAGTCCCACTGCCCTCAGCTACATAATCGTCTCCTACGCTCTTCAATGGCTCCACCCATTATCTCATTTTTGTCTCTATGCCTGGAAATTCCTTCCAGAATGCCTACCCACAGTCTTCCCTAGAAAATTCCTCCCTCCAAAAAATCAGTTTTCCCCTGAAGCTCTTGGCTTAGGGGGCAATCCTTAGGGAGAGATCAGATCCGCTGAACTGAGCAGCTTAGCATACAGAAGATCTCTAGCTCAGGGGGTTCCCCAATCCTGGAGGTAAACTGGGGGGGGGGAGCTGGAGGGAGCAGACTTACAATGGATCCCAAGTCTGTTTAGCTTGGTCACATGACCTGGCAACCCAGTCTAAATTAAGCTGCCCAAAAGGGTGGTGTAACTCAAAACACACAATGGATGTCAGTGGCGGGGACCTGATCCTCAGGAGCAAGCTCAGCTGGCAGCCCTGGCCACACTGCCAGGATAGACAACTCAGGATTTGCTATAACTCCCGGCCAATTGCACAGCCAGAACAGCAGGATATAAGCTGCACATCTCCCAGCCTCACTTCACTTTACTTCAGTCTTCCTGCAATAAGGTGTAGCCCATTCAGGAGGGGGGCTCAGGCACTTTGCGCTTGGGAAATCCGCTCCACAAAAACTGGACACTTTGAGCAATTGTCTAACAGAAACCAAACACCCCAGGAATGGAAACAATGTGTTTATGCTAACATGTCTCTTCCAAGCTTCTTTTCCCAGCAGTAACGAGGCAGCTGCAGTCTAGAGCAGGGGTAGGCAAGCTAAGGCCCAGGGGCCAGATCGCCTTCTCAATCTGGCCCACAGATGGTCCAGGAATCAGCATGTTTTTACATGAGTAGAATGTGTGCTTTTATTTAAAATGCATCTCTGGGTTATTTGTGGGGCACAGGAATTCGTTCATTTCCCCCCTCAAAATATAGTCCAGCCCCCCACATGGTCTGAGAGATGGTGGACCAACCCATGGCTGAAAAAGGTTGCTGACCCCTGGTCTAGAGAGTCAGGAAGGAGTCACAAGGAGTTGCAGCCATGGAGACAGAAAACAATATCAGACTAGGAGGGGGATCCCCAGGAGATGCCTCAACAACACCCCAGTTCCTTATGTGGATGGCCAGTAATAGCCATCCTCTGCAGTGGTCAGCCCAGCCTTCCAAACAGCCCCGCAGCGCCCAGGACTACTGGTCACTCTGGGGTGTGAAGAAATGCCAAGCCCCCCCACCCCAAACACAAAATCCACCTCCCTGCCCTGACTACAACATGCTTTGGGATTGCTTTGCACGGCATCTGGAGTACCAGGACACCATGGATACATGGAGGGGTTGACAGTCCCAATGGGGGTTCCTCACCATAAATTTGGGATTTCAGCCTGCAAGGTTGAATATTGTTTAAACTTCAGAAACGAGCAGGTATTTTCTATCTTCTGTGTTTTGCAGAAAATACATATACAGTGGTACCTTGGTTGTCGATCTGTTTGACTCCCGAAACTGTTTGACAACCAAGGCATGGCTTCCGATTGGCTGCAGAAGCTGCCTGAAGTCAAGCAGAAGCCGCGTCGGACATTTGGCTTCCGGAAAACGTTCGCAAACCAGAACACTTACTTCCGGGTTTGCAGCATTCAGGACAACCAAGGTACAACTGTACAGACATATCTGTGTATAGCTAGGAAATACAGAACCATCATGTTACTTCATCTATGAATCTCTCATTTAATTGTGAGGTTTCTAAGAAGAGTTTAGGGGAAGGGGAAGTATGGATTGGTGGGTAAGCAATATTATCATCACAGGAAGGGGTTAGAGACACTGGATGTCTTGCTCCTGCTCAGCCAACCCTCAACAGAGATTTGAGTAGCTATGTTGACCTGTCCTCTCATCTGGTGGTGCCATTATTTAAGGCCACATCCAACCACTGTAAAATAACTCTGATCATGGACAAAGTTTGCTAGGGGACCCTGTCCTTACTCAGCTTTGCCTGCTTGGGTTTTCTTCTTTTGCGAAGCACCAGATGAAGTTGGAGGGAAGGGATGTGTGGCAGTAATCCATGGGGGGGGGGGACAAAAATTTCACCCGGAAACCAATCCAAATGTAATAGCTGGATGTGAGGGTTTGCATTGGAGTACCCCAAAATATTAATCTTGGAGGAGTTCGATATCCATGCCAATTCTGCTTTGGCTGGGCCAGCTCAGTACTTCATGGCCACCATGACAACCTTGAGGCTGTCTCAATTCATTGTGTCAGAAACACAACATAGAGGATTGCAAAGGATATAGTGGTTAGAACAGGGGTTGATTGTCATCACGTTGACATGGATGGACCCCAGTGAAGTTTGAACTGGTAGTGACTAACCCTCCCTGCAGGGGCAGGTGTACAGGCTTATCTGCTCCCAGAGACTGATAGAATCTGGTGGATTTTTGAATGTTCTAGGGAATTTAGCAATCCTTGGCTTAGATGTATAATTATTAAACTCTGCTTTGCTTTAATGGCTCGATGATGGCAATCCAAAATGGCATGCTACAGAAATGTAATATCCCTTTTGACCACCTACACTACACAATAAATCAGAATAACTCTGAATATAAACGTTTAACTGTAAGTAAATAAAGTTTTTTATAAGTCTCCATGAAACAAAGCACATATTAATCTGAGTCTGAGATTTTCTTTCCTGGTCTGCTAACATTTCTAAACAATCATAATTATTTTAAGAAACCCGCCCTTCAGGTCTGCAGTCCTTTAACCTTCTTGTCTTTACAAATTATAACTACTGTCAGATTACTTATCTGCTTTCTTGAATTTCTAAGTAACAACACACAGGCTGTAGTAAATCATCCAGCTATTAGCGAAGCTGACCAGAGTGGAAACACCTTTACCTACACTTACGCTAGATAACATTTTATCAAAACTACAAGGGGGAAACTGTTGCAGTTAATTAAGTATTGAATTCTTAAGGAGCACAATCCGTTGAGATATTCCCCTGCTCAAGTTCCAATGCTATATATGGGAGCTGCTTAAGGAGCCCCACAAAAAAGTTTCAACAGTGGATCTCCGCTGTAATCTGTGGTCAAAGTCTTTAGGGTAACATACAAACATCACTTTGGAACAGGCAATCATTTTGAGCAGAAACGTTTTAAAATTTAAAATGAAAGACACAGCAAGATTACTGTCCATCAATTGAAAGTGCATGACTTTAAGATATAGGACTCAAACCATAATCATTGATACAGTGTGCAATCTAGCCCAGACATCCTGATTATTGTTATTCAACCAAAGTGATTTTAATCTCCATTGCCTTTGGTGTGTGGGATTTAAGCACATACTGAAATCAATTGGGTTTCAAGTAGCTTAACTACTCCTGCAAGCTGTTCCAAAAGCTAGCTAAAATGGAAAAGCTAAACTACATTCTATGATTGAAGGCCTTGACTCTTAGAATGTCATTTACAGAACAATAAAGGTAAAGGTAAAGGGACCCCTGACCATTAGGTCCAGTCGTGGCCGACTCTGGGGTTGCGGCGCTCATCTCACTTTATTGGCCAAGGGAGCCGGCGTACAGCTTCTGGGTCATGTGGCCAGCATGACTAAGCCGCTTCTGGTGAACCAGAGCAGCACACAGAAACGCCATTTACCTTCCCGCCGGAGCAGTACCTATTTATCTACTTGCACTTTGACGTGCTTTCGAACTGCTAGGTTGGCAGGAACAGGGACCGAACAACGGGAGCTCACCCCATTGCGGGAATTCGAACCGCCAACATTCTGATTCTAGGCTTTGTGGTTTAACCCACAGCGTCACCCACGTCCCTTACAGAACAATACACCACCACTATTCCAATCCACTAGGATAGAGGGGTTTGGGATGACGTAGAAGTGGTCCTTCATTCAGCCTTGCCTGGTTGTTGGCAAAGGAGCTCTACTGATAAGAAGGGCCACAAGGCAGCTGCCCAAATGCAGAAACCCCTGTAATGAAGGGTGTTGGGTGCAGGAAAGGAAGGAGTTGGACTGGGACATGATGGCAACACCTCTTTGCTGCACCAGACTAGGAGCTGACGTAGCAAAGAGGCATTCGTCCTCCTCCAGCCTGGCTGAGGTGAGTCAATGGCACTCTGCTAAGCCTCACCATGGCCAGCCAGGGATTCGGACTGCAGTTTTAGGAATCTACTTATTTCAGGGTTGTTGTATTAAAGATGGTTTTGTATTAAATAGGAAATCTATTCAAGCAATGACACTCCCTCTCCTTTCCTGAAGACCCCTACTCGCCCCCTTAAAGCTGCTCTGACGTCCATTCTGTTTGCAGGCAGATTCAAATAGATACCATTCATATTCTTTCTAAAAGAAAGCTAGCATACTAGGACCATAAATGAGATATTCAGAATCTGGTCAGGTATGTTCCCCTTCATGATCTTCCTCTTTATGATCATTATGGCTGTCTAAATCTTACAATTAATATTATATTTGTTTTATTGAGTAGAAAATTGAAACTAAACATGTTAAGAGAATGTTCATTCATTAGCATCAATGAGCAAAAATTGCAAGCAAAAACTTTCCCTAGATTACGGACACCATAAACAACACACAATTCATAGAGACTGCACCCAAGGTTTTTGTTTTAATACCTGAAAAGAAGTGAGCCTTGAAACCCTTTTTTGAGACTGTGTTATCCGACCTGAACTCGATTCTCATGTTGTTATATTGTGATGTGATAACTTCAGGCACTTCTGTACCACAAAATTTGCCATGCAGTTTGGAATCAGAAGAAAGGCCACTACGGATTTCTACATAATCATATTTACACACCTGAGAAATGAAAGATCCCGTATTAGTCAAATAATAAGCCATATTTTGCATTTATTTTTTATCTATAACCTCAGATATAGATAAATATAGACTGACTTTACAACAATTTGCTGCTTTTTTCTGAATTTTGCTCACACAACATTGCATTTTACCCACCATGAATAGTTTTACTGGAGGCCTCTGGGGTGAAGAGACCAGAGTTAACATTGTATCATATTATGATAATATTTAATATTTCCTTTAACTAACTATAAACCCGGGATCCTAGTCTAGTTAAGCTGTTTGAGAGTGTAAGGAGTTTTTTTGCATGACTTTTTAAGCAGTCCAGGAATATTCCCAGGCAATGAAAGAAAGGATTACAATGGCCATTTTTTCACGCCATGCAATACGGTACCATATTTGTAGGACGTATGTATGCTTAGAATTTGACAATTCTACCACTATTGATTATGTAATTAGGCATTAGTATCTGTCTTCAGTTAACTTACTTCATTTCCTTCCAATTCAAAAAACTCAAACTTCACTGAGATTCTATATTGGGTGGGAGCAACCACCTGCCACACACAGTTTTTATTAGGAGGATATTCTTTGGGCCATCCTGGTGTTGTTATAGTCCCATTCAACTTTGTCAAAAGTCCTCCACAAGCCGCTGAAACAAAAGAGAAAGAAATCCTATTACTTATTTATAGACCCAAGAAACCACATTTTGGGAGATGGACTGATTGCTCATATGGCAATATGGATCAGACAGACCAAACCAGAGACCCTCACAATTCAAAGCCAGTTCATACTGCCTCCTGGCATCTATATAATGCATGTGGCAAAATGTGGAAGCAAGCTTGGGCTCTCGTACATGTTTGTTCTGCACAACACACAGCACATCTTGTGTGAAATATGTATGTGAATCTGCTCTGTCACCATGATCCAGCCTCCTCCCATTTTTTAAAATAGACTGATTTTGTAGCAAGGCATACTTGCATACTAATAAATCACATATGCATGAATGCATTTTGTGTGAATCAATGCCTATTTCATACATTTTGAAGAAGAAGCTGACTCCCCATGCTTTACCATTTGAAATCTGGGGGTACTGTGAAAATCAGTCCACAGAGAAAAGAAGCAAGCTTTTATTAGAATGTTCTTCAACTGAAGTTGAGATCCATCAGTACATATGACGTACACAGTAATAACATACTAAATTTCCATGCAAAGTTCATATTGTATACCAGCACAATTATGCCTTGTCTCTTGACTTTCAGTTCTTGAACTTCCATTTTAGTGTATGAGCATTAAACCTAGAGACTCCACATATTTCAAATGCATATTTGCAAACATACATACAGTAAGCCTGCAACTTAGGTGGGGCTCAGGTTCCGGGAATTGCACCTAAAGCCGAAATCGCATACAGTCATGCCTTAGATGTTGAATGGAATCGGTTCTGGAAGTCCATTCGACTTCCAAAATGTTAAGAAACTAAAGCGCGGCTTCAGATTGGCTACAGGAAGCTTCTGCAGCCAATCAGAAGCAGCACCAGATGTTTCCAAAAGAACATTTGAAAACTGGAACACTGGTTTAGATCGTTCGGGAGCCGATTTGTTTGGGAGCCAAGGCATTTGAGATTTAAGGTAAATTAATGTTACGAACATAAGTTGCAAGCTTATTGTACTTAAAAAGGCTTTCCTGTCTGAAATAACATACCCGAATTCGCATTCACATAGAATATGTTGAGCTGCTAAATGATCACCACATGCAATTATGGCAGACTTTTGTAAAGCCACCACACTACCTTTCATTTGGTCACTGTTTTGACACGAATCTGTTATGTGGTTTATGCACACATGCACAAAGTCAGTCTTGACATAGACTCTTGGTGCACAAGTGAGTTTTGGCATTTCCAAGTTCCTAAATCTAGGCCTGAGTAAGCCTATCATGAAATAAAACTACAGAATCTTTGAGACACTGAGCAGCCTTACCTTCACAACTCTTCTTGTCAGGCCCAAGCTCATAACCTGGATCACAAGCACATTGATAGCTGCCCAGTGTATTCACACACCGTTGTTCACACCCACCATTGTCAGGTTTGGCACATTCATCTTCCTCTGTGAAGAAATGGAAGGACAGAATTGCATTTACTTATCCATTTCATAAAATGTATACACCGCTTGATGGTCAGAAAAACCTCAGAGCGGTTTGCAAAGAGATAAAATCGTAAAATCAGGAAAACAATTGCAATACAGCAAAACATACGGGAAGTTAAAATATTAAACAGATCCAAATTCAAATCAGCCTTAAAATAAAATCATTGACTTCTTTGTCTCTTGACTATAGTGTAAACACAATGACAGCCCATCGGATTATTTCCCTATAATTCAGATTGTATTAAGCTTCTAGCTTTAGATTTATTATAAGTGCATGATCCTTCCTTGCACAGACACTGTAGCTGTTTGTGGAGGGCTCTCCAGAAGGCTGCTTCTCCCTTCAGAGTGGAGATGCAGGCACTCAGCATTCCAGGCTGCTTTGGTAAATAAGAGGTCTGTGTTTGCCTCCCAAATCCCTGTCTAGACTTCTCCTCTCCTTTTGGTCCAGGGGCACAAGTACTCAGCTTTCATCCCTTGACTAAATATAGAGGGCGACCTGCATCTCTTTGTGGGATGTAACATAAGCAGTCAAGTACAACACTTCCTGTTTGCCCAGAGTGGACACACAGGGGTATGTTACTCCAGCCAGGAGGACTTCCTGTCACACCTGGTCTGAAGCATCCTCCCCCTGCGTGTGACCAGGTAGATGGGCGTGATCCTGGGAGACCCCATAAAAGAGCTGGTCACGCTTCCATCTTCCCTCCTCCTCCTCCGTTTTATTCCAGCCTGATACTTTTGCTGTGTGCTAGCTCTCAACCAGCAGCACATGGGCTCATTTCCCTACATGGAATGAACCCACTCTCTTTTCTGTAACTACAAGCTAAAGCCTGCCTTCAGGGAACCTACTGCGAACTGAATGCAAGTAAACTTCTTATCATTGCTTTTAAAGAAGACTGCTGTGTCTTTATTCTTTTTAAGAGGGAACAAAGGGGATTTGCTAGGATCAAACCCAATCTGGACAAGCCATATTGGAGTGCTTAAGTAAAGAGATTCAAACGAATCTACCAACTGCTATATACTGGGGAATGCACTCTGCTACTGACTCACTAGCTTGAGTGAGGAAGGATAATATTTAATCAATATACCCTCTCCTACTATCCACAATGTTCCCACACTCTTTTGATGAGAAGCATGCATTGGCATCCCATCTCTGTTCAGCTTGGTGTGGGGCCTGAGGTGGGGCATCCATTTGCACACAGGTATTGTACTCTACACCTGTGTGTAGAAGGTTCATGCCCTAAGAATTGTGTTGCAGATATGAAATAATTTAGGTTGCAGGAATTAAAGGTTGTGTAAAATACTAAGAGAAAAGGCTGAAAATCCAGCAGGGTCACTCAAAGGGCACTTTATCTCCAACAGAACGAATTTATACATTATCTTGAATTTTATACTCAAACCCAGATTAACTGAATCCTCAAATCCCACATTTTTATTCTACTGATATTAAAGGAAACAAGATGCAACAGAGAGAAAGAGGGAAACGTAGAATACAGTATTATCTCTACAAGCAGCATGACATACTTATGAACATTTTAGTCATCATTTCTTTCATCACTAGTTCTCTTGATTTCGGTAACAGTGGGTTCCGAATCATCCATTTAAAATAGGTAATAAAAGCATACACCTGAGACATGGGTAATACTTATAGAGTAGCAAATACGAAAGACAGCTGATCTCCTGTCTCTGTTTGATTTTGTGACAATAGTTAAGTATTTGATACAGAATCATGGTATGTCTTATGCTTTATGTGTTGCATTATTTTCATAAAAGAAAAGAAGAACAGTTGATATTGAATAAATGTGTAAAATGTATACCTCTGTGGTTTGGTAATGTTTATATGTGTGCATGGCTATATGAGAGGGCACATATTAAGCAAGATAGAATTTTGATTACTTATCAAGGTCTGTAGAGAGGTTCTTTTTTATTTTCGGGAACAAATCTTAGCCCCCTTCTCATCAAAAGGTTCTTAAAGCATCATCACAAATAAAATAAAGATACAATAAAGCTGCAGAGTGACTGGGTAAAATGAAAAGACGGCATTAAACAAGATGAAGCATTAAAAGCCTCTGTAAAAGCCTATACTTCGAAAAGTGACAAGTTTTCAGATGCGCTGCACAGCACTGGGAAGCAGGTTCAAAAGCCATCACTATAAAGGCACATTGGCACTCAGCAGTGGCTCTCAGTCTTATAGATGATAAGACCACCAAACAATGAAAGAATAGGAAGCTAAATGCAGACAAAAGTGCTACTGCTTTGGATATTCCAGACCAAAAAATAAGCTCTAGTGCCTTGAATTCAGCACACAAACAGTGAAGTTCATATAAAACAAGTGCTGTATGTTTCCTGTGGGTAAAACAAGATATTTAAATTTTAACACACTGAAAATTGGCATTTTCTTCTGAATTGCACCCTCGAGTGCAACTAGACTCTCACTTTCCAAAACTGGTACCTTTAAAAAAGTTAGCAGCAAACCCTGCTTTGTTGACTGTTCCATCAGAAACAAACTTCATCCACAGGGTATTAGAGGTAGATCTGATGTCTTCAGGTTTATCATAGCCACAAAAATGGCCAATCAAAGGACTGCTTTCACTGGTTCCATCTCGGACTTCTAAGTAATCATAGGCACAGTTGTCATGTCTCTCAATCTGCAAATACAAAGCAATACATGACCAATATTATAGCTGGTCCTTTTCCTGCTACTCAATGTAAAACACATTTTTAAAAACCTTACTGTTAGGGATTGATTAGCTGCTTGTGTGTAAAAACGTGCTCCCTCAGAGTTTGTGCGACCCCACAAACCTCCGTGTGTGACGGAGCTCCTCAGACATGTCTGCTCTAGTCACTAGTAGAGTCCGACAGTGGCTGTCTGCGGAAGCGTTTCCAGCAAAGGAGCTCCTTAACGGAAACGCGTCTCCTGGACTCACGGCGTGACAGTTTCCGGCGAGGTGTGGGTCTCCCTATGGGAGACTCAGATACCTCCCCACTGTTCTCGCTGGAAGCTTCCCTGAGCCCTCCCTCCTGCTCGCATTCCCTCAGAGACCCACTCCTCCCCCTGCTGGTCCCTGCTTCAGCTGTTGAGTCTCTTTCTTCCTCCCTGAGTCCCTCCACCACCTGATGCTCCGATGGCAGTTCCCTGACATCCACCTCCCCTCCAGGGCCCCCCTCACCCCCTCCCATTTCCTCTCCCCTGGGAGGTGAAGGGCTAAAACCCCGAAACGAATCTTCCTCCTCTTCCGACGTCTCGAACAATTCCCTCCATCGATCGTCGTCCTGGCTCGCTGAATCCTCTTCCTCTTCAGAATCTGGGAACCCCTCCAACTCCTCTTCCTCGTCGGTGGTGGCAAAGTATTCCCTTCGGAACCTCGCTACAGGCTGAGGTTTACGTGGGAACCTCTGATGAAAAGTCTCTATTAAAACTTCGTCATTGACATCCTCTGCCCTAACCCAGGTGTTTTCCGACTCCGGTTCCCCTTCCCACATTACCAAATACTCTACTTGATCTCCCTTCCACCTGGAATCAAGGATCTCCGCTACATGGTAGCTGTGTTCCTTCTCCTCCATTGCTGGTCCCCTAGTGACCCTCCCTTCACTGTCTCCTCTATACGGTGACAGCAACGACCTGTGAAAAACTGGGTGCAGCTTCATGTGGTTCGGTAACCGGAGCCTGAAAGCCACTGGATTGACCTGCTGCATGACTTCAAACGGACCCAGCCTTTTGGGTCTTAATTTCTTACAACCTCCTTTGAACGGCAACCCTTGGGTTGACAGCCACACCTGGTCCCCCACCCTGATGCTTTCACCTTCCCTTCGGTTTTTGTCTGCCTGCCTCTTATATTCCTCCTTAGCCCTGTTTAAGTTGAGTTGGAGCTGGCGATGGATCGCTTCCATTTCTTCAACGAACTGTTCTGCAGTTGGAACGCTCCAGTTCTCCCCCTCCCCCCCTGGGAAGGCTCTGGGATGGCACCCGTGATTAGCCAAAAAGGGGCTCATCCCCGTGGACACGTTCTCTGCATTGTTGTAGGCAAATTCTGCCAACGCCAGCTTCTCCACCCAATCATTCTCTCTGTCATTAACATAACACCTCAAATATTGTTGGAGAACCCCATTTGCTCTTTCCGCCTGCCCGTTGGTTTCTGGATGACGGGCCGTTGAAAAATTAACCTCTACATGCAGTAAGCTCATGAGCTTCCTCCAGAACCTGGAAGTAAATTGTTTCCCTCGGTCTGAAACCACCCTCAAGGGGGCGCCATGCAACCGAAACACATTCTCTACAAACAATTTGGCTGTTTCTTCTGCTGTGACCGCATGTGAGCAGGCTATAAAGTGGGCCATTTTAGTTAACAGGTCTACTACAACCATGATGGCTGTTTTCCCTCTAGACCTTGGCAGATCAGTCATGAAATCTATTGCCACTGCTTCCCACGGTCTTTCAGGTGTGGGCAGTGGTTCTAATAAACCAGCCGGCGCCCGCCTCTCCCCCTTGGCTCTTTGGCATTGTTCACACCCTCTCACATACTCCCGCACATCTTCCCTGACCTTGGGCCACCAAAATTCCCTGGTAACCAGCCACATGGTCTTGTGTTGCCCAAAATGCCCTGCTGTGGGGCTATCGTGCAGCTGCTTGAGTACCTTCTCCCTCAATTCCCCTTCAGGTATATATAACGCTCCCTTATAATACAATGCCCCGTTTCTCTCCTCAAAACCACCGGATTTGTCTTCCTCCCTCCTGAGATCCCTGAGTTTGTCCTGGGCGTATGCATCCTGCACCGTACCCTCTACCAATTCCCTTTGCCCCACCAAAGTCGCCCCACACACCCAGCGGTCCTCTGGAATGATATGGGTTTCTTCGGGTGCTCCCTCCCCCTCAAATATTCAGGTTTGCGTGAGAGAGCGTCCGCCCTAACATTCTCTGGGCCTGGCACGTAACAAATCTCAAAGTTAAATTTGGAGAACTCCTGGGCCCATCTCAACTGCCTTTGGTTGAGCACTCGCGCAGTTCTCCAATACTCTAGATTTTTATGGTCCGTGCACACTTGCACCTTATGTTGTGCACCAACTAGCAGATGCCTCCATCTCCGGAACGCCTCATGAATAGCAAGAAGTTCTCGGTCGTACACCGTGTAGTTCCTCTCGGATTTGTTCAGCTTTCGCGAAAAGAAGGCACACGGTCGCCACTCTGACTCCTCCTTCCCCGGCTGCAGAAGAAGCACCGCCCCTATGGCTCTGTCAGATGCGTCTGTTTCAACCCTTAGCTTCTTTCGTAAATCCACATGCAGAAGTTGTTCTTCAGAGGCGAAGGCCCTTTTCAGCTCTTCAAACGCTCGCTCCGCCTCCGCCGTCCATACAAACTTCTTTTTACTGCTGAGACAGTCAGTGATGGGCGCCGTCAGATGGGCGAAGTTGCGGATGAACTTACGATAAAAGTTTCCAAACCCTAGGAACCTCTGCACATCCTTCTTGGTTTTGGGTGTTTTCCATTCCAGCACTGCCTGTACCTTGCCGGGATCCATGGCCAATCCCTTGTCTGACAGGCGGTACCCCAGGAATTCCACCTCCTTGGTATGGAACCGACACTTCTCCAGTTTGACCCACAGCCTGTTGGCTTGCAGTCTGCTCAACACTTCTCTGACGTCTCTCACATGTTGCTCCTCATTCTCCGAATACACCAACACATCATCTAGGAAAGCAACGCAATTCTTGTAGAGCAAAGGGCCCAGTACGTGGTTCATAAAAGATTGAAAACACGCTGAGCCTGCTTGTAATCCAAATGGCATAACGAGGTATTCAAATGCCCCCAAAGGGGTAAACATGGTGGTTTTCCATTCATCCCCTTTCCTTATGCGTATCAGGTTGTACGCCCCCCTTAGATCCAGCTTTGTAAAAATCTTTCCCTTCCTCACCCTGGTCAAAATATCATCAATTCTGGGCATAGGGAAAGCCACCGGTTCAGTCACTGCATTTAACCTCCTAAAATCGCATACAAGTCTCGGCTTGTCCGCGTTTTTTTTGTCCACAAAGAACACTGGGCTACCCCCTGCTGCTTTGGACTCTCTGATGAAGCCTCTCTTCAGGTTCTTGTCAATAAACCCTCGCAACTCCTGCATTTCTCTGTCTGACATGGCATACAACTTGCCCACGGGAAGCTGTGCTCCAGGGAGTAAATTGATCTGGCAATCAAAGGGTCTATGAGGTGGTAGTTGGTCAGCTTCCTTCTCGCTGAACACGTCGCTGAGATCTGCATACTGTGGTGGTACCTTCACCTTCTCCATTACTTCAGTCCCTGCTAGGGTGGCTTGGGCCCCTGCTGAACCCTTTTCCCCTTTGCAGTGTTCTAAGCAATGTGCTGAACCAAAGGACACCACTCTTTGATGCCAGCCAACCAGCGGATCATGTAGAGCTAGCCAGCTCATTCCCAAAATAATGGGAGCGCCTCCCAGGGTGGCCACATTAAACGCTATCAGTTCTGTGTGCCTTGCCACCCTCATTATCATTGGGACAGTCTGCAAGCTGACTCCTCCTCCCAACAACTCCCTGCCATCAATCGTGGTCACCTGCAGGGGGTTGCTTAAAGGGATAGTCTGTATCTGGTGTTCAGCAGCAAACTCCTTGCTCATAAAATTGCAGGAGCTGCCTGAGTCCAATAGCGCCTTTATTTTTAGGGGGTGCCCATTTTGCAGCTCTAGCGACACTTCAATCACTAGAGCAGGTCGAGGAGCTTCTGGCACGGGCACTTTCACTGCTCTTTGGCCTGGCTGCAGTGCCCCGATTGTGGCAACCAGGCGTTGGCTTTTACCTGCTCCGTTCCCCCCTGTTCTCCCCCCTCAACAGCTCCCACCATCCCTTGCCATTCCTTCCTCTGGGGGCAGACTCTGGCAAAGTGGCCTGGCTGTTGGCAGAGATAGCATTTCCGGGGGCCCTTTCCCTCCTTCTTAGCCCCCTCGCTGGTTTTTGAAAATGCGCGCGCGCGCGCTGTTCCGATTTCCATCGGCTCTGCCGGCGGGAAAGCTGGCTCAGGAATGTCTGGAATGCGGAACTCCTTCCAACGTTCCCCTCTCCCTTCCCGCCTCTCCAAGGCTCTTGCCTCCTGCCGCGCTCCTATGGTCAGCGCAGATTTGGTCAGCTGATCCATAGACTCCGCCCTGGGGCTCCGTGACAGCTCGTCTTTCACCGCCGAAGAAAGACCTTCTTCAAATAGCATTTGAATGGGTGCCGCCGATAAATCCCAACTCAGTCTGTGAATCAGCATGGTAAACTCAGTCCAGTACTCACGGACAGATCGACTTCCCTGCTTACAAGCCATTAGCTGTCTGCGCACCGCCCCTTCCTCAATATCGCTGGAAAACATGATATCCATTGCACGAAAGAACTTCCTCGTGTCCTTTAGTATGTCATTGTGCGTTGCCATTAGGGGTCGAACCCAGTCTCTCGCCCCTTTCTCAAGATGCCCAATTACGAAAGCAACTCGCGATTCCTCATCAGGGAACTCATCGAACTGCACATTAATGGCATATTGCATCTCTGTCCTAAAGGCATGGTAATCCTTGGGGTCCCCCCCAAATTTTTGCACCAATCCTGGTACCTTTCTGGGGAATTGAGTGGCTCTCCCCTTCTTGTCTGCATCCTGAGCCCTTCTCTCCTCCAGCCTCGCCGTCTGCAGCGCCAGTTGGACCTCCAACGCTCGGTATCTATCTTCCAAGCTTGGACCAGCTCCAGCCCCCGCTCCTCCGGTTCCGGTTGGTTCGCTCATGATGCTTTCTCTTGCACAGGCAGCGTACAGAGACTGTCGGACTGCTGTTAGGGATTGATTAGCTGCTTGTGCGTAAAAACGTGCTCCCTCAGAGTTTGTGCGACCCCACAAACCTCCGTGTGTGACGGAGCTCCTCAGACATGTCTGCTCTAGTCACTAGTAGAGTCCGACAGTGGCTGTCTGCGGAAGCGTTTCCAGCAAAGGAGCTCCTTAACGGAAACGCGTCTCCTGGACTCACGGCGTGACAGTTTCCGGCGAGGTGTGGGTCTCCCTATGGGAGACTCAGATACCTCCCCACTGTTCTCGCTGGAAGCTTCCCTGAGCCCTCCCTCCTGCTCGCATTCCCTCAGAGACCCACTCCTCCCCCTGCTGGTCCCTGCTTCAGCTGTTGAGTCTCTTTCTTCCTCCCTGAGTCCCTCCACCACCTGATGCTCCGATGGCAGTTCCCTGACACTTACTTTGGGGGTTCAGCATATCATTGAGTTTCACTGTAAACCTGATAATTATGTAGAGTTTTGTTTGGTTTTTTCAGTTCCAAGAGATTGCGGTATAGTATTGGCCAGTACAAAAGCACATGAGGTTTTGCAGCAATACGCATCTTACAAATGAAGCTAATTTTTAAAATGAAATGAAGGACGTGTTCAAATCAAGAGTTAAACTGGTATAAGAATCAGAGGCATGGTATGAACTTGAAGCAGATGCACAGCTAAGTCAGGTGAAGGAAAAGAAATGAGTATTGGGGGTCCAGAAATTAAGGAAGGGTTTCACTCATTTGAATATACTACGGTTGCTTCTGGTTATCTCAAATACTCTGGTGGGTTGAATAACGATCTGAAGCAACACTGGCTACCTAGCAGTACACATATACATACATCAAAGACAGCATAGATCTTTGACCTAGTGATGGACAATGAAACATTGAACATATGTTACCAGTCATTGGTCCATCATGCCAGCTTTGTCCTACTTGATAGGCAATAGCTTTTTAGCCTTTCAGGCAAGAGACTTACTCAACCAACCTGCCTGAGATCCTTTATCTGAAGATGTTGGGAGCTCAACTCATGCCAGTAAACTTGTAAAGTCAGCACCCCACCACTGAGCTATGCACGAAGGGTTCCGGTAGCTCAGTGAAAAAGTTATAACTTTGGCCTCAGCTTTCAGGCCAGATTATTGTCATGAAGTTGGCTGCCTATGCTCTGATCCCTTGAGATTTCCATTCTCTAAGCTCCCATTGTTTTAAACATCTGCTGTGAGGATAACGGATCAAGCTTATATAATAGAAAAATGCAAAAAGGTTATTCCAAACTGGAATGCAAATATCACATACACCAGCTGTAAATCTCAACCCCATGCATAAAGTATTAATGACTAGCCTTATGAAATCCCGTTTGAATACATTATATGTATGTTTCTCTCTCTCTCTCTCTCTCTCTATATATATATATATATATTATTGAACCCTAGGAGAGTATTCAAATCATTCTATAAAAAAATATTTTCCTGACCCAAAACATGATATATAGCTCACAACTAGAGTTACAGGCTTATTCAGCAGTACATAGCTTATAGCAGCAAATGACACATAGAGGTATTCTGTAGAAGTGTCAAAAATAAAATTAACAGCTCTAGGATAATTTGTAACAATTTGGTGGGAGGAACACTAATATTTATCTCTGAATAATAGTAACATTCATTTGTTTAATTTTAAAAAAGAAAAGATATACATTTAGGAAAGAAATAATAGGCCTATTATTTAATAGATTCCTAATGCAGCCTTGTGGAACAGGATTAGTCATTTGTCAAAAGAAACTATTGTCAGTTTTTTAAAAACATATTCCAATTTAAATACCACAGATAACATAAAATCCCTTTAATCTTCTTGAAATTTATGCAATGGGAAAAGACTCAGTGAAAGGAAATATTAACTATAGGGGTTACATTATATAGAGAATGCTTTGTTTCTTCATTGGCTTAATGAGGATTCCCTTAAATGTCACTGTCACTTATCCACAGATGGTTTGCTCAGATCAGTTAAAAGGCTTTACCTCAAATGCCTGAAAGGTTAATCCGACATTGTAGTTCTCTGACACTGTTATTTTCCACACACATTCCTTCATTGGTCTGTAGTCATCAGGATAATTAGGAGACTGGATCTGGCCTTCATTCTTGTGTATTTCACCTCCACAAATTGCTGAAGAATACATAAGAATCAGGCTGAGCACATTTTCAAATTTTTCATTATTAATACTGAAAAAAACAAACCTACATTTCATTGTTTAGCAATGCCTGGAAGAGGTACAATAATATAAATTAAAACCAAAGGGTCTAAGCAAATAAACCGATAACAAGAAGAGATAATGCCACAGCAAAAACTGATTTTGGGGGGTAAATAAGTAAGCTTTTGTAATTTAAAAAACACACACATACACACACAGCAATGTCCATAGCAATAACAGTATCAAAGTCTGTTCAAGCCAATTAACCTCCTATTAAGACCTTACAAATAGCAGGGGAGAGATGGCAAGCAAAATGTGAGGGAGATAGTGAAAGATACAGGAAATTGAATGCAGATTTCCAAAAAATAGCAAGGAGAGACAAGAGGGCCTACTTAAACAAGCAATGCAAAGAAATAGAGGAAAACAACAGAATGGGAAAAACCAGAGATCTGTTCAAGAAAAATGGAGATATGAAAGGAACATTTCGTACAAAGATTACCATAATAAAGGACAAAAGTGGAAAGGACCTAACAGAAGCAGAAGACATCAAGAAGAGGTGGCAAGAATACACAGAGGAATTATACCAGAAAGATATGGATGTCTCGTACACCCCAGGTAGTGTGGTTGCTGACCTTGAGCCAGACAACCTGGAGAGTGAAGTCAAATGGGCCTTAGAAAGCACTGCAAATAACAAGGCCAGTGGAAGTGATGGTATTCCAGCTGAACTATTTAAAATTTTAAAAGATGATGCTGTTAAGGTGCTACACTCAATATGCCTTGAATAAGAATTCAGCCTTGTAAGAATTCAGCATTAAATTGTTGGCCTTTATCCAGCCCATCCAGGGCCTGTACACCCTTGGCTAATGTCTTCTAAAAGTTGCATAGTTATTTTTCTCATTGACATCTGATGGGAGGGTGTTCTACAGAGCGGGTGGGACTACTGAGAAGGCCCTCTGCCTGGTTCTCTGTAGCCTCACAATGAGGGAACCACTAGAAAGCCCTTGGAGCTGGACCACAGCATCTGGGCTGAATGATGGAGTGGAGATGCTCCTTCAGGTACAAATTTGTTGTATTTCTTTTATGTCTGCCCTGATCTGTCTCTGCTGTTTTACTTTGTATTGTAATTTTACCGTTGTTACACACAGTGTGTATAAACTTCAGGCTGGATTGCAGCCATAGGACATGACCCAGCAGCTTCAATGTCTGAACCAAAACCCCACTGATGCCGGGACTTCCTTTTGTCATCTATGAGAGGGAAATGCTTGGCACCCACAATGGGAAATATCTGTGCTTTGCATGGAACATTCCCTTCTCAGAGGAAAGGAAGTCTCTTAGCATGCAGAACTTGGTCAGCTGCCACAGTTTATATGTTGATTAAGAATTGAAAAATGTCATTACTACTGTTCAGAACAAGCCCAGCCTTCTGAGAGGTTTGGGCACATAAAGAACATTAAAATAAATTAGAGTTTTGCAAGAGAACAATCATATTATCCAACTAGATAAGAAGCACCTGACAGTACTTCAGGATCAGAATTTGGGAATCCTAGACCGCTATGGCTAAAGAAAAAGAATATTGAGGTTCTCGCCTTTCCTTAAAGATTATGTACATACATTAGAGAACTACACCAATATGAAATGATTGAGTAGATCTTAAGCATTCATTATTCATTGTATGCTGCACAAAAGCATGCTTAACTCTCCTGCATTTTTCTCTCCTGGAGGTAGAAAAACGGTTGCAGCAGGGGTGTTGCTAGGTTACAAGTCCCATATCTTTTTGTGAGAGTCGTAAATGTTTTTGGGTGATGATTCCGGGGGAAATGGAACTGGGTGACTGGATAGAATATTCTTTTGGGTAAACAAATTAACAAATCGTTTAATATGGCTTTACCTAGAATTGATTTCAGAGTATTGAATGAGTATTAATGAAGGGAAATTGAATTTCTTTGGAGAAAAGTATGTTTAGAAATTAGGAGTAAATTAATAGAAGAGGAACTAATTTGAGGGGTGATCTGGGGTGGCATGTAAACCAATTGAATAATTTATCTGGGGTGATTTGGAAATTAGTTGACTTGCCTTCTGTGACCTATAAATTCCATTTGAAACTATACATAGACATAAACATATGCAGTTTCTATGCAGGCTGGTGCCCCAAATATCTTAGGTTCCTAGCCAATATCCCAAAATTCCAGAAGGACAATTAGAGCAGAAAAGCAGTTAAGAAGGGCAAGGATTCAGCAGGACCCACCCACTGTCATTCCTCTGCTCAAACTCACAGCTTCTCAAAGTAGCTTTTGGTAAAAAAATGATGATGATGATGATGATTTAAAAACCTGTTGCAGGAAGATACATGCAGCCAATTTAAACACTGATTTGATCAAGTTTAAATTATTACAACACTTTGAAGCTCATATAGTTTCAAAGAAATAAACTTTAGTCAACTTGATTACAAGAGTGACTCACCTTCGTAAGTGGCTGAAAAACCTTTTCCTACCCAGGTACTGCTGCCACGGAACTCTATCCACATTCTGCTGTCACTGGAGGTGAGGACATCTGGGAGCTTGTCACCGCAGAATCTGCCTAAAAGAACAATAAGAAAACACATTTTAAGGTCTCCCTCTCAAGGCCAAATCCTGCAATTTAACGTAATTAATGTCAGGGCCAAGCTAACTTGATGAAGGCAGATTCCTTGGACAGACATTCTGCCCCAATTATGTGTAAAGTACAATTGGAGTTGGGGTACAATTTAAAACCCTGACTGTTGCTTCCCCTCCTCCCCACAACCTCTCCCCACCTGTTTCACCCCAGTTTGTTTCTAGTATCATAGCCCAAATGCGGGGAAAGGGAGTGGGGGGCAGAGGAGCCGTGCACGTGGGGAAGAAGTCACAGCACAGAAGGTGGAGTACCACCACTGATTGATTAATTGTATTTCTATGCCACTTTTCAATCAAATGATCTCAAAGCTGCTTACAAACAATAAATAACAATAATAAAACGTTAATAGAACACCGCAAATACAGCATAAATCACCTAAAATAATAAACAGATCACCAATAAAACAATTACAGTCTACAAAACTCTGCCAACAAAACAGCAACTGAAAAATAAAAAAACCTCAGAATTACAGCAAAAGTCATATTATACGATTAACAAATCAATACAGCCTTTATAATCCATAAAACAATATTAACAGCATGTACAAAATAGCAACTAAAGAAAATAAACTAAGCACTGTTAAGCTCTCACACACATTTTCATTGCCCCTAGGACTCATAATCTTTCATTCAGTTCATTAAAAAACACATAATGCCCTTTGCTAAGCCAGCTCAGCCTGTGTGGCTGATGAGCAGGGTAAAATTATTTAATTAAATAAATAAACAAACACGGGGTGGGGGGTGGTGCACATGCGTTATGTATAGTTTGGCTTTCTGGTTTCAGTAACGGTTGTGCCAGGGTTAGCCCTTTTGATGCACAGATAGGATTTACAGTCTAAATAATAGACATATTATGCTCATTAAGTATTAACAAAAAGTTCCCCTTATTTTTGAAAGTCTTCTGTAAACTGGAACACTAGCTAGAAAACAGTAGCAATATCAAACATGAATTCCAGTCTACAACGTGCTTTGAGAATGCAATTGTTATTTGGGTTTGGTACAGAAGCTCTTTCCTTACTAGGAAGATTTTTTTTATTTAAGTCTACTATGTTAGTCACCTTTTCCTTCCTTTTAAAAAATATTCTGCTTCTTCCTTCTTCCTTTCCTGATACTTTAGTCCTTCCTCCAGCTTCTACTCGTCTTACTCCTCTTTTTAATCTTTGTAGTGACAGCAGAGAAAACTCCTTATTATATGGGCACACAGATCACACCCTACTATGGATGTGGAAACTCCTGAATAATGTCGAGCGTGCGTGTGTTACCATGGATCATGGGGTGTCAGATATCCTAAGGCAATAACTGATTTCTTAAATGTCCTGTGGGAATTCTAAAATTTATG
This sequence comes from Podarcis liolepis, assembly GCF_965112155.1. NCBI lineage: Eukaryota > Metazoa > Chordata > Lepidosauria > Squamata > Lacertidae > Podarcis > Podarcis liolepis. Next base: position 44,219,763 of record NC_139564.1, on the reverse strand, counting down.
TATTTAAATCTTTTGTAACCACTTACTGTCACAAATGACCTCGAAGCAGTTTACGCATATCAATCAAAACAGTAAGAACAAAATCAGGGCAAAGCAGAAAGTCCAGAAGAGACATCTGAAAATATTGACATTACATCTTTGTGAAGTAGAAATAATGCAGGTGAATAAGCAGGTGGGAGAGCAGCACCTATTACATATACAGTGGTACCTCAGGTTAAGTACTTAATTCGTTCCGGAGGTCCGTACTTAACCTGAAACTGTTCTTAACCTGAAGCACCACTTTAGCTAATGGGGCCTCCTGCTGCCGCCGTGCTGCCGGAGCCCGATTTCTGTTCTCATCCTGAAGCAAAGTTCTTAACCTGAAGCACTATTTCTAGGTTAGCAGAGTCTGTAACCTGAAGCGTATGTAACCTGAGGTACCACTGTATTATCACCCAGATCTGCTTAAACTTAAAGCTTTCCACTAGGAAATTAAACCTTGCAACTATTTATAAGTGACTTCTGGCTGCAAGAAGCGAACAATCAAAACACAGCAGGGGCATCTGTGTTGCCTGATGATGAAGGAGTTTCAAAAGCTGGTTGTTCACCACGCATGCTTAGACAGTGCTCTTCCACTCTGGATTTTTCACTGTTCACTGTTTCACATTTTACTGAACTGCCTGCTGACGTGCATGTTTACTGGGTGTACCCAAAGTGCACCCTGTAACGTGCAAGAGAGATACAACCCTTTCTTCTACCTCAAACTCACCAGCATATACACATGACAAGCCGATGGAACCAATTATACAGGGCTCCCTAGAGCAGGTAATAATTGAGGGGGAATGTTATGTTTCTCTCACACTTTGCAACGACGAAAGGCGCACAGCTCTCTCATGGCTTGTGCTGCAAATATCATATGATGATACTCCCAACTAATAAGCTAATTCCAGATCATTTTTTTTATTTAGCTACTGTTTCTATGTCCCAGTTATTCAGAATTGATCACAACAGAGGTTTCATACCAAGCAGAGGTGATTTTTTCCAGTAGCCATCTCTTACTTCAATATAGTCATACCAGCAGAGGCTGCTCTTATAGAGGTCCATTGTAGTGAAGTTTAAAACAATCTGAAAAGTGCAAAAGAGAGAAGTACAGTATGTCACACATGTGGTTTGGTTTCTGCTCTGAACCAGAATTAAGATATTCCTATGCTGACCATAAATGTCAGAAATATTAACATCTGAATAGTGTCACTATTTCCTCTGATTTTCTATGTAACTAACATAACTCTCTATCTAATAAGCATTTAAGGGCTTAGCTCCTTAGGGCCTAGATTCTGAAACTGTGGGGAGGACACTCTGTCCTGACTTGGAATAGCAAACACAAATATTTAGAGAGGGAGTGCCTTCCTTGCCCCATCAAGCAAGAGCTCACTATCCACTAACAGAGAATTTTTAGTGATCCAGATTAATTTCCAAGGGTTCCCTGTGTAAATGATTTATTGGGGTGACAATAGCCAGAGCAGTCCTCTCATAATGTCAGTGTTGGGTTGGTGCCTGAATCAACAAATCCTTGCCTGCATCAGCATGCTAAATGAAACTGTGCTCAATGATGCAGATAGGGTTGGGGCTCAGGGTTCAAATCCAGCCCCTACCCAGCCCAAAGCCTCCCCAAATGATCAGCAGGGAGAGGAAGGAAGTTGGTGATGGGGCACCTGGGCCAATTGAGGCTCTTCCTGGTTACCGCAGCAATCTTCCTTCATATTTTAAAAACATTTTATAGTCAGGGGGCAACCAGACAGCCATGTGCAGGATTTCAGGTGCTTGTTTTATTGTTTAAGAACAACTTGTTTAAGAACAACTACCAGACTTTTAGAAGACATCTGAAGGCAGCCCTCTTTAGGGAAGCTTTTAATGTTTTAACAGACCACTGTATTTTAATACTTTGTTGGAAGCCACCCAGAGTGGCTGGGGAAACCCAGCCAGATGGGCGGGGTATAAATAATAAATTGTTATTGTTATTGTTATTGTCATTGTTATTATTTTGACATTTAAATATAAATTATCCTTTTCAGCAATGAAACTGTGCTTATCTCCCTGCAAATGCATTTAGATTCAGGGCTACAGAAACAGTCGCTTTTATTCCTGTAATCATGATGGCAATATGATTTAAAGGAGCTTTAAATGTGAAACTGTCTATGCCTAGAGTGAACGAGGGGACGCGGGTGGCGCTGTGGCTATATCCTCAGCGCCTAGGACTTGCCGATCGCATGGTCGGCAGTTCGAATCCCCGCGGTGGGGTGAGCTCCCGTCTGCGGTCCCAGCTCCTGCCCACCTAGCAGTTCGAAAGCACCCCTAAAAGTGCAAGTAGATAAATAGGTACCGCTTTCTAGCGGGAAGGTAAACGGCATTTCCGTGTGCTGCGCTGGTGCCGGCTCGCCAGAGCAGCTTCGTCATGCTGGCCACATGACCCAGAAGTGTCTCCGGACAGCGCTGGCCCCCGGCCTCTTAAGTGAGATGGGCGCACAACCCTAGAGTCAGACACGACTGGCCCGTACAGGCAGGGGTATCTTTACCTTTACCTAGAGTGAACAGTTTTTGTGTGTGTTCATTTGCCATAGCATATAAATAATGTAGACACATTTGTAAAAGGATGGGAGTGGTGGTAGCAGGCAGGGGTGTGGGACTCAAAAGAAAAGCTAATTGTGTGTCCACAACTGAAATTATAGTACGTGGCTATCTGAAATCCACTTCTCCTGGTAAGTTCATTGAGTCCAGGGCCTACAACAGAGGTTGCTTGTGGGCACAAATGTGGCCACAGAGACCTTTGCTAGCAACCTGGGGGTCCCCCTGCCCCTCCTCCCACTGAAATTAGATTTGAAAGAAACATAGACCAGGTCATGGTGTGGGGACAGTTTCTCCAGTTTGTAAATCTGCCCTCGGGTTCAAAAAGGTTGGTGAGCCCTAGTCTAAAATTTCCTTATTGTTCCACTTACTGTGCTCAAGAATCTCTATAAGCTCACCTGTGCAACCTATAATTAATTTATTGAAGGAGCCGACACGATGACAGTAAATTTATAATGAGGATCCTGAATTTTAAAACTTTTGCTAAACATTGGAATACAAGCTTTAAACATGACTGTGTGCCAGATTTGTGAAGGTTGAGAGAACTATAGATATCATGTGGATCTATTCCACCTCCAATTATAGCGGCTAGAGAGGTGCAGAATATACCATCTCATTAGTTACAATCTGACCCATGGGCTTAAACTTAAACTTTATGGAGCATTTGAAATTAGAGGAGAAGCCTTTGTTATGGAAGAAATAGAGTCAGATGGAGTATGTGATCTGAAATGCAGGATATAGCAGTCTGCGAGACAGCCTTATCCTGCACTGTCCTGTCCCTACAGTGACATCTCTGCAGAGGAAGGAACTGTTAATTTCTTGACTAAGACGACCCTCCCCCCCCCCCCGCGTGCAGTAATGAGAAGCTGGATCTTTCATCTTGTTAGTCATGATGAACATAACAGATTGCATCCATTAATAACACATATTTTTAGACAGTGACACCAGAACTGCTAAAATAGCAGTTGGCACAAGAACATTTCACTTTACCACAGAATTCACATACTATGTACTCATTTATAGAGGTACATCCCTACTATGTCCTGACAGCATATGCCGGGACACTTCAATAGGCAGACGTAACAGCAGCTGCTACTTACTTACCACCTTTAACCAATGGGGGGAAAAATGAATTTACATTGAGCATCTGGTGTAAGAATTACACAGCAATCAGCACAGAAGACAACCTTTGAAATGCCTTGTGCGGTAAAAAGAAGAAGAAGCTATTTTGCATATGTTCAAATTTTGATAAATAATATGTCAATGATTGGCAAATATGTTTTGTGATGCCAGATGAACTGAATGTAATGAATCCAATCTGAATCATTTCAAACAGGTGGGGGAGCCTTGAAACATTAGGAAGCAATAGAAGCTTCCCATTACAAATTAGAAGAGAATTTTAAATAGCAAACACTTCTGAAAACACATGACATTAACCGAACGAATGATTCAGGAACTGCTGCTTCAACTGACCACAGCCTAAAGCAGCACGGTCAAATAAGCTTTGCCAGTAGTTTGGCTAGAGCAGTTTTGCTTTAACACTGGACAGATCAGATTTTGAACATTTGCTGTAAAAGAGCCATTTGCTACTGTGCAGTAAATCCAATTTCATACTGCAACTGTATACTCTCCTTCGGCAGCTACTTTGCCAGCTGTATGTGTTTTCTGTATCTGTGTGAGAATCTACCCTTTCCTCAAGTTGTAACAAGGAAATATAACACTGCTATGTGGACAAGGAGCCTAAAATATCATTAACTGATTTCTGACTGCACTTCAGATATACACACAGAACTCAATTAAGTAGCATTGTATCGAACTTTTGCAAACATTTTAATTTTAGACTGGAAACCCTTGCAACAATGGAAGTAAGCTTATATACATTCGAAATGGTCACAAAATATGTATCATGGGTTTGTAACAGTTACCTAAACAAAACTGTAGGGAAGAAAAGTTCCACTGAGAGCCAGTTACTACATTATTGCTCTCTTGCTGAGGGAGTTTGAGGGAATCAAGTTCCCTGCTTCATTCAGCTTCTCTGCAATATCCTCATCCTCCTTTTAACATTCCCTTGACTCCCTTGTCATCCAAGGGATGACAAGACAAGTTTCCTGCTACAGAGAAGTTTCTGTTGGTCATGTTTTTAGCAATGTGTTCCTCAAGCCCAACAGTTTAGGTGCCTGCGGCTACAACTGTGTCAGTGGGCATCTTTTCCTAATCTCCCCCCCCCCAATTTTGTTCATGTGTAGACCATTGATATTCATGTGCTTTACTCCCAAGACCTTTTCTCTAGGCCTAGAATCCAAATGTTGAAGGTAATAAGTGGGCTGCGATCCAATTCAGCCCATTTATTAAGCTGAAATAAGTAGGATTTAAGTAGTCAGCTGTGAGCAGAATTGTCAGCCTCTGCCACAATCCAACAGGGAGTTAAGCATGTTCAGGCCCATTGGAATCAATAGATTTTAGCATGCTAAGCATTTTGTTGGGCTGTGTCATCACTTTCACTAAAAACTGATATATTTGGGAAATGTTAGTTTAATCCTCTCGTGAACATAAAGCTGTAGAAATTCTGAGTCATACTTATTTTTATTGTAAGCAGGAAATATGCAATGATGGCTTATGTGCCAGGCTTCAGTCTTTGAGTGTAGAACTAATTATTTCAGAACCTATATTCTGGCGTTCCTAAATCAGCAATACTGACTTCGCTTCCTTTAAATGCAAGCACCAATACATAGTAGCCTAAATTACTTCAACTGAAGGAAACGCATTATAGCGTTCATATTTGTTATATTTCAAGACTGATTTCAAACTACAGCAAGCCCATAACTAATGCAAGGCTTACATTCCAGGGATCACACCTAAAGTCAAAATTGCATACAGTATTGTCAAAAAACACTGGGTGCAATGGTGAGTAGGATAGTCTTATTTCCTGGACACCCATCCCCTTTCCACCCCCACCCCCTTAAAAAATAAATGTGCAGCACGTAAAGCTGAATGCGTATAAGTTAAATGCGTGTAAGTTGCAAGCTTATTGTACTATGCCGCTCTGAGATTGTAAAAGTCAGACAAGTTCACTGAAGCACTATTTGTGACATTTATGACATAAGGCAAGCTGGCAAAGTATTGTGGTCACTCCAAAGAGAGAAATAAATGAAGTTGTAGTATAATGGGCACAATATACTGAAATCTTCAGTTACAAATGTTCTATTTTTCTTATGGCAAAATTACATTAATTGTGGTCTACGAAAAACCATTTAACTTCAATTTTGCAACTCAGCAGACACAGAAGAAGAACTGGAGACAAGGCAGATCAACAGTTCAAGAGGACAGGATGGCTGCAAGTCTCCAGAGATAAACAATCAATGAACATTTGTCAGCACAACTGAGAAATTAATGGTAACGTAAGCAAATTCAATAGTAGCACTGCTGTCTCACGCAGAATAATGAATCACACATTTTCACTGTTGGAACAGGAAAGCCCACAATACATTATGGAAAGGGAAAATGAAACATAATATACATTCAGAACCATTTTAACAAAACTGTACTTAGAAAAACTGAGAAAATTTAAAGTAAAGCAAATTATTTATATAAAAATGACAGTGAAGACAGCTATGCCAATTTGCAATTACTATACTTTCAAAGAGAAGTACACAACCTTCGAAAAATTTACTCGCAGTGTTTTGCACCTCCATGAGAGCTCGGATCTCAATATTTGAAAGCTGTGGATAGTGCAGAACACATAATATTCGTTTTATGGTTTAGTAGTGTTAAGCATGTCATACAGTCATGCTTTTCAAAGGCTGCTGGACATTTTGTTGGCTGTTTTGCATCTTTAGGACCAACAACGTATTTTTTAAAAAAATAAAAGAGTTTTGTGATTAATAAGAAATATCCTAAAAGCAAACATACCATATGCAGGCAGGCTATTTTATTCTGTTTAACAAATTACAGAATATACTGTATATTGATGACTTCAAGAGTGGTTTGCTGCAATGCAACTCTATGTGGGGCTTCCGTTGCACTTGCAAAGCTGCACTTAGTGCAGGATGCTGCAGCATAGTTGATGACAGACACACTACCCTGCCAGCATACACTTCAGCTCAGAGATCTGCACTGGCTGCTGATTTCTTATCAGGCCTTGGGACCAGTTTACTTGCAGGATTGCCTTATGACCCTGCTCCATGCCCTCAAGTACTTTTTTTACTTGTCCTTGAACAGAAATAAATCCTTGCGCTTGCCTGGACACAGTGCACATGTGAGCGAAACCTCTGGCTTTTCCTGGTAAAATGTAGCCTAATATACAAAGGTAAGAACTGCATCCATTGCTCCATGCTCTTTTGCCTCTAGCCCCAGTGGCAGAACGAGCCGATTGGGTGCCTGGGGCGGAGTGGGTCCCTGTGCCCTGGGGTGGGGCGGGCAGGGGCAGGACGCTCTGTGAGACCTCTGAGGAGTCTACCTCTCTCCTCCCACTCAGCTGCCCTACAGCTGAGGGGGAGGCAGTGGGTGGACTGTTTGGGCAGTGTGGAGCCTGCAGGTGCCCAAGCCACCATGTCACTCCCAGGAGAGATGTGTGACTCGGGCGTGCTGCAGGCCCTAATACAGTGAGTGCCGCCTGGCATTTTGTCACCCCCTCAGTGGTGACACCTGGGGCACACCACCCCCACCGCACCCCCTTCCTCCACCCCTGTCTAGCCCTACCCACTGCCGTCATGCACTCTCTCCACCACCACCACAGGATAACTGTGAGGGAGTGCAGCTCTCAATCTGAAAAAGATTCCCTGCCCCTGTTAGGCTGAATAGAAGGAACAGCCAGAATATGTTCATGTTTATCTCTCATCCCATGAGATGTTAAAACCGCCACCCCCGGAACCAATTTGGATGGGCTTTCCCAGTATGAAAGCCCAGAAGATTAGGACCAGGCACTCAGATGGGGCTTCAGACAAAAATGGATCTGAACTGCTAACTAAAGCCAAAGTTGAATAAATTCACTACTGTACAGTTCAAAGGCTTTGTCTCATTAACCACTCTTAAAACCACACACTCATTAAAGCGGAGTTTTAAACCAAAGCATTTTCACTTTGTGGTTATATCTGTGTAGGACTGGGCTGAGTTGGGCTGCGAGATTTGCAGCATTTTCGTTGCCTTTAGCTTCATGGTTTTATCTTTTATTTTTAAATTGTTTTCATCCTTCTTCATGGAAAGCTGCCCAGAGAGCAACATGTTATGGGCTATTAGACAAATGTCATGAATGAGTGAATAAATAAATAAATATGAAGCTTAAAAATAAAATTAAAACCCCCACAAGATCAGGAGAAACATGAACAAACAACAACAAAAATGTTTGGTTTGAACAAAGCGCCAACCCTTGGGAATAATTGCAAAGTACCTTCTCTCCAGGCGTCACTGAAATTCTCCATATGCAGTGTGTATACGAAGGGTAGCCATTTGGAAACCCAGGAGAGGAGAAGTTGCCTGTAGACTCTTGCAGTGTTTCTCCACACGCTGAAAGAAATTAGATATTATAGCAGCTGAGGGTTGCCTGACAAAGTGCAAAGAAATTGTGTTTCTTCTTTACTGTGAATAATTAACAGCAGAGGCGGGAGATGCTTTATACAAAGCAACATTTTTGAAACAATCCGACAAGGACATTTTGTCCTGTCCAAAACATTATTTCCATGTCCTTCCCCCTTACTTTAAATCAAAATTAAAAAATTACAGCATGCCTTTAAATGTCACTGCTGACCAGCAGGCAAGTAAATAGTAAAAACAACCTTATGTTTCCACACAACAGAAAAATAAGTGGAACAATTGTCATGATGCTGAACACTAACCAGAATTGTTCATGTATTTTATATCTTAGATAAGGATATATTCATATTAAACTAGAAATTATTTTTAAAAGATGTGCATAAATTTCTTGTAACAATACTGATAATAAAGCATAGCAAATATAACAACCAATGACATTTATTTTATTGCTATACCTTATTCTTTTACTCTATTTCCTACTTAGCTGTCTATCATACTGTTTCAGGGCAGAATGGGGTTCTGACTAATTTTTCCCTTCCCAGTGAATTTCAGTAGAAACTGAAGTATTTATCTGCCATTAAAGTTCATTCACTTTTCACTCCAGCTTATCTGCCATTTATCCTTATAACTTTAAATCAGCTACTTGTTTCTCCTGTTGATTTGGTAGCATGGGCTGAAGGACAGCTCTTTGAAGCTCGTTACCTTGCCATTAGTAAGAGTAAGATCAGATTTTCCTAAAATACTGTCACATCCATTTTGAAGACATTAAAATGCCATCTGCTACTCATTGAGGACTACAAGCATAATCATTTATCCATATTTTGTTGTATGATGTAGCAATCTGTGATGGCTGAATTGGTGGTGGTAACAACAACAACATTTGTACACTACCTAGTGTCCCACATTGTACATCTGGTACACTGCTTAGAACGTACTGTATTTTTCCGTGTATAACACACCCCCGTGTATAAGATGCCCACTATTTTGGGGGACTCGGAATTAAGAAAATAGGGGGAGATTGCCCAGGGTTGTTGAGCTTTTTTGGAGGGGGGGAAATCACTCACACGTCTGGCTAACACTGCCAATATCACATGTAGCAGAAGCCAAAAATCGTCTGCCCAATTGCCGCAACAACAGCCAGTCAACCACAGCCCTCGCTGCAGCCACCAATCACCCGAAAAAACACAGAGGACAATCTCCTACTTGAAGCTGCAACCAATCACCCGTCCCCACTCAGAACTACCCATGTATAAGACGACCCCAATTTTTTAGATCTCCCTTAAAAGCACACATCATAAATTCAGGGTTCTGCACTGGAAAAATCTCTGACTAATGCAAGAAGACTTAACAAAACTGTGAGTTTAGACCTGCAGACGAGAAAAAGCTGGGTACAAAGTTGCTACTGTTTGGTGTAAAGTTATTCAATTTCCCCTGTAATGTCACCTCAGGACAATTCTGACCATAAAAAACCAAGATGTAATGTTTGCTGAAGATGCCAAAATGGACTTTGAAGTTATGAAAAATTCTAAGACCTCTGTCTGGTATATTAAAATTAAATCTGACCACAAAAGGGCTGGGTATCTGTGTGAATAAACCTCCTCACCCCACCTCCTGGTAAGATATGTGTTTACTCAGCCTCGTTTTTTGAACTATGCTCGCAGTATATCTGACTGGTAAACTAATGGTTGTCTTTGTTTATGAGGACTGTAGATACCTCTATTCATTCAAGAATGTTCTATAAGATCAGTCAGATGATTTCAAAATTAGATGGTTGCTGGCTAATGTAGACAACTCCATTCCTATAGATAGCTTTATATGCACTAAGAGCAAAAAAGTTACAGGCTACTTTTTTGACCCAAAGCATAGTTGACTGTCAAGGGGATTTTTTAAAAAATCTAAATGATTTGGGGAACTTAACTATTTCAAATTCTGACAACTTGCATATCTGATGTTTAACTTACTCTTGGATTGCCTCATTTGGTTTTGTGAGTTATGCTGTAATCGCCATTGGCTACAAACAGAAATCTGTCTGTCTGAACATCAGATCAACAGTAAATGACAGTGTAAGAGCTGCCAGCTGGCAAGATTACAAGTGTAATCAAAAGTCAAATTAAATATAAATGATTTGCAGAATCTTTAAACATATGGGAGGGGGGAAACCCACAAGATTTTGTATAAAGACAGACAATAATGTTCAATAATGCTAAATCTTATTTAAGGTTGAATGAGGCAGTACATGAAAACACGGGACTTAAAGTATATGTTGAGGAATAAAGACAAGCCCTGGCTTAGCCTAAACCCTTTTCCTCTCTGTCTCTCCACAAAGCACACACCACGTGACATCTAATCAAAGTATAGCTACATATTAAGTAATGTATTCAGTACCACATCAAATGACCACACCAGTTTATTTTTAACACCACAATTGTTGGTAACTCCACTAAACTGTAGAGATTAATATATTGGGGGAGGAATTCCGTGTAGCACTATTAAGATTGTTCCATCAGCAAAAGCACTTATGCTTCCCAGAGGGAACAATCTCTCTCCTCTGCCCCCACAGGGAACAGATCTGGGGTTCTCCTAGCCCCCCAGAGCTGATGGAGCACAGGAAGGGAAAGAAAAGTTTCAGGGCCTGATATTTTCTGTCAAAGCACTGGGAAGCTTCCCAACCCAGGCGTGCATTAACATATGGAAATATTTTTCTTATAGGCTTTACTAGCTATCCCTTTGCCTGCATTTCCTTCATTTCTTTAGCTTAAAGCCATGTCAAAAAAGGGGGGCATTCACCCCAGTTATTCCAAGTGTCCAGTGCAAGTGTCCTATTGGCATTAATTGGATTAATTCAAGAAGACCTGCACCACCCCACAAGCCCTGCCATTTGTAGCTAACTGATCTAAAACATAGCTTGCTCAGAAAAGACCATGATGCCATTTGTCACAAATTAAATGCTACCCTTGACAAATTTCATATTCTGCTTTTGGTTAGGCAACACTTTGGTTGTCCTAACTGAAAGGTGAAATTCATTACAGTGGGTCTGTAGTTCCTAATGTTATTAGTTAAAATTCCAACACATGAGAATTCGAAGGATTTCAGTTCATTTGGTACTGCCAAAATTTGCAACGTACACATTATTTGTAAGCTTATAAAATGGCTTGCTGTTAACAAACTTTAATTATATGTTACAACCTGTTAATAATGGGTTTCATTATGCTGAAGTTAGTCCTTAGAAAACGTGAATAAGGCACTGTAGCCCCTCTGCTATTTTTTAATTTACATTTCTTTTTAAATATAGTGAAGGGGGTTACAGTGCCTTATTCACAATTCCAAAGGACTAACTTCAGCATTTTTCACACCACAAACACCTATTACTTACTTACTTACTTACTTACACACACACACACACACACACACACACAGAGAGAGAGAGAGAGAGAGAGAGAGAGAGATTAAGAAACTTTATGAAGTTTAACACAGCTTTATATTGCCTGTATTGCCTGGTTAGATGCCAGTTCTTCTACCATGAGTTGTTTCTTTGGCATGCTTATATCACACATATGCCTTGTGAATTGTTTATAATAATTATCAGAACTACTGAGTGGTGCAAAAAAAAATGCTCCTGAAGGGAAAAAAGATACTGTATTTTTCGCTTTTTAAGACACACCAGACCATAAGACACACCTAGTTTTTGGAGGAGGAAAACAAGAAAAAAATATTCTGAATCTCAGAAGCCAGAACAACAAGAGGGATCGCTGCACAGTGAAAGCAGCGATCCCTTTTGCTGTTCTGGCTTCTGGGATAGCTGCGCAGCCTGCATTCGCCCCATAAGACGCACACAGATTTCCCCTTACTTTTTAGGAGGGAAAAAGTGAGTCTTATAGAGCAAAAAATACAGTACATAGCTGAAGCTGGGGGATGCTTATCTTCTTCCTTCCCTCTCTAATTGGTTCCTCTGAAACAGACAAGAACTAGCAGGTGTGAGAGATTAGCATCACACAAGCATCACACATGCTCTGTGTTGCAGAGGCAAGGGCTGTGGGCAGGAAAGAGACGTTACACATGGACAAGGGTGAATGGTGACCAATCACATTTTTAGGAGGGGAGATTGTGAGAAGATGCTGTTAAGGCTTCATGGAACTAGGACAGGCATAGGCAAACTCGGCCCTCCAGATGTTTTGGGACTACAACTCCCATCATCCCTAGCTAACAGGACCCGTGGGCAGGGATGATGGGAGTTGTAGTCCCAAAACATCTGGAAGGCCGAGTTTGCCTATGCTTGATCTAGGAGCTAGTTAACTGATCTGCAAGAGGGGGAGAGTGGCCAAAGAAATAAAGTTTCAGACCAAGTGACCAAGGTACTACCAAGACTCTCTGCAGCAAGAGGTCCAGACCAAGCATGATGGTTATTGTATAAAGAATTCCTGCACAAAGAGCTGTTCGGTGCAATTGTTTTGCAGGGCATCTGGATTCCGCTGCTGAGATATGTTAAACAAACCCATCATTCATCTAAACATAGCTCCAGGCTTAAAGTACAATATCTTAAATAAGAACTGAGAGAATGAATCATGTTTTCCCCCACTTCCTTATCCAGCAAGTGAACAGCTACAGTAGGCAAGCACAGAAATGCCATATGAGTCAGTAAATTCAGATTCAGGCCATTCATACCTTAGTGCCTAATGTCCCAGAGCTACCACACTTTAAAATGCTTACTATCTCAGCTTTCAAATATGCCTTAACTGCCTGAATGAAAACCGATTAGAAACAGATTATTCAAAACCATCCGTTAGCGCTCATGAATTCTGCAGGAAAGCATGCTTTATTGGGCATATGTTTTATGGTGTGGTACCTGGACATCTGTACAGCTTTCTTGCTTGTGCAATATCTCCTTTACTTAATCTCGTGCGCTGACCAATGGCTGGTCGGATTCCATTATCATCACGGGAAGGAAGGATGGTGTCCAGAAACATGCCCCTAAAAAAATTCAAAAAAAACAAGAAACCCGATCAGGTTTCATATCAAACTAAGCTATCAGAATCTAACTTTTGTTTATGTTCTTGGCCAAATTAGATCTTTAAAAATATAATAAATAAATAGCAGCCATAATGGAAAACTCGAGAGTGGCTTGTTTGATTAAATTGGTTTGTTGTTGACAACCATGCAACAACAGTTTGGTAAACTGTTCTGCTCAAGTCCCTGTTCCTTAGCAAACTGTCAACAATTCCGAACATCAATTGCTCTCGTGCAATGAAATTAAATTAATATCAAGAGCAACATATCCCACACTAAACTGTTAGTTTTTATATAATTAGTACATGGAAATCTGCTTCAAATGCTGCTTTTGCTTTTTAGGAACCATAATCATTTTCTTGTTCCCAATCATTTCCACAACTGCTTGAATATATGCAAGGTAGATTATGCTTACAGACTGCTTTGATCAGGTGCTGCTCACCATGCTAGCATACTTTATTCTAAGCATTTATTTGTCAATGCAATCTTTTAAAAGGGTCATAGGTCTATCAGAAAACTCTTACTTTTATAATCATAGTCAACGGTACATGCAATCTTTTGAACTGTAGTGGAATTTATTATGGGGGGAAATCAATACATAAAAAGCCTGCCTGTCTATTGGGGGGGCACATTCAAAAGACATGCATAAAACAACAAAGTCAGATTGATTCATCCTGTTACCAAGCACCATGAGTGCTTTCTGAAGGTTTCATTTTCCATCACAGTAATCTAAAAATGATCAAATTAGTGTCACTCACAATTAAGAAAAGATCTAATCTCCACGAGTAACAGAATTTCTAATATATAATGGCTGGGAACATTCCACATTGTTCCTGTTACTGGCAAATTGTTTTATATAGCAGCCTGGAATAACCTTTTTTCACCTTGGCACCTTTAGACCTTGTGTTCTGAGAAGCCTTATTCTATTTTGCTCCCTCCTAGTGACAAAATAGGACTTGTTCCTGTTGAAGGTAATGGCTATGATCTAGCAGCCTAGCACAGGAAGTTCCCCATTGTCTACTATGAACAAGCAAACTCTGAGAGCAAGGGAGCAGTTTTCTTTTTTTCTTTTTCTTTTAAAGTGGGGATTACTGTAAGACAAGTGTAAGAAAAGTCTATCAATGATCATTATGAGAACATACTTATAAAATAATCAGACATATCTAAGAGAACCATTTTCACAACTATTAGCTTGAGGAGCTACAACATGATAAACCTCTTTGGTCAATTGCCTGAATCAAAACTACATCTATAAAATATATACACAAAGAAGAATGGAATTAAAAGTCAAAAGGTATAACCTGAGACTCCAACCTTGAGAAGGTGTTCCTGGCATAGTGCATAATGCTATCAAAATCATATGGCTCCCCCAGAGAATTCACTTCTCCAGGCTCCATCTTCAAAAAGTTGTACTCCTGACCTATAATTCATAAGCAAGATCTCATGTAAGCCTTTCCTAAAAAGAAAGAGAAAAACAGAAGAAAACAGAAGTCCCAGCCCTTCTACTTACATACAGTACTGCTGTGCATTCACCTCTGACAATGAATGAGTGAATATATCCACTTTGGAGATATTTAGACCTCCTCAGAATTCGAGACAACCCAAAGTGGTCTGAGATAGAATGGGCTGATCTTGAGACTTTGGAACCACCTCAGGACTTTTGTAGGATGTTTTATTTTTCTGGCCCAGTACAATGCATTTTAGTATCTCCTGAAGCACATCCAGCCTCTCTATAACTGGACACATTAGGCAGAGAGAAAGGGAGGCAGGAAAGGAGGGGCAAATTAATTTTTACCCTCCTTGGGCTGGGTGTTCATCAGTATGCGGATGATACCCAGCTGTACCTCTCTTTTAAATCAGAACCAGTGAAGGCGGTGAAGGTCCTGCATGAGTGTCTGGAGGCGGTTGGAGGATGGATGGCGGCTAACAGATTGAGGTTGAATCCTGACAAGACAGAAGTACTGTTTTGGGGGGACAGGAGGCGGGCAGGTGTGGAGGATTCCCTGGTCCTGAATGGGGTAACTGTGCCCCTGAAGGACCAGGTGCGCAGCCTGGGAGTCATTTTGGACTCACAGCTGTCCATGGAGGCACAGGTCAAATCTGTATCCAGGGCAGCTGTTTACCAGCTCCATCTGGTACGTAGGCTGAGACCCTATCTGCCTGCGGACTGTCTCACCAGAGTGGTGCATGCTCTGGTTATCTCCCGCTTGGACTACTGCAATGCACTCTACGTGGGGCTACCTTTGAAGGTGACTTGGAAACTACAACTAATCCAGAATGCGGCAGCTAGACTGGTGACTGGGGGCGGCCGCCGAGACCATATAACACCGGTCTTGAAAGACCTACATTGGCTCCCAGTAGGTTTCCGAGCACAATTCAAAGTGTTGGTGCTGACCTTTAAAGCCCTAAACGGCCTCGGTCCAGTATACCTGAAGGAGCGTCTCCACCCCCATCATTCTGCCCGGACGCTGAGGTCCAGCGCCGAGGGCATTCTGGCGGTTCCCTCATTGCGAGAAGCAAAGCTACAGGGAACCAGGCAGAGGGCCTTCTCAGTAGTGGCGCCCGCCCTGTGGAACGCCCTTCCAGCAGATGTCAAAGCGATAAACAACTACCTGACATTCAGAAGACATCTTAAGGCAGCCCTGTTCAGGGAAGTTTTTAACGTGTGATATTTTACTGTATTTTTGGTTTTTATGGACGCCGCCCAGAGTGGCTGGGGAGGCCCAGCCAGATGGGCGGGGTATAAATAATAAATTATTATTATTATTATTATTATTATTATTATTATTATTATTATTATTATTATCCTAACTTTTCTTCTATCCATTTGTTCGGAGCACTGAATGGTGTTTCTGGGCAACCTTGACCAATTACTGCCACAACATTGGGATCCAAAGGTGAGTTGTCACATCTTACAACTATTGCAGAGTACTGGTGGTATAGTGTTTTTTAAGGTTTGATGCTATGCCCCTCAGGAACAAATATTACATTTATATGTCAGACTCTCAGGTATCACCTGTTCATAACCTGGCAAGTTCACCTTAGCCATTCCTCATTCAGTCAGAGAAACTCAATACTGATGAAGCCAAATGTTTCTGCACAACTATCAACAGCTTTTTGATTCATTCTTAATGCAATCATTCTTAAATATTATTTTTTCCCTCATGAATCAAATGATTCTTTTAACAGCCCTATGAAACCCCATCTTACTGTGCTACGTGCTATGCTGAATAGGAAGAAAGCCAAATGGAGACAAATATTCTGGGACTACTTTCTGTCCTTATCTGACTCATTCATTATATGTTCTTAATGTCATGTTTGCTACTCTGACTGTTGCTGTGGGAACATAAAAATCAAGGTTTTTTGATGCTGTTAACATAATGTGGAACTGATTTTGTAACCCATTCCTACACTCATTATTATTTATTATCTACAGCATATTTTTAATTTTCAAACGGCTTTATCATCTTCATTGGAGCCTTGTACTACCATGTATGAACATAATTTCAACCATCACATAGTTTCTCCTCACAACCAGCCCTTTTCCATATTCTACTGGCTGCTCCTATTCTTCATTTCCAAATATAGAGACATTTCTCTCTACACACCCAGGACATTCAAATGGTTTCTCACAGGGTTTAAAGATGTAGTTCACTCACTCAAGTGTTAGAGAGAAATAAATCATCTGCAAAGATGCCTAGGGGCACATACCTTCAATATAACCAATTAACAACAACAACAGCTTCTTCAAACAAGGGTAAACTGCCAAGGAGGCAGCTTGAGGTTATGGAGACTGCATAAGCTATCAATTGCTTTTACTAAGTATTTACTGTATTAACACAAAGTACCCCTTGTATAATAGGGACGCAAGTGGCGCTGTTGGGATGCGGGTGGTGCTGTGGTCTAAACCACAGAGCCTAGGGCTTGCCGATCAGAAGGTCGGCGGTTCGAATCCCCACAACAGGGTGAGCTCCTGTTGCTCGGTCCCTGCTCCTGCCAACCTAGCAGTTCGAAAGCACATGAAAGTGCATCTAGATAAATAGGTACTGCTCCGGCAGGAAGGTAAATGGCGTTTGCGTGTGCTGCTCTGGTTTCGCCAGAAGCGGCTTAGTCATGCTAGCCACATGACCTGGAAAAGCTGTCTGCAGACAAATGTCGGCTCCCTAGGCCAGTAAAGCAAGATGAGTGCTGCAACCCCAGAGTTGTTCGCGATTGGACTTAACTGTCAGGGGTCCTTTACCTTGCATAATGCAAATGTCTCATATAAACACCCACCCTGAACAGCACAGCTGAATTTTGCTGTTTTAGCACTATCCAGTTATATCAATGTGCAAGAACCTCAAGAGCCGCAAGCAAATAAAATGGGGCAGCATTTTAAAATATAATTCACCACACTAAAATATAAGAAAGCACACTAAAATGGTCTCACCTGGCTGGATGTTTTCTCTGATGATGGTTACATGATCATCTCTGTCTGGTCTTGTGTGTTCATGCCAAAATCCTATCACATGTCCCAGCTCATGAACAACAATTCCAAATTTATCACAGTTCTTGCCAATAGAAATTGCCTGAGGGCCATTACCCCTTCGGCCTACATAAGAACAGCACCTGTAATTTAGAAGAAGAACACGGATGAAAACTTATGTGAATATTGCTCGTTGCCAAAAAGGTGCTGCAATTTGCATTTTAATCTTCTGAAAATCATTAGTTTTTCTGTGGTTTGTCAAGAAGATTAAACTTTGGCTCTCTCTCTCTCTTTATATAAAAAGGTAAACATTTAATTGTACAATTTTCTTCTTGGAGATAGGGGTGGAGGTATAAGAAGCATTTGTTTTTACAGCAAGAACGCTTAAAATCATATGGTCCTTGAGGAGGTCAGCCAAAATTAATTCCATCACCAGCAAAAGTAAAAGACTGACAAAGGAAAGCATTTCTGAGTAAAAAACAGTGCAACGTCACTTCCCCCTCAAATTCTTTATCAGTTTTATGTGGGGCAGCTGCAGATACATTTAAATATTTTTAACACCTAGTGATTTGAAAGTCATTAAATAAGCTTTCAAGTTGTGGAGTATTCCAAACTGTGATATAAAACATATTTATAAAAAGAAAGCCATTAATTATTATTTTTTTCTAGTCAGTTCTAACACAAGCCAGACATGATGACAGGACATTCTGGTATCACTTAAAAGCTTTAATAGTAGCTACCATTGATGGTAACCTGAATAATTTTTTTGTCTCTGTGGCACTCTGGGAGAGGGGCTAATCATTTCTTCCTGTGCCAATTCACCAACTTAAATTCCTCTTGAATTTCCAGGTATCATATATGATACTTAGATGCACCTTTTGCCAAATATCTTTTTAAAAAGCATAAAGGCCCTGGGATTTCTGGATGGTAGTAGATTTAGCCAATCCCCCCCCCCCTTTACTTCTATTTTGTATACCACTTGATAAAACCTCTAAGCAATTTAGGAGCACAGAGACATGACTAATGAGACTGAAACAATTATTTACCACAGAGGATATAAGCAGGGTTGTATCCAGTTAAGTCCAACTCAGAGTAAACCCACTGAATCCAATGGACTTGTGACTTATGACTCACTCGTTCACTGATTTCAGTGGATCTGCTACGAATGTGACTCAGCAGAATACAACTTTTAAAGCAATGGACTTCATCTGGCAATTGGGGAGACATTAATGGGTGATGGGCTACAACAGCAACACTACAAATAAATATTACAAAATTAAGAAATGTGTCCCCAAATACATGTTGAGGTTGAAGGGTGAGAAGTCCTAATCCCCTGATCTTCACTGCCGGAGGGGTTTAGGATATGGCAGAGGTGGTCATCTGCCAACATCTGCTGGTTGTGAGTGTTCCAGAGGCCCCCACGAAAAGTGTTGCCATTATGAAACTACAGACCATTGTGTTCCCACCAGTGGCATAAGCCACAGGGCCTTGAACTGGTGGAAGGCAGAACAAAGCTGCCCATGGATCTACCAGATCCAAAACTGATCCCTCCTGCTGAGAGTGACGCAATTCAGAACCCTCATCCAAAAAAGAAAAAGAAGAAGAAGGAGAAGGAGGAGGAGAAGGGCCCACATCATCTGTTGTGGAAACTGCAAGCACAGGGCTTGCTCAAGTTTGGACTCAGTTAAGAATAGCAGTCCTATGGAATAACTTTGGGAAGTCCAGGAAGTCCAAGAAGTCAATACTCATACCACATTCTCTGAACTCTGCAGTGTACAGGACAATCTTACTGTGGTTGAGCTGCTGGTCTGTAGCCTCCTAGTTCACACTCCCCGGTTTTCTTTGCTTCTGATCTCCTCCGCAATAAAACCACAACGCTTAAGTATCTACACACGTATTGTTCCCTTAAATTCTTCCCTCCAGGGTTCTCCTGACTGGGAATCATATTGATGTGGCAATGCTCACAGAAATGTCGAATGACAACCTTCTATATTGGCTTGGAGCAAACTAATCCTAAACATCACAGAAATAAAACTTGGAACATGAGCAAAAATATGATAGCCGGATTATGTGGCAAAAAGATTCCATTAGAATCACACTTTGGATATAATGTTCTGAAAGAGGCTACTAGTTCACATGATTTTTGAAAGATGCCTAGGAAATGCCCTTGCCTGAGCTCACCTCCACCACACTACAAACTGCTATAGAATATAATTTTGCCTGAAATACAATGATTCAGTCAATTTAAAGTCCTCTTGGTGTCAATGGACCTTTTTTGAAAAAATACAGTTTGACTCACAGCTTAATTCGAATGAATTAAATACATATATTATGTGTTTATATAATTTATTATGCAAGCAGGATCCTTTATGTATAAATTGAATATTTTTAGCCCAGAGTAGGCATAGGTCTGCATAAAAACAAGCTTTATGAAAACCCACTTTGCAAAACAATACTCTTCTAAAGCTAATGGGTTAGTGAAATAGAGCTCTCTGTTTAAGACAGGGGATTTAAATCCTCTGAAGATAGTAACTTATGATCAGCTTCTGACCCATTTCAGCAATCCACTGCTTTTTAAGGTCATGTACGTCATGTTGGAGTAGGGGGGGCATAAAGTATTTTAGTGATAAGCAACACATCTTAGGAAAATTATTTTTCCTTTTTTTTCCTTTTTGAAAAACAAAAGTTAATCATTCTAAGTCTGTGCTACATATAATCTCTTCTTCCCATCTGTTCAGCCTCAATATCCCCACCTGCTCCCCCACAAGTGGCTTGCTGCTCTCTGTAGATCACCAATGAATACATTTGTTACCTTCTAATAGCCCTGCAGATCCTAATTCATAAAAAGCTAGCTAACCTGCAACCTTGGCGTTATTAGCACCACACTCTAACCAACTGAGCTGTCCAGGCAGGAGAAAACAAGTAAGGGCAGGGCTGGGAAAGACTAGTTGCCTGAAACCATAGAGAGCCGCTCCTAGCTAGTGTAGCCAACGCTGAGCTGGATAGATCAATGGTCTAACTCAGTATAAGTCAGCTTACCTATGTACATATGCAGTTACATTACTGAAAAAGAACTATTAGAATACAGTGGTACCTCAGGTTAAGAACTTAATTCGGTCCGTTCTTAACCTGAAACTGTTCTTAGCCTGAAGTACCACTTTAGCTAATGGGGCCTCCCGCTGCCCCCGTGTCGCTGCCACACGATTTCTGTTCTCACCCTGAGGTAAAGTTCTTAACCTGAAGCACTATTTCTGGGTTAGCGGAGTCTGTAACCTGAAGCGTCTGTAACCCGAGGTACCACTGTATTTTCAAAATCATCTGTCCACAGCAGTTTCTTAATGCTCATCACACTTAGTGCATTTTAGGTGCTTCATGCCGATAATTGGTTGTACTTCAAAAGAAAGCAGCCATTATCAGCAACAGAGTCTTAAAATAACCGCCTTACTATAGACTACAACAGGGTCATTGGGACTCACTGCTTGGCGTGGCCTGCCAAGAACATATCTGATTCATCCAATTAAGTGCCTAGACTACCACTAAGACAACAGTACTGAGTCAAAGGGTTAGGAATACAAAAGAGTGATGCTCGAAAAGAACACTGTGGTCTGTATCACTATTGTGGCCACTTCTGCTAGGTGTGCTTGGCACATAGCCCAGCAATCCTCTGCAAACCATGCCAAAAGCCTGACTTTCCAAAACTTGATTTCTTTAATCTTTATTGCACCAGACAGTAGTTAAAGGCACTAACTATCTATGAATCTCTAATTCCATTTAATCATTCTAGCTGATCAATAATGGCAAGTAAAGTGCAATAACTGACAGTCTGAGAGAGCGCAAAACATTCTAAAGATGACATTAAACTTGCTGTTTGAGTAATATATTTTTTTCATGCTCCTGAGAGTTAAAAGCCTAAAGATGGGCTTTAAGCTGATTAGAGGAATTTGGAAACAGAACCAGGTCAAGTGCTTAGTGTTTATTTAGGCAGCTGGACTGTAAAAGGTGTGATAGTCTAAAGCATCTTATACAATGACAGCAGCAAGCTAACATTATATGAACTGAACACCCCTTGCATGAGCATGATGACTCGAAATACCTTCCATCTCTAGTTGCAAGATCATTCACAATGCAAAAGTCAGTTTATGAGATCATCTAACTAGTCATGTTGTTAATGGCAGTTTGCAGTTTGCCTTTAAGCCAGAAAGCAGAACTATTACTCTGCATATGAAAATTCAGAACTAACTTTGTTTTGAATAAGTAAGTCTTAAGATCGTTTGTGAAATACAGACTTTGCTGTCAAAATCACTGTATAATCAGATCGTGGATGAGGGAGATTTTATTCTGGGCTGACCTGGCATTCAACAGCAGCAGTTGCAGACTGGAGGGGCTGGCACATGGCACATGGCACAGTCACTAACAGCCTGTGCTGGCTGCCCCCTACCTGGCCTCCCCCTCTTCCCACACCATACCTCCTCCCACCCAGAACCACTGTAACTGGGCCTCCCACTGCTCTCCCCCACTCCTTTCCTCCCAGGCACATCACACAAAATGCCCTTACACTAAAAAAAGAATTCTAAATGATATAAAAAACAATTTAAAAGCAATTTAAAAGAAGAAGCCCTCTCTGCTGAGCAGCAGCATCAGTCCTTATAAAACTTGTCAGGCCCTGCCCTGGGCCAGGTGGATTTCATTGGGTCTACTCTGAGTAAAACTAAGCTGGCTATGATTCATAGTTAGCCAGTGCAACTCACTGAACCTGGCCCCACAAGTAGCAGTAGAGCCACTATAAAAGAGTGCTCCCCTCCCAACACAAAAAGATAGTCCAGATGATACTGTGGTCAATGGTATTGAAAGTCACTGAGAGATTGAGAAGAAACAACAGGATCACAGTTCCCCTGTTCCTCTGTCAAAGAGGTTACTCTAAGGTTACTCATTGGTAGGCAGAGACTATTAATGAAACACACACACCCCATGGTTTCAACTTCTAAATCAAAATTATTCAAAGGTGGCACTAGAGTTCCTATTTACCTTGGAGAGGACTCAGAGAGTGCATCATATCTTAGATTTCACTGAACAAGGGACCTGGATACTAAGAACTATACAACTAGTTCTGCAAAGCAAAGAGCTTTTTCAAACAGCCAGCCCTGCATGTTACATGGCAAACCTCCTGAAAGCAAGGAGGCGTTCGAAGCCATTGTGATATGGCACAAGGTTTGCCATTCAAATGGGAGAGAAAAACTAAACTCCCACTGGGTAAGCCTACCAGATAGGGTTGCAAGGGACTAGCTCTTTATATCCTTGCAGCAAGCAGGTTATCTAATACACATGTGGTATACATTACAGGGTAGTTGCCCTAATAACAACTATGAGTACCAGTCTTGAACTAGTTTTGACACAAATGCTCATTACAACACAGGGTGCCATCACACTTCCATTCTTCTGTAACCAGCATTATATGCTGCAATATGTGTAATAAAAGGGAACGCGGGTGCCACTGTGGTCTAAACCACAGAGCCTGGGGCTTTCCAATTGGAAGGTCGGCATTTTGAATCCCCGCGATGGGGTGAGCTCCTTTTGCTCGGTCCCAGCTCCTGCCCACCTAGCAGTTCAAAAGCACATCAAGTGCAAGTAGATAAATAGGTACCACTCCTGTGGGAAGGTAAATGGCGTTTCCGTGCGCTGCTCTGGTTTCGCCAGAAGCAGCTTAGTCATGCTGGCCACATGACCTAGAAGCTGTCTGCGGACAAACACAGACAGCAGACAGGTCAGGTACCTTTACCTTTATGTGTAATACAACAATAACACTGACTTTGACAAGGTTTAAAGATTTCCTACAAAAACATGTAGGAGACCTAAGTGTAGACTACATGGGGAATGATAAGGTTTCATTTTCAACAGAATTGACTTCAAAGTGTATGTATGCTTACAATACTGATAAATGTGCCTCAGATTCACTAACTGATTTCCCCGCCCAATATAAAGCCATATTTAATTACGGAAAGCTGATTATATACACCAAATGACTACTGTGAGCCTTATTCAGAGCTTTGTATGTTTGCCAGTTGGTGTCTATAAAACTTTCATCCGACATAGAAACTTCAATTTCTGCAAATTCTGAGGTAGCTTTGTACATACAACAGGATACATGTAGAAAACTGTTTCAAATGTAGCAATGAATGGTAAAGTCACACATGGAAGCTCCACATACATGTGGAGCATTTGCATACTTGGAAAACCTCAGAAATGGGTCTTGAGTTTACTTTATACTTTTTATATTTGGCTTCAGATAAATAATAATAAAACTCTTCTCATGTACCATGTGCATGTACGATGCACATTTGCAAAGAAGGCGATGCTGCAAATTGATATTCAATACACAAAGAGGGGATCATTGTAAATATCTTTTAAATTTAAAATACACACATGCACGTACACATACTTTTTGAAAGGACTTGGCTTTCCCCTAAGTCATCTCACTTGTTTGAGTCAACTGAAGCAATTTGCTCTATGCGTAACTTTCTGCAGTGCACCATCTCAACTGGCGCACTGTGATCAAGGCAGAGAGTGTAGATCTGTGTGCCTTGCAGCAAGAGGCTGGGCGATCTTCTCATCTGTTCCAGTTGTGTGCTTCTAAGCATACCACATGAGTACATTAAGCATACTTTCACACCAACTTACCCACAAGGCCTGTATGTAAACACAATGTAACTTTCTTCGTCACTTCGCTCAATGAATGTAACGCAGGTATATTTTTCCCAATGCCGCATTGCCTGCTTGAACATTGCTCGTTGACTGCCTGGAATCAATGTTTGCAATGAAATACAGAAATGATTTTTAGAGAGAAAAAATGTATCCTGTTTCACGCCAACAGCATTCAAGTAAATTTGATGGTTTTGGGGGAAAAACACTCGCACTTGAAACAAGCAAGAGTGTTTCAAGTGCAAACTAATACTGGATGCGGGTTTTGGGAAATAAGCAATGAAAACAGTGACTGGCAAATAGTATAAACTTCGCACAGCAAAGGCAACATTTTCCAAAATGTACCCCAATATGCACACAAATCCTACAAGGTGAATTCATAACATTACACTTTTTCATTACTTCTAAGTTATATCCAACAGTGGCTTTGTGCTAGCAGAAGTGATTTTCTTGTCATCCTATCCTATCCAAAAGCTACGCTTCACAGCTGGGGGGACCTCTAGAACAGCACAGGATATGGCATAGAGGGCTGCAACTGGTAGGAGGGATTGATAAAAATGGGTGTGTTAAGTTACATGAGTGGAAGTGCTTCCTTTAGCACAAAGCCACCAGTAGATACAACCTTGTGTTCAGAAAGAAATGGGTGAAATGTCAGATCGACGCTTCACCCCAGGTTTGAACATCCTGTGACCCAGAAATGCAAAGACATAGTCCATCACTCACATCTTGTCAAACATTTGATAACATATTGTCTATGCAAGCCCCTAAGTTGTGGAACTCACTCTCCACAAAGGTGGTATTATTATTATTATTATTATTATTATTATTATTATTATTATTATTAGAATTTATATACCACCATATACCTGAAAGTCTCAAGGCAGTTCACAGAATAAAATCAAAATATAAAACCACAAAATATCTAGCTCCTTCACTACAGAGTTCTTGGAGAATGCTGATGGTAGAGTTCTTGATGTATATTTTATGACCTATCCCATTTTTTGTGATTTTAAGTTACTTTAATCTGTTGTAATGGGACGCGGGTGGCGCTGTGGGTAAAACCACAGCACCTAGGACTTGCCGATCGCATGGTCGGCGATTCGAATCCCCGCGGCAGGGTGCGCTCCCATCATTCGGTCCCAGCGCCTGCCAACCTAGCAGTTCGAAAGCACCCCCAGGTGCAAATAGGGATAAATAGGGACCGCTTACTAGTGGGAAGGTAAACGGCATTCCATGTGCTGCGCTGGCTCGCCAGATGCAGCTTGTCACGCTGGCCACGTGACCCGGAAGTGTCTGCAGACAGCGCTGGCTCCCGGCCTATAGAGTGAGATGAGCGCATAACCCTAGAGTCTGGCAAGACTGGCCCAAACAGGCAGGGGTACCTTTACCTTTACCTTTAATCTGTTGTAATGTGTTTTAATTTGTGGTAAATAATAGCAACGCCCTGCCCACCCCACCCCATTTTACAGTGCAAGGCAAGCAGCAGAAGAGGTTTATTGAGCCACTGTTGGAACATCACACCTGGAATGGCTTAGGTTAGTGAGTTCCAACTGGTGCAGGTGTGCTGCATGTTGAGAAGCCATGATGTTAGGTTTCTTTATTGTTGTACTGGGACCTCAGTATTAGTCCATTGGGTCAGGGGAAGAGAACTTGGGGTCCTCCAGATGGTGGCTGAAGTGCAACTCCCATTATCCAGGGCCATGTTAGCTAAGTCTCATGGGAGGTGGAGACCAGCAACATCTGAACATGTTGAAAAACATGTGAAAAAACAGCACTGAACTAAGCTATAGGCAGCAGAATGAAATATCTGCAGGATGCCTTGAATGCAGAGACATTACTGACTGGTCACTCCTGCGTGTGTTTTCACATTTCATCAGCTGCCTCTAAAATGTGCATGCATCCCAAAAACAGGAATGTGCAGAGTGTAACTTCAGAGAGTGCAGACTCACACAACTGTTTCATCTGTTTGTGCAATAGGCATGCCATGTGCAGACCTCTCTTCCTAATGGTGTGCATGTATAGCTTGTGGGGGGGGGGGAAAGCTGACCCGACAAAAGCATAACACAAGCTGCAACAGAATTTCTTGCACACATGGACCTGATCATTGCTTTGGCAGTCTTGTATCAAAAACCACCTATACCAACAGAACGGAGAGTGGGCTACTGAACATACAGTGCTCTGAGCTCTCTAATCTATGCAGGTTTGCCAAGCACATCTGCATGATTCCATGCAAGACAAATTTCAATACAATATTCCAGGAGATAATGAGATGAGAGAGGAGTGAATGATGAGCTGACACTATGACTGGACTTTGCATCTGCTTGGCAACTAATAGGAGTCTCTCCCTTTTCTGAGCCTTTTTTTTTTTTTTTTTTTTGCCAAATCTGATGTACATTGTCTTTGGCATACAAGAATTTTGGAGTAACACTGGTCCCAATAACTTGTTCTAAACAATTAGCTCCCATTCCGTATCATTTAAATTAGAAATCTCTGACCAAGAAAGACTATTCATTTTAATTGGGAAGCAGAGATAGATAATCGGGTGTATCTGTGTTCCAGTATACCGTATTTTTCGCTCTATAACACGCACCCGATCATAACACGCACGTAGTTTTTAGAGGAGGAAAATCCGTAGGCATGCTACCCGTAGGCATTACCTCCATAACACGCACAGACATTTCCCCTTACTTTCTAGGAGGAAAAAAGTGAGTGTTATGGTGCAAAAAATACGGTACTTTTTTGGCAAGAAAATTGCCCTTATTCCTCTCTCTCCCTATCTCCCTCCACCATCACATGCTCCTATCCACCTGGAGGGCAAATGCATGTTGATGCAGGTTTCTGTGAGCATATCCCTCGCTGGATGCTTGTTGTTTTTTCATGTTACACGTGCTTTAAAATATATTAGAAAGCTCTCCTGATATTTAATTGTGATGTATCACTATTTCTTTTAGCCAACCATGTGAAATGTACATTGAATTTATTTCAGTGGAAAAGAGGCATCTTGGAGTCGTTGAGCACAGGAACTGCAACATTTTCATATAAGCTAAACTGTATGTGTATTTAAGTTGACCGGAATCTCAAGACAGTATGATAAAAGGAAAAGTTGAATTAGTTTGCTATCACACACTGCACCTTAGTCACTTGAGTGCTACTTGATTCACAGCATTTTCAAGTTACATTTAATTTTTAGGGATTAAAGCATTTGTATAGAAAGCTTTAAAGGAGCTACAATTGTATAAAGACACTTGTACTATAAAATATGTGTTTATTTCAGAGTTTGTTATTGTAATATAGAGCCAGGACACCTAGAAAACAAGAAAGAGAGAATCCATTTCAAGACCTCTGTTTCATTTTTAAAAAATTCTGCTAATTCTAAGGGTCAATTCCTTCAAGGATAAAAGTGTATCTTTTGTCTTTCTTACCAGTGAAATTTCCACCTATAACATATGGAATGACACCCCCAGGCCATATCCGTTCTGTGCGTGATGTAGCTGCTCGTGGAAACCGTTTCTTCTCATAGCTCCCTGAGAATGTTAGAGCTGCTCTTCCCTTTGTTATATTATTTTGCTGAAAACCTGCAAATATATTTATAATAGAAAATGGAACAAAATGCTTAAAATTTCATTAATGAAAATATCTTCTTCAAAGATAGAAGGATTTCCCATATATATATATATATATATATATATATATATATATATATATATACACACACACACACACACCCAGACTTGCAATGCAATGGACAAACATGAATTAACAAATGCTTAAAATGAAACAAACTAATAGCTCAGTACTATGGAGCTGTTTATCATGCACCAATGCCAAATCCATGCAACCATGCAGCTCATCTCTTCATTGCCATGTGTCCCTGTTTGCACCTGCTTGGAAAATCCCTGGAAAACAGGCATGCTGGTGCCATAGTACCAGACTTGGAACTGGGTTCAAGTCCAGAGACAGCAGAACAGCTTCCTTGAACTGGCACACAGGATCCTGTTGCCAGTCCTATGAAACTCTGCCTTAATGCAGTGGTTAGTCAGATACAGTTGTATAACTGAATCTTTATTTATAAGGATTCACACATGTTGTTATATAAAAAGCACTTAAGCATTTAAAAAAAGGCAGGCAAATTAAGTCTACCAGGGCTGCATGATGTTACGCAGCCAAGTCACTTTTCCAAACCCTGAGTGCCACTTCTCTGTTGCAGGGGACAATTTGCAAGAGAGATGGTGGAAGGCAGAAAGAGGATCCTAACTCTTCTCCTGTAGACACCTCATTCTGCAACTACTTCCCTCCATGTCAGGGGCTGGACTGAGGAGGAATGGTGGGGAATGTGAACAGGAGGACAGTATAGATTTAGATCAGTGGTTTGCAGAAGGGCATAGTTCAGAGGCTGCAGAGAGCAGAAGCTGGGAAATATTGGAAGAGGAACAGCAAGAAGGGGGGGGGGAGACAGCTGACAGACTCAATGTCCTTGGAATGCATTCCTGACCCCCCTTCTCCCAGAACCAGATGGGCGCTGAGAGTAGTAGAACAGAGAGCTCAGTGGCAGAAGGCTCAGATTATAACGTAGATTAGAGGAGACAAAGTGGGATGGGACTTTACTTGGAGTAATGCCATCATTGCATAGAGACTATGCCCCTTTCTCTCTCTCTGTGAATACTGAATAAATTACATGGTAAGGACTTTTCTTTGGGGAGGGATAGTATTCTCTAAGCCTTGACACCCCACCACTTTTTCCCTCAATGGTGGATGCAAATTTATCTCAGTCATTGTAACTAATGTATCAGTGTCCATATCACCAACCTATATTATTGCATTTCCCAATGAATGAACAGTAAGTCATTTATTGAGAGGCACCAAGCAGTAATTGTAATTTTGATTTGCCTTCCATATTAAGATTCCAGAAATTAAATATAAAACAGGATCTGTCAAACTTGGACTTTGGGATAAATTTAGTCACTTTTCAGAGTTTCCCATTTCTCATAAACTAGGTTTAAGCAGTTCAGCCCAATCATTTATTTTTTTTAGGGTCTCTTTTACTCACAGCATATATAGAATTCCCTAATCCACCAGAGCTTGTCCATTGATCTCAATAGAGAAACCCCGTCTGTACGCAGTTTGTGTGCTTCCACTGATCTCAGGGAAGCTGGTACATGCAAGAACTAGCAAATCAATGTCTGCACATCTCTGTGGATTGTGATGGAGACAAATCTTACATTGTATTGTATTGACATTGTAAAATCTGGACATCTACCCACTGGAATAGTACAATACCTGAGCCAAATCTTCTTATGCTGTCTATAAGCTGAAACAGGGCATCACTTTTTTTTGACACTGCACGCTCTCCAAAACCACCTTTTAAAAGAAGAATATTCAATGAGCACACATACATCGAGCACACGAGTTTACAGAAAACTGAGGTGGGGGGAAATAATTTTTTTGAATGTGAGGAGATGCTAAAGAAATGTGTCTTTAACATTCTTTTGGCCATTAACATTCTATTGAGAATGAAACAAAAACAAATTTGTTGTCATAAGGGTTTTGTTTTTTTTAACGTGCATTCCAAAATGCCAGCCAGCATAACTTTGGCATTTCAACAATTTACAACAGTTACATCATCTAATTACAATTTGCCAATTCCCCCCAGGGCCTTGACAAGTCTCAGTACTATGAATGGCAAACTTTATTCTTATTTCAGAGATACGCAATTCTACAGACTTGGATAAAGCACATGTATCCAAGTGTATTGAGGAGACAGATAAAACATACGATTTAAAAAATACAAGATAGTTGAATTCACCTTGGATGCAATTCACAATAGAGTGTGTACCTCCAGGTGTGATGCCAAACTATGATACACTTAAAGTTATTGACATGCATGTGGTTTTTACTAAGACTGGAAGGCATATAAGGATGCTAAGTTATCAGATACTCCAGTAACTCTAGTGCTACTATTTGAGGAACTGATGGATAGAGTCCTAAAAATGAATTACAGGAACAGCCAGATCCTTTATCTCAATATTCACCATGCCACAAAAATCAGATCTCTTCTGATAGCATTTATGTTTGACTTCTTTTGCCTCTGAGCGGTCTGTCTGCAGTTGTCTTCAAGCGTTAAATGTATCACCAGCAACGTCACTGTATAGAGGGCATTTGGGAGACTTCATAAAATCCCCATTATTGATATTTGTAAAAAAAAAATTTAATACTAAAGAACCATTATTCCTGCTTGTTACAGAAGAACTGGAAAGATTTTTTTATTTTTTTTTAAGGCTTAAAGCGGTACAATGAAACATAGGTTAGCCATTTCAGCAATTCTCTGAATTCTTTTGACATACAGTTTCCACGCAAGCTTCCCAAATGGCAGTCTTGAAAGACATATTACAAAGTACACAGTGCCATAAAAGGCAAGCTTGTTGCATGGTTGCTCAATAATCTGTGTAATTATTTGCTTTACATTGTGACATAGCTGCAGTGGCCCTCAAGAAAAATTTCTCAAATTTTTGCTTAGATTTTAAGGGAATGAGACAATACTTTAAGACATTCCTTCTGAATGAGATATTTTATAGCACCAGAGTGTACTAGGCAGCACACCAACATTTACTGCCCATTGATGTAATACTTTATTTATGAAAAAACAAACACAATGAAAGAAAGTGAATAACTACACAGAAGAGATACCGGTAAGTATCCTTAGCTAACAGTGGAATTCCATACAGGTCTATTCAGATGTAAGTGCCATAGAGTTCAATGGGGCTTGCTCCCAAGTAAGTAGTACTGTTGCCTTAAAAACAATAATTTTCATTTGTTGTTCATTGTTCAAATTTATTAATAGTCCCATACCTTCAGATTCCAAAAATGAAATTTTGATTCTATAAGAAATGTTAGATTAATGTGCAGATAAACTGCATTATTGTTCATATTTAAAAATATATAATACTTCTACTTCAAGAATTAGAATGAAAAACTCCCTGATTCTAAATATTTCCCCTTTTTTACAATGTGTCATAGTAATGCAGATATAGAAACTAACATTTCCTGAAATAACGTAACTTTGCCTAAAGAATAATATTCTGCTTTTTCTGGCAGTGAGCATGCATGTTACCCAAGAAAGACATGCAGAATATTAATCTGATAGGTGTTGTATATTGTAATATATATATAATGGTTTTTCAGATGTTTGTGAATCCAAAGCAAGAATGCAGGATAAACAAAATAATCACTTATGTTCAAGTCTGAGAAGTGATTCACCTTGCTGTGTTTATCTGTCAGCAAAATTAGGCTGTGAAACAGTTCAAAGCTAATTAAAACTACTTGTTGTGGTGAGGGTGGGTGGAATTAACTGAATCTATTAACATTTAAATCCAGATCTTTAAAAAGATCAAAAGATTCTACTACTTAGAACAAACAGGTGATTTTAAGAAAAGATAAGCAAAAAAATGACAAGAAAGTGTAAAAATAGTACATTCATTATTATTGTTAATTGACCAGAAGGCAGAACTCTAAAAATTACTTTTTAAAAAAATTCCCATGGATTGGGGAAACGGATTGAACTGGCAATTCTAGCTATGCTTTGAACAGCAGGTTGCAGATATTCTGAGGTGATAATATTTCGCTCCCATACTGTAGAAAGATAAACTTTCTGATCTCTAAATATCATGGTGCTGTTAAAGAAGGAAGAGCAGGTCAGGCCATTTAATCCTGGTCATTTGGCAATTCATTTGGCCAGAGGAGAAGAAAATGAAGTGCTTTCTCCCCACCAGCAGCATCTTCCAGGTGAATCGCAACTGAGACAAGCAGAATAGTTACGTGATCTTATACTACAACTTCTATGGTGCTGGAGGAGACTCTTGAGAGTCCCATGGACTGCAAGAAGATCAAACCTATCCATTCTTAAGGAAATCAGCCCTGAGTGCTCACTCGAAGGACAGATCGTGAAGCTGAGGCTCCAATACTTGGGCCACCTCATGAGAAGAGAAGACTCCCTGGAAAAGACCCTGATGTTGGGAAAGATGGAGGGCACAAGGAGAAGGGGATGACAGAGGACGAGATGGTTGGACAGTGTTCTCAAAGCTACCAGCATGAGTTTGACCAAACTGCGGGAGGTAGTGGAAGACAGAAGTGCCTGGCGTGCTCTGGTCCATGGGGTCACGAAGAGTCAGACACGACTAAACGACAACAAATACTACAACTGTCTTATTGGGGGATGGAGGTGGGCTCTCTTTAGATATGAAAGTGCACTACTTCACATACTTTGTTCGGCCTGGACACTGAGGTCCAGCTTTGAGGGCCTTCTGGCGGTTCCCTCAGTGTGAGAAGCCAAGTTACAGGGAACCAGGCAGAGGGCCTTCTCGGTAGTGGTGCCCGCCCTGTGGAACGTCCTCCCATCAGATGTCAAAGAAATAAACTATATGACATTTAGAAGACATCTGAAGGCAGCCCTGTTTAGGGAAGTTTTTTAATGACTGATGTTTTAATGTATTTTTAATCTCCTGTTGGAAGCCACCCAGAGTTCCTGGGAAAACCCAGCCAGATGGGCGGAGTATAAGTTAATAAATTTATTATTATTATTATTATTATTATTATTATTATTATTATTATTATTACTATTACTACTACTACTTTAAATAGTCTTACATCCTCTTTATATGATTATATGTACTACTGCACTTACTTCAAAATATAGATAATAGATAATAGATTTATAGATCTGGAAGTGACCCTGAGGGACATCTAGCCTGACCCTCTCCAATGCAGGAATAGGCAGCTGACCTGCTACATTTTGGGTGTCACTTCTCAATGGGACCCAAAGTCCTGCCCTGAGTCAACAGTTACATGGTTGTTAGTATAAAAAGACATCACAGCAGCAGTTGGAAGTGTTTCCCAGAGAAATAAACAGATATATTTTCTTTGAATTAGACTCCACTGCTAACAATGTAAACATGTTAGCACAGATTAGTGCTTTATAATTGTTTGCATGCTGTACGCAGATTTCATGTTAATAAATCAGGGATATAATTATGGAAGTTCTAAAGAATTTGTCTCGGGGCATTTTTTTCTATTAAAAACTCATTCTGGCATTACTTAACTGATGAAACAAATCTCTATCTATTATGAATTGCACAAAAACACCTTCAGATCTTAAGGCGAAGACAGTGCTTTGTTGCACCGCTCCTACGCAGTTCTCTTTGGATGAAAGGTAACTTGTTTCAAGGCTGTATGGCAGGGAAGAACATTGCGTACACGGCAGTTGTGATGCAGAACTGTTCAGCCAGCCACGGTGTAAAGGAAAAAGCTCGTAAAGGAGGGAAGAAACTTGAGGCTGAATTGGTTTTAATAGGAAATTACGGCGCTGCTTTTCAGGCATGGGACAAATTTCGGGGGTGAACAGCAAACTTTACCCCCAATGCCAAATCCCAGGCATTTGATGGCTGAAAGGCCTGTCCCTGGCAACTCAGATGTTATTATTTGAGAGCAGATGATTGCTTTTAGAAGGTTGTTTTTAAATGTTTCAATTGCATTGTTTTAGTTTTAATGTGTTTGCTGCCCTGGGCTCCTTTGAAGGAAAGGAGGGATAGCATGTAAGCTGGCAAGTGAGTAAGTAAGTAAAATCTGCTCTTATTGGCTGACATTTCCCCCCAGAATGTCCCTATCATTCAAAGGCATGGGATATGGTGGCATGGGATTGGTCAACACTACATTCAGGGGATGGGAGACAGCAACTTGCAGCTGATGGTATCTGAAATAAGTGCTACTGCTGGCACAGATGGGAAAGAAAAATAGAGAAAGAGACAAAGAGAAAAGCACCTAACCAAAAAAAAACAAAAAAAACCCACAGTCTCTTACCAATTTTTACCAATTTGTCAATCCATTTATCTCGCCCATTATTCAAGGAGAATGCTTGACAGTGCAAGAAAACCCGTTTTGACCTCCATGCCATCTCTAAGAGCAACAGGAGGGTCACCTCCTCCACTGCAGCCAGCACCTCAATAATAGGGTGTGCAGCCTCTTTACCAGCCATTCTTTAGAGGGGCAGAGAAATAATAGGTACAGCATGACTACTTAAGACTGCAATTTCCTTCCAAATCCTGTCTCAAGTGCCGCCCTGGCTTTGGCCAGAAAGCACACAGCTCCACAGGGAGCTATCCGTGGTCCTGCTCATCTGTTGAGCTTCTCTGGTCCTCCCCTGCTCTAGGTTATGATCTGCAGGACACCACCACAGAAATAAGCTCCCAGTTTTGCCCATCCATTTTCATTTCTTTCATTTAATTCAAGTCAATAGTTTGAACATTTAAAATTTGGGCTCTGCCTTAGTTATAAACAGGTAAGTAGAATGGAACCGTAGTTGAGATTATTTTCCTTCGCTGTTTCTATCCAAGGAAATTGATCCAATTGCAGAGGTTATTAAAGGTAAAGGTAAAGGGACCCCTGACCATTAGGTCCAGTCGTGGACCATTAGGTCCAGGGTTGCGGTGCTCATCTCACTTTATTGGCCAAGGGAGCTGGCGTACAGCTTCTGGGTCATGTGGCCAGCCTGACTAAGCCGCTTCTGGTGAACCAGAGCAGCGCACGGAAACGGCGTTTACCTTCCCGCCGGAGCAGTACCTATTTATCTACTTGCACTTCGTGCTTTCAAACTGCTAGGTTGGCAGGAGCTGGGACTGAGCAACAGGAGCTCACCCCGTCGCGGGGATTTGAACCGCCGACCTTCTGATCGGCAAGTCCTAGGCTCTGTGGTTTACTGGTGCTGATTCAAGTAGGTATGCTGCATCCAACAGCTTCTCCAAAGCAGAAACACAGAAATATATTCTCCTGCCCATGTCTAAAGTATGGACAAAAAGCTAGGGATTGCATAGTGCATATATCCTTATCAACCATCAGGTATGGGGTTGGCTTGAAATAGAATTGGTTTCTGTTTCACACACCAAACAGACTTTGTTGGCAGGTCATGGGAAAGTGGAATGAGGATATGAATTTCATCCAAGCTGCTCTCTGCTTCCTTCTGCATAGATCTGGGGTGCAGCATAGATCAGATCCTCTCCGTTACAGTCGACACTCACTAATAAGGATGGCCTGCAGTTTCCTCATCATCACACTGTACTTCCCAGGCTTGTTAACGTAAGCTGGATATTTACACAGCTGTACCGTGCATTAACAAACTGTTCTCAGCATTTCTTCCCATGGAAAGCCCTGTGGGTATCTATAATGTTTTCCCTGGTACTTATGCACGTGGTAGGCATGGTATATAAGGTCCTTTTTGTCTCCACTCAATCCCCAGACAACACACTCAGAAGGAGAATGTTTTGTATGAACTTTGGTGAGTCCAGCCAACTTGGTTACCTTATTGCTCACCCCTAACTTCCAGTCATTTATGAAGAAATTAAAAAGATCAGGTCCTGATATTGAACCTTGGAGAACTCTACTTTTTACACCACTGCATTGGGAGAAATGCTGATTTATTCCTAGTCTTTGTACCTAGGGAGCACAGAATTAACAAAACAACGAGGCCCATGGTCAGGTAAAGGTTGAACCATTTACATCAAATGTTCGGTGATGGAAAGTCCCTTGGAGCCAGCTAATCTGAATGAACTGTTACAGCAACATCACTGTCAAAGTGCTGGTTATTTTCTTTAAAGACTGAATTTTTGGGGAAGTGGGTGGGATCAGAATACCTAAAAGATCATTCCTACCTTCATTAGCTTCCCCATACCTTCAAGTCACAGGAGGGAGGTCACTACCAGAAATTCAGTTAGCAGGTATGGAACAGGATAGCCTTCTCCATAGCACTTAGATTCTGCAAGTTCCTGCTGCAAGAGATCAAGCTGCCCCACCCCTGATGACATTTCCATGACGGGTAAAACAGTATTTTATACCAACAAGCTTATGTGCTTGTCTGACTTTATCACTGTGATCTCTCAAACTGATTCTTTCTCAAGCTCTCATTTTGAATTGTGCTTTACGATACTGTACTGTGATTATAGTTGTGTTTATTGTAGGCAATTGCTATATGCAACATGAAGGTGGGACATAAATGTTTTGAATAAATATCTTTATGCATATGGGATTTTTTGCTCCATAAGAATACAAATCTATTGCAAGTGCTCATGACGGAACACTGGTTACATTTTAATAAACCAAAATATTTAGCAACTTACCTGTATTATGTCCAAGTCTTTCATTTGAATGTTGCGTAAGATCAATTGTTCTGTCAATATGAAACATTTTTAAGTCTTCATCATCTAAGGCAATATCTCCCCAAAAGACAGCTTTAAATACAAAAAGAGAGCTTACTTTAAATATATTAAGAGCAGAATTGCACAAACATTGACTAAACACTATGGCCATATTCCAGCACAGAATTAAATATACTGTAGCCCATTTAAATCAATTGTCTTGTGTGAATTTAGTTCTGTTTTGGATTGTATGACCTATAAATAAATATCTGGGAAACATATACATATGGTATATAAACAATATTACATACACACACACACACACACACACACACACACGTGTTTGTGTGTGTTACTGAAAAGTCTTTTTAATATTAAACATAAGTAGCAGGTTGAAGAGGCTGTGACAGAGGGGGAAAGGAAGTATTTTAATTAATTACTTTAATCACAAAGCTGACATTTTCAAAAAAGATTTTGGATGCTTTGTTTTTGCTTGTTTTCTCCACTTAGGGAGAAACTGTTTCTTTTTAAAGAAACCCATTAAGAGTATCTGATTCACCTCTCATGCCTAATAACCACTTACCAAAGAGGTAAGAAGAAGAGAATTCTTTAACAGAAGACTTTTTGAGAAGCTATGGTGAAATTCAGAGTCCACCAGCAGGCAAAATAGGCTGGAGCTGAACGAAGTGTTGCTGTACATTTCCTCACACACTCAGTAAATTTCATAGCTGACACAATTATACTGTTTTCTTGTCACTCCATCCTTTTTGAAAAATTTCTTGCAAAATCCAACCTTTCTTAATTTCATTCCCAATGTTGCTTTCTAACTGTAACTACTAGTATAATGCATTTTACCTCTTGAGCAAAGTAATTCAAGAACACCTCCCAAAGAGTGTGTCCTTCAGACTCAACTTTCTCACATCTTCAAAACTCAATAGCCACAAACAACATTTTGGCCCTGGGAGGACTTTTGAAGTCTAAGAAACTATAGTGGATATCTCAAAATACACTTTTCATAAAAACTAGTGGTGCTTAGAACAACCAACCACAGGCAAAACATCTGCACCCAAAAAAAACAAATAAAGCACAGAAAAAGCTGACAGTACCCCCACAAAGAAGAAACCTTCTCAAGCAGACAACGAAAACACCAGTAAAAAAAAAAAGTAATGGGAGGGACTGGGAGCCTTGACTAGCATCAGAGAAATGTCTGGGGATGCAATGATGCCCACAGGTACCATATTGGGAACTTAGCAACAGACCAAGGACTCAGTTATACAGCTGCAAATATAACATTTTTAATGTGTTTTAAGTACATTATACAAAAGTGATGCTAGATGACAATGGTGAGCTAATGAGAAATTCCATATATATTTGTAAACGTGTTTTTTTTAAAAAAATAATTATCACAGGGTTATTTATACATGTCTAGATTCAGCCAAACACTACCCCAACTTTAAAGAATCATTTCGTAATTTAATGTCCTCATCAAGCATACTGAAAAAGCTTTTAACTTTCTAAAACTCAAACTTTATTTACCCCATTGCAAAATCAATTCTGATTGTGCAATAAAAAATGCAGAAAACAATAGAATATATAACTTTTTATTACTTGATGAGTAAGATCGATAAAGAGCAGGACCGTAGGCAAATTAAAACTTTTAGACATTCATATTACATAAAGCAGAATGCCTATAGTTTTAATTTACCTACAATCCTGCTGTTTATCAATCTCTCTCATCAAGTAATTATAATAAGAGCTGGCTGTACTGGGTTAGACTTTCTTTCATTTGCTGATAATTATGTTTGCTCTTGTTTAGGAATGTCTGCAACATTTGCCCATCATCCCTTATTTCACAGAGGAAGGCAACGAAGAAGAACAAATCATGCTCAATATGTCTCCAGCCTCACTTACATTCTTGAAATGAGATACAGTTCGGCATCCCAGTTTGATTGACATATTCCACCAAGTATAAAAACTTGATATTCTAAAATAGCTAAAAGCACAGAAAGGGCAAGTAGCCAAATAATACTGACTTGGAGGTGAAAGCAAATCTACAGTAATTTAACTATTTTCATTTGTAGTGAGTACGTTTGAAATTAAGAGATCAAGCACGTGCCCAGTCTTGTCCGCTCCCCAGGGAGAGCGAATTGCTTTTCTTTATTTTCTTTATTCTTTTGGGAAAGTGCCAGAATACCTACACTGCAGGGGTACTGAGATATAAAGAAATAAATTCATATTTCTCCTAACGTTTTCACAGTTAGGAAGGGAGTGCTTTTAAGCTTTCTCAGTTTTATCTTTCTTGCATGCACACATACATTCCAGCTATGTGGTCGATGCCATACACACATTGTGACCCCGTGTAGATATTTCAATAAGAACATTTATCCGTACTGCACAGGAGGTTAAAAGTTCAGTTTGGTAGTTAAGGAGAAAACATAACCTAAAGACAAGGAGCTTCATTAGCGTGTAACCCCAAAATTTTGGAGGGGATCCAAAACACGGTGCGCAACCCGAAATCGCGCAACCCGAAGCAGGACTGTATAGGGTTCTTATCTTTCCCCTTTTCTGATCTAACATAACTGTCTATTTAAAGTTCCATAGCAGCCAGTGCTTTCTTTCTGAAAAAAAAAATGTTTACAGGTTCTCTCATTTTGACTCAACAATATCACCATTTTATAGTTCAAATTGGGGAAAATAAATACAGTAAATGGACAAAAATAAAAGATTCAAAAGTACGAATGCTTAGGGGTATGTGTACCCCTGTGTACCTCCAGGAAAAAAGCACTGGTAACAGCTATTCTGTTTTAAATATAAAGTTCAATATCACCTTCGCCTCGTTTCCCCCTCAGACTTTCTGTCCCTCTCTGTGGTGCACTGAGCCTCCTCTAACTGTGATTCCACAACCAACCCTCTCTACCAGACAGGCACTCTTGAAGGCTTTACCCAAATTCTAGCTTAAAACAAAGCTCTCGTTATTATTTTTTCCAATTCAGATTCAGTTCCTCAGCTTAAAGGGCTGTTAGGGAAGGCAGCCCGGGTGAGGGTGGGGAGAGTGGAAAAATTCACAAGATGGTGGTGATTGAGTTAAGAAGAAAGTGGGGCTGGGTTGCCAGGTTTGCTTGTCTCTCTTTGCCCTTCCCTCTTATAGAGCAGGCTGTAGCTTGTGGTTTTGTAAATGGAAATGCCATTTGCCAGAATGAGAGGCTGAAGGGCAATTTGGCCTCATTTATGAAAACTATTTAAGAAGAAGTATGGAGGAAGGAGCATAGCGTAACTGGAAGCCTCTATATAGCAGGTCTAATTAATAACTGAATGGTCTTTCAGGCCTTTCTTGAACATAAGAAGTCATATAACAGGTTTAACATGCTAAAGGGTGAACAGTAAAGCAAGGAGTTCATAAACCCTCCAAGTGTCCCTATTTTCCAGGGACATCCCTAATTTAGAGAAGCGGTCTCGGTTTCTGATTTGATCCTGGAATGTTCCACTTTTCCTTAGGATGTCCCTATTTACATTGGAGAAATGTTGGAGGGTATGGAGTTATTTGGCTCCTGAGCTGTCTGAAGGCAATCCTGTATAGGGAAGATTTTTTAAATGTTTTATTATGCTTTTATATATAATAAAAAGCTGCCCAGGGTGGCTGGGGCAACCCAGTAAGATGTGTGGGGTATAAATATAGTAAAGTTATCTGTATGGAATGAGACATCTCTATTTTCAGCGGAGAAATGTTAAAGGGTATGAGATCATTAAATGAAGCTGGAAGACTAATCTTGTGCCAGTATTAAGGTAGAATAGTCTTTTCTGATAGGAAAATGGCATAGTGTAAACAGACGATAATTAAGATGAGAAGTCACTGAGATGAGAAGTGCCCTAGAAGTCAAAATAATTATAGGATTTTGCACCAAAATTGTAAATGCTTACATATCTACTAACTACAGATAAGTGCTTGGAAGTTTAACTTAGGCCAGGAAATTTATAATTTCATAATAAAGGTCTTCTAGGACAGTGTTCAGTAAGCTGAGCTCTGTACTGTGGTGCCCCGCAAGACGAATGCCTCGCAAGATGGAAAACCCGCTAGACGAAAGGGTTTTCCATTTTTGAGCTGCTTCGCAAGACGATTTTCCCTATGGGCTTGCAAGTGTTCCGATTTTTTTTCGCTTCCCCCCCTTTTTTCTAAGCCGCTAAGCCGCTAATAGCCTTTTAGCCGCTAATCCGCTAAGCCTTTAATAGCCGCTAAACCGCTAATAGCGCTAATCCGCTAAGCCGCTAATAGGGTTGCTTCGCAAGACGAAAAAACCGCTAGACGAAGAGACTCGCGGAACAGATTAATTTCGTCTTGCGAGGCACAACTGTATATTGGCAAAGGCTATTAATACAGCTTATAATAAACTGAAGTTGAATCCATGCTATCTTTAGTTCAGAAAATTATAAGATTCACCACCTCATAAGTAATCTTTCTTTCAAAAGAGCAATTCATGGTAAAATCCATTAACACAGATCTTCAGTATTTTTGTGATACAAAGTACTGCCATTCTCAAAATCTAGCTTTTAGCCATGCATACTATTCAAATCCAGTTCACCTTTAAAGAAAGAAAAATGCAGATGCCTGGCACCATATAATTGCTAACTTAAACATTCAGACATCATCAGAGTTGTTACATATCAGAAGTTGTTCTGAAAATAAATGGCCTTTTTTAATTATTATTTTTATAATTATGGGAAATTGCCAACACCTTTTGTGTATGTTGGATCATGTCAAGTTCACAATTTAGTCTAGGAAATGCTGATAAAATCATAATTTGTGGAAAAAAATAAAACTTTGACCTACCTCATATTATATTACCTCAGCAGTTTCTGAGTGGATACAATATTTAAGATACACATAGCTCCTCTTCTACAACAACTGAGGAAGCTCAGGTCTCCCAAAAGGTAACTGCTGCATTAAAGGACCACCTTCAACAGGGTTCACTGACATGCTTCTGTTTGAAAGAGCATTTTAAAACTGCCACGAACCTGGAAAGCTAACACAGATGCCCATGAATAAGACAGGTGTGCAAACTAGGGCCTCACTCAACCCAATGCAACCTAGCCGGGTACTCAACTAACATTCTCTTTCTGTTGCCTGCCTGATATAATGGAGCAGAATGTTTCATTGAACAAGATGATTGGCAAATAGTAAGTATTTTTCCTCATCATTTTGGAGTAGCCCAAAGTTGCAAAGTTAGTTCTTGATGACCTGGCACACATGATCTCAAATTGCATCTGTCAAAGACAACAACATTGTGCCTGGTATAACCCGTTGAAAGTCTCATCAAGCACCGACATGGTAATATACCGTATTTTTTGCTCTATAAAGACTCACTTTTTCCCTCCTAAAAAGTAAGGGGAAATGTGTGTGCATCTTATGGGGCGAATGCAGGCTGCGCAGCTATCCCAGAAGTCAGAACAGCAAGAGGGATCACTGCTTTCGCTGCGCAGCGGTATTTTCCTCTCATTGTTCTGGCTTCTGAGATTCAGAATATGTTTTTTTCTTGTTTTCCTCCTCCAAAAACTAGGTGCGTCTTATGGTCTGGTGCGTCTTACGGAGTGAAAAATACGGTAAGCTGGAAACACTGTCCCATTCAGCACCACATTCATACCAATACATAATCTATGCTCTCCCTGCTTTAACACTGTGGTGTTTTCCAAAACTATGAGCAATAGTAGCCATTCCAGTGTGGCTTCCTTGACTAATGTATTGCTCTAGGAAAGGCAATAATCTTTATAAATCAGTGTTCAGGGAAGAGATGCCTTAACCATGGGATTCTGCTTCCCCCCCCCCCCATAACTTCTTGTCAATAAGAGGAGAGATCCTTCCTTCCTGGGATCCTTTGGAAGGGAGAGCAGGGTATAAAATCAAATCAATCCCCAATGTAGAAGGGGCAGGAAAAGATCTAACAGTGTTTGGCTACCTTGGGGTAAAATCCAACACCCATTTAACCAAATGGAAGTTCCTAATTCTGTTAATCACCAGAATTCAATGTACGATTGTTACCGGTGAGCTGGTAACCTTACTAGGTGATCTCTGGGCAAAGATATAGGCAGAAAAGTTTCACCGGTTTATGATTGCTCCTTGCACACAGAAACAAACAAAGCAAAACAAAAACCCATTTCATGGCTTTAACAAGCTGTGAGCAAAAGAATGAACAAAAGCCGCAGCAGAAATAAACCATTGTGTTTAAGTTGCCACCTACGTGAAACAGCTGCTAGAACTAGGTAACAGACATAGCAGATGCTTCGTACTTAAGCGTTCATTCAAGTTGCAGGCATTTTATACAATTTCAGTAAAAAGCAACAACAAACCCCTAACTTGGATAAATCAACCAAGTTGACTGTGAAGCCAATAGCTACTATGTCTAAAAGTATTTCCTGTTTTCATTTATTAATAGCGTGTGTTTCTATAAGACGGTTAATGTATCACCTGTAAATCTACAAATGTACATAAAGCCCCTGTCTGACATCAAGGCATTATATAACATTAGCAAAGAAAGGGCTCCCCTTTACATCAATGGGAGATTGTCCCCACATGCTAATTTCAGTACATTAGAGGGCAGATTTTCATCAGGCTTGTTGCTAGAGACAGAAGGGTAAGGTTAAACCTCCCCTCCTTATGCGCCGGAATAAAATTAAAATAATAATGTGGTACCAAGAAGTACAATTATTAATTAACTACCAGCCTGGCCCACAGATGAGCAAATCAGATTTGATATGGGAGGATAACTTACACATTCATTAAGGGAAGAAGATTTGTTAAAATCTGATTTTAATATATTTTTCCTTTTAAGCAAATGTTTCTGCATTCCTCATTAAAGTGAGCTCATTGTCACATAGGTGGCTGCCCTTTGTTCACTGAGCACTGGGTTTTCTAATCTGCTTTGTAACATAGAATACTATGCAAGGACATGACATTCAGTCTGAAGTTAGATGCTTTAACGCCATTAATCTGAGATTTAAAGGATATATGAGACAAAAAGAGTACTTTATACTAAATTCTTGACAGACATCCTTTTTTGAGAACTGCAGCTGTGAGCCTTGGGGATTCTTCATTTCCTATTCTTACCCACCCCCACCCCCAATGATAATTGAGGCAGATTTTCTTTCTATATGTTATAGGTGAATTTCACCAATAAAAGCAGTAACCTAAAATTTAATAAGCTGTACTCTGGTTTCTGTTCACTTTGCATTAATCTTTCACCTTTTACTAGAGATTTCCACACAGAGAGAAATTTATGATCATAAAATAATCAAGTGTTGATAAACATGTATAAAATAAAGCACAAAGATGAGCAACAGAA
The DNA here is from genome assembly GCF_965112155.1 of Podarcis liolepis. NCBI lineage: Eukaryota > Metazoa > Chordata > Lepidosauria > Squamata > Lacertidae > Podarcis > Podarcis liolepis. The sequence continues at coordinate 44,175,961 of NC_139564.1, read as the reverse complement.
GCTGATAAAAACTAGCAGAAGCAGATAAAAATGAGCAGAAACGCTAAAAATGTATTCACTTAAGCACTGAAAGGAGAACACAGTTGCCTCTTAGCAACCCTTACAGTGAGAGTGTTCCAGAGATGAAATATGACAGAAAAAACTCATCCTTGGACACCACTTGCTTCCTGAGATAGCAGAGGGATCTGCAGAAAGGCAGTGGAATTTGTTGAAATACTTATAGCACTTACAAAGCTATTCACAGTTTCGTTTATGAGAATGTAAGTACATCAACCATTTGACTGAAGGATATCACTTCATAAGCTATAAAAATTATCCTTAAAATGTAAGGTTACAAAAGCAGTGTTAGATACAACAAACAATGAAAGAGAGAAAAACTTTATTAACTATGAAGTCTATTTTGGCAACTATAAGTAGGATGGCTAGGCCTGCATTTTTAAGGTCAGTATGGGGTTTGATGGTTGTCAAACTGTCTCAGATCATTAGTGGTACACGCCCTGCTTCTGTATTTCATATTTATAGCACCCACTGATGAAAAACCTGTCTCACAAAGATATATACCATATTTTTCTGTGTATTGGACAAGGTTTTTTTACTCAAAATTTACATCAAAAAACTGGGGTCATCCAATACATGGATAGTGGTATGGGTGGGGGGAGAGAAGCGGTACACCACCAGCCAGCTCATTGGTGGAAGTGCAACTTCCCCCAATGCCGCTGCGTGTGGCGGGCGCTCCCTGGGTTGTTTCCTGCGTGCGGTGGCATCGGAACATAATAGCTGGCAGGAACACAAATTCCCCCAATGCTGCTGCACGCGGGAAACAATCTAGGAAGTGTTTCCTGCCCCCAGCTGTGTGGGGGGAGAGGCTCAACAACTTTGGGCCATCTCCCCTCATTTTCCTAAAATTGAGTCCCCTAAAATAGGGGGTGGTGTCTTATACACGGGGGCGTCCTATAGACGGGAATATACGGTATTACCAAATGACAGCAGCACAGATACTGCTTCATCACCAGGCTCAAGATACTCAATGGTAACATCAATCTAGCATTCAGATAACCTCACTTCCAAAATATTATCTGTGAAGACCCTATCACAAGACAGTTCCAATCTGTAGTTCTTTTTTCACAAAGACAATTTTGCAGCATCAGTTGCAAGTGTGCTTTGCACGTACTCCCGTTTCTTCAGCTGATAAATTTTCCATGCGGCAAATTCAAATGGCTCGTAATTGTTTGCTTAATGTTAGTTTTAATCTCACTTTCTTTATCGTCAAGTGAAACAAGAAATTCTATCAAGCATGTAAAAGAATCCATTGTCCTCTGCCAAACCCAAACTGCCCAGAACTCAATTTTTCTCATGAAAGTTGTGGCATGTACAAAGATCTTTTTGTTTCAACCTTGTAGGCTTAAGTTCAAGTCATTCAGATTACAAAACATGTCAGTGTGGTATGCTAACTTTGCTAGCCAATTGTCTTGGCTAAATTATTTGCAAGTCAGGACTTCTTGATCAAAAGAAACACATGTACTTGTGTAACTCAAAGAGTCTCTGCAGCACACGGCCCCTTGACAGCCAACAAACAACTGTGTGAAGTTGTAAGCGTACATGTTCAGAATCCATCTCCAAACATAAGATTTCAGACACACATGCACTGAGCGAACTGGTGTTGAGAAAGTTTACAATTTTCACGGCATTGGTAAATACTTCATGAAGTACTTCATCTAGCCCAATCAAAGGCAGCTCCTGTGTATTGGAGCTGAGCTGAAATAGTCACTGAAACAACTGCCTCTATGAGCAGCTTGGGGCGAACCATCACTGGATCTGCCCCAGAGAGGAGTTCCCAAGATTCAGCCTTCCTGGTGTTTGGTTACAAATATCAACATGGCATTATAATAAGACAACAAAACAAAAAGGTGTAAGAGGTATTCATCATTAAGGATTGTTGTTGTTGTTGTTTAGTCATTTAGCCGTGTCCGACTCTTCATGACCCCATGGACCAGAGCACGCCAGGCACTCCTGTCTTCTACTGCCTCCTGCAGTTTGGTCAAACTCATGTTTGTAGCTTTGAGAACACTGTCCAGCCATCTCGTCCTCTGTCATCCCCTTCTCCTTGTGCCCTCCATCTTTCCCAACATCAGGGTCTTTTCCAGGGAGTCTTCTCTTCTCATGAGGTGGCCAAAGTATTGGAGCCTCAGCTTCACGATCTGTCCTTCCAGTGAGCACTCAGGGCTGATTTCCTTCAGAATGGATAGGTTGGATCTTCTTGCAGTCCATGGGACTCTCATTAAGGGTTACAATTAATAATTACTTTGGGGTTGCTTATAAAGCCCACAACCAATTTGCACAGGCTTCACAACCCACTTGTGTCTCATGACCTACATGTTGGAAGATGCTGTTTGAGCCCCACCCATTGGGCTATCTACACAAGCTAGATGTTATATGGGAGATGCATATGTAGATACACATTTTCCCTAGTGGTTTTCTTTTTTAACCCCACAGAAGATCTTAAATTAGCCCTTAGCACTTCTCTATTTCTGTATGGCTGTCTTGACCTCATTTTAACTTTATCATTTTTTAAAAAATTGCTCTCTATTGCTACCTGTTATCAAAAGAGAAGGGATCTTAAAAATATTTTGTATTATGTATGTCAGTTGATTAAAAAAAGCTTGGAAGTTCACCAGGTTCATACAAGCCTAGAGGTACTGATTTTCTGCTTGCCCTGGGAAAAATGAGATGTACATCAGAAACATGAGAAATACCCCCCAGGATTATGTAATTGTTTAGTGTGAAATATAACTGAATAGTCTATTGATTTTTCTTTGCCTCATTGTTATTAATTCCATCACAGAAGCACAAAAATATAATTTTCTCCTGATAACTGAATCACTTTCCATTTGTAAATTGACATTCGCCTCTTATGTGTTTTTAGAACAACATATCATATGAACAGGGCAGGGACTTTGTTAAAATTATCTTATTGATTTTTCCTTTCATACAACTCCCAACTATAAATGCCAAGCAGGTACAAACGTGAAACATGAATTGTTGTTCATAATAACTGAAACTCCCAAACGAAGTTGCCTATTTTTATCAAACCTGTTTCTAGTTTCTCAGCTGGCCCAAACTATAATACAGTTAACTAGATAACCACAGAGATGGCCAGCCGTACAAATTGCCATCAAGTTGCAAAAAGCATTCAATAGGTACAATGGACTGGTGACCTTTGCTCAGTAGCTGCATAGACTTCTAAACCAAAATCGTGAGAAATACCAAGTGTCCTAAGCAACATCCTTTTTAGTGAGCAGGTTGCAACCATAGGCACCTTTTGCACTTTCACCCTTGCTGTAAAACATATAATTTTAATACACACTATAGGCCAACTATCTATCTATTACAAGGTTAGCTAAAGCAGCACGTGTACAGTCAACCATCCTAATTCTAAGGGCGTATTCATGTTACCACCTTAGAACACAGTACAGCTGGGTTTTTTAGTCCTCAGCCCCAGCTGTTCACATCAGCACAGTTACATTAGTGGCAGATTAGTTTCTGTTTGTGTACACACCAAGGACATTGAAGGGGTTGCGGATGTATTTACCCCATGAAAAGATGTTCACACTTTGCCTAGAGACAAATTAGGAACAGCTTAAGGACTCCAAGGGGGTGTGAAGCTGGTTTGAAGAACACACATCAAACAGTAGTATCAAAGTACAGGATACATATGCATTTTAGATAACATGCTGCTGTGTGAACATGGATGAAAAACCCAGCATTGGAAACACAGTGCACAGTAAACAGGAGGTTGAGTGCAGCCAAAACTTACACGTATTAGTAACAGCACACATGGAAAACAGCACACACGAATATAGCAAGGGAACTGCCAAATTCCACCACAGAGTTAGAATCATGCTGGAATAGAGACAATTTACTATCAGTAATCAAGCAGTATGGTCCTATGCAGGCTGACTAGGAGGAAGTACCGGTAAGTCTCATTTGATTGTGCTTAAATTTACTCCAATATAGTTTCTATATCTTTATTTTACATGGTAAAGCATTTTATATCACCTTTTGGCCCTGACAAGTGCCCCCAAAGCAATTTACAAGAAAATAAAATCCCCCCCCCCAAAAAAATCAGTTTGAACAGTAACAAAATTGAAATATCAAAACCTCTGTGACAGTATTGGTATCTTCTATACTGCTGAGATCGCTTGTCGCAAAGTCTGCCATGCCTGCATAGCTCTAGCGAGAGTTCTTTAAACAGAGGCCTACTGCTGTCCTATACAAGGAAGAAACTCAGCCATTTCTTCCTTACTTTTCAACAAAAATCCAAAAACCCTGCTGCAGGTTCGGATACAGTGAACCAGGGAGACCCTCCAGTAAAACACAAAACAAGAGCCAGTGTGATGTAGTGGTTAAGAGCGGTAGACTCGTAATCTGGGGAACCGGGTTCGCGTCCCCGCTCCTCCACATGCAGCTGCTGGGTGACCTTGGGCTAGTCACACTTCTCTGAAGTCTCTCAGCCCCACTCACCTCACAGAGTGTTTGTTGTGGGGTAGGAAGGGAAAGGAGAATGTTAGCTGCTTTGAGACTCCTTCGGGTAGTGATAAAGCGGGATATCAAATCCAAATTCTTCTTAGCTGGGATTATTCCACAATGCATGTACCCTGTGAGAATCGCCTGCTCCAAACTCAAATGGAACTTGTCTTTAAGTGGGACTCATTTAGTAGCGTTTCATGGCTAGATCTAAGATGTTGGGGGGAAATGTAGCCTTAAAATTATTAATTAAGAATTCTAATAAATTAAGAGGCTATTAAGAGTTCTCCAATGGGTTGTATCTGGCTAATTCTACATTCCGGATACATCCATTGAATTCAATGCCCATTCATTTCAGTGGGTCTGCTATACAACCCAATATTAGCATATGATGCCTTGTGCTACTTTTTACCAGATGCTTTTCATAGTCTCCTCCTCCTTATTATGGCCTGAACATGATGCCACCTTATCCCATTTTCCTTCCTGCAGCCCATTCCACACAGAATGCTGCAGTGCCTAAAGAATTTATAAGTGTATAAATAATATAACAGAAAACACTTTTGCTAATGTAACATAAGATCTTTGTATTGGAGGCACTGCTTTTCTGCACCTCTAAAAAAAGAACAATCAGAAACAGTATATATAGATGTGAAATCTTTCAAAGACTTCCAAAAAGGGAAAGGGGAAATCCTGCTCTGCTGAAGGAGGACAGTGGCAATTCAGAAAAATGCATGTATTAAATCTGGCTGTAAATGTAAACAAAAAAACAAAAAACCACCCCAAAACAAAACAAAACCTAAAATTTGTGTATTTTATTTCTGTATGAATTGCTCACTGGCAAATAATTCTCATATAGAGCTTTATTTGTTTGGATTTGTACGGAAAGTTACTGGAGCTTTTATGAAAAGTTACTGGGGCTTTTATGAAGCCAGTAATTTGCTGTGTATTTGCCTCCCACAAGGTTTCCAGACCACCTAGTTCATAAAGAGCTATTTTTTTTACTGGCAGTGACAACCTCCAGGTTGAAAACTCTCTCGAGTTCTGGCCCTGAGCACAAGAGAAAAGATAGGATAGGGAGGTTTGGGAGAGACATTAAGTTTCCAATGTGTTAAAAAGATCATAAGATGCGCTTCATGGCCACTCAGGAAAAACAAAGAACAACGGATTGCAATTAACATTTCCAAGGTCATCAATGTGGTCCACAGAAGCTGCTAAACAACGGTGTCTTTTACCCCACCAGAAATTATCCACACAACCCTGTAGGTCAAGGGTCAGCAAACTTTTTCAGCAGGGGGCCGGTCCACTGTCCCTCAGACCTTGTAGGAAGCCGGACTACAGTGGTGCCTCGCAAGACGAAAAGAATCTGTTCTGTGATTCTCTTCGTCTAGCGGTTTTTTCGTCTTGCGAAGCAAGCCCATTGACGGATTAGCGGATTAGCACTATTAGCGCTATTAGCGGCTTTTAGCGGCTTATCTGCTGATCGGATCAGCTGATAAGCGGCTTAGCAGCTTAGAAAAAGGGGGGGAACCCGCAGGAACTCGCAAGGCATTGTCGTCTTGCGAAGCAAGCCCATAGGAAATTCGTTTTGCGAAGCACCTCCAAAACGGAAAACCCTTTCGTCTAGCGGGTTTTCCGTCTTGCGAGGCATTCGTCTTGCGGGACACCACTGTATATTTTGAAGAGGGGAAATGAACGAATTCCTATGCCCCACAAATAACCCAGAAATACATTTTAAATAAAAACACACATTCTACTCATGTAAAAATACCAGGCAGGCCCCACAAATAACCCAGAGATGCATTTTAAATAAAAGGACACATGCTACTCATGTAAAAACACGCTGATTCCCGGACCGTCCGCGGGTCAGATTTAGAAGGTGATTGGGCCGGATCTGGCCCCCGGGCCTTAGTTTGCCTACCCATGCTATAGCTTAACATAAAAGTAATCCACAAATTCATTCCATCTTGTTTCCTTATTCATCTAGGGAAGGGTGGAGCTTTACATTTAAATATTTATTTCTGAAATATTTTCTCTAAAAATAAAATATCTATAAACAGCACTGGCATGAAGTATTCAACTTCATGTGTATGAACTCTCATTACTCCCATCTACCTTCCAAGAACGCTGACTTTTCAAGGTTCCTTTCGACCTCTTAAGTTGCACTATAGATGCTATAGAGCAGCTGTCCTTGCCTGCACAGCTCACTGTGCCACACAATTTTCACACACTCACTGAAGTTCCTCTCAGATTTTCGACTTCACGACTGTGAAATATATGATGCAATATTGTGAGAAGAAAGTGTTTCTTTCTGGTAAATTATTGAAGAAGTGAAAAAGAAGACATTTTTAAAAACATACTAGCAGTAGACTTAAACCACCTTACAAGAATAACAGATGTGGGCCACAACAGGAGTCAACAGGAGTTTGCGATGAGGAAGAGATTCTGGCTTTGCCTCTGCTTTTTTTCCCCCACATAAAACAAAATATAACTTGCTTTTCAGTACACAGATATGTTCCTTGGAAAAGGGGGGTCTTCCTATCATGGCATTGCAGTTCAATGTATTAACAAAAAATGTGAATACATAATCCACCCAAAAGTTCTTTCAATCAAGCCAGTTACACTGAACAGGAGTAGCTCAAGAGTAGTGTTGATTTTAAAAATGTACAATAATTGATAAACAATTATTCTTTTGAATAGTGTTTCTCAAGTGGACACAGATCTTTTTATATGACCATTAACTCTATCAAGGTCTATCTTAACTGATGACAGTGTTCAGTTATGGTTCTAGATGAATGTATTGCAATTTTTTGTCTACTTCAGGTTTAGGGTTTTTTAAAAATGTTCACTTACATTATTTCGAGGGAAGGGTTCAGTAACAATATAATTAAGAAAAACAGATTAGTCTGGATGGTACTTGTGTGGATGGACAGCATCACCTTAATTCATTAAGTTAAAAGTGCTACCTTGTGAAAAGGGCATGTGTATTGTTCCAAAGTGTTTGCTGAAAGTATTTAACTGATAGCAGTGTTTCATGTCATGTTACCATCAGTAAACAGCATGTGTGTTAATTCAGGAAGAGGAAAGCCAAATTTACAGAAAGACAGATTCAGTTAATGCTAAAACTCCTTGGGTAAATGTTGAAAGGAAGTGAATTCTATCTTGGCAACTTGGTAACAAGAATTTAACTTATCAGTGCTAATCAGGCAACATTATACTTAAGAGATAAACTAAGCAGCATTTCTAAGAGAATTGAAGGGCTGAAAGGCTTTCCAAATTGCTAGCTACTGCTCACATTTCTGGCAGATCTAAGAATTATGCTGCCTAGAAAACTAATAATATATTAAGAAGTGTGTGTCAAATGATGTTTAAATGCATGTATAAATGTAAGAAATTAATAAAAGGATTCTACTGATTTGGGATGCCAGATTCCCAGTGTTTTTTCAGTAATGTAGAATAAATTAAGCAGTGCCTAAATGTTAAAGTGGCATGTCAGGTGTACAGAGTTGACCTGGAGAATATGTAGATTCATAGAGCTTTGGGATGTCCTTAACAATGGTGCTATATTGTAAAAAAAATGTAGCAGTAAATTCTGATCAAATGTGTGGGAACAAAAACTGCTATTATTTGAAGGCTGTGGAAACTGAAGAAATTAATAAGGAACATCACATGGGAAGATGGAACTGGGAGGAATAACTTTGGGAACAGCACAGTCTTGGGAGTGCTCATGGAGTAGCGGATGCAAGAAGGCAAATGAGAGGAAGGGAGCAAGAGATATTGGCTGCGACCCAGGGAAGCGTGCATTAATAGTGTGCTTCCCTCATCTTGCTCCTCCATTCAACAGCTCCTTTATACTATTTCACAGGCTGCTCCGGGAACGGAAAAAGCAGCTTGCAATGTGGCACAGAGCAGGAGGGAATGTTCCTCAGGAAAAAGAGAAAGGCTTCCTGTAAATGTGCAAGTTCCTGTGAGCGTTTCTGACCCTTCTCCAGTCTGGAAGAGAACCGTAGAAGAAAGCCTAAGGCAAGGAAGAGGAGCTGGAAGCTGATATAGACAAGCTAAATGAGCAGGGCAATAATTCTTCCACTCACCCCTGGCCACCCCATCATGTACAGGAAAAGGAAAGTGGAAATTCAAACACTAAGGAATATTATTCCATGAATACACCTGAGTGTTAATTTCCACAAGTTTGTTTTCCATCAGCACGATAATGTCATGGCAGGTTTATTTCACATTTTAAAAAATTTCCCATGATCTCAGGGGAGCTATTTGCAAACTCCTGCTATACGTGAACACTCTTTTACAAAGACAGGGTATCTGGAAAGAAAACTGGCAAGAAAACGTTAAAGCTCCCCCCCCCCAAGCAGGATGCTTATTAAGGTGAAAAGATTGCATCCAATAAATAAAGATGTAGGACCAAACAAAATCCATTGCTAAACTGGGGGCGAGTCTACAGTTTAGCTTCCTGTAGCCTTTTGCTTCACACCAGACACAGGGAAAAGTTCATCCTTCTTGCTAAGATTGCCTTCCTGAAGATACAGGAAACATAATGTGTCTGTTGCAGCAAGATTCCCATACCCATAATTTTTCAGATTAAAATTTATTTTGCTATAGATTAGCAGGTTCAAATAGCCATCTCCCTGCCAGTGCTTATCAAAACTTTTGAAATACATAATTTTATTATTTTTACAGGACATTTAGTTATCAGAACCTGTATCTTTTAAGAGCCTTATGGGAATGTATATAATCCCCTTTTAAAGCCATATTAACCAATCGTCATCTCTGTACCCTATGCCAATGAATTATATGCTATATATGCTATGTGGGAATCTATCCTGTTCTGTTTATAAAGCATGAGGGGCTAAAAAGTTTCAATTACATTGATCATAAGATGCCTAGGGGGAAAATTTTTACTTTGAAAGGCAGCATGTCTGTTTTTAAATATAATAAAAATACAGAATAAGTTTCCTTATTACATCCATTCCATGATTTTAATGAGTTGTGAACAGAAAACTTTGCATTCCCTGCAACACCTGTAAGTCTAATGCTGAATAAATAACTATCTCAAAAGGAAAATCATACTAAACAAGGTCTGAGCTGTGAAGGGTTTCTTTACAAAGCAAAATCAGGTGAAAAATATTACCTTTGGAAAACACATCATGTCTAATCTAATCTGTTCACCTGTTTTAGCAGTCTTCCTACTGGCTCTGTCAAAAGTAGTTGTCCCATAAAGTTAATGGAGCTTTTCAAGAATGGCATCTTTGGTATGTCTGCATTAGCAGAGACTGCTTTTAGGGTCATCTGGTATTATCATAATCAATTAAGATGACCAGGAGCACACAGCAATGCTCACTGATATATTTAATGTATCAGTGCACAAAAATGCAACTCCCCAAAATCTTGATTTGCCTCAATGGGGGGGGGGTGCAACCAGAGAGAAATCCTTATGACATCGTCAAAGGAAGAGAATAAGGAAAGCACACAGCTCCGATTCCCTCTGCCCTGTTAGAAGTGGGGGACGGGCGGGTTGAGCATAGTTTTTGGTAAAGTTATGAAAGGAAGTTGTGATAAGACATCTGTGATCCGTGCCAAAGCATGTTTACTCAGAAGCCAGTCCCGTTGAATTTAATGCTCCTGCAGTGTAAGTTTGCATATCAAGCTAAATTTAAGAATAATGTATTCAGTTCTGGGAACCAGAGCTTAAGAAGATGCAAAGGATTCAGACCAGAGCTACAAATAACAGTGATGAATCAGATAAATCTTCTGGAAATGATAGGGTAACTGAAAACGCTTTTTTCTAAAGAAAAACAGTAGAGAAACAGGGTGTGCAAAAATAAACAACAATAATAATACTCTCACCCTCTACCCACTGAAACCCGTGTGACAGAATGCTTTTAAACTTCCTAGTTATAAGTGTATGCTGGCAATAATGCTTTGAGGATTTGAGGAGGCATCACCTTTGCTGAAGGTTTCCAAGACTTTGTCAGCCAAGCTTTTCTGTAGGATATCCCGTCTTAAGGCAGCGCATTGCTTTATTTGGCTCCCTTCCATCACTACGATTTATTGAAGCTCAGAAACTGCTGATCCCAATGATTAACTGGTACAATCTAATCTTTTGGCTTTTGTTTTGAAAGTTTATCCACCACAACCTTTTTTTTTTTACTAAAAGATGTCTAAACAAGTCTATCTAAATGAAAGCTAAGGTTGTACAAACTGCCCTTGGTACATCTCTTTCTTAAAAATAAATAAAATGGCCATCAGTCTAGTGTTTTCTTGCTACAGCAGCAATAAATCATGATGCTTCGATACGTCTTCTGGTGTAGTTTGTCCACCATTGGTCCCCACTGCGCACTCAGCTCTCACCTGTGGCTCCTAGAAGCTGTCAGCATCCAACAGTGGCTATGCTTTGGGAAACAGCTTCAAGTGGACGGCGAAACCAGCTGTGGGTAGGCAATGGAGTCAGCCCAGGACCCTCATACACACTGCTCAGGCTTGCACACTTTGGTAACAAAAAACAGCATTTTGACTTTAATCCCAGAAGCGCACTCCATTGTCTCTTGAGACAGATGGATGCCAACAATACCCCTTAAATATTGTAAAATGATACAAGATTAAAGTGCACATTAGGCAACTTTATTTTATCCTCGTAATCTTCCTCCAAACATACTTTTTAAAAACATCTCCTCTTTCTGCTCTTTTAGCAGTCGGATTCACACCACTCCTACATTACAGAAATGCCTTCAAAGCTAGACATTCTTTAGACGAGCATTATGCCAATTTTCCTCTGATACTTACCCCCTTTGTCAATACTGCATGCAATCCGCTATCATAACACCAGAGAGGAATGAAGGGGAATATGATGGGGAAACTGTTTAAACAATTATGACTCACTACCTGTCTTATGGCAGCAACATTTGTTGATATATGGATGATGTATAGTAATATTTTTATATAAAAAATGGCACATTTCAATACTCTATAAAGGGATGTCCAACCAGTAGATCATTGTCTGCTGGTAGATCCCCGGCTGATCCTGGTAGATCACGGGGGCCTGGGCGAAGGCCTCTTATACACCTGCTGGGATTGACAAGGCATCTCACCCTCACCTGAATCTCATAACTCTCCTGACAGGTGATTTGGTCTGCAGCCACAGTGTGGAAATAAAGGATGAGATTGCCCACCAGATATCAGGCACTCTACTATTCAAATTAGGCCCCAGTGTTTTTGTTACAATCCCCTTCTCAATTAAGTAATCAGTTTTAATCTAGAATTTAAATTCTCAAAACTTTCTTATTTGTTACGGCGAGCAAGTAAACTACTGCTCTCACTTCATTACAAACAGTATTTCTACCTGCAACACACTTGAGCAAACCTGCTCCTCTTCCTTTTTGTTGCCATTTGCAACTGTAGCTGCATCTAATTAGTTATCATTTAACTCTTGGGGACAGTAATTAGCATCACACATCATATGCATGGAAGTTGCCGAACCAATTAACCAACTAGAACAGGGGTAGGCAACCTAAGGCCCGGGGACCGAATGTGGCCCAATCACCTTCTCAATCTGGCCCGCAGACGGTCCAGGAATCAGCGTGTTTTTACATGAGTAGAACATGTGCTTTTATTTAAAATGCATCTCTGGGTTACTTGTGGGGCATAGGAATTGGTTCATATTTTTTTCAAAAAATGTAGCAACCTGGCACTGAAGGGGATATTATCCCAACATTATTTACCCCAAACTAATTTAACTACACAGGCAGTGATCTGGATCAATCAAAGATCAAATCAATGTTATTTAAACTCCATAAAACCAAGATTTTGTTTTAAGTGTGCTTAAGCGTATAGAATTCTAATCTGCATCTTCATTTAGACATTTCATGATAATAGACAATGTTTTCACTTCTATAATTTGCTATACTGTAATGATTTCAGATTTTTAAAATATACAGCAATAATTCTAAGGAAACAACAAATAAAGACAAATTCAGTATGAACTAAAACATCTGGAGGCAAGCTATAAGTAAAGCAACAATTTCTTATTTTGTTGTACAAACTCAGCGGCAAAAAAAAAAAAAAACCAACATAGCTATCAAGTTATTAAATTTAAAAACCTCATCAAAACAAATAATCTGGCTGTGGCCGAAAAGTCCACAGAGCTCTACTGTGTACATGAAACTTTGGCCAAGCAACAGCCAACCCATTCACTACAAAGGCCAATAACATTCCAGCTGCACGATTCCATGGTGCATGCAAAGAATTTCCTAGTGCTGAGGTGGAAGGAACAAGCCCATAAAGTTACTCAGGACACATTCGTGTTTTCCCAACTACAGAGATGCTGAATTATGGACATCTATTCTCTTCTAGGATTCCCCCCCTCCAAAAAAAAAAAAGCACAACTTACCTGTTTCAACTCTTAGTCACTACTCAGAGCATGGGTAGGCAAACTAAGGCCCGGGAGCCGGAGCCGGCCCAATCACCTTCCAAATCCGGCCTGCGGACGGTCCGGAAATCAGCGTGTTTTTACATGAGTAGTATGTGTGCTTTTATTTAAAATTTATCTCTGGGTTATTTGTGGGGCCTGCCTGGTGTTTTTATATGAGTAGAATGTGTGCTTTTATTTAAAATGCATCTCTGGGTTATTTGTGGGACACAGGAAATCGTTCTTTTTTTCTTTCTTTTTTTCAAAATATAGTCCAGCCCCCCACAAGGTCTGAGGGACAGTGGACCAGCCCCCTACTGAAAAAGTTTGCTGACCCATGACTCAGAGTATAACCATTCCACAACATCAGGACCAGCTAAACCCCAGGGACTTACTTCTATAGGTACTAAAACAAACTGATGCTAATACTAATAAATTCAAAAGGTTTCTTCAGCTCTTCGTATGGCCAATATCTAAAGACCTGACTCTAGAAAAACAACACCAGAAACTAAGAATCTGACACTTTCCCCACATTTTCGCAGATTCTTCTATTTTATTAGATATTTTTAACACTAAGAAATATGATTTTGGAGGGGGGAGCCCAACATTGAGGATATGTCTGATTTTCCCCTGCATGTGCTAGTTTATTGTTTCTGCACGTGACTCGAGTTTTTAAAAAATTGTAAGTAGGAAGCATGAATGAGTGTGTGTGTATGTGGGGTGTTTGTTTGTGAGGGAGACTTCCAGCTAAGTGGCAGGATGCAGACTACCAGGAAGAGATAACTAAGGCAATAGTGAGCACTTCTAATATGTAAGCAAGTTTGGCAGGACTCAATACTGTACTGCAGTCGGGAAATTAGATAACAAAAGGTTGGCAATGTGTATTTTGCTCTTGAAGAGAACAGATTATATCAGATAAGTGAACAGCCAAATACTCACATCATGCCTTTCCTAACAATAACATAAACAGGAACACCTAGCAGTGATAAAAAATGGTAATATTTTGGTTGGAAGAAAACGTTACTTTGAACATTTGTCCACTAAAATTGCTTTCTTTGTTTGTTTGCTTATGCAAACTTATAAAACTAGCATTCCCCTTTACAAAAAAAACTTCCTGCATAATGTACAGATGAACTTAACACAGTTGCTTACACAATGCCTGAGTGTTTAAGGACATGATCTATTCTTCTTCTCCTATTCACCTGAAAACTGACAAAGCATTCCAAATGGCAAAGTTGTGGGTAAAATTGTCTTCAGGTAAGAAAATCCCACACTTCTTGGATGACAGCTGAAAGGAAAGAAAGTGAGATATTTTTTTTAACCTGGAGTAGACTTTAGGTTTTGAGGCATGTATTTTTCTGCACTTCTCTGTTAAAATCTATGAGGCTTTTTGTGGTTGTGCCTAGTTTTAGATTGTGTGTTAGTTAGCTAAAAAGTGCAAATTTGTTAACCATAGCGCTGATTAATTATACAATCCCACATACACCTGTCAGCATGTCAACCAAAGAGGATAAACACAATATATTTCATGGCTCATCAACTATTCAATGTGGCATTTGACTTCAAATGTGATTTTCTCAGGGGTCTAGACTCAAGGCTACACAGTGGCGTGGCGTGGGGGTGCAGGGGGGGCTGTCTGCACCGGGCGCAACATCTGGGGGGGCGCTCGCACTCGCAGCTCTCTGCCCCTACCTGGCTCGCTCACTCTCTCTCACTGCAATGCTGGCTGTGCGAATCCGATCCGAGCCGCCGGGTCGCCGCCCACTGTGGAGGGGGAGGGTGCCAGGCGTGCAGTGCCGTGCTAAAATCCATGGGTTAGGGGGCGCAAATTATTTGCCTTGCCCCGGGTGCTGACAACCCACGCTACGCCACTTAGGCTACAGGTATCCTGAATTTGGCTTGACAATCCTTGTGACACTGGCAAAATAAGACCTACCGTAATTCAGCATACATTACTGTGAAAGCTTCCTCATTATTCAGTATTCTATCTAGGTAAGTTATGAAAGAACCGCATGGCCAGGATGATTAGTCAGGCATAGGCAAACTCCGGCCCTCCAGATGTTTGGGACTACAATGCCCATCATCCCTAGCTAACAGGATCAGTGGTCAGGGATGATTGGAATTGTTGTCCAAAACATCTGGAGGGCCGGAGTTTGCTTATGCCTGGATTAGGTTCATACAACCTGAAGGGTCATGCTAGCCTGAGAAGGAACTAAATCGTTTGTCTTTTCCACATGCATCTTCCATACCCAGAAAGCAGTAAGAACAGACCATTAGTTACATTGATCCAAAGTTCTGATTCCATTCATAATCCCTGAATTGTTTTGCAAGACATCACCAGACTGAAACTGACTTTTTCTTATCAACGCATAATACATAATTGCATAAAATGCATTTTCAGGGACACGGTATTATCACTTATAAGGCAGAAAGTCTTCCGTTTGATAAAGTCCAATCACTCCCACCCCAAGTAATTGGTTTGTTGAAGATGCATGCTTACGTCAAACTGCCTTTTGGTGTCTGTAGCTTGCTTTTTATTCAACAATGTGGGAGGATTAAATGTTAGTTATTATTATTACATTTAGCACCTCCAAATGTGTGGGGACATGTGAAACTCCCTGATTTTATGCATGGAAATGTTGCATAGTTGCAAATGTTTGCTATTCTGCATAATTCATGCCTGGATGATGTACAACATTTGCAAAAATGTATCAGATTTCATGTTGCTAATACTATACATAAATACAAGGGAATGTTTAAAAAATTAAATTGAAATAGTATTTAAATTGAAATTAAAGGGGTGGGATTAAATGCAGGTGCAATGACACTCTGATAGTATATGGTCCTGAATACCATTAAGTGCACATGTCAGACTACAGCTCCAGTCCTCCTCACATGCTTTCTTTACTGAATTCCACACAGCATCCAACGGCTGGCACTGCAACATTCTTCTGTTTGTACAAGATCTGAAAATCCCTCATCTAAAGTGGCTCTTCAAAATTTATAAAAGGCTTTATATTAGTGTAAGTGGACAAAGAACATGAAAGCAATAAAATCTGAATTGACAATAAGGATTAGCAATTGCTCTGCATTTGCAAAATTCCTTCTATCTGAAACCTATCAATGCATGTGCTGGCCTTAACCATCATTTCTGGCTGAATAGGTTTTGTAGTTCCAGTCTTTTCAGACTGTATATTTAGTTTCTTTAACAGCTAATTGATTTAAATACTTGACTAACAGCCCAATCCTTAACTGTGCCAGCACATAACCACTCTAGTATGGGAATTTATTAAATAGATGGAATAAGTTCAGAGGGGACATCTGTTCTATGGCATTTTGTTAGGGATGCCAGCTCTTGGAGGGAAAATGCTAATACAGTGGAACAGTCAAGAGTCTAGCTTGAAACAAGAGGGCCATTTATTTAATTAATTAACAATGAATTAAGAAAACCACCCTTCGTCACTAAGTAACCACAGGGTGGTTTCCCACATAGTAACTAAAACCAAAATAAAATAAAATAAACCATACAATCCCCATGAAATAAAGTTCAGCATAAGACCATTTCAAGTAAACAGCAGCAGATCAAACTGAGGCCCTAAGACCCACAACAGAATAGCTTAGATTCCTACAAAGACCTGAGGAAAAAGGTACGTTTTCACCAGGTGTTAGAGGCTTGATCATGTTGTAGCCACCCACATCTCAAGGGGCCTACAGGAGGAGTGGATTCCACAGCAACAGGATGAATGTGTAACTAAGCATGCCACCTAACCAACAAGCCAGTTCTTCAAGGCCCCCAGTCGTGCTGACTGGGATTCTAGGATAAAAAGGCAACTATTTCAGCTTTCAAAAGATCAGCACAGTGTACAACTCCATAGACACCTTCCACAAATCCAGACGCAGAGTCAGTGCGGTGTACTTGGGCTCAAATCGGGGAGACCAGGATTTGAATGTCTACTTAGCCAGGAAGCTCACTGGGTGACATTGGGGAAGTCACCGTCTATTTCACAGGGTTGTTGTAAGGCTAAAATTGGTAGGGCTGTAATCGTGCATTACCTTGAGGAAAGATGTCATGGCCTTCCCAGAGGACTTGATGAGAACCACAAGATGGGGGAAGAATCATAGAGTTGTAAAATTGTAGAGTTAGAAGATCCAACCCCCTGCACTGCAGAAATCTCAATTGAAGCATCCATGTCAGGTGGCCATCCAACCTCTGCTTAAAAACCTCCAATGAAGAGGAGCCCACAACCTCCCAAGGGAGTCCATTCCACTGTTGAACAGCTCTTATTGTCAGAAAGTTCTTCCTGATGTTTAATCAGAATCATCTTTTTTGGAACTTGAATCCACTGGTTTGGATTCCAAAACCAGCTTGCTCCATACTTCCAAGTGACAGCCCTTTAGATATTTGAAGATGGCTGTCATATCTCCTCCCAGTCTTCCCTTTTCCAGGCCAAACATACCCAACTCCCTCAACCATTCTTCATAAGGATTGGTTTGCAGACCACTGATCATCTTGGTCACCTTCCTCTGCACACATTCCAGCTTGTCAATATTTTACTGATAATTTTTCCAGGAATAAAGAAATTAGAGTACTTCAGTGTGTGGTAAGTAATTTTTCATTTAATATATGTTACTTCTGAAACAACATGCCTCAATTAGGTGTAAAAACAGGAACTGAAACACCTAATCTTATTATATCTTTTATTTAGAACAATGAGGTTGCACTTAGCTAATCCTTTCAGTCAAAACTTCTAGTGTTATATAAACATTTATTTGTTAATCTGTTTCATAAAATTTATATACTGCTTGATTTTAGAAAAAAAAACTTCAAATCAGTTTACAAAAAGGATAAAATAATACAGTTATCATTTTAAAAAATCTAATATGCACAATTTAAAGCGTACAGAAAGTTAAAACAAATTAAAACTTCTGCAAACTTTCCAAACATCTGGTCAGGCTTGTCTAAATAAGGTGCCAAAACATGAAGTAACCATACTACAGATTCATTTTTGGTCTGGAGAAAAGTGAAATCTACTTTAAGCACCATCTTGAAAGATAAGGAAGTTTAACATTATTAATTAAGTAAATGTTACTACAGCCATGTTCCACCACAACACCTGCCTTTAAAGCACAAACTAACAGTACTGTGGGAAAACTTATTTAGCAGAATTTTAAACCACACAGAAAAAGAATGAGTAACAAGAAACTGCAAATAAAACTAATCCATAGCATGCCTTAATTTGAACCAGGGCTCATGCCAGAAACTGTTCATAGTGCAAAGTCCGAATCCTAAGGCATGGAAAGTAACACTAAAGAATATTCTCTTACCCTCAACACTAACTGATACTGCATCTATTAGCCAACTTCAAATGCTGGACAAAGAGCCCTAATGCATGAATAATCCATGAAACTAGAAACACAGATTTTCACATTATTATAAATAATTATTGATAATAATTAATAATTACATTTTTATCAGACCTTTTCCTCTAAGGGGTACCATTATCTCTCTCTTCCGCCCCCCACATTTTTGAGGTAGGTCATCTAGGCATAGCTGTCAACCTTCCCTTTTATTGCGGGAAATTCCCTTATTCCAGCGCTTTTCCCCACTGCTTCCCGCTGCTATCCCGGATTGTTACAAATCCTGTAGACTGTCCCCAGGACAGGTGAGACTGCTGATCCCTTATTTTCAAATCTGAAAGTTGAAAGCTATGCATCTAGGGAGCTTCATGGCTGAATGAGAATTTGAATCCAAGTCTCCTGCGTCCCGGTCTAACACTCGGACCACTGCACCACACTAAATCTCAATTTTAGGGGTACACAGATATCAACCATCCAAATCACACAGTCTTAAATCCCACTGATTTCAGTGGAAGAGCTTTAAGCAAATTCTTAGTTTTCCAGTTAGAAACAATCAGGATTAAAAGTTGCTTAATTGTAACTGGAGCCTGCCCATCATGTTTAGATAGTACTTGTAAAAAAATGTAATGTACAAAGCAGCCTGAGCAACAGCAACACAGAGAATTGGGATGAGGGTAGACGACTGTGACATTCAGACAGCTTCCGGAACCTTTCATTTTAGAAACTATATACTAGGGTTGAAAGTATGTCTGCTCAAAAGTAATTATTGTTTTTGATAGCCCTTACTCCCCAGTATGCGTGTACATATAGGATTTCAGCCTCAGGCATCATTCATTAAACACACTTGCTAGGAAGAAAGCTCAGTTGAACACAGCAAGATTTACTTCTGGGTAAACATGCATAGGATTGCTGTGTAAGACTCGGAAGAACCATTCTGTGATCCTTCACACTACAGAGCCAACAAGACAGGGATTTAAAACAGGAAGAGATGCACTTTAATTGCAGGAACTCAAACCAAATCAAAGAAACAGAACCCCTTTCTCAGGCACACTAAAGTGGAACCAAAGTGTTTCAAATTAGCAAAGCGGGCAGTGCGTTTCATCGCAGGGCAATAAGAAACATATTTTGAAGCAATCCTGTTGCCGAACTAATGGTAATTAGGTGCATTTCCCAAGTGGTGGCTGTAGACTCTTATAAGTGGTTTATTATCCCTTTGATATGTGTGATTAAGTCCAATTAACGTCAACAGGGACTTAGGCACATACATTAAGGATAAAACAGCCCCGTAAAGATAACTGTCAATGGGGCCCCTATTGCCAAGACAATTAGCAGACAAGTGCTTCAAACAGAGGCCACAGCTGTGGGAGAGAACAGAGTTGAGAAACATGTCATAGACATTTGTCAGGGAAAACTGACAAGAGCAAAGCTCGCCATGTCAGTGGGATTTAATCTCACATATCAAAGAGAGGCCACGAGAGAGGATGTTCCATACAGCTCAAAGTATATAGTTAACAGAAAATGTCACAGCTAGCTGTGGACATTTTAAAAACAGTGTGGCAGCATGGCAGGCCCATCCATATACAGGATATCAGAAACGTTATTTATGAGGATGAAAAGCTTGAAATCTGTAATAAAACGACCACTTCAATGAGTTAATGGCTATAAGTACACTGCCTTTTTTTACAATGAGAACCTGTTTATATTACTGGTTGCTTCCAGATGACCTGTTTAGAGAGCATTCATCCTCATTTGTTTGCACAAATTTCGTGAAGTTCGCAGGCATCAGCTACTTAGCAGCCATTCATTTTGATTGGTTTGTGGGGAGGTTATACAACTTGAGTCAAGGTATTGCAAACTTCCCGGTGCATTTTCCTGTCATTGGGGAAATGTAGGTTTGTTACCTTCCAGCAAAAAATGGGCAGAACAGTCTTGTGAGTGAACAAGTGTGAGATGGAGTGGAACTGGACTGATTAATCCATAACTAAAATGTAGAAAACATTGTACACTGAAGATTTGAAATACAGAAATATAAGGAGACTATATATTGTTGTATTTTAACTTTTTAACAGCTTTTTAGTTTAAAGCATGCACACAACACTCACATTTCTAGATGTATGGTTGAAATAAAAATATTAAAATATAAAATATAAACATTTTAATGAGAAAGCATGGCTTTAATATCCCTCTCTTAAGGAGACCTACTGTAAGAAAAACTAGAAATTGTTTTAGTCAAATCATAACATGCCAGGTAGGATCATAGTTACACTACATTTCCAGTGACAGATGTCAGAAACAAGGACAAACAAGTATGTAGTTCAATGGAAATATATTGAACAGATCTAAGAACAATAAAAAATATTTCAGGTGTAAAATGTTTGCTGGGGGGGGCACTCTGGCTTTTCATGTGGGTTAATCTTTGGTGCAAACATACACCAAATTAGAAAGGAAAAAGAGGCAGCTCAGGAAAAGTAAACATTTAAGAATGATCAATCTCTAGCCAAATGGAACACATTTTAGTATATGTGAATAAACGGAACAAGCTGCCCCAAAAAATCATCTCAGTGTAGTATAACACATCCATAAACATACTGAACTGCTTTGTTTTACCTTGTCACAACTCCCTTTTATGCTAGACAAAATGCATTCTGTCCAACTGTCTAAATTTACACTTGATTTGTAATAATATTGGAATTTTAATTTTTCTGACATTCTTCAATCTATAATCTGAACTGGCACTTAACTATCTGAATCCTGGTGAAAATACAGTAGGTTTGCCTTGCTTACTGTGTGTTTGATCACATCTACCAGGCACTCTTACTGGGAGGAAATCTGGCATTGCATTGCCACTAGAGATGTATAGGTGTGGTTCTCTTTCAGCAGTTATCCTAGGTCTTCCACCCTTTAAAAAGAATATTTTGGGGGAATTCTGCAATAAGACATTAGCCATCATGCCAAAATCTGCTTCTCAATAAACATCCTTTTCATTTTCTGTCTTAATCCCCATCTTGGTGACTGAACGTCATATGATTACGCAACCCATTTGTGGGGTTGTGTAATCAGTCGTGTCATGTATATACAAGAAAAATTAATTAAAACCACAACCATCATGAGTTGAGGACAAAGCTGCAGATGGCAAGGGAGATAGCAAGGTCATGACATACTCTGGCCAGTCATCAGTTGCAACATTCCTTGTGTGCGAATTACACCCACCCATGTTTTGAAGGACAGTCAACCAACGCAGGGAATGTGCTACTCCTCAAAGATTTTCTGACGTTAATAGTGCAGGAAATACACATCAGACATGCATTACGTGTGATTCAAATCAACAGGGACTCATTTAAAACCCAACCATGCTATTAGGCACTTCCAGTAGGAGTAATAAGGGTACCATCACACCCCCCTTTAAAATTACACTTTTTCTTCATATTCAATACACCATATTACTTCCAGCAATTGTGGGTAAGGGAAATTCAACAATGCTGAAAATGATGTACTGCAGCTATGAGGTGATCAGCATCTCTGCACCAAGACTAATTTCAGTAGTACTTGCAAGTCTAAGCACACTTACCAGAAAGTAGGTCCAACTGAATTCAGTAAACCTGCCTAGGATTGCTCAAGATAGCTATGAATCTGTTGTTGAATACTCCAATTACCTTTCACTCAATAACATAATTGATTGTGATTTTGTGTGTTTGTTAACTACTGCAGATGGACCCTATCTGGTTTTTTTAAAAGGAAAGCAAGATGCAAACTATTATTTGCTTTCCACCACCCCTCCACTCTTAAAACTATCCCGAAATTCCACTCTGTGATTTATTGTACCTGAAAAAGTCACAGATTTTTCTGGGCTTGGACTACTTTCAGTCTCTGAAAGCCCAGCCCTGGTTTTTGGCAGGCCTCCCTGCAATGTTGTCCTCTCCTGTTATGTCACTGGGTTGCTACCTCCACTGTATCTGGTGCATTCAGTCTATCATGGCGAAGAGTAGGCTTGTCAAAAGCTTGACCAGTTCAAGCACATAATATATTACATTTACGTGCTTATTGATGCTCTTAAGGGACAATGAACGTGCTCAGCAGCATTCTAAGTGAAAGGAATACCACCAACTCTGGGATGAAGGGAAAGGAGCAGGGATTGCATAAGGGCTCGAAGGTGGGCCATTTGGAGGGTTTTCAAAGGAAAAGGAAATTAGATTCTATTGTGCTCCCAATGATGTCAGCAGCCGCATAACAGGGTTTTCAAATTTCAGAACTGGGCTCCAACAACCTATTTACCATTTTAATTCTTTTTGAAAATAACTTGTTTCCAAATCAAACCAGGGAGAATTCATGCATCACTGCTACTCTAATCGCTTGCTTGGCTTCCTCATGAGCATCCTCTCAATCCACATGGAGAGTTTTCACAACAGTACCCATCACCAGAAACATCCAACCATGCTGCAGAACTCTCCACAATCAGGATCATGAATGTTATCTGCATATGAAGTATGTGGAGAAAGGGACATGTAGATCAGCTTTTCAGCTGTGGTCTCAACCACTGAGCCTCTTGGGCTTGCCAATCGGAAGGTTGGTGGTTTGAATCCCCACGACGGGGTGAGCTCTCATTGCTCTGTCCCAGCTCCTGCCAACATAGCAGTTTGAAAGCACGCCAGTACAAGTAGATGAATAGGTACCACTGTGGCGGGAAGGTAAACGGTGTTTCCATGCACTCTGGCACTCGTCACGGTGTTCCGTTGCACCAGAAGCAGTTTAGTCATGGTGGCCACATGACCCGGAAAGCTGTCTGTGGACAAACGGCGGCTCCTTTGGCCTGAAAGCGAGATGAGCGCCGCAACCCCATAGTCACCTTCGACTGGACTTAACCATCCAGGGTCCTTTACCTTTACCTTTTAAATGTGCATCTCTCATTTGTTAAGAACGAACATAATTTTCAGCATTTGTGTACAGATTTCGAAACTAAGCATACATGGAAAGACAGGTATCCCTCAGCTAGCAAGCTGAGGTTTTCTGTTTAGATTTTTAAAAAGGAAGATAAAAACAAATCTTCACAACACACACACACACACACACCCTAAGTAATTTTACATCCAGGACATCTTCCCGGAGTGGTGCTTTAGACAGCCATGTTCATTAATTTAGTTGTGAAGCACAGTTAACTTTTCTGTCCTTCCCTGACCATCACCACTGCTCTACATTCCTAATATGCTCGAGAAAAATAAATACTCTGAGCATGTGCAGCTTCACATCATAGCACCATCACAAATATAGGAATAAAACGGAGTTTGCTTCTGCTGCCCAGATTCTAAACACATTTACTTGAGAATAATCATCATTTTGTTGCAGAAAAGGTTATGTTTTTGAAGTAGAAATAATAAAATTATCACCCACAATCATGTACACGCATGGCCAGCCATGTTTTAAAAATAGAAATAAAAGATGCCACAGTGACCAGCAGCAGCCTACAACTTTCTGAGTAGTCATTTGGGGCCCCTTAAACTGTCGAGTGCTGGACGTCAGCACCCAGGCTATACCACTGAATCCAAAATATGAAAATGAGAGCACAAGTGCAAGGCTCTTCTTTGTATGTGTCTTTTAACAAAATAAATAAAGGGTTATCTTTGGGTATGTAGTCAAAGTTCAATACAAGGCTGTCTCCACTTCCACTGCTGTTTTCCCACAAATTAGAAAAGCTTCTTGGCTTTTCCTTTTACAATATTTTGAAGGGAAAACACAATTCATTAAAGTCTAGGTCTCAGTCATTGGCTCGTTAACAGGTGCCTTCCGGCTTCTGGATGGAAATGATGGTACTGTATTTTCCTTGTATTTTCCTTAGAAGAAAGAGTTCACTCAATCCTTGCAACCACTGTCAACACTTCACATATGATTCTCACTCTGAATGGGTTGCTCTTTTATTTGCATGTTAAGTTTCATTAACATGTTAAAATGTTTCTTTTTCATTGCATAATTTATCAATAAAATATGTTTATGTTTTGCAAGTGAGTTCTTTCCAAATTGCTTCCACCACCTTAAAGTCTTATTTCTTAGAAATGGTCTCTAGTGTAGAAACCCTATTGGCATGTTGTTGGAAGCAGAAAGTGAATGTCTTTGGGTACAATAAATGTCTTTCTCGGCCCTATTGTGCTCCATAAGTGCTATTCAGAAAGGGCAAGCCATTTATGGTGCCAACCAACTTGTTAACAGTGACTCAGCTTTTTACAGTCGAAACTTTTTCTTGCCTTCCACTGCCTCTTTAAGATTTTGATACATGCAATAGAAGTTAAAGACAGCCCTTTAACATTATATGTTCAGTGCAGGAATGAGAAATTTCAATTATGGCAAAAAAGGCTTTACATTCTTCTGCTTTCCATATCCAGAGTCCTGATGACTGATTAATTAGTCTGACAGCAAAGAAAGCCCACCAACTGCCATCAAATGACCAAGAATTTATCTGAAGGGTGACATCACCCTGTTGTGTCATTAAGCATGAATGTTGGTTGCTAAATGGCGTGAGAAATATATTCTGCTAACCTCCTGTTTACTGCGCTACAGAACAAGGCCAAGCACAAAATCCAAAAATGGTATCCACCTCAGAACAGATTTACAACATAACCAAGCAGAACACATCATATGCTAATACGTCAAACAGCAGCTTTTTTCTTTTCAAATGTCACCTGTTATTCTGGAAATCTTTTGCCTACAGTATAACATTTTCAACTTTAGGGTTTGGTTTTTTTATCTTCAGAAGCTAGCAGGTGGGATAGTATCATCCAGCCATACTGCTCTTTTGCATCTACAGTGGTACCTCGGGTTAAGTACTTAATTTGAACCGGAGGGCCGTTCTTAACCTGAAACTGTTCTTAACCTGAAGCGCCACTTTTGCTAATGGGGCCTCCTGCTGCCGCAGCGCCGCTGGAGCACGATTTCTGTTCTCATCCTGAAGCAAAGTTCTTAACCTGAAACACTATTTCTGGTTAGCAGAGTCTGTAACCTGAAGCGTATGTAACCCGAGGAACCACTGTATTTCATCGCTTAAAGCTGCAATTCTGTATCCACTGAACTCAGTTCTGAATTCACATGCACAGGATTGTGCTCTAATATTTGCTGTCATGCATTTCCAACTTGTAAGGCTTTCTGTATCACCAAAGCATATTTCCTTGAAAATACTACCATTTCCATTCTTCGTTCATAAAAATGAGATTATGAAAACTCTTCTGATGGCTTCTGCTTCTAAAACGTCATTTTTGCAAACCTCCACAGACTTTCACAGAACTAAAGGTTTTACCCGGATTGAAACAAGCCTATCAACTTTTTTATTCTTGATTTGGCGTGCATATTTCCAGACATAAATCAGTTTTTTTTTTGGACTGGCCTATTCTGCCAAAGATGGAGGAAACTGAAGCTAGCAAGATGAAAGCTATACATATTTACAGTGTACAGGAAGTGTAGTCACCTAATACAGGATGTTGTCATGCACATATATTACACACATACACAGAAGAAAGCATTTTGTGGAAGTAAACAGTAGACAAAAGGAAAATAATTCATAATAACTTCACCCAAAAAAGTTCACTTCATTCAATGAAAAAGGAAGGGGACAGCACTGAGGAAATCTCTATTTTCCCCTCATATTCACATTGCTGGCTGAATTATTGTACAGGTTTTAGGCATTCTAATATCTCAAACACCTTGGTTAGGGCTTGTGATTTTTTTCTGAAGTGAGCTAAACCATGAGGTCAGGTTCAGCTGACACAATAAGCCAAATCACAGTTTAGTTCAGCTCAGTGCAGCAGCAAAACAACGAGGGAGAAACTAAGCACCTGCAGTCTTCCTTTACATTTGCTTATTCATACTAAGAAGCCACAGTTTGGTGTAGAATTATCTGTGAGCCAGGACACTCTGCTCCAATAAGTTTTCTTTGCAGGCTTGCAGTTACTATTGAATAGAGTTGCCATACATCTGGATCTTGCCGGACATAACCAGAATACTGCAAATGGCAGCAGTGTCCGGGTGATTTCCCCCCTAAAAATTGGTCAAGAAAAGCTCAACAACATTGCCAAAAACTTCACCATTTGAAATATGGCAACCCTACTACTAAAGTACCCTGATGCTGTAGTGTTTATGCTAGCTCTCTCGCACCAAGTCTTCTATGTTCCCTTCACATCCTTCTGTTCCTGACTACCAAACTTACATGCACACCAGAGGGCTTGAAATCAGTAGTTCATTCCAACTGGTGTTGCAACAACTACTTGTAAAACAAAGGGTGCAATCCAAACACCCTTGTCTGAGGAGTAAGTCCCATTAAACTCAACAGGACTTACTTCTGAGTAGGCATTCACAGAAACAAGCAGAATGTTTATTTTATTTTCATTTTATGGATTCATATACAAGATTTCACATTCCCAGATTAACGGCATCAGTAATATTTCCTCACATTAAGTAGCTTCATTTTCTTTGCTAAACTTTATCACTGGGAGTGCCCATAACTCCATACCTTCTGTACAGCTACTACCTGAAATCCCAGGATAACATAGTTGCCAATTGCAAGTGCTTTACATAAAATCACTGGTTATGATGTAAAATGTTCAACTACTGAAGAGATGTTCCCTTCTAAATACAGTGGTATCTCAGGTTACATATGCTTCAGGTTACATACGCTTCAGGTTACAGATTCCCAGCTAACCCAGAAATAGTACCTCGGGTTAAGAACTTTGCTTCAGGATAAGAACAGAAATCATGCTCCGGCAGCGCAGCAGCAGCGGCAGGCCCCATTAGCTAAAGTGGTGCTTCAGGTGAAGAACAGTTTCAGGTTAAGAACGGACCTCCGGAACGAATTAAGTACTTAACCCGAGGTACCACTGTATTTGAGGAAATTCTTATTACCGTGTATAAACCAACTTTTTCAGCATATTTTTTATGCTGAAAAAGCCCCCCTTGGCTTATACTCAAGTGAGGGTCCCACCCGAATGCATTTCCAGCAGCCCCTCATCAGAGCAAGCTGTTTGCTGCCGCCGCTAGTGCCGCCACCGCTCTGCCAAGTGCGTCTCCAGTGCCTGCCCTTGCGAGCGGCAGAGGCTGTTGGCAGCGGTGGCGCCTTTGGGGCTGCTTGTTCTTCCTCCACCACTGCCACCACCAGCCTCTGGCTCTCGGCAGCACCTAGGTAGGCAGGGGGACGGAGGGGCTGGGGGGGAGAGAGAAGCCCCCTCTGCCGTGTGCACATGCATGCGTGCACACACGCACTCCAGCCCACCAGGAAGTTTGTGATGTGGTGAACCGGCTTATACTCGAGTCAATAAGTTTCCCCAGTTTTTTGTGGTAAAATTAGGTGCCTCCGCTTATATTTGGGTTGGCTTATACTCAAGTATATATGGTACTTCTAAATATCCAGAGAAATTCTGCTCAGCTGACATCTCTCTTTTCAGTGCCAATCAGGTGGAAAGCACCACCCATGGAGTTGGCTCACAGAAACGATTGCATGCACATTCTTCATTTCCATAGGATTGCACCACAGGGAAATAACCATCACATCTAGGAATGCCTGAAGAATGCAATATTTTCAAACTCCTACTTTTTATGTTTTTAATTAAATCACACATTAACGTAGAGATGAAATGGAATGGGATTATGACTTAAAACATACGGAAGTGTCAAAGAGGGGAAATAGAGATTCACCCATCCCCAGTGGATCTCTTGACAAAATGGCAGACATATCCAACATCTCAAAATGTACATTGGACAGAATAATCCAAACTATAAGGAAACCCAAGTGATTTGCTCCAGGATAAATCATGCCGGTTTAATTTCCCACTATTCCAAAACTCCATTCAGGACCAGGGCTACAAGCCTGGCAGAGGGAAAATAAACCTTTAAAATAGAGTTGTGCCAAATAAGCCAACTGCAGAGGAACAGAAAATGAAATATGAAATGAAACCGCAAATGAATGTCAGGATGGATTGAGGCACATCCATATATCCCTATTGCTGCCACAGATGCATGATGTCTGCGGCCGGTGTGGGGAAGACCAAGGAAATGAACACAGGAGATTGATATTGGGTTGAATTAGGCTGCAACTTTATTAATTGCAGGTAAGAGTAGGTTTGGCTAAGGCATTGGGCATGAATTCAGCATCAGGCAGCCCACCTGCTACCAGATAGGAACTTGGTGGGGAGTCACCCCCAACATGGATCGGCTGACACACACATCCCTCACAGGCCACCATTGGGAGAGATGCATTGGCTCATTGGTCCCTGTGTGGACTCCTGGACAGAGTCACCCTCCTGGACCCCTTTAGTGGGGAACCCGCATGATTAAGGATATAGCCCAATGTGTTATCCGCCAAAGTTGTGACAGTTGTTATGAGGCAGGCAGAAGCCTGAAGCCGGCCAATATGCTTTCCAGAGAAAATTCCTCCCTGGCCCTGAACACATAAACCATAGCAAGGTGTCTTACTCCTTGCCTGCTCCCCTGCTGAGCGGGTCCCTAAGCAGTCTGGATAGGTAGGTGGCAAGGTCGCCCTGCTAAATATGCCAGGTGTGGGGCCCCAGTGCCCCTGCCCCAGTTGGCTTGCGGATGAAGCTCGCCCTGGATGGTGGGTCTGGCACGGTCGGGAGGGCAGCACCCAGTGGCCATCCCCTCCCTGGCCATTTGGGAAGTTGATTTCTCCCAGAACCAGCCAGGCCGTGCAGCAAATGCCACTCCCCCAAAGCCCCAGGTGAGCAGATATTCCCAGCCTCTTCCAAGCAAGCACCACTGGCAGAACTAGAAAAAGTACAGAACAAGGTGATATGTCAGCATCCCTTCTCAAAGTACTGTGATTAGAGTGGAATCAATCCCTGATTAGAAGCTAGACCTGTCAGTCACAAAAGAACTCCCCCCGCCCTTTTCCTACCTTGGTGCTTTCCATATAGGGCAAGGCTGGGGAGAAAAGTTTCATTTGGGGCAGAAATGCTGTGTCTGTGGGTTTTTTTTCATGTCCAATGCACCTTGGATCGTTTTGGAGTTTGCTGCTTCAGTTCAGTGTGCCTTAGAGCAGTGTTTCCCAACCGGTGTTCTGCGGCACACTAGTGTGCCGCGAAACGTTGCCTGGTGTGCCGTGGGAGGGAGGCGGGCGAGTCGGGCGGCGAGAGGCGAGAGGATCGGGCGCGGCGGAGGCCAGCCCCGCGCTTGGAGAGGACGCAGCAGCCGTCGCCAAACCCGATCCTCCTCCTCCTGCTCCGCTGCCGGCCGATCCTCTTGGCTCTCGGCCGGGAGGAGCCTGTGGCGACGGGGCGGGCGCTGAAGTTGGCGCGCCTCCTCGGCAGCGCCTTCGTCCTCCTCCTCCTGCCTCTGCTCTCCTCCGGCGGCGGGGGCGCGCCGCCGCCGGATCCGCGCGCAGCCTCTCGCCTCTGCCCCTCGCCGCGCCGGCCCAGCGAGTCAGCCAGCCGAGGGCGGGCGCGCTCTCGCTCCTCGCTCGCTCTATCCGTGGCCGCGCCCGGCGCCAGCCCCGCGGGACGACGCTGCGACGGGCGGCCCTGTGTCGCGAGGGGCGGAGCCCAGGGGAAAGGACCGCCCAGCAGGCGCGGCTGAGGCGCGCATGCGTGGCTGGGGGGGTGCGCGCCCTCTGCTCTCTGCCTCTCTCCCCCTCCCCCCTCTGGACCCCGCGCGCGAGGCTCTCCGGGGGCGGGAAAAGGGTTTCCTTCAGGCGGAAGGTCCCGTGGGAGCTGGGAGGGGGGCAGCCGCTGCTCTGGCTCCCCCCCGCCCCGAACCGGCTCTTCCTTTCGGTTCTGGCGGGGAGCGCACTCTCCCCCCCTTGCGCTCCGCTTTCCCCTCAGAAGAGCCCCCTGCTCCCCGTAATCGAGGGTGATCGTGCCCAGGGGCTCGCCAGATCCCCCTCCGGCCGTCTCTTAGTCCCCACACGATCCCAGGAGCACGACGTGGAAGTGTGTGGACACCTGCAAAGGTCAGGGATGCTTCTCAAACCGCCAAGAGGCAAAGCCAACGTCCCTCTCACCTGGCCCAGGAGTCCCAGATGCGCCAGTTCTCAACAACAAATGCATAGAACAGGGTGTGCAACCCAAGTGAATCACTATTTTAAGCCATTGAGGGGGGGGA
Organism: Podarcis liolepis; assembly: GCF_965112155.1. Lineage (NCBI taxonomy): Eukaryota > Metazoa > Chordata > Lepidosauria > Squamata > Lacertidae > Podarcis > Podarcis liolepis. The sequence continues at coordinate 44,145,582 of NC_139564.1, read as the reverse complement.
GAGATGCAACCCATTCTTAAATCTTTCCTACTGAAAATGACCTAAAAGTGTTACATTTGGACGGATCGCCCCCATAACTAATGTTGCATCATCTCACTATTTGCAGCAAGCATATACATTCTTTTCCACGGTTAACTTTTGTATACCTCAGAGCACCAAAGTTTATTTCCTAATTGCTTACTGATCTGCTGGTGAAGCAAGTTTTCTCTTGACTCCCCTTTGAACCATCAACATATCCTTTCATTACCTTCTATGCTGTTACTATTTTTTATATTTTTTTTACATAAGTAAAAAGTGACCTTTCCCCATCTGGCATGGTGGTGTGCCTCGAGATTTTTTTCATGAAACAAGTGTGCCTTTGCCCAAAAAAGGTCGGGAAACACTGCCTTAGAGAGCTCCCACCTTGGTCAGACAAGCCCCAAATCTTTCTTAAGCAGTCCTCATGCCCAAAGTACAGAAAACACCCTATCTAGTGTGAAACCTCAGAAGCATTGCCCTAGCTTTTCCTAGGCACTACTCAAGGGGGGCAGCTGCCCCCCATCAAGAAAAATCAAGAAAAATACATAGCAAACTGAGGTTCTGCTCCCCCTAACGAAAGGCCTGCCCCCCATAACAAAAATCCTGGCTACGCCCATGCCACTACTACTGAACCTTCTAAATATATGTGCACTTAATTTGGCACATGTTCATTATTCATATTTGATTGCGAAGGATCAAAAATGCAAAATCGCATCTACTTTAATCAGCAAATCCTACCCTTTCTTTGTGTCATGTTCATATCATGGCAAGTACTTGAGGATAAAAGCAGGCACAGCTATCTATGTCCAATGTAGCATGATAGTATATGCAGAATATGGGTATTGAAGTATCTCCATGTTTTCCTGTGCATGGCATAACATTTGCCAAGGCCAATGTGGAAACTTTTAAAAAAGTACTTAACTTAAAAAAAAAATGCATACAGAAATGAAATTTTTGGTGAACACGTCAGCATGATTTTACTGAGAGCATATAGTGGCACCAAGTACTCATTTTTCATTTATACTACCAGATTCGAAAAAACCAACACAATGAACACAGTCACGTTAATGCACTTCATGTGTTTGATTTATTTATTAACTGTCCTGATATCTCTGTGTGCTGTACTACAAGCCCTGACAGTCTCTCTATAAAACTGCCCCTGTCCAAAATTATAGCTCTAATGGGATTTATACAACAGAATGAAGACACTGTCTGTGATAAAATGTGTTACTCTATTCAACAATATGAGCGAGGGACATGTTTTTAAATAATAATAACAATGCTAACAGACCCTCCAAGTGTCTCTATTTTCCAGGGACATCCCTAATTTAGAGAAGTCGTCCCGGTTTCTGATTTGATCCCAGAATGTCCCACTTTTCCTTAGGATGTCCCTATTTTCATTGGATAAATGTGGGAGGGTATGGAGTTATCTGACTCCCTAGCCATCTGAAGGCACTCCTGTATAGGGAAGGGGTTTTTAAAAATGTTTTATTATGTTTTTATATATGTTGGAAGCTGCCCAGAGTATCTAGGGCAACCCAGTAAGATGTGTGGGGTATAAATAGTAAAATTATCATCATGGAATGGGACGTCCCTATTTTCATGGGAGAAATGTTGGAGGGTATGTGTTAATACTTCCTTAAAAGTCATATAGGCATGGTTGTCTCCACTCCCTGAACATGAGACATCAACAAATGTCTATCTCACACACGCTGATGAATCTGCATCCTTTTTTTGGGTATGCTCACAGAGGAAAGGCAGTAACCCTCCAGGGTGAGCTCAGGCATTTTGGGGCCCCATGTCTGCTGATTTCACCCACAAATGAGGGCTGTGCTAAGGTCAAAACAAGTTGGAGATGAATTCATGTCCACCAGGGGAAAGTTGCTAGCAATTGCCCTGCTGGTTCACATATCAAGCTGGGACATGTTATCCCAGTGTGCATCATTTTGCACTAACTTTGCTCTGTGGGCCAAATAGAAGACCTGATCTACCCTGAGGCCCCATGGATTTACCACTGCTTTAATCTTCCTTGATCCTCAAGCTCAACAAGTCAAATGCAAGTCCACTTTTTTGTATATAAGCAAAACCCACTAAATAACTCTGGACTTTTCCAATGTTTTGACTATTTTGGATTATAAGCCTTCCCCTTATCTTATCAGTCCTACAGAGTTACATTCCTGTGTGCAGCTGAATCGGTGTTAACATTTGCACTAATGCAAATAAAACCCTTATCTGTTCCCAAATTATATAGCTTATAAAATCTGGGCTGAATAAACAGGTTACCTGCCACAAAATTCTAATGTATTTTTACAGCGAATTTAGGAAGTTTTTATTACATATTTTATAGTTATTATGAATGCATTCAGTGCTCCAGCAGAATAAAGAACTCCAAACATAGCATTTGAATAATTTAATGCAGCTTGCACTGAGAAACTTTTGCAGAGAGACCTTTGCTTCAGATAGATTTAACTACTTTTTTCAACTACCCAAGTTTTAACATTTTTCATAGTACAATGCTTCAAAGGTTTAAAAACACACATAGCCCTTTTTAGAATAAAACAACTTTCTTGCAAAGAAATATTTGAGAGAACTATGTATACAGATAATCTTCCTGAACTAAGAGGCAAACAATCAGCACATCACCAAAATAAAAAGAGATGGAGGGAAAACCTAGAGAACATGCAAACTTACCAAACTAAAAACAAACTTAAAAAGAAATGGGAAAAGGCATAACAAAGAACATTTCCCAGTGGAAATGAATTTGCTCACCAAGCAATTGCATGATGAATAAGCAGTAAGAAGCAGCCCCATCTATCCCAAAGTACAATTTGAGACAGAGCACAGTCACTTGTTTAGAATAATAATTTGAAAACATACGGTCCTTGTCATTCTTTTCCAATTTGCTAATAGATACAATAAAATGAAATAAAAAACCAGCACACCCAACTTGGCCATGACTTAGCCTTAGGGGCAGGGCAAACGATACACCTGGAGTGAGAATATGTTTGTATCTGTAAATCTTTCATGACAACAACCCACCACCATTATACAATAAGGCAAGCGCAAACAGGCACACTCTGCTAAGAGTATGCAACAGATGAAACTATTCACTGTGGCCTAAAAACAATAACAAGAAATGAAAAAGAAAGCCGTGTTCCTTGGGATACTCAGATTTTCTCTGAACTCCTGCTGTTCTTCCAAAATCTCTAACACCCACAAACCTTCTGGAGACCAAGAGCTCTTTATTTCAGGCAGAATGATTCACTGCTGAAGTCCAGTTTAAAGTGCTGATGAGGCAAATTGCACCCAAATCCTTTGATAGTTTGTCTTCTCTAGATGTCTGAGTCACAGAAAGACATTTTGATCACTCATTGTCTTTATCATCCCTCTGGGAGGCTTCTAGTACTGGGTGAACAACACACTATCTGATGTTTCAATGTCTCCAGATCACTCACATTCCATAAATCATAAGCTGAATACAATAATCACAACTGATTCTACAACAGGGTTGATATCAAGAGGAACTACTGAATACATTACTCCAAGATGAAGTCTGACTGAGGGTTCTAGAATATTACTATCAGCTTTGTTTTTCCTTCTAAAAAAATAATGGAATTTACATTTTCAGCTCTCTCACTTAAACTATAAGAAGAGGACAAAGCTATGACAATCCGTATACCTTTTCAGGGGGGAATCAGGACAAATAAGTTGATTCCTATTCCTATTTATCACTGATCAGAAAATTCTTGACTAAAGAATATAAGAGAATGACATGTCTGTTGTCTATTCTCTGGTAACCTACTGCAGGTTAGACTACTACAACGCATTATACCTAGGCCTGCCTCTGAGGACTGTTCGGAAACTTCAGCTGGTACAGAATTCAGTGGCTAGGTTGCTCACCAGGGCAAGACAGCTTGAGCATATAACACTAATCCTGCCTCGACTGCACTGGCTGCCAATTTGTTTCCCGGCCAAATTCAAAGGGCTGGTGTTGACTATAAAGCCTTAAACAGCACAGACCCGCAATACCTCAAGGACTGTTTCTCCCCATATGAACCAACTTGGACCCTGCAATCATCATCTGAGGCCCTTCTTTGTGTGCCTCCTCCACAAGACGTCCAGTGGGCAACAACATGAGATTGGCCTTTTCTGTGGTGGCCCCCCACTGATGGAATGCTCTCTTCAGGGAGGCTCGCCTGGTGCCTTCATTACATACCTTTAGGTGCCAGGCAAAAACATTTCTCTTCTCCCAGGTATTTGGTCCATTAAACAATCAATGGCCTTTTAAACTGTGAGGCGCAGGATTATTGCTTTTGTTTGTTTCTATGGTATGTATCTGTGTTCCTCGGATGAAGGGCAGTACAGAAATTTAATCAATAATAATAATAGATTATGAGGGTCTGATTCTAGCTAAGTTATTCTTATTAATACTTCTTTGTATTACTTTCAAGTAACTTGTGTCTAAATACTAGCAGGACTATCATAATGGTCTCCACCTGTGATTTTAACAATTAAAAATATATGGAAAGACAGATCTCTAATCATGCAAGCACAGCTACAGTAATTTAAATTCTGACTCCTTTGGTACAAAAGTTGACACTCCTACGAGAAACTGAATTGCATTTCCACCAGCAGGAGTGACTCCTGATTCACAAGACCATATATGTAACTTTCCATTATTATTTTTTGCAGTGAACTATGAATGCTGATATTTCCATCAATATTTAGTCACACATACATATATATTTTTTGGAACAGGAATACAAATGAGCCATATACAAAAGTTTCAATTGGAGCCTAGTCTCTACCAAATTTTCCCATGCAATCATGTAAGACAGCAGTCATCTCTTTGATCACAGGCATGCTTCTCTGGCAAGCTGTGATCACAGAGATGACTACTAGCTGAAAGGGTGTCCCTTAACACACTCACTTTTTCCTTCTGTACTTGAAAGCATGGCAAAACTCATTGGTGTAAATGCATTCTACGTCATCACGGCAACTATTTGGCTGAAAACAGAGTTAGGTTTCAGGTAGCGAATGTCGACCATACGTCTGTCAAAACTCTTTTGGTAAGAACCACTTGACAAGAGAGTGATTCGTTGGAGAGTGGAGGATGCAGGACCTGACAGGTTATGAAACAGTGGCAATGTCAGTTGATTCTTGTACAGCCAAATGAGAAGAGTGCAATTTATCTGCCAAGGTCATTTGAGGACCATATGTAACAGCCCCAACCCAGGTATCCTCCAGATTTGCTAGACTATAGCTCCCATCATCCTTTACCATTGGTCATGCTGGATGGGGTGATCAGAGTTGTAATACAAAACACCCGGAGGGCACCGGGTTGGGGAAGGCTGGTAAACAATAGATATGTGATTCAGCATCCAGTGGAAGTATCACAGGTGCATCTTCAAGCATACCTATGTGAACTTAAACATGCCTAACTTTCTAGCAGGTCTTAGTCTCTAATATAAAGTCTTTTTTTTAAAAAAAAGTTATATAGCTTATTGCTGACTCAGGAAATATTCATCTATAGTGCAATATTTGGTTACTCATTGATTCCAATACTTATAGGCTACATTTTTCAAACATTAGAAAGGGGGGAAATTACACTTTCAATACGTGGGATAAAATTACAGAACGTGCCATTTATTTATATAAATGCAGAAAAGCAAATTTTGCCAGATGGTGAAATTGGGCAATTCACCTCAGATATTCATCACCATCATGTTCTCACACCCACTGAGTTGTTCTAAAACTATCTTTCATGAAACCAAATAAAATTGGCTTGTGTATGCAAAATGCTGAAATAAACACTGATATTATGTAAGAGGTATATCTAAAATTCCACTCATCATTTATTTGAGGGCATGATGCTGGTCATAACAAAAGGTTGGCTACATTGCATTGTTGTGCAAAATGCGAGGACTCGGATTTCTGTATGAACTACTTGTAATGTATTATTAGCAGAACGTTTGAGTTCTTATAATAGGTCCAAACAGGGAAAACAAGAAAAGAATTCTCCCAACATAATAATGTACATAATAAATTAGCAATCTCCATCAACTGGAAAGTGTGGAGTATTTCAATAATTCCCATCTATCACTCTGGATGGGGCAGCTTTGAAAGCCTTTTGGGTGTTTTTTCCAAACTTCCTGCAATAAAAGTGAAGGATGGAGATAGACAAGCTTCCCTCCATTCAATTCAAAATTAGAAAATATACTTCTTTTTCTCAGCTTAATCCCAAATTTGAAAACTGTTACGGTCCTGATGACCACAGGGAAATGGTGGAACACACACTCTGAATGTAAAAGCTTCCAGATTCATTCTATGGCACCACCAGAAAAAAGCTGGAAAAGACTCTTACAGTATCTGATTACCCTGGAAAGCCACCGCAAGTCATTATAGTCAATACTGAGTCAGATGGACCAATGGCCGATTTCTATGGTCCGGTGTTATGTTTCAGACTGGATTCAGATACCTCCCCTTCAACTTCCCTGCAATTCTCCCAAACCCTGCCAATCCATCACTCCCCAGTTGCAATGACAGCGCAATACAGTAGTGGTAGTGGCCAAGGTTGGCAGAGGTAAAGGCCTCCCTCCCTCCTCAGTGCTAGATTGCTCCAGTTGCAGCAACTTCCAGAAGGTTGGCTGCAGCAATGTGCACTGAATTCAGTTTCTGGACTGCTGTCCAGGGCATCCCTCCATAGGGTACATTACAGTAGTTAGCACTTCCGAGGCTGCAAAAGCATGGATATCGGTTACAAGGTCCTGATGATGTGGGAAGTGAAGCAGTCAGCATATCAGATGTACCTAATTATTGACCTTGATCATCCTATAGTAGCATCAGGTTCAGAAGCAGACCTCAATGCTCTCTCAGCGTTAACATGCACAGCACCAATAGCAGGTAACTCCCAGGCTCCTAAAGCTTCTGGCCTCTATCTCTAGGCAAAGATTGTTCACCAGGGCAACTAATATCCTTTCTGTTCTTTATCCAGGCCAGAAGCCAGGCTGAAATAGGTCAAGGAATTATGCCTGTCACATCACTGTTTTCAGAATTATATGTGGAGTTCACAGAATGAGGTCAATTGGTCCATTAGATGTCAGAATCCCACCATCTTTATTCAAATATATGGAAATCCTCTTTCTGACTAGCCAGTAAATATGCCAGCTCATGATAAGTGTGGGCTTTGCTGTGGAAAAAGTTTCCATTCAAGAGTTTTGCAACTGCTATCTAACATTTATGCAACTGTTGTAACACAAAGTATAAATAAGAGTTTATTTACATTGCTAACTGCTTCAGAGAGCAACTCAAAGCTGCCCTGCAAAATAAGCCAAGGGTACTAAAGTAGCTTGCAGATATAATTTCAGAGACTCTGCCTATAATATTTGAGAATTTTTGGAGAACAAGTGAGGTCCCTGTGGACTGGAGGCGGGCAAATGATGTCCCCATCTTCAAAAATGGGGGGGGGGAGAGCAGGGAGAAGACCCAGGTAACTGCCAACTGCTGAACTTGACTTCAATACCAGGAAAGGTGCTAGAACAGATAATTAAACAATCGGTCTGTGAGCACTTAGAAAATGATGTTATAATTACTAAGACATAGTATGGGTTTTTCAAATATAACTCATGCCAGATTTCATTTTCTTTTTTTGGATAGAGTTACAAGCTTGGTGGATCAGGGGAATGCTGTGGATGTAGGGTATCTTGATTTCAGTAAAGCTTTTGACATGGTCCCCCATGATATTATTGTGGAGAAGCTGGTAAAATGTGGGCTGGATGAGGGAACTGTTAGGTGGATTTCTAGCTGGTTGACTGACCAAACCCAAAGAGTGCTCAGCAATGGTTCCTCATCATCCTGGAAAAAAGTAACAAGCGATTCTTGTCCTGGTCACATTGTTGCTTGAAGTCTTTTAAAAATGACCTGAATGAAGGAAATGAGGGGATGCTCATCAAATCTGCATATGATACCAAACTGGGAGGGGTAGCCATTGCTGCAGAAGACAGGAACCGGGATTCAAGAAGAACTTAATGGATTGGAGAACTGGACCCAAACTAACAAAATTAATTTCAGTACGGACAAATGTAAGGTTCTGCACTTAGGCAGGAAGAACCAGCTGCACAAATATAAAATGGGGACACCTGGACTGCCAGTGGTACTTGCGAAAAGGATGCCTTGTACTTCGAGTTACATGAAATGAGATTCTGACTAAACTTCTGAAGCATTTTCTGATGGTAACAGCTGTTTGACAGTGGGACAAATTCCCCCAGAAGGTGGTGGATTCTTCTTCCTTGGAGGTTTTTAAGCAGAGTTGAGATTCCTGCACTGCAGGGGGTTGGGCCCTCTACAATTTTATGATTCTATGAAATCCCACGACAAATACAATGTGTGTTCTTGCCAATAAAAACAGCCTAAGATCTGTCACCTATTCATTTATTGGTCCTCTTCTCAGGCAAACAGCACCTTAGCAATGCTAAGTATTCAGAGCAGGTGGCTAATTACCAAGACTGCCTCCCCTCAGGCATCCTCTTTCACATACTTCGATAAAACAAGAGCCCAGGAGCTATTTTAGACCAAAATTGATCTCTTCCTCTTTGAATCATTACAATCTCTACTTTTAAATATTGAAGGGAAAAACCACAGACTCACAGTCTAATGTCCGTAGAAGCTAGTTCTGCCCAGCAGACAGAGGGCTGAATCTGAGCCTTTGGGGTTGAATATCCCAACTCACTGCCTGGCCTTTGTCAAGCAGACCTTCTCAGACTGCCATCTGTCTAGCAGCAGAAACAGAGGCTTTCTTCTTCAGAATTAATTTTGTGAGGCTAAATGAGACAATGAAGGAATTCAATAATCTGTCAGACACTGAAAACTATACCACTTGCTTTTTTTAAACAACAAAATCTTTGGGAAAAGAAAAGGCTAAGGAGTAAACCCAATACAAATCCAGAGTGGAGACCCTAAGGTGGTTGGGTGGTGGCTTGCATGCCTCCTTCTGGAAATTCCTGCAACCAAGCTGGTGCCAAAAGTATTGTTCTGCAGGTTGAGAGCGGGGGTTTTGTCGTCTGGGCAGCCCAGGACCTCCATATACGCTGCCCAGGCTTGCACCCCAGAGAGGTCACTTTGGTGCTGCTAGTGCAGCAAAAACAACATGGGAGGCAGCAGTTAGGAGTTACTGGTCTCTGCAGCCACAGCAGCTGCTGTGATTCTCCAGTGGTTTGTCTGCATCCCCAGAGGCACACCCCATTGTTTCTCAAGACAGACGGATGCCAACAACATATTCAGTTTACTCTCTCATACTACAATGACTCAAAAGTTACATTTTTATGTGTATATACAGAGTTTTCAGGGTTAAAACAAAAACAAAATTGTTGCATATACCCTGCAGATTGGGGTGGGAATCTGAAGCCCGGTGGCCAAATTTGGCCTCCATGCCTCTCCCTCTGACCCTTGGGATTCTTCCAAGCCACACCCCTTACCAGCTCTGCTTCACACGATCCTCCTCAAGTGTTTTTGCCTGTATGGAATATATCCTTGAACTCTTATATTGCCTCTGACTTGACTGGCTGGAGGAGGATAGAGAGTGGGGATGCGAGAGAAACTGGCTTACTGTACAAAAGTAAAAATTACATAGATTGCTCTGCCCTCTTTTGCCTCTGGCATTGCTCACTATTGGTACATGACGCCTGGACAGTTACACAGAAGGAAATGCCCTAGGGGTGAAAAAGGAACCCTGCTTCTGACCTAGAAGCTGCACATTTCCCACTTGTAATAAATGGATGAAGTTATTACCTAGGTAAAGGTAAAGGGACCCCTGACCATTAGTCGTGGACGACTCTGGGGTTGTGGCACTCATCTCACTTTATTGGCCGAGGGAGCCAGTGTACAGCTTCCGGATCATGTGGCCAGCATGACTAAGCCGCTTCTGGCGAACCAGAGCAGCGCACGGAAACGCCGTTTACCTTCCCGCCAGAGCAGTATCTATTTATCTACTTGCACTTTGACATGCTTTCGAAGACCAGGCACAGGCAAACTCTGGCCCTCCAGATGTTTGGGACTACAATTCCCATCATCTCTGACCACTGGTCCTGTTAGATAGGGATGATGGGAATTGTAGTCCCAAACATCTGGAGGGCCAGAGTTTGCCTATGCCTGCTGAAGACTGACTTCATCAAGGCCCAGGGTTCACAGCATATTCTTCAGCTGTCCTGCAAAAGGTATCTTTCCTACTAACAGACCACGATGCTGGTGAATCAAAACACTGGTTGAAGCAAATCAGTTTTGCTTGCTCTTTCACTTGGTACCACTGCCCCAAAGTCCTGCCCGCTATTCCCTCTGTCTCTCTAGCAAAGCCACCTTCATTTCACCTTATCCAGTTCTCCCCTCCACCCCCCGTCTTATAAGTGAGAAGCTTTGCAGAGTTGGGAGAACCCTTATGCCTTGAGACAGGATGAGCAAACTAGCTCTCCACACTCCTCATATTCTGCAACATGGGAGGAAGCACATGTACAGGAGACAAGCACAGGGTGCCACAAATGCTGCTGGTGAAGCAGTGGAAGAGGTCAGCCCAACAGAAAGGCTGTGGCAGATGTGAGGAGGTGAGCCTTAAGAAACCGGGTGCAATAAGCAAAGAAGAAGATGACAAGGACAAGCGAATGGGGTTGCTTGCCACAGCCAGCAAGGAAATTTGCTCAGAGCAACAGTTGAAGAACTACTGAACAGATGGGAGGTTGAGACAAAATGAAGTGTAAATGTAGACAGTGTGACTAACTTTCCTCACAAAGGATGGGGGGTATAACCATAAAAGAAAGCTAAAAATAAGAGCATGATAGTTGCTATAGTTGCAACACAGATAGGACAGGAAGAGCCATCTATGTCTAGTTGGGCTTGCTATGTCCTTGGTCACTTCCTTGCCCAGAAAGCTAAAGCTGTGTAACTCTTGCATTTCACCAGTACACCTAGTTTGAAGACATCCGCTGGGCTCTAGGGCCTCTATAATGCTGTAGAAACGCCAGTTTCTTTTGTCAAACACACCCGCCTCAAGTCATCTGAGTCCCAGTCAGCACCACTACCCGAAAGCCAGAAAACGTGAAATTCTGCTTCATCTCAAAATAGCTCCACGGCTCAAAGAAAGCTAAACTTTGCCACTCACATTCTTCAACATTCTGATTTCTAGAAAAATCTAAAAACGTGACATGTTGCTCCTCTCCCTCAAAACTCTGGCAGGGTTTTTTTTTCAGCCGGAACTCACCGGAACTCAGTTCTGGCACCTCTCAGGTGGGCTCCATTGCCATTATAAGAGAACAAGGGAGGCATTCATAGTGAGTTCTGGAACCTCTTTTTCTAGAAAAAATAGCACTGAACCCTGAGCACAGTGATCAGCCTTCCTAACCTAGTGAGCCAGGACATAAGGTAAGGCCAAAAGCTGTAGGGATTTGAAACCACTCTCTGTATGGCAAGGAGGCCATTTGTTGTGGCAGCCAGAAATGTAAGCCTGGAAATGGGTTAATCCATCTTCGCACATATGGTATCCTCAAAGTGAAGGAGATAGGCAGCTCCAGTGGAAGTCAAGATCATATCAATGGTTGCAGAGTGCACAATTCACATCTCTCCCAGGCTGAGTGTTTTTCTTTCTGTGTCTTCACCAAAGGCATCTGTAAACAACTCAGCTCGAAGCAAGGGCATTGCTTAAAGTTCTCAATATCATAAATAATATATATTTGTTTATATAAACTGTTTATTCTGCATGAAATATTAAATCAAATGCATTCATTCTTAGCATCTGAGATATATATATATATATTTAAAAAATAATATCTGACATCACAATATGTTTTCATTCTTTTCCTTTCCTGTTTACTCCAGAATATCCATGCCACTAACATTTTAGAACATGTGCCTTGGGATTGGGTAGAACTTTAAGCATTTCATTATGCTAACTGTTTCAAAATCTTACAAAAATATGACACAAATTAATTTTTCCCATTTAACACTGACAATGCAATCCTGCACAAACTGATTCAGAAGTGCTGCAATGCTCCATGAGACTTATTACCAGGTACGTGAGCATAGCCAGGTAACTGCCGGAGCCTTAGCCTGCAAATTTGGCTGTAAAACTTGGAAGTACCGGTAAGCCCTATCAACATCAATAGGACTTACGTCTGAGTAAACCCAGTCAGGGGCAGGCTCCGAAAGTTCAATAGCTGGAATACCTAGATGGAAACGAGCAACACTGAATTCAGCAGGGTTTACTTCTAAGTAAACATAGATAAAACCGGAGAGCTCAGAAGCTTGAAATAGCTGTGCTCAAAATGTCTCTAATTTTTGTGGGTGAGCTGAGCAGATGCAAATTCATTTGACTTCTGCTGTTGTACATTCCTCACCTACAAGCAAAGAATGTTTAACAATTTATACCAAGGTGATACATATTTCTACGATTAGAAAAGGAATCATGTGATAGAGAGCATATCTGGCACTGTCAACACATACTCCTCAGTAATTATGACTAAAAGCAACCAAGTAACACAGCCATTACTCAAATCGCTTACTCTGGAGTGCACCCACCACTCCTCCAACCTCAAACCACTTGATCCCATTCTTTGCGAAAAGAATAAATAATTGAGGATTGTGGCCAAAAGGAACACTAACTTTGGCTGAACTAAGTCTCATGGAACAAAGTAAGTAATGCAAAAGAAGTGACCACAAAGCTCAAGCACTTGTTTTACTCTCCAGCTGCAACACATGGACCAATGTTGTTTATAGTACTCTTTCAAAATGAATTTGGCATACACACAAACTACAAAAATATGTCACTTTTGAGCTCAAAAGCCATGACTCAAAAACCATAACCCCAATGCCAGGAAAGTCACTGAGTGGGATCCAATGGATCCAATATGAACTCACTCAAGCCACGTAAATAGCCTTTAAATCTAACATGCATCTCACATAATCAAGCTGATGTTTAATGGAAATCTGGAAAAGCAGATCTTCCATTTATTGAGAACTTTGACATATTAACTAATCTGTAATGAAAACTGAATTTGAGGTTATCCTAAGGCACATTCAGTTTCATCATAACTGTTGACCACAACAAACCCAAGCACGAGAATTAATAATATAAAGCACTATTCACAGGGTGGAAGCAAACTTTGCCAAAATTTACTACCTACCCCTAGAGCATACAGCACACAATTACTACTACTAAAAACCTTCTGAAAGAACCACAGACTGATATTGCCCAATGCAGAAGTCTCTCTCGCACACTAGATCTGCACTTGAGCAGGGCTGCACTGACCAGCCCCATCAGCACCAACTAGCTCTGCCTCCTGGCATCCCCTTGTACAAACGGAAAGTCTGAAGGGAGGAGCCTTCATGCCTGCAATCTATGCATGCAAAATTGGCCTCCCTACCGTTGTTCACTGAGCAGAAGCCAGGGGCAGGGCTAGTGGGCGTGGCCTTACATGTTCATCCAACATGTGAGGCAAGCCTCTCTTAGATGCGATTCAGTTTAGAGTACCTTGCCTCAAGGCGAGACAGTTGGATAGATCCAGGGTTTTCACCTTAAGCATGGAAGCAATTCACGTGGGAGGCATAAGGCTCTTCCATGCACTCCAGCCAAGCATTTGAATATTTGGTTTCTAGCCCAAATGAGAAATATTCAAAAGCTTGGTTGGAGGAATGAGCATCGCCACCGCCCATACGTTGGAATCTGATCCACTTTGCTTGTCCAAAGGTGGTAAAATCATCTTCCCTGAATTGATCTTTCCTCTTTCTTATTCCAACCAGTGACACTTAAGTTGCTATGTCAGTGATTATTTATTGACCAGCCTTGGTATAAACTTTTACAGCATACTTTTTTTTTTTTGCTTTTTGCAGGGGTTTTTTTTTTTTTAATCCTTTTAAAAACAGTTTTGGTTTTTTAAAAAATAAAACTGCTTTCCGAAAGTCCAGTGGCATAGTTCTGATCCTACCCACTGCTGCTGATTTGCCTGGATCAAAAATTAACTGTCAGTCAAAGTGACTTTAGGAGACTCAAAAAAACTTGTTCCATGATTTGAAAGGCAAAATTTGCCATGTTTCCTAATCCAGAGTGCCCTTAATCTCTTTAGATCTGCCATTCAGTAACTGTTCAGTGAACAGTCTGGTTCAGGCTGCAAACCTATGCACACTCTCTCTGGGGAAAGCGCAACTGAATTCAGCAGGATTTACTTAAGAGTAAGCCTCCACAGGCTTCTGCTGTGAAAATATATTTTTGTGGGATCAACTCTGATGTAACACTTTTCTTACAGTGATACAGTGGTACCTTGGTTTACAAACAGTCTGGTTTGCATACGTTCTGGATTACAAACACGTCAAACCCAGAAGTGCGTGTCCTGGTTTGCAAACTTTTTTGGGATTACAACCCATTTTTTGGGGGGAGGCCCCATTGGTGAAAGCGTGCCTTGGGTTACAACCTGTTTTGGTTTACAAATGGACCTCCGGAATGGATTATGGTTGTAAACCAAGGTACCACCGTATGTGGAATGTGTGTGTGTTGTGGGGGCGGGGATCCAGTGAATACATAGCAATGATACATGAGCAGGAGACTTGAGTCTTTCTGGTTACTACTCCTGAGTATTTCCCCCAAGATCCACCTGCATTTTGTCTTCCACTATAATGTCTTCCACATGTATGCCTCTTTAAGTGTTTTCCTGTGTGGAGGAATTATGCTATAACTGAATTGGCACCTTGGACTTGATCCCAAACTCCACTGCACTGGAAAGCTCCTATCTGTTTTGCAGCTGGAGATGATAAAGTCTGGAGAAGTAAGATAATGCCATAGGAAAGTCACTTCCCAGGCAGAATGGTCATAGTTTGCAGGGATTCTTCCTTAACGCAAAAGAAGGGCTTACCTAGAGCAGGGATGGGGAACTTGTACCCTGAAGATATTCCATCAGCCACAGCCAGAATGCCCAGTGGCCAGGGTTGATGGGAGCAGCATCTGGAAAGCCACACGTTCCCCATCTCTGACCGCAAGGGCAGTACCCTCCCATCTCCAGTACACTAAATGGGAAGCTGAAGACCGAATCTGCTGCTGCTACTGTTGCTACCGCTTCCTAAGTGAAAAGCACACAAAGACTCCAGCTACTGAACTGCATTTCTCTCTCTCTCCATGCATTTTCGCTGGAGCCATAAACCTGACGGTTCCAGAGGGTGATTACCTGCCAGCAATCCCACCCACCCCCCTCTCATTCCCATTAAGAAAATCACTGACTCAGCAAAGCCTGCCAGAGAATGGGTTTTCTACTCTCAGAAGAAGTGTCTACCATAGGTGATCCAAAGATCGCCTTGTGCTCTAAATAAAGGAAGGAGGGCTCGGGACAGAGCCATGTTTACAATCTATCTTTGTTCACGCTAGGATTACATTTTGTCTATATAGTATGAATGCAAAAACCACATGGGAAAGATTATGAACAATCAACTCCATTTCCTGCGTTCTGTAACCAAGAAGTTAACAAATGTTCACACAGAGAGAACATGGGACACTTGTTAGGTTTAGCGGTGCATGTGGAAAACTATCTAAAGCTTTGCCTGGAAGTTACGGGCTTCAGTAGGAGTTTGTTTTGAGTAAAGATGCATAGGCAAAGCAGCTGTATATTGCGGAGCTCTTGGATTATGTACTGTAGTGGAAACGATTTGATTCTCAGATCAACTGAGTTTATTCTATCCCTTCCCAAGCAAGTATTGATTCAACAATGTAGCAGCCTCTACATGAGGGATGGAGAACCTGTGTGGCTCTCCAGCTTCTGTCATTCCTGACCTTTGGCCATTCTGCATTTGGTGGCAGAAGGAGCCCAGACATGCCTATCATGTATAGTTGAAAGGGACCCCATGTGTCATCTAGTCCAGCTCTCCCCCCCCCCCCGCTGTATGTCAATCTGAGTCAGGCTTCACTGAGCCTGACTCCCCAGGACCCATTTCAATGCAAGTTCTCAATCTTGATGCATGAGATGTACTAACAAAGGGTTGGATCCAGACTTAGCTAAGCTTAGACCCACTGAAATCAAGAGGACTTGAGTTGGCAAACCCATTGAAATCAATGAGACTTGTGTTAATAATAATGACTAGCTTAAATCCCTTTGATTTCAAGGGTCTGCTCTGAGCATGGTTCAGGCAGGATCCAATCCAAATAGAAATGTGTTAATAGATTACCTTACCCTGCCCATCAAACTGCTGCTGTGCTGCAAAGCTATGAGATGAAGTGGGGGCAGAGGGTGGAAGAGTGATTTCCAGACAACCTTGACCTTCTCATTCCAGAATTAAAAATCTTGAAAGGGCCATAGGACTGCTCTGCTCCCTGCCAGTCCCCCCCCCCCTTCCCTATCCTCTCTCTCCTCTGTAGCCCCAAGCAGAAGAAACCTGTTTTGACTAGCGCCTCAATGTGGAGAGATGGGGATTTGGGGAAAGACACAGAGAAAGAGAGAGGATGAAATCGTCCCGGAGAAAGTTGGGATTCTTGCCGTCATCAAGGGGCACGGGAAACAAACTCCAGATTTCTCTCTGTTGTGGTTGCTGTGCCTGGAAAGCACGTTTGTCTTCCAGCCACAGCTGCAAAGGAAAAGTGTGCACACTCTTGGGGACACAGGCTCGCAAGCCCAAGGAAAGCAGGTTCTTCGAAATCTGCCCCCAGCGGCATTATTGCAAAAAAGGAAGACTAGCGCGAGCCCCACTGCGCCTGCCCCGGCTTCTCAGGCTTCCGCTTGGCCATGCCTGTTTGGAGTGTCCCACGCCGATCCGGAGGAGGAGGAAGCAGGTGAGCTGCCCCCGTTGCTCTCCTCTCTCCCCCTCCACGCACACAGACACAGCCCCCCAGGCAAGGGAAACCAGACAGTCCCTACTTTGGGAAAAGAGCGCACGGGAAAGCACCGGGGTCTGGACGGCGAGCCCAACTCGGTCCCCTGAACTCACCGGCTTTGCAGGGATCCTTATAATCGATCGCTTCCGCCTCGTCCCCTCCGTCGAGCTCGTACGCGTAGTCGTCGTAGTCGATCCCGGAGCCGCGGGCGAGCTTGCCGCACAGGGTCACGCCGGCCAGCCACAGAGCCACCCTCCAAGCCAGCATGGTCACGCTCCTCCCCAGCCCAGACGGGGAGAGAGAGAGAGAGCCAAGGCGCCGCCGAGTGTCAGCAAGAGAGGGGGCGCGCGCGCGTGTGTATTTGTGTGTGAGAGAGTGGTGTGTGTGTGTGTTTGTGTGTTGGGCTCGCTTGGCCGTCCGCGCTCCTCTCTGGGGGTGGCCGATCCGGACCTGGCGCTTCCCCACTCGCGAAGGAAAACGCGCGCGCGCGGGGAAAGGCTTCTCTGTTCCGCCGAGCCCGGCGGGGAGGCGCTCGCTCGCCCTCTCCTCTCACCGCGTCTGACCGCCCTCCTCGCCTCTGTCAAAGGCCAAGCAAACTTTCCCGGGTTCCCCTTCTCCTCCTCGCTGCTTCTGCCGCCGCCTCCGCCGCTGTTCTTGCAAATTCTCCCGCCACAGCAGCGACAGCAGCAGCGGCGGCGGCGCGGGGCTGCGCGCGGGGGCTCTCGTCGCCTGGGCTGTCCAGCGGCGGAGGATAGCGCGGGGGATCCTCCGGTCCGCCGATCGCCTCGCGCCGCTCCGGATCCCGTCGCTGCTCCCTGCTCGCCTGCTACTGGGCGGCGGAGTCGGGCTGCACATCGGCGAGCTGCCGAGAGGAGAGAGGGGGAAGAAGAAGAAGAGAGAAAGGGGGGGGGGTCACAAGTCTGTTCCCACCACCGTAGCCCTGCAGTGATGGCAAAGCGCTTGCACTGGAGGGAGCCAGGAAAAGTGCCAAGGCTTCTCTCTCCCCCCCCCTTCTTCTTTTTTTTTTTTTGTTGTTCTCTGGGCTTCCCTCCACCCCCACCCCTACCCCACTCCTCCTCTTTCCTCCACTCCTCTTAATTCTCGTCCTGGCCGCCAGCATCCTGCTTACTTATTCATACAATCCGGGTCAGGATCCGGGCTGCTGCTGCTCGGCTCCCTCGACGGCCTTAGGGAAACACCACGCGCGCCTGCCCGGGGCGCCTCCCTCGCCATAGGGCTGCTGTCTGCCCGGAGAAGCGAGGCATAGCAGGGCTTGGCGGGGCGGGCGGAGGGCGGCGGCGGCGGCGGCGATCAGAGCGAAGCCATGCTCCGTCCAGGGGTCGCCGGCATCGGGGCGCGGGCAGAAGGGAAGCGCGCGCGGCGGCGGCGGCGACAAGAACGGCGGTGAAGGAGAAGTGCTGCGCCTTCCGCGCTCGCTCGAGGAGGAGAGCTGCTGCTGCTGCTGCTGCTGCCGCCGCTCACTTTCCGCTGCCAGTGTGCAAAGGCGAGAGGGAAGGAAGGAAAGTTTCTCTCTCTCTCTCTCTCTCTCTCTTTTTTCCTAGCACAGTTTGTTTAAATAAAAGGATATAAGAGGACCATTGATCAGCAAAGTTCAGCCAAGGAAAGCCGTTTCAGCTGTACATTAAAAAAAAAGTATGCACACACGTGAAGGCAAATGCAAAATTAACAAAAATAAATAAATAAATAAGGGAAAGCAGGTTGTGCACCAACAGCGCAGTAGAAATTTATTTATTTATTTATCTATTTTTGCAGACAGCTCGGCTCTGGCTTTCCAGCGGATGCGAAAGGTTAGGGGGGGGTGTTTTCTTCCAGCAGCAAAGTTTCCGTCGCAGCTACGGCTCCTTCCCTTGGAAACGGGCGTTCAGTTGGAAAACGGAGTCAGTGCGAGAGAGAGAGAGTTGGATTTTTCTTCTTTCCCCCGAGGCAAGTCTCAGATCAAGCCTAGGAAAAGAAAAGGCATAGCTCTCCTAAATGGTTAAAAATTTAAAAATATTATATCAAATCAAACATCATCCCTAACCAACACATCCAGATAGAAATGACACCGTTGAGTCTGGGATGGAGGGGGTGGGTCGCCAAAGAGACACATTGGAGTTGTGTAAATCTGTCAAAAGGTGAGAGTTTTACTGTAGAAAGGAGGCAGAAAACAGCAACAACACTTCCCCGCCTCTTTTTTTACAAGTCTCCTCGGAAGGCGGAGAGGAGGGAAGAGGCGCAAGTTAACTGGCAGGTTTCGCTGATGCTGACATTGTGGTGTCACATTTAACAGGCATTTGAAAGGGCCGCTGCGGAGTTGCTCTTGGCTTTGTTATACAACAGAACTCTCCAAAGGCTCCTCTCTATCTTAATAGCTTCTCGGAATTATTCCCCTTCTGGGCGAAAGATGGAAAGGAAAACGGCCTCATCTCCCTACAAGTGGACATGCTAACAGGGTGCTTCCGGCCAGCCAAAACACACAAACAACACCAGCAACAAACAGAGCGACAAGATGGTAACAAATGCCATGCAGACTGACCCTGGCTTCCCTTCCCAGGAGGGCAGCAAAGAAAAGAAACAGGCAGCTCCAAAGGCCTCTCGGATCAGGACTTGGGATGCTGCCTTCCGGCAATCTCCAGCCACAGAGTTTCCTTCCAGAGGTTAAAGTATGTGTGAGCTTCATCATCACATCTACAATGAAACTGCTTCATCATCACATCTACAGTCAGAATTGCTGCTGACTACAGGGCCCTGGAAGGATGGTGGGATGTTTGGAAAAGAAGATACCCAGGCACAATAGGAGCCTGGTAGATGTGATGATTAAAACAAAAACCTGAAAAGGTTCAGAGAGAGGGAAAGGGGGCTTTGTCCTGAGCGTTGATTAAACTTCCCAGTAGGCATGAGCAGCCTTGGTTTGTAAATGGGAGGGTGGAACATGCAGGCCTGCCACTCACATGCTGCCCTTATTGGAAAACCCTTCCATTGCCCTTCTTAGCTGAGCTTGCTCACAGAATGGGTTTTTCCCTCCAAAACATGCATATTTTTTCAAGATTGTATTGCCCTCGTAGGAATTACTTCTGTGGCTAAAGGCAGAAAAACAGGAAAGAAAAGGTCCACCACATTGGTGCACTTCAATTTATGGTGCACGACCTAAGAAGCCTCGTGATTTGTCCCATAACTAGTCTTCACTTAGATAGCATTTACCCAAAATTGGCTAAAACCTTCCTTAAAGTAATTCAGCTACCAGTTTTGTTATGTTGGGAGCAAAGGAAGCTGTGTTACATGTATCAAGTTAGACCACAGAAGCTTTCCAGTGTTTAGCGAGGGAACATTCCCAGCCTTACTTGGAGACATGGGAGATTTAACCTGTGTACAAAGCATGCACTCTACTGTTCTACCACAGTATCTCTGGGCTTTTGATTGTTTTCACAAATATCTACAGAATTTCCCAGACTAGAATCACAGAGGTATCAGAAATCCACTGTTATCCAAGCTTCTAGTGTATAATGCAGTTGTTACTTTCCGTATCAAGTGGAATGCCTTATCTAATAATAATAGTTATAATAATTTTATTATTTATGCCCTGCCCATCCGGCTGGGTCTCCCCAGCCACCCTGGGTGCCTTCCAACACACATAAAAACATTATATAACATCAAACATAAAAATATGAAGATGCACTGCCAAGGCTTGCTCCTTCGGATGTTTGTGAAAACAAGGAAGGGATTAATCTGGCACACACGGAGAGATATCTCGCCTGTTACTTGCTTAGTTCTGAAATGAAGGCAATCCTGACCACAAAATCCCATTTTCCATCATTAGCTCTACGCAGAAGCATACCTACCTCAGAATTAGTAGCTGGTTTTTCAGTTGCTGCAGATCACAAGTGTACAACAGCTCTTGTCCTGGATCTATAAAATATACATATTGGAATCATGCATGCAGGCAAGGAGGGTATTGATTACTGGCTAGTCCCAGTCACGCTCCCCAAAGGAAAGCATGCAGTATGCAGTCTCAAGTGTGTTCTGGTTTCCCTAGTAAGTTCATTATTAAACTCTATCCTTCCAGCAGGAGATTAACCATCCCAGCAAGTTACTCACTGACGTCACCCCTTAGCCTCCAGACGGCAATCTGCCCCTGACCTCAGCTTCTCCAGTGGCAGCAGAGCAGAGCGGTGCTGGCTGGCAGCGGACTTGAGGACAGCTGGCCTTGAAGAACCCTAACAAAGATAAAGACTCAGACACAGCTCTAGCTGCTGTACAGAAGCAGGTCAACAGCGCTGGCCTACAATGGAAAGGCTGCCCAACTAAGTCAAGGAAGAATCACGTGTAGAAGGAGTGTAGAATAATATTCTTCTTATGCCTTAAACAAACAAATGAAATCTGCACACCCAGTTTCCACTTCTTAGTAAATACATGAAAAGCAGAGCAATCCCATGATTCAGTGCAGGCTGCTATACTGACAAGGAGGTGTGTTTTTTTTAAAATTATTATTTCTTGCTTCACACATAAATGTCTACTACCAACCTGCTCTATATAATGCTGAGGATCCATCTGTCAACACAGACATCCAAAGTCTGTCCTACAGCCATTTCCAAGTAACAGACACAAAGACAGTGAGACAGGCTGCATAACTGGAAGGACACCCCCCCCCTTGAAAAACAACAACAACCTGGCAACAAGAGGGGGAAACCCATCTTCATTACATTTACATCGTCATCTAAATGTTTGCACTGCTGCTGAATATGTGGGGGTGGAATAAAAAACAACAACCCCAAAGCAATCAAAGAAATAATTTGTGGTATGCATCAAATATTTCATTTTCTTTCTCTGTAGCCTTCTTCCCCCAGCACTGAAGAGATTAAAAAAAAATCAGATCTATAGGTTGAGCATAAAATGAAAGGCTCACAGAATTATTAACAGCCCATTTCACCTCTCCAATAGATCCTGCTGCTCTGGGAGGGGACACCAAAGCCATTGCTTTGGATTCTCACAAGGAGCAAGTCCAGTCTCTGTCCCTTTTCCAACTCCACTCCCAAGATGGCAGACTCCCAATAGCGTGGTGGGAGAACACCTGCTCTCATGGGAGTAGCCAGGATTTTTCTGGGTGGGACGGGACGGTTGTTGGGGGGGGGGCGCAGAACCTCAGCTATGTATTTTTATTGATGGTGGGGGCAGCTGTCCCTCCTTGGCTACGCCCATGCCTGCTCTGCATGCATAAGGTCTCTGGTTCAGTCCCCAGCATCTCCAGGCAGGATTGGGAATACCCCCTGCTGAAACTCTGAATAGCACAGCCAGTCCATGTAGAGAATGTAGAGATGGATCAGTGGTCTGTTTGGGTACAAGGCATTGTCTTCCTGACCTTTTGAGTGTGCAACATGCAGACAGGCGCAGTTCCTGCCCGCTCACTGATGAGGATGTTCATGGGGGTTGAGCCACTGGGTAGCAGGAACACAGTCCATATTGTCCTTCTTAAGACTTAAAAGAAGCAGAAGAATCCTCCCTTTAAAACTGATGTCCACCTGGAACTTTAAAAATGATGCCTGTGAATCCTCCAGTTCAGCAGCTCTTTTTTTGATCCATTGTCTTACTTTGTGTGTTACAGTTGCCTCTCACCTGGCAAAACTGAACTTAGCCATAGGTGTTTTAGGAATTGTTCTCTTATAAATGCTTAATTGGAGGAAGGGTGCAATATCATCCTCACTGTGCTCAGATTCACATCCAGTCCTTTCAGCCCTCTGTTTACAAGGCCATTTTTGCCCTGATTTGTCCAAGAAAATACCAGAGCAGTTCACACCTCACCTGTCCCAATTAGCATTTGCTTTTATGGTTTTCTTGGTGTGAAAGTGGTAGCCTGAGCCTTCCTGGGATATTCCTTTCATTTGCATGGATATACATCTTTCAGTCCCTCTCACTTCTGCCTTTGTCACTATGCAATCTGAGCCCTCTACCTTTTAAAAAAATTGACCACTAATAATGAAACATATGTTGTAGATATTTTCCCACATTTATTATGCTGTTTTTGTGATATACAAATGACATGAGAAAACTTGGTATACTTGTTTGTATAACATTATTCTTGTTTATAACCCCCCCCCCCCAAAATAAAAAATACATGAATCTCATTTTATATTTATTAACCAGCCCCTTGTTTCACCAAGACCTCCCTCCCTTTGAAGAAAGAAACTACAGTATGGCTATTTCATCATGTAACAGACACAGGTACCAAGCATGACCTCATAGGTACCTTCTATTCAGTGTGTATAATATTACATCTAAAGTCTGGATCCAGCCACTACCCTACTAATTCCAAAGAGAAATACCACACTCACACCATACATTTAAAGCACATCTAAAGCTTTACAAAAGCTTCAAAGAATTCTAGGGACCTCACAGAGCTACAGTTCCTGGCACCCTTAACAAACTACAGTTCCCAGGATTCTTTGGGGGAAGCCATGTGCTTTCAATGCATAGAGCAGCTGAAACCGAAGCATGTGCAAAGAACAAAGCACTCCTGGGTGACAAGGGACAAAGAAAGACCAACCTTCCTTCACCAACCTGGTTGTTTCCAGATGTTACGAACAACAACTCCCATCAGCCACAGCCAGCATGGCCCTGCCAGCTGAGGTTGATGGGAGTTGTAGTCCAACACATCTGGAGGTCACCAGATTGGCAAAAGGCTGGTTCCTAAAGAGAGGCAAAATGGTAAGAAATGACAAGAAGTGCAGGTAACGATACCAGCCCATACTATACCGAGTCCGTTCCTAAATCTGCATTGGTGCCATCACTGGCCACTTTGTTAGCAATGCAGATAAAAGCAACAGAGGTACATGCATTATCACTGAAAACCTTGCAGAAGTATAGGAATACAGTGGTACCTTGGTTCACGAACTTAATCCATTCCAGAAGTCCGTTCTTAAACCAAAGCGTTCTTAAACCAAGGTGTGCTTTTCCATAGCAGCGGGGGACTCAATTTACAACAGGAACACACTCGACAGGAAGCAGAACATGTTCTGCTTCCAAGGCAAAGTTCACAAAGCTAAAGACCTACTTCTGGGTTTGCAGCATTCTTAATCCAAGTTGTTCATAAACTAAGCTGTTCTTAAACCAAGATACCACTGTAATGCCTGTGTGCTGCACTCCTAACGTTCCCGCTGGTGCTGCTACAATTTCTCATGCACCACACTGTCTCCCGATCCCTGCTGGGATGAAGCAGCCGCAGCAGAAGGCGCAGATGTGCCCTTAGGCTTCCTACTTCCAGCTGAGGGTATATGGGAGTTGGGCACCCAACAGTTCCTCTGGTCCCCATGAAAATTTTATGCCTTGTCTGAAACAATATAAACAAATGTGAAATATTGTTCCCATGCGCAGATAGTCTCTCTCGCAATCCTTTAATAGACTTTTTTAATAATGCAAAGGCAAAGAAAAATGATCACTAAAACGTATGATTAAAAAGATGCAATGGTTAGAATCTAGCACAGACATCTAAATTAAAAACGGTTGTTTTCTAGTGCTGGTCAGCAACCCTGCCTCTCATCAGGGAATAAATCAAATGTCCACAGCTGTGAATAGCTATTTAAAACGAGGGCCAGGAAAATTTAATTGGGGAAGCCTCATTCAAAGCTAAAGAGGTCAGATCATGCTGTTAATTATACATTCACATTACTTCCTACCAAGATTTTGCCATCTTCTAGTTAATAAACAGGGTGCATAAACCCCTGATCTCTGCTGAAAGATATTGGTTTCATTTGTGTCTTCTGCCTTACAAAGAGGAGCCTGATTGCCAGAGTGAAACGAGGACAGCATCAAATCTTCAAAACTAAATATTTGCTAAATGGATTAAAAGAGTTTAACAACAGTGGCTAGTTTTAAACACAGTAACTTGATCACTAACATGCCTTCCATTTTTTTTGCTTTTTCTTACCATTAAGAACACAAATAAACCCAAAGTTAAGTCCCCATTAATAGAATTTATTGAGTGGGAGAGATCATAAGTGAACTTTCCAAATAAAGTGAGGTATGCTCTGGTTATCAGCCTTCCATAGTTAGGGACCCAAGGATGTCTTGCACATAGAGGCACTTTCAAAGCATCCTTTCCCTGTTTTGGTTTCTCATTTTCTTTTCTTTTTTTTGTCACACCACTACTCTTCTTGTTGCATTGAAGACCACCCATGAAGTTCCCCTGAGTTTGGGAAGCAACTTGTCTGCTAATGGAAGGAGGATGCTCTCTGAAGAAGGAACCTAAGAAGTTCAACTGAAAGCATGATGGTTTCAATGCATAATTACCCAGTGGATCCCTGGATTACAGATATTGACCATACTTAAGAAGAAAACAACAACACCCATATTAATGCCAGTGGGCAGAAGACTAACATTTCCATGAACCTTCCCCCCGCCCCCAGCTATTGGGGTGGATAGAATGTGGACTCTGGGGTTATCTCAGCTATTTCTCTCAAAGACCAAAACTACAATATGTCTGTGACAGTGAAGTTATTTCCATTGCCTGCTTTTACAGCCCTAGTCAAAGTAGTACAGTGGTACCTCGGGTTACATACGCTTCAGGTTGCAGACTCTGCTAACCCAGAAATAGTGCTTCAGGTTAAGAACTTTGCTTCAAGATAAGAAGAGAAATCGGGCTCTGGCGGCGCGGCAGCAGCAGGAGGCCCCATTAGCTAAAGTGGTGCTTCAGGTTAAGAACAGTTTCAGGTTAAGTACGGACCTCCGGAACGAATTAAGTACTTAACCCGAGGTACCACTGTACTTTAAAAGAGGGTTGTCACTGCAATTCCAAAACAAGTTATTACTGGGTAATATGTTCGTCCCTGACAATCTAATCTGAAATATTTGTGCCAATGTGTCTGCCAGTGACTTTAGCCTAATGCCATAGCAATGGCAACATCACATCATGCTATGTGACATTGCTCTGACATTTGCCATTGGCCTGTCAATGTATGCAGTAACACAAAAGTCCTTGCATTAGCATGCACATCCAAATCAATAAAATGCTTCCTTGGGTACCATCTTGCAGAAAGGCTAGATGTAAATAAAAAAATAATGTGACACAGAATGTGATATTCTGAAGTGCTACTTTGAGATCTTTTATTCTCCCTGAAGCCCATGGAATTATGTTTTACTGCCATAATTAAGCTATTATAAATAGCACCAGTTTCCATGAATGAGCTGGGAACAGATGCTTCAGAAATAGGAAATGGAGAGTTATTATATACTCTGCTCTCACTTGTGACTCCTAGAAGCTGCCTGACAGCAGCCATACCCCAGGAAATGGCTTCAACTGGCTGGCTAAACTAGGTGAGGGTAGCCAATGGGTCCCAAATCCTCAGTGAGCTAGGGACTACCCCCCACATGAGAAGACAGGCTGTAGCGAATTAAGTAGATGAAACCAATAGTGGGTCCAATGGTCAAGAAGTTGGTTTCTGCACATGCTGTAGAGGGAAGTGAGGGCCATATGGGGCTCATCAACCTGGGAAGGTAGCCCATCTAGGAGAAGGAAAACTCTGATCCTAAACCTCCACTGCCTTGAAGGATATCTTCGGGAGAAGAAAAGGCTGAGGAATAAACCCTACACAAATCTTGTGTGGAATCCTAAGACGGTTGAATGGTGTCTTGTATGCCTCCTTCTGGCAACTTCTGTAGGCAAGCTGGTGCCAAGCGTATTGCTCTGCTTTCCTTTGGACCACATCAGCAAGGCTGAGAGGAGCGGTCTTGTCATCTGGGCAGCCAGGACCTCCCTACACACTGCCCAGGCTTGTGCCCCGGGAAGGTCACTTAGGTGCTGCAATACAGTGTTTTGACTTCTCCCCTGGAGGTGCACTCCATTGTCTCTCAAGACAGACAGATTACAACAGTTGTTGTTGTTTTTGTTATATATTTATACTCCTCTTCATCAAAAGATCTCAAGACAATATTTGTCATAAAAAATATTGATTTATAACAAGGGTTCTTAACCTGTGGTCCACACACTCCTACAAAGTCCATGGATGGACATATATTTTCCCCAGTGCAATACTAACAATAAATTCTTGGCAAAATTTTGTGTGTATGTGTTTTATGTGCATTGAGGCGAGGGGAAGGAGGGTCCATTGCTTTCATCAAAGTCTCACAGGAGTCCATGACTCAAAAAAGTTTAAGAACCATTGATTTATAGCAAGCAGAAGATTGCATTGCTTTACTAGGAGACATTCTTCAAGCCTTATTTATGTTGAATAGCATTGACAGGATGGATTCCCTGAGGCTGCTTCTATGAATACGTGTGGTGCGAAGTTTGGAGAGGGGGTGTGGGCTGTCAGCATCAGGTCTCCTGGGACTGACAGAGATTCAGGACTCTTTTGCAGGAATCAAGAAGACTATAACGTTTCTGGAAATAATCGGTGTGAAATGTGTGCTGTTCTAATAGAAGAATGCAAGCAGCCTTGAGTTCAGCATTGCTTGAGAACTCCAAGAAACCAAAAAAATCAGTGCAGGTTGGAAAGTTTTAGCCTGCCATCTTGATTCAAAATGGTGTCTAAACATAGACACACACAGAGAGAGAGAGACTCTGCTCCTTAATCTCAGGAACTAGCATGCAAAATTTGGTTAAGACATCAGAAGAGGTTTCCAAATGCACAGTGAACAAACAACTTCTCAAAATGTATAATAGATGAGGTAAATGCTCCCATGTAGCATGGGAGGCTTTTGCCTTCATGGTCTGCATATGAGTTTTCCAAAGGCACTTGACCGAATCATCTTATAAATGCACGGTGGACTAGACAGACCTTTGGTCCTAGTTAGAATCCATTCTGCCATTTGTTACCAGTAGTGGCCAGCAGGGTGCCATGAGTGGGGCTGCATTGCTCTCCTGGCTTCCCAACACCACACCACGCTCTTGCTGACCAGGAGCAGGAAGAGCAAGGCAGCAGAGAGCTCAGCAGATCCAGTCCAACGCAGCTGCAGCCAACCCTGCACACTGCCAAGCTCCCCACTGCCTTGCCCCTCCTCTTCCAAAAAGCAACAGCAGTGCAAAGTGTTGGGAAGACAGGAGAGCAATGCAACCCACACACTCCTTCAGCAGCTACTGGTTGTTACTACCACCATAAGTGCCACAGTCACGCATCTCTCAACATATTTAGCATTTACAGCTGAGAATTTGCACCAAAGGGCATAATTCCAGTGTGCGGATTTTGTCATTTTGTGAGGTCTTACCGATACAAAAAAAAGTTCTTTATTTATCTTGTCCATATGGCAGAAAAATATATTCTTTATGGAAGTGCATCATTATTTTTTAAATTCCTGTCTTTACTTGTTAGCGTTTAGAGGAGGAAAAACCTTGCTTCATGTCCGATCCATCCAGCTCAAAGTCAACTCATGTATCCATGGATACTGTTTTTATCACGGTGAATGGCATGAGTTGCTGGCAGCTCTTTACCAGACAGAAATGGAAGGGACATCATCTCATCACCAAAGGAAGATTAGAATCAAATGTGAAAGCCCAAATCCTACACAGTTGGCAGAAGCTAAATGCATCATGATGAGAATGTCAGAAATAATTCTACTCTTGGGTCTAAAGAGGTGCTAAGGATGCTGCTTCTAAGTGCTGTGAGTCATTGTGGTGAGCACATGAAAGTGTCATATGTTCTCTCCCCGACCAACAACTTGCGATGTGTTTATTCTCAGTCTAAACACCATAGATAAATTGGAGGATAATTGGACAGATCTGTAGGAAGGAGTCGTAAAATATATCTGCCAATACAGCACTTGTGGTCTAGTTTAGCAGCATTCTCTTGGATAGGACTCATACTTACACTATGAATGTGTTTCCTTCCCCTTCATTTTTGCATGCACTCCCTGCTCTCTGAAGTTCCCTGCTTCTGCGCCCATATGTTTCCTCTGCTTCTCTTAGTTCCCAATGCTGCTTTTTAAAAAATTTCCAAAATGAAAGTTCTCTTGGTTCTGCACGGATGGAGACCAGATGTTACTAAACTGCAACTCCCCTCACCCCTGACTATTGTCATGCTGACTGGGACTGTTAGGAGCTGTCTTATACTGAACCAGACCAGTGATCCTCCTAGCTCTGTGTCATCTATACTGACCAGCAGTGACTACCTAGGATTCCAGACTTCTCCCAGCCCTACCTGGACTGTTTGCAAAGCAGAGCTATAGTCATAGCTGTCAACCGTCCCTTATTTGGCAGGAAAGTCCCTTATCCCAGCACCGTGTCCCGCTGCTGTCCCTTATTGATGATGTCCCTTAAATTTCCTGGGTTTCAAAGGAAGCAGCTCCTCTCCCTCCCTCCCTGCCGGCCAGGGAGGAGGGAGGCTCCAACTGTGTTGCTTGGCTGCATTGCTCACTCAATAAGGAATCTAAGAACGACTGGGTGGGGGTGGAGCTTGCATGCCTTATGCTGATCAAATCAGCCGCGTTGCCTGGGGATTCACCTTTGCTCAGCGCTTCCCAGCAGAGAGGTGACAGTGGTTTTCCTCGCTGCACCCCCTTTGCCGGTTTGCTGTGCTGTGGGAACCACCACTTGAGGTTTCATTTGGCTGCTGGGCTGGCTGGGCTTTCTGCCTTTGGCTCGGGAGCTGGTTGACTAAAATCCCTTATTTTCAAGGCTGCTGGTCCCTTATTTTCAAATCTGTAAGTTGACAGCTATGGCTATAGTGCTTCTCCGGGAAACACAGGTGAGTTTCACATTATTTTCAATTCTAGCCTTTGTTGTTGTTTTAACGACTCACAAATAGAACACTAGTTGGCAAGGGGATCTCAGCTTTACAACAGTTCTGTCTGGTGTGCTACACCAATTTTTATAGCTAGGTTTTCTGAGACCCGCTGGATAGCTCTGTAGGTAAAGCATGAGACTCTTAAGGTCGTAGGTTTGAGCCTCATGCTGGTGAAAGATTCCTCCATTGCAGGGCCCCTCGTGGTCCCTTCCAACTTTACAAATCTATGATTCTATGAGGGAGCAGGGATCAAAGCATCTTCTCTTCAGACAACCAATCCAATGAATGGATGTTTCTACAGGCAGAGCCAGTCTCAATGTCTGCTGGATGGGCACACTTGTATACACACTTGTAATAACAAGTGGGGCAAGTGCTGTTGTGCTCAGATCCTGCTTCCCATGGGCATCTAGTTGGCTGCTGTGAGAACAGGATGCTGAACTTGATGTCTAATCCACCAGGGCTCTTCTTACATTCTTATTAATATCTCCATTTCTTCCCACCTTGCACTTTTGTGCAATTCTTTGTATTTCCGTTCCCTTTGATTCCAATGCAGACGAGATGTGGGCTAATTAATTATCTTCTGACTGCATATTTTGCAGAACAGCAACCTACATTCTCAGTGTTGGCTCTCTGAGGAAATGACCAAGTGAGGATTTTTGCCTCCATCATATTGTTGCTTTTTACAAAAAGAAGAATGTGGAGTCCTTGCAAGGCTGGGTTGAGCACAAAATCACGATCAGGTGCGCCAACTCTAGGGGGCCAAGGTGTCTTTGGCCCCTCAGTATTTGTTGGAAGGGGGCTGAACCTTCTCAAGGTTGAGGGGGCAGAGGAGGCCAGGCACAGAGCTGAACATAGTTCAGCTTCAGTGGGCAGCTCTTCCAGAGCACTTGACCTCTTCCAGACAAAACAACACCCTCCAGACAGCAGACTGTGCACCGCACACTAGGCCCTCTCAATCCTGGAGGCAACTTGGCACCTCTGACCATGGTGTTGAAAACTCATGTGGTCGCACATTTAGGTAGCCTGGTTCCAAGGTTGGAAGAAGGACAGACATGGTGCAAACAAACAAACAAACAAACACTATTCACATAGTTCATCCTTTGTCTCGATCTGCCCTGTGTCTGCAGATAACAGTGCCTAGCTGCTGTCACATAGCTCATTTAAAATATTTAATTTCATTGTAGCGCTAGCCCTATTCAGGTGCTCATTTAAGGCTTAAATGAGTATACAGAGGACAGAGAGTAGGCACAAGTGTGCTAGCTCTATCCCTTGTCAGGTTCTCATCAGCCTCTAAGATTTGGAAGGTAAGTGCTTGAAGTCTCCTGCACTTGGAGAGATTCCCAGTGCACTTTAGAAACCGGGGAAATGTCTAGCCAACCAGATTGGTAGTTTGGTTCCTATTGAGGATATTTGGCAAGTCAACATGACAGTGATCTGGGATTGAGGACTGGAGTGATCATTCTGTGGACAAAGCTGTATTGCAACTTTTAAATGTTTTAATTTAATAAAGGAAAAAGAAACCAGGGAAATCAGACTTCTAGAGTGTACATGGAGCTTCCACAAGTACAAAGGGCTCCATGTTTCAGTCAGTTGTCCTCCAACTCATGAAAGGTGACAGGGACAGGGGACAGTGCTAATGCACTCATGCAAACTCTCTCCACCTCACACAGTCATTTAAACCACTTATGAATGCCTGAATTGTCTCATAAGTACATTAGTAAAAGTGAAACACATAGGCAAACAGTCAACAAAGATTCATCTCGATACCTCTCAGTGGTTGCTTTCTAGTTTCCAGATGCCAATATTTTCCCTTTTGCTAGCTATATGCTTACAAATAAGCCTGATTTTAATTATATGGTGTGAAATTG
Source organism: Podarcis liolepis (assembly GCF_965112155.1). Taxonomy (NCBI): domain Eukaryota; kingdom Metazoa; phylum Chordata; class Lepidosauria; order Squamata; family Lacertidae; genus Podarcis; species Podarcis liolepis. Next base: position 44,114,161 of record NC_139564.1, on the reverse strand, counting down.
ATGAAGGTTTCTGAAAAATATAATACGATACTTTCTTTGCAAATTACTCCATGAATGCATTTTAGTTAATTAATAGTAAATGGAAGAGTATTCTTTGAAATCTCTGATTTCATTGATGTAGCTTTTTTTAATCTGATGCATAAACATAGGAAAGTAGTGAGTCATGAATCAGTCCTAAGCTTTTATGCACAAATCTCTGAATCATAATCAACATCTACTCTTCATCTCTCATGCTATCTTGGAAGTTCATCAAAGACCATCTGATTTTTCTCAACGAAAGTGAATTGTAGGTCACTTTCAGTGTGAGGGAATTATGGAGTGTGGTCTTTCCTTTTCATAATAAGATGCTGGCATTAAAACATGAATGAATGTGTGTAATATTTATGAGAGTTGTTGTCTCAATGCATGTGCTTTATTGAGGAAGTGTTCTTGAGTTCGCAAATGGTTCATGCATTGGGTTTGGCAGCTTCATTCTGGCTGATTGATTTTTTGACATCCTGCGACCCCTAGTGAGCAACAGAAATTGCCAGCACGGCAGCAGCACCCCTTCCCGTTCAGACTTGCTCTTTTTAGACCTTCCTGTAGACTTTTCAGTGAGTTCTTAGACACACAGTGAAATGCTAATGCTAAACAAGAAATTGGATTTCACTTTTCCGTCAACAAGTCATGTCACTGATATGCATTCTCTAATTTTTACTAATAGGGTTTTTTTTTTTTGCATTGCAATTATTGGGATGAATGGTGTTTTGAAATATTCACAGTAGATGATATGCAGAAAATCATTTCTCTGTGTTCCTCAATAATCTTAAGAAGAAACAGCCATACTTTGAGGTTCTAACATTGATTTTCATGAGTTAGGACTTCAGGTTTCAGGCATGCATAGAAATAATTCATCATGTTAAAGAGAGGAAAATTATCATTTCCAGTAACTGAGAGGGAAAGGGAGGGGATAGGGATAATCTGAAAATGAAAGTAAATCAGTAGGGAAAAGTGGAAAGAACTAAAAAATCCCCTTCATAACAAGCAATGTCAAAAGATGCTTGCCTAGAAGACACATATCCCTGATCATTTTTATACATCTAGTTACTATTTGCAATATGTACATAAAAATACGTAATGGTCATTTTGAAAGTAACAGTATGAAACAAGTTGTGATTTTTTTTACAGGATTCAGGCTTAAGAAAAGGAGACTTACAAGCCAGTCTTTACTCACCAAAAATAAAATGTTATACACAATCCTTGTTAGCTTAGCACAAGAAGGTTCACAGGTGTTTGAGAACATTCGCAAAAATCAAGTAGATTTTTGGCAATGAATCAGCCTTGGTCACCCTGTTGGTTGACCTGTACAGTGGTACCTCAGGTTACATACGCTTCAGGTTACATACGCTTCAGGTTACAGACTCCGATAACCCAGAAATAGTGCTTCAGGTTAAGAACTTTGCTTCAGGATGAGAACAGAAATCGGGCTCCGGCGGTGCGACAGCAGCAGGAGGCCCCATTAGCTAAAGTGGTCTTCAGGTTAAGAACAGTTTCAGGTTAAGTACAGACCTCCAGAATGAATTAAGTACTTAACCTGAGGTACCACTGTACTGAGAGCAGGACAGGGAATGTGTGACTATGTTTATGCATCTTGATTTCTTGGAGGCTTTTGATACCATTGACCATAGTATCCTTTTGTACCTGCTCTGTGGGATGGGTACATAATCAGCCAGGAACAGCAATGCTCAAGCAAGCACATGATCAGCCACAGCCATCCCAAGAATCCTGTCCACATCCTCAGGCTGAACAAGCTGAAAGTCACCCATAAAAAACTGATAAAGGGGAGTAAAAGATAACGTAAGATAGTTTAAGCCAGCACTGTCCACAACTGGACAGGGGCAAATGCAAAGTGCATTGAAAACTAATCACAGCAGGCTTCTCAGGGTTGTCCTGCTGTGAAAGGCTCTTCATCCTTCATAAATACTCCATGGGCAGATACTCAGCAGATGCAATGATGGTGGAGAAGAAAGATTTCCTGGTCACTACTCAGCATCATCACTAAGGATTGGGTTGTAGAATGTTCTCTGGCCTGTCCTCAGTTGGATTTGTCACACGTATTTTGCTCTAAATCACTCTCATTGTTGTTCCCTTCTCCTGTGTTGCTGCCTTTGAAACCAGACCTCCTGTCTGCCTTGGATTACAGTACTGGTTGCTGGTCATTCTGATCTTCGATGGCTGCTTCATAGAACTTGACCCTTGCCTGTTCTCCATCCATCCCCTCCATGAAATAGAAACCCAAGTGCTTAGGACTTGGCCTTCTGACAGCTTAGCTGTTTGTGTTATAGAACTATGGAAGGTTTGATGACAGCTGCTTAGCTTACCTAGCAAGCCTACAATTATCTCCTTCCACCTGTTTAATATGACCCTTCTCTGTTATGTCTAAGCTGCATAGGTGGTGATTTTCAGACAAAAGCCTGCTATTTCTCCCCTAAGTGACTGCTAACTGCCTACACTGCCTGTTGTATAAACCTTTCTTGAGAAGCTCTTTGTTGGGATATTTATATGGCCGGATATATTGCTGTATTTCTATTTCAGTGTAGTTCAATTCAAAGAAGAGGCCAGACTTTGCATACAGGGCACATTACGGCTATCCAATTCCTTGTGTAACATAGAATAATAGAATTAGTAGAGTTGGAAGGGGTCCTGAGGGTCATCTAGTCCAACCCCCTGCAATGAGGGATTCTTAACTAAAGAATCCATGAGAAGTGACCATCCAACCTCTGCTTAAAAACCTGCAAGGAAGGAAAGTCCATAACCACCTGAAGGAGTCCATTCCACTGTCAAACAGCTCTTACTATCAGAAAGTTCTTCCTGGATATTTGGCCACATTCTCCTTTCTTGTAACTTGAATTGGATCGAACCCTACCTTCTGGAGAGGGGAGAAAACAAGCTTGCTCCATCTTCCATGTGACAGCCCCTTAGATATTTGAAGATGGCTATCTTATCTCCTCTCAGTCTCCTCTTTTCCAAGCTAGTACATGATAGTACATGAAATGTGGGGATAAATGTGGGGATAAATAGGTACCACTGTGGCAGGAAGGTAAATGGCGTTTCTGTGCACTCTGGCTTCCATCATGGTGTTCTGTTGCACCAGAAGCAGTTTAGTCATGCTGGCCACATGACCCAGAAACCTGTCTGTGAACAAACGCCTGCTCCCTTGGCCTGAAAGCGAGATGAGCGTCGCACCCTGTAGTCACCTTTGACTGGACTTGACTGTCTAGGGGTTCTTTACCTTTATTATTATTATTATTATTATTCATTAAATGTCCTTGGTAGCACCAGCCAAGATTTGTAATAGACCACATTTGAACTTAACAACTGGAAGGCAGTTTCATGATTCATGCCTACAATTATTCAGTGCAGCATTTGTGGTGGTGGTAGGGGGGAATGCAACTGCATTAATGAGATCTATGCACTGAGAGGCAATGACACGCAGTGGACAGAATGGTATGGATCTAGGAGACAAAGCTCCAGATCCCATGAAGGTCATTGGGTAGCACTGTAAAAAGCAGCCAAATGTAACAAAGGTCATTGTGAGGTTACAAAGAAACAAGGATAGACCCTGTCCTGGCTACTCCTAGGAAGGTATTTGAAGCGTCCGTCACAGTGCTGATCTAAGATTGCATCGGAGTTATCCTTTATTCTGTAGTTGTAAAGCTAGGGAGAATCCACTGATTCTGGCTGTAGGCCAATATATTCAAGTGAGCTCTATTTCAATTCACACTTGACTTTGATGTGATTGTGATGCTGGGCACACAGATATCCCCCAAAATAACATCTTGAAATGAAGACTGGTTTGGGGAAAATCTGAATTCATCTGAAATGATGGTGCTTTTTAAAAACCTTTCTTCCTCTCCTCTCTCACCGACAAATGTAGTATCTGTAACATTTTGAGATCTGTATGGATTTATTTTTAGGTTGCGTCTAAAGTACTCGGGACTATTAATGGTACAAGAGAACGCTGAGCTTTCTCGAACTCTGCGGCTGCACCGCAGACTTGCCCTTGGGCTGTAGGGGGGAAAAAACCAGTGAATATTTATAGCCAAGCCCATACAAAATAAAACTGGTCACTGAAAAGGCAGGCAATGAAGTGCATTCCCCCCTCCTGAATCCATAAGCATAAAAAAGTGCCTAAAACCAAAGTCAGACATTGGTCTATGTAAAGGGTAAAAAGGAAAAGGGTAAAGGACCCCTGGAAGGTTAAGTCCAGTATACCTGAAGGAGCGTCTCCACCCCCATCATTCTGCCCGGACGCTGAGGTCCAGCGCCGAGGGCCTTCTGGCGGTTCCCTCATTGCGAGAAGCAAAGCTACAGGGAACCAGGCAGAGGGCCTTCTCGGTAGTGGCGCCCGCCCTGTGGAACACCCTTCCAGCAGATGTCAAGGCGATAAACAACTACCTGACATTCAGGAGACATCTTAAGGCAGCCCTGTTCAGGGAAGTTTTTAACGTGTGATATTTTATTGTATTTTTGGTTTTTATGGAAGCCGCCCAGAGTGGCTGGGGAGGCCCAGCCAGATGGGCGGGGTATAAATAATAAATTATTATTATTATTATTATATCCAGTCAAAGGCGACTCTGGGGTTGTGGCACTCATCTTGCTTTCAGGTCAAGGGAGCAGGCGTTTGTCCACAGACAGCTTTCCGGGTCATGTGCCCAGCATGACTGAACCACTTCTGGCGCAATGGAACACAGTGACATAAACCAGAGTGCATGGAAACACCGTTTACCTTCCCACCACAGCAGTACCTTACGTATTGGTCTATGTAGACCAATATTGTCAGCACAGACAGAGAGCATTTCATTGCTCTGCAAACCAAGTGCAACGATCATAGATTAATTTGTATTACAACAATAAAGCAGCATGGAAAGAATACTAAGAAAGGGCCAAGGATCAAACCAGATGTGACTTTAATCACATTTTAAATATTTTGTGCAAAACTAGCCACATCTGTTTTTGAAGAGCAGCCACAGGGGACTACAAATCTATGGTGTAGTCCATCTACTACCCCCTTAACCCGACCACACGCAATTTTCTTGTGGAGAATGTCTACCAAAGTTTTCAGCAGTGATTATTTTCAGCAGAAAAATTATGGTCATTTTGACCCTCACTCAGGTAGAGAGTCAGGCGACCTCCCATTGTGTCACACAATAGCTTAATGAAATCACAGCACTAGGGCATTTTCTTGAGGCATTTGGTCACTAACACTGGACCTCAGGGTCTTGTAAATTTAAGTTGCCACTTCAGAGGCTATGGGAGGGGGGGAAAGTTGCTTGTTGGGTGCCCAGTGTCACATTCAGTCACATTTTCAGTACTAAGAGTTATTCCTATACAGGTAAAAGAGAAGATGCCATGTGTTCCTTCTGTTTTCTCATACTGAGCTGACCCTTCTCAAGTTTAATAGTTTAGACGAGCCATCATGTATACCAGTTGCCATTACAAAAATAGAGATCTTATTAAAACATTAATACATAGAGTTGTATTCGATGGTAGTTATACTCAGAGCAGATCCATTAATTTCAATAGGTCTGCTCTGAGTAAATTTTAACCAGCTACCATAAACACCGACATCGAATTTTGGGAGGCTATATGAAAAACCACAGCAGACCCTTTCCCCAAGGATTAGTCATTATGAAATTCACACTTTCCAGTTCTCCTCTGCGCCCCACCCCTACCCTACCACCACCAAGAAAAGATTCATCAAGAAGGGCAAAGGAACCAGGCCAGGCAGGAAAGATGTTGCAGCTTCAGGTTTAATGACACATTGCTCCCCTTTGGAGGGCATCAGCATCTCAGAACATCAGTCGGCCTGGCTTTGCTGGAACTGTGGTTCATTCATGAGGCAGAAATCTTGGTGATATTGCCTGACATTTCTGGAAATGCTGGATGGTAGAAAGGAAGGGCTTCGGAGCTCTATCTGACTTTCCTGTAGTAGTACACTGTGTGCGCTACCGACACTGCGGAAACAAAAGTGCAAAATATTGTTTGAGTTACTCCCCCCACCTGCAAACACTTCTTTTTAAACATCTACATCATGCACCCAAGCAAGGCATTGACAGGACCCAAAACTGGCCACTCTGCCCCCATTCTAATGCATGTTTCCCTAGACCACAAAGAATTGCTGCTTTTTTTTGGTTCATTTGTTAACAATGCCATGAGGATCATTGCTTTACCTCGTCTCCCTTTCTTTCCCCTTCTTCCTCCTCTCTGACCTGACAACCCCCCTCTTTTACGTCTTCTGCGATAGGGAGGCCTGCAGCCACATCGCGTCATTTTTCTGGGGTTTTGGTGATGTTAAAAGTCTAGTAGAGGATCAAGAGGAGCATGTCATTCCGTGAAGCCAGCACAATCTGTCTCCGAAGATGGTACTTGAATTTGTGAAATGATGCTACCTGCTGCACTTTTACTTATAGGAGGATCTGGTGGTTATGAGCTCATATAGTTGATATGGCAACCTCTGTGTCCTAAGAAATCACCATATATGGGACAGGCTAATAAACTAACTTTAAAACAAACATATAACACAATTCAGCATCTAGTAACAAACATCAGCATGTATAATAATAATAATAATAATAATAATAATAATAATAATAATAATTTATTGGTTCATTATCGCCTTACCTCATGCATTCATTCTCTCATCGCAAACACCCATCTTATTGTACTTATATTGCACCCAAAACCTCGTAAGCCTGGCATTCTAACATGAAGTTTCGCTTTCCAGAACACGAGAAATTCAATTCTTCAAAAATCTTCCATATCATAACAAAACCAGTGTTTTATTATGCTGAATATAACTCATGTGCTTAGTAACCACTGAAACATTTTTGTGTTTCCCTTTTTCTTCCAGTTATTACTAACACTGATTGTTTCAGCTGATAATAAACAATAATTTCTTGGTCGTTCCTCAAGGTTTTATCTTTCATACTTCCAAACAAGATCACCGAGAAATCCAATGGAAGCCTCTAACCATTCAATTCTTCAATGTCTGTGGTAGGCTAAGCCACACTCACCTGACCAACACCTGATGTCTATAGGATGTCAGGTGCAAGACTGATAAAGCTACATGTGCAAATAACGACAAATTCAGCCGCAGCTAGAATTTTGCACTGTTTGAATTTGACGACTTACCTTGGGCCACTGCTTTTGGCAAACTTCCACTTGTTCTTTTTCTGTGTCCTGAGTAGTCAGGAGCACTCCTGTACCTTTGGCACTTCTTGAATCTGGCACCTTAACCCACCATGCTGCTTTTGGCAGGGACTAGATACAGGAGCTCCCGATCCTTTTGATCTGATCCCTCCTGAAAATAGCACAGCAAAGAAAGCTGCCAAATGCAAACAGCACACACTGCAAATGTTTCTTTACAACTGCAGCTTTACCTTTCCTGTGCCTGAAATCATATGATCTCAGGTAAACTGGCTGCCCAGTGTGATCCACAGAGGGCTGGCCACTTTTGGATCTGGCCCTCTGGCTGAAAGATAACCACCTTTTTCCAAAATATTTTTATTTTAGGGCATAACCAGAAAATGTGAGTTACACCTGCTCTACTTGCCTGGCGATGCCAACACACACAGCCAGATTCAAGGTTCTTATATTAACTTACAAGGCCTTGAGAATTGGGATCCAGGATCCCTCAAGGACCGCCTAATCCCTCCTATCGCTGCCCAGTGGACTTTGTGGGAATCACTGTTAGTGGACCCCCATAGACTAAAATTCAGCTAACAGGAAAGCAACCACAGAAGTTTAAGTACTTGGGTTCTGAATATGCACCACCAGCAGCCTAGTCTGATGAATGGGGAAACATGCTTATCAGTAGGGCAAAACATGTCTCATTTTTAATTGCAACTCAAGTAAGCATTTCAAGGTAGGGTGTCTCGCTTTGAATACAAATGAGTACTACAAGCAGTGAAAATTCACATCGCAGGCCCATTCTTTGCAGACTTCACCTGCATAACTGATAAAAAACATTTCACCACACATTTCTGCACAGAATATTAATCGTGGTAATCATGCCATGCATGGGGTGTGTGGGTGTGTGAAGGGAAGCTAGTGTATTCTGTGTGCACACACCCTATCAGGAGGGGGGAAATTTAGACCGATTCCTATCACCCTATGCCCTTAAAGTTCATCTCCAGTTTTAGTTCAACAAATATCACCAGTTCATCCTTCTTTGCATAATGGCATTGGGTGAGCCTCTTGTAAAATCATGGAAGGCTCTACATGTGCACTATTTATAGGAGCACCGCCAGCCATTAGCTTTTGACATAACAAGGCTTAAAGTTTGTGAGACAAGTAATGTTTTCTGAAGAAAGCTACTTATGTTAGTAAGCCAGCTAAGAAGCCTAGCAAAATTCATTCCACGAGGAGAAGCAAACTCATATTCTATATTTCACAAAGCTATCATTTATAAAAGGTGAAAACTCTTTTTCTGCCGGATTTGAAAAATAGTATTGAGCTATAATGTGGGGCATTACCTTCCCTCCAAGAATATCATATGCCTGGATTCACTCAGTCCTTGAAGAACACTGGGAAATTTCAGGTGATTCAGAAGAGGTGGACAGATTGTTACCTGGAGTTGGACATTGGGAACATGTGACTCCCCTTCACTGGCTTATGCTTTGCTTCTGGGTCCAATTTCAAGTGCTGGTTATGACCTTTGAAGCCTTCTGTGCTTTAGGACCTCCTCCTACATAAGTCCACCGGCTCATTAAGATAATCCGTGCACACTCTCTTGTCTGTTCTACTCATATCTGAAGCATGTATCATTGGACCAGGGAAGCATCCTTCTTGGTGACTCTGCTTAGGGCGTCTGACCTTAGTCCCTCTCTGAAGGTCTTTTACCGGAGTGTTAACCCCTTCCTTCTCAGGAAGCTCTTTGGGCTCTAATTGTGACCCTCTTGCTACTTGATTTTGAAGTTATTCAAAATCACTTTCTGGTCTGTTGTGTTTTTCAATGACACTTTTGTGGTTAGCTGCTTGACCCCGGATTTTATGGGGTGTTTTCCCCTTCCACACTTTGATATCAATGCCATTGTACAGTATTGGCTTTAGAGGTTCTTCTCCAGCTTGGGAAGCTGAGTTAAAATTGTTTTAAATGAACAAATCAAGGCATAGCAGCCTTGTCACACAAGGCTGCTGCCCACTGTATTTCATCACAGCTGAGTTAAGCAGGGTCATCATTTGTTGTGGCTTTGAGGCTGCTTATAAAAAGGCAAAGCCCACCACCCTGAACCTCAGGCTCCCAAGTGCAGGTTATGCCACCACTGCTAAGAGCTTGAGAGAAGAAACATCTAATGGCCCGAATCAAACGCAGCCGGAGCCGGAGCCTGACCCGCTTCCGTCAAATGAGGCAAAAGGCCAGCCATGCGGGTGGCTCTGGAAAGAGACGAAAAAGACGCCAGGGCAAAAGGAAAGGTAAGATGCTTAAATTTAAGACTTCTATGCCATATGGCTCCTATGTATATTCACATAAGATTATGCTCTTGGGCTGTGACCCTTCAAACACATTTGGTAGGAAGTAAATGTATTTTATCGCTATTTACTACAGGTCAACTTGGTTACATTTAATAACTGGTGGTGGTGTTTGTTCTTTTCCGGTAAAGGTCGTGGTCGCAAGAAGGGGCGAAGAAGAAGACACTAAACTCTTTTCATCTTCATGGTGTTCTGTGCCCTTGATTTCAACCATCTGACTCACCAAAACCTTTGTCTAACAAAATGAACACAACAATCTTTCATGAGAATACCCAGGAAAACTTCCTGAGATTCAAGGAGCCTGCAACAATTTGAACAATGCCACCTGTCAATAAAATGCTAAAATTTCATTCCTGTGGTTTCTCGTGTGATTTCTTAACTGGGAATAGATGGCAACTCCTCAATGAAGTTGGTGGGTGAATTGCTAGGTTGCCATAAGTGGATATCATGAGTGGGAGAAGCTCAGATAAAGGAACTTAATAAAAAGTTTAGGAACTCTGAGTTTGAGAGTTGTTGATTGTGTCAAAGCCTGTTTTGTCCAGTTATTATATGTGATGGGGTGGTTGGTGGTGCAGTGTCTGGGCACATGACTGCCCCACAAACCAATCAGGATTTTGTTTCAAAGACTTGCCACAGCGTTAGCTTTGAGCAAGCAAATCAGGATGAATTCTTAATAAAACAGGTCATCTGGAGGAGTTCTAAATCATGCTTAGAAAACAACTTCCTGAACTCCTGGTTTGCTGCTATATGGAAAAACTTCAAGCATGGGAAGTGCTTACAGCAAAATCACCCCCTGCCCCAAGAGAATATGCTGTTTCACAATATAAACCAGCTGTGTAGACTACATATTCTTTATAATCCTCCTGGCTTGGATGAAACACCTCACCTGTTTGGACTGCAAAGGTCAGAAGCAAAGAAGAGCAGGCCTGATCTCTTACATCAGCACCTTGGGGATGTGACATTACTAGAAGCTTTGACATACAGACCTGAACTGAATTGTTAACAGGAAGTGGGGGGGGGAGAGATGAGTGGGAGCCAACCACAGAAAGCTGGCTTTTTCCACCAAGAATCCTTCATTATTTGTGTTTGCATACCTCCTTCCTTTTATATCGTCTGTCAGTAGTTTGCCAGAAAATTGTCCAATATGTTAGCCTCTTCCCTTCCTGCTCCCTCACTCACTTGACCCTACTACTGGAAAATACGAGCCATCACTTTGGAGTGTGGTATCATCAATACGCTGATGATACAAGTCCTATTTTCATTTTCAACAAATCTGAAGGGCTGTGAGATGTGTCCTTCATGCCTTGAATGAATACTTTGTTGTGGGCTGGATATAGCTGAAGTTTAATCCACAGTAGCTGAAGTTTAATCTAGACAAGATGGAAGTTAAGATGCTAGGCCAGTCTAGATCTGGCAAGCTGTTGGCATTACCTGTACTGGATGGGTTTACGCTCTGCATAAGGGACAAGGTATGCCATTCTGGGATTCTCCTGGTTCCTGCTTTGCTGCTGAATTCTCAGGTGGTAGCAGCAGCTACAAATGCCTCTTCTTCGTTTAGGATGGTGAGTCAACTGCTCCTGTTGTTCTCCACTAGGGAATTGGCCTCGGTTATTCATGCTTAGCTAAGCTTGTATATGTACTACTATATGGGGTGGCCTCAGGTGCTGGTACTGTGTACCCTTGAGTACCCCCTTCTTAAAAGCACTGGGTAGCCTTCAAAGGCAATTCAGAAGCTTGCCTTCCAGCAAAAGAGCACTATAGGGAAAATAGTATTTGTACTTTTGGCTCAATCACACAGGCTACTTATAGGAATAGGCTAGAGATTGGAAACCTTTGGCCCTTCTGATGCTGTGGACCCCAGCTCCCAACAGCCCCATGCAACACCGCTAAAGGTTCAGCATGAGGGGAGTCCAACAACATCTGAATGGCCACAGGTTCACTATGCTCCTGGATTTTTAAGGGTGCCTTCTTCCATATCTTTATTTCATTTCCTCCATCTGCAGGGGAGATGTTGCCCCGAGTCCTACCTGCTACAGAGGAGAAGACAATCTCTTTTTTGCTGTGACACCCATGCTCTGGAAAGTGGTTTCACTGGCTTCATATTCCATCTCTCTGTTTTTCTCCCATTGTGACAGCCATTAGAAAAGCATTCAATGCTGGTTGAAGGAGTTTGGATTTTGGTATTTACCTTCCACAGCTGTCATTTAGGGTATCTTTACATAGTTGGGTTTTTATGTGCAGTTGTGAGTTGTCACCTAAATTGTTAAAGCCTTGTTTCATTGTGGCAGTTTACATTCCGCAAGAGGTCAGGAGGGTGGAAACACAAGAACGGGCCTTCTCTGCAGTGGCCCCCCCACCTGTGGAATGCTCTCCCCAGGGAAGTTTGCCTGGCGCCTTCACTATACACCTTTGGCACTGGGCAAAAATGTTCCTTTTCAACCAGGCCTTTGTCTGACTTGATTTACATCCTATACCCTTTTTAAAAATGCTGGCTCTTTTGGGGTTTTTTATTGGGTTGTAGGTTTTGTTTTAATTTTATGTATTTGATATTTTATGTGAACCACCCTGAGACCTTTGGGTATAGGGTGGTGTAGAAATTAAATCATACATACATAATACATACATACTTCCTTTTTTTATTTCCTGAACTGCCCTTGGGGTGTTGTGAGAGAGCTAGAGGATATAGTCTCGAAACGCTAAAATAACTCAGTTGTAACAGCACATTTCGCCCACACAAAAAAACAAAAGTTAATGCAAAATTTTTAAAAAATCACTCTTAGGAGAATTGGTTTGTATCTGGATTACCGAAGTCACAATGTACATCATTTGTGATGTCACTGGTTTCCTGGCATAACCAGTCACCAGGATGCTCACACAACTATCATTTGTGCAGTACCTGGTGTCCAGGTAAGCTCTATCAAATAACATCTCGCTTTAAGTATCAAATATCTTTGAAAGATATCTGAGGGTCAAAACAGACACTGAGAAAGCTATGATCAGCTGTCCTGCCATTTTGTTTGATTGGCATTCAGTGCTAGTCCTACTCAGAGTAGACCTACTGAAGTTAAGCGACATTACTGGCAGGTTTATTAAATTCAGTGGGTCTACTTTAGTAGGACTTTAGTTGAATGTAATCATTTGTTTTCAAGGCAAAACAGCTTCCTATGTGCATCCCCCGCCCCTGTAAATAACAGTTTGTATAGGTAATTTATATCACTGCTTAGATATTTTTCTTATTAATAAGTGCTTTATAAATGCTTCAAATAGAAATAAAATGAATATCAGAAGAATGATGCAGTGAGAAAGCATTAAACAACCCCATTTCCTGCTGTGTCAGGCAGTTTGGATTGTATTTTTGTACTTAATGGAAAATGGTTCTGAATCCTGCAATGGATATCACTGATATCAAATTATAAGGCACTCTTTATAGCACAGCAGTTAATTGGGAGTTCTTGATTCCATTACCTGTATTTTACCTGGAACATGACAATGATCAAATTGCGATATATTGTGATTCATTATAGTAATACTGTAAAGGCAGAATGACCACCCACCCAACGGCCTGTTGAAATTAATTTCATTTGCTTGGCCAGAGTGACATCAGCCACCATAACAGAGGATGACCAACTGAATTCGCAGCTCTGCCTGAGGCTGAAAACCTGAAAAGACATGATGTCACGGCAACAGCAGAGAAGAAATAGGCGAAGAATGATTCGCCTTAGGAGACAACAGCGTAGCAGGAAACTGGTTGCTCGAAGACTCCCGAGGCAGATGAGAGCAGGTTTTTAAAACATTACTAAACTGGGGTTTTGTGAAGCATCCAGTAAGATTAACATTGAGGGTTAAAAATCTCCAGAGGTAGCACTGAGAGTGAGGAAGCAATTAGGCCACTTTGCATTAAACACAATTATTTCTCAGAAGCACGTCACTTGTTTTATTCATCTGCTGTCGACACCCCCCCCAAAAAAATCACCTTAGAGACTCTTTTCTTATAAGTTATGCACAAAGCACTATATAATAAAAAGAACAAATTCAGCTAAGTTAGTTGAATTTCTCTCCTTTGCAATTAACCAGCTACTTTAGTTATGACAGGTCATTAGTTATGACAGGACATTGATATATATATGAATGAAAAGTATCCATTAGAAACAATTGTAAAGGATGCCAGTTTTCTTACAAATTAAATTCTATTTGAGCATCCAAGCTTCCCTATCTAAATTGTGTGGGGTGGCTCCATGACTAGAGAGGCTTCCCACTTCTTTGAGGGCTACAAACACACACACACAAACACACACCACATGTCTTCTTACATGTGAGGAGACTGAATACCCAAATAGGGCTTTGCCAAGAGCAGGCTTTTGACCGCCATGATGAAGTTTCTCTCCCTGCACCCATCATGCCTCTACTGAACCCTAAGATATCCTCCCTGTAAAAACCGCTCACAATGTAATGTTCCAAAGGTATTTTATACGACTTGCTAAACCTCTAAGGATTAATTATCCAAGGAGGAAACGAGGTGCTCCATTCCAGACCTGGCACCATGTGACAGGACAGGGGAGTCCATATGTAAGAATATGAGACCCACATAGATCTCTTCTTCATTAGCTGGTGAATGGTCATGTGATTCAACCCACAGCATATCATTTGCTGAGGTTTTCTATTGGACACATTGTAAGCCATAGCAAGTCCCACAATTCTTGAGCTGGCACTACTTGAGGAGCAACAATATCATCATTATGAAATCAAATTAACTGATGGTGTGGTGGCACGAGTCTTTTATGGGGAGAAATAAAGATAATCTGGAGCTTTGTTCGATCCCTTTGCCCACATTTCTATTTTCCCTCTTTCTGTCTACAGGCAGACGCCAGTCCCATTACCGGAGAGCCTCAGCTGCAGTCTAGCCTAGGTCACTTTCTGTAGTGAGGCGACTGCTGCAAACGGAAGGAAAATACCATGCCAGAAACCAGGATGAAGCACCAGGCTGCTGGAAGCATGCGCTGCACTCAATAAACCATTGGAATGGCACTTGGGCTTCTTTTTGTCTTCTTATGAACCATACTATTGTGAGATGCAGGTGGGACTATCCAAAGGGATGTTGAGAAAGGTGCAGAAAAGGGCGCTGGATCAATTTTTTCCATGAGGAAAGACTACTGTTTCTGGGGTTTCAGAGTTTATAAATATGGGCAAGGAACAGGGAGACAGAATAATAAAATTACGCACGGTGTGTGGAGAAACTGGACAGAGAGATTCCCCCCATCTCAGATTAGAACCTGGGTGTTGTTCACTTAAACCGAAGGGTGGGAAATTCCAGATGGACAAAAGGAAACACTTCTTTGCACAACACACCGTTTAAATATGGAATTTTCTACTACAAGATGGTGATGACCACCAATGTGGGTGGCTTTGAAAGGAGATTAGTGACCAAGTCATGGAGGATAAGGCTAACAATGGCTTCTAGCCATTATGGTTATACACGCCTTCCAGTATCAGAGACAGTGTGCTAAATACCAATTTCTGGGGAACATGAATGGGATGGTGCCATTGTGCTCGTGTCCTCTTTGTGGGCTTCCTGTAGGCATCTGACTGCCCACTGGGGACAGAATGCTAGACTGATCTCTGGTCTGATTCTGCATGGCGCTTCTTAAGTTCTTATTAATATGAGTTTTGCCTTAACCAAGTTTGATCGCAGTCTGGAATTTAACAAAACAACGTTAATATTCCTGAAGAGTGGGATGAAGAAGGTGGAGAGTGGTTGCCTCCTTTGTTT
This sequence comes from Podarcis liolepis, assembly GCF_965112155.1. NCBI lineage: Eukaryota > Metazoa > Chordata > Lepidosauria > Squamata > Lacertidae > Podarcis > Podarcis liolepis. The sequence goes on along the minus strand of NC_139564.1, from coordinate 44,098,881 downwards.
TATTAGGAAGTCATCTGAGATCACTCTTAAGTGTTTTGAAGAAGAAAGGCTATTTGGATGGGAATACACATCCCCAAGTTAAGGGGGGGTGTATGATAGAATACATGTACATGTGAAGAAACAGTAGTTTGGGGGACAGAATGCAATCCTAAACCCACGTACAGGAGGGTAAGTCACACTGAATTCATTGGGAATTACTTCCAAGTAACATGCTTAGGAGGATTGCACTCTATACTTCACTACATGTGTCTAAGATTGCAGTCCAGAAATGCCATGCTACACATGTGTACTTAGACGTTCTACTGAATTCAATGGGGCTTACTCTCAGGCAAGAGTATATACATTGTAACCACGTTGAGGGTTTCTAAAATGAATTTTATGAAATAATAGAATTATGAAATGTTTCAAAAATCAAGCAGTATTTCAAAAATAAAAATGTATTTCAGTTGTAGCATCATCAGTTGTATTGATATCCAGTATTTCAGGAATTCCCAAAGCAGATTTTTCACATATAGCATAAAAGAAATCCCAGGCAGTTTAACCTCTGGTCCCAATTTCAAAAATAATCTCGATCACTGAGAAAGGGTGGGAGGGGAATGGATTTTCATAAAAAGGGAAGTCATTTATTGTTACAGCCTATTGCCTACCTGTCAATGCCACAGATATAGGTTCTGCAACTACGTAACATTATAAACAGCACTGCCACTGTTTTCAATATCAATGAGTATGTTTTGTATGGAATTTATGGAACAGAATATGGAAAAGATTTTAGTAAATAAAGCAGACAGTCCACAGGGCATTATGATTTACAGTGTCAAAAGCCTTAGTAGAACGACCATATTCACAACACTCTTTTTGAATTTTCCATTCAATTGACCATTCAAGAAATCAGATGCTGATAGGCTCACAAGTACTGTATCTTTGTCCTTGAAAAATAATGTATTTGCCTCTTAAATACAAACTCTCCAGACCATCTGTCAAAATTTAAAATTTTAGTTTGCCATCCTAATTCCACATATTGATCTTTGCCCTATTTAATAATTACTGGACTTTGAACTGTCAAAACAAAAATCGATGAAATGCTGTTTCATTGAAAAACTACAAAATAAGGCTAGTTACAATTGTTCCCCATGGCTATCTGGCAGTTACTATATATGGTTACATTTCAGCAGACAAAGGGTCACTATGTGATATTGTTACAGATGTTATAAAAGGAGGAGCTCAGGCACAATTGCTTCAGAAACTCACAAAACACCAGAGCAATTATCTCGGCTGTACAAGCCAAGAGATAATGCCTGTGCTCCTGGAATCTTGAAAGAACGAGTAAGATGTCAAGATGCAGAAGCTCATCTTCTTCTTGCAAGGAGACTCAACGAAGAGTTCCTCCAAGCAGAAGGAACAAAAGGTGCAGGGTTGTCTATGATGCTCCACTAAAGAAGAAGAAAGGTAAATGTAACATTTACTATGTTTTATACTATTATGGCTGGGCATCTAAGGTTTGTCAAATCATCCACATGGTTGGAGGATAAAAGTAGGTTATTCTCTCCATATGAAAGAACTAGGCTTTACAAGAGTAATGGGTTGTTTTTTGAAAAGAGCATTTAGGTATAAGATCACAAAAGATAACAATTTAAGCAGAAGTAGTAAATATTTAAAGAACCAGAAGGGGAAGCTGAGGGAAGTTACGGGGAGGGTTCACCGCCTCCTTTATGATAATTGTCACATTATGTTGTTTGGTTGATTGTTAAATTGCAAATTGTAAAACTCAATAAAAAGCTTTAAAAAACAAGAGTAATGGGTTTTTATTTTGTTTTTGACAGGTTACGTACGGGTCTGTGCTACATACTACTACTGGAAAGGAGGGAAAAAGTAATTTCTAGTGCTTCCCCAACTGTCCTGTTCAGAAAATCCATGTTTGGCACCAGTGACTCACCACCAGACATCTTCCATGATAAGGAAGTCCTTCAAAGGAGCCACCAATGAGCTGAGGGAAGACTTCAAGATTCAGGAGCCTGGCCTATTACAGCAGCAATGCTAGACCTGCCTGTTTGTCAGTAAACTCATGAACATGCAGTTCACTTCGGTTTCACTCTCTTTGATCTCTGATGTATCGTTCTGTATGTTTGGTTTAATGGCTCCATTAAACATTATTATGAAATGTGCTTAAACAGAAAAGTGGAGGAATAAAAGTGGGCCAGCCATGTAAGCAAGGAAGGCTACAAGAAACACACATTCACATTCCCCTAATGCATCATGTGAAAATGAGGATTTGCATCTCACTTCACCATGGATTCTGGCAACGCTCTGGTTTTCCAACATGTCTTCCAGTATATACAATGTTGGATATGCAGCTTTGTTCAAACTTCACCTCGACTGTCATCTTTTGTACTGTCTGCTCACAGTCAAGTGACCCCCTAATTTGCTGAGCTGTGGTGAAGATGAGCAGGCAAACGAAGTGAGCTAAAAGCACTAACCTAAAGGACATATAAAAACAATTTTGTAGTACCATATTTGAGATATAGGAAATGCCAGCCACTGCCAAGTATAGGCAGTATAGGAGCATTTGCAAAATGGTTGAAGGCAAAATATTTTGGATTTGTCATTCATTCCTGATAGCATCGAGCATTTTGTAAAACATCACACTGTGCAAAGAGTTCACGTAAGGAATATATGAATCCATCTGCAGATGCATGGTTATGTGTAAAGGAAGCCAAAGACGAGTGTGCCTGCCTTTGAAATGCATGATAGGTTTAACTGAAATAAATGTTGACTATGTGCGCAGGATAGATTTCATTTCCATTGATTTCAAAGAGATTTAAGCTCTCGTGTTGTTCTCTGAATGTTTCATATACACATGGGCCATTGTTACGAACGCAGTCCTTCCTCCTGTGTTCCCCCCTTCACTCCATTCTGTTATGATTGGCACCTTCTTCAATCAGCCTGAAATTTCAGCAATAAGCCAGTAATGGCTCCGGCCAATGGGTGTAACTAGTATGTGGTACACAGAGAAAAGTTCATTGGTGAGGACATGGCAATCTGTCAGAGTTTCCATTGCAAAGTATTTGTGAGGGGTTTATATATTGGTCTTAAAATGTTTTTCTGAACTGAGACTACTCACACAAGGTGCTTGAGGGTATTTAAAATTGGATAACATTTAATGACATAACGGATTGTCTTTAATCTTGATTTTCCATTATGCACACTGTGTATATACAGGATTGAAACAGAAAGCCTTTTAAGTACATTTCACAATTTATTTAACACTTTACAAATAAGGTTTTTTTTATTTTCATGCCAGAAGATCTATTTAGAAATTCTGCTCATACCTTTTACAAATTTTTAAAAGAAGTGGCGTCGCAACCAATGAAACTGTGTAAATTCCCATAATAAGTATGTCTCAAGCCAGCAATAATTCCACGGTGAATGCAAAAACACTCCACATAGTACTAAGACCTAGTTTAAAAACCAGAAGTTTGAGGGAGGGGTTAAAATGATAGAATCCAAATTCATATCACATTAGAATTAAATTTCAAAAAGCACTATCCAATACTTCAGGATTTAATACATGAACATTGAGGAGTATTTGGTTATATGGTTAGCTCAGTTGGTTAGAGTGTGGTATTGTAAATGATGTGGCCATTTAGCAAAGCTGGACTTGCCTTCTTGTTGACTCCACACACACACTCTTTGCACAAGAACCTTTCCATGCTTTTTTCCTCCCATTTTCTATTCATCCCTCGGGTTTGTACAGCTGAACTTTCTGTCCAGTTTAGCTCAGATTGCTTGGTCAGTAGAGCATGAGACTCTTAATCTCAGGGCTGTGGGTTCGAGTCCTACATTGGGTGAAAGATTCCGGCATTGAAGGGGGTTGGACTTGATGATCCTTGAGGTCCCTTCCAACTCTTCTATGATTCGGTGCTGTTGCCTGCAACAAAACGTTTTGTTGGATGCCTTTGGCATTTCATGCCACTGAGGCTTCACTTAGACTTAAGTATGTCCATGTTTTAAACATATTTCACAAGTGTATTTATTTTCACTTATGAGAAGATGTGGCTCTCAGCTATAGGAACATATACATTATTCATAACAGCACATATCAAAACTTTCGCAGAATCAATATGAGGTTTCTAATAACTGGTAACCTTTCCCTTTGAGCTGTTTGTCCAGTCCAGCTCTAAAAGAGCTATTACTTTTAAATCCTTATAAATCTGTGGGAAATGATATTATTGATCCTTGATTTTCCTCTTGCTGCATAATATATTATATAATCCACTGAGTGGAATATTTAACATTTCCTGCAGAAATGTAGATATCTCATCTTGCGGCTATGTATGTTTATGGTAAAATAAGTCTCACTGAATTCAACGGGGCTGATTCCAGGGTCAGCATATGTAGGATTGCAGTCATGCAGCCCAATCCAATACATGTTTACTCAGATGAAATTCCCACTGAGTCCAGTGGGGCTTAATCTCAAGTAAGGATGCACCTAATAACCCGCTCAGAAGTAAAAAGCAACTGATAAGCGTGCATAGGATTGCATTCACACTCATGTAAATAAGCATAACCAAATAAACATGCACTTCTTTCTGAAGCAATCCCAGTCAACTGGGTCACACAGGCATTATGATACCACCACCCTGTGGCCAATCAGATTTGACTACATAATGACATCACAAAGCCAAATCAAGCAAAGACAATGCTTTGCATCCTAGGTAATAAGATGACATTAGGGTTTGAACATTATGTACAAATAGCACTTAAGATTCTAACAACACCATCCTATACATGTCTATTCAGAAGTAAGTTCTGCTGAGTTCAGTGGGGCTGACTCTCAGGAGAATGTGTATGGGATTGTGCCCTAAAATCATTATTTGCTGTTAATGTAGGAAGAACAAGAGTAAAGAAATAAATTCATGGGAGCAGTTGTTAAATGATTAAATTATCCTTCTCTGGAATTTTAAAAAACAAATTGGGGTTTTTTATGAAACAAATTAAGTTGCTTATTAAATTATTACAGTGGTGCCTCACAAGACGAAATTAATCCGTTCCGTGAGTCTCTTCGTCTAGCGGTTTTTCCGTCTTGTGAAGCAACCCTATTAGCGGCTTAGCGGATTAGCGCTATTAGCGGTTTAGTGGCTATTAAAGGCTTAGCAGCTTAGCGGCTAAAAGGCTATTAGTGGCTTAGCGGCTTAGAAAAAGGGGGGAGTGAAAAAAATCGCAAGACTTTTTCGTTTTGCGAAGCAAGCCCATAGGGAAATTCGTCTTGCGAAGCGCATCGAAAAACGGAAAACCCTTTCGTCTAGCGGGTTTTTCGTCTTGCGAGGCATCACTGTAATTGAGGAAGCTTTGTGTCTGTACATTGTTGGTGACTCGGCAAATGGCTTTCCAGTATTATAAGGTTACCAGATATGAGATTTAAATAGGCTAGATTACTCATTTAAATTGAAAGATGCTTTTTTATATATATAAAATATTATAAAGGATTTTAAAATATACTTTAGAGAAACAGTGGGGAAGGTTGGTGCATGTATGTGTATGTTTTACTGTGCTGTGGATTAAGGAGCCTCAGCAGCCGCATCCTCCCAGCCTATCTATTCACAGAAAATTCAGAACACTCATGCTGCACTCTAGAAGTAACTGTGTACATTCTACAAGCAACAGTGTGTACATTCTACTCACTAGATATGGAGTGCTATTTTTCTAGAGAAAGAGGTGCACACCATGAACACCTCCCCTGTTCTCTTAGAATGGCAATGGCGCCCAGCTGAGGTGCCGGAACTGAGTTCTGGTGAGTTCCAGTTGGAAAAAAAGCCCTGTATATACGTAAGATGGCCCTCAAAAACTAAGGAACTGCCCACATCTCATGTGGTTCAACCTCCAGAGAGAGAGAGGGAGAGAGAGGGAGGGAGGGAGGGAGAGAGAGAGAGAGAGAGAGAGAGAGAGAGAGAGAGAGAGAGAGATTTCTGCTCAGGCAGCGGCATTGTTAGTGAGTGCTGAGCTAATGAATCAGCACATCAGTGCTACATCCAGGATCTGATACAAGTGTAGATAAGCTCCCTGTTCTCCTAAAGAGCAGGGGCATCTTGGCAAAGCCCCGCTCTCCACGCTCATGCCAAAGCCAAGGTTCCAAAGGAGAGCCTATGCTTTGAAACCCTCAGGGCTGGGTTTTGACCCTTCTCTTCCCAATCCACCCCACTGTCTGGGACCCTTATAAGGAGATGCTGCAGGGGAGAGGCATTGCTGCAAGGGGAGAGACTGCCTTTGGAAAGAACCAGAGGAGAGGGCAAGAGCTTGTCCACCTGCTCTGTCCACCCACTTCCCCTGCCTAGGACACGTATGAGGAGGATCTGCCTGGAAAATGGCTGCCTGACCTGACGAGCTGAGGGGTGGGGAGGCATTATTTTCCCTCTGCTTTTGGTATTTTGAGGAGAGCTGCTTTCCGACAGCAGAAAGGATGTGTTTGAGATTGAAGATTTTTTTCATAAAGCTGCTCTTGAGATTACTGAGCAACTGCTGTCTGAAGCTTGCGTAAGTTGTGTCTTCTTGTGAGAGTTTAGTATTCACCCACACATTTAAAGCACTTGGCATCCTCCAAAGAATCCTGAGAGCCATAATTTGGTAAGGGAGCTTGGAATTAAAGCTCTGTGAGGGGATATTACAGAGTTATTGGGCGAGGGTGAAGCTATGTGCTTTAAATGTGTGGTGAATGTCCTTTCAATATGTGGTGTGGATGTGACGTCCACAATGGTGAGTATCTCTTTCTTTGATAGATCTTCCCTTTCCCCTGACAGGAGAAGAATTAGCAAGACACCAGAATCAGCTACTGGAGCAGAAGGGGAAACACCAGAAATCACTGCAGAGGGAGGAGCAGGAACAGGAGCAGAAGAAGGAAAAGTTGAGTGGATGAGAGTCCGGAAGGCTCAAGCCATGGCCAAGGGGAAGGCGCTTCTCTCTACCCTTCCCATAGAAAATGTTGCAAGTCTGGGCCAGGAAGGAATAGCAAAGCTGGCGAAAGCAAAGCTCAAAGAAGATTCAAGAGAAGGGCCTGCCAGCCTCAATATGATGAAAGTCCTTAAGTAGTCCCTCTCTTTCCAGTGGACTGTTTTCTGTTGTGGGGTCCTCTTTTCCACCTTGTTTTCCTTCAACCCTTTGTTTTCGTTTTGGACAACTTTGGACCTCACGAAGCTGGGTCATCCCTGCAGGATGGGCACAGGTCTCTGCTGCCTGGGATCAGACCCACAGTTCAACTTCAACCTGCCTCCTCCTTCCCATTAAGCAACCAGGACTCTAACCACTGGGTTCCTCTCTACACCAGAGGACCAAGTCCCTGGCTGCCTTGCCTCACATCAAACAGTTGTCTTAAAAAATACAACGGCAGCAAGTTTTCTCTAGCTTGTTTTTGCAATTGTCTCCTAGAAATAGTACGTAGCTCAGGCCTCATACTGCTTACTCACAGAATGGTTGGAAGTTGGAAGGGACCCAAGGTTCATCTAGTCCAACCCCCTGCAATGCAGGAATCTCAGCTAAAGCATCCATGACAGATGGCCATCCAACATCTACTCCTCTCTTGACTGATCATATCTAGTACTTCCCTTCCTAGCTTTGTGTACCAACACTAGTAGATTATAAGAGCAGAGCAGTGAGGTGGCCAAGCTTTCAGATGATTCCAAATTATTCAGGGCAATGAAAATAAATTGCAAAGAACTTTGTAAGGTTCTATCCCAAATGGGTGATAAGGCAACAAAATAGCAGATGTGGTGGGGAATGGAAACCCTAAAAGGACTGGGGAGGAATCAGTTTTAAAGAGATTTAGAGACAGAATTTGATGCTTCTGACCCGATCAAGCTTTGCTCACATCAGACAGCCTCTTGTGTTGAACTTTCACTTACAGTATGTCCAAGCTAATTGTGCATTGCTAGTTTTGCTGGTTTGACTACTTAAGATGCAAAAACGGGTAGTATAATAATAATAATAATAATAATAATAATAATAATAATAATAATAGTTATTATTTACCTACCCTTCATCCCAAGGTCCCAGGGCGGGTTACAACATTATATAGACAATGCATAGAAAAGAGTCAAGCCCCATACTGTACTATATTTGTGCAGCATAATTCTATCAGCATCGATACAGTATTTTTATACAATTATATCCATTGTTGTAGTATGTATTTGTTTATGTGCTGGTTACCATAAGAAATATGGAGTGTACATGTGTATAATATTATGTTGTAGTATTATAATGCCCATAATATGCAAGAATTAATAATCCTCTTAGCAAAACTTGTTAGGAAAAACTTTCTCATGATCATGGAACAAGATGGGAACAAGAAAATATATGTGGATGGGCTCAATACAGATATTTTCACAAAATTTCATCCCTACTTCAGTGTAAAGTGATGCACATCAAGGGAAACAAACCACTAAGCTAGCAGTGACTTACTAGGAAAGAGATATTGAGGTCATTGCAGTGGAATCAATGAAATGCAGACTCAATGTGCAGCAGCAGCAGCTGTGGAAAAGCTAAGGATCGCTAGGAAAGGGATCGCAAATGAAATTGCCATTATCGAAATGCCTGTATACAAATCTATGGTGAAAAACCACATTTAAAATACTATGCACATTTCTGGCTGCTGCATTTCAACAATGATATTGTGGAGCTGGAATGGGTGCACAAACCACCAACATGCTCAAGGTCTGGAGGTTGTGCTATGTCGTATGTTCCATAGAAAATTTCCCAGCATATTCATCAGAGCTGGGTGTGTGCATGTGAAAAGTGTTGAGAAACACCCCCACAATCTTCAGTGGGGTGAAGAAATTCATAAGAACCTTGGGGGCAAAGACTTGTTTCAGGCAAAGATATTATTCTGCCACCCACTGCTTTCTTTCTTTTTTTGAAAAAGAAAAGGGGATCAAGTTCTTATTAAAAAGAGACAAGATTTTTCCCAGAGTGAGCCTGGGCAAATCTTGTATGAAGCTCCCCTTCCCCATCATTACTTAGTCTTCCATCGTTATAAAAGCATTCTTTCATTTCTTTACAAAAATTACCCTGATTTTGCACACATTCACCCATTTGCTGTAGGCCTCCCCCTCATGTATTAGTTGCTTCTATGATGCACAGGCCCACTCACATAGGATTATGACATCACTGGGTAAAAAAAACCACATTTTCATAAGGAATAGTTTCAACTGGCTGGATGTTTTCAGCTGGGTGTTTGCTGAATATTATTTTCTATGAACAGAAGCGCCTATTACTTTCTTCCTGAATTTCTGCCTAGCCTTGGAATAAAATAATTTTGCTGAGAAATACTTCTGCAAGTTATTGTAGACACTCCTGTTTAAATCTGCTATAGGGAAAGTTATTAGCTAGAATGTTATTTTATGCTTCTGTGGTTGAATATATTGTGTGTTTCATGAGTGTGTGTGTGTGAGAAAGGGGGGGAGCATAAAGAGTTGAATCTGTGTTATATGTTTTGTTGGTCCAATCAATTCCTACTAACTTTGTTCGTTCCTGCTCTATCCTGGTTCTTATGCCCTATCTGAATAGACTCAGATTGTACTATCCTGATTCATGGTAGATTATGTGCCAACATGATGATCGGGTTGGGGAGGAAAATGGGGCTGGGGGACTCTAAATTCAAAGCTCAATTCAAGCTCCGCTTTGTATAATTCTACACATATTGTTGGCTCACAGTTCCACACATAGAGCTGCCTATGTAAGCCCCATGGCAGACATTTGGGCAGGCACAACTCCAACCCACTGAAATAAAATATATCACCCTTTACACTGTGATGCATCTCAGTAATCTTGTGTGCTTTACTTATTGTAGAAGCAAGCAGGGATGTTCATTTCTCTGAGATTATAAAGAGCAATGTGATGGATTTCTATTCCTGTTTTATTCTGAGAGACTTACATGTGTTTGTACTTCTCTGCAGCACTGTAACTGAGGATAGGTATCCTTGAAAGTGATTGTAATATATATGGTATTAGTTTTTCATTTCTCATGGGGAAAATCTTCTTTGCTGAAACGCAAAATTTGGTTTTGATCCAGAAAATGAAAAGCTGCTCTTCCTATTAGTAAATCCAAATACACTGTTAACCTCGCAGTGGCAGGTGGATGGAAATGTTTGCTGCTGTTTCAGACTGCTACTTAAGAAAAAAGTAATGCAGTTTAGATCAAACATATATTTATGTAAGTGTTGTTAACATTATGCTACTTTCAGAACTCTATTTTTTCTGAATATAGATTCTGGTATTTAATTACGAATTTATGTCAGTACTCTACCCTTCTGAATCTGTTTAGGATACTTTTTATGTCAGGGAGAAAAGATAACTGACAATTTCCCCTATTGCCTCAATAACAAACTTTTTTGACAAAATAAAAAAAATCCTTCCAGTAGCACCTTAAAGACCAACTAAGTTAGTTCTTGGTATGAGCTTTCGTGTGCATGCACACTTCTTCAGATACACTGAAACAGAAGTTGCCAGATCCTTCTATATAGTGAGAAGGTGGGGAGGGGTATTACTCAGAAGGGTGGTGGGAATGGGTGATTGGCAGATAGCTGAGATGAGCCTGTTGACGACTCTTAAGGACTGCAATAGGTCTTACAGGAAAAGGCAAGGGGTGAGGTGAGAAATGGCTTAGTCATGTATAATGAGATAAGAATCCAATGTCTTTGTTAAGACCAGGTCTCTCCATGGTTTTAAGTTTGGTAATGAGTTGCAATTCAGCAGCTTCTCTTTCCAAGCTGCATTTTCATGGTTAGTCATCCTGGTCTCTCATGAGAGGAAGGGTGAGGCATAAGGAGATGAAGACGATGATGACAAAGAAACGATCACAACAAAAACTAAAACAGCAACAACAGTTTGCTAACTCTGAATAAAATGTTCCCTGAAAATGGTGTGTAGTTCAGACTTATTCCTAATTTTTACCCTGGAGGGGGAAATATAAGTGTGAAATGAATACACTATTAAGTAATATTGCAGGAGACAGAAGCTTGAAGAGAAAGAAGTACCGTATATTGATCACATAGTTTGACCCTTTCTGTTTTGTCAAAGGAAAGGTCAAATAATTAGCATTTCACTTTTCCCGTGGCCTGAAAGTGGGCAATATAGTTGCGTTTTCTGTAACATCACTTTGCACCAAAACTTTTGATAGGTGATATTATGGTGGTTTTTCCCCAAAAGCAATGGCTAAAGCCAGAGATCAAGATCAAGAATTCAAAATAAACACACAGCTTTTTTTTGTTTTGTTACATTCTAGGATATGTTAGCTATATATTCCTCCTGAATCTGTAGGCCATTTATTTATATGAAATGATATTCTATCTGAATATTTGAATAATGTTTCTGCTCTCTGTCAAGTGTAAAGGATGATTAAAATTACACTGCTTGGCAGCTATAACCATAACACATGTAAATAAAGCTGACATGTGCAGGAGTCAGATAAATGCGGGGAAGCTCAAGTTTCCAAGCAGGTTGTCTGACCTTGGATAAAGAAAGCACAACAAGAGCAGTGGCTCTTTGAGTGGAAGGCTTTCTCTCTTCAAGCACACCCCCCCCCCCTCAATCCCCAATGATTTCCAGATCTGCTCCAGAAGTGATTGGGAGGGTAAAAAAATAGAATAGGTTCCGTCTAGCCCCCCACACTGTTCACATAGCTATCACAAGCAGAACCTGACTGCAATAGCATTCCCCCTGCCTGTGGTTCCCAGCAGTGGCGTAGCGTGGGTTGTCAGCACCCGGGACAAGGCAAGTAATTTGCGCCCCCTAACCTGTGGATTTGCGCCCCCTAACCCTAACCCCCAGATGTTGCGCCCGGTGCGGCCGGCCCCCCCCTGCACCCCCCACGCTACGCCACTGGTTCCCAGCAACTGCTATTCAGAGGCAAGTTGCCTCTGACAGCAGAGGCAGAACATAGCCATTGTGGCTAGCTTACATGTAAATAGGGTTAGGCCTGCAGCCTCTTACTTAGTGGAACCCAGTTTATACTGAAACCAATGGGACTTAAGGCATGAATAGCTCGTCCCACTCATTTCAATGGGAACCAAGTTCAACGGACTGACAGTGCGATCCCATTCAAATTTTGTTTAGTTTAACGGTGTTGTTCCCAGCTAAGTAAAGTACAGGACTGGGGTCTTAATCTGGACTCAGCTTCAATGAATAGAGATAGCATGGATAACAAACTTGAATAAGCAGTTTTCACTGCAGTGTTCTTATTAAGAGAATGTTAAGCTTTGTGAATCAGTGCCAGTGTGAGAACAATGTGCTCATGCTCATACGCCCATGCATATATGCCATGGGTAGGCAAACTAAGGCCCGGGGGCTGGATCCGGCTCAATCGGCTTCTAAATCTGGTCCACGGATGGTCCAGGAATCAGCATGTAGAATGTGTCCTTTTATTTAAAATACATCTCTGGGTTATTTGTGGGGCATAGGAATGCGTTCATTATTATTTTTTTCAAAATACAGTTCAGGCCCCCACAAGGTCTTAGGGACAGTGGACCGGCCCCCTGCTGAAAAAGTTTGCTGACCCCTGATATATGCTGTGTCCCTTCAATGAAGCCTGTTTGAATCCCATTTACTGCTGCCTGTTTAAATCCCATTTATTGGTATCTGCCTCTTCCTTCCCACCATGGCAACAAAAATGCAAAAGCAAAAATCATTCCGGCTGAGCAGTGTACTTCCTCTGCCTTGTAAAGCAATAGAACAAGCACTCTCTGGACTGACTGATTTATTTTGAAGTAAGAATTTGAACAACAGATGTTTCTAGATTTGGGTCTTTTCATTCTTTTTGTAGGGACTGCAACCAATGTGTGAAATAAAGGTGTACCTGAGGAACGCTCTTCAATTTTCCATGACCCTTGACCGCTGGGGCAGGCGGGTGGCGCTATTTCCTCTGTAATTAAGAACACCCAGGCCTTTCCATGACATGTCTCTACCAATGGGGGCAACATCAGATTCCTATGTCCCGTTGCTAATTAGTCATTTCCACACATGTGTGGCTTGTCATCTTGCCAACATGCATGAGACAGCATCTCCTATGGACTCTTTGGGATTGGCACTTCTAAAAAAAATCCCTCCATCATGTAGTACACTTCTTGTGTATATGATTTTATTTGCGGAAGTAATCCATAAACATTATAGAATAGACATCTCAACAGGATCACATTCTATAATATAAATAAATCTATTCCACAAGTATCATTAACAGCCAAGTGCTTATATAGATATATATACATATATGAATGAATTGGCTATGATTCGCAAATCATGAGAATAACTATGTACAGTATAAATTATCTCCTCCCCTTTTTTATTTAATTATATTTAACTATATTTTGACAGACCTGTACTTTTACAATAAAAATAAGATATGGGGCAGGAGAATCCTGGGACTCCCGGTGCAAGGTGATGGAAAACTGTTAAGCAGAATCTACAGTAGACACGGCTTTTAATACATACATACACAAATATATATGCCGTTTGTTTAACTTCTCCATAACGCAGATAATTTTGGGGATTCTGGTTCGAATTAGCCCTAATCTATAACTGGCCTATTTACTGTAAACTGCTTGAGATAGCATCCGTTTTGAGTGAAGGGAGGCTGTAGTAGTACAGTACTACATATGCTACCCTAATTTTACCATATGGAACATAGTTATATATTTTTGTATCTCATTTTCTTTTCCTTTCAAGTTCTAAACTATTCTTCATTCTGGCTGTACATTTTACTGGGTTGTGCTTTTTCATTTCCCCTGCATTCCCCCTCCCCCCAGTAAAGAAAGAAAACATAATTCTGATAATTTTTCCAAACATTTCTTCTACATTGCTTGCTACCTTTAGATAATGTCCCAAAGCTCAGCCTTTTTATCTTGTTTACTTGATCATTTTTATTTTTTCTTCCTCTCAAGTGCTTGTAAAAACACATTAAATCAGAAAATTCTCCCCTATGGTAAAATCTTATTTGGATTTTCTGTTTAAATAAGGAGTTTATGTTAGGTCACATTAATAATGTTTCCAACATGTTTCCTTTCTGCCTAAAGAAGGATCTAAGAAGATGTTGTTTTCATGACAAAAAGGAATGAAATATGAGGACAATAGTCAGAAATTAAAAGGAAGTCCTCTGATCCAAACCTTTGCTCATAGGAAGACCGTGTCTCTTCCTCTTTCTTTGAAATTGACTAGTTTGGGGGGAATTGTATGGAAGACAACGGGATTTTAAACATTTGTAAAAAGTTATAAAGTCAATGTCTGCTTCTATTCCACTGAGGGCTGAGTAAGATCTCATACCCCATAAGATCTGAGACAGTAGCTATAACTTAAAAAATTAAAGGAAAATCTTGTTTGAATTTCAGATGTAAAACCAGAAAATAGGCAATTTTAGAAGAGAAAGAAATGCAATGTATTTTGACCTCTAGTATGATTGTCTATCATACTAGAAGTTTTTATATCAAACACACTTGGGCTAGATCTACTGATGGGCCAAAGATCTACTCATGGAAGGATGTGCAGGTAGAGGTGGGAGTTTCCAATACCATTTCTCTCTGTAGACCTCTGCTCTAGCTGAGGGATTCTGTGGAATAGCATGGGAGGGGAAGGAGGAGAGCTCAGGAAGGAGAATCAGCAAAAACTGCCTTACCACTTACCACTTACGTGGGAATCCACTTACAAAAGGTCTGCACTGAATCCAACCTACTGTTCGTTGAACTTGTAGCTTAAACTTATAAGACTCTGGGTCTTATAAGAGGAACATCTAATTTAAGTATTAACACAGCAATCCTACATATTAATCAGGAGTCCTGTTAAATTCAATAGGGCTTATTCCTGGTGCGTGGGTATATTCAATTGCAGTGCAAGTGAAGTATGCTCATAACTATTTCTAGCATTCATTTGTAACAATGCTGCGAATGTTTTTAATTACAAGGTTTCTTCATCAGCGAAGAAAGCAGAATGCAATTCTGCGCATGCGCAGTTGGCATGCAGCCAATCGGCACCCAAAGCCAGCTGCTTTGTAGGCATATGTGCAAAAGTTTAAACCCCTTAACCTCACCGATAATCTCACTGATTGTTGTGAAATGAAATATGAACTACAATGCCAGTAAGTGCGCTTGCAGAATTTCTTTAATATTCTTCTCAGTGGAACGTTCACTGATTGCTGTCATTGACATGTCCAGACCACCCAACTAAAGCTTTTTCTTTGGCAAATGTCTACTCTATTTGAGTCACTTCTGTCTATTTCATACAAATGTTTGATGCGGTTTTTGTTCCTGGATATGGTTGTTTTGGGAAGAGAGGCAAGACGGCAAGATGAAAAGGTGCACACATAAACGACATGTTCTAAAAAAGCTCATACTGACAAAGTCAATACTGTAAGAAAGGGAGTTTACCTATCACTACCTATTTCCTCATTCACCTTGTCCAGTATGGCTTCATCCAGTACATGAAGTAATGATAAATCAGTGTTTGAGTGTCTCAAAGCTTGGAATTCAAAGCTTTTTCATTCTTTTTCCACATAAGTCAGTCCAACTAAACTACCAATGGTTGGTCGACTTGGCAGAAAAAGGGTGGGGACCAAAGGTTAACTCCCTTGAAATGTATATTATTTTCTGCATTATTTTTTAAAAGCCAAAATTACAACAGAGAGGGGAGAGAAAGGGTGAATTTCAGTGCCACGGCACTTCATTCCTTACGGAAAACGAATATTCCCGAAGGAAGCTGGGCTGGCGAAGTCACACTCGGCCTGGAAGCTCTTTCCCTTCATTCTTCATCGAAAAGTAGCCAGTTGCTCAGTTGTAACTTGTAGGTTTCGGAGTAAATGGGAATACTGGGTTGAAAGCCGAGGAGTTTGCCTCAACATGAAGAGGCAGCTTGCCCACCCAACAAACTTTCAATAAACACAGATGGACTGTTTAGAGGCCTATAAAACATGTCCTAGATGACTAAGCCCATCTTTCAACACAGTTGAGTGTCTTCTAGAAATCCTTTTGAGAGGAAACATGGGAACATAGGAAACTGCATTAAACTGAGTCAGGCCCACTGGTGAATCTAGTTCAGTATTGTCCACATGGACTGGCACCGAATCTTCAGGATTCAGGATGGGGATGTTCCCAGTCCTACCTGGATATAGTAGGAATCGAACCTCCTGGGACCTTCTGCATGCAAAGCCAATACCCTACCACTGAGCTATGGTTCTTCTTTAAAATATAAAGGTGGTGCAGGGCACCCTCTCTTCCCTAGGACCTTCTAGCATGCAAATCGATGCTCTGCCACTGAGCTAGAGTCCATCCACAAGTGGGTCAATGCAGTGTCCTTCATGGGCATAGCCGTGAGGGGGGCAGAGAGGGGCAGCTGCCCCCCTAAATCAATAAAAATCAATAAAAATACATAGCTAACTGAGGTTCTGCCCCCTCCAACAAAAGGCCTGCCCCCCATAACAAAAATCCTAGCTACGCCCATGGTGTCCTTGTTAGTGTCTGAAGGAATGTGGGAGTTTTGTTTTTTTTTAATAAGAAATTTATTAAGATTTTCAAAATATTACAAAATAAAAATAGAAAAAAGAAAAATACAAAATAAAAATAATTAAAAACAACTCAGTCTTTCCATTACTTATTTTTCATTAGCTTGTTTCCCGGACCTCCTCGCGCCTCCCTTTTTTGTATTCCAAAATGGAAGGTGGGAGTTTTGTTCCAGAGGGGGAAAGAAAGGCAAGACTCTTTTCAATAAACAATAAAAGAGGGAATTTGTTATTTCACTTTGTAATGTCAGAAGCCCTCCCCAGCCTAAAAAAGCAATGTACACAAGGAAAGTGCAACATGACAGCGCTGCCCTCTGTTCATTTATAATTGCCTTTTAAAAATATGCTTTCTCACTCTTTCTCCTTTCATAATTTCATACTGCACAAAAGTAATCTGTCCTTAACAACGTGGTTGCCAGGAGATGTGAGGTGCCCTTATACGGCTATAGTCTCCCATGCTGGCCTCCAAGCAGATGCAACTGGCATTCGATATGTTGAGAGTTATCACACTTAGAACATAAACTTTGAGCTTCATCTCAAATTTTATAACGCCAATGTCGACTCAGTTTTGGAAATTCGCTCCTCCTTGCGAAGTCTGACAGCCAAAATGAAGTATTTCCGTTGCTTTTTGTGTTGTTTCCTTCTTTTTCTTTTGCTAAGCCAAAGGTAGCTGTGCTTCAGGTGTTGGTAGACTCCAGCTCCCAGCATTCCTAGCTGCTGGCCATGCTGACTGGGGCTGATGGGAGTTGGAGCCAAACAGCCTCTGCAGGGCATCACATTATCTATCCCTGTGCTACACAATTCCAAAGCCAGATTTCCCTTTTAACGCTTCAGACCTTGCCAAAATTTTGCAAAACACTTCACTCATAATATATTTAGGTGGCGTTTTGCAAATGCAGGGTTCTTTAAAATAAACACACACACTAGCCACAACCACATAGGGAAAGGTAGATTTTAGATCCACTAATGCAGTGACCAGATTCATTACTTCAATTTGGGAGGATCCTAGCTACTGCCCACTGCTTTTTAGTACCCCCAATGTAGGATGGTGGCTAAGCCCCATTAAGTTTATATTTGAAAGGGAAGCTCAGCCTTCCATGATTCCAACATTTTAGGACAGAGGAGTCCTGAGTGTTTGGCAGTCAAAAACAGCAGTGCCAGAACTGTGATCAAGATACGGAAATCATTTTGGTGCGAATCCAGCTTTCAAACCATGACAAGGATGCAATAAAGTATTGACTTCTCCTCTGTATTGTTTCTCATTCCTTCATAATTTGATTGTACCATCACATCTGAAGACTGATAGCTCTGCCAGGCGTTTTGATACTGGTGCCATTGCCAGCTGGAAAGGCCACTGAAGCCTGTTTGAAATTAACTGACCCAAATCCTGTTTTTCCTGGATGATTATATGAAAGGCATTGTACTTTTTATTACGTATTAACTAGAAAGCATGTTATCCCTGGCAGCATTTTGAAAGGTGGGAAAAAAACAACAGAAAAAGTTAGAGCTCTTCTAAAGAATAATATGTAGTGATTTCACATCATTACTGGACGCCCTCCCTCTCAATGAGAGGAAAAAAACTATTTGTTGGACCCCAAAGTGCTCTTCCACATGTAAAAGTTGTTTTTCACTCATGTGATGTCTCTTAAATTGCTTGTTCACACATTACTCTGAACACAGAGTGTCTTTGCACATGTGAAGGTGTTTGAAAGAGTTTACACTAGGCAGAGGGCCTTCTCAGTAGTGGCACCCTCCCTGTAGAACGTCCTCCCATTAGATATCAAGGAGATAAAGAACTGTGCAACTTTTAGAAGGCATCTGAAGGCGGCGGTGTATTGGGAAGTTTTTAAAGTTTGACATTTTACTATGTTTTTATGTGTAAGCTGTAAGCTGCCCAGAGTGGCTGGGCGGGGTATAAATATTATTATTATTATTATTATTATTATTATTATTATTATTACACTTGTTAATTTGTATAGCTCATCTACTGTGTTGCACATTCTTTGAATGTAGGATTGAGTGAATATGTTGGAGTCAATTTTGCCTTCTCACAGTTTCTCATTTTTCCAATCTGAGGTTCTCCACATTAATTTGCAATCCATTTTTTAAAGCTTTGTTCATCAGCATTTTAGTGCAAATCTCCTTACACATTCTCGTATGGAATTTATCCTGATATATACATTTTTGAAAAGCATTTCCCCATAATACAATGGGGGTTTGTGTGTTATTTTCACTAATATATGAATCTACAGCCACACTGTATAATTTTTTTTTTGTAAATAATACTTGGCTGGAGAACTGCATTGCAAACTTCAGAGCAGCACAATTTTTTGCGTCTTTCAGTTTGTGTGTTGTTTTGTAAAATGCAAATTAGTAAGTTCACCTTTAAATGTGAATGGAATTTCTCCCCTAACCCAGTTGAATGCAATGTGTGAACATGCCTAAGAAAAAAATGCCTGGGAGGAAAAACATGCCTGGGAGGAAAAAATCCTTAAATAAGAGACACGGGGGAATGATTAATGGACTTCAATGTCTGTACACTAATGCGCAAAGCATGGGAAATAAACAAGATGAGCTTGAGCTCTTGGTACAGCAAACTAAATATGACATAATAGGCATCACTGAAACCTGGTGGGATAAGTCCCACGACTGGAATGTAATAATGGGGGGATACAATCTATTTCAGAGAAACAGACCAGACAAGAAAGGAGGAGGAGTGGCGTTATATGTCAGGGATGTGTATACCTGTGAAGAGATCCAAGATTTAGAACCTCAAAGCCAGAGTGAGAGCATTTGGGTCAAAATTAAGGGAGAGAAGAATAACAGTGACCTCATTGTGGGAGTTTACTATAGATCCCCAAGCCAAACGGAGGACATAGATGATGCCTTCCTGGAACAGATGGCCAAGCATGCAAAAGGAAGGGAGATAGTAGTAATGGGGGACTTCAATTACCCAGATAATTGTTGGATGTCAAACTCAGCCAAGAGCATAAGGTCAAACAGATTCCTCACTGGCCTTGCAGACAACTTCATTGGCCAGGAAGTGGGAGAAGCAACAAGAGGAACAGCCATTTTAGATCTGGTCCTAACCAATGTTGATGACCTGGTTAGTGGGGTAGAAGTGGAAGGATCATTAGGCACGAGTGATCATGCTCTTCTGAAGTTTACTATACAGCGGAAAGGAGCAGCCAAGCATACTAGGACTCAATTTCTTGACTTTAAGAAAGCCGACTTCATAAAACTTAGGGAAGTGCTGGGTGAGATCCCATGGACAGTAATACTAAAAGGAAAGGGAGTTCATGATGGCTGGGAGTTTGTTAAGAGGGAGATAGTAAAAGCACAACGTCAGGCAATACCAATGAGACGGAAACATGAAAGGTGCCTAAAGAAGCCAGGGTGGCTATCTAAAGAACTTTTAACTGAGTTAAGATTAAAAAAGGATGTGTACAAAAAATGGAAAGGGGGGGAACCACCAAAGAGGAATTCAAACAAATAGCCAGCACGTGTAGACACAAAGTCAGAAAAGCTAAAGCACAGAATGAACTCAGGCTTGCTAGAGAGGTTAAAAGCAACAAAAAAGGCTTTTATGGGTATGTTCGTAGCAAAAGGAAGAACAAAGAAACAGTGGGGTCACTCAGAGGAGAAGATGGTGAAATGCAAACAGGGGACACAGAAAGGGCTGAACTCCTCAATGCCTTCTTTGCCTCAGTCTTCTCCGATAAAGAAAACAATGCCCGACCTGAAGAATTTGAAGCAAATGATTCAGCAGAGGAAACACAGCCCAGAATAACTAAGGAGATAGTACAAGAATACTTGGCTAGTTTAGATGTATTCAAGTCTCCAGGGCCAGATGAACTGCATCCAAGAGTATTAAAAGAACTGGCAGATGTGATCTCAGAACCACTGGCAGTCATCTTTGAGAATTCCTGGAGAACAGGCGAAGTCCCGGCAGACTGGAGGAGGGCAAATGTTGTCCCTATTTTCAAAAAGGGGAAAAGAGAGGACACAAATAATTACCGCCCAGTCAGTCTGACATCAATACCAGGGAAGATTCTGGAGCAGATCATTAAGCAAACAGTCTGTGAGCACCTAGAAAGGAATGCTGTGATCACCAATAGTCAGCATGGATTTCTGAAAAATAAGTCATGTCAGACTAACCTGATCTCGTTTTTTGACAGAATTACAAGCCTGGTAGATGAAGGGAACGCAATGGGTGTAGCCTACCTTGATTTCAGCAAGGCATTTGACAAGGTGCCCCATGATATTCTTGTAAAGAAGCTGGTAAAATGCGGTCTTGACTATGCTACCACTCAGTGGATTTGTAACTGGCTGACTGACCGAACCCCAAGGGTGCTCATCAATGGTTCCTCTTCATCCTGGAGAAGAGTGACTAGTGGGGTGCCACAGGGTTCTGTCTTGGGCCCGGTCTTATTCAACATCTTTATCAACGACTTGGATGATGGACTCAAGGGCATCCTGATCAAATTTGCAGATGACACCAAACTGGGAGGGGTGGCTAACACCCCAGAGGACAGGATCACACTTCAAAACGACCTTGACAGATTAGAGAACTGGGCCAAAACAAACAAGATGAATTTTAACAGGGAGAAATGTAAAGTATTGCACTTGGGCAAAAAAAATGAGAGGCACAAATACAAAATGGGTGACACCTGGCTTGGGAGCAGTACATGTGAAAAGGATCTAGGAGTCTTGGTTGACCACAAACTTGACATGAGCCAACAGTGTGACGCGGCAGCTAAAAAAGCCAATGCAATTCTGGGCTGCATCAATAGGAGTATAGCATCTAGATCAAGGGAAGTAATAGTGCCACTGTATTCTGCTCCGGTCAGACCTCACCTTGAGTACTGTGTCCAGTTCTGGGCACCACAGTTGAAGAAGGACACTGACAAACTGGAATGTGTCCAGAGGAGGGCAACCAAAATGGTCAAAGGTCTGGAAACGATGCCTTATGAGGAACGGCTAAGGGAGCTGGGCATGTTTAGCCTGGAGAAGAGGAGGTTAAGGGGTGATATGATAGCCATGTTCAAATATTTAAAAGGATGTCACATAGAGGAGGGAGAAAGGTTGTTTTCTGCTGCTCCAGAGAAGCGGACACGGAGCAATGGATCCAAACTACAAGAAAGAAGATTCCACCTAAACATTAGGAAGAACTTCCTGACAGTAAGAGCTGTTCGACAGTGGAATTTGCTGCCAAGGAGTGTGGTGGAGTCTCCTACTTTGGAGGTCTTTAAGCAGAGGCTTGACAGCCATATGTCAGGAGTGCTCTGATGGTGTTTCCTGCTTGGCAGGGGGTTGGACTCGATGGCCCTTGTGGTCTATTCCAACTCTATGATTCTATGATCAGATGTCGGATCCATTTCATTGAGCATCCTATTAGTCTCAGTGGCGAACCAGATACCCATTAGCAAAGCATCATTTATCTGTGCCAGGTAAAAATTGTAACACAGGTCCCTTTCCATACCCCTTATAGGCCCTGTCTGTTATGAAAAATTTGAAGATTCATGCTGTCGTTTAGCTTCTTTGGTTCCCATTCTTTAAAGTCTTTATAATTTGGCTCCCTGATTTGTGTACATATATCCTGACATGGCTCTTTGTACAGTCACACCTAGGGTTACGAACGCTATGGGTTGCGCGTTTTCAGGTTGCAGACTGCACCGAACCTGGAAGTAGTGGAACAGGTTACTTCCGGGTTTCGGCGCTTGCGCATGCGCAGAAACACAAAATGACATAATGTGCATGCGCAGAAGCACCAAATTGCATCATGCGTGTGTGCAGACGCAGTGCTTCAGGCTGCTTCAGGCTGCCTCCTGCACGGATCACATTCGCAACCCGAGGAATGACTGTATAGTAATTATACAAGTCATGAATGCTTTTCAGTGCTTTCCCTGGGATCTAGTGTGAGTCTTAGACAACGACTGATGTTTGTAGGTGTCTCTTCAGCTAAAGAGAGATGTATAAATACTTTAAACTAATGTTGGCCTCTTCTGCTTATGCTAAGAAAATACTACCAGTAGAAATATGGGACTTACGTTTCTCAAGCGAGCAGGTCATAGGTGGTGGCGCACTTCTGTCTGTTGAACCACAAGTTGGACAGCAGGGGTGTGGCGTTTCCGATGTTCTTGAACTGCAGCTTCCATCATCTCTGACCATTGGCTGCTGGCTGGGCCTGATGGGAGTCAAAGAACATCCAGAAAGCCACTTAGTTTCCTCATGCTTAGTCTGGAGGTCCCTATACAATCGTGCACTCTCTTCCTATCTCTCTCTCCTCTCTGTGAGGCCTCCACTGTAGAAAAGGACCCAGGTTGAGCACGCTACTGAGAATATTGCTTGTTCTATTCTAATACCCCTTCCGATTGGCTCAGCGAGCCTTACAAGAACTAGACACCCTATACAGGTGAGAAGTCTATATGGATATCTTGAACCAAGCAGCTGACTCCTAGCATTGTGTATTTTCAATTGCTAAGATACAAAGAGATGGAATGAATGGTTGTTTTTGCTAACTGAGCACCCACTATGTCTATGATTCCGTCTTTCATAAAGCATATATTATTACTCTTGAAACACAGCCACCTTTCAGTTCATTCCAAAAGAAGCATTCTCAAATGGACGTTGACTGATTAAACAAGAAGTGCATTGCACAATATGGTAATTTGCAAAAAGCATTTTCCCTCCCTCCCCGCCCACCTGCCGTGTGTCAGATGTCATTCACCAGCCCTGCACATGCTTCTCTGACACATTCTTGTTTGAGTCAGCACTGTGCTTTTGAGACTTTGGCCTGAATAGCTGGATGACCGGCTGAAGCTGCTCACCAGCTCCGATCACATGTTATCAGTGAAACTTTTTCTGCTGCGTTTGTTTCCTTTCATTGTGTCCTCAGGCTGACCATTTCCTGCCAATGTCCTTTAAGCAACGAACATACAGAGAAGATCAGGGTCAGTCCTCTTGCTGCTTAATCTTCACTCATGGATTGCAAAGATAATGTCTTTAGTAATAATAATAATAATAATAATAATAATAATAATAATAATAATAATAGGAAAAATAAGAATGACAACTTTCTCTTTCTGTGTGCTGCTTTCTAAAATGACTGGAAGAACTATTAAGAACAACTGCTGAAATAATTTTTAACAATATCTGTCTTGGTTTTAATGTGCAGAATAGAATATGCAGAATAAGACCGCCTAGTATAGTGCACTGACATGGAAGCCAAGTACATTCAAATGTTGTCTAATATCTGAAGGCATGCCAACAGAATTTAATTTTTAATTTAAATAAATCTCTTTTGAAAGCCTTGCCGAACTGTGTATGGAGCATTCCAATCTAGTGTTCTCCACGCACTATGTCACATTCCCCCTGTATCATCCTCATCATCAAAATATCTAGTTTATATAGCCTCACAGCAATCATTTATTAAATCAAAATAGGTCTCTGTCAAAGTGAATATTTTATTAATTGAACTAAAAAGTCATAATTTCTAGTCTTACTGTCTCATGATCATCTGTTCACCACTTAGCTGGCCAGATAAGACATGCAGAATAACTGTAGCCATTTATTACTTGCAGTTACTGGAATTTGGGCCTGCTTTATTTAACAGAAAGATAGATAATGGTCCTACTACAACCGTATGCCTGAGCAGCAGCCCTGTCTAGCAGTGCAAGGCAGATTATTGGTAACATAAATCCATTGTTTGGGTGGAGGAAAATAACTATAATCCAATCTTCTCTCCCCACATTCTACCCTCCTACCTCTGAATATATGGGTTGTGTTATTGCCAGTAATCCGACTGTTGTGCACACCCAGGGCTGTGGTTGCTGGACGAGCCTTTCTGGAATCAGGAATTCTGCACACAGTGAATCCTTATAGCTATCCATGTGGCCTCACTTGGATCACAGTGAATATGCGCATTTGAGCACATAGCTGCCCAATACTGTAGCTTTCCTACTGATTATTCAAGTATCTTAATTTGCTAGCTATCAACCCAGCTTATAAACAGGGTAATAGCATCATAATCTTGTTCAAGAGAGAATGTGCTACACAAATTCTTCCTGAGCAAGAAGTACTTGTTTTGTACTCTACCAGGAAAGAGCAGGGCGAACACTGATGCACATCAGCACATGCAGTTTCATAGATAGATCGCCAGGCTTCATATGACATTTGATGTCAACTGCTGAGGTTGCATTTGGCATCTAATGAAATCCTACAAAAGAAATGGGGAAAGTGATCAGCTACCCATTTGCAAAAGAGCAATAAATCTTCTCCATGCATTTTCATTTTGTGCAACCTTTTTCTAGGCTGTTTTTCTTATCAGAGTTTGTACATCATGGATATCTCTGTAATGTTTTTGTACATAATCTGTATAGGCAATATATGTTTTACTATTTAGGCTTTAGTTCTCTGAGCTGCCTGCCTGACTTCCTGAATCTGAGGCAGAGCTCTCTCCTTTTTAAAAGTCGTATGTTGCAGCTGTGTCTTACAATTGTTTAATTGCCCATAGCTTCTTTTTATGAAGATGCTGACCAGCCCAAACCACCATAACCTAATAATTACATTTCAACAATGCTCTTTCCTCGTAGTTCTGCTGTTTCTTTCTTTTTTAACTTGGCAGGCAAGGCTGTGGAAACGAATCAGTACACAATGGCTTCGAAATCCCTAAAGCTTATTCACCCAAGAATAAAAGCCACTTCAGTATCCAGCACGATCTAAATTGTCTAGAGCGCTAAGGAGGTGAGAGGTGGGACCAGGTGGAACCAACAGAAAGGGAGGGGCCAGAGAATGCACTCTCAGTCTCTCCTGCACACAATTGAAACTGCACGGGGGTTTCATGCTTGAACAGGGCTATAAAATAAGAGTGGCAGAAAGTGGCCATTCCCAGGTAAAATCTCTCTGGAAAAAGATTCAGAAAGGTGCATACAGGAGGCTCCCTGCTTCACATAAAGGGTGTTCATATGTTACAGTCCATGAGAGTACAATCAAGGCATCTGTGTAAACAAGTTGTAGATCTGTACACTCATACAGTTACTCACATGTAGCATTCAATCAGGGTACAGTCTGTGTAGGTAGTAGCTGAGCTATACAAATCAACAAGTGTACACTTTTCCACACAAACACTTGTACCTGTGAAGAGACAGCTTGAGCTTGTGTTCAGAGTAATGTGTGAACAAACCTTCAATCACCCTCCAATCTATGGAGGTTGAAGAGAAAAACAAGTGGTGCTGGCTGAATTAGGGTTGTTCTCATTGCCCCCTCACACGTTTGCTATGTGCAGTGTGACTGTGTGTGTGTGTGTGTGTGTGTGTGCAGTCACCTGAGCTCCAAGCATGCCGCCTGACCTTACCAGAGAACTAGGCCAATGTGAATGCTAGAAAATCTTACACATAATTCCAATCTCAGGTGCCCTGCCAAATATTTTTCCATAACGGTTGGCAAGTATACAGAAGCAATCAGCATATCATTTAACATAAAGCAGAGGGAGACTTGCAGAGATGTTTATTCAGAGGTGCTCTTAGGGAGATACGCTCCTTAAGTATGCTCCTACTGGGCTCACAGTCTCCTTATCTCTCATCTTGTCAATTGCACTGACAAGTGAGGATCGAGGGGAGCTCCCATAAGCTCCTTTGTACCTTTCGCAGCTCTTCCCCAAGCTGCCTGCTCTGCTCAGGCCGACCACCCACAGACACAGACATCACTTCCCACTGGCAACCTGCCAGGCAGCAAACAATCAGCCACACCACCATATTAGTCTCTGTACACACAGAGAGAGAGACACACCGCCCTCACATAACTCCAAACCAAAGGAGGCAAGAGCCTAGAAGAGCCCAGCCTTCCAGATGATAGGTGCCACAGGTTTCTAGCAGCCTAGATGTCTACACTGGGAAGCTCCTCCTCCTTGCTTGCACTAGGCCCCACAGAAGTCTCAGATTTGCTCTTTGTGTGCCGTATGTGTGGCTTACGTATCTTAGATCAATTGAAGCGTCCTTAGTACTGGAATTTTTAGGAATGGGTGTGTTGTGGTGGAGGGCAGGCAGGCGACACTCTTCCTTGGAAGCGGCATCATTAACATCTTGAATGGAACAAGTCATTTGACGCTAAGCCAAAAGGAAACTGCTTCCTCTCATAAAATTATAGTTTCCTGGTAGACAGAGTGTTACCCACAAGACTGCTTGCTTGCAGTCCTCCTGTTTGGAGTTCATCTGAAGCCAATTGCACAGAGAATTCTTTCCAGCTGTGTTTGGCATTATCTCTAAACCGATCGGTGAATTTGGTCCTGCAATGATCATTAAAAATCTCAGAAAATGTAAAGTAGTTTTTGGGGACCGCCACTCATGTTACAGAAACTTTGGCCTGGCTTATACATCACACTAAGACCAACCATGGCTTGGCACAAATGTGTGATTGTGGCCTGTTTCCCCATTCAAGTAGACAGGTCCACATGAAGCCCCTTCCCATCTCAGCATTATCCTGGATTTACTCCTGTTTAAATGTGCCACCCCCCAATGGCTGGAAATTTCAAATTTGGAAAACCACAGATATAAAGGTCCCAGACATCACTGGACTGGGGGCGGTCCACATTTTGTTCTGGAGTGGACAAGCCCTAAGAGTCAACTACCTGTTGAATTGACTTCTGTACATGGGAGGGGAGGGGACACCATCTTGTCCTTTGCCTCAGAAAATGTCAAAAGCTGACCCTGCACACTTCCCGGGCCAAGGCATTTGTTTGTTTGTTTGTTTGTTTGTTTGTTTGTTTTTTTAAAAATGTGCCTATACCACTAATTCATATAAAACAGTAAGGCAGTACACAGCAAGATATAACATAAGACATGCAACACCATAAGAACAATACAAAATAATCACTAAAATGATTGGCTAAGCATTAACTTAAAGCAGCTGCACAAGCCTAGGGGCATAAAAGTCTTTAAGAGATGCCCCAAAGTCAATAGGGATGATGCCATTATATACCTTTCAAGGTGTGTTATAACTGGCTGCAGAGCTGGTCAGGATGTGATTCTCTATTTCGCCAGTGGGAATAGAGAGTAAGGAACATGGGTGCCATTTTGAATAAAATATTTCGGGGGGGGTGCAGGTAAGACCCGCCCTGCGTAATGGATCCCATGATGCAATGCACGCACACACCATTTGAATGGGAATGCCCATCAACTCTGCATGGGCCTGGCCCCCTCAAATATTTTATTATGGGGGCCCAAACCTCCATGGCCCCTAGGGGCTGTGTCTTCTATGGGAAGGACACAGCAGTTGTCTGGGACTTCCTTTGAACCCAGTTTTTACTAATACCACTTATTTTAGTAGCAAAATGTTCCACCACTATCAGGTGTAGGGCTGAACCCTGAGAGAGAACAGAATTCTGGCTTAACCTTCCCCCCCAGTACCATTTCATGTTCCTCCTTAGGCAAGCAGAGTCCAGACCTCCCATGGGCGCATGGTTATTACCTCACCGGCAGCCCGGTGCCCCAACATGACAAGAGGCTTTAAAAGCAATCCTACCCTGCCCAGGGAGTTTACCTCAAGGTTAGGATCACTTCCGTCAGCTTTCCACAGGCAACTGTCAAAAAGGAAAAAAAAAGGGGGGGAAGCTGTTACAAAAAAACTTTTTAAAAAAATATAAAGAAGTTTTTACCTTCCTGGCTTTTTCTTATTGCTGAGAGTTAGATTTTAGTTTTATCTTTGTGGAACACAAACAAAGATTTGGTATCTCATCTGGATTAGTTTCACAGCTTTTCTTCTAATCAAAAAACTTGGTGACCTGCTTAAAATACAATCTCGGCAGAGTTTTCTTTGGCCTGTCTGCCTGTCTCTTGACTTGACACCAGCAAGATCAAGCCATGGAAGACTGTCAGCACAAGGGATATCCTTTCAAAAACAGGACACAGTTTTCTACTTTTTATTGTTAAGCATTTTTAAAAAACAAAACGTTCCTTTTCTCCCTCTGCCTTCAATATTCTGGATTTTTTTTCATTTATACCAAGAGATGACAAGCTGGTATTGTTGGTTATTGCGAGGGAGCAATGATTTATTCATAATTTATTGGGCTGATAAATTCATTTTAATCTGTACAAACTGTCTGTTTGAAAATAACCCAGAGCTTCTGAAAAGCACAAAGCACTCCGAGTTCAAAACTTGCCATAGACTTGTGTAAATAAAATGTACCCAGATAATTTTAGAGCACAAACAAATCCTGACTTCAGAAATGAGCGCAGATGTTCCTTTTTGACATATACATATCTGCAGCTTGATCATTTCTTTACATTAGGCATGGGGAACTTCTGGTCCTCCAGATGTAGTTGGACTCCAACTCCCATCAGCACCAACCACTGGCTATGCTGGCTGGGCCTTATGGGAGTTCATGTTCACATCTGAAGGGCCACAGATACCTCTCAACCTGGATTTACATACTGTACATGTATGCTAGTGGGCAGTCTTAATTTTCCTTGTTGTTTGTGACACTGAAGCCTCTCAATGAATGTCACTTGGTTTCCTTACCTAATCTGATCCTTCTAGCATCACTCTTTAATTAGAATGCCAGTTAGTCATTTGCACATTTGGTCTACTATTACCCATGTTGATGTAACCAAGTCCATAGACTGTATGTATCTCAATAGTCTCTAGACTATATGTATCTCAATAGTCTCTAGACTATATGTATCTCAATAGTGTTCTTTTTCTCCTCTGTTGGATACACGAAAGCTTTCCTCCGTTGTTTCTGGAGTCTGGACTCCATCAGCATTTTAGTGTGAGCTGCTCCTAATATATACATTTTTGTATACAGTTTCCCCTAATATAATGTATTTTTGCATGTAATTTTCACCAATCCATTTTTATGCTCACTTTACTCCATCAAATGTATACCTGTATCTTTATGCATCGTTTGAGAAGTGCATTGATAAATTCAGAGAAGTTCCATTTTGGAAGGATGGCTGTGTTTCTGTTCTCAGATTGTTCCAGAAACTGTGAATTGGGTAAATTTACCTTTACATGTGATACAAATCAAATTTCTCCTCCAACCCTAATTGTAACCACAAATAATCGATGATGGAGCTGGTGGGCTGGTGGTGACTGGAGCTTCTGGTTCCTCCAGACTTGTACACCACTTACCAGCCACTACTGAAGCCCAGGCCATCTGCACTTCATTTCAGTAATTAAAATGGTGTCACAGAATATAACTTGCTTTGTTAACAGTTGGAGAAGACAGTTGCAAAAGTTTTAAAGTATGTAACCAAATTAGTGCCTGTAATTTAATTCAGATGGCCTGAACTGACACTGTACTACAAATTTATAGAAGGAATAAAAGTACTCACGCACAATTAAAGTGAGAGTTACTATGTTATTTTCAACTGAATCAAGGAAGAAGTATCTGAAGAACAAGAGTCTTTGGTTAAGATCTTGCTGATCGCAGCCAGAGTAGTTTGGGCTCAAGAAGTGGAAAGAGTCTCTGGTTCCAGCTGGATGAGAAAGGCTATGGAAATGTCTTCAATTAACAGAAATGGACCAATTGGCTGGTTTGATTTACAAGAGGAATGGTATGTTTTATAATTTGTTGGGAGGTGGGCGTTTGCGAATTATTGTAATGCAAAATTCGAAAGACATTTATTCGTGCAAAGTATTATTTGTGCATATTTTGAAGTATATGTGTGTGTGTGTGTGTGCGCGCGCGCGGAGTTACTCCATGCATGAAGAGCTGCACAGAATAAGGCAGGAAGGCAGGAATGCTAGTCGGAAACAAATGAGCAGGAAAGAAATGAACTTGTGAAGAAAATAAATAGGCTAATATGAGAAAATCCCCTGTGTAAGAAAATACGTTTGTGCTAATTTTAAATTGGCTCCAAAAGAAAATACTGGAGAACAGGAGGGTAGATAGAAAATACCTTCAGGCTTTCAAAAGAACATACACCTGTCCCACCCATAATGTCCCCAAGTCCCTCCTCTCCCAACAAACAAGATCTGGCTGACTGCTATAAGAACATAAGGCAGAACTTCTGACCTGATTCAGCCGATTCTGATGTTGTTACGACACAGCCGTGTGGCCACATAGCCACATAACCCACCAAGATAGTCTGCAGTCTTCGGGAGCCATGGAGAATGCTGACCTGCCCCCCAGGGTCAAAGTACAATTACAGTATAGTTGGATTTTGTACATGGAAGAGGGCGAGGCAGCAAAATATCAGGTCAGCTCTAAGTGACTGTACCCTTGCTTGCAGTTGTCTGGATGAAGCTGCTGATTCAAAACTACTGCAAAATCCAAGAACAAAACTCATTTTGCTGATTTGTCAGTGGCTGCCTCCCATTATGGCATTTTAGTTGCATAAAAAGCAATGGAACCATTATATATATATATGAGAGAAGGATCAGAAATGTGGCTTTGAGATGGGAACTGCAGTGTAAGATTTCTCTCTTCTTTTGTTGGGAAATAGCCAATGGCAGTTGGTTATCCTAGTAACGTCTCAGTGTTCTGAGATTCACCCAAAAGGAATGTTCATATTCCTTAGAGACTGTTAGGGGAATCAAGCAATGGAGAAAAGGTGCTGTTTTATAGTGAACAGTCAATACTGAAAAGAAAGTTCATCCCAAAATCCTCTGATACTTGTCACATTCACTTACCATATTTTTCACCCTATAGGACGCACTTTTCCCCCTCCAAAAATGAAGGGGAAATGTGTGTGCGTCCTATGGGGTGAATGCAGGCTTTCGCTGAAGCCTGGAGAGCGAGAGGGGTTGGTGCGCACCGACCTCTCTCGCTCTCCAGGCTTCGCGGACCTCTCCGCAAGCAGCGGGAGCCAGCGCTGGGCTCCCACGGCTTGCAGAGAGCTGCCTGTTTGGGGGCTGGGGGCGGGGGAAGCTCGGGCTTCCCCCGCCCCAGCCCTGCGCTTGGGGGGAAATAATTTTTTTCCCTCCCCCCCCCAAAAAAAACCAAGGTGCACCTTATGGGACGGTGCATCCTACAGGGCGGAAATTATGGTATTTATTTATTGTCCAGATAGTCCCAGATAAGTTGCAGTGTAAAATACTGGTATATGGTGCAGTTGCAGTATACTGTCATATGGTAGATATATTTATGTGAGCAAAACATACAAGAGAACATGAGCATTTTTATTGGATGTGAAGTGATAACTGAATGTTGACCTATTAGTGTGAATGTCAAAAACCAACAGTTGTGTAAAGTTGTGTAAATATCTTTCCTACAGTTGAATGAGACATGAAACAGGAATTAAATGCTAGCATTTATTGACAGGCGGCCTTGCTCAAATGTTTTTCTGTTCCTTGATTCCTGGGAAGACATCCTGGGTCTCTTGATGGAAAATTTGCTTCAATTTCATGTTTGGTGGAAGTTTTAGAAAGGTCAGCTTTTCAGATCAAGAACAGAGAAGACCATGAAGAGGGAATTTAGTCGTGTCTCCTCTTCCTCTGCCTCTTGAGACCATGGGACCTGTGACCTGGAAAAGGAGACAGAAAACACCATCAATACTTAATACACTTAATAACCTGAATGCTCCTTCAGAAGTAAATCACATTTTTATGAGTGGAGGCTGCCACCTGCCACATTTGTTACAAAACTGTAGCGCCCCTCTAGTTTAAGTGATGCACAAAAGTCTTCACCTCTCTTTGTTTTCCCAGGCTGTCTCCTTTTTCCTCCAGATCCACCTCCATGACGTCTCTTTTGTGGCTTTCTGCGGTGGCAACGGGTCATGCTCCTGATTGGTCTGAATTTTGCCATGTCTGTTACTGTGCTTCCCCTTTGAGCTCTTAGCAACTGGAGCACCACCCGCCTTGATGGGCCTTTCAGAGGTTGTGAACTGTAGTGGCACCGCTTGGCTTTCCACACCCCTCCCCTGGAAACTAGGGACCAAGTCTAACAAAGGCTGATGATGTATCAGGTTAACTCAGTTGTGATGAAATACAATGGGTGAACCCTTATATGGAGATCTGTATTCTGTCCACATGATTGACCATATAAGGGAAATTACAGTAGCACTATCATTGACTTAAGAGTCATTAACTCAGTAGATTTCACAAAAACCTCTAGGAAAAATCCTAAATGTTATATTAAAACCCACAAAGATTTGAAATCCTCATATTGCCCCTTCCTTACGTTTTTGTCTGCCACCAGGAAAATCATAGAAAGAACAAATAACTTATTTTAATAGCTGACATAAAATAGGGAATTTTCCACCTGTATTTTGGAGTTTTGAAAGGATATTAATACAAAAGGTAGTTGAAACATTTATAGGTGGGAAAACTCCACATTTTTCTATTTAAGGTGAATTTATGTGAATTGTATACTAAGGTGGTGATGTAAAAATAATGTTGAGATTTTGTTTAAAATGCCATCCCATGGGTGACAGAATACAGCACAAATTTTATATGAAAACTACGTGTGAAACCATGGAGTAAAATTTATCTGTCTTTTATGTGCCAGTATTAGAAAAAGGGGGGTCCATTGATTGCCAGATTCCCCCTGAAGAGAGAGTCTGCCCATGCGGGCATATGTGCCTGAAGATTTACCCAACTATTTACTTGTTTGCCCAATTTATGAGGACTTATGAACAGCCTTGTCCAAATATTTAAATCTCTCGGGTGACAGATCAATGGGGTACCTGAATATTTTTTTATTAGGGGACAGGTCACCTTAGCATTTCTGAAAAGGTAGCTTGTTTCGCCCTTGTGTCATTAGTTATTAAATCTCCAAAAATATTCCAAAACATTTATTGTCCTATACACTTTCTTTCCCAACACAAAATTTCTTCTTGACTTTCCTGACGTTTTTCCTTTAGAGTTGCACCTAGAAAGAGGTTTGTGGGAATGACAAGTTAATTTATTCAGGGGAGCAAATATTTATTTCACCCAATACCCAGTTTTAATTGTATTTTGTTTTATGTGTGTCTTGCTTTGTAATGGCTTTTGCTACACAAAACAGCAGAAAAATTCATACAATGTCTTATCCCAATGCAGTGGGGGTTCAGCTAAAATATTATGCTTGGAGTATCTTGTTAGAAAGCAGGATAAAAATGTTTTAACACAGTAAGAAATTGGAGTTACAGTTTTATGAAAACACAGTGTAGCCAGATACCAGATATATTTACCAATTTTAATTCATATTGTACCAAAACTCCAGAAACCTCAGTAAAGTGAATTTCTTTATCTAAGAGGGCTTACTAATGTGAATTGTCTCTCATATTTAAAAGAATTTACAAACCACATTTTTAAAAATAAAAAATAAAAATGTCTACAGCATTAAAACAATGTCATTAAAACAAAATTACAACACAAAAACCAGTAAAACAGTGGCCTAGAAGCATATACAGTGGTACCTTAAAAAGTACTTAATTCGTTCCGGAGGTCCATACTTAACCTGAAACTGTTCTTAACCTGAAGCACCACTTTAGCTAATGGGGCCTCTCACTGCTGCCGCGCCGCTGGAGAATGATTTCTGTTCTCATCCTGAAGCAAAGTTCTTAACCTGAAGCACTATTTCTGGTTTAGCGGAGTCTGTAACCTGAAGCGTATGTAACCTGAAGCGTATGTAACCCGAGGTACTACTGTAAAAGAATTTAGGGGAACTTGGAGAAATGAAGACTGTCTGATCTTATGGGTCAGGGAAAGCGTGGGTAAAAACATGTCTTTACAATATGTCTGAAGCAACTGATGGACAAGATGGTCCCCCAAATAATATGAGCCCATTTGTTCTAGTGCCAGCCAGGTTTTGTGCTTTCATTTCCCACCGTCACCACCACCTTAAAATACACCAGTGACATAATCCAAAGACAATGATGAAAATAAAACTGAACTTTCTTTTTCGGTGAGATTTCCATGTTCTTCTGGCTGTTCATTAGCAATGTGTCCTTTCTCCGAGATTGTGATTTCCTTTTTCTATCTTGCTGCCTCTTCCTTCAATAACTTGAAATCACTCCATTTCAGAATGCAGGATACAAATGGAACCTCTCTATGCCATAGCTCAGCCCTACCAGTCAACAGTGCACAGACTCAGCTATTCAGCTGCAAATGAAACACTTTAAGTGTGTTGTAAAATACAATATACAAATGTGACACTAGGTTGTGACAGTGAGCTATGGCAAATTCAATGTTTTTTTAAGCTTTTTAAAAAACGCATTTTTACAGTGTTCTTTTATATTAAAGTATTAAAGATGCTGATCCTATGTGTGTCCAATCAGTAGTCGCATTCCACAGTGTTCAGTGGAAACTTACTCCCAAGTAGGTGTAGAACTGTGGCTTTAGGATACAACCTTGTTTATTCAGTATTCGGGAGCATTGCAGACCTACTGCCCCACTGTACCTCTGTGCTGAAGATCACGTTTTAAAACAGGTAGAGCAACATCTCTTATTTTTGTTACCTTCCCTATTCCTTCCCACAGTGTGCCCTAATGAATGAAACAAAGAGGCAAATAAAATGTCCAATGTTTTATTGACAGGTGGTTTGTTCAAATTGTTTCAGCCTCCTTGATGGTGGGGAAGTCATCCTGGGTGTTTCTGAGAAGGTTTGTGTCTTTTTTGTTCTGTTTCGCAGGTGCTCCAGAGGCAAGCAGTGCGGGGAATCAGGGGATGCCAGAGACGATGAAGAGGGACTTTTATTTAGACCTTCTTGTGTCTCCTCCTCCTCCTCCTGTGACCTCCCTTTTTACCTAGACAAACACAGAAAATAAAAACACTGTCACTTCCTATGCCTCAGTTATGGTACAAAACAGCCATTACTACACAGCCATTTTATTACATATTTTTCCAAACGTGTACTTTACAGCTCCCTACCTTTCCCTTTCCTGCCACGTCGCCGTCCGCGTTTCTTTCCACCTTTACCACCATGTCGCCGGTGGCGGCGCCGGCGACTGAGGCTTCTGCTCCGGCTGCGTCTGAATCTTGCCATTTCAGATGGTGTCTTTTGTCTTTCAAGCTCTTTGCAGCTGGAGCACCACCTGCTCTTGATGGGCCTTTGAGAGCTTAAGGCTTGAGCTGGCCATCGCTGGCTTTTTTATAGCCAGAAGACAATGGCCAATGACACGTTACCCAACTGTGATGTAATACAATGGATGACCTTTGCATGCAGCCAGCCAATAACCAGGTTTGTATATATGGCCAATTTATCCAGCAAGGGAGTTTCAGCATCCACTCACCTGTTCTTGATCCCATATTCCTTGATCCCCAAAAGGATCTGCATGCCTTATTACATGCTACTTTCTAGTGATGAAAGAGAAATTCAATGCTGTTCTCATTTGAAAGTGGACTTATCAAACACACACTTCACAATGTGTGACCAAAGCACAAGCATATATGATCACTTCTCCAAATTTTGCACTGCAGATCTTCAGCCAAAAAACTCCGTACAGAAATCCATATACTAATTGAAAATAACATGTAAAACCGAATTATACTAAGGGACATTGCAAAAAAGTGTCCATTAAAGAAAGTGCATATATGTGTGTATATTAGGAGACATTTTCTCTAAAATGCTGGTGAATTTTTATGAGTGTGGATTAAGAAAAAAATCACAAACTGATGTGGACATGTGGAGAACTGAACTTAGAACTGGAAAAATAAGAAATGGAGAGGAACCAACATTGATAGATTAATTCATCCTTATTTTCTACAGTTGCCCACTGAAGCCTCTGCATACACCCAAATTATGTTCACTGTTTTCATTTAAATTATGTTTTCATTTAAAAGTATGAGATGTCTTGACCAATCATCAAAAAGCATGCAGTGATTGATGAATATATGTTGCGAGCAGAAGACCTCTCTGTGATCTGACCATTTGTGTAGAAAGAAAACTTTGCCAACACAAAAAATAAATGTTCATAAACTTTACTTGTGGAACTCAGTTTAAACGTTACCATACCTGTTACATTTTGTATTTCCATCTACATTGCTCTAATACAGTTTTACATGTGAGTACTTTAGGACTAACATGGAACAGACTTGTAGGCTCAGAAATGTTTTTATTCATATATATTCTGGGTTGTCTTCTTATGGCTAGTTAAGGCAACCCTCCAATCCATGTTTTGGAGGATTAAAAAATGAGCCAAGGCAATCTCTTGGGGGAAGGACCTCAGCTCAATTGTAGATCACACAATTTGCAACCAAATTATCTAATCCCTAGAATATCAAGGTAGAACTGGGAACAACCCTGTCTGGAGCCTTGGAGAGGTGTTTATTTAATGTAGAGATGCTATTCGGCTCTAACTCCCAACAGCTCCAGCTAACATGACGAGTAGTCAGAGATGGGAGTTGTAGTCCAAAAATATATGTATGTTCCTCATCCTTGCCTTAATGCTTTACTTGCTAAGATATCTGTATCATGCAGTCTGCTGTAGGATAGTGGCTAAGAGCATCAATTTTCACTTTAACTGAAATAGGTAGTCTCAAACTCTATTCTTTCCTTTTCAGCAAACATAAGGAATAATCCATGGCATTGTAATACTGAAGCTTGAGATTTGAATCCCAGAATATTCACAAGACTTATGTTCTAGCCTGAAGGTTCAAACATTTTTAAGCTTCACTTGAGGTAGATTTTCCGTCAGCAAAGGAAATCCTACTGGCACCATGAGTATGTATTGGAGATAACTTGAAATGTGTTATCACTTACATAACAGCCACATATGAAAAGAATGTGGGGTGTCAAACCATGTTTGGCCATTTTTATTAGTCAAAGCTGATTTCTCAAAGTCGATGAATGTGTGGAATTGTTTGACTGATTGGGAAATGATTGCTTCCAAGATTATTTACATTTGGGATGTTGTTTTTTTAAAAAAATGTCTTAACTATACATGAATTAGTGAAGCTGCACTAATTAACACACCCTCTCCATTTTTAAGCCCATGGGTTGGTTCTGAATGCTATGTAATATTTGGTTAAGCTTAATAATGAAAAACCAGGAATGAGACTATGCCTCCATTTATCTGATATTTTAAAGGTAATAATCACAAGCTGTTGTGGTATTATCTTGGGTCACTTTGCCCCATCATACCACACTAACCCATCCAAAACCTCAGCTTGTTCCATTTGTTCCCAGCGTCTTTTCGGTTAGGCACTACCAAGGATCCTTAGCTCATTATCTTTTGTAAAATTGGAGCCTTTGTCATCTGAGTAGCACATGTTCTCTAAATGAATAGAGCTAAGAACATTAATTCATACCACTAAAACCCATGCAAACTTTGAAAGGTTTGTAAGGGTCCTATCTATTAATAAATTTGAGAATTTATTGAAATCAAATGACTTCGCAACTCCCTTCTATTGTGCAGAATCTGGCACGGATCACTTTGTTTGCCAAAATTATTCACATTGCCCATCACCTTTGGGCTTGGCTTGTTGCTTCAGTTTTCTGTACACCTTATACCTTGAATGTGTGCTGAGGGGTTAAGTAACTGATGTTGATAATGCTTTTGAGTTATTTCCAACTGCTTTTATATTTGTAAATAAGAAAACGACAAGATAAACCTCCCACCCTCTTTCTCATTTATACCACTGGAATTTGAAATGTGTACTGGGAGCTTTCAGATCACCCAGGATGGAAAAACCTGAGTTGCCCACTGCTGTTTTCTAAGAATATTACTGTAACATCAACATGTATAATTTTGCTTTCCTGCGCACAACTTTCCCCACAAAAAGCATGGACTCAAAAAAATGAAATGTCAGCATTTATTGACAGGTGGCAAGTTTCAAATTGTTTCAGGCTCCCTGGTTCTTGGACATTCTTCCGTTTTTTTGGTTTTTGTTTCAAGGGGTGGTTTCGTTTGACTTTGTTTTTCACTGGAGGCTTTGCTGAGGTGAATGACCCGGAATCAAGGGCAGAGGACACAGGAAAGGGAGTCATTTAGTGTCTTCTTCCTCTCCCTCTTCTGCGACGACCTTTCCCCCTTCCTGGAAATAAACATAACAAGCACCAGTTATTTAATGTAACCCATTAGACCTGTGGTATATAGTGATAATGTTAAATGTCCTAAATGGGTATGGTGTAGGGTTTTGGGATTTTTTCTTACCTCTCCTCCTCCCACGTCGCCTTCCCCGCCTCCTTCCAGATCCACTCGCTTGGCTGGCCTTTCGCCTCCTTCGGCGAGTTAGGCTCCGGCTCCGGCTGCGTCTGAATCTGGCCATTCTGATGGTGATCTTGTCCTTCCAAGCTCTTGGCAGCTGGAGCACCACCTGTCCTTGATGGGCTTTTCAGAGCTGGTGATTTGCTGGGGGCGTCTCTGCCCATTTATTAAGCCAAGCGCAGCACCTCACAAAGGCTTGTGATGTCATGCCCTCCTTTGTGATGAAACGCAGTGTGTGACCCTTACTGCCGTGTAACAGTATACTCATCTCAAGGCAGGGCAAAAGAAAGGGCAGGCAGGCAAGCAGGGTTGCACCTCAAACATTTACATACGCATGGGTTTCAAATATGTGCCCCAATTTAAAGCCATTTCCCAAATAATGTAAGAAATGAAATAAAACCAGACAGAAATAATAATAGCACCGACAGTAAAAAAAATAACTGAGAAACGGGGGGCAGAGGGGAAGTTGGCTAAAAACTTTAAATAGGCCCGGGCAAATCAAAAGGTCTTATAACTTGTTGCATAAAACTGAGTAACAGATGAACCTCAGGGCGGTTGGGGGTGGTGGTCACAACAGGAGCACTACCACCATGCAAATATATGGTAAAAGGTTAATAAATGTGTCCCCAGATGCATGTTTGGGTGAAAGGTTTGAAAACAGAGAAATGAAAACAATCTTTAATGACAAATCTAAAATATTGTACCCTC
The DNA here is from genome assembly GCF_965112155.1 of Podarcis liolepis. Taxonomy (NCBI): domain Eukaryota; kingdom Metazoa; phylum Chordata; class Lepidosauria; order Squamata; family Lacertidae; genus Podarcis; species Podarcis liolepis. The sequence goes on along the minus strand of NC_139564.1, from coordinate 44,059,584 downwards.
ACCCATTTTATTTTTTTTAAAAAAAACATGTTTGTGGACACCAGTTTAGGGGGTGATGTTTATTTCCCATCTTTCAAATACTGTACTTTATTTGGTAATATGGATGGGAGAGAAAATTTAATGCAAGACTCATTACTTTGTACTTCCCAAAATGATACATTAACCAGCTCTTCTTAAGCATTTGTGCTTCTCTAGATGCAATTTCTCAACCAAAAAATGTCTACCCAAATTTTCATGCAGGAGTAGTGTGTGCATTACAATGCATGTATTCGGGAAAGTAACATATAAAATTCATCTTATTAGGGTGAAACACTGCAGAAATGTGTGCATCAATAAATGTGTCCCAAAAGCAACCAATAAATAACTTGAATAAGTTAATAAATAGCAGGACAAGGCATGGAAATAGGATCTGCAGGGTCCACATCACAACAATCAGTATTCGAACTACACTTTCGGATTTTAGAGGCTTGTGTAGGGCAGGGTTGAGACACTTAGGGGAGCAGCAGTGGCTCTGGGGAATAGATTTTAAGAGGCAACTCATAGTAGGGGGGCACATTTGACTTGGACTGCAGGCAATATTTTAAAAAGATAAGCACTGGTCCTAGTTCTGGTCACTTCTCCTCAAACTTAGTGATGTTTTTTTTTGGGGGGGGGAAATCTGGGCATCCAGATGGGTGAGCTGTTGGACCTCCAACTTTTTGTTTGACATAGTTGTCCTACATGGAAGGGCTTCCATTCCACCCCCTTTCTGTCCATCACACCGGTGTTTATCCCTTGAATCACGTCCAATGTGATTTATATGAGCATCAATCAAAACATGTGCAGGTCTTTAAACTGTACTCTTTCTTATGAGGTCAGGAAATAATTGCATATGTTTCACCTCCCGTTTTGCCTCCAAAGTGATGCATATGGGGAATGTAAATTTGTGATCGTCTAATCTTGCTTGCTTAGACGGCTTGCACAATTTGATTACTCTGCTTTTCCTTTTCAGCAAATCTCACCATCGTTTTTAATAGATCCATTAAAACAAAAACAAAAAAGTGGAATGAAACATCAGAGATCAAAGTGATGGAATATTTAGGATGACACCAAAGACAACGGTTTTTGTTAATGAGTTTACTGACAGGCCTAGCACTGCTCCTGTAATAGGAGCACTCCTGAATCCTGCGGTCGTTCCTTGGCTCATTGATGACTTATCTGATGGGTTTCCATGTTATGGGAGATGTCACTGTGATTCACCAATGCAGAAGATGGAATTTCTAAGCAATGGAAAGGGAATCACTGGAAATCATTTTCTTCCTTTCCAGTAATAGTATACTGCACAGACGCGGACATACCCTGCAACATAAAAACAAAATCCAATGATTAAACATTAAAGTATGGTTCTTTGAAATATACTGCACAACAATCAAATTAAATTGGTGTTGGATACTATTCAAAAGATTGGCAAGTTTAAGATCCCCACCTAATGGATTGTAATTGTGTGTCAAAGTTGAAATTTACCTTTCCTTTTTTTAATTGGCATTTCTGCACCTGACTTGCATCTCCTGCTCCTCCCTCCGGTAGAACCCCTACGAGTGATCCTCCTGCTGGCATATGTACTATCTCTTCGTCTTGACATTGTCTTTGATGTTTCAAGGATCCAGGAACAGAGACATTATCCTTTGCTCCTCTGTGCCCCAACTGTCTACTCAGATGTTACGCGAGTTTCTGAAGCATTGCACCTGATCTGCCCCTTTTTAAAACTCTGTAGCTATGTCACACACGGTTGTTACAGCAGCCCTTTGTTTACTGAAATATGACATATATATGACCATATATAGTGACTGAAGGGTATTGGTGGAAAGAAATAGAAGTAGCAGGGCTTTTCTTCAGCTGGAATTCACCGGAACTCAGTTCTGGCACCTCTCAGGTGGGTGGCATTGCCATTGTAAGAACAAGGGAGGCATTAATGGTGAGTTCTGGCACCTCTTTTCTGAGAAAAATAGCACTGAGAAGCAGTGGCCCTAACATGTAGTGTTTTCAAGAAAACAGTACTTTCCTAAACTTTGCTTAGACTGTTCAGAGTGCACTGATTGTGAGATAAGACAAAGAGAATTTCAAAATGACATAAAGGATTGCTAATATTTTGCAACAGCCTCTCTCATTCATGACATTTTTTTCTACCTTACTTGATCTTCTTTCAACATGTTCATGCACTTGGATTTTCAAATGAAAATAACAGTCAAAGAAATGTGGACGTTTCAGTAGGGTTAGAAGTTGTCCTCTTGTCCTCGACATTCCGTCTGTTACTCATAATGGCATTATTTCAGCGGCTGAAAGCCTAAACCCATTATGCAATTATTCAATTGCTTTCAGATGGGGACTGAGAGGTGGGAACTGACTACAGTGCAAGGGAGGCCTAGACCAAACTCTCCTACTTTTCAGTTTAACTCCTGTAAAAATCACAGTGGGATTTCTTATTCGTGGAAAGCAAAGTTTAAATTTCAAAAGGGGGAAGGGAGAAGATATAAAATCATGGGTGCCAGAACTCATTTTGTTTGTTTGTTTGCTTGCTTGCTTGCTTGATTTCATTAATTGTTTGCCATAAAAGTGATATTACTTAGACACACCTAAATCACATGAGAGATGCTCACCACAGCGAACATTTTACATGTGTCCAATTGGTCACGTAAGGTGTCTAAGGTGTCTGAAAAGGGGCAGGAGGCGAATTGGGTGGGCTTATGCACATTCCACCGATGTACGCAGGGGTCAGGAATGGAACCCCTATGCAAAATAGTCACCGATGTTACAAAGATATATCCCTTCTGGGAAGGTTATTGTGTTTGCATGCATTACACACACACACACACACACACACACACACACACACGTGTACATAAACCCACACCTGCCAGTGCCTTCTTGGTATGCAAACAGTTTATTATTTATTATTTATTTGTATACCACCCTTCTTCTGAAGATCACCGGGCTTTTCACAACATTAAAATACCAAATGAAAACACAATGCATAACTTGCATCTTTACATAGACTGTAAGAAGACCAAAATGTTCACATTTTAATGTATCTGCCTGGAGAGAATGTAGTTCTCAATATATAATTTACTTGTCAACATTTATATACCTCAGGATTGTAAAATCCCTCTAAGTGGTTTACACTTTAACAAATATGCAATTTCATAAAGATCAAGTTCCCACTGTACAGCTGGCAGGCCCTAGAAAGAAGCTTCTTAGATGCAGTGCCTTTTTGTATATGGCTGCATTCAGAAAAGACTTTATTCTGTTTACCCAACATTTCCTTACTTGATAATTTCCACATTTCATGTGATCTTTCACACAGCATAAAACTAATGGAATGTAGCAGATGTTTAGCACTAATTCCAGGCTAATTGTTTCCAAAAAACCCCCATTCTTTTGCAACCTTTTTAAACCAGAAAATAAAGGGAGTTTTGTGATGCAATTTTCCATGATAAAATTTGTGGCGGTCTTCCAGCATATAGTTCTTTCATGCCATTTAAAAGTTAATGTGACATTTTTCAATTTAAAAAGCCACAGATCCATAATGCAACAGGTAATACAGTGTTAAAGGAACATTAAGATCAAGGATAGAAGCACTAGCATTATATTCAGGAAAACAGTTTCATAGTACAATTGGGGAGAGCAATAATGTGAAAAAATGACTTGGGAAAGGCAAAGCTTGGCCATTTATGAGATCATGATTTCTATGCTTGTCAAAATGAGGAAGCGTGCTTCCCTCTTCACCTTATTCAGCTACCGTCAGTTACCATTCATCGCTGACCCTTCCCCTCTCCCTGCCCCCCAGTAGTGGATGTCTGAGGCCTGTCATTGCATGCAGGGAGAGTGGAACTCCCAGAAGGCGGGGGTTATTTCTGTCACATAAGGATTTGCAGATTTTTAGAACAATTTAGGCTTTAACTTCTGCGTGATGACTCATTACATCTGGGAGATTGCACAGTTGGTCAGATTTGTCTCAATGAGTTAGATTTTCTGAGCTCCCCCCGCAAACACACACACACACACACATTTGGGTCTAGGAGAAGCAGTACTGACAGCAGTGGGGTTGCCACCTTTCCCTAAATTTAGTATTAGAAAAGCTCCATGTCTGGAGGCCGAGTTGCCTTTCCACTGGTGTCTTGGCATTGAATACAAATGACTGGGGAATTCTCAAACAGCTACCCCCGGAAACAGGAGAGCCAATGCAGGCTGAAACCTCATCAGCTAATTTAGAATGGTGGGGTTTTGGGGGAGAGGGGAGAGACTGACAAGCTGTAGCTCTTCTGCAGGAAGATGCACGAGCCACATCCTCTTTTTCACCTGGCTACCTAGCTAACCCCTAGCAAAGGAAGGTGCTGCTGGATCAAACAAAAAACTAATGCTTTCGAGATACTTCTGTTAAGAAGGTTGACTTGGTGTGTGGTTGGGGGCATCACTTAGGCTTCTTCTTCTTCTTAAGACCACAGGACAAGGCAAACCGTGATGTCATTCTCTGTCCTGCCTTACAAACTATTCTGAATGTTGGAGGAGCAGGGCTAGTTCAGCTGCAGTTTAGCCCATGAACTCAGAGATGAGCAGGAAGGTCGATTCTTTATTCAGAAAGACAAAACACAACAGAGAACTCCAGGGGCAGGACTAGCCTGGTGTGGCAGTTGCCAGAACTGAGGATCTGAGCCTCCCACTTCCTCTCAAGGTTCCTCCCCAGGTAGCTGTCTTCTCAACCATCTCAAACTGCTTTGAGGAGGGGCTCTCTGTGCCTTTTGTTCTGCTACAGGTAACACGCTCCTCATTCTTGGGGACAAAGGAGGAAGGGAGAAGGAAACAATGGAACTGGCAGGTGGCTGGGAATCTCACAGCCTCAATCTCCTACTCCTCCTCAGCTGCCTCAGTCTCACTTAAATCTGTTGCTTGCTCAGCCTCCAACCCATCCGCACCCCCTTCATCCTCTGACCTTTCTCCAGCATCCCACCACCATTCTCCTGGCTCTGGGGCTTCCCACTCTGAGGCTTCCCTGGGGGGGGGGGTCCCCGCTGTAGCCTCCCACCATTCCTCCTCATCTAGCCAGTCCCTGCCATAGAGAAAGAGACAGCTGTCTCTCCTTCTCTTCAATATTCCAAGTAACTACAAGAAGATTTCAATCCATATGCACCCCTCCATGTGAAAGCCAAGATCCTCACATGTCTCCTCCAGATTGATTTTATTTCATAAAATTGCACAGGGGGGAAGGACTTCAAAACAGTTTACAAAAAAAGCTAAAATCATTTTAAAAATCACTAAAACAATTACAGCCGTAATTTAAAGCATGCATAAGGTTGAAACTGCAATAGATTAGACTAAAACAGATTAAAACTCATACAAATTTTCTAAACATCTGAGTAAGGTAAAGGTAAAGGGACCCCTGACCATTAGGTCCAGTCGTGACCGACTCTGAGGTTGCGGCGCTCATCTCCCTTTATTGACCGAGGGAGCCAGCGTACAGCTTCCGGGTCATATGGCCAGCATGACTCAGCCGCTTCTGGCGAACCAGAGCAGCACACGGAAATGCTGTTTACCTTCCTGCTGGGGGTAAACACTTGCACTTTGACATGCTTTTGAATTGCTAGGTGGGCAGGAACAGGGACCAAGCAACGGGAGCTCACCCCATCGCAGGGATTCAAACTGCTGACCTTCTGATCAGCAAGTCCTATGCTCTGTGATTTAACCCACAGCCCCACCCGCGTCCCTCAAACATCTGAGTAGGCTTGTCTAATTAAGAATGTCCTTGCCTGATATCAATAGGCAAGGAGGTTTGGCGGTGCCGCACTAAATGGTTGAGCTTTTACAGATGCGGTTTGGGTACTATGTGCCCATTCCACCAATTAAAGCAGTTGAATGGGCACATATGGGGTAAGGCCAGTGCTTATTTTCTTCTGGGGGTACTAAAAGGCACGTAGTACCAGCACCTGTTTTTATAGTCCAGAAGAAAAGTACTGGGTAAGGCAATCCCATAGGTAAACTGCTCCCATGTTGTTAAGGGCTTTACATACTAAAAGCAAACAAACGTTGAACCAGTAGCAGACTGGCCACCAGTGCAGACCTCTGAACACCAAAGCCACTTAAAGCAAGACTGGGGAACCTGCAGCCCTTCTGACACTGGGGCCTAAAACTCCCATCAGCCTCAGCTACGTTGTCCAATGGTCAGGTATGATGGAAGCTGTAGCCAAGCAACATCTGGAGGGACACAGGTTTCCCACCCCCGATTTGCAACTTTGAAGGCCAATACCAGAACATTTAAATCAAGCCTGGAAACAAAATAGGCAGCCTATAAAGATAATACTACTAATAATTTTATTATTTATACTAATTATTTATACTTTATTTATATTTATTATTTATACTTTTATTATTTATATATATTTATATGGGGTAGCCCCAGCCACTGTGGGCAGCTCACAACAAAATATTAAAAACACAACTTCCCTACACGGTGCTGGGTTCTGGGTCTGCTGGGACTGTGTCTGCCCTGCCTGAATCACCACACCCTACATAGTCACACAGTAGGGGGGGGGTCCTGATGCAGAGAAGCTGTTCTACAATGTTCTATACCTGATCATGCAGGTTTCTTAACTATGTGGGGATCCTACATAGAGCAGGCTCCCTGTTTCAGACCCCCCCCCCCAACCTCCAATCTGTGGGTGGCAAGGCTGGTGAATGCCACCCCACTTCTCCCCTTCATACAGTTAGCATCCTGCGAGGGTGGCTTGTCCAATGTAGTCCTGATAAATAGACAGAAAATGGGACAAAGATCAAGGGTGTCTGTGCGTGTATGGGAAATTAATATATGGCTTCAGCAGCCAATCCTTTGTTGCAAGTCTCCAGCAAAAGATGATTGGCCAAGGCCCTACAGGGTTGGGTCCATTTGTTTGCTTTTTTAACTCTGACGTTTGACTACAATATGGCGTTAGTTAAATTATATTCCCTTCTTATATGAGTAATATTATATGTATAAGGATTAATGAAAGCACATCAAACACTCCTTGGTGTTTCTCCAGAAATATATACACAGGGAAGTGATATTATTGAGCATTAGATGGGATAATCTAATAGTTTAGGAAAGCTTCTGAATTTTTGTGCGGGTTGAGTCTCCTTTTTCCTCCTAAGTCTGAGTCAATAATATTAACTAAGAACAGATCCATAAATATTTACTATGGAACACAGAAACACATGTGAATTTCCTCAGAAAGCCCCATTCAGCAATCCGATGTTTATTTTATTCCGTTTGCTGCTGGTGCTCTGGGATCAATGCCAGGGTTACAAATGTTGTTGAATAAATCCCAGAGTGACCTTCTCTCCTACATCTTAAGTCTTATTAGCATGCGTTCATTATGAAAATAAGATCCACCTTCTCCTCCTCCTCTATCCTTCTCCCCATAGAGCAATCCATTAGGAATGGCATCAAACAGGAAATAATCATAACCTCAACGTAAAAGAAAGAATGAATGGGAGGATGAATAGCATCAGGGGAGCATGATGGAATGGTGGGTGGAGGAACAGGTGGGGAGTGTCTGTTGAGAAGAACTCCCTTGGGCTGAGAATAGAGAAAGGAGGGTGTGCAGAACAGTGAGACCAGCAAGGGGAAAGACCTAGGGCGCGTACACGCTGCGTGATAATGTGCATTCAGTGCTGGATGCTGGCGCCTTTTGGAGGTGCTGTATACATGATGTCATCTCTGTCTTACACTATTTGTCTTTCTAAAGTGCATTCTGCTGGAACGGTTATAATCTGATCAGGTCCCAAAATGCACTTCTCGTGTACTTGCTGAATACATGTGTACACAAAGAGGGCTTTCTCAGCTCATCTCCTGTGGGGGCAGATCTACAGATGCTGCCACTGTCCCTTGCCATGTTTAACTTGTTTATGAATGAAATAGGCAAGACAGGAAGCACTAACTCAGCCCCCTCTGTATACCAGTATATAGCTTTTGTACATCAATACATAGACACACCAGTTTCCAGCCCTTCTCTTTCAAAAGACTGTGATGTGTGTGTGGAGAGAGAGAGAGAGAGAGAGAGAGAGAGAGAGAGAGAGAGAGAGAGAGAGAGTGTCTATGGCAAAAACACCGGTTTGAAAACATGCCCACAGACAACTTGAGTAGTAGCTGCTGCTTTAGATGAGGTTATTGCACAAAGGTGTGCAAATTGCAAGCCACTATGTACAGAAGAGCACTGTGAAAAAGTGACCTCTGTGTGCTTCAAAGGCTACATGTGTACACAGCTAAAGATAAAAAGCAAGTGGTTAGGACAGCTGATGAAAGCAAGGGGTGAAGAGATGAAAACAGCATGGCTCCCATCCCAGAAGGAAGGCTATTCTGCCTCACTCCTTCTCCCATTACATGTAGACTGAGTAGTACCTTTGAACCAGGAACTGGGGAACTATCCTGACAGTTCTGAACTGGTCATTTAGATACACACTGAGTCATTAAAAACAAAAAGAGCTGCCCGAAAACAGAATGTACACCCTGCTCTCTGTTTTCCCTTCCAATCTGATTTGAAGAGTTTGGGTTTTGTTTTTTTCCTTTGAGAACATGGGATCTCCGGTGCTCTCATGGCCCCTTGGAGAGCTCATTATCCAATTTGCTATCATCACCCAGCAACAATTCACACCCTGAAGTTAGATTTAGTGGTTGCAATGCTTACTTCCAGCACAGTTCAAATGAACCAGGTCAAAGGAACACAACACTGGTAATTCAAGCACAGATGTTTAACAGAGACAAGTTCAGATCTCAGCTTGCCAGGACAGCAGTGTTTAGGCATGCAAAAGACTCCAAGCTGTGTCCAAGGCATCTACAGAACAAATTGGGCTTTGACAAGTTGTTGTAGGCTATGATACGAAGGGTTGTTTCACAGACATTCAATACATTGAATATTGTACCCAAACCACTTAATATATGAAACTCCTGTCTGCTGGCCACATTCTGCTCTATCTGGGTGTTCATAAGCCTTATTTCTGTCCCAATTTTTGGCGGGGCCGTGTAACATTCATAATTCAACATAGAATTTTTAAAAACATAGATGGGCAGGCCATGCTAGTTTTTACAAAGGACAGTCTTAAGTCACCAAACTTTTAGGAGTCTTTGACTATAGAAATGACTATAGAGGAGTGGTGGTCATTTCCCCCAAACCATGACTTTGTGGATTCCAAGTACCACTCACCCGATGTCATTGTGTTGTTAAATGATTGACAGGAGGGTGGTCCCATCCACCTTTGAAACCACACTACTCTCTGGTGGCTAGCGGAAGATACGGCAACAGTTCACCACAAAGTGCTCATACAGGGATTTGTTTTGAGTGACTATTACAGCTCACCTGATGCACGGGTGCTGCCTTTGGCTAGAGCTAGCTGAAGTATTCCATGAAGTGCTTATCTAATACAGCAAAAGGGATGGACAAAATGATAGCTCTTTTTTGATTCTCAAAGCCAATTAGTGTTTTAGATTCAGGTGGGTAGCCGTGTTGGTCTGACGCAGTCGAAATATAGATTTATTTATTTTTTAATTATTGGTATAAACTTTCGAAGTGTGCATGCACACGAAAGCTTATACCAAGAAGAAACTTAGTTGGTCTCTAAGGTGCTGCTGGACAATTTTTTTATTTTTTTATATATTCCAATTAGTGTTTGATATCTTAAGTTCAGAAATCGACTGTGACAACCTTCACCTCACACAAATAATCGTTGCCTCTGGGGCCATGTGCTGCAGAGACTATTTGAGTTAAGAGAAGGATTACATGCATTTCTTTTGAACTAAAAGCTTGAGTTGCAATTTAGCCCACACAGATTGGCTAGCAAAGTTAGCATACCTCACAAACATGTTTAGTAACTGGAATGAAATGACTTGAACTTAAGCGTACAAGCATACAAGACAAAAAGATATGTATACATAACACAGCTTTCATGGGGGGGGGGGGATGTCACAACTTTGGCAGATAAGGCATTAGGCTGGAGCCTTAGCTGACATTGTTAAAGGATTCCAGGAAGGGATGTCTCTGTCCGGTAGTCCTTGTGGGAGCTATGGGCCATAGAACCCTTCACAATGGTGGCTCCAGTGGGATTGTATCACAAGGGGAATGTCAGGGACGACCCCCAAACCCCGGGGTCAACCCCCACTTGCTTATCAACCAGCAATCGGGCTGCTTTATGATGGATACATACCCAATGCCTTCGCCAAAACCGTCTTACTGACACCTGTAATCAATAAAGCTGTGGCTGACTTTCAACCCAATTCAAAATGTCCCACGTTTTATTTCTATGGTTGGCCCCTCACCGTGCTGAGGGCCTCATGTGCCTGGGCATGCAGTCACAAAAAGGAATTGTGTTCATTATACCTTGTTGATGCGTTTCTAGAGGTAACTAGCTGTTTGATGTAGGCAAGACAGCAGAAGACAAGAGGCAGCACTCAAGGGCGAGTTACCTATCTAATATAATTGTATGTTATTGAGTGCGGCCTTCACTCTGTCTGCCTTTCTCTTCAAACACTTTCAGGCTAGTGACACTTTGCAAAACTTTTCATAAATCTCCGTAGTGCGTTGAAACTATAATTTGATGCAATCTAAAGCTCTGTTATTCACAGAACATGTCTCAACGTTTCCGTAACTAAATTTTTACCCGGAAAAAACAAACATTAACTTCTGACCTTTAACATTACTCAGGTTTTTCTTTCAAAAAAAAAAATATTGCAGGGGTTTGTAATCAAATATTTATTTTCCAATCCCAGTCTGATGTGTCAAGACTTTTCCTGCAAGACTTAGTTGCATATGACTCACTCTTCCAGTGTCTGAGACAAACTCTGAATACAGACTCCTTAGCTTTCTGTTTCCTTCTGTACTACAAATTAGGGAGTATGTTGCAGAAGAAAACAACCCAAGATGAATAACACTAGTTTTGCAACACTGCAACTCTAACGTATTCATAGACCTTTGTCCGTAAGTGTTACTAGCTTGAAATGCTAGTATTGTAGTAGTTTCCAATCGCTGCTCTTTATTGGGCAAAGGAGGCGGCAGGGGGAGGTGGGTGAGAGGCAGAGGGCTATATTTTGCAAGTGGCCTCTGAGGGAGACATACCACCTGGATTGTTTTTAATGGGTCCAAAGCAATCTTATTTATCCAATTACACAGTGCTGTTCTTTTTAGAAAAAGAGGTGCCGGAACTCACCATGAACACCTCCCTTGTTCTCTTATAATGGCAATGGAGCCCACCTGAGAGGTGCAGGAACTGAGTTCTGGTGAGTTCTGGCTCAAAAAAGTCCTGCAATTACAGCAGGCTGTATCAGAAGGAGGGAGGGAGGGAGGGAGGGAGGGATGTGGCGGTACCAGTAGCTTTGATCAAAACCACACTCCTTCCTCCATCAACTTTCACGTGGGATCAGTCACTGTATCAGGCTGTAGCACAGGATAAAAGGGATGCAGGGCCACTCTCTCAGCACACCTGTGAGATCAGCAATGTGGGTGACTTTTTATTGTCCAACTTAGTTGGTCATTAGAATGATTTGCACTTAAGAACTTGTACCTTGCTTATTTCCTCCTCCCTCCCAATCCATTCTCCTTTGGTGTCATGTATTTTTATATTGTAAGCAGGGAGTGTCTCTTCCTTTTTTAAATGATTTGTGGGCTGGGCTGGTCACCTTTTTTTTTTTACTGAAGAACTGGATAATTTTCTTTTTGAACAAATAATGAGTAAATATTCATTAGCCAGAGGATTCCCTTCACTGTACTGTAGTCTCATTTTCTTCCCTATTTCTATCTGAGTCCCCCTCTTAATCGTTTCTCTTTTCTTTTCTACATTTTCCCAGGCCCCAGGCACTTTTGAAGCAATTTCATTGTCTTTCTCAGGTTAGGAGGACTGGGGACTGGTCATATGTGGCTTGCCCAGTTCTCATTCCCCCTCCTCTGTCAAACTGCACTCTCCCTTGTTTCTTCCTTCCTCTTCCAGGACAGAAGTCATGACCATCCCATGCTCCTTAACCCATTTCCGCCCTTATTATCTCCTCACTGCAACAGCTCCCATAGGCGTGGACCACTGCATTGTCCAATATTTTCACCCTTCCTACTGACTCACAACCCTGCCCTGCTGTGATTTGTCAGTGTTTTTGTGTGTGTGTATGAGCAAGCTGTTCAGAGATGGGGGGGAAGTAAAAGAGCATATAAATCCAAATGCTAGCTTATTGTGTGCTCAGCTCACAAAAGCAGAGGTAAACTAATGACTGTTCAAATAAAAGGATATTAATGACTGTCAAATTAGGGAGACATTACAAATTCACAATATACACACATAGTTAAGTGCAAGTGCTATTCAAAGAACAATGCCATGATGTAGCTATAATAGTCTAGAAAATATTAAAATGAATTTACAGGAGGGGGAAGGAAGATGTGGAGGGGGAGAGGAGAGAAACTGCTGAAATGTAATATTGGCACTAAGATTCCTTCAGATTACAGACAATTCTTGGCAACTGAATGTGTCCCTTTCCCTACAGCATGTTTTGTGGTGTATACCGTATTAAATTAACATGCCATATTACATTGTGGGTAGATGCAAAATTTGTAATATGTATCCACTAATACTGCAATGTATGAATGATCCGAAGCTATGAAACCCAAGGATCACTTCAAGGCCAATGTATGCATTGCTTGTGCCTTGAAAATGTCGTATAGAATCATAGAAATGTAGAATTCTATGTAGAAACATTGTGTACACGGATATCCGGAGGGCCACAGGTTCCCTGTCCTTGGCTTAGCATAATACTTCACACAGAAAGTATTATATCCCATAGGTAGCTGGTTTGCCACTGTGAGAACAGGATGCTGGACGAGATGGCCTGATCCAACAGAGCTTCTTATACTCTTATTCATAGTCCCTTACCAGTTGCCACCAACTGGAGTATTGTTAGGGAGTTGTTGCCCTTGGTCCTGGATAACCTGCCCTTTCCCACTAGAGATATTGGAGAAAAACACCAAAGATGAAAACAGAGGTACATTACATTCACTTATTTATCCCATATTTGGAATTGAAATCAATCTAGTGAGTATGATCAGTACTGGCTGTTGCTGTTGATTATAGCAACTACTTAGTAAGTGTGATATATATTTTTAAAAAGATGGCCCAATGGGCTCACCCACCACCAGGAAGTTATTTCATAGGGGCATTTCCACATTGAGTTTCTTGTGTTTACCAGCTCTTGGGTTCGCCTTTTGTGTGAATAAGCCCTGAAGTGAATGACTCATACAAATGTTTGAAATGGTATACTTTCTAAACAGTGTTTTCACCACCTCAAGACCAAGAAGAAAAGTAGTTTAATATATTAATTCAAACTGGTTGATTAAAAAAATGACTGCTTTCCTCTAAATGTTGTTGTAAGAGACGGACCATTCATTTGCCTACACCTCGCTTTAAGCCTGCACCTTCCTTGATAAAACAAAGTGTTATCTGATGGTTTTGCTAGATAAGCTGATGCCCTGAGGATATGGTGTCAAAATGGCATAGCGCTGCACTTACTGCCGTTATTGAAATAACATTAGTTTTATTATTTGTTGCTGGAGTCAGTGTGCTAGCATCTCATATGTACTTTAGCAACCTGCCAACTAATAATTATCCTATAAAGTCTGATGGTTAGCTTTTAGTAAAAGTTAATGATAGAGAAATTATATAGCAACCTAAGAAAAAGTGTAGATTGTCAACAAAAGTTATCAGCATAACAGAAGTCACTTGCTTCAGAGAACCTAAATTTTCTGGTAGACCAGACCACTGTATCTTACTCATGGTTTATTGACAATGGTCAAACAAGCCACAAGGAAAGGCTGATGAGATGCCGCATATAATTGGAAATCTGCCTTTTTTTGTTTAAGTTAATGACAAGCCCCACTGAGTTCAATAGAATTACTACCAGGTACAGTTGCTGTATAGGACTGCAGCTGGAATGTATTATTTCTATTATACTTTGTGTCTCCCATCCCATCTCATCCAAAGCACTGTTTCTTAGGCTATTTTAGCATAACTATTTCAGAAGGATCAGTTGTTATTTAACATTCCAAAAAGAGTAAAATGATATTCTGCATCTATCTCTTTTCTTAAAATGCTACACAGAAAATACACTCTTTCTCTCCCCCCCCCCAAAAAAAACCAATTTAACTTTTCTTTGAGAGGAAAAATTGAAGAAAGTACAAAACAAATATCAGGAATACTTTTTTCAGTAGTTAAAAAGATTGCTCCTCCATTATCCCCCCTTTTTTAAACAAATCCTATAATGTATTATTAAGTACTGAGATATATTGCTGATGGCATGCCTTGCATTAATAGCATTACTGGAAAAGGTTCTACAATTTTCTTCAGGATAATTTATCCAACACTGGGCCAAATGGAAAGCTTTTCAATAGCTGTCGGCATCATTAGCTTGTGCCTTTTGAGGCACAATCAAGGGCACTGGATGCATATTGATCTGGTGTTATTCTAAGAATGGACGGAAAGTTAGAAATGCATGTGAAGAAACAATTCAAAGATGCCCTTTATTCTGCAAACAAATAGAGCTTTGGTGTTGAGCACCTCATCAGCATCTCTTTTTTAAACAGTTTCACGGTTGACATTTCTGACAGGAGAAGAAACCAGAGTTTTGCCACAATTCTAATGATATCCATTCTGTTTTCTATATTGTGGTCTCTAGCTCACTAGAGATGCTATGAACTACTTCAAATACTCTTTAATAAATGAGGAGCAATGCTACATCCATGCCAAAACACATACCTCATACTAAAGTCACTGTATCCTACTTGCATGCAAAACCAACACATCAGTGGAGAGAGCAAGAATGAGCACATGACTCCCATAGTCCTCCACAAACTGGTTACCAACCCTCTCTGAAGCAGGGAATCTCCTGTTCTTGTGGAGGTGCCCCCACTTCAAAAGTTCACTCTCCAACTCATGGAGGGTGATGGAGACAGTGACAAGGACACACAGTTAGCATGCTCATCTCCGATCTCATGCCAGTTTTATACGGGAGTAGAATGAGCTGGATTGGGGTTGTGGTGGCCCATGGAGTCTGCACAAATATGTTACGTTGGGGGTGAACAGTGGAGAGGATGACATAGAAACTTTGGCTCAGGTGGTTCAACTCAGCATATGTGGAAAATTTGCAACTTAAACAATATGCAAGTATGCAACGCAACGCAGAATCAGACAAATCCAGAGTAAATATTTTAACTGCCAAATTACCTCAATATTTGTTATTTAAAGTTAAAAGCACAATTTAGAACTGCCTTGAAAATTGCCAACTGCCTATGAGTGCAGACTTTTGCGGGGGGGAGAGAGAGAGAGGAAGAACTATTGATGCTGATACAAGTTTGAGAACAAAATGCATTGTATTCACTAGTTGAGCACATGGTTTCGGTTAAAAAATATGGTAAAAGAAACTGTACAAAAGAAATTGAATTCAGTATTACAAAAGAGGGCATTTCTGAGGTTTATGGTTGATGGCATTGTGCCTGGAACCATTAAAACCTGGTATCCTTGAACTTCAGAAATGGTCAGGGTCAACTGTATTATATACATTTTTTGCTGAAAATGTGATGGCATTTGTTTATCTAAAATGCATCAAAGTGTCTTTGTGTTTCTTGCTATTTTTCTGAACTGGAATGTGCAAGTAAGGTCACTCTGACGCATATATGCTGTCACACTGGCTGCGTCAAGACTGGCTACAGATCAAATGTTCATTGCCTTGGACAATTCCATTGTGCAATGTGTTTTGCAATATTCTGTTGCTCTCAAAATTGACAACAAATAAATTAACAGGCTCTTCTGTGAAATGTCTTTGTTGGTTCCATGAAAATCTGAAATTTTAGGAATCATTTTATACTTGGCAGGAGTATATTCTCTAATCAACTAAGACATTTAAAACTTCCCCTAAATTAGGTTGTATAACTGAAACTTAAGATTTAAATGAAAAATAAAGATAACAACAATGTTGGCTGTCACAGAGCAATGCATTAAACATCTGGGAAATCATAAGGAAAAGGTTAACTGATTGAATGACCACACATAGTACTAAGCCAAATAGTGGCTTAGCATGAACTAGCAAACACACAAGTTCCTGGACAGAAGATTTTTTTCTATTAAATTTGAAGCATTTATAAACTCCTTAATATTTTTGAAATATCTAAGTAGTGTACAATACAATTAAACCAAAGGCAACATTAAACAATAAAATAGTAATACAAAAGCATATAAAGTGAACCTAAAAGTACACATGTAAGTGAACAAAGTGTACAAAAATGCATTATATAATAGGAAAATGTTGGCAGAAATGTGTATATTTATCAACAATGTATATGCTAGGAGAAATTCTCATTAAAATGCTAGCAAATTCTGATGAGTTTTTTAAAAAATTAAAATAAAATTGCAAACTGCTACGGAAATGTAGAAACCTGAATTTAAGAGTGAAACAATGAGGAATGGAGAGAAACCATACTTTACAAACTAGTCTATCCCTAATCTGGAGCAAGATAAGCCACCAGCCTGGGTTTGGATGTAGTGCTAAGTCAAATAATGGCTTAGCCCTGAACAGTGTGGCAGCTGCAATTATCACGGCAGGAACCCACATATTTGATTATGTGCACTAATCCCTGGTTAAACTCAGCATTACCTGTGAGGTGGGTCAATGCCCAGGATAGAAAAGATGGAATGGGTTGCTAGGAATGTGGAGCACTTTTATCGGATAATACAAAGAGATCATTCCGAGATAAAAAGGCAATTTTCCTAGACTGAGATACCTTGACCAATGTTAAAGGTAAGGTGGAAGTGAGAATTTGGGCCTTTATGTGAGTTTAAAACTATGGATTGCATCCAGACTTACAGAGCATCCTAACCATATTCCATTGACTTTTTAGGCCTTCCTACAAGGTAAGAGGGTTTAGGATGGCAGCCTTAGTCATACTCATAGGGGACCCACTGAAATCAACAGGACAAGTTCATAATGTGTGCTTATTTGCTGGCTATTTCTTTTGGGTGCACCCCACTCTTGCCAGGAACAGAGGGGCTCCTAAGGACCCAACAATAATGTGTCCATCTCTCATCAGCTGCCTTGAACATGCTGCTGCTCTTCCAAGCACTTTACTCATCATGGCCTGTTCCATCAGAGGACCTCCCATGTCTTATCATCAGCATTAAGTAGCTTGCCTTTCCTCAGGACCCCACCCAGGCTACTTCTAGCAAAGTCAAGAGTAGAGCGACACCCAGAGGCCTTGCGGGGTGGTGGTGGTAAGGTGTGTTAAATGGAAAGGTACAGGAGGGATTTTGGTTGTCCACAACCAGGTGGCCAGCCAAGTTGCATCATGTATGGAGGAAGCTGATGAGGGGTTTTCACAGGACCTTGTGGAAGCCATTCTGTATCCTACTGCTTGCAAGCACAGGGGGTTGGATTGCATCCTTGAACTTTAGCTAGAAGGTTATAAATAATGATACGAAACAGAAGTAGAGTAGCAAAGGATCAAGAGAGACAAGAGACATGGGGGGGGAATACATACCTTCTGTGAATAATGATCGTTTGGCTTGACTGCAGAGCCACTTTGCTTTCAGTCTTCTTCATCATTGTGAAAGAAAATTATTGTGACTGAGGGAAAATATACATTGCCATTATTTTTTAAAATAAATAAATAAAATGAAACATCTGGAAAGGATTTTTACTACTGCCATGCCAAGTCTGAAGCTTTTTGATTTGTTTTAATCAGAAAATGACACCTCTGGAGAATACGGACATGTTGAAAATGCTTAGCTCCTCGAGTCAAGCGATGCAACTGTGTCAGGAAGGGAAAGGGCAATCTCATTACTCGCACGCTGCAGAAAAGGTCAGAGAGGTCCAGCTGAGACTGACAGGTTCCGATATAGGGTGCCATCCATAACCTGCTGAAGTCAATAGCAAAACTCCCAGCTATTTTAATGGGACTTAAAGTATCCCCCCCCCCCCTTGTATATTTTAGGAAATCCATTTACGCGGTTTGGTCAGGGGGGTTTTCTTGCTTTCTTTATTTTTTGCAGCACACACTAACCAATAAACTAAATCCAAATTATCTGCTAGCCTAAAATGGAGCAGCTGCTTGTTTTATATTGATGTTCAACACCATGTCATATTATTGCATTTTACAACCAGGAAGTCATTTTCTAGCTAAACAGCTACATTTCTATGAAGTCTTTTTTTAAAAAAACAACCCAAAAACCCCCTAACATATGCACAGAAAGGCAAAACCTATGATGCTGTTAAATTTGGCACTTTTTTATTTTTGGAGGCTTCAATACAGAACAGATATCAATCAGTATAAAGAGGTTTTTTAATTTAGATTTTCCTTTTGTTTCAACTTATTAAGTTTGTAAGTTGCTGTCAATCTTTTAACTGGCATAATTCAGCATTTAATTCAAATGAAGAATTGGGGAGAATTGGAATCCTTTTGAATGGCTCTTCTCATAAGTTTGCCAGTTGCCATGGTGATTATATTAATAATCTCTGTATAATTGTATGACTATCTGTGGGATAAGCATCAGCACAGAGGCGGCAGTGACACAGCAGAGATAGCTGCCAGTGGTGATCAAATACCACCAGGGGATCATTTTTTTTTAACAAATCTGGTAATAAGGGAAAAAGGAATATGAAAGAAGGAATGAGGAAGCATGGAATATAATATGGAACAATGGACTGTGCAATGCACAGGAAAGATAAAAGAATTAACAGGAATAATGAAGGCTAATAAAAAAAATGGTCTATAAGGGGACAAGTAAAAGTTCTAGTGGAAGAATAGGAGAGGCATTGCCTGAAAACAGAAATATGGGTAAACACAGAGCAGATCTGAAGATGAAAAGAGTGAACATGTAATTACAAGAAAGGGAGGTGCCTTGAGATAGATCAGTCAGCGACTCAGTCTCTATCGCCAAGGACAAAGATCACTGCACTGGCTGAAACAGACTTGGCAAACTTAGTCTGCTCAGAAGTGTGCCCACTGGCTTGCCCAGTCCCATGGCAATCAACCATCCAAATAATAATAATAATAATAATTTATTATTTATACCCCGCCCATATGGCTGGGCCTCCCCAGCCACTCTGGGCGGCTTCCATAGAAACCAAAAATACACTAAAATATCACACGTTAAAAACTTCCCTGAACAGGGCTGCCTTAAGATGTCTTCTGAATGTCAGGTAGTTGTTTATCGCTTTGACATCTCGTGGGAGGGCGTTCCACAGGGCGGGCGCCACTACCGAGAAGGCCCTCTGCCTGGTTCCCTGTAGCTTTGCTTCTCGCAATGAGGGAACCGCCAGAAGGCCCTCGGCGCTGGACCGCAGAATGATGGGGGTGGAGACGCTCCTTCAGGTATACTGGACCAAGGCCGTTTAGGGCTTTAAAGGTCAGCACCAACACTTTGAATGACTGCGCCTCCCCTGATCTTTGAAAGGAGAGGGGGGGGGGACAGATGTCAAGTGTTGGGACAATGCCAGCTTACACCAAACCATGAGCTTCAACCATGGTAACACTTGCTGGGGAAACTCAGCCAGATGGGCAGGGTATAAATAAAAAATTGTTGTTGTTGTTGTTGTTGTTAACCTGAATGCTTTGCAACCAGATTTATTTATTATCATTTATTTATTAGGTTTATATACCCCCGCCCCCCGCCTTCATCCAAAGATCTCAGGGCAGTTCACAAGACAGAAACACAAGACGAAAACCCGAATAAATAGTCAAAACAAAAACAGCAAAACAATAAGGTCCCCCTCCCACAAGCACATTTAAAAGGCCTTAGAACATTAATCACCCAAAGACCGGGATATATATACCCAAAGATATATAATGAATGTGCCAGACAAACCTCCCTGGGGAGAGCATTCCACGAAGGGGGAGCCACAGCAGAAAGGCCCGTTCTTGTCTTATCACACCCTCCAGACTTCTCTTGGAGGAGGCACACAAAGGAGGGCCTCAGAAGATGATCTCAGGGTCTGAGGAGGTTCATATGCAGAGAGGCAGTTCTAGAGGTATTGTGGTCCTAAGCTGTTTAAGGCTTTATAGGTCAAAACCAACACTCTGAATTGGGCCCAGAAGCTAATTGGCAACCAGTGCAGTTGGGCCAGGATTGGTGTAAAATGCTCAAATTGTCTTGCTCCAGTGAGCAACCTGGCCACCGAATTCTGTACCTACACATTAAAGCCTTTTTCATGCATTGGGAGTACGAGTATTGCATCTACCAGTAAGGACCGGGACAGAAAGTCTGAAAAAAAAGTATGTAGATATAATTAATGAGAGCAATTCTCATTATGTAGTTTGTGTGAGGTTTTATTCTTTCCCAGTGGGCACTGAAGTAAAAAACAGAAACCTAACCTAGGTATTTGTTCTATCTAAGACAGGCTCAATCTGAAGAGCCAAGTGTGGCTCCTTTCAGAATGTCCAGCAAAAGATTGGATGCAAAGAATCAACATCTTGATCCCATTGACGTACTCTCTTATGTCATCTACACACCCTCTTAAAACATAGCAGAAAATGGGAGAGTGTCAAGTATTTTTGGACTGTCCACTGATGTTTTCAGCACAATTAAAAGCTGGCTCTGAACAGTAAATTGTTCCTACAGAACATCTAAGCGTGTGAACTGCTGCTGCTTGTTGCCCTACACAAGATGTTTGACATCTGTAGAATGAATTACCTTTGCCTCAAAAAAAACACTGACAACATTCATATGAATCTAAATTCAAGAAATAGATGCATTAATATATTACATGATGAGTATAAATGTGACACTTTCTTGTATTGGCCCATGACCACAAAAGAAGCTAGCAGTTAAAGCTCAGTTAATGTTTGAGATGATTTCAGCAAAAAGGATCCATCACTTTTATTTACAAGCTTGTATTTCGGCAGCTGTTACTTAAAATGATGTAGATAACATAGCAGGGACATTTTTCAATTCTTAAGGGCTCATAAAGATCCTTAAAGACCTTCTGGCAAGTCTTCAGAAGCTCCACATACTCTCCGGAAGCTTCCAAGAGCTTCTCATTCTTGAATTTCTAGTTATGGACACAGAGGCTTGCAGCATCTACTTAGGCAGTTCTGGTTCTCTTAAAAGGCAGAGGAGCCTTGCCAGAGAAAAGTTGGCAATTCTGTGGAATGAGCTTTTCTCCATTTTTATGTTTATTTCTGCCATTATTAGCTCTGACAGTTTGAAGGGCACCCAGACGACTGTACAGCAGGCTGCTCTTCTGCTTTATTGGATCACAGAAATTTCCAGCAGCAAGAGAGGTAGTAAGGCCAACTTTAAGAGTAGAGCTTTGCCAAACACCAGTCCCTTAACAGTAATAACTGTTTAGGAAAAGTATTTTAAAAGAAGGAAAGAAAAGAAAGAAAATTTTGCAGTAAGCATTTCTAACAAGAAAACGAGTGGTTGGCATCCAACAGCCAGCTTTGATAGGGTAGAAAAATGGAGCTCTGCTTATTACTACCAGTTGACTTTGTAACTGCTTCTCCATCAATTTTCTCCTCCTACAGGACTCCTGTGTTTTTGACAGTTGGCCAACAGGTGAGCATTTATTTAACAAGGGAACTTTTCCCTGGCATGGCAATAAAATTATGAGAAATGCTTTGCCTGCTAAGCAATGTCAGGTGAAGCAATGTCAGGCTGCCATTAAAAACACAGGAGCCTTCCAGTCAGAGAAGAATAGGCAGCAGTACCTCTTTTGTCACACAAAATGCCCTTTGCAGTATGCAGTTTAAGAAACAATACTTTATGCAATATAAATCACGTAATGGGAAAAACTCATTCTAGTAACACAGTTTCTGCTGCACATGGAAGATGAACACCACATCACTAGAGTAGTAGAGAGGATGGGGTAGAACTTACAGAATACAAGGAGAGGAACTAGACTCTCTGGCCAGAGAAATCTTCAAACAGGAAGCTCAGTGCGCTAGCCTATACGAAATCTGCCCAGATGCCCTCAGGATTCTGGAGATACAATCTTCACTTTCACTGCTGGTGACTAGAAACTTGCACAGCTCTATACTGTAATCTTTATTGTTTGTTTGTTGTTATTTTGACCATCATGGTCATATCAACAGCAGAAAAAATATTAATAATATACACTGGTACTATATCATAATCATATCTCATCATTTATTTTATGTCTCTATATATCTTACTGCCATGGATAGACTGATTAACAAAAGATCAGTGGAACCAGGACCAGATGAAGACATTTATCTGCCGGGGCTGGAGCAGTATTTGACATCCCTGCCGCCACCACACCACTACCCTTAAATCATGGTAATAGGAGACAAGGCAAACCTATTTGTTTTTTTCACCTGAGGCAGGAAACTCCCCGTCCCTGGAAGTGAAAATATAATAAAAAATATAAAGGGAGCCCTGCCCGTTCGTTGTGCGCTCATCTCACTCTATAGGCCAGGAGCCAGCGCAGTCCGCGGACACTTCCGGGTCACGTGGCCAGTGTGACAAGCTGCATCTGGCAAGCCAGCGCAGCACACGGAACGCCATTTACCTTCCCACTGGTAAGCGGTCCCTATTTATCTACTTGCACCCGGAGGTGCTTTTGAACTGCTAGGTTGGCAGGCGCTGGGACCAAACGACAGGAGCGCACCCCGCCATGGGGATTCGAACCGCTGACCATGCGATCGGCAAGTCCTAGGCACTGAGGTTTTACCCACAGCGCCACCCGCGTCCCAATAAAAAATATACTGTATAACTAATAATTTTATGCCCTTTCATTATATTAAACAAACAAACACCCCAAATCAGCTGCCTTGAGAGAGCTACCTCACTGTCTAATAGCAGGGCTGCCCCTGAGCAGAGCTAAGTGCTCACGACAAACCCCAAATCTGCAAGAAGAAATAATACGCAAAGAGATTGAAACAGATGGACCAATGCTCTTTTAAATCTAAGCAAGACAAGTAATGTTTGAAAGCTATATGAAGGCAAGTAAACATCAAGAAACAGACTTCCTGTCTTGGTGCAAATAGAAAAGTGTTTTACAAATATTTATGTATGCCGATGCCTATACTGGTTGTTGGAACATAAGAAGAGTTTTGCTGAAACAGTCCAAAGGCCTACGTAGTCCAGCATCCTGTTTCTCAACTGTTGTTAACCAAATGCCCATGGGAATCCCACAAGGAGGCCATGAATGCATTGGCCCTCTCCCACTCCTGATTCCCAGCAACAGGTATTTGGAAGGATGCTGCTTCTGAACCTCACCATAGCATATACATGAAGAGTAGTCATGGATAGCCCAGCCCTCCATGACTTGGTCCAATACCCTTTGCAAGCCATCGAAGGTGGTGGACATCACAATGTCTTGTGACACTATAGGTTACTAAACGCTGTGTGAAAAAGCATTTCTTTGTTTCTCTCCTGAATCTCCTGCCAATCAGCTTCCTGAACTAGTTTTAAGAGAGAGGGAAAAAAACATTGGAGTACATTGGAGTAATGATTTATTCCCCTTATTCCCCCCTCTTTCAGTAATGATGTTGCATGTGAATATAGCATGTTAACTTTGGCCTATGGCTTCTCGCCATAAACTTGAACACTATTTGCAAACTGTTTTCAAGTCAATCTTTGTTTAGTCATCACTGTGCAGATGTTGATGATAAGGCAAAAGAGCTACAAGTCTCTGTTCATCAATGTAACAGAGCAGCATTTTGTATTATTAAGATCCCTTACTAGCACGCGCTATGCAGCCAACATGCTTCCCCCACCCCAGGCACAAAAGGTGTAGGTTAACAAAATGCCCAATTACCAATTCACAACAGACACAATTTTTTAAAGGTCTATCTCCATTAAAGAGGTGGTGGTGGTGGAGCTTACATTGTTTCTGGAAAGCGAGCAGTAGACCTCTCTGGGGAACTGCTTTCATGGAATCAGAATCAGGGTTGCTGCTTTACTTCTACTATTGTTGTTATTATGTCATGTTTTTCTTGGATTGGATTGTGATTAAGTGTTTTATAGCTTCTAAATGCTGCATTTCATTTCAAATGCCCAAGGTCAGAAAAGGCAGCTGGTGACACTTTGGAAAATAAGAAGACTGCTGTGCAGTCCTGAGCACCTTCTATCTCCAGAGCAGACAGGGACTTAAGCAAACTCCTCTCAGACAATCGGAATAGGACAGTGTGGGAATATGTGTCAGGAAAAGCTAACGTAAGATATTTCTCAGTTGGACAGATCCTTTGCCAAATTTCTGCCCCTTTGGGGAAGTTTCCTCTGCACTTCAAAAAACAAATTATTCAAAACAATGTCAGGGGGAAAGAGAACAGGGCTTTAATGAAATGCACACAGCCCTGTCCCCTTCTTAGCCACATCAGCTTCCCTGGTAGACATCTAAAACAGTAGCTAAGAAGCTGTCAGAAAAGAGGGGAAGGTTCCCTTCATGCTGTCCTGTAACTTGAATGTGGATTGTTTTCTCGCTACAGCCTCCTTCAAGCACTCTTCTCCATGCAGTTGCAATCCCTTGGAAGACAAGAGGGATGTCATGCCCACTGCCTCTCCTCCACTGTCATGCCCCCACCTGCTCCTGGCCACACTTTGCAGGGGATGGTTTAAACTGGGGAGCTTGCTCTTACATGCATAGCCCCTCGCTCCAATTTTGAGCCTTGCATGGCTTCACTCATCCTCTGTGCACATGATCTGAGTGGAAGCTCACCTCCTAAACTGGTAGTGGATGAGGCCTTGCCCCCAAGTCACTGCACGTTACAGGTGCATGGCATGTGCACTTGTGAGCATGACCTTGATATTTACGGAGATTTCCTAGCCACTATATAAGATAGAAGGGATGCGGGTGGCGCTGTGGGTTAAACCACAGAGCCTAGGGCTTGCTGATCAGAAGGTCGGTGGTTCGAATCCCCGCAACGGGGTGAGCTCCCGTTGCTTGGTCCCTGCTGCTGCCAACCTAGCAGTTCGAAAGCACGTCAAAGTGCAAGTAGATAAATAGGTACCGCTCTGGCAGGAAAGTAAACGGCATTTCCGTGCGCTGCTCTGGTTCACCAGAAGCGGCTTAGTCCTGCTGGCCACATGACCCGGAAGCTGTACACCGGCTCCCTCGGCCAATAAAGCAAGATGAGCCCCAGAGTCGGTCACGAGTGGACCTAATGGTCAGGGGTCCCTTTACCTTTACCTTTATATAAGATAGAAGCTCAGAAAGCTGGAAGAATGTGGCCAAGTGATCAGACACAAGACTATTGCTGCCCATTCATCACCTTCATCTGCTCTCCCAGTCCTAGTCTTGGCTGGAAAACAGAGTGGAGCAGAGGGATGGCATGTGATGCTGATGAATCTTCTGCTACAGCAACCTTTGAAGGAGACAGGCCACTACATAAATAAGGAGTACTCTCAAGCATACATCGAGCTGCAAAGCTGATAGGAGATTAGTGCAAAACATCTGGAGGGCACCAGCTTGGAGAAGTCTGGTAAGGAGCCTGAGATGCTCAATGACTTTTGAGATACTCAGTAGCTCACAGGACAAGGGCCAAAGTTATCACAAGGAAGCATTTCCCAATCCTATCATGCATCTGTATATTATTATTACAAGGGCAAATGGTTTGAGTTAGATTTTGGCTCACTAAGACAAAGATCTGGACATATTTTATTAATTTCACGCAGCATCACTTGGCAATGTACCAGTACATTTTAGAAGAAATCCAGAAGGCTGGACAAGGGTAACATGTTTAAGATGTGAATCCGAAAATAAAAACAGTTATAAGGAAGCTACCTGACTGAAACAAGTAAACTGCATTAGCACAGCAAGCCACAACATGCACTGAAATCTCTTGTTGTGATTAATTTTGCTATTGATGAGTGTCTCTATAGAGAGAGTTCTGCAGTTTAAACCAAGGAAAACATATTTCTCAGCAGCTACAATGACACAGATTTGTGTTAATCAGCAGCAATGTTTCGATGTGTGGAAACAAAATATATTCTGTGCAATCACACAAATGTTTTCTTGCAACAGTATTTTCTATATTAAAAAGCTATTCTATGCCGACATTTTGGTTCTCTTCCAAATGGTTTGCAGAAGGCTGGGTGGGGAAAGAGCATAAATTATAATGATGCACAGGGTTGTTCCACACATTACGTTAGGGAATTGCATGCTTGACTATGAACTTTGGCTCCAAGACTACCTTTAACTCTTGCCATGGACCAAATTGCAGCATCAACAGCCATGTTAGATTCCTAATGGTTCATTGGGCTCTGGCAGCACAATCCTATGTAAATTTACTCAGCAGGATTTACTCCCAGTTAAGTTCATACACAGTTAGCCTAGCTATAACTTTCACTAGACTTTGCACAACTGCCATTCAGAGAGGTCTGGGGAGCTGCACTTCATTTTTTTTTTTTTAAACCGCAGTGTCCTCTGGCTCCCGAAGGGGGAAAGGGAGAGGGAAGCTTTGGCGTGAGTTTGAGGGAAGCGGGGCCGGGGA
Source organism: Podarcis liolepis (assembly GCF_965112155.1). Classification (NCBI taxonomy): domain Eukaryota; kingdom Metazoa; phylum Chordata; class Lepidosauria; order Squamata; family Lacertidae; genus Podarcis; species Podarcis liolepis. The sequence continues at coordinate 44,033,113 of NC_139564.1, read as the reverse complement.
AGGAAAGCCCTCAGGAGCCTACTTTTCAGGGGGCGGGGGTAAAAGGGAGCTTGTTTTCAGACGGTGTGGCCAACGGGGTGGTTGAGGAGGGCAAAGGGTGGGCGAGGGCAGGCGCTCTTCAGGGTCAGCCACTCTCCGCCCCCTTCCTGGGGAGCTGCACTTCATAGTAGTAACAGAATACATACTGTTTATACAGCAACCACTAATCATTCTTGTGCACTTCCATTTCACATAATGGCCTGGTTCCCAAGTCACAGCAGGCCATGTCATGGTTTGGCGTGAATGATCAAGTGTGTGGGATCCCGAATTCAAAACTTGGGCGTCTTTGAGTCCTTCTTGGTCCTCCTGCCACTGAACTGCGCTGGTTGATTTGGCTTAGCATGTTGTTCAAACCCAGACTCATGATTCAGCAGTCCTGAACAAACCACAAGCCATAAACCATAGGACAAATCTTGGTTACAGGTCAAGACGCAGAGAGCTAAACTATGAGTCCAGTTTCAGATTACACACTAAGTCAAACCATAGCTCAGAACAGCAGCAGAGCAACTGGGGGGAAGCAAAACAGTCACAATCTCCACTTGTGTGTTCATGCTGAGCCATGTTTTGGCTTAGAATGACATGTGAACCAGTCCTAGGAAAGCGAATCAGTAGGGCTGCATTATTTAGTCAAGAATTGTCTTGGATTTCTTGATCTGAAAACTGACGATCAATTAAAAGGGGTGCTCAATTAATTGAGAAGCATGTTCATTAAAAGCAAAACATGGTCATCATTTTAAATAAAAGTACTTATAAAAACTGTGTTGGCAGACAGCCGTCTTAGAAGAGTTATTCCTATTTCTCTCACATACAGAAGAAAATGTCTAACATGGTGCCTATTATGACACATCCATAATCGAAGAATAAATATTTCCCTACCCTGTTTCAGAACTACTTGATACCATATTCTAGGAGAATTAATGAGGGGGGTTCCTGTCCCAAACTCCATATTTACATCTATCCTCTATGCTCTGCACTTGTTCTGCCCAGATAGTTTGACTACACATGGCTATTCATGAGGAAAGTGGTGCCTATATAATTTAAGTTGGAATCCAAAGTGATGCAGTGTATAGAGTACTGGGTTTGGGCTTAAGGAAACCAGGCTTCAAATCTTAATCACCTGGAGCATTCTCTACGGACTAGTCACTGTCTCTAAGCCTAAACTATCTCACAGGTTGCTATGAGGTTAAAAGGGGAGCATGCCATCCTTGGGAGAAGATTGGAGTTAAATGATTAGATTACTTAAAACTCACATGAGTAATCCATTTGGATTTCTTACCCTGTCTCTGACTTTTATAAATGTTTTATTGGGTTTTTCCCCCCTTCACAATACAATGAATAAAAAACAATAAAAGTGGGGATATTAGCAACACATCATAGCATTTTGTAGTGCAGTATCATACAGTTAAGGTAAGTAGAATCAGAATAAATAAAAAGGGGGGGAAGGGGTTTGGTGGGAGAGGGTACATGGGTCTGAGATTTCCACAGCAGAGAACAAGGCAACTGATTTTCTCCCCTTAAGGGTAACTGGAAAGTAAAGGTTAAGAAGAAGAAACATGAAGAGAGAACATTTAATGCATTGTTTGAAGGGTGTCTGTTAACTTTTTGCTCCATTATTCATTTTCATTTACTATTTTATTTAAAATGCTTATTTTGACATGCTTTAAAATGCTTCAGTACTGCCATAACTGAAGCTGAAACAGGGATTTTACCAGGCAAACAGAGATCTGGCAGTTGTAAGTTGTTTAATTTTCAAAACTGTGATATTTTCAATAATGATGGGGAGGAAACAAAACTGACAGTACCCATTCAGACTTCTCTTTGAAAAGTAGCATACAGGGTTATCAAAAAAGCAAGAGCATCTGCTTTGAAAGGGAGAAAAATCTTTAAACCCTTATCTTAAGGAGAGGAAAGTCATCTTCAAAGGTCATTTTTACAGAATATGCTATCAACAGGCAGGTTTCTAAAAATAATACAACAGCTAGGATCACTATCACACGTTTCATTTTGCAGAAACTAATGCTGAACAACCCTGATGGTATTCTGTTCTGCTCAAATGCTCTTCAATTTGCCATCTAGAAGAACCAACTTGTTAAACAGAAACTGTTGCAAATAAAAGCCCAAAGGATCTATCAGATTGTCTGTTTTGTTTTCTAAAGGCAGCTGCTTGTTTATACAGAGAAGGTTTGTAAAATATTTGAATATACAATGCTATTCAGTGTAAATTCTATGACTTTCTGTGTAAGTCAGGCTCTGAATATTGAAATTCAGGCCCAGTTGTGTCCATGGGTGAGCTGTAAAATCCAGTCCAATCTAGAAGCCTTTGGGAAACCTTTGGCCATCCAGATGCTGCTGAACTACAACTCCCATCAGTCCTCCCAAGCATGGCCAATGGCCAGGGCTGATATGAGTTGCAGTTCAGCAATATCTGGAATGCCAAAGGTTCCTCACACCTGCTATAGGAAAGTTTGGGCTGGCTGGTTCAAATCAATATTTGAAAATAATTCCATCCTCACCACACACACAAAAACCACTGATTCCTTGGCTTTATGAGGTTCTAATCTACAGCCTCCAAGGTCCCATTGGTTGATTGGTTACCTGCATTAACAGCTTTGGTTATGAAATTGGGAAGAAGGGATATTCCTGTGACTTTTTCAAAAGATATTAGCAAAAGCTATGCTGCACTTTTAAAATAGTGATCCTGTGCCATAATTGTGCAGACAATGAAAAATCTAAAGAGCAGACATAGGATGAAAATGTTATCACTATATGGATATAGCGTGAGTGCCGCATTTTGCCTGAAGGCAAACTACTTGGTTTGGAGCTTCAGGTGGTCATTTTATCTGAGAATAACAAGGCATTAGCACAGAATAGGAAATACAATACAAGGTGCTAAAGATAATGGAAGCCTCAGCTACTTAACTCCTCTGAAGTCAGGCCAAATAGTGCTAAAGGGTGTCATTTGTCAAGGGTGTCATTAAGATTAAATAATGCATGAGCTTGCACTGATTCCCATACAAGTGAATAATTAAAGTTTGCTCTGCTCCACATCATGTTCCTTCCTAGCCAAACTCTAAATATGAATATATTCAGAAGCCTGAAGTTCCTAAGCAAAGACGAATTGCTTAGTGAAGTACTAAATGACAAAGTTTTTGTTACGTTGCATAACAACTGATTTTGCTGAGTTACCCACCTGTCAATATAAATAAAAAGTCAGGAAGGGAACTTAAAACAGTAGAAATCATAGGAGGGCTTTAACTTTTTTTTTTTTAAAAAAAAGAATAAGTAACCAATGGTTTTCTTACTAATTCTGTTCTGCATGGTCTCCTGTAAGCAGCAAATGACTGGCCAATAATAAAGTACTTTAACTCGGTTTTTTAACTTGTGAGAAATGAGAGAATATCACATTCCAAAAGGATTCAATAGTTAGCAAAAACTGTTGATGGGGTGGTAATCACTGATGAAATGATTGAGCTGACTCATGCGGTGGTAAATATAACACAAATGTTATGACCTGCCATGGAACATCAACCATGATAAAGCATTTTGGATGGCCTCCACATTTCACTGGTCCTGAGTGAGGAGCTAAAGGACTAACATCCACCTTGTCCTTGCTATAAAATTATATAAACCAGTGGTTTTCAACCAGTGTGCCATGGTACCCTGGGGTGCCTTGAATGATGGTCAGGGGTGCCGTGAGCAACACTGGCCTCTGTCCCCGCTCCCTCCTTCTTGGGTCTCTGCATCCCAAAGGCTTGTGCAGCTTTTTGTTGCAGCAACCCTGCCTACAAGCTCCCCAGGCAAATGGTGCCTCTGGGGCTGGTCAGGGGGTGCTGGTTGCCAGCAGCTGAGGCAGCCTTGGAGTAAGCAAGCAAGCGGCCAAGAGAACTCAGCCAGCCAGTCCTCCAGCCCTTGCTCTTGGAAATGGACAGACAAGTACCAGCCCCTGTGGGTCAGTGTGAGGAGGCAAGTCTCTTTGGGGCAGGGGGCAGCTCCGAGACCAGGGGCAGCAGCGGCGGCTGCCCAGAGGACTCCCAAGGAGAGAGGAAAGAAGAGGAGGCTTCACCCTAAAGGGAGGGTGTTCGAAAAAGGGTGAGAGTCTGCCAGCTCTGTAGGCAAGGGGTGACATAACTGGGCTCCTGAGTCCCCAGGGGTGCCACGGAAAGAGTGTAGTTGGTCAAGAGAGCCGTGGACTCAAAAATGTTGAAAACCTCTGATATAAACCTACTTCTGGATGCTTTTTTAAAATGGCAATGCTCTCATTCAACTCCTTTCCAGGATGCCATGCCCACGCCAAAGAGAAAATTATTATTTACTGTCTAGCAAGCAGAGCAGAAGAGATCTTTTAGATTATCTCATTTTCTTCATCTGCTGAGGAAAGAAACAAAGTTGGGCTAAGGGAAACCTCAGTGGTATTTTTGATATAAGGTGTTCCATGTCCACGTGGTAGGACATCCACCAAAAAGTGCAAGGACATAATAGAATTAGCCATTCCCAGGTAACAATAGGGCTTTCACTGATCAGAAACATAGGATGATGGGATGTAAAGATGGGCATCCAGCCAGGAGTTCCAAGTCTCTGGCAGACAAACTGTCCTCCAACAGGTCTGATATTGAACGCAAACGAAGTCAAAAAGTAATGAAATGCTTTAGCAAACAAAGATGAGGGTGTCTTTTGAACAGGAGGGATTCTGGAGAAACACAGAGTAGAGATGTCAGGGCTACATTTATTTGTATATAAAAAAATATTTATATACCACTGTATCATAAAAATATATCACAGTGGTTTACTATCATATAAAAACATTAAAACTTTCCAAAAAGGAAGCAAGGTCTGCTTAGCAAGAGGGAGATGTACACCCAATAACTGGCTAGGAAGCCACTTAATGCAGCGGTTGACATGCCCACGGGATGATAGGGGGGGCAGCACCCTCAGAAGCGCAAGGAGTGAGATGACTCACTCTATCGCATCCTTTATTGCAGCCCCCAAGCTGTGGAATTCCCTCCCAACAGAGGTGTGTCTGGCACTCTCTGTACAGGTTTTAATCATAGGCTGAAGACCTACTTCTTTACCCTGGCCTTTGGCACCTGACCTAAGGTATTTTTAGGACCAATCCTTTTCTTCTGACTGCAAATTGTTTTAAATTTTAACTATCGTCACCACTAAATAAAAGCATACAAGATGCATGACAGTCCTGTATCATGGAGCCTCAGCCTGTGGAGAGAATTATGTCTGCTGAACATGAACAAAGCAAATATGAAACTAGAGCAATACTGAATGATGTTTTGTGCTGAATAACTTTGTTCTCCTTTTGGAACTCTGATACTTCCTTTTAGTTGACTTTATACATCCCACGTGGTAATGTGATACAAATAGGTTGCTATAAATTTTATGTTAGCTAGGATTCACTTAATGAGTTTAGTCAGCAAAAATAAAACATAAAAATATTTTTAACAGGCAGAAATATTGGGTGATCAATTTGATACATTACAAACTTATTTCATTGGTCCAAAGTCTGGCAAATATTTCAATGCCAAAATCTCTGTAGCTAAGTATTTCTTCAGCATTTAAGTACTGTTATGTTCAATGCATTTCCCTTTACTAATAAAGGTTTAGTTTATACTTTTGCTTCATTTCCATTATGCTGGATGCTTTTGCTGGTAAAGCCATGGCAGAACTCCAGTTGGTTTCAAGGTGAGATGGACTGGGCTTGTGGTAATTATTTTGAGAGGAAGGGTACCACCCAAAATGTTTTATTTCTAATCCCCTTTAGTCCCCAATCATTTTTAGCCATTCCTACTAATATTTCAAGCAAGATGACAAATTAAAGGGGTTTTTTAATAAATAAAAAAATCAGTCTCACAATTTCCTGGAAAACTATTGCTCTGCTTTGAGGGAAAAGGTTATAAAGAAAATATGTGGCTTATGGAACATGCATTCACACATTCCTCATTGTGGCTGGTGTCTAAGGCACTCCTTTCTCATTTGCGATTTTTCCCCAATTTTATATGAAATGAGGCTGTCAGATTTTGGCACTGTTTGTTATTTTCCTGCTATTTGAAACGAATTAAGTTTAAGGGGGCCAATGCAGATGACTCCATCTGCACTTCCACACTAAGTCTTGGACTGTCAGAATGTCAAGGACAGCCAACACTCTGAATGCTCAAGGATCACTTACTCATTATGGGCCGCTGGTTCCTAAACAGTATTAATGTGAGCTATTGCAATATAGAGTAGACATTAAATCAATGGCTTTAAGGCTACTATGTCATCAAGTGCCCCAGGGAGTGGGATGCTATTATTAGCAAAACATACTGCAAATTATGGTTAATAGACACTGTTACAAATAGCACTTCTGAAAGGTTTAAAAGCCATACAAAATGTCGTGAATGTTTTCTCATTGGTTAAATCTATAGATTTTGTACTAAACCAAAAGTCCAGAGAGACAAGAGCTCACCGCGACGGGGTGAGCTCCCATTGTTCAGTCCCAACTCCTGCCCATCTAGCAGTTCGAAAGCACGTCAAAGTGCAAGTAGATAAATAGGTACCGCTCTGGTGGGAAGGTAAACGGCATTTCTGTGCGCTGCTCTGGTTCACCAGTCATGCTGGCCACATGACCCGGAAGCTGTATGCCAGCTCCCTCGGCCAGTAAAGCAAGATGAGCGCCGCAACCCCAGAGTCGTCTGCGACTGGACCTAATGGTCAAGGGTACCTTTACCTTTACCTAAAGATGGTACAATAAGAGTTTTGTTTCTTTGACTGGAGATTAGAGAGGGGCAAAACTTTTGAGTCAGCACAAAAACCTCAAAAACAGTGATGACACCAGAGTCCCTAATTCAAGATCCTTGCTTCGCTGCATAACCCAGACTGCATATTTGCATGCTGTTGTATTTATGTTTGCAGTGGAGAAGTCTTCCTTGTGAGGTGCATCACTGCTCATTAGCTAATCTGCACAGTGGGGCTGTCCCTTGCTGCATTTTTCAACAATGCTGAGTTACAAAAATTACATTACAGTATTTGGAGAATTCAGGGACCACATCACCATTTCATGGATACTAGAGGTTCCTCCTATCGATCCAAGGATAACGGATGACTATAGGCAGACACTATTTGTTTGCATGTTAATAAAGGTACATGTTTTGAACTGCCCCAGATCTCTTTAAGGCAGTAAATCATTATTGGTTAATCACAGATCAACCTGCTGGCCTTAAAACTCAATAAATGTGACACAAGACCTGACAGAGGCCAGTCCATTGGTATTTAGTAAGCCACAACCTGACTGCTTTTCGATTATGCTAGCTCTTACTGTGCATTTGCCAAAATTTTGCATTAACACACTTGTTTTGTTCGTTTTCTCTTCTAATCCTTTCTATTAAATGTTACGGAAAATAAGTGTAAATTTTCCTTATATTGCATACTCCTTCATTTTAAAAAAGTCTACTCTAATTCAAGTCACTTTATAATTGCTTTCCATTTTGTTTTGTTTTGTTTTAGCTGCCCTAAGAGTCACACACCCTCTACCTGGCCACCCCCTTCCCTGCTTGGCACCTTCCACAAATGTTTTTGCCTGTCCAGAATTTGTCCTTGAACTCTGATAATGCCTCTTGCTGGACTGGATGGAGAATAGAAAGGGGTGTCTTGTTTCCATTCTGGCTAGCCATTATAAGAACAACTTATAAGTAGCTTTAAGGAATTGTGCCTGAGATTGCTCGTTTTCCTCTTCCCTCCTCAGCCCTCTTTCCTTTTGTGCTGTGTCTTTTAGATTGCAAACCTGTGGGCAAGGATGCCTTGCTTGTACTGAGCTTCTGCATGCCACCCTGGGAGCTTTTTCAGCAGAAGAACAGAGTAAAAATGTTTTAATTGAATGGATGAATGAATGGATAAATAAATAATGTGGGTGGAAAACAAGAGCTACACAAACATGCCTGTTCCAGATATAAAATGAAACCAGATAGAAGAAATTATTAATGACAGCACTTGGAAGAAAGTTGCTGAAGCAATGGGACACAGATGGCCAGAATGCTGCCTGAAACACTGCAGGCAATGTTCAGCATGCATACAATTGGGCAGATGTGAGAGATGTGTTGGGAGTGTGAATAATGATCTGCTCTTTAAAGGACACAGAACAAATCTGCCTACTACAGAGAATAGGGAAATGTTTGAAAGGCTATATATAGAAAATATTTAGGAACAGACATGCCAGCATAAGGCTCAGAAAGTGTTCTTCTTGCCAATAACGAGTAAAAGGATTGATATCTATGCATCAAAGCATCCAGTCTATTAAAAGATAAAAACCAACAACAAGCTACGGAGGCAAAAGCTCTTGTTACAGAAAGAGCAATCAATACACCAATTGGCACCATCACCAGCTGGGCTGTAACTATAAGACAGCTCTGTGTTCCTTCTAAGTTCCACTCAAACAATGTTTCTTCTTGCCCTGACCTAGCTAAAGATGGCCAGCCATACAGACAAGACACAAACACCTTCTTTCTTCCTTGAGAGCTTTTGCATACCACTGTCTCATCAGTGACCTCAAAGTGGTTCACATGTAACAAACCACATTGACACAAAGCACAAAACAGATTAAACTTCAACCATAAAACAATTACACACAAGCCATTTTTGGTGCCTAAAGGGGGTGGGGCAGGGGCGGAACAGGGCCCTTTATCAAAAGATCCCAGGGCAGCGTACAACATTAAAAACACATTACAGAACTTCAGTGATAAAAACATAATAAAAACATCTTCTTCTACATAATGAAAAGCATACTGACAGACAGCCTGGTCATAAAATAGTCATCCTAATAACAGTTCTCTCCCCCATACTTTTACAGGCCATAGATTATAGTGGTACCTCGGGTTAAGAACTTAATTCGTTCTGGAGGTCTGTTCTTAACCTGAAACTGTTCTTAACCTGAGACACCACTTTAGCTAATGGGGCCTTCCACTGACGCTGCACCGCCACTGCACAATTTCTGTTCTCATCCTGAAGCAAAGTTCTTAACCCGAGGTACTATTTCTGGTTAGCGGAGTCTGTAACCTGAAGCATCTGTAACCTGAAGCGTCTGTAACCCGAGGTACCACTGTATTTAATAGCCATACGCCTGGGTAAAGAGAAATGTTTTTGCCTTGCATCTAAATACATGTCATGATGGCGCCAGACAAGCCTCTCTGGGAAGACCATTCCACAATCAAGGAGCCACCACAGAAAAAGCCCATTCTCTTGTTGGAAATTCCTGTGTATAATCAGCTCTGTGGCATGAAAGGAGACCAAAAGCTCTAAAAACATTCTAAGCATGGCCTTCAAAAGCTTTAGAAAACAGTCTTTATCGTGTGGTGAAATCAGTTCCGTAAAATGGAGCCCAACTACTGAGAATGACTTCCTCAAGGTTCCTACATGACGAGCTTCACCTGTTGGAGTGACACATACAGATGGGAAACGACGCAGGTGCAAACAAGTATGGAAAATAGGATCGCATATCCCCGGTGCCATTGTGAACACAACTCATTATAAGTGAACAGGAAACAGAATGTCCAGAGCAGTCCCTGGTGCTTTCATTTCCCCATTTCCCCACCTTCAAAAGCAGGTGGCTAGAGGACAGAATGGAGTTTTGTTGCTGTCTGCCCACTTACAATCTTAGTGCATATGATCCAAATGTGAAAACATAACCTATGCATGGCATGCACAGAGGTTCTCCCCATTCAGGAGGGGAGTCTGCATTTTGAAGTTACTAATTGTGCATACAGAACCTACACATGTATAAGTTATATGCATGCAGGCACATCAAATTCAGTGAGAGGCACAGTGACCAGTCTTGGTTTCCTACTTCACACCTGCACAGTTTTTTTTTTAAAAAAAGGTGTGAAAGGGGCTTCTGCTGCTTCTTTCCTGGCATTTTAGGAAATGGACAGTTTCTTAGCAAGCAAGCACAGTTACTAAACTTAAAAACCTGTCACTGTCAAACTGGCCTCGATGACAGCGCTTTGAGGGAAAATAGCACATTACTGACAGCACTGAAATGAATTTGATGGGCTCCCCAAAAAACTCTGTGGTTAGGAGAGAAAGTGCTACTGGACCCACCCCTATCTCTTAATCTTATGACGTAAATTAAATCGGAAAAGGGAAAAGAACAAAAAGCCCATAAATATCTGTCCTGCAATGATCTCTTACACACACACACACACACACACACACACACACACACACACACTTCCTCTGGTTTCTATCCAGGTATCTCAAGAATGAAGAAATATACTTGCATGTACCTATTTGTCACCACAGTGGGTGATAGCTCTCTCAATCCCTTTCCCTCTGTCATGGAACACTCCTTTATTTGCAGCCACACCCCGAACTTAAATACAATGTTGATGTACTTTTAAAAACTGAAATTATGGAGAGTGAAAACAGCATATATACTTAATTATTTTTTTTTTTAAAAAGAATGTATTTCAATCTAAGAATGGGTTTAAAAAATGCCTAGTTAAACCAACTCCTGTTTTTAGGCTTTTTAGATGCCTCCCACGAAGGCAGTGACTGGCATTAACAATGTAGAATTTTCAGATTTTAACATAGCCTGGCCTTAATTACTGTGGTGCATTGGTTAGAACATTGGAATAAGAGAAGATTCGGCATCAAATCCTCCTTCATACTCATTGCTTGCTGGGAGTCCTTGGGCTACTCACCAACTCTTGGTTAAAGCTACCTCAGAGTTTGATTGACGCATAGGAGGAGAACCATTTCGTGCAGGTACTGTGCCAGAAACCAGCCAGTTCAGGCACCAGCTGACAGCCCCTGGGCTTGAGCAATAAATTGAAGTCTAAAGCACACATAGGAGAAATGGAATGTATACTTAGGAGTGGAAAGGCAACCCAGTCCAAGTAACTGAACAAGACTTTTTTAAATCATAGAGTCTATGGGACTGGCTGTCACCGTTGCCATCAGCACGTTGTGAAGTAAATTCCTTAACAATGGCGGATGTTACCTTATCGTTCATTATCTACACAGGATATGTCCAAAGTACCTATATCAAGTAAACATTGGCGAAGCATTTAATATTTCTCTTCCTCAGCTGCATACGGAGAAAGGAACTGTCACGATGCCATGTATATCCAAGACATATCTGTGGAAAGAGGATGCTGCTAATAAAGAAGGAGGGTCCTTTTTAAAAAAAAAAATATTACAGGGCAATAGTAATTTGTTAAATGGAAACAAAGGACTTCTGTATCTTCCCTGTCTTTTCTGTCTCGGGATGATTAAGGAGATGTGGAACATTTTACAAAGAAAACCCCAGAAGTGCTGTGTTGGCTACAGAAATGTTTATGTTGGGAAAAGTCACCACTTTCTCGTGCAGCTTGGCCATTTTTATCTTATCAACCTCAGTTTTTGTCTTTTATGTCAGTGGCTACATGTTACAGATGATTGAACCTCTGGCCTTCCTGGTTAAAAACAAGATTGAACAGCAGCAAGGTTCACTGTTAATGCCATGCCTCGATAGGATGCAGGCCCTTGCAGGATCAGAACCACGATAAGTAGACTCCAGTTCCGTTAAGGGTCATTGAGAAGATGGCAACCGGGTCAAGCAGATCTAGCTCATAACCTGCTTGCTGAGGCAGCTGCCTAAATGCGGTATGGAAACAGTCTGCTTGGGCATATATAATACATTCAGAAAATAAAAAGGGAAAGAGTTGCTTCAGAGAGGGGCAAGCAAGATTTACTATTCTCAGGACTTACCCAGACCTTCTTTCTTTCTTTTTTTCTTTCTTTTTGCATTTCTAGGCACAGTTCTGCTCTTTAAAGCACTCTGTCAGAATGTTGTTGTTTTTCTTGGGGTTTTTTTTTTGGGGGGGGGGGTTGCCCTGACACTTTCCCCAGAGAAGCCCGCTCATTACCACATATAGATCTTATAGAGTTGGAAGAGACCACAAGGGCCATCTAGTCCAACCCCCTGTAATGCAGGAATCTTTTGCCTAATGTGGGGCTCAAACCCACGACCCTGAGATTAAGAGTCTCATGCTCTACCGACTGAATCAGAGCCGACGACAATCCACAGAAATTGCTATTCGTTCCAATTCAGCATTAAAGAGCAGGGTGTCCTGGGGAAAGCGGAAGAGCAAAGAAATAAAAACAGCCAGACACGGAGCTTTAAAGCGTGGACCTGTGTCTAGAAAATGTAGGGCAAAATGTAAGTGTGGGTGAGCCCTCAGTGTGAAAATGTACCTTATATGACAGGAGTGAGGCACCTGAGGCCCTCCAGATGTCATTGGAGTACAACTGCCAACAAGGAGAAAAAGGTGAACCTACCTAATTTGTACTTACCAGAACAATATGTCAACTGAAACACAGACAGACATCCTGTGAAATCTGCACTTCTCCAGATTGCAAAAATGAGCCAATCCCAAACCATTGGCCATGCTGGTTGAGACTGATGTGGGCTGAAGCCCAACAACCATCTGGAGAAAATACCTTTAGAATCAACCAGGCTGAAATGAAAGAGTGTTTCTTTGATTGAAAAGTATTACAAGACCAAGATGATAATATATATTAATGTATGATAGTCTCATTTCTGTGCCAACATGGGGCAATTGCAAGTTATTACTCTAATAAACTGGACTCTTTCCTTCCAACCCCATGCTATGTTTAACTACCAAGAATGTCTTAGAACCCTTCATCAGCATATCATCAAACAGTGTGTCTCATATTCCAGCACGCATAATAACATTATTGTCATGACCTGCCAAGATCTCTCTCCTTTGAGTAAAGCTCTGACATATCCATTAAGAATGAAGACCTTTTAATCTAAGATACAAACTGGGAATTAGAACATTTTCAGATGTGAGGCTGGAATTGGCTTTTCATTAAATCATCCTTTAGTTCAAATGTAAAAACTGCATGATATCCCTCGCAGTTTCAATTTCTCGTCTATGCACTATCAATATTAACAACTACCTCAAATTCATTTCCGTATATGCTATTGTTTTTTGTTTATGTGATTTCTTACATTAAATAAAATCCAATTTTAAAAACCCACAACTTTCACATATGGCACAAATTGTGTGAGAGGTGCTCAGAAGTGCCTTTGAGTGCCTAATGCAAAGGCAATCTAATTTTAATATTTCAGAAAGCCTGTGATAGGCATTTCTGGCACAGATCTCAAAAAATACAATGTGTAAGAATATGTATATATATATAGATATATAGATATATAGATATATATTGCAAGAACGTACTTGATGCCAGTTCTACCCAAAACACTTTCCCTTTAACTGATAATAGAAGCTTCATAGGCGTAGATTCACAAAACAACCAGCCAATTTTTCTAAAAGAAGTTGACATATATTCTGAGACATCTTCTACTATACATACTTCCTAGTCTTAGGAATGGCTCTATACATGTTGATTGTAGGCCACACAGCTCTTATATAGAACTAAACCAAAGACCTGAGGGATTTGCCCTATTGTTGCTGTAGATGTTGGAAGCGGGAAATCTGTGGTCAGCAAATCGAAAAGCTACATTAGACATGCCTGAACCCAGTGGGACTTCCAACTTTCCTTTGAACGGCATCCTCCCATGCCATATAATGAAGTGCATATGGAATTCTTCTCAATGTGAATTTATTTATTTATGCATTTATTCAGCATGGGAAGCTGCCGTTCTGGAAGCACATCCAAAGCCCCAAAGGTTACATTAATCAAATTGTACAATTCTGTGAACCGTAGTCATGGTGAGGTGTGCCTTCTACCACAGAAATAGACATGCGAACTAGTTCTTGGCCAGGAAAAATAAGATGGAAACAAGTATGTCACTACACAGTTATTTAAGAACAAGCAAAAATGCCCACGCAAACCCTTCCAGCCAGTGACATTGCTATTTGGAACTATGAGTACCATGCTCCAAAACTACATTGATTTAGACTTCATGTTGATAGATGGTGCTGCCACTGATTCTCATCTAGCTTTCCAGGCACCTCAGCAAAGCTGATGTCACTGTGTGATTACAGTAGTGAAATTAAAAGGACAGTGACAATTTTTATTCCACACAAGGAAGATTTACTTGACTAAGTATAGCCCCTGTGTCAGATAAAGGTAAAGGGACCCCTGACCATTAGGTCCAGTTGTGACCGACTCTGGGGTTGCGGCGCTCATCTTGCTTTATTGGCCGAGGGACTTTATGTGGCCAGCATGACTAAGCCGCTTCTGGCGAACCAGAGCAGCACACGGAAATGCCATTTACCTTCCCGCCAGAGTGGTACCTATTTATCTACTTGCACTTTGATGTGCTTTCAAACTGCTAGGTTGGCAGGAGCAGGGACCGAGCAACGGGAGCTCACCCCTTCGTGGGGATTTGAACCACAGACCTTCTGATCGGCAAGTTCTAGGCTCTGTGATTTAACCCACAGCGCCACCCATGTCCCTACTTACCATCAAAAGTTTTTTTAAAATTATTTATTTTTTCCGCAAGCAGTACATGAAGCAATCAAGGGTTGCAACAAACTTGTTTTTGGATACTAATTATTTGGATGTCTCACAATGAAATCCTTTGCAAGTTTATTCAGAAGCAAGTTCCACTGACCCAATGAGAGTTACTCAAGTGGGCACAGCGCTGTAGCTGAAAAGACATAACCAAAAGAGAGGAATGGTGCATGATCAAGAAAACTAGGGGTTGAACCAACTGTGCCACTCAGCTGACAGTAAGTCTTCCACCAGCCAATTGCAGAAGGAAGCAATTGTCAGTGATTTCTCCTCCCCTTTCAGCCCCTCACTGTGCCCTGCTAAATCTGCTCTGGAGGATGGTCTCCCAGCCATCTGGAGCAGATACAGGGAGAGGAAGGAGGAGGAATCCCTGAAAATGACTCCCTTCCCTATTTGGTGACAGAAGCCTTAACGTCAGCTGAGTGACCCCACTGGATACAACCCTATGCCAGGAATATAAAAGGCTTGCATGTATCCCCAGCTTATTACTACTGGTCAAGGAGGCACATAACTCAGAAGCCTTGCTAGACATAGGCATCAAACACCCCTCCCAATCTTCTCTGTACAACTCTGTGCCTATCCTAAGGTATCCCTCTTCTGTTGACTAGCATGCCGCTTGAGCTAGAGCCAGATAATCGCCTTTGTCAGAGATGGTATGATAGAGGCATTGTTGCCTGCGGTATGTACACTCATCTATGGTTGCCATATGTCCTCTTTTTCCAGGACACGTCCTCTTTTCCATGGGTAGAATCGTCATAGCAATCCACAGTTAAAAGTAGAAGTTGGCAAATGTGTCCTCTCTTTTGCTCTTCAAAATATGGCAACCCTGACTCATCCCACTGCTTGAAGCTTTGATTAACAGGACTTTGTAGCGTTTCAAAAACAGCTTAAAAACCTTTCTTCACCATAGATGACGATGGGACAAAAGGGATGTGTGTGTGTACACCAAAGTTAACAAGACCTGTAACACACTTCTAGCAACTGTCTTAAAAATGAATGCTTATCACTACCAGCCATAGTTACCCACAAATGCAGCTAATTCCTCAGAGAACTCCTTCTCACACCCCTTCTGTTCCCTGTTGTTTACCTCATCATCTGCTTCTCCCTCAGTTTCATTGCTTATTCTCATCTTGTTCTGCTAACACCTATTAATTTATGTGCTCCATCTATCATATCAGTCTTGTGTTGTCAATTGTGTTTGTCCAGTTTCTATGGCTGGATTAGGAGGAGGGGTGTGAATTAACTTTCCTTTTTTATTGCCAATATTATGTCACTGCCTTCCAGAAACAGGAGCCCAGAATGTGGTACCATTTTCGCTCTCTCTTGCATCTTGATCTCATTTTACATTGAGACTGGGCCATGCACTTTGAATTATGACCTCTGAATATATTTCTCACTGTTCTCAAACCTGAGTGTTAAATCTTTGACAATTAAATTT
Organism: Podarcis liolepis; assembly: GCF_965112155.1. Taxonomy (NCBI): domain Eukaryota; kingdom Metazoa; phylum Chordata; class Lepidosauria; order Squamata; family Lacertidae; genus Podarcis; species Podarcis liolepis. The sequence continues at coordinate 44,017,170 of NC_139564.1, read as the reverse complement.
GTTGAACTCTGACCTTCTGCTTCTCAACAAATAAGGGTAGGCATTTTTAAAACAGGCACATGCTCACTACTCTTTCTGGAAGAAGAATAAGAAGAAAAGCTTCACTGTACAAACACCAACTATTATTCGTTTCTGATGACAAACTCTCCGTTGGATATATTTTTTAAACAGTCTTTACAACTTTAATTAAAGCTGTGTCTATTGAAGTTGTCTACAAAAGCAGACAAAGCTATCCGAGAAAAGTGTATAGTTCAGCTGTAAATTAATAGCCACCATGCAGAGAGAAGAAGAATGCAAGTCTTGTTTCTAAAAAAGCAGGGTCAACAATATCAAATATTGATTCATCATCAAAACATTTGTTAATACATTGAATTCTGTACCTATTCTTTCAACCATTTGGACCAGCCTGGTAAATGTAATAATAAGTATTTCAAACACCTTTCAGGAAGCTCTCTTATTCTCCAAAACACTATAAAAGAAAAATTGTTGACGAATTAATTTGTGAATTATTTGTCTATTGCTTTATTATCTGCATGATATCCAACTCAAAGTTCAAATAAATAAATAGCCATTCCAGTAAACATTCATGTTCTAAAGCTGTATAATAAACAGAGCAGGCAGGCCTTATGCTAGTTAGAAGACTCCAAAGGCATAATAGCTCCAGGTCTGCTTATCTTTCAAAATGCAAAAGACCAAAAATAGCTGAAGTGTCACCCTGTTCAATGTCACTGTTTGTGTGTTCTAATTTTAGGAGTTCTATTGTTAGGCTTTTGCTCATGCGTGATGTTTTTAGGATCAGTGACAATCCTACAGTCATAAAACAATCTTTCCACCTGAGCAAGCAGGCTTTACCCATTGCCATGGAAGCCTATCAGAGCAGGCAATTTTTTTTCCCTGCTCCTTCCTCCCCCATGCTTTACATGCATCCCCCCCCCCCCCGCTAATTGCACAAGCAGAATATTGAAGGGGTAACTTTCCTCCAGAAATTTCAAGGTGGAGACAAGCCAGAAATTGTGGCTACTTCTGGTTGATCTCTGTGGAAAACAATGGAGGTGGAATCTAGATACATTTAAAACACGTTGTGAAAATGCTTTAAAAAATAACAATTTGGGGAAAAAAATATCGAATTTGCCATAGCTCACCGTCACCATCTAGTGTCACATTTGTATAATGCACCTTACAACACACTTAAAACGTTTTATTTGCAACTGTATAGCTGAGTTGAGAGATATTTTTCACTGAAACGTTGACCGTGCAAACACAAGATCGCCAGAATTGTCGCATGTTGCGGGGGAGGGTTTAAAATCCACTTATGTGACAACAAGAAAAGAAAGGGGGAGATAAAGGGAAGTCTTCTTTCTGCACATAACTGTTAGTCTCTTTCTGCATAAAACTGCTCCATTTTGGGGAAGTTTTGCTCCTCTTTTTTCTTGCTTTTTAAGAAGTCTTGCTCATAGGTTTTTCCCTGCCTTTGCACACACTGTTACGAACCTGCTCTTCACGCCTAGCTGACCACATCCACAGAACTTGATTGTTACATTGTCTCATGCTATGATCAATCATTAAGTAACAGACATCCCAAGCTCATGGAAAACAAACTGTACTTGCTCTCCATGCCTAGCTGACCATATCTACAGAACCTGATTGTTATATTGTTTGTGCCAATTAATCCCTAGTTACAATTCAATTAGGAGGCTTCATGCCTGTCTAGTTCTGGCTCCGATTCTCAGCATCAATGATAAATGATCACATGTAATCCCCACCTTTCAGATGTAATTCCCGCCTTAGTACTTATGTTAACCAATTACAAGTTTCTGTGTGTATGTATCAACCAATCAACCACAGGCCCACCTGGGGCAATGCTTGCAATATTCAATAAAATAGGCTCTCAGGGCCCGCCCTGACAGACGCCTAGCTACACCTGCCTCTCTCGTCTCCCATGATTTTTCATTTCTACATCTGGTGACCCACGACGTGCCAGATCCCTTGCGCAGCCGAGCAGTCAGCCAGCCTCATACTTCACTCGACTGGAGAAGTCTTAGCCGGCTACACCGTGAGTATGGGGGGGGAGCTTACAAAGTCCCAGAAAGTGCATGCTACTGAACTGCTTCATTTAGTCAGACAGAGAGGTGCAGGTGCTCATGTTTCTTTAAAGGAAATTGAACAATTGCTAGGTGAGATCGCATTCCGATGTCCCTGGTACCCCGAGGCAGGCTCCTTGGGGGTAGAGGCTTGGCAAAAGATTGGAAAAACTTTTTTTGCAAAACCCAGGGCTCCTATTCATTGTCTGCTAACTTGGCAGAAATGCGCAGTTGCCGTGGCAAACTTAGGGCCCCTGGCCTCTCAGGCGTCTCCCACGGCTCCTGCACTTCTAACTATTGCAGACAATCCCCCTCCTTACCCCAAGCTTTTGCCTCCTGCACAATCCTGCCAATCCCTCCCTCCTTTGCCTGCTTCCAACCCATCCACCCCCCCTTCCCTCCCTCCTGCATCTGCTCATACAGGAGCTGTCCCTCAGCCCACAACCACCACCCCCATCCCCCCTTCCCTCCCTCCTGTGTTTCCTTTGCATGCACCTGCTTCTTCAGAAGCTGTGTCTCAGCCCACATCCACTTCCCCCCCTCTTCCTTCCCCCCCTCTTCCTTCCCCCTCTCTTTCTTCCCTCCCTCCTTCCACCCCTCCCTTGCCTGCCTCAGCTCCTGCCTGTTTCACAGGAGCTGTTCGTGTTGCACTTTCTCAAGCCAGGCAAAAAGGTCTCCTTTCCTTAGAGGAAGAATCTGAGTGGGCTGGTGAAATGCCATCAGCTTTCCCTGTCTCCAGCTCAACCCCATCAGCTTTCCCTGTCTCCAGCTCAACCCCATCAGCTTTCCCTGTCTCCAGCTCAACCCCATCAGCTTTCCCTGTCTCCAGCTCAACCCCATCTGCTTTCCCCATTTCTTATGCAAACCCAGGCACAGCACAACAACAGGTGCTATATGAAACCCTTCCTTATTCTGTAATGCAAGAATTAAGAAGGGCCATTGTTGATTCTGGTCTCAAATCCTCCTATGTAACAGGAATGCTGGAGGGAATAGCAACTGCTTCAACTGCAATCGCCCAGGTCATTTTGCTAAACAATGCAGAGCCCCTGGCGGGGGTCCAAACAGGAATGGTGATGCCAATAAGGCTAAACCTTCCAAGAAATGCCCAAAGTGCGGTAAAGGCTATCATTGGGCAAATCAGTGCAGGAGTTCGGGAAACTCCTTAGGGGCCCCACTCCCGGGCCAGGACAAATAGGGAGCCCCCCCCCTCCGCCGTTAGTCTCCACTATTAAAACCATCTCAAAGGATACACGCTCTGATTTTACCAACAACTTAATTAATCAAAAAACCAAAGACACTGTTTTACCTGGTGAAATTGTGCTTATGACCACCCAATTACCTCCTAAAGTCGCAGGCTTAATTTTACCCAAATTTTCTGCGGCCAAAGAAGGAATCCAGGTTATTCCTGGTGTTCTGGATCCTTTATCCCACTCTTGATATCGCCGCTCTGTGAAATTGACTAACGATTGTGATGCTTTTGTCTCCTTTTTCAGTAGGTCTGAATATATCTCTTTAGTTGTTTCTCTCTTAGGAGTCCCTGGATTGGCTGTACAGAATCGTATGAACATTAATTCTTTAGCTTGTTCTGCAGAAAAAGCCCTGAATTTTACTTCACAAGCTTCTCACCTTTTGAATAAATAACAGAGTGAATTTCACTATGGAAGAAAAAGCCCTGAATTTTACTTCAGAAGCTCTTCACCTTTTGAATAAAGAACAGAGTGGACTACATAATGGACTTTTACAAAATTGTGCTATTGATTATCTATTGATGATTCATCATTATGGATGTGAACAAGTGGACAACATGTGCTGTTTTAATATTACTGATAATTCTAAAGCCATTTAAAGCCAAATCTCTCATTTGCAAAATCTTACAACCACATTAATATGCCCTTGTCATTATATGCATCTTAATTTTGTTATGTTGCTTCCTTCAATGCGTTCCTGGCCTCATAAGCCTTTTCTCTCGGCTTCTCTCTCCCCCTCAACCACCTAATAAACTTCTCGCCGCCTACTTTGCGAAATGGCAACACCAACAGTAAACCTAAGGTGAGATGTGGACGGGCTTATTTTGGGCATGCGTTGGCAAACCACGTATCCCGAAGTATTCTTGTCCCATCGATCCTGGCGAACTTATTTTGGGCATTTGTTGGCACACCACTAATCCTGAAATATTTTTGCCTTATTTACCCAGAATGCCTCGCAAACAAGAAAAGAAAGGGGGAGATAAAGGGAAGTCTTCTTTCTGCACATAACTGTTAGTCTCTTTCTGCATAAAACTGCTCCATTTTGGGGAAGTTTTGCTCCTCTTTTTTCTTGCTTTTTAAGAAGTCTTGCTCATAGGTTTTTCCCTGCCTTTGCACACACTGTTACGAACCTGCTCTTCACGCCTAGCTGACCACATCCACAGAACTTGATTGTTACATTGTCTCATGCTATGATCAATCATTAAGTAACAGACATCCCAAGCTCATGGAAAACAAACTGTACTTGCTCTCCATGCCTAGCTGACCATATCTACAGAACCTGATTGTTATATTGTTTGTGCCAATTAATCCCTAGTTACAATTCAATTAGGAGGCTTCATGCCTGTCTAGTTCTGGCTCCGATTCTCAGCATCAATGATAAATGATCACATGTAATCCCCACCTTTCAGATGTAATTCCCGCCTTAGTACTTATGTTAACCAATTACAAGTTTCTGTGTGTATGTATCAACCAATCAACCACAGGCCCACCTGGGGCAATGCTTGCAATATTCAATAAAATAGGCTCTCAGGGCCCGCCCTGACAGACGCCTAGCTACACCTGCCTCTCTCGTCTCCCATGATTTTTCATTTCTACAGGAGGGGAATCTATTTTAGCTTTGAGGATGTTGCATGCTTATTTTTTCAGATCTGAACAGCTGTGGTTGCTAAAAGAATTAAACATATCCAGGGACATGACTTCCCTAAAAGACACACAATGTCCTGCACAAACTATCCACAATATGTATCAAATTATGAACTGTTCCAGTACGGTATTTACATATCTGAAGAGTTTTGACGCTAGGCACCTACAGCAGACCTTGCAGCAGACTAGGCATTTCCATCCTTGTTTGTGAAGAACAAAGACGTATCCAGAAGTTAGCTAAATGAGAGCAGTTCTGGGTATGTCAATGTGTAGGTCCAATCTCAAAGCCAAAGCAGGTTAGAGAGAAGGGCCATACACAGCAGAATGCCATACACAGCAGAACTGTGGATGTAGAAGCAGCCCTACCACTCTATAAAGTCCTGCTGGGCTCAGAGATGGGGCAAAAGTTACAATGGCTCCTCAAATGCCTACTATGGAAGCAGCCACTGTAGATCAGTATTTCCAACTGAGAGCAACTAGCAGCAGCTACTCAAAACAATTACAAATGGCCCAAGATGCAGAATGACTCACCTCTCCATCATTCGAAAGGCATTTTCAGTACCAAAGAGCTATTTACGTCATTGCAAAACTATGCTCCTGACCTGCGGTCAGTTTTCCTTCATGCAAAATCAGCAGCCGAACACACCACATTGTACACCAACAAAAGTAAGTACGCTTACTTTAAAGGTCATCCTATGACGGGAACAGAAAAACAGGCCACAAGAAACAAAGCGCAAAGTGTGACTCCCTTTGCATAAGATTCTGGAAATAATGTACTGAGCACAAGAATTTCAGACGGAAGTCACAGGGGACAAAGGAGTAATGGGTGAGGTTTCTTTAGGCTCTGTTAATTGAAGTAAGTTGGCCTAAGTTCCCAAGCAAAGAGATGTTTTCACTCTTCAACCTTGCCCAAATGGATTTATATTCAAGAGATTATGGTGGTGAAGCCTAGCAAATATCCTTGTTTTTGTTCCAGCCCATAATTTATCCTTAACAGCATCCTTGAAAAAATGTTCAACACAATGATTATTATTTTCCTCTTGTTGTTATTCTCCTTCCATGCCCCTCCTCCCACCAAAAGATTTTTCTGGACAACCTACCAATTAGAGGGGTGGAAGTGAATTTATATGACAAAGCGATATTCTATCCTAGCTAAACAATTATATTAAAATAAAATAACATTCCAGAACACCTCCTCCCTTTTGTGAGGGAGCGAAGGTTTCTTTTCCTCCTAAAGGAATAACTGGCACATCAATTTCTTCCTCCCACTTACCGCTATTCAGCCATACACTAAGGGTGTGCCCACATCAGCTGTCTGTCTAGGAGTCAGAATCTATGCCAGACTGAACATGCAATCTCTATAGACTCCATTCATAGTGCACAGAGTAGTCTCCTGACATCTAGCTTGACACAACTTGCCCCCAAACAGAGAATGGATTTCAGCAAAACAACAACAAAAACACATGCAAATCAAAGGCACCCCTCCCCCAAATGCAGATATTTTCTTAAGGTGTTCAAGCATTACATGGAGGAGAAAATGTGTAATGGGTGGGGTGGGAGTATCAGTTTGCCCCCATGTGCCACCCAGATCTCACATTGAGCATACCCCAATAGCTTAGCTGAGCTTAAAAGTCTCCACACAATTGCGAACTCTGATACTGTCATGTTCTGGATCACGTGGGGACCTCTAGTGCACTCGGCTGAACATTGTTAGAAGTGCCCTTCAAGCCTCCATACTCAACACATGGTCTCCTGTTACGCTGGGGACAGGGCTTGTGTGTGTGATCCTGATATCTTCTCCAGGCATTTGTTCTGAATGCTTGAAGAGAACTTAAATATTACACACACACATCCCATGACTTAATCCCATGGAACTCATTAGACTAGTCTCAGTCATAACCTATTCCATTTAAATTGCTTTTCATTCAATTTCCTTTTTTTCTAACCATTCAATTTCTAACCATCTATTCAGTAGGAGTTCCAACGAATATAAGAGAAAATGCAGTTTCCTGGTTCTCTAAACTGGGACCACTACTCCATTTTCAATAAACGCTAGGCTGCAATTCTGTCCTATATCCCTCCATATAATATACATTTCCTATAAATCAATCTTCATTGATAACACCACTTGAAGATCCAACAACTAGTAAATTCAGGAGATCAAACACTTAAGGCCCAACCACACTTTGGTTTGTCCTGTGATTTCAAGTCACAGATCCAAGGGGTGTTGTGGGGGTTTTTTGTCCCACCACTTTCCCTGGGGAAAACCCATTGCTTACTTATGAATCTGAACAAACATCAATCCACAGAAAACCAGATTGACTTTTTTTCCAATTCAGCAGTAAACAGAGGGCTTTTTCAGGGACAGTGGTGAAAAATACAAAAACCGCTCAGACCCATGACTTGAAATCACTTGATATCACGGGACGAATGGAAGCGTAGACGGATCCTCAGTTGCAAGTGAAAGGAAAGCTGAACTAGACTGAAGGGAAAGAGATAGGATGGATGAGATGGACAGAAAATGCAAGGCCAGCCAACAACCCCAGGGGAAAGCATTTGGGCAAGAAGAGAAATGCTTCCCAGGAACAACTAGGAACAATACATGATAACAGAGAGTAAGGCCTGGTCAGTTGCTGGCCTTCCTGGGCATGGCCCACAGCCAATGCTCAGCCAGGTGGCAAGGCACTGCCCCTCCAGCAGGGCCTCTGATTGGCCCATTTACTTCTGGCAGGAATCCTGCTTGGTACTTCCGCCATGCAGGGGGTTCCCCTAATGGCTGGCAAACACGTGGGCTTCTGCTGCTGGGGATGGCAGATAGGATGAAGGTCGGCAACCATGGCCCACCTGAGATGGGTGAGCAGCCATTGCTGATAGACTGACAGAGGGAAAATTAAAGCAGTTCTAAATATAATGACCACTAACAACTAACACAATGCACGGCTGGGGCAGAAGAGGAACAGATTATGAAAAGTTTTCACATCAATGAAAGAAAATGCACAATAAAATTGGGAAGGTGGCAGCTAGAAACATCTGCATAATGGAGACAGAGGAGTACCACTGTTGAAGGTATTCTAGTTTGTGACACAGCAACAGTGATTGCCTTTTGGGGGTATGCTGAATAGCGAACTGAATTAGCCCAGTGCTAATTAAACTAAGGTTCCAATTAATATTAAACACTGATTGTTCAGTCAAGTGAAATGCTTGACTTAAGGAAGTATCTCTCACTCTTGCATCAAAACAGACCTCAAGGAAGGAAACAGTCCTTTCTCCTAAAGCCTTCAAACGCTACAACAAACCCATAAAGAAGAAATGAATTAAAAGCCCTTGCCTGCATTCTTATACTGTACAAACAAAGCTGAAATGTAAATCTCTGACCTTGGTGAGTTCCATGCAGAAGCCAGAAAAGAGGAAGGAACAAGTAGCTAAAATAAGCAGATGGGTTGATGGGGCGGAAATAATAAACAGTGAAAGAAATTTCACTACTAGTAAAGATTTTGAAAGCCTTAATCGGAGACAGAATACACTAAAACAATAGCTGAACAGTAAAGATAAAACTAACACAATCAGGGAAACATTCAAAACCACATCTTACACAGTGGGTTTTAATGAATTGTGTTGTTGGGAGCTCCTTAAAATTCTTCTTATATTTCACAGGATACGATGATTGGAGTTAAAGCAACACTCAATAGCTCTTATTTTTGTTTTTATACCCCTCAGGCAATGACTTATTTAAAGGTTTTATACCCCTCAGGCAATGACTTATTTAAAGGTATACACCTGATATACACCTATTCCTGAAGCTAAGCTAATGTGAGCCTAGACAGCACCTGAGTAGCAAGGGGATGAAAGGCTCCATTGACTCCCCCTGTGTACTTGTCACCTGGGAGAAAGGGTGAGATACAAATGTAGAAAATAATGCAGAAGATAGTGGAGGAAAACTATGCTGGCTGGGGCCGATGAGAGTCATAGTCCAAGACACTGAGGTGGGCATATGCTGATTCAATGAATGTATATGCCACCTTTCATATATTAATCGGGGCAGCTAACAAAATCTTATAATATTAAAAGGTATAAAACACTAAAAACAGGGTGTGGTTGTGGTTGTGTGAGCAGTAATAATGAGCCAATAACTACAAATCCATATAAACAGTCAAGCCAAAAGGGAGCCAATTATAATAAAAGCCATCAGATTCCATTAAAAGCAAGGGAGAACAGAACAGATATTGCCTGGCACTTAAAACGTTACCAAAGGCAGCACTAGGTGAACATGGCAGGCCACCACTCCCACTTGGGAAGTTTCAATCCTTTGTACTAGCCCCATTAACCAGGGGTACTTCCTGGCCCAGTTGGACTGGTGGCAGGCAGGCAGCAGAGGAACCAACCAGAGGAACCAACTTCAGGTGGCCAGATACAAAAGGGGATGTGGTTCCGGCATCTTTCATAGTTGTGCAGAAGAAGGAATTGTAGCAGGTGCAGCTCACTACGAAAGCTACAGCTTCTGAAATTCTCTCTTCTTGAAGGGTGCAGGAGCCCTGTTGTCTTCTGCATCTGGCCACCCTACGGTCTCCTCAGGTAGCATCCTCTGAGACCGCTAGCAGAGGGGCCAAGTAGAAGCATTAATGGATGATAAAAGGCAAAGGTAAAGGGACCCCTGACGATTAGGTCCAGTCGTGGCAGACTCTGGGGTTGCATCGCTCATCTCGCTTTACTAGCCAAGGGAGCCGGTGTACAGCTTCCAGGTCATGTGGCCTGCATGACTAAGCCACTTCTGGAGAACCAGAGCAGCGCACGGAAACGCCGTTTACCTTCCCGCTGGAGCGGTACCTATTTATCTACTTGCACTTTGACGTGCTTTCGAACTGCTAGGTTGACAGGAGCTGGGACCGAGCAACGGGAGCTCACCCCGCCACAGGGATTCGAACCGCCGACCTTCTGATCGGCAAGCCCAAGGCTCAGTGATTTAACCCACAGTGCCACCTACCAAATTGCTATGATGGCTATGGCCTTACCTCTACTGTCAGAGAGAGTATGCCCCTGAATTCCAGTTGCTGGAAATCACAAGTGGGGAAAGTGTTGTTGCGCTCGTGTCCTGCTTGTGGTCATCCCATCATGCATCTGGTTGACCACTGTAAGAACAGGAAGCTGGATGTGACGGGCCTAATCCAGCAGATCACTTCTGATGTTCTTGAGTAGGGGGAGTGGGATGTCTACGTCCCTCTGCTACTGGCTCTGTGATTTCTGTCTGGAACCATGTCCACAAAACCCGAGGACATCCTTCTATTTTCAGTTGATTGAGCAAAAGCAAGGCATATTCACAGAAAGCTAAAGAGCTAAAGAGCCTCACAGAGCCTTCGCAAGGCACCTTTTCCTAAAGAAATATGCCATAATGATCAATCATTTGAACAAGATGATTGTCTGAACAGTCTTAGGCAAATCACTGGTTGTGTTGGATTAAATATTATGGCAGCTTTTATCAAGTTCTCTGCCAAACCTTGAAAACAAGATAAAAACCTGAATGAAGGGGAAATGAAAAGCAGCAAGGCTTGCTGAAACCTTAAACATACAGCAGCAGTCATTTTCTAACTAAAGCAAAGGCTCATCAACATGGCAGCTTGTTTTGAGTCTCAGAACTAGAGCTCCTAGAAAAAAATTATACCAGTTACTATTTAACCTTGGAATCAAATCTCATTGATTTGAACTTGAAGAACATCCTTATTTCTGTCTACCTTCAGCTGGTGGAGAAAACACAAGAAGCTGCCTTAAACAGTGGCGTAGCGTGGGGGGTGCAGGGGGGGCCGGCCGCACCGGGCGCAACATCTGGGGGTTAGGGTTAGGGGGCGCAAATCCACGGGTTAGGGGGCGCAAATCCACAGGTTAGGGGGCGCAAATTACTTGCCTTGCCCCGGGTGCTGACAACCCACGCTACGCCACTGGCTTTAAACCAGGTCAGATCATTCGCCCATCTAGCTCAGTATTGTCTACACTGACTATGGGGAAGGTGATGGAGGGGGCCAGCGTGAGTGTTCTCATACCTGCTTCATATTTTTCTAGGATGGGATGGGCAGCCTTTTTTGGCCACATTTACTTTCAGGGACCTCATGTCAGTGGTGGGCCAAGCCAAAGGTAAAAGTGGTCAGGGCAATGAATGCAATTTCTACATGTGTGCAGTAGGCTAGTATCTTCACAGCCAGCTCTCAATCCTTCATTCAGGCAAGCAAGAAACATTATCAGAGTTCAAGGACACATCACAGCAAGTCCAAAACACCCAACAGCATACCAGCGCTGGTGAAAGGTATGGCTCAGGAGGGTTTGTTGCCTGGGGGAAAGTCTCAAGGGCCTGATAGAGAAGCCTGGAGGGCCACATTTTGGTGGGCAGGTGCTCCAGATGCTGCCTGATGAGTGCAGAATTGATCTGAACTATTATTTCCTGTGAACTGGACACTTGTTAAGGAATCTTAAGATTGCACTTATTAGCACTTGCAGCGCGTTGCCAGCTCATGTTCAACCTGTGATCAACTAGATCCTTTTAAAATGTGTGCTGCTGCCAAGCCAGGTCTCCCTCATCCTAGCCTTGTGCCCTTGATATATTGGTACCTAAATGCAGGACTTTACATGTACCTCTGCTGAATTTCATCTTGTTAGTTTTGGCCCAGTGTTCTAGCCAGTTGAGATCATTTCAAATCTTGATTCTGTGTTCTATGGTGTTACCTATCCCTCCTGGCTTTGTGTCATCTTCTCTGTACCTTTGTCTAAGTCATTTATAAGAACGTTGAACAGGACAGGGCCCAGGACAGAGCCCTGTGGGCATGGCACCACTCGAGAACTCCCTCCAGGCAGAACGCTGTGCCATTAATGAGCACCCAATGAGCATGGTTACTGAATAAACATGGTGTTCAGTAGCATTTCCTATTCTATTTTTTTCTATCACAATTTATAGTTAGTCCACAAAGGCCATTATTTAAGTTATGACATTTTTTGCCACACAGAGAGATCTGTGCAAAGCAATCCTATGCATATTTATCACTGGTCTTTTTTAATGGTTTTATGAGATTTTGTTTTCCTTTTAAAAATGATTTTTAGATAAGCAATAGTTTTAACTGTTTGATATATGTAATTGATTTATATATAGGTTTTTAATGCAATTCATAAATGATTTAAAATAATAAGATTTACCTGTTCAGTGGGACTTACTTCCCTATATGTGTGTTTAGCATTGCAGTATTAGGCTTTTTCATGCTTTCCTGGACACAGGCTCCAACTAACATAGTAACCATGCTTAGGATCACAGCCTCAGTGGAGGGGGGAAAAACTTCCGTATATCTCGGTAGACTTCTGTGTGTGAAAATTGTCTGAGTAAGCATCCATTTTACTGCAACTAAGCACGTTTAATCTTCTGGAACATGTGTGTTCACGTGGCAAAACAGAGTCACGCAATTTTCACACATGATAGCAGACAGTATTTTCCCCTGGCATGGGGGTGAGGGGACTTTATGTGTGAAGCTTCCCCAAGTGTCGAGAGGGGCATTTCCTCTAAGCACGCTTACAGCTCAGCCAAGGGACACTGACTCAGGAAGGAAGCCAGAGAACTGCAGATATGAGCTGAAACACTCATTTATCAAACTAGAGATTGTAGGCAAACTATTTACACTCTTTCTCTGGTCTGCTTTTAAGAACTGGCAGGGGAAAGAAGTGTTAGCAGCAGGTTGCGCCAACACATTTCTACAGAAAGTGGGGGGTGGGCAAAAGTCTTCCCTTGCTGTTCTATAGCAAATCACCTTACATTTGATTTTAATTTTCACCAAGAGCAGAGTGCATCTGAGAATGTACAGAAAACATTTCCCCTCTGAAGGGAAACAACTCTTGTTTTGCTTTTTAAATGGACAAAGTGCCTTCAAGTACATGCAAAGAGCCCTTCCCTTCGGAAGATATGCATCTGGAAAACTAAAGCATTTCAGTTCCAGGTTGGCTACATGCAGTGCAGACCCAGGGCTGCTTTTACCTATGAAGACAACTTTGGAAAGCAAACCCATTCCAAGTTAGCCACAGTCACCTTTGACAAAGGATTGGCCTTGTAATAGAAAGATATACTTGCCAAAGCAACCTTAACAGTAAGACCAAAGAGGAAGAAAGGGGAGGAAATGATGCTGGAGCTGTAGAAGTTTTAGTTTTCTGAAGTATGGCTTAATGTTCATAAAATATGAAGTTCCTGTGCTGGAAAAAGAGAGCAGTACAGATGTGAAAATGTGTAGAAAAGGGAATGTCCCTTTAAATAAAACAGGAGACATTTGTAATTGTAGTGCTGGACAAACATCAACTTGGTGTCAGCAAGCAAAATCCCTTGGACATTCAAGAGTGACTACAACACCATTTCCTTGCAATATGGATTTCTAAGGACTCTGACTTACTCTGTCCTATTCAAGAGCCAACACTCAAGTTCCTACTGCGTTACAAACTAATCCTCCTGGTTCCGCGAAATGTGCAATATGATCCAGTCCTTTTAATCGGAGACTGTAGCATCCATCTTTAGCCAGATCTTTATTAACAATCTTTTTTGCCACCCCTTTTTGTTCATTTGAAAGTGTCTTTATTTTAATTTTAAAGTATTAGCAAGCCACTTTTCCAAATCGGTTTGCAACAATAACAAACTACAAACTACTTATCGGACACAGCCCAATATAATTATCTTCAAAGGGCCGTGTTCTGAGTAGGCACACAGAGGACTGGAAAAAAATACGTAGCAATAGAAAGTTTCAGTATAAAACCATTCAGAAATTAAAAACATTGATTAAAGAAAGAAGACAAAATGGTAGTGCAACATTGGAAAATCCACTTAACTACAGCAGCAAATGGAAATCCTGTGGTCCTCAAACTGTTGTCAGACTGCCAACTCTCATCAGCCCCAGCTGATGAGACTGGCCAGGTACAGATATTATTCCCCACGAAGGAATGCTTAACAGAATTTTAGATGGCAATCCCAAGTATGCTGGCAGTTTGAATCTCCAATGCATATTAGCTCAGAAGTAAAATAATCCAGTATTTTTATAGGCTAAAACCAAAAACCTTGGCATCGGCCTCATAGCTTACTGGCAGCCACTGCAGCCCGTTTAGGAGTAGTGTAATATGGATGCAACTGGAGACTCCGCTGAGTAACCTCACTGCAGCATTCTGCACCAGCTTCCAGATCAACCTCAAGGGAAGCCCCACACAGAAAGCATTACAGTAATCCAACCCACAGACCCAGCGTCAGCACTTAGGCTTGCATGGGAATGCCAGGCTGGCCCAAAGGGGCTGACTCTGGCAGATGCAACATTCTTCTCCACTCCATTATTGTTTTTTAAAACAAAAACAAAAACAAAAAATAATAGTCAGCAGTAGCTGGCTAGGAATGCACATTTTTATAGATGCTAATTTTATTATTTTTACTTAAAATATATATTATCCTTTTCTACAATAACTGGTGCTTTTTCCCAATATGTTCAGCATCTGGGAAGCAGAAGCAAACTTAATTTAGTGTGCTCGTAATAGTGCTAAGATTTAAGTGAGTTTAAAATTTGTTTGGTTTTGCATGTATTTACTTAAGCCTGGGTTGTTGCTGTTGTTGTTTGTAATATCAAAAAACTGTAGGTTTTTGTCATTTCTGAATTTACTGACATGTTCTGTATTCTGTATATTTGTATTTTTCATTGCTTCAGTATTTTGATGTTCAAGGTGCAAAAAGTGGCATATAAGCACACTTAATAAATCAAAATGCAAAATCAGAGTTAGGCAAATTTGTTTTGTTTTTCTCTACCTTCCCAAGAATATAGAAGCAGTTGTAAAGGGAGGTGGGGAAAGAAGATAAAAGTCAATTTGTGCTTAATGCACACTACCATCTAACGCACACAAACATACACACAGAGCAAACAATTAAATCCAGGGTCTACAATTGTCTAGCTGCACCACTGACAGGTCCCAAGCAACATTCATGGCAGAGGTTCAATTAAACCCCTTCATAAATCATGAAATGGTCTGTGAAGGCTTCGACCACTTTAGAGTATACTGAGCTTTGTGTTACTGTATTCACAAGATATTTAATCAGCTTGAGCCCCCCTCGCAGAATAGATTCCTGTACTCACATGGCAATTCTGGTTTTGCATGTAAAATGGAGGCTTCTCCGGCTTTCGAAAGGCCTAATCCACATTTCAGATGGCTGGGAATCAAACTGTGCTGCTGGTGGAGACTTGACTGTTTCCAATGTGGCCTGGGGAGGGAAACGTGACTGTGATGTCACAGTTCGTTCTCTCCATTCCAGCGATGTTTCTTTTACAGCGCCTTCTTCAAACTGTCCTCAGGCTCCCCTTGCTGTACTCCTCCTGGCATTTTATGAGCACCTGAGGGATTTGAGACCTTTGGGGGCTTGCTTTTAACTTGCAGGACCTAGTTTTGTTGAGCTAGCAGCAGGTTTATCGGCCGCTTTTGACAGAAGTGGGACAGACTTCTGCAACTGACCACAAGCAGAGCTGCCCCTTCCTGATGACATCATCAAGCTGGGTGAAAGTTTACTCTTATCTATGACTTTTGTTTATTAATAAAATAATTATACACCGCTGGATTGTTGAAAACAACAAAAACAAACCCCTCGGAGTGGTTCCCCAAAAAGCAGTTTACCACATTTATATCCCATCTTTCTTCCAGTGAGCTCAAGGTGGCAATACAGCGATACCTCAGGTTACATATGCTTCAGGTTACATATGCTTCAGGTTACAGACTCCGCTAACCCAGAAATGGTGCTTCAGGTTAAGAACATTGCTTCAGGATGAGAACAGAAATCGTGCTCCGGCGGCGCAGCAGCAGCAGGAGGCCCCATTAGTTAAAGCGGTGCTTCAAGTTAAGAACAGTTTCAGGTTAAGAACAGACCTCCAGAACGAATTAAATACTTAACCCGAGGTACCACTGTACATGGTTCTCTTCATCCCCACTTTATCCTCACAAAAAAAGAAAAGAAAAAAACCCTGTGAGGTAACTTAGGCTGAGAAGATGACTGGCTGACCTCAGGTCTTGGCCTATGAGCTTCGGCGCTGAGTGGGGATTTGAACCCTGTTTTCCCTCATCTTAGTCCAACACTCCAACCGCTATGCCACACTGCAGTGCTTTATTATTAAGGAAGGGGCAGGTGCTAAAGGAAATCAAGATGCACGGGGTTTTATAACAGCCAAAAAAGAAAAGAAAGGGGCTGCAGTTTCTCCATAGAATTCTCTGCCCCCAACGTGGCATTTGCCAAGCGGGCGTCTGAGTTTACGGGGTGAAGAACATAAGAAGAGCCCTGCTGGATTTTAACAAAGGTCCCTCTAGTTCAGCATCCTGTTCTCACAGGGGCCAACCAGATGCTTAAGGCAAGGCAGATGCCAGATTTTGGGGGAGCAGGGAGCACATTTGGAAATTGGAAAAGGTGCCGTGGGTGCCATTCACAAAATGGCCGCTGTGACGGCATGTGGAGGAGGCCAACCCATTGCAAACAGTAACAGGAATAGCAAACAGTCTCTCGTGCAGTGTGAACTTCTAGGGGGGATTTAATTAGACCTTTCGCAGTCGCCACAGAAAGTACTGGTGGGAACACAGGCCCCCAGAAGCTCCCACATTAGCAAGCCCTGAATTTAGAAGACAGCAATGCCAATAACTTCAAGGCAAGACATCCACGTCTCTTCCCCAAAATAAAAGGCCCTGCGAATGAACCGGTGACAGTTAAGCATGATGTGAGTGAATGCATCGGCTGAAGGATGTGACCTATTTCTAGTCCCATTAATTTTCATTACCTCTACACCTAAATATTATCTGAGAAGTGTCTTGTGCTTGCCTGCTAACCAAATAATGAAGTCTGAATTGTCTTTCATTGCTAGCACACCCACCTGTTCTTCTCGCAACGTGCTACGTTCGTGGCCCATCCTTTTGCAGATGTGAATGCAATGCCATAAATGAATAGCTGGGATAAAAAGCCTCTCAGGATGATTGATTGGCCTAACATTTCAAAGCACTTGTATCTGGCCGTGATGGTAAGCAGGCTGCATTCTGTTCTGAGGGATGCAGAGTATGAATGTTCAGAAGAAAAATGGTAACTAGAAGAGAACATTGGTGACGAGTGAACATTTAGAGAGGGCACAGGAAGTCTGAGACTGCCCTGTCCTCTGCCCTTGCTGAATGGGATGTAAATATTTCCCAAGATAGTTACACAAGCAGTCCTGAATATTCATAAATGTAAATGAACTGGATTAAATTAACCCCTGCAAAGAAATGTGTTATTTCACTGATGACTGTGGTGAATTACTCCCCCCCCACACACACACTTCTTAACTTTCTTTTTCAGTTTCTAAAAATACATATAACAAACAACCCTCATATACCCTGCCCCCAGAAACATTCCATGCATATACACTGTAAATAATACTGCCAAATATTAAGTAAATTTGTAAATAGTTTTGAATTGATTGCATCTGATAGGTGCTCTCC
The DNA here is from genome assembly GCF_965112155.1 of Podarcis liolepis. Classification (NCBI taxonomy): domain Eukaryota; kingdom Metazoa; phylum Chordata; class Lepidosauria; order Squamata; family Lacertidae; genus Podarcis; species Podarcis liolepis. The sequence goes on along the minus strand of NC_139564.1, from coordinate 43,999,715 downwards.
ATCTTAACAGATTGTCCTAGAGTGAGCCATGGGTAGCCGGTGGTGAGAGGACAACACTGACCTTTCGGGTGTAATAAATAAACATGTGCCATTACAGTTTCAAGGTCAGCTTTGGTTTGTGTGGTCCTGAGCACTCTAAGATATTAGACATGTGCATCAACTCTGTTTGCAGCCCGAATTATGAGACAAATAAGGATGGTTCAGGTGAGGTTTACACATATTAAAGCTGAATTGCACCGTCAATAAAGCATTCTGAGTTGGATCAGAGATTCTCAAAATCCTGAGCTGCTCTGTGGACTCAAGTGCCCCCCAAAAGCTGCATTTCAGCATTTAAAACAAACCAACCACTTCATTTCATTTGCAAAGGTAAAACCAATCTGAGTAGGGAAATGCCCTGAGCTTGAGAGGTTAGCAGGTGGAGGGGGGTGGATCATTCATTTTGATGGACAGATCTAGGCTTTGATCACAGTAGATTATTTTCCAGGGCACTCCAGCTACACTGATTTGAATAGAGAAGTTTGCAGGTTTTTAGTAGAGATCATTATAGGGCCGTTCCACTTTCCATCTCCCTCAGTTCAGTTCTAGGGCTTTTTTGTATGATTTTTAAAATTATTATTCTAATCTTTTTCGGTTTTCCAACAAACAATATCTGCTTTGATTATTCTTATATTCAATTTATTTTTCATTAGGTTTGTGCAGACTTCTCTTCCAGCCGTTCCCACCCATCTTCTCCTGCTGCACATGTTTGCTTATTTGCTGCTTATTACACACTTCCATTTCTTTTTTCCTCCCAGTTTGCTGGTTTGAAATTTCATGCCCTGTTCCCACCCCCACCCCCCCGGCTTACTCCAGTCACCAACCCCCATCTCCCTGTATCAGTTTCCCTCTTCTGTTTCCTTCTCCAGGACCACAGCATATTCCCTCCCAATGCCTCTGTTTCCTTCCACAGGACCACAGTGTGTTCTTTATTCCTCAGCTTCCAAACCTACAAAAGGGTCACAATATCTTCTGCACCCAGCCACTCCAGACAAGCATCTCCCCACAACCAGCTTCCCATCAAAAGGAAAAAATATCTCCTCTCTCCCCCATCCTGATTTTGATGTCTTTCTTTCTCCCCTCACCTGTCTCCCTCGGTGCCAGTGAGAAAGAGAGGCGAGCCCCACCAGCATGTCATGGTGACACCTTCCTGTCCTCTCCTGCCCTCCTCTTCCTCCCAGGGTGACCTATTGAGGCTCTGGAGTTGATTTCTGCAAGGACCAGCTTCCAGTTCTTGGCTCGGTCCACATGCCTCTTATTCCCTCTAGTGGCTCAGAATCTCATCACAGCATGACAGTGGACCACTATGAATAAATAGAGAGAAAGGTTTGCTCTCTAGGCCTGGTACTTTCCCCAACACCTAAACTTGCTTGTCCCTTAACTTAGCTCCCAGTTAATTTGCTCATTGACAGCGTATTATTACCCATTTACCATGGGGTTCCTCTCTCATTTCACCAGTTTCAGACTGATTGCCAGCGAAACACTAGTGGGGAAAGTTAAGTGATCTAATGCTCTTCCTGCAAAGAGTAAAGAGGAACTACAGCACTTATCATTCTTAAAGCTGGCAGATTTCATCCATTCAGAAGGGGCAAACATGCCTGCAAATTGCATCCAATTCTGAGATAAAATTTAAAAGTTATATGTAGTTTTCTTAAAGCACACACAGAGAGAGACCTAAAAGGTTCCCTGTGTGAAAACTCCTGGGTGGATCTTCCTGCAGTTTGGCAGACTTAGGGGCACCTGCAAATTCCATACACTTCTGTGCAAAGGAAAAAGGTTAGATACATTTTTTTAGATTCACTATTATAGTCAATAGGGAAGAGACAGAGCATTCAATCTAGCAGATCTGTTTTAGGAATGGGAAATGGGGAAGACACAGAGTGGATCCAAAACAGATCAGTTTGCTTCCCAATGCTATAGACACAAATACGAGATGGATATTGTATCCAGTGCACACTCTTAGTAAATCTGCCTTAATATATTCAACAAGTTTATCAAAAGAAGAAATGACAGTAGGTTTCGTTTGCAATACGTTTGTGTGCAGACATATGTCTCCACCTAGTGATCACTAAGAATAAAGCCAGCCTCTAAACAAAAATCTAGAAGTACCAGGGAAGAGGAAATGCATCACTGAAAAGGAATACTAAGGAGGAAACAGATGACATTTTTAAAAGTTAAGAAAAAGATAGGAAGCTGAGTCTTTTGCAAGCATCCGGAGATCTGGTTGAAGTTTCATGGGGACTTTAAAAAAGAAAATTGGAAACTGGTGTGGAAATGAGGAGAACCGAACTTAGGATAAATAAAATGAGAAACAGAGAAGAACCAAAATTGACATATTCACCCATCCCTATTTTTGAACAAATACAAATTGAATTCTTTACAGTTGATGGAGGTTATGGGACATTCAACTGCTCAGTATGGGGTGGCTAAACGTCCTGCCCCAAAGTAGAGGTTCTGATACACTTTTTATTAGAATGCACTTTGTATTTGGATCTGTTGCTTTGAACCCCTTATTGTTAGGATTAGTAATAACTCTCTGTTTAAGCAAAATTCTATTCCTATTTTCCAGAACAGATCACCACCTGACATCTAGGACACTGAAATTTGTAAAACTGGCTTTAGGAAAGGAGAAGATGCTTACCATCTTGGATGATAATATATGTTAATACATGCCAACTATTTGTAATGATATAATTTTTAATCACATTTTAACATGACTTAATGCATTCCGTATGTTCCTGTTTTGCAGTTATTATTGCCTTGTGTATGTGAACAGCCTGATTGGCTAGTAAGCAATAACCTTATTGGGTGATAGTCAACTAGGCTTTACTCATAGTAGACCGACTGGAATTAATGAACATGACTAAGTTAGGTCCATTAATTTCAACCACCTGTTGTTATTAATGCCAAACTGTGAGTTGTGTCATGCTAACAGACCCATTAAAACTTACAGACATGACTAACTTGGATCCATTAATTTCAGTCACTCTACTCTGAGTAGAACATAACTGGGTGCAGCCCAGCGCTCTCACATTTACTTCTAAGCATTAACCAAGCCCCAGCTTTCTAAACCCTAATAAAGGTACACAGAGTTACATTCTAAGTCTTTCTGCCTCTCTCTGCTCCCCAGTTGTCACCCAGCCAAAAAAGAAAGGCTCGTACACTTGGCCCTGTCCCATAGTCCCCATTTTCAGATGCTTGCTGCACTGGCAAAGGATCTATCTCACCATGAGGAAGAGTCTTGCCACACAGCAAATATGAGTGTATATCTGCTAGTGGGGAAATGGTGTTGTTGAAAGCGCAGTCTTTTCATTTCCTATCTCGATTGCATTGGTACAACTTTCTGGTGCCAATTCATTTCAGATGTCTAAATGCCCTTATTTTCTTGCATACGTACTTCCTTGGTCAGATCAAATTCTGCTTATATCCAGACTGGCCAGTCTTAGTGTGTACGTGGATTTCTCTGTCTAGACCTAGCTATTTGGCAGTGTGCAGTTCCAGGAATTTAGATAATATGAAGCAATGAATACTTTCCTTGTGAATTTGGATTTGCATTGGCACCTTTTAACAGTACCCACCTCACTAGTAAAGAAACAGCTAGTGACCTAGTTCAAGATGCCTTCCACATTTCTATTTTCCCTTAGCTCAGAAAAAAGTATTTCAAGCTACATCTGGTGGGTTTTAAAAACAAAAAGCACAAATAAATACTGATCAGAACATTATGCAAATGTCTGGTGTCCTAAAATAAGATAGTGTATTATAAACTATCCTATGGATATTCATTGCCTAAGCTTTACTGTATATTATAGCTGGTCCACATGCAAAAGACAACATGACAGGCTCTATTTTTTACTGCTAGCCTTGGATGAGACTTGTTTTTCATTGCTTGTGTTTCTAGCCACTAAAGTTGGAGTTCAAGCATTTGAAGAGGCTTATTTTCCATTGCTTCTGCGTTTCTCAAGTGTGGAACTTGTGGTCTTCTAGATGTTGTTGAGACTCCAGCTGCCATCAGCCTCGACCAGCCTGGCCAGCATGGGAGTTATAGGCCAGCAATATGTGGAGGATCACAGGTTCCCCATCCCTACACTAGAGAAATGAAAAATAAGCCTGATCAAAGGCCTTCACTCCAATTCTGCATGTTATTTTGTTTTTCGTAGCTTTGTTTTTCATTAAGGAACTTGTGTTTGTAGCTGATGCCATTCAGGAAATACATAGTGGCTCACTCACTATAAGCCTCAGGCTATGCTAAGCATCAGAGGAGAAGGGCAGGGCAGGGTTGCATATGCTGCCTGCACCAGTGCCAGTCATTGATGTGGCTAATATTGTTTCAGCTGTCTTCATTCTCACTCCAAAAGCAGGTAGGGTTAGGAGGAACGGTGGCATTATCCTGAATAGACCATGCAAGAAATGCACTGAACCAGAATTTCAAGTGATTGCAGCGGATCATTCCTCATTCAATCCAATATTTGTACAGTTATATATGCTCATTGTGGTTTTTGTTCCTGTTAGACATGGTCGCCATGTAGAAATGCCCTAAATATTTCAGGGACCTGCACATATCAGCCCAGCTGCTTGTGGACTCTTGAGATACCATCTCCCAAGCACACTTTATGATGGCAGCAGCTCAGCTCTTCCTCCTGTCACCTTGACATCCTTGTTGAAAAGAGTGCAAGGACCGGAAGCAAAAGAATGGACTCCCTATAGACTGGTGTGGGTTCTAGTTTTTCTTTTTTCTTTTTTTGCAGTGTATTCTGAAACATTTCATTGATGCAATAATAGTGTATTAATGGAGGATTTATACTGAACCATTCACACATCATTCTGCATTATGGATTGTTCTGCAGTGCCTCCCCAATGATATGACATTATTACCATCCTGAAGGGGCAGTCTCCAGTTTAGCACAACCATTTGCATTGTTTTGATGGTGTTTTATGTTTTGCCATTGTACACAGCCCTGATTCCCCCCCCCCCCCTCATATGGCAATAAAGAAATGCTTTTATAAATAAATAAGCAAAAGTGGGACAACAACCACTCACCTGAACTCTTGTGCTATGAAAAGTCACAAGATTTAAGCAGGAAGCTATGGGCTGCACACTGATAGGAAACGAAGCAATACATCTGTCCTGAAACATTTGCGGGCGCAAAGAGCATTGAAAGTGGGGTTGTGTATAACCAGCCCTATGCCATCTTGAACACAAATCATCATGAATGCACAATAATAAAAAGGCCTTCTGGAAGGGCTCAAAGGCTAGTGGCACACCTAGACCAGTGCTGTCCACCCTGGCCAAATTCATACATGATGCACAACCAATGGTTCAGTACCATGTAAACAAGCAGGAATGAGCCACTGAATTTTGACTTTATGCACTCCCTAACCCCATCTCCTCCCATGCAGCTGGGAGAAAACTTTTCAGTTCAATTTTTCTTTCAAGGAATTCTGGAACAGCATTAGGTATAAATGAGAGGTCATTGTTTAAAACTGTCTTCACTACTGGAGGCAATAAGCTTCTGAATACCGGCTGCTAGAAACTACAGGAGGGGAGATGGTTGTTGAACATGGGTCTTGCTTCCAGGTTTCCCATAAGCATTTGGTTGGCAACTGTGAGAACAGGATGCTGGAATAGGTGGACCACTGGCCTCATCCAGCAAGCTATTCTTGTGTTTCTAAAAGAAACTTTCAACAGAGTTCAAACCAGGGTTTATGAAGCTGGCATGCTTAACTGTTGTTTGCTTTAAACCATGATGTTGTGTGTATATAATGACAAGGTACATTTTGTGGAAAGTGAAACTATCCTTTGTCCAAGTCACCATGCTTAAGAAGTTGAGCAAACTGGGACAATGACTCACAGTGGCCCTCCAGGTTCACAGGAAGAGGTCACCTTGCTAGGTGATATACTATAACAGGAGGCGACAGGGAATGAAATTGGAACCCACTCCGTGGAAAGAAAGTTGTTTAGCATTGAGTTATTGCCTCTTTGTCTCCATGGATTCTCATAGCAAAGACGTCTGCCATTTAAAAATCTTTTGGTGCAGTTAGTACCAAAGGAAAACCAAAGAGACAATTTATAAAATAGTTATGTTTCATTACTTCAACATGAAAAGAATATATTATATACACATGTTCTAAGTTAGACTAGAAACCCATTTTGAGGTTTAGCAGGATGTAACATCTGCGCTAGCATTAGACACAGAGTCTACTATACAGCTGCATGACAGGAGCATGGCTGCATTTTCTGGCTTTGCTTCAAAATGGGGAAATTAGTAGAGTTAAGTACAATGACTAACGAGTTTCAAATTCATAGCGTCTTCATTACCACTCACCAGGTGTCAAGATCTTTTGCAATAAATGTCAGAATAATTTCTCCAGCTGTGTTTGGACACAATATGCTTATCTTCATGATTAAAATGTATTTGCATTTATTGTTTCTCATATTTGGGTTGTTTTATAGTGAGTTATATACAAACTAGTGGGATATGTTGATAGAGTTCTAGAGGCACATTGTTAGGGAAACAAAATGATTGCTTGATCCCACACAGCATGTTTCTTTGTTGCAGTATAGTTCTTAAATATTAATTGAAGTTCTGCAAGCTCATTGTTGTCTCTTCAGCCAGATAGAGGTTTTCAAGGATTTGAAGTATGGTCCAATGTATAGCCCAATGTTCCTCATTAACAATGCCATCTGTTTCACTAAGAGCACTTCAGATGTCACTGCTGACCAGCAACAGGAGTGATATCCTGGGAAGTGCAGCACAGAAACCATCATGGCTGCTCTGCTTGCTGTTGCAGATACTGACCTACCAGTCTGTTATGGCAAGTTGTTGGTTTTGTGTTATATCTCAATCTGGCTTCTTTGTGTGGACCAGCACTGATCAAAACAGGGATTGCTCCCCTGAACTGCAAGCGTTGACCTGCAAAATACTGATCATCTGCAAACTCATTTGAGTAGACACACCCTTAGAATCCAAACTATTCATTTCAGCTTATGAGAAGCATGTCCCACTAAACTTGGTGCTTTTGAGTAAATTTGTTTGGGGTTGGGCTTTTAGGAGCACATGCCACGTACTGAATTTCCAGTCCAGTGGGTCAGGCAGCTTTTGGGTTAATATTTTGCTCTTTTTGCAAATTATATAGACATCATTTCATGCAACTCATGTCTACTTAATACACAAACAACTGCTGACAAATGGGATAGCAGAATATACTGCAAGCAGAGAAAACAACATGCAGTCACTATAGGGTTATTCTTTATCCATCCAGAAATTTTAATCTGATTACCAAGTTACTTGGGAACATTATTGGACAGAGTAAGGGAAAAAGTTGTACTATTCCTCTTCACTTTTAAATAAGAATGATGAAAGTTATTTCCACGTGAGTAGATGAAACCCAAGTCATTATACTTATTTTACATGGCTCTTCCACAGAGACATAAACAAACTTTAATTGTAGTAAAGCATCACTTACAACACCAAGCTTTTACTGCATACATTTGCAGTGCCATTATTTCATGAGACATTAGAAAACATCATCTGCTCACCTGCACTGCCGCATATCAGCAGCAGAAGTTGCAAGTGACTGCTAATTACTATAGTGTGTTTAGTATTATTATCATCATTGTGCTTACCCTACACATTCAGGATTTGTATTCAAGTTAGGTAGATGAGACATTCATTCAGATATTCTTCCCCTATGTTGAATATGTAGGATTGCAAACAATGGCATGAAAGTATCTAGCAATTTGTTTTTATGTAGAGCAGATTACTGGTTTTTTAAAAAAAATACTCAAAAAACTCAAGTTAAATATTGTGAGCTACACAAAATCTAAAATATAGGGACTTTCCACAGTACAGTATACTAAGTCAACACGTAATAGATTAAAAGCTGTAAATTCAGAGCTTCTGCTTAGAAATTTAAAGTTTCTGACATCATCTTCCACCATTCCATTAACTCTTCCTTTTCTTCTTCTTTTCTTTCAGACAGAGATTCCAGGTCAAAATCAACCTATGCATGAGAAAAATAATAAAATAAAAAACAAGATTTTTTAATGAACATTGGACTTTTTAATTGAAGTAATATCCTGAAATTTAGGACCTCAGAAATCGATGAAATGGCTTTCATGGTACGGGCTGCAGTCTTATGCCTGTTAACTTGGAAGCAAACTTCCACGAACACAGTGGGTCTTACTTCTGAAGAAACATAAAGATGCTTTCTCCAATTTAAGAAGAATGACAGGATATAAATTGAATAAATAATAACACATCAAATGTTCACCTTCTGTGCTCAGGAATGTTAAAAGGCCCTGAATATTACACAGAGAGCCTATGAGGTTACCTTGTGGGCATCATATTATTGCACAATATACATGTAACCAGTATGAAGTCACTGGCATGCAATACAAGGCTACGCCAAGGAGGCGGTACTTACCCTAACGGCAGGACTGAAGGGAACAGCCACTTTTTTAGTTATTGCTAGATAACCTGGTGCAGACCCAGTCACTTTATAGTTTCCAGGTACGAGCAATCTCCAGTAATCACCATCCTTAGCTGTGGAAAAAGCAGTATGTTACCACTTCCAGAAATATTCTAGAACCAGCAGGGGCAACCTTCAGATATGCATGGTCTACTTTGGTTTCTTTACTGCATGTCAGGGACAGGGCTCCCCAGCGCGACGATGAGAGGAACAGGGAGTCAGTGGAGGAAGAAGTAGTTTTGCTTCCTTCTCAGCAGTTTGAAACCAGTCACCAGCAACCCCCTTCCTCCTTAGCAGGAGAAGAAGAGATAAATTCTTATGTAAGCGAAAGGAGGCTGGAGAGAGGCCGAGTCGCTGATAAACAGTCTCTAACAATAACACAGGGGGGCAGGGAATGATTCGTCAGAGGAAGACGTAGGACGTCAGCCAGAACCTCCCCATGCTCATAGGTTAACGAGGGTCAGGGAAAGGCGTTAATCAGGGAAGCAAAAGGCGGGGTTCTGGCGAACATCCTGTTGGCGCCGGAGTTGGAGCTCAGATGCCTCAACGTCTTGAAAGAGGCAGGAGCCGTGGGAGCTGTTCTGAGTTTGACTAATAGTATATATGGGATTGGGAGTGGTGGGGAGAGAGAATGTGATTCTATTCTTGACATGCACCCATTATATAAGCCCCTGCCATCACCTGTTTAAATGTATCACATATGACATAACTTACCTGAAGTAATATCATGGTTTAGTCCCTCTACAGAAATGGTGGCATTAGCAATGGGATTGCCCTGAAGATCTCTAACAAATCCTTTCACCCCACGATGGATCTGAAAAAAAACATTTCTTTGTTATCAATGGTCTGTATTTTCTTATGTGCTCTCTGTTACATCTGTTAAATAATCTTTTGAGCCCTGTGAAGTAGGCCAATATTGCCCTCATGTTAAATATGGTGCATTCAGTCAGAGACACCCCTTCAAAACTGCAGGTTTATACCCTGGCTTGTTCCAAAGTGGTTAATCCTTGTTTTATGGTATGGACAAATCAGGAAACTATGGTTAAATAGAGACGTCTTTGAGTGAAGTGGCTGTATGTGCGAGCAAAAGGGTCATTCATACTTTGGCTTACTCAATTAAGCTGAGATATGGTTATCTGAATGCAGCCAGTGGCTTGACTAAGGCCATTTGGTGCATTAATGGCTGGGCTTTTAACCAGGGGCTTCCAAGCAAAAGAGTGCAGGACTTTGAGTCCAGGCATGACACGTCTTATGTTGGGACACCTTCTCTACTAGCTGGAAGTTCATAAACTCCAGAAACACAGAAGGTAACTTTGCAGCAGCAAAACAAAATAAAAACATATTGTCTACATAAGGCCATTCTAGTTTGCAGAATCTTTGCAGATGATTCTATGTGAAACAGTAAGTGCCTAACAGTTAACAAAGTTATCTTGTAGTGAAGGGTGAAAGCCTGCAATGCCCTCTGTATACATTTTACAAAGAATTAAATACGCATGACTGAATGCGTCAGTCCTTGGGAATATTTTATTTGGCAAACTGGGCATTTCCTCCCTAGAAAAACTAGTTTTAAATGTGTTTTTATTCGTCTCTAGTTTTACTCATAAACTACACTGAGTGCATCATAGTACCAGTTGCAGAATTTCCTCTAGTTTGGGATTAAATGACAAAGCGTAACAAACCAATAATTCTTCTATATGGATTTTTTTTTCCTTTGAGAAACTATTTATGAAACAGAAGGTTTCTGGGTGCTGATTACAGTGCTGTGATTGATCTCTAATCAAATCCTGTAATATGCGATTATGATGGCCATACTGGGAAGTGTTCACCCTTGCAGTTTTACAATCTATTACTTCTCATAGTTACAGCGAGTAAGCATATCCTGTTGCAAGAACAATAAGACATTTAAATTGCAATTCCTATGCAGATACTCTTGGTGAGTAAGCCTCACAGGGCAACAAGATTTGTTTCTGAGTGCACTTGCATGGCACTGTGTTGCGGGTGGAGCTGTGGTCTAAACCACTGAGCCTCTTGGGCTTGCCGATCAGAAGGTCGGCGGTTCGAATCCCCCTGACCGGGTGAGCTCCCATTTCTCTTTCCCAGCTTCTGCCAACCTAGCAGTTCAAAAGCACACCAGTGCAAGTAGATAAATAGGTACCACTGCGGTGGAAAAGTAAATGGTGTTTCCATGCACTCTGGCTTCCATCATGGTGTTCCATTGTGCCAGAAGTGGTTTAGTCATGCTGGCTACATGTCCTGGAAAGCTGTCTATGGACAAACGCTGGCTCCTTTGGCCTGAAGCGAGATGAGCACTGCAACCCCATAGTTGCCTTTGACTGGACTTAACCGTCCAGGGGTCCTCTACCTTTTTACCTTACTGTGTTGTTAGTCTTTATAGACCACATCTAAGTAGTATGCAGAGTAGACCCTAAGGCAATTAATTTAAATGAGACTACTCTGACTTGGTCAGATGCCACCCTGTATACTTTTCCCACCACAGTGAGATGACCATACTCGGGAACAGTACAATTAACAACCATTAGGCACTTTTTAGAAATAATAGCAGATATTCTGAGGGATCTGATGCATTAGACCTGGTCAGGCATTCAGATTCCTCATGCAACAAGGCCAAAGCTCTAGCTTCACCCCACTTCCCTCCACAAGGCAGAGGAATAGCTACTGAAGTAGGTAAACTTTTGAACTCGTGTAAGCTCCCATACAATTTGGAGTCTGGATCTCCCAAGGACTCTCACTGCCTGGGGAGGATACATGAGTATAGCAGACTCCCCAATTCAGATACCTGTCTCTAACTTATGGAAGAGCATGTACACTCATTCCCTCTCTTGCTATTGCAGTTGTGTGATGGATTAGAAAGCCTGAATGGGCCTTTTGTGTGACCTGTAATACAGTGCTGGTGATTCAGAAAACTAGTGCTCTCAGCTAAAAGTTACCAACTTTTAATAAATCTTTTGTAAACAGGACTGACATTTCAGTGCAAGAACACATTCTATTCTCAAATCCCCAAGCAGGGGGAGAATTTATGCAATTGTTTCTGAGAGAAAACCATGATCACATGGTAATCTTTCCTTGCCATTCTACTGTGGGGTTAAGCTTTCATGTAAAAAGGTAGCCTCATGTGGTTAGGTTCATAATTATATTTTGTAGTGGTTTGAACATAAATCAATATGTGATTAAATCCACAGTCTGAGCATATGGAGTGCAACTAAGCAGAAGACGGTTTAACTATTGATGAACAATTGGATATAACTAATCTGGGGTTGGTTCCTGCCCCACTTATGCCATGACTTGTCCTTCCTACTTCTCTTTTACCTGCTCAATATAATTGATAAGTGAATTCTTGTTGTCCTCCCAGTAACTCTTCAGTGTTTCCTCTGGAGGGAATTTTTCACAGCTAAGCTCCACAGTGATTTCAAAACAATTGCTGCTGAGGTAGTTGAAGTCCTGCATGCCTGCATTATAAGCATACAGACAGGTTGACATTTGGACAAGCATTGAGTTCTATGCAATGAAAACAGGACTTAAAAGATGTCTCTGTATAATCTCGAAAGCAGGTCTCCAGCCCTACAATCTGTTTTTAAAAGTCTCACACATATATTTCAGGGTTGTTGTTGTTGTTTTTTCAATTTTAAGAATGGTTTTCTCCATGGCATCAAAGTTTTCAGAAATGTTGTCCTCTCAAATTAATGTAAATTAGCTAAAGGCCACCCAGAGATAAGCAGATGTATAATATAGGAGAATCAGGGCTAACGTTTATTTCTTATTTGCTTGAAGTATTCACACTGCCCTTTAGTATATAAAACTCCCTGGGCAGCTAACAATTCACTCAATATGTGATTCTTGAACTCAAGTCAGATACATAATGCGCCGAAATGGCTAACTTCGTGCAATGAATATCTTGGCAGTCACAGCTCTGTGTAATGATTATATGAAGCCTAATATTGCATCTGGTGCGTATATTCCACTGGGATACATTTGGCTCAAAAAGTTCCATTTTCAGAAGCCAAAAAAACAGTTTCCAGGTATAGTTCAATTAATTCCAGATGAACAAGGAAACATGTTATTATGTGTACAATAAAACATGCAAATGACAGATAGTGGCACAGCCAATGAAGCTTCAAGAAATAATTTGAAACAGGGGTTTCTTCCTAATCCTGCAATTCACCAAAAAAGAAAAACCAAAGGCAATGTACCAGTGCTAATGATGTGGAGGAGACTTTAAAATGTTGGAGCCAATATTAAAGTGTGTGTCGACAGTACACATTACCAGCTGCACATGTTTAAGACATTATGAACCAATCAAAGACATATGCTCACCAATGAAAAAGGAAGGAAGGAGTGGGGTGATGAGTGAGTGAGTGAGTGAGTGAGTGAGTGAATGAATGAATGAATGAATGAATAGGAGCAGGCTTCTGTACATGCATCTCCTTCTGGATCAAGAACTAAATATACAGAATGTTCTAATGCCAACATAGTTGGAATGCCCTACATAGAGCTCACCATAGTCAGCACTGATCACCTGAATGGTGAGGTGTAGACCTGAATGTAGGTACTCTCTTATCATCAGGGTTGAGAACAGGAGACAAACGAAAGTAAGCCTGAGTTTAGGGGGCGGGGCTTCCTTGAAAAGATTGTCAGTGATGTCCAACTTGACAACCGTGCATTCAAGTCTCCAGATTTTGGCTACATTTTGTTTTTCATATATACCAAATATTTTAAATGTGGCAACTAAATACTCTGTGACACTTTAAGATTGATATCTCCAGCAAATTCTAGGGAGTGTACCAGAAGGTTATTCTCACAATAAAAACTGTTAAACACTGTTACTGGGTTGTTGCTTTTATTTTGATTATATATATTGTGGTTTTTATGTTGATCTTATCTGTGAACTGCCCTGAAACCTCCGGGTAAATAAAATCAATCAATCAATCAATCAATCAATCAATCAACGGTGCTCCATTTAAAAAACAAATAAAGCTTAAGAAAAATATGGTGATGCAATTCACTGTAAATACATTTTGCATAAATGCTAAGATGAATGTGTAATGCAAATGACAGTGAAATCCTAACCATGCCTACTCAGAATTAAGACTTATTGTCAGTGGCGTAGCGTGGGTTGTCAGCACCCAGGGCAAGGCAAGTAATTTGCGCCCCCTAACCCGTGAATTTGTGCCCCCTAACCCATGGATTTGCGCCCCCTAACCCTAACCCCCAGATGTTGCGCCCGGTGCGGCCGGCCCCCCCTGCACCCCCCACGCTACACCACTGCTTATTGTGGGGCTTCAGTGGGGCTTACTCCCAGGTAAGTAGGGTTAGGATTATAGCCTTAGATATTGAGGGTGGTATTCTAGACTAGTCCTTCTTAGAGTAGACCCCCTGATGGACATGGCTAATTTAGAGTCATTACTTTTACTGAGTCTACTCTGAGTGCGACTTAGTTGACTACAACTCCACATTTTTAAGTCAGCCCTACATTACAAAAGTCTGCTAATTTCATAATGTGTCACAGCATTGCATGCAGGACATCTTGTTCCCCTTTGTATTTGCTATACAAAGCCTCCATTTGCTATAGTAAAACCTATGCCACGAATGTTCGTTGTGTGTCCAACAATAATAATTTAATTAAAATGAGTAACAGCTGCAAGAGTTGCAGACTAGGCTGACAACACCTTAAAAGCAAAGGCCACAGTCCTGCAGCCTGTAAAGTTGCTTTGCTCCTATTGACTTCAATAGGACTTAAGCAGCTAATGTACAGGAATATATCCATCAGCACTGAAAATGCAGTCTGGCTGCAGGACAAGGTAATCTTCTTGCTGGTGCTATTTCTGTGCAGGAGAATCAGATTAGAGTCCCTTAATCCTGCACTTTGGGAGCCCTTTTAGGAATACAGACTAGCAATGCTCAGGGGTGCTTAAAAGCAAAGGAAAACCCTCCAATGTCTGGCTATTATGTGTCTTAGGGAAAATTGACTGTTTCACTCATATTCATCTATACATGCAAGGTGACCAGGTACTTCTATGTCTTCAATAGTTTATTCAACAGGTGCAAGCAGTGCTGAGAAAAGTTGCTCTTCTTGAAATTTGTCGTTCTGCTTAACTATTTTCAAGGCACAGGAAACCTGTCCTTCTTTGTACCTTGTCATCCTGTACAACTGAACAAAGAAGCTTTCAAGTTTTACGGTATATATGCATAGCTGTTTTCCCCCTCTCCTCCACTGTATTCTATATCTGCCTCTTACATCCTCTCTCTGGTCACATATTAAGCTTTTTGTGTGGCAGGGATTATCCTTCCAAATTACTTGGTGGTTAGCCTCTACCATATCAGGATACTTTTGTAGTAGATACAAGAAATAGCAGTATGACTGTCACTGATTGTTGTGAGCACAAATCATTTATTCCTAGAGGGCCACTTCTCTCATCACATTTGAGAGATGAGCTTTCAGAAGACACTTTTATCTCTATAGAGATGTGCAAAGGTGTTGACGGAACAGTAATACAAGTTAAACTTACATAAGTGAAGGCAATTTTAGAAGTTGCAAGTTTTAGCTACAGTGAAGGGAACCAGCAGTTGATTTGCTGCTGAGACCCACTGTCCATTCACATGTGTTGGTGTTTGTGTATACACTATAATTGTTATTCTCTACAATAAACGAATCTCTGAAGTATCATAATGCATTGACACAAACCTCCTGGAACGCTGTACCAAGCCCCACCATTGGTTGTTCCATCTATGAAACTGCTGTCATCGTCATTCTTGCGACATGGTGGCCTGTTTGGATCAGACATGGCGGGATTAAAGGATGAATAGCTTCGAGCTAAGCTTTGGAAAATAGCGTCATCTGGGCAGGAGCTGTATTCATGTGCACTGCCTGAGGAAAGAAAACCAAAAACATGTAGAGGAACAGATAGACTTATTTTTTTCTATGTTGTTCTGTGTCTGTTGCTTTTGCCCAAAGTATTTACTATTGGGGGTGGGGGAAGTCTCATAGGAAAAAGGCTGGATGCACTTAATTTATTTATTTAAAATCATTTTTAGACTACTTTCCATTTTTAAAAGATTATCAGAGCCATTTAAAACAATAAATCCAAGTTCAATAAAAGAGCTCAGAACAATAAAACAATCATGAATACAAAAACAAAGGTAGCTAAAACTGTCCTTATTTGTATTGATTTAAATCTAGACACATTACACATAAAAATCAGGCAGCCACGTTGCAGTTAAAATTATCTGAGCAAGAATAATGCATTTTAATCTGCAAATATTTCTTAAGAAAAATAAAATACGGTGAGATCAACTACCTGATGATCACCAAAGAGAAATAAGATGATTGTTATTTCCACAACTTTTATTTTAATTTTAGAATTTTTAATTGATGCAAAATGGCATGAATCAGTTGGTCACAGTGTAGTCTTCATACTGTGGATATCATTTCAAGTTACAGGGCAAAAGCAGAGTGCATTCATCTCACATATGTTATTTAGCCACTAACATTTAGGGACACATTTACACATTTACATTTTATAAAGATTACATGTGAGATATTTTAAAAGATACTTAAGATGTAGGGTGTGAATGTGATATATCTGTAGATATATGCACCAGAGAACAAGCATTGGCTGCAGCTCCCTATTAATTATAGATCCAGAAACAAAGCTAGGTTTTCTGAAACAATGCCTGTGGTAACAGAAAGTTTAAAGAGTGGCTATTAGAAGACCTGATTTGGCCATAATGATAAACTATGATTTTTTGCATGAGCCTCTCGCTTGTGCCCCAGTGTGGCCAAGATAGAAATTAACCATAGTTTAGCATTATGTCGAAACTCTCACCTGTGGTTAATGTTGAAACAAGCCAGTTTTATAAACCATAGTTTAAACTGGCTCATTTTAGTAAGCGACCATAACCTTGCAGGGTGCTGAATACCACCTTTCCTACACTGCTGACTTCTGGTGTCTACAGTAATTCTAAACCAGGGGTCAGCAAACTTTTTCAGCAGAGGGCCGGTCCATTGTCCCTCAGACCTTGTAGGGGGGCTGGACCATGTTTTTTTTTGGGGGGGGAATGAACAAATTCCTATGCCCCACAAATAACCCAGAGATGCATATTAAATAAAAGCACACATGTAAAAACACGCTGATTCCCAGACCATTAATGGGCCAGATTTAGAAGGTGATTGGGCTGGATCCGGCCCCCAGGTCTTAGGTTGCCTACCCCTGTTCTAAACCTTACTCTCTTACACTGTATCAGTGATCAGTAATTCTATCAGCTGCCAGTGGCATGCAGAAATACTGTAACTTTCTGAAGACATTACATACTGCCACAGAATTATGGGAACTGAACTTTCTATAGCTCCAAAATGATGGCACATTTCACATGCCTTTGAAATGAATAGATTGCACATTCAAGTGTATTGTACATACCAGTTCGAGTCTCATCATAAGGGTAGTTTGCTACAAGGTCCCCACCATGGAGGTTGGCAGACAGCACAAAGGGGATATCCATAATCCAGTGAATTACACTTTTTGTTTCAGGCGCAAGCTATTGAAGAAGAAACATGTATTATTCACCAGCACTTCAAAGCCAGTAAATAGGTTAATACTGTATAACAAGCGCTATCACATAAGCTTTATTTAGAGTCCTGTGAAATTCCATGACTTCTGAAAACTGAATTAGAATTACATTATATCTTCAGGATGTACCAATAAAAGGTGCTGATGTAAGATTAAAACACACAAGTTTACTAATATGTGCATTACACAAGTTGCCTAAACACAACACATTAATGGGCTTCAGCCATCTTAACTCTCTGTTGGATTTTGGCCTCAGAGTCACACAATATGTGTATGTGAAGAAGCCCACAGAGCTCCCCTGCTGCCTTCACCCATTTCTGGCCTTGGGTCCAACTGAATATTCAGGAGAGATCTGGATCTCCAGGGAATGTCTAAGCAGCAACAGTTTGAATTTGTAGGGGAGAAAATATGCCACTCTAGAAGCATGTCATCAGGTGGCCTAGACTTTTATTCTGTCAGACCTTTAGCCCTAAGGAATTTTATGCTTGGTTATGGCCTCTTTGATATTCTTTGTTGCCTAACTTTACTGTCCTTTGTATTCTCTGTTTTTAATGTTTTATTGTTGCAATCATTGGACTTTTGCTGTATTTGTTTGTACCGTAAGGCACTTTGAGGGCCTTCCAATGGCAAAATGGCCCGTAAATACTAAAACAAATGAACAAAGAAGTGTTGAGAATACATTTGAGGTCAAGTATGCCCTTCTGCTCTACACTAGCAAGAAAAAAGGATGCTCTTTAAAAAGATGTTCTAGCATCATGCTCTTAAAAACGCTAACATGTCCTGTCCTGAAGCCCTTGTCCATCTTATCTTGAATTCCTAGTTCTGATCCTGTCTGCTTGCCTTTTCAGCATTCCTGGTCCAGAGAAGACCTAAAGTTGAAACCTAAAAAAATACTCCTCTGGATTTTGCACAACCTTTGGTTTTCACCTTGTTCTCAACCATATTATACATAGGTTCTGGCCATTTGTCTATATCCATCTGCAACCACATAGACAAAAGGAAAGGAGTACCAAAAGGGGGGGAAAGGTCTTTGCTCTATAGAGTAAAACTAGTCATCTGAAAGAAACATGCTATGGAAATCTAGAAAGTTTTATCATGTGCTGAAATATTTGAATCAATTCAACTTTCTGTCCCAATTCTGCTTTATTTATTACATTTTCAAACACCCGTGGATTGATTCTTTTTTTACTGCCTGGGTGGATCTACACACTGGAAAGAAACCGCTATAAATAAGTCAGAAATTAAATCATTATAGAAAGGTTTTTGTTCTATCTGGCTCCATCTGGTGTTGTATGTTTATAACTCATTCAAATCACTATATTTTGATTAATGTAGATGAGTCCCCTGATTGAAAGGGCATATAGAACTCTCTGAAGAGGAACAGATGACAGTCTATAACGTTGATGGTAAACTACAATTATTTACCTTTGGGTTCTGATCCACAGCTTTCTTCAGGCTTTTCAGTAAGTGATTATTTGGACCTCCTTCTTTCTCATGGACATAAACTATTCTATCCAGGTCAGGGAAATTTCGGTTTAGGTCTATTCCCTGGGCATTACTTCGGCCAACAAACCAGTCTTTGAGTTCACCAGGCTAAAAAGAAGAAGTAATCAAGAGGGATTATTAGAAAATAGCACCGATGCTGTCATTTAATAGTATAACATAGTTTCCATGAGAAATGGCCCATTTAGCTCATCACTGTGTTGTCTGGTGGTGACTTGAAAGATTCTCAGAAAAATTCAAAAGCATGGCTTTCTGGAAACATTCACCAGTGTCTGCATCTAGTACTCAGAAGCATACCGATTCTCGTGGCTGATTTAACACATGCATATTCTTCACTTGATGACTGACACTCACTGTCTCCGTTGACAGAATTGTGTCTGAGTTGATACACAAGTTCTGTGGTGCTTAGCCACAGTGAATTAACCGAAACTAAACAAAAAATATAGCTAACTAGCAGCCTCATACCTGACACTGCTTAGGAATTTTATATATATATATATATATATATATACATATATATATATATATATATATATAATCACTGCAGTTTTGAAAAGAGTGATTAAAATCAGTACAGTTTTGAAAAGTTCCACCAGCCATCTCCAGTCAAAAGGGTGTCTAACTCAGGAACCGTCATACAAAATTTGGTTATGATATCTTAAGGTGATACAGTGAACAAACAAATTTCCAAAATACATAGTAGATATTGAAAATTACATGGGTTAAAAAAATGAGTAGACATTCTAATTTTTTTCAAGATGGCCGCCAAACTAGCTGCAGAGTTCTGGAGGTTATCTGAGGCAAGTTCTAAATCTGCTTTTTAAACAGGCTCGACACCGAGCCAACCTTTGAAACTCCCTTTATAATATATTTTAACTCCTCCAGAGTTTCTAAGTAGTTTAATAGTCCTTTTAGCTTGTTGCTTCTAAAAAAAAGAGCTCCTTGCTACCTTGTTACCTTGTTATCTTGATGTCCGGAGGGTTTTGCTCCCCGCGATGCCGCGCCCCTCAAGTCTGACCGACAATAAGGAAAACGGGTGACAGCTGATTTATTGCCAACTCCGTGTTACGCTCTGAACTATAAGCTATCAAATTACAAATCACAAACAGCTATCCCAAATCTTGCCTCATTTTGGACCTTAGCCCATAGCTGGGTGGACAAAGATTTACAAATGGTACTTACTAGAAAGAAACGTAGGGACCTGGGGATAGTGACAAGTCCATTGTTCCAGGAGTGTTATGAGAAACAGAGTAAAATCACGCAATACTTTTTACACACAAGGGACAACGAGAATGGAAATGGAAATGGAAATGAGCAAAAGATGGCTGAGATGGTTGAGTTGAAGCAGGATGAGGCTCTTCTTTTTCCCTCTGCTGCTCAAGATCACTCAACCTTCTCTAGAGGAATACAGGACACAGAGAATAACAACCAAAATAGAAATACAATGAGCCTGGCCCATGAAATAGTCTTGGCTGAGATATTATCTTCAGAGTTACAGGAAGAAACCCGAAACTCCCAGAAACCCCAGACTTCATCTATGGGCTCCCAGACGGAAAACAATGACTGCTATCCTCAGGACTGGCTGCTCTCTATAAATCTGGATCTGGCAGCTATGAAAAAATACTTAACAATAACAAATGGGCTGCTCCTGACATTAGTGGAAAATTACCCCCTCCAAGCTAAAGGCTCAGAACCTCATGGTGTTGATCCACAAACCACCCCTCAAGAGCCAGAATATACAAAGCAACCAGCAACCAGCAAGTGCACACAAGGATCAGCAGCGGAAAATCATTTACACCAAGGAAAGGACATAGGGCTGTATGTATCTGTCCCTAAAACTGAATTTCCTATCGAAGTAAATCAAAAGAAGCGAGGCATTAGTAAGAGATCCCATAAGAAGAAAGCTGAAACTAAAAAGAAAAGTAAGAACATAAAAACTGCAAGGAAATCTGTTACAAACCGACGTGCATGCAAAGTATGCTGGAAAAGACTATATAAGCTGATTCCAACAAAATCAAAAACAAACTCTAACAAACCTGCTATACATGGCAGCAGAGAGAACAACAGTGTGGATCCAGGAAAAAAGATCCAGCTGAAGTCTTTGAAAGAAACATCATTGCTGCCTAACAAAACAAGTGAGGAAACGGAATCACTACCCGGGTGCTCTATGCTGAAACCCCAAGGATCCATAAATATTAAAGAAGACTCACCCCATACTATTGATTATGGCAGATTTCAAGATGAGCCAGTAGCAGGGCAAGACTTGCCCCAGGATAAAGGATGGAAACTGATGTTGGCAGATAGGAAGTTAGCTTTTCTTAACTACCCGAAGCCAAAGGGCTTCCTTACACAGGAAGAACGCTCGGTGCATTTTGTGAATATTTTAGATGATATGCTGCCAGGGAAAATAAAATTAAATGACATTACCTCAGTAGATTTCATATTCTACAATGGATATTCTCTGCGAGTGATTGCCTCCTTCAAAGATCAAAACTTGGCTAAATATATATATAGATCAAGACATCTGCTGTCAAAGAAAAGGATAACGGTAACAAGATTTTTCGAAAACAGCACATGTTTGAAATTGTTCGCTGATGAGTTTACGACAGCTGAGATAAGATTTACTTGTAAACCAAAGGAGGAGAGAGGACACTCAAAAGACAAACTGGAACATACTGAGCAAGGGCCCTTGAAACTAAGACAGGAGATGAGATTGCCTAATGAGGGGATGGATAACTTCTATCCAGAAGAAAAGGCATTAATATACCAGTTTGGATTGTTGCCTTTCTTTGCCCAATCTGAGATCTTGAGAAGATTGGAGACCCTTAGAAATAAGTTAACAGAGATGAATGCTCAGGAAAAAGTAAGAGAGAAAGAACCGGCAACGGACCAATTGAAGAAAGAGAACCTCTCTGAAAAAGCCAAGACAGACCTCATGAAAGATTACTCTTATAATACCTCTACAATTGCGGAGATAAACCTGTTAACAACAGATCTAACACAGTGCGTAAGGGACAGCAACAATCTACCATCTAAGAAGGAAACCATCCCTATGGCAACCACGAAAGACTACCCTTATAATACCTCTGCAGCTGCAGAGATAAACCTGACAGCAACAGATCTAACACAGTGTGTAAGGGACAGCAACAATCTACCATCTAAGAAGGAAACCATCCCTATGACAACCACAACGCGCTCTTGGACCAGCATGAGATACCTGGATGAGGATGAACTTGGTATCAGTCAAATAGAACACCTCAAGGTAGATTCGCCAAAAAAAGGAGTACTGATCACTAATGTTAGCACGCTGCACCCTTCAACTGATTCCATTGAGTACCTGGGCGATAATACATCTATGGACATTGCCAAAATGAATGAAATCCAACCAACAGATAAAAAGATAGGCCCAAAAAATCTTTCAAAGGCAAATTGACTAAGATCAATTTTTGGCAAGACAACGTGCAACCTTGCCTTGCTAACTTGGAATATTGCAGGTTGGCAAAAGAGGGTTTCTGACCAATCCCTTGCTAAATATATCCAGAGACATGACATTGCGTTTCTCCAGGAGACCTGGAGCACAAGTGAAGTGGAGTTAAATTGTTTTTCTGCGTTCTCCCTCCCAGATCTTTTAAGTACTAGAGGGGGGCGAGTTAAAGGTGGGTTAGTTACTTTAATCTCAACAAGGCTAAGGGCCACATTTAAAAAACTAGACCCACTAGACCATCTGGCCACAGCTGTGCAAGTACAGTGGAGAACCCACAGCTGGCTGCTGATTAATGTATACCTACCCCCACAAAGAGAGAAAAGATTGATAAGAAATACTTGGGCTCAGTTAGAACAGTATCTTGACAAACTACTAAATCAATTTCCTGATGCCTCTGTAGTGGTGGCAGGCGACCTAAATGCCAGAACTGGACAATCTGATGAGGCTTTGTGTGCCCATTTCCACGAAACAGTCCCCATTAAAAAGGAAACCCACCCAATACCAGCTAGAATCTCAAAGGATAAAGGCTGCAATTATGCCGGCTTATGCCTACTACACTTGGTCAATAAGTTGGACCTGGTTATATTAAATGGCCGTACAGAGGGGGAGAAGGTCGGAGAATTCACATTTATATCTAACAATGGCGCCTCCACAATTGATTATATAATCGTGTCGTATGATCTTCAAAACAAAGTTCTGGAATGCAAAGTGGAGGAGCGCTTAGACAGTGATCATCTGCCATTAAGTGCACTCGTAGCTGCGGGAAAGGATTTATCCTGCGCTGAAAAAATCGAGCATTCGAGCCCTACAGTTTTGGAGCTCAGATATTCGCGCATTAGATGGACAGATGAACTGCATAAGGAAATTTCAAGTAGGCTATGCTCAAAGGAATTCCTCACTAAGAGAGAAAACCTTATAACTTCCTCAAGCCATGAATTAAAGATAAATTATTAATTTTACTCCTTCAAGATTCCCTGAAGGAAAAAAGGAACAGGCCAAGTAGGCAATCCTCAGTATATAAAAACTCCAAACCCTGGTTTGATCAAGAATGTCAGGATATGAAGCTAAATTTACTGAAAAAATACAAGAATTATAGATCTGCCAATTTACCCCAACTCCCCACGGGCTGGTTTGAAGATAAACGGAATTATAAAATTTTGATCAAAAACAAAAAACTCCTGGCACAGAAAAGAGAATGGAAATGCCTAATAGATGCATCCAGAGAGAGAGATTCAGCCACCTTCTGGAGACTGGTAGCAAATGGAGTGCGATCTACTTCCTCAGAAGTGGAGTATACTATACCTGCAGGGACTTGGGAGGCATTTTTCCAATCTTCATATTCAGCTCTGCCTTTGACACAGCCACTAATACAGTGTGCGGCAGGTGATGAGTGGCCTCCGGTGTCGGTCGCGGAGATTAGGAGGCTTATTCAGGCACTCAAACACAGAAAAGCCCCGGGAGCAGATAACATCTCTCCTGAACTTCTCAAAGCCAATATTGACTGGTGGGCCCCAGTCCTTGCCACCCTTTTCACCAGCATAGATCAAACAGCAATAATACCAGAGGACTGGGGATTGGCAATCATCGTTCCCATATTCAAGAAAGGCTGTAAACTTGATCCAGCCAATTACAGACCAATCAGTCTCTTAAGCATCATCAGCAAACTTTATGCAACTCACTTACGTGAAAAGTTTGCGGACTGGCTGGAACAGGAGCACATCCTAAAGGAAGCCCAGGCTGGTTTCAGGGCACATAGATCAACTCTAGACCAAGGATTGGTATTGCAACATCTAGTGGAGAAATACACCTCAAAGAAAGGAGGCTCTCTCTATGTAGCCTTTATAGATTTCAAATCAGCCTTCGACTCGATACCCCGGCACAGACTTTGGGAAAAACTAAATGTCACAAACATCGATAGACGTCTTTTGCTTCTTATCCGTAGACTACATGAAAATACTCGGATCCGTGTTAGATGCGACCGTTATGGGAACCTATCAAAGGAAATCCAAAGTTCCCATGGTGTCAAGCAAGGCTGTGTTCTTGCCCCTATTCTTTTTAACTTTTATATAAACTCCTTAGTCGGAAAGATGGAGGAAGCAAGTACTCATTCCCCAAATCTAAATAATACACCAATCCCGGTCCTTTTGTACGCGGATGATGCGGCACTTATTTCCTTCTCTTGTGTGGGTCTAAGAAAACTTTTACGAGCTCTTACAGAGTATTGCGAAGCTGAACACCTAATAATAAATTACACTAAATCAAAAATTATGGTGTTCTCCAAGAGAAAACTCCGACATAAATGGAAAATTAATAACCAACCTATTGAGCAAGTAACATCTTTTAGATATCTTGGAATAATTTTTGATGAGAAGGGATCTTGGTGCCATCAGATTAAGAATTCCATTGTAAATGCGCAAAGATCTTCCAGAGCTATCATAAGATTCTTTTACAGAAAAGGAGGTCAATATGCTCCTGCTGCCTCCCAGGTCTTTGTTGCAAAAATACTTCCACAATTGACGTATGGCACCCAGATATTTAATTGTCAAAAACTCAAGTCCCTGGAATCTGTACAAACTAAATTTTATCGTTCCCTACTAGGGTTACCTACCTGTGTCTCTAACACTGCCATTAGGCTGGAGGTAGGCCAACTCCCTATTAATGCCAGGATATGGATCCTGAAGATTCACTTCTGGCTAAAACTCATATTTTTCCCAGTGGGAGTGGCTCCATTGACTCTACTAGACCCGTTCCAGTCTAAATGGAGATTGTCGCTTTATGAAAAATTGAGGGGCCTGGGGCTTTCCTCACAAGAACTCATAGCCTCAGGCTTTGAAAAGGCTAAAATGATGGTGAGCCAGCGAATAGGAGATGTAGAGCTTCAGGACCATATGAGCAAGATAGATAAATATCCAGCTATCCAAGATTATGGAAAAGGGTTTAATCTAACCCCATATTTGCTGGACCTACAAATCGCAAAATATAGGCGGGCGTTTACCCTTACCAGATTTGATGTATTGCCATCTGCCTTACTAAAGGGCAGATACGAGGGCACACCCTATGCTGAACGAGTTTGCCCATGTGGTCTGAAGGAGGTGGAAACAGCTTCACATGTGCTGTTACACTGCGACCTTTACGGGGATATTAGGTTACTGTTTATCTCCCCTATCGTTCAGAAATTTCCAGGTCGATCTGAATCTCAGCGGCTGAAAATCCTACTAGGAGATAAAAACCCAGAAGTAACACTGAAAGTGGCCAAGTTTTCTGCGGCCGCGATCAAGCGGAGGGCATTAGCTGTAAAAAAGTAAAAGATCTGACCCCTGGATAAGCCCCCCCCTTTTTTTAAGCCCATACATATACTGTAGTGCATATATGAGTATGTATATGTGTGTGTGTGTGTGTGGGTGTGTGTGTGTGTGTATATGTGTATTGTTTTTATGTATAATTTTACAACTTTTAATTGACACCATCATTCCCTTGTAAATTATTGCTGCCTTTTATGTTTTTTTTCTTTTCTTCTGGTCTATGACCGTAATAATAAATTTATTCATTCATATTCATTCATTCTAATAGCCACTTCCTCACAGCTGTATAAAATTAGGAGTCCTTGAAATTTAGAAATAATAGTTCAATGTGAGATAAATGCACACATCTACTATGTCTTGATCAAAGTATTAGTAGCAATGTTGGTTCTTAGAATAAGACATGCAGGACAAATATGAAAAAGAAAACCTTTCCTTTGGGCCAATTTGTGTTTAAATGCAAGGTGTTCATGAGAAAATGTAACATGGAGCCACCAGAGGGTGCTCCCACACTGAACATCCCTAATCTATAATTTATTGGTGTTTCAAGGCAACCATGACTCACTTATCAGCAAGTAACTTTGGGATAGCTCTAACTGCATGTACAAATGTATCTGAAACTGAAAGAAGCTAGGTGAAATCTGCAAAATGCTCCATGGATACTATTACATGCAGGATGCCAGTGAGAGGAAGTGAGATAACACCAGGCATGGATGACAACGATGAATGCCTATTTACCCACATTATGTAAGCTAAGCCACTTAGAGATTTTATTAAACACTGGCCTGCGAGCGCTCCAATTGGAGAACAGCCTTTACAAAGCTATCATGGACTTTGAAGACACTCAAACTCAGGACGAAAGGGAGAAATGTGCTAAGAGGAAGGCACGTTTGGCAAACACTCACCATAATCAACTCCTGCCCGGAAACCTATGTCCCCACTGTGGAAGGACATGTGGATCCAGAATTGGCCTCCACAGTCACTTACGGACTCACTGTTAAAACCATGTTTATGGAAGACTATCTTACTCAGCTACAAGTAATTGCCAAAGAAGAAGAAGTAAGCCACTTAGAGATTGGTATGATTTTTTTATAAACAAATGTTTGTGGCATTGTAGCCACTAAGGAACAGTGCCATGTAAGTGGCCTTTCACTCATGACACACACAGAATAATCCAAGTGTATATGTTATGGTTACACTGCTAAAGCTAGAAGGCCCTTGGGGTGGTCATTGTCAGGGTGGGAAACAAGCCCTCTTCTTACATCCCAATCCACACATCAATAAATGTGTGGATTAGATCAGAAGACAATCCACTGGCCCTGACCCCAATTTCTGCACACTGGGAGGAATGTATAAAAATGACTTTGCATATGTACAACTGTACATGCTGTTCTGGGTCTGTACTCATGATCGGGAACCTTAAACACACCATATTGCCTCAGGCAGTGAAGCTAGAACATAGCCTATGTGGCTAGTAGCAATGGACAGCCTCATCCTACATGAATTTGTCTAATCCTTAATAATAATAATAATAATAATAATAATAATAATAATAATAATAATAATAATTTTTTATTTATACCCTGCCCATCTGGCTGGGTTTCCCCAGCCACTCTGGGCGGCATCCAACAAAATATAAAAATCTTCCCTAAACAGGGCTACCTTCAGATGTCTTCTAAAAGTCAGATAGTTGTATATTTCCTTGACATTCCACAGGGTGTGTACCACAACTGAGAAGGCCCTCTACTTGGTTCCCTGTAACCTGGCTTCTTGCAGTGAGGGAACCACCAGAAGGCCGTTAGAGCTGGACCTCAGTGTCTTGGCTGAACGATGGGGGTGGAGACACTCCTTCAGGTATACTGGGGCGAGGCCATGTTGGTGGCCATCACTCCATGCTGTATATCATCCACAAGGACATAATATAAATGATGATTTTACCCACCACTGTAAACTTATTTCAAACCTGCTGCACTGAGCAATAATACCACTGGTAAATGCATTTGACAAATTCTATTAATGCAAATATTTGCTTATGTGGCTACTGCTTGCATACCTGTGACGCTGCCTTCTCAAAGCCATCTGGATTCAGTGACGGCATGATGTGGATACGTGTGCTGTGAATCAAGTTGATGATAGTCTCATTGCCTTTCTGATATTCGTTGCAGAGGTACTGAGCTAAGAAGATGAGGAGCTCCCTTCCCACGGCTTCATTTCCATGCATGTTGCCAACGTATTTGAATTCTGGCTCCCCTAAAACACAAAGAAAAATGTGGTGTTGGGCATATACACATAACAATAATCAAAATGAATAATGTACGCATCAGATCACATGCGGAGAGCGATCATGCAATCATATAATAAAATCACCCAGATCCTAGTTTGCTTCTCAATTCAGGGGGATTTCTATCACCTCCCACCTGCATCTAAGGCTCCCCTTCTTGTATTCATGTAAGGAAAGTCAGGACTCATGTTAATGCGCACCAGATCATGACAACTTAGGATCCAAGCCAACATGTATCAGATCACACTGACGGGCTAAAGTCCTGTACAGTGTAACAAGGAGTGATGTCCAATTGAAATAATAATGCAAGCATGTGTAATTGCATTCTGCATTATTGTTGTTGTCATATTTGATTTTCTAAGATTCCAATTCAGACTTTTTATTTTTTTAAATGCAGTTATTTGGAAAAGTGCTTGCCTTTGTCTACAGTAACAGAATTTCCCGTGAACTCTGTAAAACTGAAACTGGCATGGAAGTCGTACCTTTTAAGTCAAACAGAATCCATTCTGGAAGTCCGTTCGACTTCCAAAACATTCGGAAACCAAAGTGTGGCTTCTGATTGGCTGCAGGAAGCTCCTGCAGCCAATCGGAAGCCACAGAAGCCCCGTCGGATGTTTGGGTTCCAAAGAATGTTCACAAACCAGAACACTCACTTCCGGGTTTGTGGCGTTCAGGAGCCAAAACGTCTGAGTACCAAGGCGTTCAGGATCCTATACTTCAAAATGATTCACCTGGTGGGGTGGGATATGCAATGCTAGCTTCCCAGAGACATATCTGGCATTTACTGGGAGAGAGAAGGATGAGGTGGCACCAGGATTGGGGCTCTGTGCCACCAATCCAGCAGAACCAATCCAGAGTCTTTGAATATATAAGTGTACAATAATTTATACACACTATACATATACATAAACAAATCGCCAATATTAACAATTTTATTACATACTTTGCCGGAGCAGCAAGCAGAGCTAAAACCCTATACTGGGTCTCTTCAACATCTACAGTTGCTGCAATGCTGGTGCTGAGAAATACAATCTGACTTTTCTTTTAATGTCTGGCAACAAAATAATAATATAGTCTCTGATTCATATAAGCTGTTTTGTCTAAAGGGCAAAAGAGTTGGATAATAACCATTTTCAATATTAAAATACGCTTCAAGATTGCACTAGAAAGTATCATTCTAAACGTTAATTCAGACCAAGAGTCAAAACACATTAGGCATATGAGAAAACCGTAATATGAGTTATATTTAAACAAACATGGTATGACCAGGCACTTATTATTAAAACCTAAGTGGGGGAGCAAGATGGGCCGGGCATAACACAGCTCTGCCTGCCTGGGTATTTGGTAAAGTACCAAGCCAAACTGGAGGGACAAGGTGGGGGAACTGTGGTAGGCCAATGAAGTTCCCTCTCCTCCTTGGAACAGGACTTGGGGGCGGGGGTTGCATCTGGTGAAGGGAACAAAGAAGCAGACTAGGGATGCTGTTGGTGTACCATCCACCCTGCTGCCCAACAGCCTCTCTGGATGACTTCAACATCCATACTGAGGATGCCTTGAGACCAGCTTGGGATTTCATAGTCTCTATGGTGACCATTGGGACTGTCTCAGATGGTCACTTGCCCGACACACAGAGCAGGACATACCCTTGATTTGATCTTTGCTCCTTGTGAGGAGGAGAGTGGTCTGGAAGTAGGGTAGATATTATCCCATTGTTATGGTCCACTTTCTGGTGAAGTTTAATCTAGCATCAACTACTCCTGTCTGCAGGATTGGGGGACCAAGGTAGATGGTCCGCCATCAGAAGCTGATGGATTCTGAGGTATTTCTGATGGCTCTGGGGGATTTTCCATTGGATAGAGCAAGTGTTCCTGCTGAAGCTCTTGCTTCACTGTGGAAATGTGAGGTGAGTTGGGCCTTCCCTGGCACTATAGAGATTGCATTGCTTCCTGGTGACAATCAAACGTGCATTACAGAGATGGTGTAGCTCTTAGTGAGCTGATTAATCAGCTCTTAGTGAAATGATTAATCAGAAAGTCTTCACTGGAAGCATCTTAATATTTATCTCAACAATATATATACTGCTTAACACCAAGATTTCTAAGGGCTGGTACCTGCGTACAGCCTCCCATTTTAAAATAGCTAAAGAATTAACTAATAAAGATAGCTAAGTATATGAAAAATGTTTGTGTTGCATTTATGTGGTCGCAGTTTTAGTAAACAAGGCTTCACTTTTTTCCAAAAAATGAGCTTTATGTTGAGATGATCAGTGTGTATTTAAAAAATAAAATAAAAATGCTTTTCAATCTGTCTCTAATCCCCCAAACCACAATAGAATGTAATGTTTTGTTTTGCCCATTTCAAATGCCTTTCCCCTTCATTCATTCTATTAAGAAATGCAGTTTTCTGTGTACCATAAATAATAAGTTAAATAGTAAGTTAGCTGACATTTGGAACAAGGGAAAAAAGAATAATAGAATCATGGAAGGAAGCCATGTCCAACCTCCTGCAATGAAGAAATCTCATCTGACAAGTGCCCTAAAATATAATTTTGGTGATACAAGATCATAATCTCCATAAATTAATGTGGGAAATTGCTATTAATCTGTCAGCTATATGTGTCTGTAATAATAGCAAGTACTTCATATCTGAAGTGTCCTGGAGTGGGCCTAGTGCTATCTCACAGCCATGGGAATTGACCTCACCTCACCTTAGAGGCAACAGAAGGCTGGTAGCAACATACCTCTGATTTGTGGGTTCCCCATGACACTAGCAACCTCATAGTAAAGAAGAGCATCCTTCCCCAACCTGGTGCCCTCCAGATGTTTTGGTCCACAATTCCCATCTTCCCTGATCATTGGGCCATGCTGTTTGGGTCTGACTGGAATTGGGAGTCCAACATCATCTGGTTGGAGAAGGCTAGAATAGAGTGACAAATTACTTGGGAAAATGCTCTTTGATCTACATTTGTTTTTGATACAGCCAAAGGTTAGAATCTGTTTTTGAAAACTTGGGCCTTATATTATGGCTATATAGAAAGCATGTTTGTGAAGGAAGAAGCATGAGAATCTTCTATAAGATTTGCCAGATTCCTGGATCTTTTAATTGTTGAAAATTATAAATGGACTCATAGAAAGTCCAAAAAATACTGGGCATGGAGGAAGATACAACATTATTTGTTGTCTGAATATCAGAAACAAATCCTGGACAGTTTTTCTAACAATTTTATGTAAATAGAACCTCACAGACTACAGAGTAAAATTTAAGGCTCAGACTTCTTTGTGAGCAGCATTTTGTCTGAAACTTAGAATAAAATTGTACTTTCTAATGTTATTTCTATTCTCTCCTAAACATTAGGGAAAATCCAGTGTGACGTGTGTTACTAAGCTTGGTGTTTCTGATTCTATCTATTTGCCTGTCAGCTTTAAATATTAAAATATACACACAATTTTTGCAGCCATACATTTTTTTTCAAATATAAACACCATAAGAAACAGGAAATTAATTAACCTATATGTATTTGAAGTCAGAATTCTGTCGTGTTTTTGCCTTCAATTACAGTGAAATTATCCAGAAATCACTTTAAAAGACAATTTTGTAAGAAAGAAATTGAACATTCTGCTCACAGGAAAATGACAATTATGGGGAAAGTAAAGCTCAGTCTGTTTTCAAGGCATCTGGGAAACAGGTTTTTAAAGTACTATCTGCCATACAGGAAATCTGTGATTTGTGCAGTTTTAATACTAAATGTGTAGGAGGAGAAGTCATGCAGCTTGTACACAGCTTAGTTCACGATCAAGTGAGACAGAACAGCTTCTCTTTAAGCCTAATGTGGTCTCAGCAACATCTGCTGGGTTAAATTAGGTTTAATCAGCTATGTACCTGGTTATATATTAGCATCCCGTGCAACAATTTCCAGAAGCATTCAGGACAATCCCAGAGCTATTTCCACTAATGTTAACTGGAGCATTACATCAGTATTTACTTTAATGGCAGAAGGTGGGTTGGAGAGCTGTTTGGAATTCATTCCTCAAAGAAGAGAAGAGGAGTTTGGATTTGATATCCCGCTTTATCACTACCCTAAGGAGTCTCAAAGTGGCTAACATTCTCCTTTCCCTTCCTCCTCCACAACAAACACACTGTGAGGTGAGTGGGGCTGAGAGACTTCAAAGAAGTGTGACTAGCTCAAGGTCACCCAGCAGCTGCATGTGGAGGAGCAGAGACGCGAACCCAGTTCACCAGATTATAAGTCTACCACTCTTAACCACTACACCACACTGGCTCTCAAAACCTTTGTACTATCCTGGAAGGAAATGTTCCAAGGACAAAAACACCAGGAACAAAAGAATGAAGGTGGGCTGCAAGAATCTACACAGCAAAAAAGTCACAGTCCTATACCTCTTCCATTTGAGACAATAGACCATAGGCCTTGCTTCCCTAATACTTAAACACCTTGTTCATGTCCTTCGTCAGATAAGTGCTACAAAGTGTTGAGTTCTTCATCTGGGAACCAACAAGTAAGCCATACAAGATATATTTATTTGACCTAAAAGCTGTCTAACTCACACTGTTGTCTGATGCACAAGTTACTGCCACCATGGAGCAGTCTTGAATTCAAATAGAGTCGTTTTCTCTACTCCTCTACCAAACTGCTCCTTAAAAGCTGTGAAATTTACATTGGGGTTGGGGGAAAGGAGAAAACCATCTGATGAACATGATGAGCTTGAAGGCTTCCAGACCTGATACCAACAAATTTAATGGCCAAACTAGGGAGACAGAGAGTGTTAGGCTTCAATGTCAAGGTCACTGAGGTTCTAGGCTGAATGTTGCCATTGCACTTTTTTGGAACACTGTGAGTTTTCACAGTGGTCTTCCCTGCCCCATTAGATCTTCCTCGACCTAAGAATTATTTGGCTCCTTTGTTCACTTTCCTTTACTTGCTGGCTGTTACTGGAGCAGTCTTGTTAATGATGCTGCAGGGGCTCTGAAGGATTTAAGCGTTTCTGTGGAAAGCTA
Organism: Podarcis liolepis; assembly: GCF_965112155.1. Taxonomy (NCBI): domain Eukaryota; kingdom Metazoa; phylum Chordata; class Lepidosauria; order Squamata; family Lacertidae; genus Podarcis; species Podarcis liolepis. The sequence goes on along the minus strand of NC_139564.1, from coordinate 43,967,048 downwards.
TTCATGCCAGATCTCACTCAGTCTGTTGGAGCGGCGATCAAAGTGAGTGTTAATGCTTTCTCCCAAATAATGGGCCATAAACAGTTATCGTTTTCCCTCTTGCAATTTCTTGGCCAGTAAGTGGGACAAGTTTCATACCAGATGGCTTATCCCAAGCTTCAGAGGATTTTGAACACAGTGCACATATCTTTCCTTCCATTGTGAGGATATTGCATTTCCCACGCATTTAAAGCACATAATTTCATACTTTTCCCAGATACAGAAAGAATACAACAGCATGGAATGGATTCACACCATTGTCACATATACTGATTGGGTCTCTTATGCAATTCAGTGACATAACCCCTCCACCCCAATATGGCTGAGTTACTTTTGGAACTTTCCTTTGAGGACCATCTAATTCTTTGAACTTTCCTTTGAGGACCATCTAATTCTTTGAAACTATGCATTTCACTTCTCTGATGTAGGCATTGGTTTATTTCTTTTTTAAGGGGGTGTAAAGAATGGCATAACTTCTCTGCAACAAGCCTAGCCTTCTCATCCACTATCACATGGTATAGGGGGAGGTCATATATTCACTGCTCTTCTCTAGCTCTTCTCCTTTTGTATCACAAGACTTGGCTCAATGAGAGCTGAAGATGGAACTTCTTATCTCCAAAGATGCAGCAAACAAACCAATTTGAAAGTAGAAGTTCTCTTCTAGGAGAGAAAGCAGCATCTTTGTTCTTGCCCCTTCATCGTTGTTCAAGGTGGCCTCCTATGCCTGACTTAGATATTTCAGCCTTCCCAATCTAGTGCCCTTTTGATGTTGCTGGACTACAACTTTCATCAGCCCTGACCATTGCCTATGCTAACTGGGCTGATGGGAGTTGTATTTCAAAACATCAGGAGGATACCAGGTTGGTTATGGTTGCGTTATTCATATACAGCAATAGGCTGACTAGATTCCTCTGTTTATTGTGTGCATTATAAGCAAATATATTTCTCTGATCAGATAGCATATCATATATGTATGCTTTGATAATAATTATAAACTATTTGTAATCTCTCACTGGAAGGACAGATCGTGAAGCTGAGGCTCCAATACTTTGGCCACCTCATGAGAAGAGAAGACTCCCTGGAAAAGTCCCTGATGTTGCGAAAGATGGAGGGCACAAGGTGAAGGGGACGACAGAGGATGAGATGGTTGGACAGTGTTCTTGAAGCCACAAACATGAGTTTGACCAAACTGCGGGAGGCAGTGGAAGACAGGAGTGCCTGGCGTGCTCTGGTCCATGGGGTCACGAAGAGTCGGACATGACTAAACTAAATAACAACATTTGTGATCTGTGTAATATACTTCATTGTGAGGCATTGTGAGGTATATTTGACATTTTTTAATATATCTTTTGCAGGCTGCAGAAGATGTGTCATTTCATTTCTGCCAACTGTCCATCAAGTCAACAGGATTCAGTTTGACAGTTCCATTTCATTTTTTGTTTACTATATGAATAAATGGGAAATTGAAAATCCAGCAGCACATAGCGGATGACAGTGCAGCTGCTCCCAATAAGAAATGCATTCAACACTTTATAGTGATGCTCAACTGAGTTGATGGAAGTCTGTTACTATACAAAATCCTCCTTGTTAAGTATATAGAAGAATACAGGGCCTGTCCAGATTTGGGTCTGTTTGCTTGTTTGTTGCAGATGTATTCTGCAACATGTTATTGACACAAAAATAGCATATTAGTGGTGGATTTATAATGGAACATCCAGACATCGTTCTACTGTTAGCACATTATTGCCACCTGGAGGGGCACCCTTGTGCCTTAGTGCAACAAAAGCAGGTCCAAAAAAGTTAGAAAATCTGAGAAAGTTACAGGAAACACACTTACTGGAAATGTCTGCCCCAAAACATTTGCAGGTGCAAAGTATTGAAAGCAGGATTGCATATAACCACCCCAATACCACCATGAGCACAAATCATCATGAATTAACAATAAAAGGCTGTCTGAGGAAGCCCACATATCACTTTGGCACTAGTAAGACTGCAGGCGCCCAGAAACAATCAGGAACTAGGTGAACAAACATAAGCTCAATGTAGAGGAAAAATATGATAGTGGCTTTACTTTCATAACTTGGTTTCATTTCTCCTTTCTCTATCCAAATATTTTCCCTTAAAATGGTTCAGGTTTGTCATATTTGGAAATGCATATAACTGGGTGAATTGCTGAAGTTTGTCTGCTTTAAAGTACAGACTATGGAAGCTGCATTCTCCAAGCACTAAAGGGTAGCATAAACACACACCACGTATGCATGCATGCATGCATACTTACATGAAAACCCACAGGACATTTAAAACTATCTTGAATGAATACTGTAGTGCCTGTAGTTCCAACAGCAATGAACACCACCAGAAGCATATGATTGGTATCAGAACATTAGTCAGAAGACAACTTCGTATAAGCAGGCTAAATATGAGCTGCCCTCCCTTGTTCAATAGGGTGTGATGCTTTCTTTTAATAACATTATATGCCCATTATATAAAAATGACTAATACCTATTGCTCATTAGCTTTAGCCATTGCCCTTTATGGATAAACACAGTGCTCACAGAAAGCTTCCATAACGTAAAATGTGACTTTTTGTTTGATTGATTCAAGGAAAAACAAACACAGGAAGAACACAGCAGATTAACACTGTTGCATCACTTTATCCCCTTATGCAGTCTTGCCAAAATAAACAGGTGAAGATAAATAGGTTAGGGGGATGAAATGCAATTTGATGATCACAGTGGCAAAGAGAGAGAAGATTAAAAGGTGCACTATTTAACACTGCCTGCAAGAAAGTTGAGGAAATCTTTTAAGAGAGTAGTTTAGCTGGATTTAAAAACAAAACAAAAAAACAGGCAGCACAGCAGTGACCCCAAAGTAGCATGCCATTGCTGGTATTACCTGGGATATTCAAATGTTGTAAACTACAACTTCCATCACCCCTGACCATTGGATGTGCCAGCTGGGACATGAGAGGAGTTGTAGTCTCTCTCTGGAACATCCTGTTCTTAGAGCTGCTATGTATGATGCTCTTTTGCATATTTTATTCTGCATGCTAAATGCACAGTTTCAAAATACAGTGGTACCTCAGGTTAAGAACTTAATGCATTCTGGAGGTCCGTTCTTAACCTGAAACTGTTCTTAACCTGAGGTACCACTTTAGCTAATGGGGCCTCCCCTTGCCACCGCGCCACTCAATTTCTGTTCTCATCCTGAAGCAAAGTTTTTAACCTGAGGTACTATTTCTGGGTTAGCAGAGTCTGTAACCTGAAGCGCCTGTATCCTTAAGTGTCTGTAACCTGAGGTAGCACTGTACATGTTTGAGCACACCACATATGTATCTGATTCAGGCATGTGCTAATGTGCCCGCATAAGGCCTGAGAAAAAAATCCCCTCAAAAATCCACATGAGGCTGTTTGCTCTTCCTGTTCAATTTCTCTCTGCACTGGTTTGGTCTCTCCTACACTGGACACATACTTATGCTGACCTGTCCCTGGATGCCAGAAGTGGACACCCTCCCCTCCTTCTGTTCTGAACAAAGCTATGAAGGGCAGGTGCATTAGTGGCTGATGTAGGTACCTTTTTCCTGCTGATGGGGAGTGTATATACCTGCACCATTCTGTGGTCCTGTCTCTTCTTCTGCTCTTTTAGATGAGGCAGCCATTTTGTGTTGTGCCACATCCGTTGGCAGCCATTTTGTTATTGGCACCCATAACCCTTTCTCGATATTCTAAATGTTCCCACTGGTCCCCAAAAGTTGGGTGTCTCTGTTCTACAGGGGACTTCTGATTAGCTATACCTCAATGTGGCTTGTGCAAGTCTGGAACAGGAAACGTGTATTGTGGAGGAAGGAACCCTTGCTCTTAAGCAAGTTTCTAGCTTTCGAACATTTTAGTAAGTGCATTTTCAGCTTTGTCATCTTTCCCCTCACAACAAACCCACTGCCACTCCCCCTGCTTCTCTTTTAAAATGCTAAAGGACATTTGCAACTGGTAATTAAGTCTTCCATATGTAGATGGAATCAAGCCATCTGCAGGAGAACACAGTAAAAAGTTAAGCCAACACCCAAAAAGCCACTCCCTCCCTCTTCTAAACATCAGGCTGTTGTCACGTTCTTGCCTTTTCCTCTTCACTTCAGTTGCGGCTGCATCATGATGGTTTCAGTTAACATTCACAGCCTTTATGTAGGCTGCTATGATGCTTGAAAGATGGGTGCTAGAAAGCCTCAGGAAATGTGAAACACTGGCTTCCAATGAACAGCTCCCAAAATAGCAGCTGTTAAGAAAGAATGGATAGCTAGGAAGCAGATAGAACATGGGAAGCCAACATGAAGACCAGAAGCAAAACACTGCAAAAATCTCTCTGCTGTGGAGGCTTCGTGTCCAGACCCAAAACCCTTTTAGTATGCTGGTGCTAGGACTCAGGATGGAAACATCTACTGAAGAAAAGTGGGAAAGTGCAACTCAGTGTATTTCCTCACCCATTGCTTGCTAACTTTAACCCATGTCAGAGAAAGCAAGTTTAAGATAACGAGAAGTCCTGGACCTCCTGCCTTTAAAAAGAAGAAGAAGAAAATGCCAGGAATGTACATGTCAGCTAGCATGATATCTTTCTTACAATTGGTAATTCCTAACTAACAAGAGCAAAAATGAAATGGCATTCCCCACCCAGTATGCAGAGTTGCTAAGTGTGCAAAAAAAGTAGTCAGAGCAAAAGCAAACATCATCATGGCTGGAGCATAATCGTGGAGGATGTGTGTTGACTTAAGAACTAGTGGCCTGTAGCCAAAGATTTGGCTGATAAAGCTCCAATTGCTATGTGAAATTGATCTTGCTTGAGTACCTCTCAGCTTTCCCAGCTTCTTGGGGCCAAGACCTTCAAAATGCCACTTCTGTGTTCACACCACTGACACTAACACAAAGCTCCCCCTTTCCCTTCGCCCTGTCTTTCTTGACTTACTGCTTATGCCATTCTTTGCTGGAAGCCATCCCCCAACCCCCAGGAAAGAGATTCTGTTGTCCTTACACCGCAGGGGAATTCTGGATTGAGGGGGGGAACAGAACTGGCATGGGTAGGAATTGGCAAAACTGCTTTCTCTGGGTGGAGAAGCACATGCAGCTCCTCCTCCTAGCTCAGCAGAGCAAGGAGAAGGGAAGGTGGAAGCTGCTGCACTCGGTGCACATTCAGTGTGCACTCTCATCTCATCTTCTTCGTCTCCTTCTTTGGCTACAAAAACTCTCTTGCCCTTACCTGAAAGAGGGACATCAGCAAAGGCAAGTGCTAAGAGTATGTGCAAGTGCTAAGAAGGCCCTCCAGTCAAAGGTTCCCCACCCCACCTGATTTTAAAGAGACATTTAGAAGATATAACAAGATCAATAAGACGCATTATATGGCTAGAGAAGAAAAATCCATCCAAGTTCAGCCCCTTCTGAACAGAATTTTGTCGATTACACTTTAGCACAGAACAGAAGCAGAGAGCTAATCTGCGTGACTCATCTCCGGAGACTGTGTGGGTGGAAAACAGGACCAGAAGGCAAAGACCACAGAAGTGTATGTACAGGAGCAGAACAGTGTATGTTGAACTTTTTTTGTAAGTAACATGGTTGCTGCCCAAAAAAGATTCCGGAGGAAACAGTTTGAAGGGTTGGAAGATTATATATGTGAATATCTGATTGGTATTATACATTTTTTCACTAGTAACGTATGTTTCCATACACTTTATTACCGTTTTCTCAAGCAATTCAGAAGACATAACCAGCAGACGACAAATTATAAGATTAGAAGGTTGTCCAACACAACCACCCACAACCAAATAATAATTAATAATAATAATAATCGCAACCTCGTCATTATTTACCAAACAGATGAATTCAGTAACAAACTAACAAAGTTCATGTCAAAGGTAATTTAAAGAGATAGAACCAACTTAGAAACATAAAAGGCCACAAATGACATTTCTCTATGACTAAGTGAAATATTAAAGTGGCACCCCTCCTCTCCCCAGCCTTCTGATCCCAAAGGCTTTTTGGTCTTACAGCTGTGCTTCATCAATCCCATAGACTCAAGAACTTGGGTCTCAACTAATCCCCTTGCATACCCCTGCATCTCCATCCCCACAGTCAGGAAGCCGCATTGCACAGGAATTCCTAGTTTACCTTCTCCCATACTTGTTGCTCAGGGAACCTGGAGCCTAAAAGTCAGCTGCTGTTTATGCATTCACATGTCACGTCACATCCATCTTCAGGTTTACTGAACTTCTCACCTGCCTCTTCTTATTCCCTCTGAAATCCCCCTGCTTTTTTAATTGTCTGCTTCCTGCATTAAGCACTTTCTCTCTCTTCCTTCACATCTGTTCATCATTATCAGAAATGTACAGAAGCATCTTGGCATCACATAAAACCACCCAAACACTGAGTTCTGGTCTGTGTTCCCTTCACAATCTAAGGGTGGGCCTTTTCTGTCATGGTACCAAGGCTTTCAAACTCTGAGGTCTACCTGCCCTATTTCTACTCACCTTGTGAGCTTTTGCCTCTAACAATTAACTGCCATTCATTTGTTTTATTTACTTATAAAGTGGAACTAGTCTTGTTATAAAAATTTCCCATGGGGGGGGGGGTTGAATAATATAGTCCCAAAAGCTCAGTTCCCTTTTGTTCATTCTGGGGCCTATCCTTTTCTCTTCCACACTTTGGAGGGAAATTTCCTTGGACTTATACAGTGTCATGATATCTGTGCTCTTGTCATATTTAATCTATTTTACAACTATCCCATCGTCTCACTAAGCCCCTTCATATCACCTTTCTTATCAAGCCGTATTTACATTCCTAACTAAAAATCCTATGTTGCACAGAAATACATGAAATGAATACCCCCCCCCCCGATAGTTCAATTGGTTACGCCCTGTGAACACTACAAATTACAGTTGTAATATGCCCTGGCAACAAATGCTCAAATAATTAAATGGATTCACTGAATTCTGATGGGGATTCGAAAATTCCAAAGGAAAACTAGTTCAGAGGAGAGAGGGTATTGAAGCAACAGAAATCAGCTTTGCCAAGGCTCAAAGGCCTTCTGATGCAGGAACATTTTTACTAAACACGCAGTCAACCCCATCCCAAACACAAACATCTGAAAATCATGATATGTGCATATGTGGACTACTTTACAGAGGACAGTCCTCTACCTGTCTGGTCCAAGTCCAGTTTAAAGAACCACAAAGGGGGAGAGCAAGAGAGACCCTGAATTTGTCAGTCAAAAGCCAGCACCTGGACAGCAACCTGAGCAAGTTACAAGAAGAAGAAGAAGAGTTTGGATTTGATATCCAGCTTTATCACTACCCGAAGGAGTCTCAAAGTGGCTAACATTCTCCTTTCCCTTCCTCCCCCACAACAAACACTCTGTGAGGTGCGTGGGGCTGAGAGACTTCAAAGAAGTGTGACTGGCCCAAGGTCACCCAGCAGAAGAAGAAGAAGAAGAAGAGTTTGGATTTGATATCCCGCTTTATCACTACCCGAAGGAGTCTCAAAGCGGCTAACATTCTCCTTCCCCTTCCTCCCCCACAACAAACACTCTGTGAGGTGAGTGGGGCTGAGAGACTTCAAAGAAGTGTGACTGGCCCAAGGTCACCCAGCAGCTGCATGTGGAGGAGCGGGGAAGCGAACCTGGTTCACCAGATTACGAGTCCACCGCTCTTAACCACTACACCAAACTGGCTCTCTGCATGTGGAGGAGCGGAGATGCGAACCCGGTTCCCCACATTACGAGTCTACCACTCTTAACCACTACATCACACTGGCTCTCACAGGTCACAGTGTTCCCCATTTTGGTAAGCTGTTTTATATTTCTGTTGAAATTAGAGTCATTACTTCTCAATTTACATCTGCACATCTGCATCAGCATATGCAAGTCCTCATCCATTCTCTTTTCGGTGATGCATTTTTGTAAGCGATTACTATAGAGGCCACACTAAAATCAAGCTACAGTTTTAATGAGTGACGCATTTTTAGCTTTCAAACAAAAACGGAATGTTATTCTTCATGTGGCCTTACACCTTTCCCAGTTCAGGCATACAGGCTAAATGAATGACAATTCAAGATTATATTTTATGGTCTGTTCTATAACAGCTGCCAAAAATAATGTTTAAAAGGGTATGCTTTCTTTCTCACTGACTGTCAGATTATATGGGGTGGGGGAGTTGGTTTCACAGAAAGTACATATTCAATTAAAGAACAAGGAGGAGAGGTTTCCAAAAATGCCTCTTTTAGGGATTAATGTCCCATATCTAAGGAAATATGTTATCTGCAGAAGTTTGGTTCAAATCCTAGGTTGGCTTCAAAGGCAGAAATCATAAATTTCACATTTCTTTTTTCTTATTAACTTAAAAGGAGTGTATATTGCTGCTCCTTGGTTGTGCTTTGTGACTAAGTAAAAGAAAGAGATTACTGGGAGCACGGTATGAATATGAGAGGTTTGCAAGGCTTGTGTAAATTGAGATTTTCATTTTCGTATATAGTCTGTGTCCTACATAGGCAGTACAAAGCTGGCACACTACACCTGCCTTTCCCCTGCAAAGCTCTTTATTCAGATATTGGAACAACTGGCACATGCAGATACATTACCCCATGGGAGCAGCACCTGAATGAGCAGGGAGGAAATAATTGATGGGCTGGAAGAGAAACAGAATTGTGCCTCTGAATTACACCTATAAACTGGCCTAACTTCTCTTTTTTTCCATAGTGGCTCATATAGGGTGGGGCAGCACTTCATTTTTCTGATGTGAGCCTTAGGGAGGGTGCAGACAATAGATGGAGGATAAATTTGATCCAGTACGCATTTAAAGCTGAATCTGTTTAATTTGCACTTGCCAAAACAATATATGAGTATGGAGAAATGTGAAAAATGGGCAATTTATTTTACTACCCTTTACAGATCAAAAGCCACTTTGTTACTTTAGAAACATAAAGTGGATTTAGTATAACTTGGTTTGTAATTGTAATGATCTAATACTGTACATAGTCTAACATAAAGGTTTTAGAAATTATCTTGGTGAAGTAAATATATGAATACCTTGTCTTAAACCTTTCACTCATCACTCTCCCCCCCCCAAAAAAAATCATAATCCAAAATTTTCAGGGGGGAAACACATTTTCCCCAGGTTTCCTCCTGCCCCCGGGCCTTCACATATTTAGTTGGCAAATACACAAGTTCCTCAGAGTAGTTTTGGCAAAAGATCTTTCTACCTCGCCCCCATTTTCCTCTGCAAGGTAGAAGTCATCACCAAAAACCTAAAGCACCCCAGGGAGATATTTAGTCATGCTCACAGAAAGTACAAGACCTACTAAGCCCCCTCAGCCCACATTGTAATTGACAAAAGGTTCATTACATATTTGCAAAAATCAATAGCAATATATTTTTCTGTGAATAACAGACATAGGTCCAATACAGTGGGCGGGGGATAAAATATCACATGATGATTCAGTTGCTGCTTCTTTGGGGCAAAGAGAGTGTGCAGGTGCTCACATAGATTTATAGAATCATAGAGTGGAAAGGGACCCTGAGGATCATGAAGTCCAACCCCCTGCAATGTAGGAATATGCAGCTGTCCCTATTGGGGGTCGAACTCACCACCTTGGCATTATCAGCACCACGCTCTAACCAATTGAGCTATCCAGCTGGGGTGGTGAGTGAGATATATATAAAGCATGTACGTCTTTGTTACTTGCAATTACAGTTCCAAACTGAAATAGCAATGCTCTGTAAGGAAAACAGCAAAAGGTGTTATCCCAAGTGAGGTTATTTTAGGATTGCCACACAACTGTACCCCCAGGGCACCGGAGAGGAAATGTAAGAAATAAAGCCTTTCAATCAAAAGTAACAGAATGAGGACCACAACTGTGGTATTTATAATTTATACCATAAGCCTATATGCTAAACATTACGTATGTTGAATTTGTGGGTTTAAACATGTTTTTGATACTAATTTGACACTGGCACCTGCTACAGCAAACTTCCAGTTGGCTGAGGCTCCGTGCAATGGGCACCCATTAATTGAAAATATTGCAGTATAATTTGCATTCAAGCTAAACTAGGAAACATGATTGCTTTGTTTTATTGGGACCTCGGCTGCACACAATACACAGTACCTTTCATGGTACCTATGTTCATAATGCAAAGTCAAACCATGTTCTCATGTGTTTAGTTTATATATATATGCCACCTTTCAAGAGGGAACTGTGTCCAAAATGGCTCACATTCAACAAGACAATAAACAATTCAATCAACATAGAATGAATTCAATATTTTGACATGTCTTTGTCACAATCAGCACGGTTTCTGTTCTGCTGCAGTTTGGTTTCCCCCAAGTACCACATTATACATTTCCTGTCCACTACTTAGCATTATTTATGCAAGTTATGAATTTAGCGTGATGAATGACATAATTACCTCCACACCATTCATTTCAGTGCAAATGTGTAAAGTGCAAAGCAGAACAATGTAAAAAAAAGAAGAAGCCAACAAAAATGGCAATTTCCAATTCTTCGGCATTGGTAGCAAAAAATGTATGGGCTACATTCATTCTAGAAATTTCACCCTACCTTCTATTATACCACAAGAGCAATGTGAAGTAATAGCCCAAGGGAAAACTGATGCTAATTCAGGCTGGTTTGCTAATGTACTAAAATTAACACAACGTAGATGCTGTTTTCTACATGAATAATTTATTGAAAAACTAAGCTCCCCATCTCTAGTTACATTAATATTTCAAAATGATAATGAACAGGACAAGTTACCCTTGAAACGTATTTTACATTTACACATTGAAATTAGTGGGCCTTATTACAGTACAAGGGTGAACATTCTCTCATTTCCTCTATTAGTAAACTAGATTTGTGCATGTAGACATTCCAGGTGGGGAAACGTGTTAGAGGACACATGGCACTTTATAGCACCAAGAGGCTCTCAAAAGAATCCTCAGCTTATTCCTATCATTTGCATCTCCTTGCTGCACATTCCTATAGGTTAAGATTCCACACATTTGTTCATGGGGCCAAGGAACGTAACTTTCAAAATGTATAAACTTGGTTTATATTAATACATTTCTCAGATTTGCTCCCCCCCCCAAAAAAAGAAGCTGGTTTCCTTCTAGCCTAAGAAGTACATTTACAGGACATTCCAATGTATTAGGCATAGTGCAGAATGGCTAAAAATAAGTCGCAAACTCAGTAATGCACCATATAAAACCAGCTTGTCAGGCAAGTGTTATTCCCTGGAGCATCAAGTACAAATGCAGCTTCTGAATTCTAGCTCCTTGGGGGAAATGAAGGTGATGTGAACTTTTAGCTGCCACTGTGTTCTCTCTTTTAGCAATTTTCCTCTGTAATGAAATAAAAGTATTAATTTTAAAGGCTGACAACACTCCAGTCGTTGTGGGTAAACATCATCACCTTCAGCTAAGTCTCCCATCTGCACAACACATTTTTTTGTATTTTGTTTGGCTATGCCTTCTAGAAGACAGCAGGTTGTAGTGGTTAGACATGGATACAGAAGCCCAGCTCCATTTGGCCATAAGCCTCCCCAGGCATCAGGATGCTTTTCTTACCATTGCTACTGCACAGATATTGGTCATTGTTTTGATGCGTTTTGTTGCCTAATACATGTTGTGAATCTCTTTGGGATTTCTTTCATACAAAGTGATATACAAGTTTAATAAATCAATTCAAATTTAGAACCACAGAATCATGGGTTGGAAGGGACCCTGGATGTCATCTAGTCAAACGCCCTGCTCACTGCACCATCAGTACCTGCCGCATGGCTAGGAGAACAAATAAATGTCACCTGGTAGCAGCCGATGGGATGCAGGGAAACTCAGTCATCATAACTGAGAGGCCAGCAACATTTATCTCCTCCTCTCATTGAAATTTTCCTCCACAGCTGGTCATTAGAAGAATTTGCAACTAAGAACTGGTGCCCAAGATTGCTTATTTCCTCCTCAGTCCCAATCCATTCTCCTTTTGTGTCATGTCTTTTTACATTGTAAATCGGAGGGTAAGGATATATATATATATAGTGAACCCTAAGCTAAGAGGGAGCCCTTTTGGGGGTCATGTATGGCATCAAAATTAATTAAATAAATATAAAATAATAAATAAATTCCCCAACCAAGTGATCAGGAGTCCTTGTCAGGGATAAAGGTGGGATACTGAATGAATAAAGGTGTATTTTCTACAAAATCAGCACTGCACTAAGGAAGAGAATGCCAACACTGGTGAAGCCCTACAAACTCCTGGGGAGGGGGTTCATTTTAAAGTTCTCCCAGCAGCTCAGGAGCTGTTCATGGACAAATGGCACCCACACAGCTGAAAGACTGTTTAAAGGGCATCCACACATTCTTTTTTCCTTTGAAGGAAACGCTAGACAACATATTCTTCAGAAGGCAGCTCTTTTCCCCAGACAGAAAACATTTGGAGTCCCCTGATCCTCCTTTCAGAAAACACCTATTATGATAGAAAGTACTTCGTAAACACTTCCAATCACTTAAATTACAATTGTACTCATAGCAACACATTAACACTCCTTCAGAATCCCTCCTCTCTTTTTTATTTTAATCCAAGAGATTTTCACAGAGCTAAAGTTGTGTGACCATTCATTTTGCAGTAAGACGTATTTAAGATGCACAGCAAGCCTTTAAGATTTCCACACTTTGTGTCTCAGTATGCAAGAAAGCTTTAGAAACAGATCTGGTATTCTGTTTCTCAAGAGAGGTGACTATTTTGTTATTTTCAAGCAATTAGTCACAGTTCTCCTTTGAAAATCAACTAAGTGTATATCCTCCTGCTGAAGTATTCAATTTATTATTTATTTTTGTTTGTTTGTTGCTTGTTTGTTTTACTGTGGAAATATTTGGATCATTTTTGTTCTTCTTTCCGCTAGTCCTAACAAAGATCAGACACAAAAGCTGTGTGTAGGATAGAATTCATTTTGCATATGAGCCTTACAAAACCTTTAGTTAATACCTGTTTCATATGCAACAGTTCATTCTCTTTTTTTAGGTGTAATTAAATTGATGCATCACTTCAGTTTTATTGATTTCTCTAGATTCCCAGCCTCTGTGATCTGCCTGGCCCCAATATCTCCCAATTCCTAAGTTTACAGCTCTAGTCTTCTTCAAACCATAGTAACATTTTCCTGCTTCACAAGACATGTGTCTTCATTCATATGTAAGACCACTAATGGCAGTGAAGCTTCTTTTTCTGCAATGTACGCTGCACGATCTCACTCTCCATACACAGTGGCCCAGCAGATCCCATATTGTTGAATTGTTTAATTTGTTCTGGGATCTCATGGAGAAGGGACGGGAATAAATCTAATGAAATAATAAAAAAATATGAACTGAGAATGCCTCCTAGACTATTCTCCATAATATTCTGCAACACAAAGGGGGTTCACAGTAGGCATTTTATTTTTATCTATTTATTTAGGGTTGCCATATGCCATCTTTTTTTCCAGGACACACCCTCTTTTTTGAATTAAAATGTCCAGGCCTATTTTTAACATTTGGCAAAATGTCTCGGATTTTTTATTTATTTTTTTGTTTACAGTAACCAAAGAATTTTTTTCTACTACGTTATACTCAGATCTGGGACGCGGGTGGTGCTGTGGGTTAAACCACAGACCCTAGGGCTTGCCAATCAGAAAGTTGGCAGTTCGAATCCCTGCGACGGGGTGATCTCCTGTTGCTTGGTCCCTGCTCCTGCCAACCTAGCAATTCGAAAGCACATCAAAGTGCAAGTAGATAAATAGGTACCGCTCTGGCAGGAAGGTAAACGGAAGCTGTACACTGGCTCGCTCAGCCAGTAAAGCGAGATGAGCGCCGCATAGCGATCCATAGTTAAAAGTAGAAGTCAGCAAATGCATTCTCTTTTTTGCTCTTCAAAATAGGGCAACCCTAATTTATTACATTTATATCCTACCTTTCTCCCAAGAAACACACACACACACACACCCATTTTATTTTCACAACAACCGTGTGAAGTTGGTTAGGCTGATAATAGGGCCCAAGTTCACCCAGTGAGCTTAATGGGTAAGCAGGGATTTGAGCCATAGTTTTTCCAATCCTGGTACGCGGGTGGCGCTGTGGGTAAAACCTCAGCGCCTAGGACTTGCCGATCGCATGGTCGGCGGTTCGAATCCCCGCGGCGGGGTGCGCTCCCGTCGTTTGGTCCCAGTGCCTGCCAACCTAGCAGTTCGAAAGCACCCTCGGGTGCAAGTAGATAAATAGGGACCGCTTACCAGCGGGAAGGTAATCGGCGTTCCGTGTGCAGCTCTGGCTCACCAGAGTAGCTTTGTCACGCTGGCCACGTGACCTGGAAGTATCTGCGGACAGCGCTGGCTCCCGGCCTATAGAGTGAGATGAGCGCACAACCCTAGAGTCTGGCAAGACTGGCCCGTACGGGCAGGGGTACCTTTACCTTTACCTTTTTCCAATCCTAGTCCAGAACATTCATCATTAAACCATACTGGATCCTGTGAATTCTTGCATGCACTCTACTATTCCCCAGAATCTTCCTCAAATATAAAAAGATGGATAACAAGATAACAATGCTATTATTAATTTGTATTATCCTATTAGTATTATTGGCAGAAGCAGCTTTCCTACCACTCAGTGCCCTAAAATCCAAAAATACAAATAAATCGATAAAAAGGTTGAGTCAAGGAAAAACTTGAAACTCTCTGGATAAGAGCAGCTAATGAGCTGCAAGTTATATAGTGCCTGGAGAATTGTACCTGTGAGTTCATGCCTACTATTGTCATGGAGAGAAGGCAGAGCCTCAGGAAGTCAAGGCATAAGGGATGGAAAAATCCTAAAACAAAAGTCCTAGAACTCAAAATTTAAAATTAAAATTAAAGGCAATCACAAGTTAAAGTTAACATGAATTTTCACATCTGCTATTACTGTGTTCAGCATTTGGCACCTCTAGTTTTATTTGGAATTATACATTATATGTTTTTCCTGTGCAGTTTGCTCTCATGCAGTTTAACAGCTAATGATTTTTTACAGAGTCTGTTCCATTGAACTCTATAAAGACTGCATGGAGTACAAAAGTTGTTGCAAATCAGCATTTTCAATATCACACTTATGATGTTACAAGCATCCATGTAATAAATGGCCGGGTTCAGAGTGGTTTGTAGAGAGGAAATGTTAGAGACTTCAGAATACAGACCAGAATGGAAAAATCCAGGCAGCAATATTTCTTTAAAACAAAAGTTTTATTCAATTTGGTCTTTGTCAGACAAAAAGCAAAAAGGGGTGCATTCAGGACGAAATGAGAGAGAATGCCCCCGAACACCAGGGGCAAACAGTTTTTATCTCCTCAGGCAAAACAATGGTTCAACCCTTGACCCAGCCCTCAAACATTCCCCTTTATGCATATTCATTGAAGCTCAACCCCCCCCACCTGTTTTTGTGGTTCCAACAGGTTGCTCGGCTTAGAACCTTGTGGTGGGCTAGACATCCTGGGCAAACGAACAGTTTCTCAGAACAGCTCCAAAATCCCCTGACCGCATCCTCCTGCAAACTCGCTGTGTTGCAAAAATATTGTTTTGCAAGCAGGGGCAAGCAGGGGAGAGAGAGAAATGTCTTTTTTAGCTTTTAGTTTGCTCTCTAAGATGGCTTTCAGCTTATCTCCAGCCTGGCTCTCCAAAGTGGACCCAGGTGGACCCCTGGTCCTCACTCCTTCATTCCCCCCTTTCCATCATGAAAATGCCGACCGATTATGGTTCTGCATTTTCATTTTGATGGACCTATAGATACCACATCATAGAGAGCCAGGATATGCGTACATGTAGCTGCATTGACCAATGCTCGTTTGTGAATGGCGGAACGGTTAAGTGGCAGTGGGAGAAGTGGTAGTCCACTCGTGGCATCTGTTGGGGTGACTTATTGGCAGAATGGGCTACCACTTCAGCCACTTGTAAACACCTAGTGTAGGGGTTATGGACGCCCCACTCAGTCATTAGACGGGAAAAGTTGGCAGGGGAGACCAGGGAACTCTTTCCCGCTTTGGCCAATGCCAGCAAAAATACAGGAGCATCCAAAGAAGTAGGGCAGTACATACCACGCCTACCCTCCAACCCCAATAATTCCATAGTTCCTCGCACCAATACTCAGGGTTCATTCCTAATGTTCTTTTACTGCTGAAGGGCCCACTGATATTCGTATTCAATTATTCGCTGGGCCTCAGGGGTGACTCTCCACCTTTTTGCTGAGGCACCCACTATATGGAGCAATTTCCCTATAATCCCTTGTGGGTGGACTGGGCCCTCGTGTTGTCTCCTCAAGAGATTATACCCAAAAGGGGCTTCCCCCTCTTCATATATCACCATGCACCCACAAGAATATACCCACCCCTGCAACGGCCTGACACACGGGGTGACTATATCAAGGGGTTCTGGTCCCAATACCAAAAGTCCTAGTGGTGCCTCTAAATTTGCTGGAGAGCAAGTTTCTACGTTGGGGACCCTGCCCGCGGGCACCCCTCCCATCCAATTCTTCCGGAACTAGGTGCCCTGTCTGTCTACTGGGTGGCAACTCTTATGCAGCCGCAAGAATACCCTGCCACATTCAAGGGTATTAGGTGTGGAGTTACCAGGCCCAGTAGTTCAGGTAGTATTCTGGGATTTTGGGAGGCTTGAGCCACCACGACAACCACAGGTGGGGCTGCAGAACCCACAGGCACCTGTTCAGTAATTTTAATGTGCACCTGATTCAGACACCCTCCCATGCAACACCTGGAGTAAGATTTGGGCCTGGTTTATCAAATGGGGTTGGTACAGTGCTCTACCCTACAACCAGCAGGCTATTCTCCCACAACCACAAGAGCAGTCTAGAACTCGATAGATTTCGACCGATCCTGCAGCTCCCCGGAGGAGCCACATCCAAGTGCGCTGGGCAATGCAGTGAATAAAGAGCCACAGTGGGAGAGTGGGATGCTGTACTGCGGCCGCCCTATTGAACCCTCGTTCCCAAGAGCCTACGAGTATGCCGTCTCTTACCACCGGCAGAGGTCAGCAGGCCAATAGGGTTGGTATGGTTCGATAGGGTCAGGGCAATAAGACATAGAGCAAGTCAATAAAGAAAATAAGAGAGAAAAGAGAAAGTCTTTGTAACTGTCCTTGTGATGATTAGTCGCAGGATCTCGTTGCCCGTGGCCTAACGCTTTTTCCCTGGTAGCGTCAGACACAAGGTGATGATCAACTTCAGAGGGTCAGCAGGATTTCTCTTGCAAGTCCAGACACCCTTCTTCAGATGCGTGTGATGTACCCAGGGGATCACCTCGGCTACTTTCACTGCAGTTGGGGATGAGGGGGTCGCCAGACGCTGTCACCCAGAGGAACTGGTGAACCGGCTCAGCGAGACTGCCGCGGGACTGCAGGTGTACGCTCGAGGGAATACCTGGAAAGGAAGCAAACACACACAACAAACACAGGGATTGCACTTGTTCTTGGGTGATGTGATCTCCCATCTGCCCCAAACTGGTGGGGATGTCTCGGACGAAAGGGGTTGGCCTGCCATATAGAAGTTCAAAGGGTGATAGTCTCAGTCTCTTGGTTGGCGCACAGGGCACAGTTTTGGGATATAGCCACTGCTGTTCATCAAGGGTGTAACGTGGTTCCACATCGTCTGGAGTGAGTTCTGGGATTATTCTTTTGGCATAGCAGGCGTTTCCTGGAAATCTGGGCTGCCAGTTGATAAAGGTTGGCTATATAGACATACTTCTCCAGCTGCTTGGTTGTGGCATCTGGCCTCATGTGGGTGGACACATAGTATCTGGTTTGTCAGCAGTGCTTAAGATCTCTTCTGGGACCACTGCTCCAATAACTGAGGCGGGGGCCGGTTCCCGGGCTGCTTCCTTGGCCACTCTGTCTGCCAATCGATTTCCTCTGGCCACTTCTCCAGGTCCAGTCTTGTGTCCATAACCTCAATGCAATTGTGCGTCTGCTCCTCACCTTCTCCTACCGGCAACAGGGTAGCTGGGTTGAGGGCGGTGGTGACCACTGGTGGAGGTTTCAGAGCTGCCTCACAAGCTGCATTATCTGCTTTCCGGTTGCCTCTAGTGACCATGTCCCAACCTCTATCATGGCCTTTGCAGTGCATTACAGCAATCTCTTTGGGGGCCCATACAGCTTCTAGTAACGTCTCAACTTCTGGAACATATTTCAGAGCTTTCCCGTGGGCTCCACTCAAGCCCCGCTCTTTCCATAGGGCGCCATGCACATGCAGGGTTAAGAAGGCATATTTAGAATCAATATAGATGTTAGCCTTGCATCCAGCTGCCAATTGCATGGCAATGCCTTTCGCTGTTGGACTTCACCTCAGAGGACAAATAACTCTTGGAGACTTTGGCCTCCTCAGAACTCTTGGAATGGCTTGCCTGGCCTGCACCCCCACTTTTGGGTACTCCATTGCCTGAGGAACAGCTTGCAACTGCCTTTTCAGCCTTTCTCCAACACACAGTCCATCACACAGATGCATTGAACCGTAGAAACAACTTCTCAAAGCAGCCTCAGACCCCTCTGGGCTTTCTGGGCGTCCTCTATGCCCCTCTGGTCTGGCTTCCACTGCAGCCTGACATGCCGTCTTCAATCCCTGTCACGCAACCCAGGGCTTCTCTAGAGCATCAGCCACGTCTCCTTCACAAGCCTCCACTGCGCCTGTAAACTTCTTAATGGGCTGGGCAAAGCCTGTTTCAGCCTGTGTATTTTTCCATACCTGCTTTTCTGCCAGCCAGTAATACATGCGTTTTGACCAAGCTTCCTAATTGGCTCCATGCAGCCTTTTACAGGGGTAATTCTTATGGCCTTGCTGTTGCTGAACAGGCATCTTCCTCCCCCTTGGCCGCGGGTCTCTGAATGGCTACGGCGGACCCCTCGGGTCCCTGGCCTGTGAGCCATTGCTGTGCCTAACACTGCTGCCTTTTCTTTCCTCCACTGCTTTTTCTCCCTCTTCTCAGCCTCTCCTCTTTGTTCAAACACCTTCTGGGCGATGGCCATGATCTGAGATCTGGACATGCCCTGGAACCCAGGCTGCTTTTGGATTTTGGTTCTAATGTCCTTTGCACATTGTCCTATGAAGGAGGCATTTACCATTAACTCATGTGCAGGGAGTTCAGAGTCAAAGGGGGTCCAAATTCTGTATGCCTCCATCAGGCGTTCCAAGAAATTCTAAAGCCTGTGTATTAATTCTCCTCCTTTCCTCTGAGGTAAAGAGAGTGCTCAGCAATTGCTGACAATCTGCCCAGGTAGCCTCATGCGCTGCAAATATAGAGGACAGCAAGTCCACAACTGCCTGGGGCTTCTCAGCAAACGCAGGGGTGTGGGTCTTCCAATTCATCAAATCGATGGTGGTGAAGGGGACAACGGAGGCGCAGGGAGTGGCTTGTCCCAAACTATACGAAGGGGGGTCAGGACTTCTGCTTCTCCTGCCTCTGCGGTGGACCTGGACCGCTTTATGTGCTCCCCCAATGCTTTGCCTCGAACATTGCAATAAGCTTCTGCAGCTTTTCGATACATAGTGGTCAAACTTCTGTATTTGTTCATCCTTTCCCTCAATTCTTTAAGGTTGGGGTATATTTTGTCCAGGATCTGGTCACTGGGCTCTGCCTCGTCTACTTCTGGGGTGTCTGGCAGCCCCCCCTTTCCTGCTTCGGCTCCCTGGGCCGCATATGGGGCGGCGGTGGAGCTTTGGGGATATGGGGCTGTCCCTGTCCTCCCAAGGGGCCACCACGGCACTTGGATCATATGGGGGTGGGGCCAGGACTTTTGCCTCGGATCCGTGGTAAATGGGCTTCTTGAGGCGTTTTCCTGCCTGTACTCCTTAATTTTGCATTGATCAGTCTTATATTTCTTCAGCCAGGGGGGTGGGGGGTTGTCTATTATCACGTGAACCTCTAGAACTTCATCCATGTTCACAAACTCATGCAAGTTAAATGGAGAAAGTTCTTCTTCCTATTTTAGTTTTATGCAGTTTCTTTGTGTTGTTTTTTTTTTTAAACTTCTAGTAGTTCTCCCAGCAGACACCTGACCTTGGCTGGTCACACCCTGTGGTCAGTTTCAGGTGTCTGGCTTGTTTTTGTTTTTTTTTTCATCTGTTCCCTCATCCTTTTTCTGTGGCAACTAACTTGTCAACTGTGGTGGCCACAAAGATGCAGGTCTTCTCTTGAGGTTTCTCTGCCTGAGTCTCAAACCAGGGGTCTGCTGCAGTGTTCTCTGAGACACACCTGAGCACCGAGCCATCCAGCTGGTGCCTGGTTAAGGACACCAATTAAATTGCCCTCCCTGTCTCAACTATAACTACTATAGGTCTAAAACCATTTCGTATTTCCTAGCCATAGACCACCTCTCACTGGTCATCAGAGAAGCTAGGGCACTACTGGTGGTTTCCCTGATGTGTTCCAAACTGCCGCTGGTCACATAGATACCCAGCTCTTCCCTAGTTAAGTTCTGGGATTTAGGTTGCCCTCCCTGGTCAAGCTGTAGTTACTATAGGGATCAAAACTGTTGGAGGTCTGCAAGGCTCATGTGCTTCATAGTTCAATGATGGGCTTTGGAGAAACTAGCAGGCTTGCCTTACTATCAAACTTACAGCTCATCAGAGAATCCTCCAGCTCTGCCTGGCTGAACTCTTGCCTTCATTGAGGTCCAGAGATCTGAAAGCTTTGTATGCACTCTAGTTCTGTATACTAACTTGGATAACCTAAGGGATCTCTGGAGCGATCCCCTTCATCGCTCCCAAATCTGAATCTGAGTCTGAAACTCTTCTCTAAATAACTACTCAGTCTCAAAAGATACTCCTTGTTGCCCTGTCCCAACTAGGGCCCCTATGTTTCTTCCCAGTTCAATGCTGTGTCCAGTCCAGTTCACACAGAGTGTTTAAGCGTTCTGGCGTCATCACAACGCCATAGTCTCCGCTGAATCCTTTCTTGAAATTGTTCAGCATGCACTGTAGGGGAGTTATTAGACCTTTTGAGCCACTCCCTCCCATATTTAATATGGCCCTTGTGCAGCGTCCCCAAACAACAAACACACACACATACAGTTCCCAATTTTCCTCGCCCAGTCGAGCTCGCGCTGCTGGGAACCGGAGTACTTATTGGTTCTACCCCAGGGGAATACCCTGGGGTTACACACACACACGCACCAAGTGCCTCTTTCACTGGACGCTGTACCACACACACTAGCCTCCCGGTTCCCCCCCTTTTTTCCTTTCTGCCTTCCTTTAAATCCTTAAACGTGGGTGGGTATCAGGGGCCAATCCTTCCCTTAGTGCCACCAAACACGCTTGGGCATGTGATCAGGATGCCCGTTCCCCTTTTTAATTACAAGGGGGTCTCTGTCTTCCTCTGTCCCCAGGGCCCTTTTCCATGTACTCACCAGCCGGCTGGACTCTGGCCTGTCCTGTCAACCTTGGTCCTTCAATCCGTTGCCTTCTCTTCCAGGATTCAGCAGAAGGGTCAAATTGGCTTCGCCCTCCTCCGAAGAAAAGCCTCGGTGGCGCCAGGAGTAAGCGGCCTATTGGCTCTTCCCCTGTGTCCTGCCTAGAAAAGGACAAGGGAGCTGCCTTCTGGTCTTTTGAGGACTTAAGGTCCCTATCCGAGTCACGCATGCACCAGAAATGTTAGAGACTTCAGAATACAGACCAGAATGGAAAAATCCAGGCAGCAATATTTCTTTAAAACAAAAGTTTTATTCAATTTGGTCTTTGTCAGACAAAAAGCAAAAAGGGGTGCATTCAGGACGAAATGAGAGAGAATGCCCCCGAACACCAGGGGCAAACAGTTTTTATCTCCTCAGGCAAAACAATGGTTCAACCCTTGACCCAGCCCTCAAACATTCCCCTTTATGCATATTCATTGAAGCTCAACCCCCCCCACCTGTTTTTGTGGTTCCAACAGGTTGCTCGGCTTAGAACCTTGTGGTGGGCTAGACATCCTGGGCAAACGAACAGTTTCTCAGAACAGCTCCAAAATCCCCTGACCGCATCCTCCTGCAAACTCGCTGTGTTGCAAAAATATTGTTTTGCAAGCAGGGGCAAGCAGGGGAGAGAGAGAAATGTCTTTTTTAGCTTTTAGTTTGCTCTCTAAGATGGCTTTCAGCTTATCTCCAGCCTGGCTCTCCAAAGTGGACCCAGGTGGACCCCTGGTCCTCACTCCTTCAGAATGACAAAGAAAAAGAAAATATGGCAGATAATAACAGAACAAGCCTAACCATGTCTTCTCAGAAGTAAGTCATATTTAATTTGCTAGGGCTTACTCCCAGGTTAAAAGCAAAATAGGCTAACACTGGGGAAGGGAGACTGCTGTGGTAAATACCAGACTTCACATGGTTTGCTCACCCAAGGTAGCGTGGAAAACCAGAGTTACAGACTACACAATAATATGTGTGAGCAGAACATTAATTAATGCTGTAAGCTAAGCTTGTTTCAAGATACAACATAAATCTTTAAAAAGAAATGGGTTAGAACCAGACTGTTACATGGACTTAGGTCCCATGGAAATTAAAGTGGAAAAATCAGTCACGACTAAATGAAGTCCCACTGATTTCAATAGGACCACAGCAAAAATAACTTACACAGGATTCAACCCTCTCTTTTTAAAAATAAAGCAGGTTTTTAACAGCTGGGGCTTGATTAATAAGGTAAACAAAGGAAGAAGAAAACATGATTTAAAAACTAAGCACAGTGGTTAAACATATGGGAAGGTATTTTTGTAAATCTCAATTGCTACTGCTTTAAATGAAGGTCGCTTCAACATTCTGTATCACTGATACTTAACCCCTTCACATTTAAGCAAAATGGGTAAGACAATGACAGATAATTGTTAGAGATGAGCTTTACTCAGAGCAGGTGACTTTCATAAGCTGGGGGGGGCATAAGGTGTACAAATTTGAGCATAATGTAAAGTAATTATTATTAGACAAATTACTACAGATCTGTCATCATTAAGATTTCTTTTAGGATACATCAAGGATGTAATGGCATGTGAAAAGCCAGGATTGGCCAATTACTTAACTGCTTCATATTGAACAGAGATGGTAAATAAATGGGAAGGTGCTTTATATGACCTACCTTACATTCTAAGCTCTGCTTGAAGAAGGGGAAGGGGTTACTAGTACAATGAGATTTTTTAAAAAAAGAAATAATAATTTATTTTTAGAATAATTGCTTTCAAAAGAATACCGCTATAGGCAATTTAAAATTCTGAGGCTAAAATCAGTTAAATCAGCATAAGGAAATGGATGCATTATTATTATTTTATTGCTATTGTATTACAGATATTGCCATTTGTGCCCACTCTTTGTGATTTGAGAGTTTTATATTGTAGATTACATAGAGAAATGAAGGGCGTGAGGGAGAAATGTTGCGTCTGGCTTTTTCTGTCCTTATTCAAAATGAACTGCTGAGAAGTAAAGAACCAGAATAATAGCGCTTCTGAAGGTTATCATGATTCACAGTGGCATTTTGATTAGCAGCATAGTCTAAAGAATCAATCTTGAATCAAAAACTCACTCCAGAAACCTTAAACTTTACTAAGCCTTTAATACATGTCACTTTTCAGCAAGATAAAAAGGAAGCCTTCTCACATTTAAACCACTCTGTCAGTTTCAAAAAAACGCCTTAAAGTTGTAGAAAACATGCTGATTTTTATTTATATAGCCGCTTTCAATATCTCTGAATCAGAAGCTCTTCATGTTTTATGCAGCCAATCTGCTGAGCATATTTTTGCATGAGCTCATTTCCCAAGGCATCATACAATAAATGACATCCTTCTACTGTCACTCAGGTAAGCACCTCACTTCACTACTTTGAAGTGCTTCTTAGAATTCTTCCAAATATCGCTATCTTCTACATTGTATTGAGCACACCCACAGTATGAACATACAAAGCTACCGTATACATTGAGATCTATCACTGTCTACTCTGACTGGCAGAGTCTCAGATATGCCTTCTCCTTATCAGGTTTTGATGTATCTCAAGGTCGGCAAGCCATTTATTTGGCAAACTTCAGTTTGGTTAGCACAAAACATTCCATTTTCTTCTCTAATTAAAAACCACCCATCTGCTCAGAAAGTCCTCTTCATGTGAGAAGAGATTCTTACATTACTTTGAATAAAGATTTCCATAATATTTCTAGTAAGTACCACTCTATGTCAATCCAATTCACACACCCCCACGATCAATAATTTTAATCATTCCAGGACAGCCCTCTGCCCTCATCTAAATGATTGTTTAGCTTTCCTTCCAATCTTGAGCAAAATTCATATTTTAGTCCATTTGGAAATTCATTAGCAAATTTAGCAGGTTAAAGATTACTGTGGAAATTAAGCCTTTCATCATGAGAAAGTTAAAAATATGGCTCAGACCTCATGGGACTGTGCTACCTTAGAATGCAGGTTAGAGGATCATGGGACTGCATCCAGTCTAAACTTTTTGCCTGTGGAGAGCTAACAATTCAGGAAGAAGAGTTCTACCCAAGCCTTCTGCCCGTGGGCGTAGTCAAGGGGTGCAGGGAGGGGCAGCATCCCTCCCAAATAAACAAAAATACATAGGTAACAGAGGTTCTGGCCCCCCAAAAGGCCTGCCCCCCTAACAAAAATCCTGGCTATACCTATGCGTTTACCTAATGCTTTCCATATGCTTTCCATATGCAGGGATTTTTGCAGGGGAGAAGAAATGAAATGTGATCATTCGCATGCGTTTTGGGGTGGAGCAGTCCCAGGAGAGTTGTTAGATTTCCTTCTTCACTTCTTTTCTCTCCCTCCTCCCCTGC
Organism: Podarcis liolepis; assembly: GCF_965112155.1. Lineage (NCBI taxonomy): Eukaryota > Metazoa > Chordata > Lepidosauria > Squamata > Lacertidae > Podarcis > Podarcis liolepis. The sequence goes on along the minus strand of NC_139564.1, from coordinate 43,942,191 downwards.
CAATTTTGCTTTAGCCCCAAAATCCTGGTTCTGAACTGAGAGGCAGGGCTGGGGGGAAGAATCTCAGGATTCTGTGACTGTCTAACTTTAGATCTGATGGAGAAATTCCCTATTGAAAGTTGAGGAAGGATGAAAAGGGACTAGGATCACTATATACAACATCACACAGCTCCTCATTTACAAAAGATCAAAGTGATTCGGTTCCCTCTCATTTCACATTCCCTCTGAGATTCACAAATACGCACACACAAATCAGTGTAATTTAAATCAGTGTCATTTTACTGACATTTAAAAATGCTAAATCAATAGTAACTAGGCTGTCCCTTCTTCCACAATTTGCACCTAAGAGTTTGTGCATTTTATCTTGCACATTATGAATGCCTCATATTCAGGTCAAGGGAAGATGCAGGTGTTTTTTGCTTTTTGCTGCTTCTTTTTTTGCAGTTCCTACAAAACGAAAGAAACTGCTTGAAATTTCCGTATCCACTCTGTCATGCTCCTTTCCCAATGAAAAGTGTAAGCCAACCTCCTACCTGCAGGCCAAATTAGGCCCAAAAGAGTCCTAATTTGGCCCACCCATGAAGAAGTTTTCCCTAAACAATGTCCTCCTGCCCCACACCTGATGCTGTATGTGGCATCAAGTATAGGGCAGGTAAATAGAATTGCACCAAAGGAACAATGGTGAGACTTAAACTCCTGGTGGTTGTTCAGCAAGAGAAGGTTGCTGGTGTGATACGCACCCAGTAAAGGGCATCACTCACTGCCCAGGCTGTGGGATTCTGGACTAGCTACAGCCTCCATACCATCCATAAACGAAGCCTCACATCGAGCACATTGCAGTAGTCTAGATGTCAGGTTACCAGTGCATGAGTCATAGTGGCTAACTATCCCTGACCAGGATCTTTCTGACATCATGAACAGAATGGGTTGCTGTGGTTCTGTCTCTCACTCAGGAGTGAGTGACCCATTCTCTGCAACATGTCAAAGGATGGCACCCACACCTTTATTGCTCCCTAAATGAGTTTCACTCCTTTGGGTTCACCCTGCTACTGGTATTGTACCACACTACAGCAGTGCTGCTGATTTAGTAGTTCTAGAAGGATGTCCCAAGACAAAGCAGTGCACTTGGAACTGAGACTCAGCTAGTTTGACTGCAATGAGCCCAGACATCGCTGCCTCCTTTCTTGGGGCGTTGCCACAGGAAAGATGACATGTTAATTGCTTGGGTGCACAGGGAAACAGTTTGTGCAGTCGCTGTGTTCCTTGCTCAGATCCCCTGTTTTATTAAATGCTGGCAGGTATTTCTACACAAAGATGTTGTGCTGTGGCACGTTAAAAATGCTTGTCAGCACTGAAAATCAAGACTTAGGAAGCCATCAAAAGAAATGATAATTTGCTTTGCTATGCAAATACTTCGCTACACACTAATGGGGTTTAAGTGGCCTGCATAAAAGACTGCAGCCCAAGACTACCCTTAGGATTTGTCCAGACTGGCAGGAATCCAGGAAAGAGAGACAGCTCCTAAAGCAACTTTCTTCAAGAAGGGGAAGTTGGCAAAGTAGTAGGAAAGTCATGTGTTTATTATCATTCAATACTAACAGTTAAAAGCGATGTGACCAATTGATTTTGAAAATGCAGCATGCTGCCTTTCTGCTATAAATGGCATTTGAGGTAGCTTAACAATCAGTCATAATAAAAATCCAAAGCAGCAGATAAAAGTATCAGGACAGAAGATTAAATAATCACAACAGCCAAGAACTCAAAACACAAGAATCAGAGAACAGACTTCACTCAGCATCTATTCCCCATAGAAAAGTGGGTTTCTGTCAGTGGACAGTTCTGTAGCCTGACCACACACATAGAAAAGTCATTCTCCTTACTTCTGCAGGGCAGAGAAGGGCTAATGCTATGGAAAGAGAAAACACATCTTGCCCTTGAGCTCTCTAAACAAATTGCTTAGTTCTTTGGATCTTGGCACCAAAGACATAGCTATAGATAAAAGTTGCAACAGTTAACTGACTGTTGTTGTTTAGTCGTTCAGTCGTGTCCGACTCTTCATGATCCCATGGACCAGAGCACGCCAGGCACCCTTGTCTTCCACTGCCTCCCGCAGTTTGGTCAAACTCATGCTGGTAGCTTCGAGAACACTATCCAGCCATCTCATCCTCTGCCGTCCCCTTCTCCTTGTGCCCTCCATCTTTCCCAACATCAGGGTCTTTTCCAGGGAGTCTTCTCTTCTCATGAGGTGGCCAAAATATTGGAGTCTCAGCTTCAGGATCTGTCCTTCCAGTGAGCACTCAGGGCTGATTTCCTTAAGAATGGATAGGTTTGATCTTCTTGCAGTCCATGGGACTCTCAAGAGTTAACTGACTAATTGGTTACATTAAACGAGGTGTGGGGCCTCTAGAGGTTGTTGATCAACAGCTCACATCAGCTGTAGCAAGCAGGGTGAATAGCCAGGGATTATAGGAATTGTATTTCAGCAATATCTTGGGAGGGGGTCAAAGGCTCTCCACACCTGTATGAAATTATTTTGTAAAAATAACTTTGGGCAGAGCAATCCTAAAACTGACCAAAGGGCAGCTGGGAGGCTGTTGGTGCATAAGAATCAGGAGGATGCCAGTGATCCATCTGGTCCAGCATCTGTTCTCACAGTGGCCAACCAGATGCCTTGAGAAAGCATACAAGGAGAATCTGAGCAAAACAGCCACTCTCTCTCTTGTGATTTCCAGAACTGATATGCTTCCTCGGACTGCAGCATAAATGCCACTCTGCCAGAGAGAGAAGCCTATCAGTGGGAAGCACTCATGATGCCAGAACATGCACCGCTGAATACCCACAGAAAGCTGTGTGGGCATACATGTTGCACCAAACATTGGTGGGAGGAGTGGTATGTCAGTGGAGGACATGGATATATAGGATCCTAAGGAGCTTCATTGCCTGGACATGATCCCAAAAGGGCACAGTACAATGTCAGCCCTGAAGCTGGTGAATAATTTCCTTCCTGTTGGAATCAAAACTCTCCATCACCACCAAACCTTCTGCCAGCTGGCAAGGCTTCTGCTATGGCTATTGCGTCACTACAGAATCTCTTGGCCATGGGAATCCTCTTCAAATCAATGATAGAGATGTCCTTGATTTTTGTTTTCAAATAGTATTTTTTAATACAAGGACTTGTAAAAGCTGCAAGCATCATCTTGAAAGATACCTTTGTTCTTCTGCTGCACTCAGGAATATTGTCTCTGCTAAGATGACGCCTCTTATAGACATATTTGTGCATCATTTAAAAACAAAGACAATACTTCCTTTCTTCAGTTGCATTGATTTTACCTGTACAGAAAATGATGCAAATTGAAATCAATATTTGGCTCAAAGTTATTTGTTGGAACATTTATTTGAACGTATGACATTGGATCTTTGGTATTACTTATGCTGAAATGCTGGAGATATGCTGCAAGTCACACTGGAGTCTTCCACAACTCTACTTGGAGATGCTAGAAATTTACAGTACATCCCTATGTATGTTTACTTGAGATTGATGGGACGTATTCCTATGTGTGTGTAGGACTGCAGGCTGAATCTACATGAAAGCAATGGGCTCTAGCACTGAGCCATGGCTTCATCCCCCACTGGGGCCTTCATTAATAAATAGAGTCTATTTATCTATGTCTGTATATATCTATGTCTATAAATAAGGACATGACATGAGTAGTGCAGCTAGATTTACTGAGCCTGCTCAAGTACGCAGTGTGCTGCTTAATCATTCAATCAATCAAGCCTGGCTTCAAATCCTACTTACAGTACAAGCCCACATTGTCTGCTCAGCAGTAAATCCCACTGAGCTCAATGGGACTTACTCACAGGCAGTGGATATAGAACTGAAGCCTTGGTCTTATCTAGGAGGTTATTTTAAGGGCTTAAGGAGCATCTATATGTGGTTGATGGACCATGTCCCAGCATGCTGCTTGAAAGCATCAGGAAGGCAAGTCTCATCAAGACTAAGAGCCCTTGGGCAATACAGACAGATCAAAATGGGAGGGGGATATGCATGTGTGTGAGAGAGAAAGGGGGTTATACTGGTTAAATAGGCACTTGCATATAAACATTTTCACTTGTATCTTCATAACTTAAAAGACAGCCACCCCATACAAAGTAAAGAAAGATGGCCTTGTTAAATCACAGAAGTGATATTCTCTGTGGATTCTGTCTACAGTTCCAGGCAAACCGCAGTTCCTGCCCCTACTTTTCCAGTTCACTTGGCCCAATTTACTTGTTGACAAGTTGGTGCAATGATGTGGTTTAATCAAGGTGGTTTTTTACACAGCACTCTGGCATTCTTCCTTCATCCACAGCAAATTCATAGCCTGCAGGTGAAGATGCCATCTGAAACAGAAAGAGCACTATGAACTCTGTACTGTTCTTACATTTATTCCTGCATAGACCCCACCCACCCACTTTATATACTTCTACAGAAAATACAAGTGCCAGATGCACAACAGCATACTTTATATTTATTTTTATTTCTTAAAATATTTATAGACTGCCTTCTCATTAGAAATATAACAAGGTGGTACATAACATAAAAGAGTACAGAACAGAACATACAAAAAAATACAAGGCTACTGTAATATCTAAAAAAAATCAACAGCATGTCAATACATTGGTGGGTGCAAAACTTCAAATAAGAAAGACCAATTTGAACAATTCAGCTTCCAAAAGTTATCTAAAAGAAACCAGGGGTGACTCATTATATTTGAAAAGAGCTTCACACTAATGGCTTAGTCCATCATGAAGACTGGGGACTGCAAAAAGTGCCCTACCAAAAGATCTGAGGTTAAATATGAGGTCCTTAAGGTTCTTTGGGCCCAGGTTGTGTTGAGTTTTGTGAATTAACACAATAACCTTGAACCTGGCTGAGTAGCAAATTGGCAATCAGAGCAGCTCTCTTGGCCAAGAAGTAGCCTGTTGCCAATAGCCACAACTTTTGGCCCAGATACAAGAGCAGTCTCATATGAAGGGCATTGCAGTAATTAAGTCTTGAAAATTATTTTATTTTTTAAAATTATATTTCTATCCCACCCATCCTCCAAAATGAGTTCAGGGCAGTTACCAATGCATGGACCACTGTGGTCTCTCTATCCCAGTCTAGAGATGGAAGTGAGCAGTTGGCGTGGGTGAAGAAGCTGGTAAAATGTATTCTTAGCCACAAAGGTCTTTTGGGCCTCTAGTAACAAAGATGAATCACACCTGCTCTTTAAGCTGCACACCTGCTCAGAGGACCTGCAACCCCATACAGAAAAGGTAGCTGATCTGTCTCCCAGAAACAGGAATCACACACTGTATCCAGGTATCAGTCCAGGGCTTGCATAGACTGACTCAGATGTAATGTGCAAATGGAATTTGGTATCATCAGTGCACTGATGTCTTCTCACTCCAAAACTTCCAATGACCTCTCCCAACAGGTTCATATAGATGTTGAATATCACTAGGGACAATAAAGTGCCCCTTCGTGCTCTGCAGCACAAATGTCAAGCAGCTGAAAAACACTCTCACAATGCTGTTATTTGGAGATAGCAGGTAGGAACACAGCCACTGAAAAACATTGTCACCAATACCCATCCCACAAAATCAGTTCAGAAGGATACCATGACCAATGGAACCAAAAGTGACTAAGACATTGAGCAGAAGGAGGAGGGCTGCACTCTCCCCGAGCTTCTCTCTACAAAAGTCATCCATCAAGGTGACCAAGGCTGGATCTAGACACATCAAAAAAGTGTTTCAGGAAAACACATTGTAAACTTCATAAAGGGAAAACACACTGGCTAAAGTCAGGACTCCACAGCGCCATCTGTTGTCACAGTGTTATAACGCATATACTGTACAACACTTTTTCTTTACTTATGTAGCTGAGTCCCAAGGCTGAAATGAATCCAGATTTTCAATTTTATCCAGGAATGTCTGCAGTTGTTTCAAATGGGCAATAGTTGTCACAATCCATTGGGTCCAGGGCCAACTTGTTCAAGAGGGTCTGCTCCTTGCTAAAGAGTGTATACATACAAACAAGTTTATTTTCTTCATGCAATCATCTTCACAATGAAGACAATGAGAAGACTAAAAATCATTGGTTGTGTCCAACACTGCTGTTCTGCTCACACAATAGACTTTGGCTTGCACAATAGAACTCCCCCCTCCACTCCTCTGCAGCCTCTGGAGCAGATCTTAGGGGTGTTAAGGGTAAGGAAGAGGAAGTCCCATTGCATGAGTGGAATGCTGCTCATACAGTGTTGAATGCAACTCTTGTGTTTCTAAATAATTAAAAATAAAACTGCACTGAAGCCAAAGCTCTAATAGGAAGGCTTAGAAATCTGTGGATTAGTGAAGCAGATAAAAACCCCTCTTCATTACGCAACTGCCCTGTCACACAGTTAAACGAAATGTTGGACTAACCCATGATAAGTTTTTTTTCTGCAGGAGATGGAGCAGGTCCTAGGATGGGTCGCCACTCACACTGGGCAGGATTATTCAGTTAAAGGGTGGGTTGCCCTTGCAGGAGGGCCATCCCCTTTCTTCTTCAGTTGCACAACTGCCCAAGCCAAAAAAAAAAAAAAAGTTTAACAAAACTAAATGGGCCTAGCAACCATGAAAGCATATAAATGAAGTACCGTATTTTCTGCTCTATAAGACTCACTTTTTCCCTCCTAAAAAGTAAGGGGAAATGTGTGTGCGTCTTATGGAGTGAATGCAGGCTGCGCAGCTATCCCAGAAGCCAGAACAGCAAGAGGGATTGCTGCTTTCACTGCGTAGCGATCCCTCTTGTTCTTCTGGCTTCTGAGATTCAGAATATATTTTTTTCTTGTTTTCCTCCTCCAAAAACTTGGTGCATCTTGTGGTCTGGTGCGTCTTATAGAGCGAAAAACACAGTAGGTATGAAGAAGAAGAGAAAAAGTGCCCACAAGAAACACATCTCTCCCCCCAGCTCATTATCTGATATTGTCCAATGCTGCAGCATCCTCTGCAGGAAAACACTTTACATTCTGCAACACACTCGAACTACCTAGGACAAAATCATGTGTGCATGTGCAATGTATAGTATTAGCAAAATTTAAATAAGAAGCACATTCCTGCTGCCCTACATAAAAGTTTCCTAGTACTGCTCTCATCAAGATTTGAATTTAAATTGGCTGAGTTTCAATGCAGAGGGCTGAATTCTCTGTTGTCTTACACTCATGCTAACCTCCTGAAAATCACCTAGTGCAAGATCTATAACACAATGTTTGGCCCCAAGAGCACATTTTTCTGTGCAATCTGATGGGATCTGCTTTTGTTTAGAATGGGATATTACTGGAACCAATCTATTTTTACAATCTTGGGAATAATGAATTGCTATAGCATAAATCACTAAAGCAAAGGCGGGGGGTTATCTGTGGAAATCCAAAAGCACCTGATGTAAATCAGAGTTGAAGAATTGTATGATCTTTATAAATAAACATGAAGAGGTAACATCTCTCACACTAAAGGAATCAGTTAAAGCAAAATCTTGAAACTATAAGAAGAGCCCATCTACTCCTCTGGCGTTCTGTTCACAGAGGACAGCCATTTGCCCATGGGAAGCTCGCAAGCAAGATCTGGCATTCAGATATATATTGCCTCCAACAGTGAAAATTGTCTCCTCAACTGTCAGCAAATTTCACGAACCAGAATAATTTATATACAGAGATTTCCTACATGTAAAGACATTTTAAATACTAGTTGATTAAACAGGTGGCACCTCCAAGAAATAAACAGGAGTACATATGTGTGCAGTCAACATAATAGGCACTGTGGCAGCTTGCTGTGCCTATAGCATGTTTTGCTATTATACACGTACAGAGAATCTTTTAAGGTGTCATTGTCCCCTTTGAAAACCTGTGAACCTCAGAAACTCCACTTACAACTAATAAAAAAACCAAACATGCTGCCCAGCGTTTTTCAGAGCAGGGCTACACCTTTAAATACTGCCTACACCAGATGGTCTTGACATAAAAGCAGCAGGAGACAACATTTTAATGCTACTCAAACAAGCAACTTGTGCTAGTCACAGACCAATGGAAGCAGCCTCAGCCAGCTAATCCTCTCTGTAACCATAGCAACTTCTATTTCAGACAGTTCCACGATTTTCAAGTCATATGGGCCTGTGTGAGTCCAAGTACCTCTTTTCCAACACTACTAATGCAACCAGGTATATTTTCTCCTGTGTTAGGAAACTACATTTCAAGAGATTATCAGTTTCCATATGGCACGCCTTGTGACATGAGGCTGAACTGATATCAGCTGTTGCAAAATCATAAATCAGGGAAGGAACATTCTGCGTGGCTTAAATGGGGATTCTCAAACTTGGGAGGGCAGGGAAAGAAGAGAAGGATTCTGCAAATGCCACAAATTTTTCACAGGGAAAAAAGTATTTGCTCCATCTATCAGAAAGAGACAGAAAGGGTCTGTTTGCAGAGGGAAATGCAGCCAGCAACACAGTACACCTTACAAAGAAATTAGACTCCTAACGCTCAGTGACTTGGCTTCAAGAACACCTACTCTCAGGTATGAAAATCTCGCAACTAATGCCGTTAACAAAAAACAACATATCCACAATATATACGGATTAATAGAGAGCCTGAGTAAGATTACATGCTTATATAAGATCCCATGCCAGCTGAATAGCGATCGAGGGCTACTCCTGTGTCTATTTCCAAGAGAGAGTTTTGGTGAGACGCTTACAACCTGATCTGCCCTGTGCTCTTGATCCTCACTTGCTCCTTTTCCCAGGCAAAAGAAGAAGAGTTTGGATTTGATATCCCGCCTTTCACTCCCCTTCAGGAGTCTCAAAGCGGCTAACATTCTCCTTTCCCTTCCTCCCCCACAACAAACACTCTGTGAGGTGAGTGGGGCTGAGAGACTTCAAAGAAGTGTGACTGGCCCAAGGTCACCCAGCAGCTGCATGTGGAGGAGCGGAGACGCGAACCCAGTTCCCCAGATTACGAGACTACCGCTTTTAACCACTACACCACACTGGCTCCTTTACAGGGGGAGTGGTCTTTGGCCCTTCATATGCTGTAGGACTACAGCTCCCAACCCGGCCTATTGGTAATGCTGGTTGCAGCAGATGGAAGTTGAGAGTCAAACTACATCTGGAGGGCTACAGAGTTCCCACTCCTGTTTTAGAGTCAAGGTGTGAGGGAACACATAAAATAGTGGCAGAATATTGTTCTCCGGCAACACATCAGAGGTACAGAAAAGCTAAAACAAAAATTAAACTTGGAAGGGTGCACATTCAGATTACTAGGAGTTATAGAAACAAAGCCTCACATCATGAGAGGATCCAGTCACAAATCTGTAATGTCATGTCTCATTTGGCCCCTAGATCCATCTGGAAATAACTCACCTTTCTTAGCTGGACAAAAGTCCCACAACATATCATAAGTATACAAGTACAACCACATTCTCCCAAATTAGCGGAGCCTCAAATTTTATTAAATGCAACTGGAATGGAGTTGTGAAAGTGAAAAGTCAATGAGTAAACACTGGACACAATCCACCAAGTTTAACTATTATTATGAAACCTTCTTTTACATCTTTTACATCTTTTAAAGCTGCAGCCTTGAAAGCCTCAGGGAAATGAACATAATCTGCACAGCAGTCATGAGTAACAAACACTCTGACCCCCATGTTTTTTACAAGATAGATCATAAAACTGGAAGTTCCATTGGTTCTAAAAAAAAATTTTCCCCTGCAAACCACTTGAAAATTGCCAAGGATCTTGGTGGACCACTTAATTTTTATTTTATTTTTTTGCCTGTTGCGGAAATTGTAATGTACTCTGCTATATGCTGTATGATTTTTAATGGTTTTATTGCTTCTTTTATTTCTTACATATTGTATTTTATTATACCACAATTACATACAATTCAAATTATAATGCAATAAAATACAATATAATAAATCAAAGAAGTAATAAAAATACAGTTAAAAGTGCAGTATATGTGAATACTTAATGCAACCGATGTGAGACCATAGCTGGAGAAACCCAATCTAGTCAAACCTGTGCCAAAGGACAAAATCCACCACTACATCACCCCTGAGAGGCGGCCACCCACTCTCTGTCATCTACCACCTTCCAAGGCTCTCATTTCACCGTCAAACAGTTTGAAGGAGAAAGGCTCCAGGATTCTTGAAAAAGTGTGCAAGCTTTCAATAGGAAAATTTCCAGTCCTCTTCTTTCACCTTCACCTAAACACACACACACAACCCTTCATGTTGGTCTCCATCTTCTCTTACTCCCACCCCTTTTTCCTTCTAGCACTGATACTCGCAATGTTTGAAGAGGTTCAATAATGTTTTTACAACATGCTGCTTGGGGAAATCTTAGGAAATATGAAAAGAGTATATAAAGTCTTTGAATCCAATCCTTCTGGCAAGGTCAGAAACTTCTCTAGAGAATCTGTTCAGTGTTAAAACCCATGCAACAAGCTTTGCCTAAGAACCAAGTGCTTCACTAGAACAAATGATTACTTTCCATATAGTTCTAGTGTAGCTCTGCATGAGTGGTATTTAGCACACAAGGAGGAATTTTCCAAGTAAGGTACATCTCTCTTTGGCACAGAGTTCCTTTAATTTAAAGTGATTCTTTTATTAGCCTCTATTAAGTTTACTATCTATTGGAGGAACAATCCAGCATATTGTAACACACCAAAACAAGATGTTACACTGTAGCATCAACATTCCTACAATTACAATAGCAAATAAATAGGCCACAGAAGTCAACTCAAATTGATGCATATAATCAGGACCTCTTCTGTTAACCTGTTAGTCTGTAAAATAGCAACATGGTCATATTTGAAGCACCAATTTCTGAAGCCACTATAAACAACAAATATGTTCACTTTATCTTGTCTTCTTTAATGAAAATGTTTGCGTGAACATCTGTATACATGCTTTATCCTTGGGATTTTCACAGATCCAAGTATCTCTGTTTTCCATCAATTTAAAAAATAACTGCAAAAGATAAAACCTTTGGATGAACCCACAAGCATCTTTAAAAATAATGTTAAAGCACTTTCTTAAAATGGCAGCCTTTCTTTTTCTTTGAGCCAATTATTTGCTAACATCTTTTTTGTTTTGAAAAAGCATCCCTTTAAAGGTAGAGATTACAGTGCACTTCCAAAGCATTTTACAACTTTTTGTAAATTAAACTGACATTTATTGCCAAATGCAGGAAATACGCCCATTCCCTTAAAAAAAAAACCCTTCATTAAAAAGTACTCAGCGTGCACATTTTTATGGCTTCACCAGCGAGAAAGAAAAATGTTGCTGTAAGTTGAACTCAACAAGGCCCTTTGAATCGCTGGGGAGTTTAAGTGAGTAAAAGATTATTTAGATATTACAAGAGATTTGGGGGAAAGGGAGTTTGCTTAAGTGCTCTGATTGTAGCAGAAACGGTCAAAGTGCAGCCCCAAACCCCACATTGGAGAGCACAATAATAGCGCATGAATATTCAAGCCCCATAGCTGTTGTAACATCCCATATAGACCTTTGGAATATATCTTCTTGAGTCATGTTTAAATTTTACTCACATGTAATTTTCAGACATTTTAAGATATCCCCAAAGGACTCGTTCTTTGTCCTCCTGCACCAGCTTATTTCCTAAGAGAGTTGCCAAGTGTTCCTGACTTTAAGTGCCTCTTTTGGCGTTAAAGCTCCACAGCAAATACAGATCCTTTATTTCAAGCACCTTGCCTGCAGCTTCCCTTACAATGAAGATATGTTGATATGGAAATGCCCTCCATCACATATACCAGGGGGGAGGACCTTTTTCAGCTTGAGGGCCACATTCCAGTGATTGGTTCAGCTAAAGATAGAGCAATACAAAGGCAAGTCAGGTAAGGTGCTCAGAATTATGATGGGGAAGTCAGACAGTGCCAACATGTTAGAAGTAGAAGATGATGATGAAAAACTACTGGTGGAAATGTTGATTAACCAATTGCAAAGCATGTGGCTTTCAGTCTGCAGAATCTTTTTTTTTTCCTTTGCTGAAGACACTCCAAAGCATTTTACTTGCGTTCTGGTTTTGACTGAAACCGTATTTGTCCTATATTTATGCCAAATGGCAGGATTTTAGCCCCATGCTTAAGCGCTACATTTAATAGAAAGCCGACCCCTTGTGCTCCGCACCAAGTGAGATCAACTCATTTCAAACACTGAAGAATGCTAAATAAGCCAACACCTAGTAACTAGATTCTAGTTTTTAAAACACACACAAGATTCAGGCATGCTTAATTTTCACTGATGTGCAAGCCAGATAACTGCAGCAGAACAAAACATTGTTGTATGCACATGGAATTTCTGTAGCTAGGTGAATAAAAATGACATACAACTGAATGCCACTATTTATAAGTACCAAGAAATATCTGAGCTGCAACAGCTGTATCAGGAATGATGCTGTTTGACTGCTGCTATGTTCCATTCCCCCACGCTTGGGCTTCGGAGACAGAGAAGGCTGTAGATTACAGCAGAATCCGTCAAAAGAAGGAGAATGTGTATACAGTCATCATCTCTATTTTCTCACCAAGAAAAGCAACTGAGCATGGAAACCATCCATGGTACAAGGGCCAGGACTGACCAAAATGTAATCAGATTCTACAACTCTAGTTAAAGTCACTGCCTGCCTCTGATTCCTAGGCAGTATGCCTACAAATTACTATTTGCTGGGAACACCAGACAAGAGCTATTGCTTTCATGGTCTGTTTTATATGGGCTTCCCAAAGGCCTCTGGTTGGCCACAGTATGAAACAGGATGCTGGACTGATCCAACAGGGCTCTTGTCAGTTACCACAAGAGGAAGTCAGAATAAAAAGTAATCGGAGATAACAATAATGAACAACATGGAAAATGTAGCAGTACCACAAACCTCCAGAGAATGGCAAATAAAAATAATTTAAAAATAAATAAATTGCTTTGAGCCTCTCGTGCCTTGTGCTTGACAACTTAATATAATTCAGCATATTACTTCAGTATGTGAGAATGATGCCAAGGAAAGCCCACAACGAAGATGCAATTGTTTCAGACAACATAGTCCCAAGCCACTTTATGTTGTAGGTTTTCAGAATCATAACTTAATCCAGGCATCCCAGGGAAGACTGCCAAAAGTAACAACCCTCCAGACTAAGGCAGCATTTGACTTTTGAACCACTAGGACATGGAAAGTCCCTACATATCCCCACATGCATATCCCTACAATTTCTGGGTCCTCTGCCATGAGGAGCCTTACATTATCTAGGCAATGCAGTATGCTATAGATAAGTCACTCTCCTCTTTTCTTGCACATCATCTGCCTCAATTGCTGTGATTCACGTTGCTGGTGTGAAATGCTGTGAAGAATCCAGATGAGATAATTTAAGTCATCAGTCATGCTTTGATGCGATTAGCAAAAGGAAGACACAAACCATTTATTACAGAGAAGCAACATCAATACAGAGGAGTAAGACAGCTTATTACTTATTACTTTTTTGTGAGGCAATGGAAACTACAGCTTATGTGACCCCCTTTATATCGTTTGTCAAAATAAGCTGCAACATCAAAACTACATTTAGCAAATTACAATCAAGATATAGCCTGTGATCATGTAAGTTCTCCAGACAAGGTGTTGTGGGGCAACTTGTTCCTGAGGTCTACGTTTTTGTTTTACTTATCTCTGAGAAAGGGCACAGTAAATAGGAACTCTGTAGTCCAGTTACATTTTTCACACACAAAAAAAATCTATTATCCTTTGCTAGCATTCAATAAACCATCAAAGACTTTTGGCCAAGCAAAAGCTGGCATTCTCCCATTTTTCACATTTAGCAGCTCTAGGAGAAGAGTCTAGGAAAAAAGCCACTCTGTATTTTTTTAAGTGCATAATTGGTTTTCAAGATTTGCCAAGATACTTTTAAAAGAATGACACAATAAGCCAGATCTGTTCCTGGAGAACTATTCTTGTCTCTAATGTATACTTTGTAGGGTATTTAAATAAAGGGTTTTATGTCGTTGAGGTGTTTTTTTTTTTAGAAAGAAAAACTTTTCTTACAACTAATTCAAGACACCAGTCCATTAGGTCCATCCCGGCTGTGGTGAGCTACAGGAAGTTTTCTACAAGCTACAAAGAGTGCGAACACGCTGTATTTTATTTTAATATCTGCTGAGTAAACCTCTATTAACTAACAAGCAGTGGCGAGCTAAAAGACCACCCTGGAGTATATTAAAAGTGTGGTCAGAATTAAAGTGGGGAAGCATACTTGACCCCATGATTTTAGAAATCCATGGAGGAAAGGGAGGAGGCCTGAAGGTTAAATGAAGTTGTAAAAAAAAGATATAAAATATGGATGTTATGGAAAATGTTAAAACTATCTCTCTATCTATGAATGACACCAGTCCATTAGTCCTCAGGAGGACATGGTGTTTCAACAGCAATATTCTAGAGCCGTGTCCAATTGTGCCAACCCTAAAGTAACTTTATTCTGGCACACAAAACACTGGTAGAAATATTTAGGGAAGAGCCATGGTTCAGTAGCAGGGCACCTGTTTTACATGCAGAAAGTCCAAGGTTCAATCCCCAGCATCTCTGGGTGTAGCTGAGAGAGACTCCTGCCTGCAACCCTTGAGAGCTGCTGACAGTTAGTATACTATTGACAGCTCTGAGCTAGATAGACCAATGGTCTGTATAAGGTAACATCTTGTTTTCCTGGGATTGGGATGCCTTCTGGAAATCAGATTAGTTGCTTGTGCAATCTAATCAATACCTCAACATGTTTCTCTCCATCTGCTTTCTTCACCCCTAGTGACTGCAGTCGCTGAAATTTACTCTATGGCCCTATATGTATGGTCCTGCCCTTTCTTTTGCACAACCTCATCTAGGGTTCAATTTCTTGGTCCCGCTATAATACGATGCAATATTACCTTTCAAATATGTCCAAGATTGCTTCTTTTTTAAAAAAAAAATCCCATGTATAAACTGCAGCTCAATGCAATGCAATTTTTACCTTTGAACCTTTTCTCTCCAGCAGCCAGATCATGGGGTTCCTGGGTTCCTTCACCCACAGTGGGCCACTCTTGCAGGTGGGGTGGGGGTAGGCACCCACCTGTCAACCACCTGACTTCATAATAATAATAATAATAATAATAATAATAATAATAATAATTTGTACCCCGCCCATCTGGCTGGGTCTCCCCAGCCACTCTGGGCGGCTTCCATAGAAACCAAAAATACAGTAAAATATCACAGATTAAAAACTTCCCTGAAGAGGGCTGCCTTAAGATGTCTTCTAAATGTCAGGTAGTTATTTATCGCTTTGACATCTGATGGGAGGGCGTTCCACAGGGCGGGCGCCACTACCGAGAAGGCCCTCTGCCTGGTTCCCTGTAGCTTTGCTTCTCGCAATGAGGGAACCGCCAGAAGGCCCTCGGTGCTGGACCTCAGCGTCCGGGCAGAACGATGGGGGTGGAGACGCTCCTTCAGGTATACTGGGCCGAGGCCATTTAGGGCTTTAAAGGTCAACACCAGCACTTTGAATTGTGCTCGGAAACGTACTGGGAGCTAATGTAGGTCTTTCAAGACCGGTGTTATGTGGTCTCGGCGGCCGCCCCCAGTCACCAGTCTAGCTGCCGCATTCTGGATTAGTTGTAGTTTCCGAGTCACCTTCAAAGGTAGCCCCACATAGAGCGCATTGCAGTAGTCCAAGCGGGAGATAACCAGAGCATGCACCACTCTGGCGAGACAGTCCGCGGGCAGGTAGGGTCTCAGCCTGCGTACCAGGTGGAGTTGGTAGACATCTGCCCTGGATACAGAATTGACCTGCGCCTCCATGGACAGCTGTGAGTCCAAAATGACTCCCAGGCTGCGCACCTGGTCCTTCAGGGGCACAGTTACCCTATTCAGGACCAGGGAGTCCTCCACACCAGCCCGCCCCCTGTCCCCCAAAAACAGTACTTCTGTCTTGTCAGGATTCAACTTCAATCCATTAGCCGCCATCCATCCTCCATGTCAGGTGATTCATTTTTCCCTTGAACAAAAGGATGAGCCAAGCTGATTCAAGTGTTGCTTGAAGTCACCACCAATCAGCTGATTCATGCCAACTTCAAGATCTGCTTTTGGTGGGAGGTTCGCTGCAAAATGGAGTCCCTGCTAGGGAACTTTGTAGTGCAGTCAGCTGCTTGGCGGTGATAGCAAGCCTCTGTTGCCAATGAACAATTGGAGGCTCACTTTAAGGCCTAAATGATCGTCTCAAAGTTCAGCTTGATATACATGAAACAAAATATGCTCATGTGCATATTCACAAAGTGAGGCACAGATCTATACGACATAAGTTTTAGCAGGCAGGCCTCTTCCTTTTCCAGACCTCCTCCAAGAATCAGCATAGCTCACAATATTTAACAATTCTTATTCAGTGTCATTCAATAAATCAAACAGAAGAGCAACAACTGTATCAATTTGTGCTTTCTAAGTTTTGCAAGACGATTAAAAACAACATAAACCCATACTGTATATATATGTATGTATGTATAGCTTGTTTATGAAATCTAAGCTCCCTGAAGTATGCACTCAGACAGAAGACATGTGCATTATATATGACTGCAACAGCTGACCAGATTTGTTAGCTTATCAGTCTAACAAACTTACTGGCCTTCCACAGAGTACTTAACGTATTGGCCACGTTTACATCAAACAGTGAAACCACTATGATACCATTTAAATAGTCACTGGTTCCCCCAAAGAATTACGGGAGCTTTAGTTTGATAAGTGTGCTGAGGGCTGGTGGAAGACCCCTGTCCCCTTCCAGAAATGCAATTCCCAGAGTGGTATAATGACCAATCCCACTTCACAGGGAACTCTAAGGGACTAGATGGTTTCCTAACAACTCTCAGCTCCCTTAGCAAACACCCAGAATCCTTTGGGGGAAGCCATGAATGTTTAAAGTGGTATCACAATGCTTTAAACGTATGTTCTAAGTGTGTCTATTGTTATTCTAGAAACAAGGTGGGATGTAACTACTTTTTAAAACCACTTTTAAAAATGCAACTAGTATAAGCTTTGTGGAAACTGACCTTCTAATCTGACTTCAGCATCTCTTGAAATAGCTGAGCCTGGTGCACGAATCTAAAGACATCCATACAGTGATACCTCGGGTTACGAACTTAATTCGTTTTGGAGGTCCGTTCTTAACCTGAAACTGTTCTTAACTTCAGACGCGCTTTTGCTAATGGGGCCTCCTGCTGCCACCGTGCAGCCGCGGCGCAATTTCTGTTCTCATCCTGAAGCAAAGTTCTTAACCCAAGGTACTATTTCTGGGTTAGCGGAGTCTGTAACCTGAAGCATCTGTAACCTGAAGCGTCTGTAACCCGAGGTACCACTGTAGTTGCATCTACAAGCTATCTTCTCTGATAAGTGACAGTCCCAAGTTCAAATCTTACCTTCAAAGTGGCAATTTCCCCTCAGGTTCAAATGCCATTTCCATGGTTTTGGATGGGGACCTAGGCTGACCCAATTCTTGTGCTGGCAGAAATCTTTTGAAACTGCCATGGTTTGTGCTAGCAAAGGGATTGCTAGGCTCTTAACATGCAACATAATTCTTAGCCACTTCCTAAGCTCCAAAATATGATGCGATGCCCCTAAAGTGCAAAATCATGTAGAACAAGTAACCTGGAAATGTTGAGTACAACGAGGAACCCACGACGACACAGGTTTTGAACATGATTGTATGATGGTTAATTGACAAGGTGAAACACTTTAATGTACAGAAATTATTTCAATGCAGCTAAGTCTTCTGCATAAACTGCATTCAGCCTGTGATGAAGTAGTGCCTTGTTATGATACCTTTCTCACTTTTTTGGGGGGGGGGGGTTCCAACCTTCATGGATCCAACCCCTATAGAACTCCTCAGAGACAAGACCCACAAATTCATGCTTCATACAATTTCAGCAGGGATGGGAATAACAGAAATATGAGTCACAGACCACTGCCTTTTCTGTTTTGTATAACATCCAGACTAGATACCAGTGACATCTTTGAATGTATATTTGAAATACTATCAAAAATTCAAGAGGGGGGGGGGATAAAATGGGCAGGGAAGGGTCATAAATGGAGGCTGTTTAGTGGAGTGTGGATAAGTCCTTGCTGCTGTTGCTGAGCATTGATTTTATTGTTTTGCTGTATTTTTCTAAACAGTTTTATAAGCCTGGATTTGTATTTTTAAACATGTTATAAGCTGTTTTGTGGAATATTTCCCTTTAAATATGTGTGTGCACATACACACATACTTGAAACAACCCCCCATTCATCCTTACATGGTGTGCATGTTTCACAAACATATGGTCCCAAGCAGGTTTTCTTCCTGATCTTTTCCTTCCCTTCAATGTCTTCCTTAGCTCTTGACACTTGCAGTATTCATCACTCCTACACTGTTCTCCCAATAGATTTGGGAGTTCTCACAATCAAGCCTCTATTCACAAAACCCAAGGTTAATTCACTGATCTCTTGGTATAAAGACACTGAGTTTCTAATAAAAATAAAGCTTTGGCAAATTAAAAAGTCAAATCATTCTGTTGCTCAGCTTAGAAGGGGTACAGCTTTGGGAATTTTCAAAGGCACACACAACCAAACAAAGATTAAGCCCTGCTAGCAGCTAAGAACTATTTTGGCTTGACAGAACATGTGGCTGAATCTTAAGGCGAGCCAGGGTTTTCCTAGGAAGAACAAAAAGAAAACTTTTGAAGACTTGGGTTTTCCAGGCAATGAAGGACAATTGGTACATTCTGTAGCTTTACCACAAAAAAGCAGCAGAGCAGCTTCTGAGTCTTGCTCTAATTTATGCAGACTAGTGCCATAGTATTAGTTCTTTGAGAAGTGTCCATCAGTACCATTGATGATACCATGGAGGCTGTATAATCCATTTTATTTTGTTTTTTCTTCCTATTTCCTGATATATTGCAAGCCTAAATCTTAGTTTATAGTTAAAAGCACTTGTTTACTAATTTTAGAAAGTGTTGAGCCTCTTTTTATCTTTTAGATTATGGGACATGTTTGGTTGCTTTAACAGGAATGCTAAATATAAAACATTCTGTTGTGCTTCTTCTTTTTTAATGTCAGACCCATCACAACCAAGATTTTTCAGCCTCCATATGTCCATGTACTTCAGTACAATACAATTACAGTATGTCAGCAGGCAACTTGCTGACGACAAAGACAGCAGGAGCACTGCTTCAACAAGAATGATATTCCAACTCCCATCCCAGACTTACTACATAATAAGTTTCACACATTAACATACGCATTAACAGTGCGATCCCGTACATGTCTACTCAAAAATAAGCCCCATGGAGTTCGATAGGATTTATTTCCAAATAAATAGATACAAGACTGCAGCCTAACACAATTTTCACCATTCACAAATATTGTTAACATGACCCAGCATTTCCATCTATGGACATCATAAAAACTGTCCTATCCTAAAAGCGACACAGTAGCCAATGGGCAGCTTCCCTTTGAAATGCTAGTTTGAGGGATAATAGATCTGAAGTCAAGAAGACGAACCCTGCCTTGTCATATGTCATGCTCCATACAGACTTAAGCACTGGCTCTCACAGAACTGCTGTCATGAAAAATCATAAAAGGAGCAGAACAATTAACCTCAAGCTTCCCATCCCCAAGAGCTCAGCAAGCTTTTCAAAAGAAAGCTGCAAACCAGGACATTGCGTGTGGCCAACAAATAAGGTCATCTATAAACTGTGAAGTCCCCTTGAAGTGAATAGAACCTAATCCTGAACCTTGGCATAATTCAAGGGTACAAGCAAGGAAGAAGTCCACACTGGTTTCCCAGTGTCCTAGGGCTTTTAAAACAGAGCAAGTTATCCATTATTATACAATGATTTCCTAATTAACTCGATTTATTCTTATACAGCTGGTGCTCATCAGTCAATGTATAATCCTGAGTGTCATTCTATCATTTGCTCTATCTTGCAGTAAGAGAGATATTCTAGAATTCATCATCGCTGTTGCCTGGTGTATGCATCTATCATCAGAATCTTTTGATGCTGTCAAAGGTCTAGATATTCGTTTGGCAGGTCTGACTTATGAAAATTGTATGTTCATTATTTACTGATTAAATAATTATATCCCACCTGTTATGCTGGCACCTCAAAGCAAATAAGAAAATACAATGCAGAATATGTAATGCCGCTGAAAACATTAAATACAATAAATAACAATCAAGTGGTCAGAAAGTCCACATTCTACCGTGGCAGACAGTAATAGACAGCAAAGGCTATGGCAAATGGAGATGTTTTCATTCACATGGTATCTCATCATTATACTTCTATTGCTATATTGCCTGTTTCCCCATGTGTTGATTCATGCAGCTTTGATATTTGCAGCGATCTCTGTTTTCAACAACTAATAGGATGCTGACCTGCTCTGATTTTGATTTTTGATTTTTTTTTTACTGCTGCTGCTAGTGAGAGCTCCTGGGCCATTCCATCTGCTTGCCCACTCTGTTCCTAGATGCCAACCAGCCAGCACTTCATTGCTGATTCCAGAAGGAGGATAGAAAAACATCTATGGCTATCTGGCTTGCTGCCACACTACAGTGCAAACCTTTTGGAGTTTGCATGAGGGCACCAACCTCTTTAAGTTTGTGCTGTGGAATGTATTATCCAAGTAGGAGAAAGAAGTGATGTAATATTGGGTAGGAGGACTGGCCCACCCATGAGGCAAAGTGAAGTGACTGCCTCAGGTGGCAGGGCCCATAGGGGTAGCAGATTTGGATGTACAGTAGATCTTAACTCCCCACTTCTTCCTTCGTGGGGAGGGAGGTGCCATTTTGTGGTTTGCCCCAGGCACCAAAATGTCTTGAGCCAGCCTTGTTGGGTAGTTTTTGCTGTCCGAAGTGAGAATATGAGTTATAATGCTTTTGTTCGTTTCAAAGTTGTTCAGTACCACTCAGTGTGAGACACTGAACCAGTATAGAATACAACCCCATGAGGGTGGGAGTCTAGATGGGAGTAGTTTTGTTGCTAGTTATATGACACTACATTGCCTTAGAATGAATGAGCTGGTTGTAAATTATGCTTAATTCTGCCATGTATTTTTGTAGACCAAACGTTCACTTTTTAATAACTTTTTGACTGGGGATTAATTATCTGTATGCTTGGTTGGAATGCACAAATGTGAGGCTTTGATTTGGAAGACTGCTAAGGATGCATTTGGGAGGCATCACTGTGGATGGGTGCAGCTCCTTATCTCAGTTATTTTGTTTAGCTACTGGTGCTGTTTTGGAGAGTTTATTGTGTTTTTGTATTTGATTTTTATCTGTAATGTTCTGATGTTTAAAAGAATATCATACTTTCCTGTTTATTATGCTGATTTAAAAAATGTGTGCTTTATACTTTATCTTCATCCGTAATGTTTTCTTAGGTTGTAAACCACTTTGATATTTGTTTTTGTGTTTTAATGAAAAGTGGTATAGAAATTATTTATTTAAATGAAAGTATTTAAATAATAAAGAACTGAGCTAGTAAACAAAAGCATGTAGTGCCACATCGGGCTGCAGGCAGGTCTCCCTCCTGTCTCAAGGCACCCACAGTCTACTGGCAGATGGGAGAGAGAGGTTACTATTTCAGTGCGTATGGTTGTCGCTAAAAAGGTAAATATCTTGAAGTGGCAGGAGGATGTCACAATTCTGTCACTTTGTTCCACTTTGTGAATTGTTTTGACAGAAAAACAGGCTACAAATAACTAAGCAAATAAATAACTTTTTGTGTGAACCTATTTCCTTACCAGCCAGACTGTACAGTAAATATTGTTGGCCACTGCGTGCCACCATGGAACCTGGCAACACCAGCATGGGTATTATTTGACTGATTCATGCATTCAGAGAAAATTTAGCTACTACTGTTACTGCATCAAGCAGCTGCTGTGGAGAAGTATTTCTTTGAATAAGAGAAACTGTGTTACACTTTTAACATTGTGTGTGTGTGTGTGTGTGTGTGTGTGTACGCATGTGTGAAGAGAGAGACAGAAGGAGATGGAGCTAGTCTCTTCCAAGTCATGGTACATATACGGCTTTCTTTCCATAAATGGCTACTGGCTCTTTAAAGATTGAAGACAGAGGCCTTCCTATGCAACCTTACATGTGGCTGGTACCTTGATCTATAACAGGGATGGGAAACGTGTGGCTCTCTAGGTGTAGTTAAGACTCCAATTCCCATCAATCCCAACTAGCATGGCCAGTGGTGGAAGATTATGGGAGGGCCAGCTTCAATGGCATCTGGAGATTCAAGTCTATAAGAAACCATCCCACCAAATGGCTCTCTACCTGCTTCTCTTCCCCCTCCAATAAGGCTGGCACAGATGAATCCTTTTCCCAACTAATTCCCTTAAACCAGGAAGGTTTCAGCTGCCCATCCAAAGCCATTCCACGGTGAAATGCGCCGCACGTGGCCTCTGCCATGACACAAGCAGCTCAGCCAGCCCTCTAAGCCGAGTCAAAATCATGGCTGTGAAGGTGTAGGCAGAGATCCTCAAAGCCTGGTTACCAGGAAAGATTATCATTATCACCATAGCATCCGTTGCATGCGTTTCCAGGTCTGCGCACGCACGTAACCGTACTGGGAACACAGCACATTGTACCGTACTGGGAACACAGCACATTGTACCCTCTCTGCCATGAAAGGGGGTCACCATGGCCAGGATTTCAAAGGTCTCCTAACTCTCCTTCCTGCATGAGCTCATGATCCCCGAAATAGACCCACCGCCATCAAGGGGATCGCGGTGACCTCAATGCTGAGAAACAAGGCAGGAATTTGCAAGGGAGAGAGGTTGTTTATTCCACCTGAGAAAGCAAAGGAAAAAATGGGGGCGGTGGGGTGGAGGAAAGAGGAGACACCCAGGACACCCCCAACCCAGCACTACCTGGGGGGGGGGCTGCGTCAGGGGCTTCCCTTACCAGGCTCGTGCTCGCCCGGGTTGTCGGAGAGCTCGATGACCAGCAGCTCCCGGCCCTCGGAGCTGCGGCCCACGGTGTAGATCCTGCTGATGGACGAGCACTGCAGCCACACCGAGACCATCGCCTCGCGCGTCTCCGGGTAGCGGTGGTACTCGAAGGAGATGCCGTCCTCCTGGCTGAGGCGCCGCCGCCGGTTCGCCGAGCCGCCGCCCGCCGCCGCCGCTTCGGGCTGCTCCGCCTCGGAGCCCTGCTGCCGCAAGGCGAAGGCGCCCAGCGCGCCGCAGAGCGCCGCCAGCAGCAGCGCCCAGAGCCCACCTCGCCGCGCCATGCCTGACGGAGAAGAAGGACTGGCAATGCGGGCTTCTGCTGCTTCGCTCAGCTGCTGCCTTGACGTGCTGCGTTGACGCGGGCTGCGCTCCCTCTGCGCTCGCCTCCACCTCCCGCAGGCGGAGAAACCTGCTCGGTCCAGGAAGAGCGCTCGCGCCGCAGACTGCACTACTCGCGCCGCAGCCGCCGGGGGGAGACGCAAGGATGTACCACTGCCGCGCGCGGGGATGCGAAGGTGTGACGTGCCGTCACGCGCGCGCGCGCCGCCCCGTCCACCTGGCAGCGCGCTGGGGGCGCCCGGGCCGCTTCCCCCATAGTCGTCGCCATTGGCCAGGGCCAAGCGCGCGTCAAGAGGTGCGGGAGGGTGTGCCTCTCAGGACACTCTGCACATGCCCCAATCCTCTCCATAGGATGAAGTGCATGTATGCCTGCCTGCCAAAACGTGTGCCACCCTAGGAGCCAACTCTTAGACGCCGAGGTCACTTTGCCGCCTCCACCCCCCAGTGGCGTAGCGTGGGGGGTGCAGGGGGGCGGCCGCACCGGGCGCAACACCTGGGGGTTAGGGTTAGGGGGCGCAAATCCACGGGTTAGGGGGCGCAAATTACTTGCCTTGCCCCGGGTGCTGACAACCCACGCTATGCCACTGCCACCCCCTACAGTAAAATATTTGAGGGGACCTGCCAGTGCCGGATTTACGTATAAGCTAAACAAGCTGTAGCTTAGGGCCCCACTCTCTTGCGGCTCCCTCAAAAAAAAATCAAGGGAAAAACAACTGGATGTACATTTCCAAAATATAAGAAAAAAATAAAAATAAAATAATTGTTATGAATAAAAAATCATTTTAAGTTAGAACTTAATAATTATTTCAATATCAATATACTTCTTAATTGTATTTCAGTTCAACAATTACTTTGATAAAATACATATTTTGTTATGTGCAAATGGCTTTAGATACCTATTAGGTCCATAAATTACCGTATAGCATATATTCAACACAAAATACAGCGATAATTTGTTGTTGACAAAGGACAGCTGGGCATATAAAGGGCCCCATTACCTTCAGTAGCTTAGGGGCTCATCAAACCTAAATCTGGCCCTGGCACCTCCCCCCTTCCCCCTGAGTTATTGACCATTGCTATTCAAATGGTGTGTGTGCACCGTATCATGTGATTGATTATGCGGGGGGGCGGACATGCCATATTTTATTCAGGTTGGCCATGCATGCCACAATCAGGGTGCGACTGGGCTTTAACATCCCACAAGGTTCTGCTGTTTTCCCATGCTCAAAAGTCACTGTTCGTTTCACATGTTTGTTGAGTAATCAGCTGTACAGCTGCAGATAAAACGTTTTAGGTGTGTTTTAAGTGCATTATACAAACGTGACACCAGATGGCGCTGGTAAGCTAATGCCAAATTACATATACTGTGTACAGGTATACAAAATAAAAAAAATTCCTTCCAGTAGCACCTTAAAGACCAACTAAGTTAGTTCTTGGTATGAGCTTTTGTGTGCATGCACACTTCTTCAGATACATATACAGTACAGGTATACAGTACAGTATTTTAAACCTTTTTTTTAAAAAAGAAAAGGCATGTTCACAGCATTTTTTTTATACATGTGGCGATTCAGCCTATATTTACACTCATAGGAAACTTCCCTACTCTCCAAGGTCACTTCCAGACTACCTGGTTACTGAGCATTCTGGTTTGTTCATAGGAAGTTTGCAGGGACGTTCTTTGTTATTACTTATTTGAATTGTTGCCCATCCTTCGCCATGAAGTTTCAGGGCAAGTTACAACAATTTTTAAAATGCAATATTCCGAACAGTTAAAACAAATGAGATGACATTGCTTCAAGCGTTATCCTGCCCTTTCTGCTGGATTTTCCTATCCTTATTGCAAACACATACATATACATATACATATACATATACATGTATACATATACATGTATACATATACATGTATACATATATATGTGTGTGTATGTATGTATACATATATATGCATTATGGTGCTGGAGGAGACTCTTGAGAGTCCTATGGACTGCAAGAAGATCAAACCTATCCATTCTTAAGGAAATCAGCCCTGAGTGCTCACTGGAAGGACAGATCCTGAAGCTGAGGCTCCAATACTTTGGCCACCTCATGAGAAGAGAAGACACCCTGGAAAAGACCCTGGTGTTGGGAAAGATGGAGGGCACAAGGAGAAGGGGACGACAGAGGACGAGATAGTTGGACAGTGTTCTCGAAGCTACCAGCATGAGTTTGACCAAGCTGTGGGAGGCAGTGGAAGACAGGGGTGCCTGGCGTGCTCTGGTCCATGGGGTCACGAACAGTCGGACATGACTAAATGACTAAACAACAACAATATATATACACACATACATACATACATACATACATCCAATTTTGCGGGGAAAGGTGGTTTGTTGCGCAAGAGCTTCAAAGCAACTGTAACAAAGCAACCTGAATTTCCCACCCAGAAATATTAATGGACTGGAAAAACTAGTCCATCAATCTCATTACTGCCTACACAATGACAACTATTGAATATGGAGCGTTCTGCATGCAAGGCAGGCAATCACTCTATTTCTATAAAATATGAAGAGCAGTTCACAATTTTAATAAATAATTGTAAGATATCAGTGAAGCAGCAACAATCTTTAAAAACAGATTTGTTCGTTTTTTATCTTATATTTTGGAAATGTACATCCAGGTTTTTTTCCTTTAATTTTTTTTGGAGGGCTCCCAACAGAGTAGGGCCCTAATCTATAGCTTATTTAGCTTATATGTAAATCCAGCACTGATGATGGACTAGATCAGGGGTCAGCAACCCATGGCTCTGGAGCCGCATGTGGCTCTTTTACACCTTTGCCGCGGCTCCGGGCTGGATACTAGCGAGGGGAGGAGGCGCATTGTGCGCCCCGACACTCCCCACTGTGGCGGCCACTGTACTGGCTGTGACGTTGCATGGGGGCGGTGCGTGCGTTAGTCACGCACCGTCCCGACGTCACCTTCCCGCCCGCCCGCTACATTGTAAGGGGCATGTACGCTGGTCACTGCATTGAAAGGGGGCATGTACGCTGGTCACTGTTTTGAAGGGGAGTGAAGAACACACACACACAAAAAGGTAACTTGTTAATTTAACATTTGTTTCTATGAGGAGGAGTAATTCTGAGGGGTCAAACAAAGAAATAATAAAAAAGTGACAAAAAAGTTATTTTTATAATGACGAGTTTTGCGGCTCCCAGTTTTTCTTTTCTTTGGAAACTGGTCCAAGTGGCTCTTTTTGTCTTAAAGGTTGCAGACCCCTGGACCAGTTCCTCATGACAACCTTCAGACTTCTCAAATGTCAGAGCCTGACTTACACAGGGCTATTTGAGGCGTGCAAAGCACAACCAAGCTGTTAGAAACCACACACTCCAGTCTACAAGCAGGCAGTATTGCTTGTGTGGTAGTTAGAAGTGGGTTTTTTTTAAGGAGATGAAGCTAAATGCCTGCTTTCAGCCACACGGTGTTGGTTTTCCATGACCACTAGTATTTATTCCAACATGCAGTAGCGTTTAGTGGTTTAATATATCTGGACTGTAACGAGGCAGAGGATCACACACCCATCCTGATTTCAGATTGGAACGAATGATTTTCAGGTTTTACAGACTCAGCTTTTACTGGCATCCATGACTCAGATGGAATGAACCCATCACTTATGCGAAGTGGTGCCACTACTTATTTCACAAACAGCAGGATTCTACGGGGCAGGTAGGAGATGTGCAGCCCTGCGGCATTCACAGCCTCCACAACAGATCAGCTACTTGAAGGAGTTGCCAGACTTCTACCTACCACAAGAGCAAATCATCTTCAGGAACATGAGGTACACCAGACTTTCCTGAACCTTTAGATACTAAAACATACTTTCCTGCTAGTACCTCTGCTGTAGAGAGAAACTGCTCGTTGTAATTTGGTTTAACCATAAGTTGTAATTTTCCAAGTTTAAATTTTGACATTGACACATGTCTGTGTTTTATTTTCCTGATGTCATTCCAAACATTATTTTTCTCTTGTTTTTCCTGTGTGTCGGTGTGTGTTTTACTGTTATCATACAGTCCCCAGCATCGGATTCTTCTGTGCCTTCTTTCCATTCTCTGTGGCAGACCCCTGTTCATTGTCAGGACTCCCTCCTCCCCTGAAATCTCCAACCACTGTGGCCTGCTGAGATGGAGGGTGCGGCTGCTTTTTCCTCCTGGGCGAAGGATTAAGAAGACTGCCTAAGGCCATGGCAGGGGAGGGGCAGAATTCTTTTCACCAGAACCTTGCTCAGTGTTCATTCACTGTCTCTTATTGTTACTCCGTGGGAGGTAATTAATCTGAAGAGTCATACTTTATTATGCTGCAATGCAACAAAACATTGCTGTGGGGTGTGTTCCTGTTCACTGTTCTTGTCAGACAACCATACCCTCTTCCTCAAAGGTCCACTCCATTCCAGTCTTCTCACTTTCCCAGGTAGTCAACAGTGCATGGCCTCTTAGCATGCTCTGTCCTCATCTAGCTAGTGCCCTTTAGTGCTCACTTAGCGGGTGCTTGACAGGCTTGTAGCCCACCCATAGCTCTGATTTCCAACAGAGTGGAATGTCCAGGGGGCCAGAAGGAATGGCTGGTGCGCTACCACTGTCACTTGAGCCAATTGCCTCACTCTGCCCAATAGTGGGGTGAATGCTATCAACGGCTTAAATGCATCTCTATACCTTTTTAAAAATGCATGCAAAATTTGTTTCCTTTGTCTTTTAAGCACCCAGGAACATCGTCAGTTTGAAGTTTGCACTAGAACAGGGGTCAGCAACAGAAGGTCAGCGGTTCGAATCCCCACGACGGGGTGAGCTCCCATTGCTTGGTCCAAGCTCCTGCCAACCTAGCAGTTCGAAAGCATGTCAAAGTGCAAGTAGATAAATAGGTACCGCTCCGGCGGGAAGGTAAACAGCGTTTCCGTGCACTGCTGTGGTTGCCAGAAGCGGCTTAGTCATGCTGGCCACATGATCCGGAAGCTGTACGCCGGCTCCCTCAGCCAATAAAGCGAGATGATCGCCGCAACCTCAGAGTCGGTCACAACTGGACCTAATGGTCAGGGGTCCCTTTATCTTTACCTTTTTGTATGGGGCTGCTGCAGGACTTGAGGGAGAGCAGCGGCAAGGAAGGCCAGGCCAGTGAGCACATCAGCTCCCAGTTGGCAGTAGTGGACTCTGTCAGTCTTCATTTTATATAATGTTCTCGTTTTAGTATTTTAATTATGAACTGCTTTGGGTGCCTTGGCAGAAAGGAGGTATGTAAATTCAGTCAATCAGTGGTGATGGGAGGTTATTTGAAGGTGGTTAAGAGCAATAGTGGCTTGGAGCAGAGAGCATGGCAGGAACATCTTAGATCCCCACAAACTTTCACCTGCTTTTCTTTGCATTTTTTGTGGCTAATTTCCCGTTGTGCAAGGGCTCAATGAATGACAGATATTGCATCGGTGTGGACTAATTTTTTAAAACTTGTAAACACTACATTTCTGTTTGAAATAAACATATAAAGCGGATCAACAAAAGGCAGTATTTTAAACATTGTGTTTTAATTGTTGTAACCCACCCTGGGATCTTAGGGTAAAGGGTGATTGATTAATTAATTATGCAAAACAATCAAATGCAATAAAAATAACTGAAACAGCAGAAAGATAAATGAACAGTGCACATTTATTCAATATTAAGCAGAATCAAACACATAACAAGCAGTCCGCCCCCAGCAATGGCTGAAGGTTCATGAAGGAAACACATACAATTACAGAGTATCCACACCCCCAAAAATGGAGTGAGGGGACCAGATGAACCCCATTTGTTGTGCACCACTCATGGCATTTCCTGTGCTTAACATGATTATGAGTGACTGTGGTTGTAGTTAAAAACCCAGCTCCAGAAGATGTAAATATTCGTCATGCACCCCAGAGCCTAAGAAGGGAGAGGGGTTGGGGAATCACTAGAATAGCATATTGTGTGCCAGAATATACAAGCTAATCATATTCCCATGGCATCCTATGCAACAACAATGCGGTTTCTATAAAAACACACACGCACACTGAACTGAAAAGGAAAGGAATGGAACTGAATTCCTATTTATTTGAGCCAATCTCGACTAGGATCTCTTTGGCATGTGTGTGAGCACATTTCTCTTTTTGGAGAGAAAGTGGGAGAAGGAGTCTTTATTGATTTCTTTTTAGCTCTTACTAGCCCACCCAAGTACATTCAGGCTGGAAACCTGTCGCCAAAGAACCGGCTTATGAGTTCAAATTCACGTGTGACTTGAAGCCCCAGCAGCACCACAGGTCAATAATAATATAATGAATTAATAATAAGTGCTTTTTTCTAGAAAAATAGGCGCCGGGACTCACCATGAAGTTACAGTAAGTGCCACACTTTTTAACAACAAAAAAGGAGATACTGGTACTGAAAGTACCCCCTGAAAAAAAGCACTGATTAATAATATTTTTATTATTTATACCCCCACCCATCTGGCTAGGTTTCCCCAGGCAGTTTACCCCACATTGCTTCCTCATGTCACCAGGGCTTTCACAAGCCCCATGGGTATGCCATGGAGGGGATTGGCAGATCCCAAAGAGGTGGGGGAATGGATCAGGCAGTCAGAGTTGGGTGACCCAGGGAAGTGCCTGAGCAGGATGGAGGAGGCAAAATCGGGGCCTCAAGAAAGGTCAGAGCTGGTGGAGCTGGCTTGTGATTTAAAAAGTCAGGCGCTGGATCCTGGAGAAGGTACAAGCAGGCTATCAGAGAGATGACCCACCTTGTGATGTCAGACGCCTCTAGTCAGGCATCTCCTAAAAGGCTGCTGTCATTACTCTCAGCCCCTCCTGTCAGGAAGGAGCCTGAGAGGAAGTTGGAGACGTGAGCCAGCACCTTTGCCCTCAAGGACATGGAGATGCCACCATTGACATAAATGAACCCCACAGACCCAGCCCACTGTATAGCAGTGCCCTTTGCTTGCCCAGAGCAGAAAGGCCTGTTATTCACCACCCTGAGATTTGTGCCTGCACCACTCTTCAAAAGGAAGAGGTAATGGCTGGGAAGCTTCTTGGATCAATGTCTCTGCTTGCACTTAACCTTGCAACTCACCCTCAGGGCATTTAATCTTTGCCTTGCCCATGTACCACTTATATTTGTGCATTGGGCAGAAAGATAAGCAAGAATATTTGTGCCGTAAAAAGTTACAGGATTTCAGCAGAAAGTTATGGGCTATGCACTAATTGGAAATGAAATGGTGTGACTGCCCCCAAAACGTTTGCAGGCACAAACATGACTGAAAACAGATTTGTGTGTGAGTGGACAGAGAGCATTACGAGCACAAATAATCAAATAATTTGTTTTGAAGGGAAGTAGTTCTCTCTGCAATAGAAGAATTAGGCACTTTGTGTGAATGTGAAATATGTCACTAAGGTGCTTGATCGATTGAACAATACTGCAGAGGGGGAAATACTGAAAATCGGGGGGGGGGGGGGGACTAGAACACACATAATGATGCCAAGAAGTATTATGCACCATCTTCTGGTCAGAGTGAAGTATAACAGACCAAGGAAATCCCCAAACCAAGCACAGAGAAGAAAAAACACAGAACATGCAAATGTGAATTTGTTCTTTGTTCAAATACACATCTAGCATTGAGACTTGTTTGAAAACTGAGACAAATAAGACAGGGTAGATACAGTAAACATATGAAGTGTAGTAAACACAAATGTTCACGAGAAAGACTTCATAGGTTTAAAGGAATTTGGGCAATAAACTAAGCGTTAGGAGTCACTTCCAAACCTGGAGGTTGTACGGTAAGGCAAATTGATTTTGATTACAAATAATGAATATAATGGAGAACAATAACTGGAAACAAATCTATTACTTTTATTAATACAAAAAAGTAGAAGAGCAGCGGAGAATATAGGATTGTTTCTGAAATACTGTCATGCAAACTTTTTCTCCCCCGAAGAATAAAATTCTGGAAACAGCAGAGTGGAAAGCAAAGATGCTTGAATAAATGCCTGTGTAGTTTTTTTACCTCTCTCCTGCATACAAACCTGAGATGTGGTCAAACAAGAGCTGCAGTCGCTCATTGACCACCTTCAAGCAATAACATGCTCATGGGTGGGCGGAGAAACAGGTGTCTTACCTCTGTACAGCAGTATACCACCCGCACCAGAGTCAGAAGCTTATACCCTCCCACTCCAGCCTCCATTCAGACAAGCAAACAACATTATGACAGTTCAAGAACACAATCCAGGCAGGCAAAAGCCCTTCAAGAGGGTACAGAGCAGGGTCTGTGAAGGGTATTGGCCAGGGGAGTGGAGAGGGCCCAGAGGGCCAAATGAAGAGGTCTGCAGAGGCACATTTGATCCCCAGGCCTAGGGTTTCTCATCCCTGATGTATATTCTCAGACACTAGTTATGGTCAACACCCTCGTTTTCTGAATGTTATAAAGGAATAGGAAAACATAGATCAAATTCCAATATATATATATATCTATTTATTTGTTGCATGGTAAACATCAAAATGTCAGACTACCTTTACAATTTTTTTTTGCCAACGACAAGTGCAAAATATAGCAATCATTCAGTAGTTTGCAAATATTTATTTATGAACATTAACTACATCGACACAGTTAATTTAGTAAAAGAGAATAGAAAGGCTCATCCCAGGAGATTAAGAAGGGGAGAAAAAAAGCTTCCTCTCTCAAATCTAAAATTTTTCTAACACCAGACTAAGAAAGGTTTTTTAAAGGAAACAACTATTAACATGTGTCTTCCGGTATTTTTCCTCCCAAGGAAGTTCTACTCAGCAGCTCATTAAACCAGTTTTTATGGGTATGCTTCAGAAGAAACTTAACTTCATATATCCAAATACTTTACAAACAGTTCTATCCAACTCTAATGGAAACATTCTTTTACAAACTTTGAAATCTAAATGGATACATTGTTCTTTACAAACATTCAAATTTGTGGCCTTCATCTTTAACCTTTACTTAAATATATATGCTTCACTTGCGTATAAAATAGAAAATGCATTCATTTTAGGAAGATAGGGCCGTTTCCTCTAGCACACAGCGAGGGCCAAGCAGGATTGTTCTTGGGCTCCAGTTAAAAGCATCATATAACTTTGAATTTGCAGAGGGTGTTAAATCTTCTAGGCTTAACCAAAAGTTTATTGTAGTTATGTGCATTTGTCAAGTGCTCCTCCTTATATTTCTGCTGGGAAATTTATTTGGTCTTCTTTTCTACCATGCACTCTTGTTTCTCCAATTTCTCTCTGTAAGAATTGTACTGCGAGTCGGTACCAAACAGTTTATCCCACCACGTGAAGGTTGAAGCATAGTTGCCAATGAAGTTCATATGGTGGAAGTCATGGAATCGAGCCCCAGCATAGAAAGGCACCAAATGCAATGGATTCAGAGGAATGTCGTAGCCGCTAAGGAGAGAGAATAAGAGAGAGGAGAATTTACAATATAGGTACAGAAGACACTGCTCGCATTTCCATTCAAGTGAAGCATTGCTAAAATCAGAAGCAAGTCCCACTGAGTTTAATGGGGCTTACTCTCTTGTAAGTGGGTATAGGACTACAACCATAGACATTTACCAGTTTCCATGTTAACTTGGTTGTAAAACCCCTGAAGTTCCTGGACTATTCAACTGGACAACGTACTTCTGAAGCTGTAGAAGTAACATCCGCCATGTGGTATTTAAAGTGTGTTTCTTACTTCTGTACTGATGATACATGCTTTATATATAGTCCCTGCAAGGAGGTCATGTAAATATCTCAGCACAACGTGTCCACAACACTATACCAGGCAGAGGAATGAAATAGCTGAATAATGTGAGCGCTCTCTCTCTCTCTCTCTCTCTCTCTCTCTCTCACACACACACACAGTCTGGATTCATAGCTAGATTTTGCTGGGAAAGTATTCAATGAATCAGGGTGGCCAACCTATGGCTCTCCAAATGTTGTTGGACAATAACTCCCATCAATCAAAAATTGTGGTTAAATGTTCTCTCTAACCATAATTTGTTTCACTTGTTCAGACATCACAAGGAATTCAAGTTAGCTTAACATTAAAAAGCTTTCTATCTGAAATAAATAAATAAAATAAAATAAAATATTTCATTTATAGCCTGCCCATCTGGCTGGGTTGCCCCAGCCACTCTGTATCTATCTTTGACATGTGAAAATAGAGGGGAAGAGGGAGCATGTGAGCCTAAGGCTCATTTAGGTAGCATAGTTTCCAGTTGTATCTTATCATTTCTAGTTACATCTTAATCATACTTAATAGAGCAGCTTTTATGTGGAACTTAAGGTGACCCTACTTGCTCAAAGAGTATCAAATTAGTTTGTAAACTTGTCATCTAAAGAATCATGTGCAGTAGAATCCTCTGAATGTTTATGCAAGCTCTGCTAAAGTCACTGAAACTTACTCTAAGGTAGGAATGCACAGGATTTCAGTCTTAAATACATGCACTTAGAATAAGGACATTTAGAGGAAATCCTGAATAGTTAATAGATTTTTTTTTTTTAAAAAAAAGGTCATTTGTCTAGATTTTACCTGGTGACTTTGGGTGGTATTCAACAAAGTGTGACTTAGAGGACACCTAGATGACTAATTTAGGTCTAATACCCCAAGTAACACTTTGTTGAATACAACCCTCTATATTTCTGATGAATATGACCAGACTGAACAGCGAAAGTAGATTACCTGTGGACGTCAATGGTCTCCAGCAAGCGACAGATCACCCATGCCCACAGAAGAATCACGTGATTGCAAAACACCATTATCCCAATGAAAAACCCAGTTCCAAGGATAAGGGTTTCCAGAGGGTGTGCATATTCAGCTTGCATTCCAAACGGAGCCTATGAAAGGAGGAAGAGGGGGAAAAAGAATGCTCTTTTGTATGCCAAGACATAAATATACTTTACGGGTAATCTGAAATGTATACAGTGGGTTACGAACTAAATTTGTTCCAGAGGTCCGTTCTTAATCTGAAACTGTTCTTAACCTGAGGTACCACTTTAACTAATGGGGCCTCCTGCTGCTGCTGCACGGTTTCTGTTCTCATCCTGAGGTAGTTTTTAACCCGAGGTACTACTTCCAGGTTAGCGGAGTCTGTAACCCGAAGCGTTTGTAACCCGAGATGCGACAGTACTTCCTGCATGGCCAGGTTGTTCTAGCAGAATTCTCCCCCTCTCGCACTCAGATCCTGGTTTTAATGTTACATACAGGTAACAGAGGAATGAGTGAACTGCATTTAGCTCCACTCCAACCCTTTATGACTACAAATTCTGGACTGCCCCTGAAACACTATAATCTCAACTGGAAGCATAGAACGATGATTACTTAAGACGACAGAATAAGAACCCCTTGTAAAATATTCAGAATGGAAGCAAATCATAGCTTATATGAAAGCTTTACAGTGATGTTTTCCTCACCTTCAGATCCCCCTGAAGGTTTTTCTGAGTCTTTAGTCTATCCTCCCTACTGAGTGTTATTTCAGTAATAGAAGCTTGCTATTCAAAAAAGCAATTGGTGGGTGGTTGTTAGGGAAACCATCCAATGTAGGTTACAGGTGGGCTTTAGCTCAGTAGTATAGCACAGTGATGCAGAAAGACTAAAGTTCAGTCACTGGTCTCTCTGTTTAATAGGACCTCAGTAAGTCAGGAGACTGGTGAATTGCTGCTGGTCAGACTTCACTACAAATATACTAGGTCAAAGTGGGTTATGTTCCTAACCTACATAATCATCATCAGAATAACAGACAGAGATCATTTGTAGGGAAAACCAGCTGAAGGGATTTTTGTATTTTATAGCCAGTCATTGGTGGATAAGAAGTTAGACATATTCAGAGCACAGCATTTAAAATGGTGAACTATTTTGAGCGATCAGTTTCGAAGTCTGTCCAACTACAGCAATATTAAACTCTTGATGAAAACAGTTTGCTAAGCGTGCTGTTTTCTCTTCTCCCTTTTTACAAAAAGAATAGCTAATGTCTGCCTAGTGCTTTTATATGCTCACAGCATTACAGCATTAACTAGGTAACGTTCACCAAGAATTTAAGGCAATACATACCACAAACTCATGATGCACTTTGTGGATATACTTATATATTCTCTTGTGATGCAGCAGCCTATGCAGAAAATAATGCCAGGCATCCTCAATCACAGCACACCCAAAACATTGAGAAAGTAGCACATACCTGGGGGGGGCAGGGAAAGAGAAGCATTTGTTAAGACAAGTACAATAGATTAGGACACCTTGTTTCCCAACCCAATTTTTGCTTTTTACAAATCATTGTAGCAGTTTTCTAAAACTAATTTCACATAAAATTTACTTAATCCGTTAACATCTTTCTTTCTTGCAAATCAGTTGTAATTTGTAATAAGAACACTTTATAGGGAAAGTTCAGCTTGAAAATGACTCACTATTAGAAACTTATTATTATTTTTCTGTGCAGAACTTTTAGAAATCTTCCATATGCTGAAGTGCAGTGCTTGTTCATAACAGAATTTGAGAAACACTGCATTTATTGAAGTACTTAACTGCACAGAGCTGTTTAAGTGAAATCCATCTACTTACCATCTTGGCATGCTTTCCCAGTCATAAGGAATATTAAAATATTCTGTGAAGTAATAGGTACCAAGTATCAGAGGAAACTGAATAAAAAAGTGATTGAACATAAGTGCCTTGAAACACTTCCATTGTCTTTCCCAGGTTTCTGGCTTATCCTGTAAACAAGAAATAAAAGTATTTTATAAATAGAAGTAGAATATTCCAATGATATTACTGAAGATGTGATACATGGGAATAAGTACTAAATTAATAGTACTTCATACTATAATAGAAGAATACCTAAATTAAAGGTAACGGAATATCAGCTTTGTCTTATCTGACACTGTTTCAACTGATATTGCCCCAAAATGCAGCAATACTGCTGCCTGCGATGATCAATGTTTCCATTAATATCAGATATACATTTCAATGTTGATTCCCTGTCAATTATCATCCTACTCCAGGTGTACTTGGGTAAGGCGAGAGATAAATATTAAAGTAGTGTTAGAATGCTCAGATTTTGTCTTTCAGCCCGGGAACAGTACTGCCATTTGGTCTGAATTTATTGTTAATGAATCAAGATTACAAATGCTATTTTCAAGTCAAAAGGAAACAGTTATGGTATGCATAGATCACAGCATCTATGGCCTCAGAGCAGGGATGAGTAACCTGTGACCTTCCAAACATTGTTGAACTCCAGATTCTGTCAGCCCCAGCCGGCATAGCCCATGGTCAGAAATGAGCGGAGCTCACATATCTGGAGGGCCACAGGTTTCCCCACCCCTGAATTAGTTTGGAGCCTGTACATTGTTTTAAGAAGGCTGCAGGAAATCAGCACCTTGGGTTACAGACGCTTCAGTTTAGAGTGCCCAGGACTGATACTATATACAGGGGGCATGTTCTAGCTTAGTGATGGATAGCCTGAAGCTTTGCAGACTGCCCCAACTCCCATCAGCCCCTGCCAGCATTGCCAATGGTCAGAGATGACAGGACAGTTTGGGGGACCACTGGCTCCCACCTGTGTTCTAGCCACTCTACAGCTTCTGTGGGGGAAACTAGCATCTGTACAATGTTATCTCCTTTCTTCATTTACTGGCTGAACAATGCAATCCTATGCATTGCTTAAGATAAAATCCTACACCAACTAACCTGTGAGTAAGCCACAGTGACAATCACATCTGAGCAACTGTAACTGTGGCTTACTCACAGGTAAGTCCGTGTAGCATTCCAGCTTAAATACATTTTTAACATTACCTCTTGTCCTTTGGGGTAGCGTTCAGGATAACAGTAAATATCTAGCAAATAATACTGTTGGCAAACTTGTTCAGATGTTCCACTTTCTACAATAACATATCAAAACATACACAAACACCCTATTTACTTGAAAGCCTGCAAGTTAGAGGCCAGAAGTCAGCAATACGTACTCACAGATAGCTAAACTAAATATTTATATAAGAAATTAACCAAAATATGCATAATAATTATACAAGCACATAAATAAGTGTAAATGGTTCCATGTTTGTTATAAAAGCAGAGTAAAGCATAAGATCGGTTTTTTCCTATCCTCTGAAAGAGGCTGCTCACAAAAATGTCACCAGTCGCAAGCTGGCAGAATATGGGAAGTGAACTCATGATCTGGGGAGCTCCAAAGTTATGCCACTTGTTGGAGCCATGTATGACACCAGAGCTGGAATGTTTCATACTAGACAACACTCCATCTTACCTGTTGTATTTTATACTTTTGCATGTAAGGTATAAACTGAAAGATAAATCCAGGCAAACATATTAAAAAGTAGGAAAGTTCATGCATGAGAAGTGATCCCCAGGTTGCAATCTGGTATTTGGTGTAGTTATTCAGCATATATGTCCAAGCATTTTTAAATGGCTGTTGTAGCGGATTCTCAGGCAAGAAAGAGTCTATATATTCTACAGCCAGGTAGGCAGAATTCAGTATGCCAACACTGTCGTTAGTTGCCATCGTTCAGTTCTGGAACATCACACCTGTAGATTCTCTGCAGGATTCTAGGAACAGTAAATAGACATCATGGTAAAGACACCATAACCAAAATGACATCGGCCAGCAACACAGCGTGCAGCTGTTGACTTGCATAAAAATAGTAGGGGACAAGATCTATACATTTCCATACTAGACAACAGAGTTAAACAGATGTCGCTGCTTGCCCTTTGTCCTTGTCTGGTAGGAGAAGAGATTAATTCATACCTGCTTGCGCTGTATACATTGACAGAATCTCCTCTACCGCCTGACAAGAAGGAAATGTGCTGCTGCTTAATTAGGATGCCTTGGCCATAAATTGATCGATCATGCTAGTTATCTGTTACATAATAAAAAGTAAATTGAAAGCCCTGCATGAAACTACTAGGATTTACCTCGAGAGAGCATCCAAGGATTAACTACAAAAACAATTACAGTGGTACCTCATGTTACGTACCGTCCCCCTTACGAATGCTGCTGGTTACGTGCTCCACTAACCCGGAAGTAGATCTCCCTTGTGCGACCCTTGCCCCTGGATGCAAGCGGAAGTTGCGCTCCGGTGGCATGGCAGCAGCAGGAGGTGCCATTAGGGAAAGTGTGCCTCATGCTACGAGCGGTTTCGGGTTACAAACAGACCTCTGGAATGGATTAAGTACGTAACACAAGGTACCACTGTATCATCTTTCCCTTCCTGATATGAACAAAGGACAGGTGCCAATGTTTACGTACCAATTTCAGTCCAAACCAATTCTTACCTATATGGCATTGCTAATGCATCAGATTGAACAAAGTTTTTATAAGCATTCAATATCGGAGGTATAAGATCAAATTACATGCTTCCGGGTCATGTGGCCAGCATGACTAAGCCACTTCTGGCGAACCAGAGCAGTGCACGGAAATGCCGTTTACCTTCCTGCTGGAGCGGTACGTATTTATTTACTTGCACTTTGACATGCTTTCGAACTGTTATGTTGGCAGGAGCAGGGACTGAGCAACGGGAGCTCACCCCGTCATGGGGATTCGAACCTCCGACCTTCTGATTGGCAAGTCCTAGGCTCTGTGGTTTAACCCACAGCGCCACCCACATCCCTCAAGCATTCACATACATGCTTTCAAATGTATATGTGTAAGTTTGCTTAACCTGATGCAGTAAAGTAACTCTTAATAAAGAAGAATTAAATGCTGTGCTCTTCTAATTATTCAGTAAGAGCAAGAATTTAGGCTTGCCAGATGGAACAATCCTGACCCTCCAGAGTGGCCAATGGTCAAAGATGACAGGAGTTGTAGTCCAGCAACATTTGAGAGCCAGAGGCTAGCCATCCCCAATATGTGTGAAAATCAACTAACATTAAGAGTGCCACTACAAGAGAATCCCAATCCCACCTTGGCAATCAAACTGAGTGACTGCAGGCTAAGGTACCTGACCAGGGGAGTGAAATCCTTATCATGGCTACTCTGCCTTTCTGTACCTCAAGCCTTACTTTGTTATGCACTTGATATTCAGGTGAATCTATTTGGAGGAAGTTTATACCCCCCTCTTTGTCCAGCCAGGTACCAGGCCAGAATGGCAAGTTACTAAAATCTGAAATAATTGAGGTCTATTATTTATTTATTGCACACCTTTTTTTAACATAAAAAGTAAACTCAAAGTGAATTGCAATGTATCAAATAACTTATCTAATCTAGCTGCTATAATTATGTAAATTTCAACCTCCTAACAGTATCAGTAATCTATTCTTCTACCCATATTACAAGTTAAAGGGAGCAGGTGGTGCTGTGGTCTAAACCACTGAGCCTCTTGGGCTTGCCGATTGGAAAGTCGGCGGTTTGAATACCTGCAATGGGGTGAGCTCCCATTGCTCTGTCCCTGCAATGGGGTGAGCTCCCATTGCTCTGTCCCAGCTTCTGCCAACACAGCAGTTCAAAAGCACGCCAGTGCAAGTAAATAAATAGGTACTGCTGTGGCAAGAAGGTAAACGGCATTTCTGTGAGCTCTGGTTTCTGTCACGGTGTTCCATTGCACCAGAAGCAGTTTTGTTATGCTGGCCAAATGACCCAGAAAAGCTGTCTGTGGACAAATGCCGGTTCCCTCAGCCTGAAGCAAGATGAGTGCCAAAAACCCCATAGTCACCTTTGACTGGACTTAACTGTCCAGGGGCCCTTTACCTTTTTGTTATTACAAGTTAAAAGAGATAAGACAGCTCTGCCTGCAAGTTTGCTTTCCAACAGCACAACTCAATAGGGAAAAGTAATGGGGAGGTATGAAAAGCAAGCACTGGAGCAGTTATTCCTTTACTGGCAGACTGAGGGGGCCAGGCTGGTCTTCCTCTTGGTCTTCCTAGTTGCCCTGTGTACCCCTGCTAGTGACAGAGGCCAGAGCATGCCACCCACTGGTTCCTGTACAATGCAAGACTATGACTGAAAGCAGATACATCCTAGCTCTGTGAAGCAAGACTTAAGCATGTAAAATGATGAAACCTTAGGGTGTGAGCCTGTGACCTGGCCAGGAACTACGTATTTATCATTACAAAAGACTGGCCACGCTACCCAGGAAATCCAATCAAGTAACCTGCTAGACAGGAGATGAACAACAACAGGAGAAAAACAATATTAAAATTTCTGTGATGTAGGTGGGATGTATCTGAGGGGTGGTCTTAGGTTACACCCCTTCTGTGATGTATGTAGATGTTTCTGGGGGTGGTGTTGATCTACAGGATGGGAATTTCAAAAGTCTTTATAAGGCCTTGCATGCCATTTTTCTGGGTCCTCCTCCTTTCCTGTGTGTGAGGGGAGCACCCTGTTGCAACAGATCAATAAAGATCAGGCTTACTAGCTGCTTTGCTTCTCAATATTCTCTGGTTGGCCTCTGTTATTTTCTCCTACCAATAGAGAACCTATGTAAGGACTCTATATGGGCTCTTGGATACCCCATAAGGGAAAAGGGCAATTTTTTATTTACAACAACAGCACTAGGCGAACCAAAACAGCGAAAATCGAAAACAGGTACCAGGAGAAAGAAATGCCTTCTCCTATAACTCACAACTAATAACAACAACTAATAAAAAATAAAAACGCATCTCCCGAACCCTTAACTTCAGCTTTTGTCTCTGAGAGAGAAGTCGGTGAGGGGGGAGAGAAATAAAACGTAAAGTCACAAAATAACAGGCCTGAGCGGCCAAGAAATGAATATTTTGGTGCCCATAAACAAAATGTAAAGGGGTTGCGTTTGTCGCCTTTTTCGGGTGGGGGGATCTCCAAATGCAGCCAATGAAAAGAGCACCCCCTAAAACAACCCGCCCCCCAAGGCGCCTCCGCCTCTGCTCTCCATCCTCTTACCTGCGCCGAGGGATGCAGCATCTCTACCCACCGACGCTCCGCGACAAGGGCCAGACTCCCTCCGCGCCGGGTCCTCAAATACGCCTCCTTCATTGGCCGCGGAAGGAAAGGCCGCCCCGCTGCCGCGATTGGTGCCGCGCGAGAGGTCGGGACCGTCAGGCGTGCGCCGAGCAGGTCTCGGCGGGCTCCCATTGGGTGGAAGGATGGAGTGAGATCGTCAGATCTCGTGGGCCGGCCAATGGGACGAGGCTCCAGTTCACTGACGAAGAGAAGGGAGAGGAGCGAGATGGGTGGATGGAAGGGACGCGGGGCGGAAGGTATCCATGCAAACCGCACGGCGGCTCCACGCTCACCTGCTTCTCCTAATATCGAAGGATCGCAGCCTCTGCTCACGGGGTTTACTTCCAAGGAAAGCTGGGCATAAGACGGCAGCTTTCCGATGCAGCTTAGCTCCCCTGCCTCGCGCTCCAAAATAAACCCAAAAGTAATGTTTGGTATTGTTTTCGGTTCATACAACTCCCCCTTCCTTTTGCTGGAGAAAAATTCAGATTATTTTTTTAATGGTACATGCGGAATCGCTTTCACTCTTCCCTTTTTTTAAACTGCCCATTTCATTGCTGTAACCCAGCCTGGGACCTTATGGTAGGGGGCAATTATTATTATTATTATTATTATTATTATTATTATTATATTAAGGATTTTCTTGTTTTACAGAAGTAAGTGTAATGCCTCGTATTTATTTTCTCCCATGTAACATTTTTACAAATCCTTTTCATTTGTTGAGGCATTAGGAGGAGAAGAAAAAAAGGAAAAAAGAAAGGGGGGTGGAGAGAGGGAAGATGGATGGGGGTGGGGTCGGGCGGCGGCGTTTCTATTATGTTTAATGTATGTAGAGTTTGGTGTCAGTGTTGCTTGTGTTGTTCACTTGTGTTCCTTTGGTGGTGAGAGAGGTTGGGGGTTGGCCTAGGGTGTGATTGTTCGCTTGTGATTGGCTGTGGTGATCTTTGTTTTCGTGTGTGAGTGAGGTGGGTGGGTGTTTTGGATCAGGTTAGCCATATTGATTTGTATGCTTTTGGTGGATTATTATCATTGGCCTGTTGGGCTGTGTATGTGATAAAGGGGAGCCATACCGGGGTGAAGGCGTCTTCTGTTTGTCCCCGTGTCAGTTTCAGTTTATTAGTTAATTTTTCTAGTAGGGCTGTTTCCCATACTATTTGGTACCAGTGGTCCATGCTTACTCCTGACAGGTCTCTCCAGTGTTTGGTTATGGTGTTTCTGGCTGCTGAAAGTAGGTGGGTTATGAGTTCTTTGTGGTGTAAATGTAGGGGGCAATTATAAATGAGAAATAAATGAGAAATACTGCACGGCGGCTGCATGCTCACCTGCTTCTCCTAATATCGAAGGATCGCAGCCTCTGCTCACGGGGTTTACTACCAAGGAAAGCTGGGCATAAGACGGCAGCTTTCTGATGCAGCTTAGCTCCCCTGCCTCGCGCT
The DNA here is from genome assembly GCF_965112155.1 of Podarcis liolepis. Classification (NCBI taxonomy): domain Eukaryota; kingdom Metazoa; phylum Chordata; class Lepidosauria; order Squamata; family Lacertidae; genus Podarcis; species Podarcis liolepis. Next base: position 43,899,425 of record NC_139564.1, on the reverse strand, counting down.
CCAAAATAAACCTAGAAGTAATGTTTGGTATTGTTTTCGGTTCATACAACTCCCCCTTCCTTTTGCTGGAGAAAAATTCAGATTATTTTTTTAATGGTACATGCGGAATCGCTTTCACATTTCCCTTTTTTTTAACTGCCCATTTCATTGCTGTAACCCAGCTTGGGACCTTATGGTAGGGGGCAATTATAAATGATAAATAAATGAGAAAATCCCGAATCCCATAGGTGGTTTGGTTCCTCTTGGCAGTGCTGGATTTATGTACAAGCTACAGCTTAAGGCCTCACTCTCTTGGGTCCCCCCAAAAAAAATTTAAAGGAAAAAACACCTGGATGTACATTTCCAAAATATAATATATAAAACAAATAAAATTAAACCAGCAAGAGTATTTTGTGTTGTGTAAGCTCCTATGATGTAAGTAATGGGCTTCGCCTGCTAGCCTGCTCCCTAAAGTATCACATATAAAGGGCCCTATCATCAAACCTAAATCTGGCCTTGCCTCTTGGGGCTTGGTCCTAAGTACTGGCAAGTGCTTCAGATTGCAGCTTTTCTTGTTCAACAACAAACACAAGTTTGGTTACCTTATTCTCTGCTTTATGCCAGGAATCTACTGCTATCTTCCACATGCAATCAGTGAGGCCAGCAACTGGCATTTATATATTATAAATATAGCAATCATTCAGTAGTTTGCAAATATTTATTTATGAACATTAACTATATTGACACAGTTAATTTAGTAAAAGAATAGAAAGGCTCATCCCAGCAGATTAAGAAGAAGGGGAGAAAAAAAGCTTCCTCTCTCAGATCTAATTTTTTTCTAACACCAGACTAAGAAAGGACTTTTTAAAGGAAACAACTATTAACATGTGCAAATACTCTTCCACCAGTATTTTTGCTCCCAAGGAAGTTCTACTCAGCAGCTTATTAAACCAATTTTTATGGGTATGCTTCAGAAGAAACAACTTCATATATCCAAATACTTTACAAACAGTTCTATCCAACTCTAATGGAAACTTTATTCTTTTACAAACTTTGAATTCTAAATGGATACATTGTTCTTTACAAACATTCAAATTTGTGGCCTTCATCTTTAACCTTTACTTAAATATATATGCTTCACTTGCGTATAAAATAGAAAATGCATTCATTTTAGGAAGATAGGGCCATTTCCTCTAGCACACAGCGACGGCCCAGCAGGCTTGTTCTTGGGCTCCAGTTAAAAGCATCATATAGCTTTGAATTTGCAGAGGGTGTTAAATCTTCTAGGCTTAATCAAATGTATATGGTAGTTATGTGCATTTGTCAAGTGCTCCTCCTTATATTTCTGCTGGGAAATTTATTTGGTTTTCTTTTCCACCATGCACTCTTGTTTCTCCAATTTCTCTCTGTAAGAATTGTACTGCGAGTCGGTACCAAACAGTTTATCCCACCACGTGAAGATTGAAGCATAGTTGTCAGTTGAGTTCATATGGTGGAAGTCATGGAATCGAGCCCCGGTATAGAAAGGCACCAAATGCAATGGATTCAGAGGAATGTCGTAGCCGCTAAGGAGAGAGAGAGAGAGAGAGAGAGAGAGAGAGAGGAGAATTTACAATACAGATACGGAAGAGACTGCTCGCATTTCCATTCAAGTGAAGCATTGCTAAAATCAGAAGCAAGTCCCACTGAGTTTAGTGGGGCTTACTCTCTTGTAAGTGGGTATAGGACTACAACCATAGACATTTACCAGTTTCCATATTAACTTGGTTGAAAAACCCCTGAAGTTCCTGGACTATTCAACTGGACAACATACTTCTGAAGCTGTAGAAGTAACATCCGTCACGTGGTATTTAAAATGTGTTTCTTACTTCTGTACTGATGATACATGCTTTATATATAGTTCCTGCAAGGAGGTCATGTAAATATCTCAGCACAACATGTCCACAACACTATGCCAAACAGAGGAATGAAAAAGTTGAAAAATGTGGGCTCTCTCTCTCCCCCCCCCCCCACACAGTCTGGATTCATAGCTAGATTTTGCTGGGAAAGTATTCAGTGAATTGGGGTGGCCAACCTATGGCTCTCCAAATGTTGTTGGACAACAACTCCCATCAACCAAAAATTATGGTTAAATGTTCTCTCTAACCCTAATTTGTTTCACTTGTTCGACATCACAAGGAATTCTAGTTAGCTTAACATTAAAAAGCTTTCTATCTGTAATAAATAAATAAATAAATAAAATAAAATATTTCATTTATATCCTTCCCATCTGGCTGGGTTGCCCCAGCCACTCTGTACAGTGGTGCCCCGCAAGACGAAAAACCCGCTAGACAAACGGGTTCTCCGTTTTTCGATGCCCTTCGCAAGACGAATTTCCCTATGGGCTTGCTTCTCTAGACGAAAAAGTCTTGCGATTTTTTTCGCTCCCCCCCCCCTTTTTCTAAGCCGCTAATAGCCTTTTAGCCGCTAAGCCCTTAATAGCCGCTAATAGCGCTAATCCGCTAAGCGGGTTGCTTCGCAAGACGAAAAAACCGCTAGACGAAGAGACTCGCAGAACGGATTATTTTCGTCTTGCGAGGCACCACTGTATCTATCTTTGACATGTGAAAATAGAGGGGAAGAGGGAGCATGTGAGCCTAAGGCTCATTTAGGTAGCATAGTTTCCAGTTATATTTTATCATTTCTAGTTACATCTTAAGCATACTTAATAGAGCAGCTTTTATGTGGAACTTAAGGTGACCCTACTTGCTCAAAGAGTATCAAATTAGTTTGTAAGCTTGTCATCTAAAGAATCATGTGCAGTAGAATCCTCTGAATGTTTATGCAAGCTCTGCTAAAGTCACTGAAACTTACTCTAAGGTAGGAATGCACAGGATTTCAGTCTTAAATACATGCACTTAGAATAAGGACATTTAGAGGAAATCCCGAATAGTTAATACATTTTTTTAAAAAAATGGTCACTTGTCTAGATTTTACCTGGTGACTTGGGTGGTATTCAACAAAGTGTGACTTAAGAGTACACCTAGATGACTAATTTAGGTCTAATAATTTTACTATGTCTACCCCAAGTAACACTTTGTTGAATACAACCCTCTATATTTCTGATGAATATGACCAGACTGAACAGCGAAAGTAGATTACCTGTGGACGTCAACGATCTCCAACAAGCGACAGATCATACATGCCCACAGAAGAATCACGTGATTGCAAAACACCATTATCCCAATGAAAAACCCAGTTCCAATGATAAGGGTTTCCAGAGGGTGTACATATTCAGCTTGCATTCCAAACGGAGCCTATGAAAGGAGGAAGAGGGGAAAAAAGAACGCTCTTTTGTATGCCAAGACATAAATATACCAGTACTTTACGGCTAATCTGAAATGTATACAGTGGGTTGCGAACTTAATTCGTTCCGGAGGTCCGTTCTTAACCTGAAACTGTTCTTAACCTGAGGTACCACTTTAGCTAATGGGGCCTCCTGCCGCTGCTGCACGATTTCTGTTCTCATCCTGAGGTATAGTTCTTAACCCGAAGTACTACTTCCGGGTTAGTGGAGTTTGTAACCCGAAGCGTTTGTAACCCGAGATGCGACAGTACTTCCTGCATGGCCAGGTTGTTCTAGCAGAATTCTCCCCCTCTCGCACTCAGATCCTGGTTTTAATGTTACATACAGCTAACAGAGGAATGAGTGAACTGCATTTAGCTCCACTCCAACTCTTTATGACTACAAATTCTGGACTGCCCCTGAAACACTATAATCTCAACTGGTAGCATAGAACGATGATTACTTAAGACGACAGAATAAGAACCCCTTGTAAAATATTCAGAATGGAAGCAAATCATAGCTTATATGAAAACTTTACAGTGATGCTTTCCTCACCTTCAGATCCCCCTGAAGGTTTTCCTGAGTCTTTAGTCTATGCTCCCTACTGAGTATTATTTCAGTAATAGAACTAGCTATTCAAAAAAGCAATTGGAGGGTGGTTGTTAGGGAAACCATCCAATGTAGGTTACAGGTGGGCTTTAGCTCAGTAGTATAGCACAGTGATGCAGAAAGACTAAAGTTCAGTCACTGGTCTCTCTGTTTAATAGGACCTCAGTAAGTCAGGAGACTGGAGAATTGCTGCTGGTCAGACTTCACTACAAATATACTAGGTCAAAGTGGGTTATGTTCCTAACCTACATAATCATTATCAGAATAACAGACAGAGATCATTTGTAGGGGAAACCAGCTGAAGGGATTTTTGTATTTTATAGCCAGTCATTGGTGGGTAAGAAGTTAGACATATTCAGAGCACAGCATTTAAAATGGCGAACTACAGTTGTACCTTGGGTTAGGTACTTAATTCCTTCCGGAGGTCGTTCTTAACCTGAAACTGTTCTTAACCTGAAGCACCACTTTAGCTAATGGGGCCTCCCACTGCCGCCGCGCCGCTGGAGCATGATTTCTGTTCTCATCCTGAAGCAAAGTTCTTAACCCAAAGTACTATTTCTGGGTTAGCGGGGTCTGTAACCTGAAGCGCATGTAACCCAAGGTACCACTGTATTTTGAGTAATCAGTTTCAAAGTCTGTCCAGCTATAGCAATATTATACTCTTGATGAAAACAGTTTGGTAAGCATGCTGTTTTCTCTTCTCCGTTTTTAAAAAAGAATAGCTAATGTACACCTAGTGCTTTTATATGCTCACAGCATTACCTAGGTAACGTTCACCAAGAATTTAAGGCAATACATACCACAAACTCATGATGCACTTTGTGGATATACTTATATATTCTCTTGTGATGCAGCAGCCTATGCAGAAAATAATGCCAGGCATCATCAATCACAGCACATCCAAAACATTGAGAAAGTAGCACATACCTGGGGGGGGGGGCAGGGAAAGAGAAGCATTTGTTAAGACAAGTATAATAGATTAGGATACCCTGTCTCCCAACACAATTTTTGCTTTTGCAGTTCTATACTGACTATAAAACCAGTTTTTTTGTGTTGGAGAAACATGTTATCCAATAGCTTGCAAGGCAGCAGCAGTCTACAAAGAATTGGCAAAAGTATATTTTACCATACACATAACCTTTGTACACAACAACTTTATTATATAGGGAGGATAAGAGTGGCTTAAGAGACACCGCTGTTGTGTATAATGCAATACACAAGGTTGTATTGTTTGTCAAGCAACATTAATCTTAGAATGTAATTTAAATTGCTATAGCTGTGACCTACTTGGTATTGAGCATAAGATTAGTAAGATTGATAATTTATTATCAATACAAAGTAGGTCACAACTATAGCAATTTAAATTATTCTAAGATTATTGGTGCTTGACACACAACACAGCCTTGTGTATTGCATCATACGCAACAGCGTATTGCTGACAACCAAAGTAGGTCACAACTATAGCAATTTTTAAAAACCTATAAAGAAGGCATGCAAGTAGAAACCAAGCTACCATGTACAATAGATATGGGGATAAAAATATAGCCTAAGTTGTAACATATGGGAAGATTCATAGTTGCTGGTGAGATATTTTGCTACTTTCCCCCCTAAAGAATTAGTGAGAAATGTTTCAAATACAATATAGATGGGGGAAAGGTGTATGCTGTATTCTGTTTGCTAATGAATGAAAAAAATTAAAGTTGGAATTGTCAACTCTGGTGACATTGCTGGAAGCAAATGAGTTGTAATTTGTTGTTGTTTTTCCAAAAAGTTTTATTAGTTTTCCAAATTTATAACAAACATATCAACAAACAAAAAAGAAAAACATCAAAAAACAAGCAAACAAACAAACATATATCCTAACTGTAGAAATTCCTCTTTTGTTATCATTGTTAGGTGACTTTCTCTTTTTTTATATAAAATTTTTATTAGGGTTTTCAAAAAATTTTTGACAAACACAAAAACATACAAACACAAAGACACACATAACAGATATAATTTTAAAACCTTAATTTCTTAGCCACTTTCCCCGACTTCCCCCACCTCCCCTTCTTGCATCCCTATTCTAATAATTAACTCAGCAAGTTCCTATCCCCAAATTATCCCTTATTAACATTTTACTTAAATCTTCTTAGTTAACCAAATTTAAACTTCTAAACCTCATTTTAATACATACCATTTACCCCTTTTTCTAAGGTCGACCCAAGTTCCCTTTCACGAGTTTTCCAATTTTTATAATTATTACCAAACAACTTATCCAATAAAAACATATAATTATACCCCTTTGGATTCCAAAATTTCCCCCCCTTCTCCGGTTTTAAACCCCGAAAATTGTCTTTCAGACTATCCATTCTCAGCCTGGGTCTATCACGTCCGAGGCCCTTAAGTCTCTTTCAGTCCCTTTCAGCCAGTTTTGTTGACAATCCTTCATGTTGAACATCAAGTCTCGGAGCAGCTTTGACCCACTTGGGTCAATATTTTTTCCAACCAGGTGTTGTTAGGTGACTTTCTCAAATCCCCCTGGCTGAGTTTCTATATAAATCATTGTAGCAGTTTTCTAAAACTAATTTCACATAAAATTTACTTAATCCATTAACATCTTTCTTTCTTGCAAATCAGTTGTAATTTGTAATGATAAGAACGCTTTATAGGGAAAGCTCAGCTTGAAAATGACTGACTATTAGAAACTTAGTATTATTTTTCTGTGCAGAACTTTTAGAAATCTTCCATATGCTGAAGTGCAGTGCTTGGTCATAACAGGATTTGAGAAACACTGCATTTATTGAAGTACTTAACTGCACAGAGCTGTTTAAGTGAAATCCATCTATTTACCATCTTGGCATGCTTTCCCAGTCATAAGGAATATTAAAATATTCTGTGAAGTAATAGGTACCAAATATCAGAGGAAACTGAATAAAAAAGTGATTGAACATAAGTGCCTTGAAACACTTCCATTGTCTTTCCCAGGTTTCTGGCTTATCCTGTAAACAAGAAATAAAAGTATTTTATAAATAGATATTACTGAAGATGTGATACATGGGAATAAGTACTAAATTAACAGTACTTCATACTATAATAGAAGAATACCTAAATTAAAGGTAATGGAATATCAGCTTTGTCTTATCTGACACTGTTTCAACTGATATTGCCCCAAAATGCAGCAACACTGCTGCCTGCGATGATCAATGTTTCCATTAATATCAGATATACATTTCAATGTTGATTCCCTGTCAATTATCATCCTACTCCAGGTGTACTTGGGGTAAGGCGAGAGATAAATATTAAAGTAGTGTTAGAATGCTCAGATTTTGTCTTTCAGCCTGGGAACAGTACTGCCATTTGGTCTGAATTTATTGTGAATGAATCAAGATTACAAATGCTATTTTCAAGTCAAAAGGAAACAGTTATGGTATGCATAGATCACAGCATCTATGGCATCAGAGCAGGGATGAGTAACCTGTGACCTTCCAAACATTGTTGAACTCCAGATTCTGTCAGCCCCAGCCGGCAGAGCCCACGGTCAGGAATGAGCGGAGCTCATATATCTGGAAGGCCACAGGTTTCCCCACCCCTGAATTAGTTTGGAGCCTGTACATTGTTTGAAGAAGGCTGCAGGAAATCAGCACAGTAAAATAATCATGGTTTTATAACAGACTGGGCTCCGGATCTCATTAGGAAGCAGGATACTATGATCTATCTACCTTTTTAGTAGAAACTGGATTGAGAAGGCACCAGAATTATATACGATACAAATTTCACTGACTTATTATTCAATACTGTGGTACCTTGGGTTACAGACGCTTCAGGTTCTGCTAACCCAGAAATAGTACCTTGGGTTAAGAACTTTGCTTCAGGATGAGAACAGAAATCGTGCTCTGGCAGCGCAGCAGCAGCAGGAGGCCCCATTAGCTAAAGTGGTGCTTCAGGTTAAGAACGGACCTCCAGAACAAATTAAGTACTTAACCCGAGGTACCAGTGTATTGCAATACTCCAAGCTTTATGTTATTACATATATACCATTCAGGTATCAGGGTGTATGTCACTCAAGCGAATTTCACACACGGTTACTATTAAAAACAAGAGTGCCCAGGACTGATGCTATATACAGGGGCCATGTTCTAGCTTAGTGATGGATAGCCTGAAGCTTTGCAGACTGCTCCAACTCCCATCAGCCCTTGCCAGCATTGCCAATGGTCAGAGATGACAGGACAATTTGGGGGACCACTGGTTCCCACCTCTGTTCTAGCCACTCTACAGCTTCTGTGGGGGAAACTAGCATCTGTACAATGTTATCTCCGTTCTTCATTTACTGGCTGAACAATGCAATCCTATGCATTGCTTAAGATACAATCCTACACCAACTAACCTGTGAGTAAGCCACAGTGACAATCACATCTGAGCAACTGTCACTGTGGCTTACTCACAGGTAAGTCCGTGTAGCGTTCCAGCTTAAATACATTTTTAACATTACCTCTTGTCTTTTGGGGTAGCGTTCAGGATAACAGTAAATATCTAGCAAATAATACTGTTGGCAAACTTGTTCAGATGTTCCACTTGCTACAATAGCATATCAACACATACACAAACACCCTATTTACTTGAAAGCCTGCAAGTTAGAGGCCAGAAGTCAGCAATACGTACTCACAGATAGCTAAACTAAATATTTATATAAGAAATTAACCAAAATATGCATAATCATTATACAAGCACATAAATAAGTGTAAATGGTTCCATGTTTGTTATAAAGGCAGAGTAAAGCATAAGATCGGTTTTTTCCTATCCTCTGAAAGAGGCTGCTCACAAAAATGTCACCAGTCGCAAGCTGGCAGAATATGGGAAGTGAACTCATGATCTGGGGAGCTCCAAAGTTATGCCACTTGTTGGAGCCATGTATGACACCAGAGCTGGAATTTTTCATACTAGACAACACTCCATCTTACCTGTTGTATTTTATACTTTTGCATGTAAGGTATAAACTGAAAGATAAATCCAGGCAAACATATTAAAAAGTAGGAAAGTTCATGCATGAGAAGTGATCCCCAGGTTATAATCTGGTATTTGGTGTAGTTATTCAGCATATATGTCCAAGCATTTTTAAATGGCTGTTGTAGCGGATTCTCAGGCAAGAAAGAGTCTATATATTCTACAGCCAGGTAGGCAGAATTCAGTATGCCAACACTGTCGTTAGTTGCCATCGTTCAGTTCTGGAACATCACACCTGTAGATTCTCTGCAGGATTCTAGGAACAGTAAATAGACATCATGGTAAAGACACCATAACCAAAATGACATCGGCCAGCAACACAGCGTGCAGCTGTTGACTTGCATAAAAATAGTAGAGGACAAGATCTATCCATTTCCATAGTAGACAACAGAGTTAAACAGATGTCGCTGCTTGCCCTTTGTCCTTGTCCGGTAGGAGAAGAGATTAATTAATACCTACTTGCACTGTATACATTGACAGAATCTCCTCTACCGCCTGACAAGAAGGAAATGTGCTGCTGCTTAATTAGGATGCCTTGGCCATAAATTGATCGATCATGCTAGTTATCTGTTACATAATAAAAAGTAAATTGAAAGCCCTGCATGAAACTACTAGGATTTACCTCGAGAGAGCATCCAAGGATTAACTACAAAAACAATTACAGTGGTACCTCATGTTACGTACCGTCCCCCTTACGAATGCTGCGGGTTACGTGCTCCACTAACCCGGAAGTAGATCTCCTTTGTGCGACCCTTGCCCCTGGATGCAAGCGGAAGTCACGCTCTGGCGACTTGGCAGCAGCAGGAGGTACCATTAGGGAAAGTGTGCCTCATGCTATGAGCAGTTTCAGGTTACAAACGTACCTCTGGAACGGATTAAGTATGCAACACAAGGTACCACTGTATCATCTTTCCCTTCCTGATATGAACAAAGGACAGGTGCCAATGTTTACATACCAATTTCAGTCCAAACCAATTCTTACCTGTATGGCATTGCTAATGCATCAGATTGAACAAAGTTTTTATAAGCATTCAATATCGGAGGTATAAGATCAAATTACATGCTTCCGGGTCATGTGGCCAGTATGACTAAGCCGCTTCTGGCGAACCAGAGCAGTGCACGGAAATGCCGTTTACCTTCCTGCTGGAGCGGTACCTATTTATCTACTTGCACTTTGACATGCTTTCGAACTGTTATGTTGGCAGGAGCAGGGACTGAGCAACGGGAGCTCACCCCGTCATGGGGATTCGAACCACCGACCTTCTGATTGGCAAGTCCTAGGCTCTGTGGTTTAACCCACAGCGCCACCCGCATCCCTCAAGCATTCATATACATGCTTTCAAATGTATATGTGTAAGTTTGCTTAACCTGATGCAATAAAGTAACTCTTAATAAAGAGGAATTAAATGCTGTGCTCTTCTAATTATTCAGTCAGAGCAAGAATTCAGGCTTGCCAAATAGACCAATCCTGACCCTCCAGAGTGGCCAATGGTCAAAGATGACAGGAGTTGTAGTCCAGCAACATTTGAGAGCCAGAGGCTAGCCATCCCCAATATGTGTGAAAATCAGCTAACATTAAGAGTGCCACGACAAGAGAATCCCAATCCCACCTTGGCAATCAAACCTGACCAGGGGGGTGAAATCCTTATAATGGCCACTCTGCCTTTCTGTACCTCAAGCCTTACTTTGTGCTGCACTTGATATTCAGGTGAATCTATTTGGAGGAAGTTTATACCTCTCTCTTTGTCCAGCCAGGTATCAGATATACAGACCAGACTGGCAAGTTACTAAATCTGAAATGATTGAGGTCTATTATTTATTTATTGCACACTTTTTTTTTACATAAAAAGTAAACTCAAAGTGAATTGCAATGTAGCAAATAACTTACCCAATCTATCTGCTATAATTATGCAAATTTCAACCTCCTAACAGTATCAGTAATCTATTCTTCTACCCATATTACACGTTAAAGGGAGCAGGTGGTGTTGTGGTCTAAACCACTGAGCCTCTTGGGCTTGCCGATTGGAAGGTCGGCGGTTTGAATCCCCGCAACGGGGTGAGCTCCCATTGCTCTGTCCCAGCTTCTGCCAACATAGCAGTTCAAAAGCATGCCAGTGCAAGTAGATAAATAGGTACTGTGTGACAACAAAGTAAACGGCATTTCTGTCACGGTGTTCCATTGCACCAGAAGCAGTTTAGTTATGCTGGCCATATCACCCAGAAAAGCTGTCTGTGGACAAACGCCGATTCCCTCGGCCTGAAGCAAGATGAGTGCCACAACCCCATAGTCACCTTTGACTGTACTTAACTGTCCATGGGGCCCTTTACCTTTTTGTTATTACAAGTTAAATAAAAGATAAGACAGCTCTGTTTGCAAGTTTGCTTTCCAACAGCGCAACTCAATAGGGAAAAGTAATGGGGAGGCATGAAAAGCAAGCACTGGAGCAGTTATTCCTTTACTGGCAGACTGAGGGGGCCAGGCTGGTCTTCCTCTTGGTCTTCCTAGTTGCCCTGTGTACCCCTGCTAGTGACAGAGGCCAGAGCATGCCACCCACTGGCATGGGTGTACTGGTTCCTGTACAACGCAAGACTATGACTGAAAGCAGATAGACCCTAGCTCTGTGAAGCAAGACATAAGCATGCAAAATGATGAAACCTTATAGCACAATCTCAAGGATGTTTACTCCGCAGCACATTTATCTAATTAAACTGGGCTAATATTGTAGGATACAGTGGCTCGAGCATCAGACTAGGCCAACTCCCTGCTCAGCCACAAAGTACATTTGATGTTCTTGGTCTAGTCATTGTATTTTACTTATTATACCATAAATCTTCTATACTGCTTAATTATAGGTGGGAACCACTAAAGTGGTTTCCCACTATCCATCCTAACCCACCTATCCCAAAGTTTGGTTAGGAACAAGTTGCAGGAGGAGAATGCCTTCAGCTTCTTGGAGAAGAGCCGGTAAATAACACTGGTCAACAACAAATTTGTTGTCTGGGTTTTTTCTGTTGATTTAGGACGAATCTGATGAGCTGAATCCAAAAATCACATTGGTTTTGCTCAATCAGGTCAAGTTTTTGAGCTATGGCCACATGTCTTTTTTTACATTTTTGTTCACATGTACGCTTGTGTGGAGCATTTTAGAAGACGTTGGTGGGGGTAAAATGCCATGTCGAATAATTGTTTTGATTGGAAATGATTATTTTAATGACAAGAAGTATTCAGGTCCAATAGTTCTGGGTGATTATGTCAAAAAGGGATCAGTTTGAAGTCATAAAACCTCAAAATCTTCCATAAATTGGTGCGGCAAAGCATAAAGTTGGGGGATCAAAACTAAGTTAATGGGGCAGCTACCCCACGAAGAATTGTCAAAGGACTCTGCCAAACTGTTGGCATCCAGGTTGAAGGAAAAAAACCTCCTCTCTGACAGTGCTTGCATCAGCTTCTTGCACAACAGGCATCAAGAGTACCTCTGTTTTTTCTCGGAAGAGAAGGACTTGGTGTACTATGCAGATATTGCGCAGCTTCTGCTCAAGCTTGGAGTGCCACAGTACAAACCCAAAGATTGGAGACTGTTCATTGACAGTAGCAAGCGATCACTGAAATGTGTTCTGCTACACAACGGCAACCAGTTTGCCTCTATACCCCTGGCTCACTCGACTACACTGAAGGAGAACTATGAAGCGCTGAAGTATGTGCTGGAAAAAATTGGTTATGATAAGCATAAGTGGTTTATTTGTGTTGACCTAAAGATGGTGAACTTTTTGTTGGGACAATAGTCTGGCTTCACCAAGTACCCATGTTTTCTGTGCATGTGGGATAGTAGGGACCGTGCTCAGCATTACAGGAAGGAGGACTGGCCCATGCGGGAGGAATTGGTGCCTTGCAGAGAAAGGAACGTCATCAACGACCCTCTGGTGGACAGAGACAGAATACTCTTCCCACCGCTGCACATCAAGCTCGGTTTAATCAAGCAGTTCACCAAGGCTCTGGACAAGGATGGTGACTGCTTCACTTACTTGTGCCAGGCTTTTCCAGGATTGACCATGGAGAAGTTGAAAGCTGGCATCTTTGACGGTTCTCAGATCCGTCAGCTCATCAGAGATCCAGAGTTCGGAAACTCAATGAACGAAGTGGAACTGGAAGCGTGGAAGGCATTTGTTCTGGTAGTGAAGAACTTTCTTGGCAACAATAAGGCCAGAAACTACGCAGAACTTGTCAACAACATGCTGACTGCTTTCAGAAACCTGGGCTGTAACATGAGTGTCAAGATGCACTAGCTATTTTCACATATGGACTGGTTTCCTGAGAACCTGGGTTCAATGAGTGACAAGCAGGGGGAGAGAGTCCATCAGGACATGATAGAGATGGAGACCAGGTATCAGGGTCGCTGGGACACAGTCATGATGGCTGACTACTGTTGGACTCTGAAGAGAGACCTCCCTGCCGCTGAGCATTCCAGAGGTTCCAAGAAACGGACGTTCAAGCCCTGAAGTTTGAAAAATGGTGAAGCAACATGCAATTTACGTGTACTTACTTTTATCAATGCCCACCATTCAGTATACAGTAATCGATGTTTCTATCAGGTAATCAATATATGTTGTTGGAAAAACATTTTTTTCTCTTAAAAACATATTTAGGATGATATGTGTTGACAAAAATCAGCTGATAATGCCACAAAAATGTAATTGATTTTGTCACAAAATCTGATTTTTTTTTCAAATACACAGCAGAAAAACCTGACCTGATGGAGAGAAACGGATGCCATTTCCTGATTCAGCAGTGCAAAAATACCCTAAATCAGTTGTAGAAATGTAGACAACATTCAAAAAGTAAAAAATTGTTGCCCAGTGTAATTCTTAAAACATGCTACCTCATCCATCTTTAAAAAGTTACATAAAAACTAGACAGTCCATCAGTCAGGCCTGGCCAAGCTCATCAACCACAACAAACTAATAATAAAAACTTTAGAATTTCAAGCTATGGTTTGCTTTCTTGTTCTACCAGGCAAGCAGCACTAGGCGTATCAAAACAGCGAAAATCGAAAACAGGCACCAGGAGAAAGAAGTGCCTTCTCCTATAACTCACAACTAATAACAACAACTAATAAAAAATAAAAATGCATCTCCCGAACCCTTAACTTCAGCTTTTGTCTCTGAGAGAGAAGTCGGTGAGGGGGGAGAGAAATAAAACGGAAAGTCACAAAATAACAGGCCTGAGCGGCCAAGAAATGAATATTTTGGTGCCCATAAACAAAATGTAAAGGGGTTGCGTTTGTCGCCTTTTTCGGGTGGGGGGTCTCCAAATGCAACCAATGAAAAGAGCACCCCCTAAAACAACCCGCCCCCCAAGGCGCCTCCGCTCTCCATCCTCTTACCTGCGCCGAGGGATGCAGCAGCTCTGCCCACCGACGCTCCGCGACAAGGGCCAGGCTTCTTCCGCGCCGGGTCCTCAAATACGCCTCCTTCATTGGCCTAGCAGGGCGGACTAGGCGGGCTCCCATTGGCTGGAGGGATTGAGTGAAATCGTCAGACCTTGTGGGCCGGCCAATGGGACGAGGCGCCAATTCCCTGACGAAGAGAAGGGAGAGGAGCGAGATGGGTGGATGGAAGGGACGCGGGGCGGAAGGTATCCATGCAAGCCGCACGGCGGCTGCATGCTCACCTGCTTCTCCTAATATCGAAGGATCGCAGCCTCTGCTCACGGGGTTTACTTCCAAGGAAAGCTGGGCATAAGACGGCAGCTTTCCGATGCAGCTTAGCTCCCCTGCCTCGCGCTCCAAAATAAACCCAAAAGTAATGTTTGGTATTGTTTTCGGTTCATACAACTCCCCCTTCCTTTTGCTGGAGAAAAATTCAGATTATTTTTTTAATGGTACATGCGGAATCGCTTTCACGTTTCCCTTTTTTTAAACTGCCCATTTCATTGCTGTAACCCAGCCTGGGACCTTATGGTAGGGGGCAATTATAAATGATAAATAAATGAGAAAATCCCGAATCCCATAGGTGGTTTGGTTCCTCTTGGCAGTGCCAGATTTATGTACAAGCTAAACAAGCTACAGCTTAAGGCCTCACTCTCATGGGTCCCCCCCAAAAAAAATTAAAGGAAAAAACACCTGGATGTACATTTCCAAAATATAATATATAAAACAAATAAAATTAAACCAGCAAGAGTGTTTTGTGTTGTGCAGGCTCCTATGATGTAAGTAATGGGCTTCACCTGCTAGCCTGCTCCCTAAAGTATCACATATAAAGGGCCCTATCATCAAACCTAAATCTGGCCTTGCCTCTTGGGGCTTGGTCCTAAGTACTGGCAAGTGCTTCAGATTGCAGCTGTTCTTGTTCAACAACAAACACAAGTTTGGTTACCTTATTCTCTGCTTTATGCCAGGAATCTACTGCTATCTTCCACATGCAAACAGTGAGGCCAGCAATTGGCATTTATATATTTATTAAAAGTTACAGCCTGCCCTTCATTATTGCCAGGGTTGGGTGTGGTGTAACAAATTGCAATCTTAAAAATCAATTTCCTGTCTGAGGCTGAGAACTAAAAACAGACGGGTAAAACACTCATTAAAACCCACAAAAGTCAGTAAAAAAAACTCTCCTCTCTCACAAAGTGTTTGTCCCTTTTATTGTTGTAGGGAGAAAGCACTCCACAAACAAGGATGCCATGCTGGGGAAGTTTGCACCACCACTTAATTAGTCTCTAACAGATAACATAAAAAGATTCCCTCTGCTGATCTTGGAACATAGATAGGTTCAGTATTTCATGTATTTGAGTCACAAGCTCTCAGAGAAGGTGCAGTGTTTTAGATATTTGAGTTGCAAGCTATTTACGGTAAGTGTGTAAAGATGCACAGCCATTTAAGGCTATAAAGGTGCAGCCTTGACTGGGAAATGGCTGGGAAATGAATAGATGGCCAATGCAGTTGTCTAAAGGTTGATGTACAGTGGTACCTCGGGTTACATACGCTTCAGGTTACAGACTCCGCTAACCCAGAAATATTACCTCGGGTTAAGAACTTTGCTTCAGGATGAGAACAGAAATCATGCGGCGTTGCAGCAGCAGCGGGAGGCCCCATTAGCTAAAGTGGTGCTTCAGGTTAAGAATGAACTTCCGGAACAAATTACCGGTAAGTACTTAACCAGAGGTACCACTGTACTATGAATCATATTGATTGTATAAGTCAAAACTCTGGCAGCCACATTTTGCACTCATTGACATAACCTAGACAGACCACTGCTACTTTTAAGCTTTCCTGACAGAAACGTGTCCCAAGCGTGTTGTCACTGAAGGGTTAACACCATCCCATCCTCCCTTAACTGCCTACACCACAGCATAGAATAATGCAGTTCATTGATGTGGTAAACAGCTCAGAGGTATTTCACTTGAGAAACCAGTTTGACAGTGACAGAATGCTTCTTGATTGTGTCAGAATGCTTCTTGATTTTAAAAGGAAAGAACACACTCATTTGGAGTGCTCTTAAGGAACTAGCCTTTTCTCTGACATCTGGTTTTCTCTGAAGGGTGGGCCTGCACGTGGATAAGGAGAAACATTCAAACATGAGCTTGTAAGTGGCACAGCCCAGACACAGTTTACCTCCCTCTAAGAATCAGGCTAAAGAGGAGCCATTATTTCATATAACATATGCTTAAGTTACAGACTGCAATAACTAGTATATCAAGTAGTGAGCACTTTTCCTTTTAACACAACATTTCTTCCAAAAATTTTTTTGTCTGGTGTGGAATGTGGTTATCACTAGTCATCAGGCATGGTAGCAACCCAGAACCTTCAGGTGCAGCTGTTTCACATGGCCAAGATTTCAGATGGAGCAGCTCTCATAGCAAGCTACACATACTGACATGTCCATTTCTACACAACTTAAAGGTCTAGGAGTCCTGTTATATTTTGCATTTCGTCTCCCAATTTCACCCTTTCCTGTTTGTGAGGTCCCCATATACATGTGGCTGACCATTGTAGGAAAGAGTGCAGTAAGGGCTAGACACCTTTGGATCTGATCAAGTAATAAACATTGGAATGTACAAAAATCTACCATACTGCTTCAACATTCTTCCCTACCATCTTATATAAAAACATCTTAATCAAATACCAATTTTATCCTTTCCCCCCGATATATACACAACATTCCTAGACAGCTTGTTGTAGCACTCCCTTGCTCTTAGTCAGAAGTTCCTAATGTTCAAAATACAGTGGTACCTTGGGTTAAGAACTTAATTCATTCTGGAGAGCTGTTCTTAACTGTCAGGACTGGTCGTTGTCCTCTTCAGATCACCACACAAACGCTTCTTGTTCTTTTATAACTTTTATTGTGTATCAACAAAACAATCTTATAAACAGTTCTTAACTATTCTTCCTCAGAGTCACTTCTTTCAGATACCTTCTGAGCTCTGCTTCTCCATGACCAGCCACTCTCAAAATGTCAAACACGCCCTTCCTTTCGTTTTTTCCTGGCTAGAGCTGGCTTGTATCTCCCCTCCTCCGAATCTGAGCTAGAACTTAACCCTTGCCTTTCCTGGGAACATCCCTGTTGTTCCTGTTGCTCTCTTCTATTTGATTCACTGCTCTCCTCCCCCCCTTGGGGAAAGCTTTCTCCCTCTGGGAAACTGGAAACTTCTAACTCTCTCTTCCCTGACATTAACCTGAAACTGTTCTTAACCTGAGATACCACTTTAGCTAATGGGGCCTCCTGCTGCCGCCATGCCGCCACTGCGCGATTTCTGTTCTCATCCTGAAGAATGGTCAGCATGGTTCTTTTGCTCCAAGCAAAACATACTCAGTTCATCCCATCTGTCTTCCCAGACAGTTATGAAACAAAAAATACCTGTCTTGTTGAAGAGGGACATTATTTCATCACTTTTACATTAAATAGAAGTCCCAAACTTTAGGAAAAACAAATATGCAAAGTTTTATTAAAAGAAAAGAAGTCAAAATGACAATAGTTTTGGTCATATTTAAAGCATCCAGGAATTGTTTGTTTACAAACATTTTCACATACAGGAAGTACATAATTAATAGCAGCTAGTTACACAGGAAAAGTTTTAAATGCCATGCAAGTAAAACAGAGCTCCATACATTCATTATAAACCTGCCATTATGCCCATACCAAGTATTAACCCTTATGACAGAGTTAAGAGAGATAAATCAAAACATAACAAAAGAGATCTTGGTAAATAGAGATCACCAATACATTAGTTTAAAACATTTTGGCATTACACTTGTTTCATGAGCATTGTATTGTATGTTTTCTGTGGCATTTGTTAAAGCATTGGTAAATATCAAAATATACACCTGTTTTACAACATAGTACTGGCAAACTTCAAAGTTCCGTGCAGAGTATAAATAGTATCATTAAGTTCCAAACAAGTATAAAGAAAGTCTACTTACACACACACTTAAATATGCACACAATAGTAATGTAACCAAAGATGATTTATAAAAGCATCCAGATTCTTGTGCCAGCTTGTAGTACTAAGCTGGGATTCAATATTCCTCCAAAAACCAGCAGTTAATGGATATTTTTTTTTCTTTGGAAAAAAGACACCAGGAAACACTATCTTTTACTTAAAAAAAAATATCCAGTCAACCATGAGACACATGATTGGTCCTTAAGGAATTTTGTCCAGAAACCCAGCAAATCCAAATTGTAGTCAACACAGCCAGCTACATCTCAGTCAGATGCTGCTTTACATCAAATAATGCTACACATTGCTTCAAACTGGAATAATCTTCATTTTCATCCTTAATTGTCGCAGGCCACAGCTTCCAACATGTCTCAATGTGCTACAAGTTAAGAAGTGACTTGATGCTCAATCACTTCGACATCACTTGTTAAAGCTTGCTTCTACTGCATAATCAAGGTAGGGAGAAATCTTTGCACCAACTCACAATGGCTTGTCAATAACTGTAACACCTACAGAAAGAGAGAGAAAGCAGGACTTGAACTCTTATTCAGAGAAACATCCCTATATGGTTGTTCTAAAACTACGTAATTCACTTTATCGTGTTAAAACAGCTGTGTAAAAATAAAGATGTGACCGGATTCTGTGGCTAGAAAGCAGGACTGATCCTAGAGTGGAGTTACGGAGTTTTGCTTCACATACATATTTCCCCCTGAAACTAAAATATTTTCCCTGAAGGGGGCTTTATTTGCTTTTTGCTGTAGTGGGTCTTGGGCTATAATTATGTTTTAGTTCTAGGCTGGATGTCTGCTTATTTGCTATCTGTATTTATTGAGCTTCATTCACCAAATAAAGAGTACAATTTACATTAAAACTGTAAAATAGCATCAGAAAACCACCAATGGCAAAGTTGCCAAAAAAACAACCCCAGCAACAACCAAAAGACAACAACAGCACAGAACATCAGATCATAGCAAAGTAGAAGGGAAGACATCTACTCGGTGTGATTTTCCAGAAAAAGAGGTGCCGGAACTCACCATGACCACCTCCCTCCTTCTCTTAGAATGGCAATAGCGCCCACCTGAGAGGTTCTGGACTTGGGTTCCGGTGAGTTCCAGCTGAAACAAAGCCTTGCATCTAGTCAACTAAAGACCTGGGTGAAGAGGTGTGTGAACTAACTCAGAGAGGAAGTCATTCGACAACCTGGAAGCCACCACAGAGAAAGTCTCCCCTGTCTCCCCGCTCCTCAAACCATATTTTGCCTGCACTGCCAAAATGACTTCCAACACTGATCGCAACACTTAGGCAAGCTGATGTGGTAGGAAGTGCTCCTTCAGGTATTTGGAGCCCAGGTCATTTAAGCCTTTAGCAAATTGGAAACCAGTGCAGATCTTTCAAAGCCAGCATAATACATGTCAGGCTAGACACTCAACAGTAGCCTTGCTGCTGCATTCTACATTAACTGCATCATCTAAACAGTCTTCAAGGGCAGCCCCACAAAGACCATATTGCTAGTCTAACCTGGAAGTTATCAAAGCATACATTGCTTTGGCCAAAGAATCCCCTTCCAAGTGGGACTGTAGCTGGCAAACCAGCCAGAACTGGAAATAGGTATTCCTAGCCATTGAAGCGAACTGTGTCTCAAGTGACAGTGATGGATCAAGGAGTCCTGCCCCCCCAAATGCACATTTTCCTTCCAGGGGAATGCAACACCTTCCAGAACTGACCATCTCCCTATATTCTACACTTGAGAACCTGCAGCACCCGAATTTTGCCTGGATTAAGTTTCAGTTTAGTACTCCCCATCCAGACTACTACCATCTCCATACAACTGACAAGCACCTGAACTGCTTATCCTGAGTCAGAGGCAACAGAGAGATAGATCTGGTTGCCAACTAACTCAACATCGCCTTAATACATCTCCCAGTGGATTTCTATAGGTGTTCAAAAGCATCTATAACTAATGCTCTTTATATGGATTTTGTTTCATTATTTCTGGTTTATTCACATTTTATCTATGATGAAATTGTCTTACATGTTGTTTTTTATGGACGCCGCCCTCAGAAAGCTTTGACCCTTAAAAAGGTGACATATACACAGTGGCGTCGCAATGGGGGTGTGGGGGTGGTGCGGTGCACCCCAGGTGCCATGTCTGGGGGGTGACAAGAAGGCAACCCGCTGTAGCCGCATGTGGAGGATCCTCCATTCGCAGCTGGAGCCGTGAGTAGAGGATCCCGGCGCCAGTGGCAAACTGCTATGTACAGCGTGTGTGCAGTGTCGCACGCATGCGCTTTACGCAATGACCCCGCACATGCACTGTACATAGCGGTTTCCGCCGGTTCGACTCAAGCGCCTTACAGATGGCGGTGGGATCCCTCCATCGCCACTACAGCCGCATGTAAAGGATCCTCCGTTCGAGGCTGCAGCTGCAAGCAGGGGATCCCGGCACTGTCCGTATAGCACTGGAGCACCGGCAAACCGCTATGTACAGTGCACATGCGGCGTTGCTACGTATGGCACATGCATTATATGTAGCGACACTGCACATGCGCCCTACGTAGCGATGCCCCGCCCTGGGTGTCACAACGCCTTCGTTCGCCCCTGCATATACCGTATTTTTTGCACCATAACACTCACTTTTTTCCTCCTAGAAAGTAAGGGGAAATGTCTGTGCGTGTTATGGAGCGAATGCCTGTGGGTGGCGGGGGGGGGATCTGCTGCAGTCGTGAGCAGAGGATCCATGGTTCCCCTTCCTTCCCTCCTCCGTGGTTACAAAGCATGGATTCACATGGATCCTCAGGATTTTTGCATTGGGCTACTCCAAACTCACTGTCAGATCACATGTCTGTGGCCACAGCATGAACCACAAAAATCATATATCCACTATTTCGTTTAGAATATTTTTTTCTTGTTTTCCTCCTCTAAAAACTACGTGCGTGTTATGGTCTGGTGCGTGTTATAGAGCGAAAAATACGGTACATATTTTAAATGAGCAAATATAAATATGAGAGCTTGGTTTTCACTGCATACAGATGCTATCTGTGTTTAACTCCATTTATATCCCATCCATCCTCCAATAGCTTCTAGACCCATTCACATAATACACGCTCACAGAGGGAGCATAATGCAGTCCACCTGCCCCTTCATTAACCTCCAGAAAAAGGGAGAAGACTCCTCCTTTTTAACTTATTCTTTATTACCTGCATAGCTTCTTCCTGTACTCATACATGACGATACCACCGTCCACTTATCCGTTGTAGGGTTATAATATTCCACTGTTGCCAAGTTACAGGAACCATCGTCTCCTCCAACTACATATAAAAGCCCATTGACAGCACAAACCCCTAATACAAAGCAGAAAAATAGAGTCAGCGCCTGGTTTCTTAGCTCACCAGGCCACATTTGGTGCCAGGAGGTTGTAAAAAAAGAAGCATTAAGGCTAAGTGCACAATTATTTATTTGATATGATGGACAACCATGTATTCCCCCCAATGTAACATTTGAGGCTAGTGGTTTATCAAAATTCAAAACTGCCATAATTTTTGTCTGTTGTTATTTAGTTCTATGGTGAAAGTGGCTGTGTTAGTGTCATATACTGAATTATGTTAGATTTCTCATTACTCAAAGCAAGGTCCTCATTAGATAAATAACCGGGGGGGGGGGCAGATGTGGAAGCAATTAAAGCCCAAGCGAGTGTCATTTCTATTTTCAATGCTATATTAAAAGTTCTTTGAAGGCTGTAATATTTACCTGCATTTCTCCTACACATGTTCATATCTGCAACCTGTTTCCATGTATTGATGGTGGGATCATACACCTCAACACTTTTTCTGACTAAAGGACCATCATGGCCACCTACTGCATACAATAAGTTGTTTAAGACACCAACACCTGAAAGGAGGGGGGGAAAGCAAAACGAGTTAACATTAAGAAAAAGCATAAATCCCCACTTCTGGGGTTTTAGCAAGTACCAACAAAGTACCAAGGGGTGGGAGGTGGGAATCAAAAAATTTCAGATGCAATGAAAGTCACATAAATACTGTATTACATGATACGTTCACAGGCACCAACACATTCACAGACACGAACACACACTTTGTATGTACCTAGAGCTTAAGAGTTTTGAAAAATGTCTTCACACTTTTCCCCAGCAACTCTTACAGCCACCTTTAGGTCAGTTTGTTTATCCCAATATTACATGGTTTGCTGGAGCTGTGTGTGGCTTTGCTGAAGGTTCTATTGAGTTCATCAAAGGGGCAAACTTTAAACTAATGAAATACTGGCCCACAGCTGACTCTCTTACAGTGCAATCCTTTGTCCAGTGCAATCCTATGCTAAATTACACCTAGACAAGTGTGCATAGGATTGCATCTTTAGCCAATATGCTATGGTAGTTCTTGGTCTTGCAAACCTTGATGCAGCTCACAGGAAGGAAATACTGTGGGGTCCTGCAACAGATTCTATAAGCTAAAAAACATAACACGCAAGAATAAAAGGGCAGCGTAAGCACTATACTAGCAAACTGGAGAGTTGAAGTGAGGCACATCCTTGCCTTCCTTCGCCACCAGTCAGGAAACCAATGGCCCCTGGGAGAAGCACTCTCTACCTCTCGGAAAGAGCATCATGGGAGAGCAATCTAGCCCCATCCATCTGCCAGAGGAGGAGAAGCAGCTCCTCCAATCATTACTTTCTCCTTCCCACCCCATTTCCCCCCTTTTCAATTTGTATATCACTTAGTTGTAGCAATCTCTCAGTGGCATACAGGAAACACAAAGCAGTAAGACTAAAAGTGAGTCAAAACTATAAAACCAGAATTCAGCTTAAAAGTCTGCAGGAATAAAACAATGTCTTCAGTAGGCACTGAAAGCTTAACAGGGAGGGGGGGGGGTCCTGTCTGATCTGGAAAAGAGTTCAATAAAACTGGGCCCACTATACTGAATGCATGGCTCCTTGGTAATAAGAGTCGTGCATCCAAGCCATGGGGGACCATTAACGGTGACTCCCTTGAAGACCTCAGTGACTGAGCAGGGATATAATGGATCAGGTGGCCCATTATGTACCTGGATCCACGTTGTTAAGGGCCTTATAAATTAATACAAGAACCCTGAACCTGGTCCAGTAGCATATAGGCGGCCAATGCAAGCTTGAAGGTTTATGTGCTGCCGATAGTCCAACCTTATCGACTGTCTAGCCACAGCATTCTGCATCAGCTGCAGCCTCTGCTCAAGGGATGAGTGCATTGCAATAATTGAGTTTTGAAGGTATCAGTACATGAATCTCAATACAAATTTAACCAATCATCATCATCATAATCATTGCCATTATTATCCAGGTCCAAGAACGGCCATAGTTGGAGGACTAACTGTAGCTGGCAAAAGACACTCCTAGCCACTGAGGCTTTGTTGCTTCCAGCAACAAAGACGGATCTGGGAGCACTCCACCCCCCAAGCTCTGAACCTATTCTTTCAGAGGGAGTGCAACCCCACACAGAACTGGTCAATCCTCAGAACACAGGAAATACCAACCCATCTTCCAAGAATTCAAGCTCAGCATACCGGCCCTTATCTACTCCACCACAGTGCCCAGTGGTGCAAATTGAACTGGACACCAAGTACTGAATGGGTGTAATCCAGACGTATGCAAACAAAATTATGTTTTCTCAAGTCATGCTGAACCAGAAATTGCTTTTCAAAGCCACTGGCATTTAAGAGTTTGCTGCTGGGAGCTTCCAACATAAATACTTAAATAGGGATTCAGAAAACAAAACAAAACAACCAAAGTCAGATTTTTCAGTGAGTAGCTGTTAGATCATACCAAAAACCTTTGAAAAACAAATAAATGGGGGCGTTAAACCAGCAATTTAAAAATTAGCTACAAAGAAAGATTATCTTGAGAACACTTCCTGATTGCAACTCACAATGTCAGTTCCTTCCAAAGAAACTGATAGCAATTGATCTTTGGAATGTACACCTACCCGTCACCCCACCTTGAGAATGGTAAAGCATGAATGGTGAGATGACCCTCTTCAATCCTGCAATTCAAGCTAAAGTCTGATCAGAGAGACATCTCATATTCCAATAAATGCAATTATTTCCTGGTTCAGGAATTATGTCCCATATATAGCAATAAGTGTGGGGGAGGTGCAGGAACAAGTTCAAGCAACAGTAAGACAGCTATTTGGATTTTGAAGATATGTGTACCTGCCATGACTATTTTAAAAAAAACCCCAAAAAACTTTGGGATTCCTTGCATTTTTTTCCATTTGACACATAGAGTTCTCATTTGTTTACTCACCTGCTCCGCTACGTCTAGTGCCCATCTCTGCAACATAGCTCCATTCATTTGAACTGTAGTTATAACACTCCACTGTACTAAGGCACTGACGTGATGCACCATCATAGCCACCGACGGCATACAGCATACCTGGAAAGAGGATTAACAAATTCTGCATATACAGATACACCAGTAGATGATAGGTCAACCTTCCCGAACCTGGTGTTGCCCAAGTGCTTTGGACCACAACTCTTGTCTTTCCTGACCACTGATCGTGCTCGGTGATAGAAGTAAAGAGCCCAAAAATATCTGGTGGGCACAAGGGTGGAGAAGGCTGCATTAGATTTGTATGATGTGCATTTCATAGAGGATTAAACCTAGAAGCCTTTGTGTTAAAAGGGGTGACTGATCTGAATGAGAAAGCTTCCACATAAAATAGGTAAGGTTTGTGCTCTGTGTAACTGAAACAATGCAAAACCATTTAGTGTGGACGTTTGCATTTGATGCTTTGTGCTAAATGGGCTTTTCTCAACAAGGGTCTATTCTGAAGAGAACTTGTCAGGTTCCACTCAAGTCCTTTTTTGTGAGGTTTGATGGACTCACACTATTGAAGAAGCTGAACGAAAGCAAGGCAGCCTTATCTGAGCTGTCTACTTCAGATAGGTTGTGGTTCAGTTTAAATCATTCGTACATTTCAGAAGAAACAAATACTTTCTCTTTAAATATTTTTTTTGACATTTCTCTTTCAATCATATTCATTTAATTCAAGATTTTTATTTTTATTTTAAAACATGAGCAGTCATTTTTAAAAAAGGACTATTCAGCTTCTCAGCTGGCCAATAAAATCTGACTACTATAGCTATTTCTTAATATAGCAGGCAGCACACTGCCACTTTCTCCTTGGCACAAGGAAAGCAAAAAATTAATAAAATAAAGATAAAAATACTGTACTAAGGTGGTTAGGAAAAATTCACAGAGAACACAGCAGAGGGCACTCCTGGGTCTAATAAATACTTCATCTGAAGATGGAGTTAGACTGAAAAGACTAGTCTGCTTTGCAAAGTGCTTGCTATGAACATATGGTGTATTTAGGAGTTAAGCTTGTGAACAGCTATTAGTCACATGGACACCAGAACCAATTTAGTCTTAAGAGGAGACCTTACCTCCAACTACACCTACACCAACACTACTTCTCCTTGTGTTCATTGGAGTTACATGAAACCATTCATTAGTCTTCATATTATAGGCTTCTACTGATGATAGACCTGTAACAAAGCAGTACACAAAGCTATGAAGAAAGAAGGTATTATTCATTCGTTTCTCCATGAACTATTAACAGGAATTAAGAACTTATGAACTCTTTTCTATCATAAGCTACGGAGATGACCGTGAGCTTGAGAGTGCTGGTCTCACTCAGATGAATTATTGCGTGTTGTGTTTTCATTTTTATAAGCACAATTTTAATAGTGCAAAACAACTTGCTGGGGCTGATGGGAATTGTACTGCCAAGCATCTGAACAGCGCCAAATTGGTGAGGTCTGATCTAGAAGACTGTCATCTCAAAGTAAGAATGCAAAGTACAATATGAATGAAATGCTCTATACCTGTACTTCCATCAAATCCTCCCACGGCATACAGAAGTCCGTTTAATACAGCAGCCCCCAAAGTGCTTCTTCTGTCTTGCATGCTAGCAACACTTGTCCATTGGTCCTTCACGGGATCATATGAATCCACCGTACGAACCCTCAAGGAGCCATTGAAACCACCAACGGCAAAGACAAGACCACTCATGTATACCACTCCTGAAAGAGAAGGTTCTACATTTCAGGCATTGGTCTCTGCAGACCATGTATGCTCTTTTGTTTAAAGACTGCACACATAAAAAAACCATCCTTCTTAAAAGGAAGTTGTTGGCATGGAGTTACCTAGCTATGTAAGCAACACTATCAATTTAAGCAGCTACCTGCTCTGCATCTTCTAGAAGGCAGCTCAGCAACTTGGTGCCACCGTTCTTCCTTAAAATCGTAACACTCCACACTGCGGATAGCTTTGGGTGCTTGTCCTCCGACCACCACCATCAGCTTCAAAGGAAGAAACACATCGTAAATAACCTTGTTGCTTAGTCACATAAATGGAGACAACAATGGAAAATTGATCATTTCTTACAAGTTGCTATTCCGTGTCTCAGAGTAGTTTGTCATGCTCTTTGGCTAGAGCAATAAACTTAGGAACTATTCACTTACTCATACCCATCATGTATCAGAATAGCATCTTTGAACTTCCTGTATTCCCCTTTTCTTTTGGAGACTACTTCTGCCAAGGCGATTGTCAGGAGAAAGAGTTCCACCACCAAAGGACACAGGGATCAATAAGGAGGAGATATAGTCCTACTCCTGCTGTCTAACTTTGCTCCCACCAGGGTTTTTTTTTGGGGGGGGGGAGGAGAGAAGAGTCTTGCTATAATCTATAACGCTGCTCCTTCTGTTAAGTGGTCACCTTGACAATTCATGGGACACATATGGAACCAAATACCTCCATTCTACTCACTAAAAAGGCAGATGCTCTTGACAGGCAAAACAAGAGTCTCTCTGCTGAACCACCATGACAGTCTTGCCAGTTACGTCATGGCACCCCAATATTCTTGAACAAGCAGAACCCTGCTAACAAATATGAAAGAAAGACATTCTAGATTGATTGTCTAAATTCACTTACTGGATTGTGGTGCGCCTCTTCCTACTGGTGTGTGTGTGTGTGTGTGTGTGTGTGTGTGTCCCATTTGACTGTCTTAAATTACTCCAAAATCACTATATTTTCAATAAGACCGTCACATAATTAAATCCATCTGTTACATCTCTGCTGAACGTTCCCTTCCCATAATGCAATACAATACTAAATGGCGAACCAGGTAGCCAAGAGTGACGGGTCTTACTTTTGGAAGGCAGGCTGGTGTTCGCAGCCTTGTTCGTGTGGTCTTCATCAGAGCCCTTTGCTCAAGTGGCAACAAATGGTACTTCATCGCTTCAATGAGGTAATCCTTACACGCACTGCTGTTTTTAACAAGCGGTTCCTCTTCGACTCTCTGCGCATTAAACGTGGACAAAGGTCTTAACAAGTACTACTACACAACAGGTGCACACCAATATGCTGGCATGTTCATCTCAAGATTACCCCTATGCCAGCCCTCTTAAGAAAGAAAATACAAGCCCTTTGGATCTGTTCAATAAGAGATGTAAGCACGGTGCTTCCAAAATTTTTGGAACCCTATAAAGAAAAGGCATTTCAAGAGGGTGGATGCCTACAGGCTAGAAACCAGAATATAGAGACAAGCACAGAAGCTGTATACCCTGGCAAAAAAAAAAAAAAGCAATTTGAGTATCACTTGTTATGTGTGCTTTGGAATTCTGTCCTATGCAAAGACATTTCAGTACTTTTCTGAACAAGATCAAGGTAACTTATTCAAACAAATGAAAACAAATGGGCTCAAGGAAAAATGAGGTGAATATTGCCAACTTCCTTCTGCATGTCATGCAGGTTCAAAACTCACTCCCTGGCACCTCCAGGTAAAGATGGGATTGTCCCTTATTAAACTCTGGAGAGCCCTGCCAGCTGGACCAAAGTGACTTCATTTAAGCTGGTTTCCTACATTCCTAGGGCAACAGCAAATATTAATTCCCTTTGACAGAATATCAAGGAAAACATAAACCAGTACGCAACTGTTCTAGTATAGCTGCAGATTCAGATTCTTAGCGATACACCATTTAAGGCAGGTCACTTCAAATTTAGGTGTAGGTTTTTTGGGTTGGGTTTTTTTTTTTTTTGCTTGTTAGGTTGATGAAGTGATTCCTCCAAATTAACGGAGCCTTACCCTTTCCACTATTAAATATTTTCAAAAGTTACACACTCGCCAAAAAGCACGACACAAACAAGATAAAAAAAAAGACCCGGTTGTAACTACCAAGATCAGAACGTTGAGCAGATTGGTAGAACCTTACAAGAAGTGCTACCTGTAGTTAAGCGATTCTGTCTCCTTAATGGTAAATATTCTGTTCTTATGGCTAAGTCTGTACGCTTAAGGTTGTACAGAATAAGAGAGAGGGCGTGCACATTAAATGCTTACTTTTTACTTACCTGAACCAAATACTCTCGGGAGAGCAATGGCAGGCGGACATGTTCCATCAGGCGTGCCATGAGCTCTTGTCGCACATCTTTGTCGTGGTTGACCCATGCGATCACCGCTTCAAACACCTTGCGTAACAAAAGGACACACTATGAGTTTTGAACATTTTTGGGGGGGTGGGGCAACAGGGCAGAGTCACATATTATTCTCTCTTAAGAAGCCCTTCTCTGCGAGTGCTGTAATTGAGAATGGAAAACAGAGACCCTTCCATCAGGGGTCAGTAGCACAGGAAAGGAGCCACAGCTCCCGCCCATACTCTGTGAGTTATCCTCAGCAGGTCCTATCCTTTTAAAGATGTCAGTAGCCTTCTCACTCTCTAAATGGTTAAAAAGGGGTACCAAGCCCAAGCTGCTTCCCTCTCTCACCCCAAGCATCTTGCTCCTTTTGAAAATGGCTGCTCTCTTCTGTCGTCTCTTCCCCAATCACCTTCAGCTTCTCATCAGCCATCAGGTGGATGGAGTATATTCTCACCTCCCTAAAGGAATACTGTGACTACTGAGGATCCTCAGTCCTTGGACACAGCTACATTGGCAAAGAAAAAGCGCTTCGTATGCGTTGTACAGTGGTACCTCTGGTTACGAACTTAATTCGTTCCAGAGGTCCCTTCTTAACCTGAAACCATTCTTAACCTGAGGTGCGCTTTCACTAATGGGGCCTCCCGCTGCCGCCGCACGATTTCTGTCCTCATCCTGAGGTAAAGTTCTTAACCCAAGGTACTACTTCCGGGTTAGCAGAGTCTGTAACCCGAAGTGTTTGCAACCTGAGGTACCACTGTATATGCATTATAACACTGTGACACCTGACGGCGCTTTGGAGTTCCGTTTTTGCCAACCCGATTTCTCATATAAAGTTTACAACGCGTTTCACTGAAACGCTTCTTTGATGTGTCTGGATCCAGCCCTTACTGAGGTTCAGCTTTTCGATTAAAATGTTTGTGTTTTCACAAGCCGCCGGAGTGGAATTCAGCATCGTGCTAAGCTGATCCTTTCACCGGCACAGGCATTTCTCCTTGTCAGGTGAAATGATTAATCCTCTGCTCTCCCTGCGAGTTGTTCGGGGGGTGGGCATAGGGCATGTGTGCGGAAGAAGAGAATTCCCCCAAGGATGCCAACAACTTGGTGTTGTTGTTTTTTAGTGGTCTCCGGTTACAAATCTTGTCAGCGCTTACCCACTTGAGTTAGAAGGATTATCTATAAAATTCCCATACTGTGCTAAATATATCTGCAGTCTATGAGGATGCTTAATAGAAGTTCAGTTCAGTTTGCAGCTAGGGTACCAAAAGATCTGCTGAGGATTTAATTAAAGGATAAGAGTCATGCAGCTCTAAAAGCAGGCCGAGATGTGGGCTGCAAGCACTGCGCCACTGCCAAGACTCAGAGAGTTGGACAGTGATGCTGCAGTAGCGTGTCAGCCCTCACCGAGGGAAGAAACCCACACAGGACATGGGCATGTGGCAAAAACAAAACAATCAGAACAGCTTCTCCATATGCCGAAACTCAGCACATGCTCTACTTAACCTACATCTCGGCCCACATTCAGTATCATATGATCTTGCTTTGTAGGCCTATGTGTATTCCAATATCTGTGCTATCACTGTATAATACTCATTTTTAGGTAGGATGCTTTAGCTGTACTTCAAGGAAAGCCTTGAATTTGGCTAACTATAATGCATTGCGCATAGGGCAACCTTTCAAGATGGCCCCAAACCTGCTACTGGTCCATTTCCAAAGTGCTGGCACATAAGCATATAATTTGAAGCCCTACCTACTCAACTTTGGACCTTGTTACCTGAAGGCTTGTCTGCTTCCATATGAAACAGCCCAGGAACTAGGTTTTTGGGTTTTCCCCCTTCCCACCCTCATTTTAGGAAACCCTTCTCTGGGTGCAGCTACCACCTGTGGTGAAGGAAACGCCATTTTCTATTATAGCAACTTGCTTTTGTAGTTCCTGCACTCCTGGGAGGTTCACCTAATGCCCACGTAAATGTCTTTCCAGGGGCAGGTGTTTTCCAGTTATCATCATCTGAAGACTTCTTATCCAATAAAATGTATTATTACTATTATTAAAATTTATATACCACCTTTATCTTTCAAAGATCTCAAGGTGGTGTACATGGTTCTCTCCCCCCCCCCCCCATTTCACCCTCACAATAACCCTGTGAGATAGGTTGTTGTAGATGCGGCACATGAATGAAGGTTCCATCGTATCTGATTAGACCTTAAGATTCTTAAAAGCAGCTTTCAAACTGGGAGAAAGGGACCTTACCTTTTCCTCGGACGCTATTGTAAGTTTGTCACTGGATATTAAGCTGCACACCTGTTCTACATCGAGGTT
The DNA here is from genome assembly GCF_965112155.1 of Podarcis liolepis. Taxonomy (NCBI): domain Eukaryota; kingdom Metazoa; phylum Chordata; class Lepidosauria; order Squamata; family Lacertidae; genus Podarcis; species Podarcis liolepis. Next base: position 43,868,318 of record NC_139564.1, on the reverse strand, counting down.
CAGAAATTCCTCACAAAGTACAACTTCAGTAAAGTGCTGCTCTGTTTAGAGAGGGGAAAAATATCTTTGAATGCACACGCACACACCTGTGCGATGCAAGTTAAGAGGTACCGACTCTATAGAAGCAAGTGGTTTCCACTGCAGTGACTACTTGCTGGGGCACACGACTGCAAAATGAGGAAAGCACATAGCTCATATATAATAAATGCACATATATGAAGCATCCTAAGACAATAACTCACCACAGTATTCTTACAGCATTTGGGATAATATTATTTGATATTCAGGTGAATGGGTGGATAGAGCTGTAGCTGTAATGGCACACACCAGAGGGGAGGAAGCAGGCCTGGCAGAGCCCTGAGCTTTGCAGACGTACAGAAGTTCTGGTAAAAATACCCAAAGGGCAGAAACAGCCCAATGAGCACCGAGTATGTTCAGTGGACAAAGAATGCTGACTGTTTGGGGAGGAAGACTTTTGCCTTGTTCATAAATAAAAAGTTGATTTAAATGGACTCTGGCCCCTGAATGGCCAAGGTAGGGCAGCAGGAGTTGGGCTCTTTGGATAGGGGAGGTATTTTCCTTCTGTCCATCATTGGAGGATTTTTGCTTATTTTTTTTAAGTTGAAAGGGCGGCAGAGGCAAGTTAGTATAACAGGGCATTGTGCACCTCCGGGGTGGCTTGATCAAGGCTGAGAGGAATGAGACAGAATGTTGGGAGGTGGAGGAAATGGCTGATCAAGTTCTTTGAGAGCCAGTGTGGTGTAGTGGTTAAGAGCAGTAGACTCGTAATCTGGGGAACCGGGTTCGCGTCTCCGCTCCTCCACATGCAGCTGCTGGGTGACCTTGGGCCAGTCACACTTCTCTGAAGTCTCTCAGCCCCACTCACCTCACAGAGTGTTTGTTGTGGGGGGGAAGGGAAAGGAGAATGTTAGCTGCTTTGAGACTCCTTCGGGTAGTGATAAAGTGGGATATCAAATCTAAACTCTTCTTTGGGGTGGTTTGTGGTATACAGAAGACTGGAGGCCTCTCTTTTGTAGGCTTCATGATTTGGATGCTGTAAATCTACCTGTGGGGGCTGCCCTCCAGGGTAAGACTCTCTGGGGTTTGGTGTTGGGACAGTTTGTGAAGACTATGAGGTTCTACGAAAGGCTGCAACTGAAATGTGATTGCAGTATTGCCAGTAGGTGGTGGTGACAGGCCCTTTTCCTTGGCCTTGCTGCCACTGAACCCTGAGAAGGAAACCAGATGGAAGGGGAATAGAATACCTGGAAGGGGATCCTGGCTGGCTGAATGACATACTAAACAGGAGCACTCCACACTGCCAACCTTACGTTGAAGGCCCCACTTGCCACATGGTAATTCAACAGTTTAAAGGGACCCAATCTGATTAATGTGCTATTCAAACACAGTAGCCGCGTTCTCAACAGATTCTGCAGCAATTCAGCCTAGGTGATTGGCAAGTTGCCCCTTTCGTAACATCTATGCTCTCTCACACTCAGGTTCTCAGAAACGAGAAAAATAGGAAAAATAAGGAATCTGAAGCAGCATTGTTATGATCAGCCGTCTGTTTAGAATGTAGTTCGTTGCCTAGGAAATCTTGTTAACTCTTTGAGGCACCTCCTTTTGTCACGAAAGAGGAACAGATAAATGAATTATTTTGAATAATATGTTCTGAAATTATATAAATTATATAAGCCCTACAGCTGAGCGGAGGAAAAGAAAAATGTGTGCTGTTGAGATGGAGGGAGAAGCCTTCCCCAAAGACCAAGATGGGGAAGCACCTGCGGCCATTCAGATATACATGGGCTTCATCCTCTACCAATAATGAGCAGGGATTGTGGCAACTGTAGCCTAGCAACATCTGGAGAGCCATGTGTTCTCCAACCCTGGTCTATAATCATTGGCAGCAGCCAGGAATTGAATTTGAGATGTTCATGGGTACAAAGCACGTTCGCTAATTCTCAGCTATGCCTCCAGTCTTGTCTGAATGTTCTAAGCGGACCTAGACAGCTTTCCTATGGTTTCTTGGGGGTTACCTACAGGAAGGAGGGGAACCCAGAGAGCTGGAGAGCCCTAAAGGAAAAGGAGATCTTTCCCTCCTCGCTACCTTGTGTCAGCAGTTCAGGCAAGCCACTGCCTCGGATCCAAACAAGTAGCAGAGCCCGTCAAGCAGTTCAGAGCTCAACTACTCATTTGCACTGCCTTAGAACCTGACTTGACTAAATACAAGGGATCTTCTCTCACATCCTCAAACTTCAGCTCTGCCATTGATCTGCTGCCCCCAAATGCTAGAACAACTGTTTGGGTAAAATGCTGAGGAGCAGAGTTGCAGTAAGAGAGACCTTTCCCCAGCTTCCAGCCCTTTACCCAAGATACTGCTGCATGCAAGTGTGCACAGGCTATATAGGTCACAGGAAGAAGCCCACTGAGACTGCTCCTCACCCTAGGCTATGGTGGGGACCCTCTCACCCATGGGCCAATCTTACCCTGCTAGGGTATCCAAATTGCCCTGCAAGGCCATGTCCCTCCCAAGCCTCATTCACCTACCCATCAGCTAGAATGACTTGGGACATCATCTAATGAATGATGGTTGAGGTTATGCATTTACCACACACCCCTATTGTCAGGAAGAGAGTTGCTAAAAAGGAGGGGGGATGGACACTTGTTTTAACAGTTCCTTGCAAGGCACTTTGTACTCCCAACTTTGGGTCTTCAAAGCACCTTGTGTCAAAACGACTGTGAGGTCAAACTTGACCTGCAAAGCCTAGCATGATAAGGAGATAGGGGCTAATGGAGCCAAAAAGGTTCCCTATAGCATTGGGGCTTGGCTACAGAGCATCTGGAAGAATTTTTCTGGATAAGGCTAGAAAGCCCTAGAAGGCTTCGGCTGCATAGACTCATTTTTTTTATACTGGTGCCTAAAATTTTAATGTGGTTTTAATTGCTGGTTTTAAAATCCACTCGTTTCCTAGCTGCTTCGTGATTTTTTTTCTTGCATGTGCAAAAAGTCAAGGCAGTCAGTTCTAAGACTTTCACACTCCCCAACATTGTAGCTCAAATTCCCTCTTGTGCGAGTAATGTTAAAAGGCTGCCACATTAGACAGCGTTAGAAACAAAACCACAATCCAGCCAAGTCTGTTTTTTTAGAATTGGTGTTGCACTTGCCTGCATAAGTGTTGGCCTTGTTCAGAAGATCTGTGCATGCATGCATGTCAGCAAAAGCGCGAAAGCCTAAACAGTTCACAGGATGAAGCTGGGTTTCCAGAAAATCACAGCAGCTCTTCTTTACATCCTGCAACTGCAACAAACTAGCTGCCGGGAGAAGTACCTACAATAACCAAAACCAAATTCATGCACACATTGCCAACAACAACAAAAAGAAAAACTTACGGCACACGTATTAGGAGAAACATTAGAATGGTAGAGAATACAGTGGTGCCCCGCAAGACGAATGCCTTGCAAGATGAAAAACCTGCTAGACGAAAGGGTTTTCCGTTTTTCGATGCGCTTCGCAAGACGAATTTCCCTATGGGCTTGCTTCGCAAGACGAAAATGTCTTGTGAGTCTTGCGTTTTTTTTCGCTCCCCCCCTTTTCTAAGCCGCTAATAGCCTTTTAGCCGCTAAGCCGCTAAGCCTTTAATAGCCGCTAAACCGCTAATAGCGCTAATCCGCTAATAGGGTTGCTTCGCAAGACGAAAAAACCGCTAGAGGAAGAGACTCGCGGAACGGATTATTTTCGTCTTGCGAGGCACCACTGTATGACCAACAGAGGTCTGCATTTTAAAGTCACCACCTTAAATTTACGGTACTAGTGTTGATTGTGATGCTTGCTGTTAGAAAGTTTTAAAAACCCTGTATTCTAGATCAGTTATGGCTGATATTTCTATTCATTTTTTATCATTCCGACTCACTGGCCTTTGAATCCAGATGAGTTGCCAAGGATTGGGTCACTGTAGAAATGCAGTTGCCCCTTTTGTCGCATGAACTACGATGGGACAACGTTCCTTCTATTTTCAAAGGTTTATTCATTCTTCTCCTACTGCTCACTGTAGGACTTAATCATATTAGCACAACAGGGCTGGCATTAAAAAAAAAAAAAGGTTAGTGTTTAAGAGGTTGACATTGATCAGCTTCATTCCAAAGCACTATCCAATTCTGTATTCCCAACGCCTTTATTTGATTGACTCAATGAAATCTAAGTAAGCTCACAAAATGGGCTTCTTTGTAAACACTGCATTTGCTGTTAGCAGTTGTATACGGTATTCACTTTTAAATACAGAAGCCACGGAATGCTAGCTTCAACTGGAACACATTCAAGAGGACAGACACCACTGACTTTACTTTACTGCACTTAATTCATCTGCCCTACACAGAGGATGCTTCCGGGTTCCCAAGGGCTCACTGAACCAGCAGAGAACTGCAGAAATGCCTCAAGCAGAGATCCTTTGCGTTTGCACTGCTTGTCTTTCAAGAAAAGCATGAGTCAAGATAAACAGCTGTAGTGGTGGGTGGGTGGCAGTGCAGAGGGCTAAAAATAAATTTTGACATCTGTAGCACAAAGCTAATGCTAACACTTTACATTTCACCCAAGAAAGCTATTAGCCCTCATTCATTTCAGATGTAGCATGTCGTTCCTAAAAATCATTTACAAGCCACATGCTTCCTGAAACAAGGCCTTTTTAAAGCGATCAACTTTTTTTATAGCTCTGCTTGAAGTCCAAGCACTGTTTACAGACCAAGCAGTGGCCTTGTCTAAAATGTTCCCAGCTGCCCAGCACACTCACCCTCCAAACAAATATTTACACTCAGTTCTGTTCCATGTTTTATGCTGTTCTCTGGCACCATATGCATAAAAAGTGAACTGTGCCAGAAAAAAAATACATAAGCACGAACCAGGAAAGGATCGAACCCCACCTAGGTGTAGTTTTCAAGGCAGAATTTGCCATTTATACACATGGGAGCTCTTAAAAGACTACCCTTTGGATCTTAACAAAAAAATTCCTTCCAGTAGCACCTTAAAGACCAACTAAGTTAGTTCTTGGTATGAGCTTTCATGTGCAAGCACACTTCTTCAGATACACACTGTGTAATCCGTATTCTTCTGTGTATCTGAAGAAGTGTGCTTGCACACGAAAGCTCATACCAAGAACTAACTTAGTTGGTCTTTAAGGTGCTACTGGAAGGAATTTTTTTGTTTTGACTATGGCAGACCAACACGGCTACCTATCTGTAACTGGAACCTTTGGATCTTGTTTAGGGAAGTTTTTAATATTTGATGCTTTATTGTATTTTTAACATTTTGTTGGGAGCTGCCCAGTCAGATGGGCGGGATATATATATATATATATATATATATATGACGCTTTTGAATTATGGTGCTGGAGGAGACTCTTGAGAGTCCCATGGACTGCAAGAAGATCAAACCTATCCATTCTTAAGGAAATCAGCCTTGAGTGCTCACTGGAAGGACAGATCGTGAAGCTGTATTTTGGCCACCTCCCTGGAAAAGACCCTGATGTTGGGAAAGATTGAGGGCACAAGGAGAAGGGGATGACAGAGGACGAGATGGTTGGATAGTGTTCTTGAAGCTACCAGCATGAGTTTGACCAAACTGAGGGAGGCAGTGGAAGACAGAAGTGCCTGGCGTGCTCTGGTCCATGGGGTCACAAAGAGTCGGACACGACTAAACGACTAAACAACAACAACAACAAATATATATATATATATATATGTATGTATATGTTTGTGTGTGTGTGTGTATATATGTGTGTGTGTGTATATATATATGTGCTTTCGTAGATTTTCACGGGTACAGGAATATATATATGTTACCCAGCAACTCCCTCCCCAGGCCCCTCAGGCTCTCCTGCTCCCTGACCTATCAGTGAGAGTTGTTAGGCAAGTGGATATGAGAGGTGCACTTTCTCCCAGTGAGGCCTCATATTTTTGGAGCTTCATTCCCAATAGCCTTTAAAAATCTTCAAAAGATGCATTTCTTTAAGCCTGTGCTTGGCTGAATTGTGCTATACCATGCAAGTTAATACATTAGCAGAATTTAAAAAAAAAACACTTGTAATGTGATAGATAATGTTTAAATTTGGAGGTAATTAGAGATAAAGATTTTATTGACATGCATGAATGAAGATAATACAAAGGAACCAAGGCAAGGAGTAGAGGGAAGTCGAGGGATTCAAGTAATCCCACAATGTGGATTTAATATTGATTGTGTATACAGTTGTTATAAATGTTTTATGTTTTTCTCTTTAATGTAATGATTTTGTTGTTTTTGTGGAAATCAATAAAAATATTATTAAAAAAAATAAATAAAATTGTGCTATACCGCACTTGGTAAAGAATTTTTTTAGCTGCTGCTGCTTTGAATCTGTGTGTGGCTTTGTAATTGTGTTTCATGTGTCTTGTAAGATGCCTTGCAAAGGCAGCATGCCCTGAAAAGTATTAAAAAATACTTTAAACAATATTCAACATTCCTTAGAGTGTTTTTAGTAGCTTTTAAGACAGATTTGTGTCTTTCTACAGGCAATCACACAGGCTTTCTTAAGTCCACTCACAAGGCACACACACACAGCTGTCTCCCTACTGTAAATTATTTTGTAAAATTACACTTCCCATTGTAGATATTACCTCAAAATAGCTTGTGCAGAGGAAACGTCAGACTTATTAGACATTTATATTTCATATACAGGCCCTATTCAGGTGTTCAATCTCCTCACAAGTAAGGAAAAGATGAGAGAAGCGGGGGTACAGTTTAAAGCCCTCCACAAGTTTGAGGGAAAAGGTCTGAAGTGGGAAGCCACCTTCTAAATCATCACACAGGGAGCCTCCAAGAATAAGAGGCAGCTCCTCACATCAGATCTTCCCCCTCAAATGCATGAAGGATTATAACCTGGGTAGCAATGACACGCCAGAGGGGGTGCGGGACGTGACAGCACATCCTGCTTTTCCTCACGTTTCCTCAGTCTTATAAGGAGACTGAACACTTGAATAGGATGACTGTGTACCTCTGGCAACTGCCTCCCAATCTCCCACAGCCTCACTCTTAATATCTGCCACAGCTCCAAGAATTTGGGATAACACGAAGTAATAATCTAGAACTAGAAACTGCATAGCAAAGTGCAAGGCACTGACTTAGCTGTCAAGGTTTAGGCTGCAAGCCTAAACACATTTATTCACTTCAAGAGTAAAGGTCCAGTGAAGTCAATGGGAGTTACATTTGAGAAAGCGTAGCCCGTTCCTTGCATTTGCTCTTTGACGGTCTGAATACAGTGGTGCCTTGCAAGACGAAATTAATCCGTTCCGCGAGTCTCTTCGTCTAGCGGTTTTTTCGTCTTGCGAAGCAACCCTATTAGCGGCTTAGCGCTATTAGCGGTTTAGCGGCTATTAAAGGCTTAGCGGATTAGCAGCTAAAAGGCTATTAGCGGCTTAGCGGCTTAGAAAAAGGGGGGAGCGGAAAAAAATCGGAACACTCACAAGACGTTTTCGTCTTGCAAAGCAAGCCCATAGGGAAAATCGTCTTGCGAAGCAGCTCAAAAACGGAAAACCCTTTAGTCTAGCGGGTTTTCCGTCTTGCGAGGCATTCGTCTTGCGGGGTACCACTGTACTGAAATCTTCAGATGTCCCCTCTTTACCAGAGAATGGTCCTTCTCAATTGTGGTGCATCAGTTGTGGGATTCCCTTCCCAGCACCTACTCCAAATTTGTTTTGGTACCATGTGAAGAGCCTTCTTGCTGCTTCTTGCTGCTATTGATTTTCCTGCTTTTAACACATTAGACTGCATCCAATGTTGCAGCTCTGCTGGTGCATGGGAATTCCATATGTTCAACAGACTTCCTCTTCCGTCCCTCCAGCTCCCTGAGCAACCTCAAAATCAGCTCCAGAGCAATTTATGGGGGGAGGGGAAGGAAGGGAAGAACAGAGAGGAAAAGGAAGTCCTGTTACCCCATTGGAATCCTGAAGGTGCAACACTGGATGCAACCCAGTATGTTTTAATGAGCTTGGAATTTTATCGGATGGGTGGGGAGAAAATCCCTAATAAACAACAACAACAACAACAGACTGAATCCAAACTGAGTTAGTTGGTGTGTAGTTCCACTCAAATGAACAAACTTAAGAGCAAATCTAGATCCACCCCAGTAAGTATAAGAAGAAATTAAATGAATGAATGAATGAATGGGATTGCAAGTATTATTATTACCTGTAAGTCACACTGAATTAATGGTATATTATAATTCAAAGGGAGCAGGTGGCGCTGTGATCTAAACCACTGAGCCTCTTGGGTTTGCTAATCAGATGTTTAGTGGTTCGAATCCGCGCGACGGGATGAGCTCCTTTTGCTCTGTCCCAGCTTCTTCCAACCTAGCAGTTCAAAAGCATGCCAGTGGATAAATAGGTACCACTGTGGAGGGAAGGTAAATGGCATTTCCGTGCACTATGGCACTCGCCACAGTGTCCCATTGTGCCAGTAGTGGTTTAGTCATGCTGGCCACATGACCCAGAAAGCTGTCTGTGGACAAACACCGGCTCCCTTGAACTGAAAAGCGAGTTGAGCACCACACCCCATAGTTGCCCTTGACTGGATTTAACCTTCCACGGGTCCTTTACCTTTTTAAACCTATATTATAGTTCAAACACACCCATAAATACATGCTATAAACTCTTCTATGATCTCAAAAGTAGATCCTGTCTTATCAGATCTCCCTTCTCCTCAACCTGCCTCCCATTTAGACTTTCCCATTACGCCTAACACCACAACAGTTCAACAGTCCTAACACCTCAAAGCAGCTACCGATTAAACTGAACCTGACTAGGCCTAGTAAAGAAGCTACAAATTTTATGAGGAAGATCACTTTCGGGGGTGGGGGGTAAAGCTGGTCTCAGTCAAAATAGTGTGATATTACTCACAGTAGTTTAATTCTATGTCAAACCGGTCAAACCCATCCCAACAATTAAGGAATTTTTTTAAGCCAGCAAGCTATTAGGTGTTAAAAATCCTTAATTGCTGCCGTTGAAAGTGTTGACTATGCAACAGCTTGAGACATTTTCTTGCGTTTAGTGAACATTTGGCCAAACAGTTTGTCAGAAATGCTACATGCTGTACCAGATAATGAGTTGAAAGATACTGGCAAGTCATACCTAACAGGAAATAGGACTCAAATTGCAAAGGACGAGATCATTAGATCACTAGTATTACACACGCCATTTATATACAAGATGGAGGGCATTACACACAGCATTTGCATACCGCAGGAATGCACAGCAGCTGTTTGGGGTTTTTTTTTAGAGAATTGTATATAATTCTCTACCATCAAGAAGGAGAACAGCCACCGTGTAGCCTGCTTGTTCAGGTTGCAAACAAGGGGAATGTGGCATATACATGAACATCTGAAGCGAAGGAGCATAAATTGATGCCCATAAAGGCTGCCAAATCTAATGCTTCTGGAATCAGTTGCAGAGACCCTCAATTTGGATTCTAGTTTCCATAATTGCAGCTATACCTCTTCTCTATCATCAAAGTCCAGCCTAGTGTCTAACAGAACACACTTTGAAGTATACACAGTGTAGCCTCCTTACACTAAAATTTTACTAAATTCCATGGAGACACCCAATGTGAGTTGCCTGTAGGGCTTACCCAGAGCTCAGCCGTCCTGAAAAACAAAGGCACTGCTTGATTCCAAAGTCCACAATGAAAAACAAGACAACCAACACCTGTCAGGATGAAATGCCAGGTAAGGAGCTTTCCACCTTATCTTGGGTGGGTCAAAACAGCTCTGCTGTACTGGCTCAGTCCTAAACATGGAAACCCACACATTTTATCTCCATTAACATAATCAAGTAAACAATTACTTTTAGCTGTAGATGGATATGAATGAAGAGTTTCATAAATGAATAAAATATAAGGTTTTAATTACCCTTCCTAATTCAGGGGAAATAGCCCCCCCCCCCCAATTTTCATCACTCTTTGCAGAGACTGCAAATCCCTTGGAGACTTATCTACTCTTTTGTGGAAGACAGGCTGTGAGTACAAATATAAGTAAAAGGAACTGCGTATAAAAGAGCTTTGGCGATGGGGGATCTCCATGTAATCAATGCATTAGGTACCAATCCCAATGACTTCGGAAAGACATTTTGTGGGGGCCAAAGTACTTCAAATATGTGAAAATGAAGAAGCATCTTGTAAGTGCAACAGAATACCAAATGATGGCTATATAACAGAAGTCATTCTTTTGCTGACCGTGTGTGTGTATGTGTGTGTGTGTGTGTGCGCATGTGTATATTATATATGCAAAAACAGCTGTGTCAACACTCAGGGCCATATTAATATGATGCTGGCAGTTCTGCATGCTTTACATGTGACTCTCCCCTATTCACATAGGGAGTGGCAATCAAATTTAACAGAAAAAGAGGAGCACAAGTGAGAGGCGCTGTACTCTCGCTGCACCCAATATTCACTTCCCTGCAGCTCTTAACAAGCACTTTTCCCTTTCCCAAACAGACTTCCAGCATCAAAGCTTAGCTAAAAGGAAGTGGTTTGTAAGCACTTGAGGGCTACAGGAAGACAAGTCATGCACCCCTTCTGCGGTTAAAAACGAGACCTACACCTTCCCTCCTTTCAGTGCAACTGGCCAGTTGAACTAGATGACCCTCGGGATTCCTTCCAACTCTACAATTCTATGATCCTACATTATTCTCAAAGCGCCACATCACAACTCTAACCGAAAAACATGCACAGAGGCCTTCCCGGCAGAAGAATCTTTAGGCAGATTTGGAAACAAGCTTGAGTTAAAGGTTGACTACACCAGCTGCCATCATTAATACTGTGTTAGATACTGCAATCCAGATGGAGACTCAGGAAATGTAATAACAGTACATTGGACGGCTTATTATTGCAGCATGTAGGCTGGAATCAGAAACAGTATATAAAGCTGAATGAAGCGTGTCCATAAATAATGGTTGATGTTGCTGCACCAAGATCTCTGCTACTCTTACATGCCACAGTTTGCCCTAATAGTTCAAGCAATGACATTTACCACCTCAGCAGAGCCCGAGTACTGTAAACGCTTAACACTGTACACTGAAAGATTAGTAAGGTAAGAAACCAGAGCTCACAAAGTGAAACCTAAATCCCTCAAATCACTAAAGAGATGGGTATCTGATTTCTGGTAAGCGAACAATCATTTTTTCTAATCTGTAGGGATGGCTATTGCAGCAGTCATAGCTCATAGAAGTTCTGCAGCAAGTAAGGATGTGGCAGTACCAACCCAAATGGGGGATATTATTCTGTTTAAGACTGCACTAGGGTCTTAAGTACATTGTTGCTACAATTAGGCAATGCTATTGTGACATTTTAAGTCTCATCATTATCTGCTGAACTAAGGAAATCAGATTTCAGGTCAGTAAGTTTTGCCAGGAACCAGGCTGGCCGAAGACATTTTGCAGCCCAAGGGGATAGACCCCCCTCTCTATTCCAGATACAGAAGCTGACCAGACTGGTGGCTGAATCTTATTTCACGACTGGTGAAGGGACAGTATCTTCTACTGCAGTCAGATAGCAGGCTAGCTTAGGAGGCACAAAGCAGGCTGCATAACACACACACACACACACACACACACACACACACACACACGTACCTGTTCCCTGACCCTCAGCAGAGGGTATTTACTGGAAAAAAGCTGTATTACAGGTCAACATACGGAATGTACCCCAAGTTTGGATTAATCATTTCTAAAGAAGGGCAATCTGACCTCTGTTATAAAGAACCAATTAATTTTCTTTTAGTAGCAGCATGCCCAGTAGTGGCACAGAATTGGAAGAGACTGGAACATCTGTGTATTTCTCATTGGAAACAACGTATAGTTGACTGCTGCATCAGATAAATTAACAAAGAGATGACATGCACTGAATGATACAAATTATGTAGATGATTTTGCTGAAATATGGCCTCCTTTAATAAAATGCTTTACTGATAATCCTGAAGAATGGCACGGACTGGACTTTAAATTAAACAGACTGATCCGTCCTGGAAGGGGGAAGCTGGGGGAAATTGAGTCTTGTTTTTGTTTTGTAATTGTTGTTATATAACAATCTATATCAATAAAACAACAACAACCGTAACCACAACCACAACTGAGTTCATTTAGAAAGTTGGCTGATTATGCCTATTTAGTTAACAACCTGGACAACTAGTAAACCTGTTCCTCTGTGTGTGTTTTTGACCTTCTCCAGAATGCAGAACAAATATTTGCTATTTATTTAGCGGTTGCTGGCCACTTCAGCAACAAGTGCAATGAATGCATGGCAATTTAAATATGATAGATCCCAATATGTATATTTGACATCCATATTCATACTTTGCCCCTTTTTGCTACACCTGAGCTTCTGACATGCATCAGCAAAGATGTATACCCAAATGCAGAGTACAGTGGTGCCCCGCAAGACGAATGCCTCGCAAGGCAAAAAACTCGCTAGACGAAAGGTTTTTCCGTTCGCGATTTGCCTCGCAAGACGAATTTCCCCTATGGGCTTGCTTCGCAAGACGAAAACGTCTCGCGACTTTTTTTTCTTTGACTAAAAACAAAGACATGTTTTGTTTATAAAGTTAATTTATTTTCCCTTAAATTTTTGAACTGCTCTTTACAGTATGTGTGACTTTAAAGAGCAGTTAATAAACTGTTGTTGTACCAATTTTGGCTTTGTTTGGACTTTTTTTGACCATAGGAACGCATTAATTGATTTTCAATGCATTCCTATGGGATTTCGTGCTTCGCAAGACGAAAAATTCGCTAGACGACAAAAATTGCGGAACGAATTAATTTCGTCTTGCGGGGCACCACTGTATTTAGCATTACCCTTTCAAGCCACTGCTTTCTCAACTGCTTCCAAGGCTGGCCATTATATTTGATCTACAATTACTAAACGGCTTGTTGAGGACTGTAAAACAGCAGGTGACTTTAAAGTGCAAGTTCTGTATCAGTTATTTTGAACAAGAAAAAGAAGTGCTATAAGATCACATAAATGCTATTAAAAAGCACACATCCTTCTTATGACTAAGATGCTAAAAATAAATGTCATTACCCTCATAGGGGTGGGGGAGTGCCTTACTTTTTGTGTCATTATGCATACCATTAAAGGATGAGTTGACAGTATCCTCCTACTCACCTGTACATTTTCCTCTGTAAGCTGAATTTCAGCAGTGTAAACATATTCAATGAGCATCTTAAGGGTCCATCCATCAACTTCCTTTATTCGAACTCTCTTTGCCTGACTCTCGCTCATTTCACCTATAATACATGGTTGTATAGCTCTGTTAATTTAATCAGATACTGGCAACTGGCATCAACATGTTGCAGTTCCAGGTGGCTTCCTCAGCACAAAAACTTTCCTCTAAGAGAAGAGAAAGGAAAAGCTTATTCTCCAGAACGAAGCTATATAGATCAGTGTGTCTCTTTTTGGAAGACACCCCCTCATCCCCAATAAAAACCACAAAGTGCTGGAAAAATATTTTGAATTTATGGAGCAACTATCAGGTTTAGCTACGCTTCCTGCTATGATCTGCACAAAACTGTGAAAACCTTGGATGCCAGTCTAAAATGTCTCTATCTATTTGTAATTTCAGGGCTAAAAACTTCATGGGTTCATAAAACTCAGCACATGACAACTATGCAGAAAGGGCACCAAAGCACTCATACGAACTGGAATAACGGCTTGATACAATCAGCTTTCAATATATTTAAATGATACCAGTAGAAACTGCCTTAGAAAATTCTAGCAGCCCACAAGGAGGATTATTCGCAGCAGCATTTGATTCACTGTCTCTCAAAACAATTTCACCTCTAGCCAGAAAATAGGGAAATATGGTGTCAGCTTGTGGAGGCTGAAAGGCTGGTCATGAAGACCATCTGCAGTGCCAGCACAAATATTTGCAAGAGAAGAGGATTCAGAACAAGACTCCAAGACCAGAAAAAGCCAGTGCCTCTAATAGCAATGAAGTTTGTCCAAGGTATATTTAACTGCTTCTGCTCTGGCCTGTGACCACAATAAAGATAATGATTGACTGCTTCTGCTCAACAGCAGGAAAAAGCCTACTGTAACCTGTAGTACAGCCCCAATGTAATTGGGCTGTACCCAACATTAATCATACTTAGTTGGATACAGCCCATTGTGCCTGGCAGGTGTAGCCAACATGGTGTTGCTAGACTCCAGCTCCCATCAGCTCTGCCTGCTGGCATAGGCTAATGGGAACTGGAGTTGAACAACATCTGGTGTATACCACATTGGCTACCCCTGCAGTATGGGATAGAATTACAAAACAAGACAGATGAGATAGGAAGGAAATAGTCTCCGAACTAGAATTCTAGCTGGATAGTCAATAGTTTGGTCCTTTTGGAATATGTTTTCTGAGTGGAACAAAAAACTCCCAGACTCTACACATACATAGGCAACAGAGATGCTAAAACTCCTGCCTGTGAAGCCAGAGCACATAACCCAATTGCAATGGAAGATGGGACAGACAGAGGTGAATTTTTAAACTGAGGGGTTTTTTTTTTTGCTGTTCTCTTGCTGCCATTGTTAATTATCCCATTGCACATACATTTTTTACTTGTATTACAACTGAAAGCCACCATGGTGGCCCCTCTGAAGACCCAAAGATGGATCATAATTTTCTAAATAAAAATGGCGTGTAAGGGGAGACAAGAGCCATCAGGGAATGTGTTCAGACACAGCCACAGCCAGTCATAACAATGGACTACCTAGTATTTGATTACACACATCGAACAAAAGCATTTAAGCTGACAGAATAATTTCTAACTTGTATGAGAACTCCATATTTTTCTTTCATCTATCTTTTAAGAAGACACCTGAATCAAAATAATGCAGGTAGTTATTGACTTGGTCTGAAAATAAGAATTCCTAACATAAGAAAGTGTAGTATAAAGGGAAAGGAGGCTTAGTCAGAGCTTCAATACTAATACTTTCCTGATGACTGACTGAATATTTAGCCTAAACAACACTGAAGTCATCTAAATAAGAGACTGTGAATCTGTGGCCCTCTGTATGAGGTTGGGCTACAGTTCCCATCATTCCTGGCCACTGGTCTTGCTGGTTTGGAATTCAGAGCACAACAGCTGGAATGCCATCTGCACATCAACCCCAAAGACAAATGCAACCATTCTTGTGTCCTGAAAACCCACTAACATTTCAGCCTTAAACACACATCATAAGCAGTGCAAGGAGAGAGAGAGAAAAGGAGAAAAACCCCAGCTGGCATATAATTTACGGCAAGATATACAGTCCAGCTGTCACTTAGAGTTATGCAAAGAATACTAAAACATGAACTCCAGCAATAAGACGGCAAAGTCATTAAGTCCTCCATGCCTGTTAATAGCTTGACATTTTCAAATATTGCAACTGATGTCTCAAAACTCTCTCACCCCCCCAACCCCTCCCAATTCCATTTCCGCTGCAGTGTTTTGACCTTGTATACTCATTTAGCTATGCTATAGTTTCAAGAAGTAAGAAACAAAGTAGTACAGTACCTGTAAACATGGCATGGAAGTATGGGCTGCAAGCTGCTAACACAACTCTATGAGCTGCAATTTCCATGTCTTCAGCTACTATTGTCACATCACACAACAAGTTTTGACTATGTAGAAAACGAGAAAAGAAGAGGATGAGTTGTGAACAATGCAGAATCTGGAAGAAAGCAAACATCTACTGTCTGTTTTGGAAAGCTGCTTGTGTGCTCTGTATTCAGACCCCTCTTGAGATATCATAACCAAATTCTGTATGATGGTGCCTAAGATCAAGGAGCACATTTTTATCTATGTTTGGATACAATCATATGCCATTCTGAATTAAGATGGAAGGCTTTTTAAAACTGCACTGGTTTTAACTTCTAATTTAAAAACTGCATTAATTTTTTTGGTTTCTTAGAATTCCCAAACAGCACCTGCTACGAAGCTGCTAATATTATATACTCTCCCCAATAAGCTTTTAAGATATATTTAATTTCCAGGTGCATTTCAAAAAGTATAACCATTACCCACGTTTATGAAAGTTGCCAATTGGGAACAGGGAGTTTTCAAACCCCACCAATATCAGTCCCCACCCCCCTGCATTTTAAAAAACAAAATGAGGAGAGTGCAGCCAAAGTCCAGAAGCTTACCGCTCCTCTTGGTAGTGATGATGCCACTATTAACATGCCTCTCTCGGCTTATTTTTATTGCATCACATCTGCAGCTCTCCACTAATCACACCTTCATCTTATTAAGAACTATTAACTTCATTGGTATTCCGATTTTACAGATGGAGAACCAAGGGCAAAAGACAGCTGCCTGTCCAACATCACACAATGAACCTCAAACTCAAAAATATTGACCCAATGTTCTAGTCACTGAATTAGGACCATGCGTGGTTTCACTACCTGGACCTTTTCCCTAGATCCCTCATTCATCCATTTTGTTTGTATGCCACTTTTTCCACACACATACACACACACACCCCAAGCTCAAAGCAGCTTACAACAAAGAAGCGGGACGCATTTTAAACATACACTACAAAAAAAACACAAAAAACAATTTCATAACAACACAGCAAAACAATAACATAACAACACTTTCAATATAACATAGCAAAACACAAGCTGAATTCAAGCCATTCAAAGGAAGGAAAATTTGTTATTGGGGTGTGTTCAAAGCAGGAAGAGGCAAGACAGATGGCAGAATCACTTGCAGGATGGGTGAAGCTCAGAGAGGCAAAACAACAATTTATTAATATACAGATAGTTTCATACTATTTGCCAAGATTCAATTTGCCTACAAATGGAAGAAGTTGAACATTAAGGGTGTCCCTCCAAACTGAATTTTAAAGAGGCAAATGAACTCAAGGACATTTCGTTTAAAAACATGAAGGCAAGGAATTTCTGGTTGTGAGGAATGAAATGTATGCAGAACACAATACAGCGACCCTTATTTCTGCTGGGAGAAGACCTAGCAGACAGCACACTGTAGACTGCAGTCTGTGCACAGAGTAGCTGTGCTCATTCGTGGATGTCAGACTAGTTTACCCTCTTGTCCATGCAAGATGGCAGGTCCTAATCAAGCTTATTCACAAAACCCTGAGACTTACAAAGCAGGTTTGCATGTTATATGTGGTACAGCGTCCTCTTGCAACAACTAAGGAGAGGCAAGTCACCTGCCCTAGCTCTGAAGAGCAGCACCTGCTCATGAGCAGACTTCATCCCTGCAGATATCCACACTGGCACAAAGTTCCAAAGTGGGGACAACACCATTCCCAACTCCAGGGCTGGCCCCAGTCATTGTATGAGGATCTCTCCATGCATATAATGGGTGAAGAAGTCTCATAATGCAAACAGGCTAGAAGTTACCAACTAATTGTATTACTTCCGAACAAAATCAAGGTGCCATGAGCCAAAAAAGGGGGAGACACTTGTGCCATTCCAGGCATGGGTGCACAAGACTTTGAACAAAGGATGTGGGAACTATACACAAAAAGAGTAAACAAAATACTTTCGAAGTGGGGGACAGGGGCAATATCAAGTAGAAAAGTGACAGGTGATGCTGTCACTATGCCCCCGAAGT
Organism: Podarcis liolepis; assembly: GCF_965112155.1. NCBI lineage: Eukaryota > Metazoa > Chordata > Lepidosauria > Squamata > Lacertidae > Podarcis > Podarcis liolepis. The sequence continues at coordinate 43,850,702 of NC_139564.1, read as the reverse complement.
GCCCCTGCACCAACACCACCAACTAGGCTCAAAAACAAAACCATTTCTTACAATTCTGTCCCATCTTTCGTCTACACTTTATTGTCACAGCGACTATCCTAATAGGAATTATGGGATTTATCTCACGGCCCAAGACAGTTCTCATAACTTTCTTTCCTATGGGGAAGGTTATGTGGGCTCCCACTGCTTGAAACCAGCCCACCAGTTTTGCAGAGTTTGTAGCAACCCACATTTAAGATGCAGAACTACCACCATGAATGGATGAAGAAGTGTAGGCTTCTACATGTGGAAAAGTTTATCTAGATGCAACTCACCTTATCCCCCCCCCCCGCCTTGCAAAAAAGAAAACCAACTTTCTAAGGGAGCTGCTTTTGAGGGGATGTGCATGCAGAAGAGAATCTCCCGATCCCATCTTAGGACATGATGCTAGCCTGTACATCCCATCAATGGCAAAGCTCAGTGAATGACCAGACAAGCAATCAGACTATGTGTATATCAAGAAGTAGTACCTTCTTAATTCATTCATAACTTTGAAAGCGTTCTTCATATGCCAAGGGTTCACTGTAACAGGACAGTGCTTTTCAGTATTATCATCTTTCAGATCCAGAGGTTTCTGCTGGCACAGTTTGGTACATCTGCAAGTAAGAAAGGCTGGTTCATTAACTGTCTGCTGGAGAGTTTGTCACAAACATGGGCTAAAAGGTTTTACCGCCTACATTTCTGCAGCTTCCGAATCATCACCACCTGAAGAAAGGAAGCCAGGTGCAGAACTTTGCTTTGACCAGGCCCTCAACACTCAGGACAAACAACCCAAACCTCTGAACTATTTAGATCCATGCATATAAATGCTCCAAGACAAAAAACCCCCGATATTTAATCAGATTAAATTACTGATAGCAGATCAAAACAGTGCCAGTTAAAAGGAGTCACTCTGATGGATACTTACTCAAGATGTACTAACAGATTGCAAGGAAAGAGGCCAAAATGATGTGCTCTTTAGCCAAATCTAGAAAAAAGCCCTAGTGCCATGACTTACCTGCACCTGCAAATGACACACTATAGTCCAAACATGAACGTCAATGTCCTTCCCAAACCTGCTTGCCTTCCGATGTTTTGGATTGCAATTCCATCATCTCTAACCATGCTGGCTCGGCCTGATGGGAACTGTAGTCCCACAACATCTGGAGGGCTGTGCTAGTATGACGACACATGGGCCTGATATCTCACACTACTTCATTCGAGGAGACTTCCCCCTGCCTGCCAATCAAGGCAGCAAGAATGGCCACTGACAATATCTCATTATGTTCAAATGGAGCTGCTCTGTAACCCAAGTCATCACATATTAGCAATTGCTCCAAAGGTCAGAGTAGAGAGGCAAGCACAGGGCTTATTCCACAGGTTCGAGCCACTAGGTACCGTGCAAATGCATCAGGATCAGATTGTCCTTCCAACAAATCAGTCCTAAAGGTCACAGTGAATGTCTGTGACAAAGTGAGTCAATCAATCAGTGAATGCAGAGCCTTCTCGTCAAATGTCTGTATCCAAGCACCAAAGAGATCAAGGGGAAGACAAACTTGGCCTTTCAAAGAAAATAGATCAGCTCAAACCATCATTCTTATTAACTTTTTTAAGACATTGTTTTCTAGTCATTGCACCTCTAGTTACCTAAAGTCTCTCATGCTACGGAAATTGCCTCTATATATCACCAAGTCTGTTACATTAAGGGAACATGCATGGTATTTTATTTTTTATTTTTGCAGTTGCTCAATATCCTTTTCTCTTCCTGTCCTTTTTGAGGCTTGTCTGCCTGGATAGCTCAGTTGGTTAGTGTGTGGTGCTGATAATGCCAAGGTTGCAGGTTTGATTCCCATACGGGGCAGCTGCGTATTCCTGCATTGCAATGACTAGAACTGCCCTGAGACCTATGAGCATAGGGCAGTATATAAATTCAATAAATAATAACAGATGATCCTCAGGGTCCCTTCCAGTTCTATGACTACTCTTCTATTACTTCTTTTAGCTTAGTGCCAGTTCTGGAAGAGAACCCATCCACTTTAAGAACTTTTACAGTGGATCAATCCAGCAAGTACCACTGCTTGCCCAACTGGCGCTTCCAGCTACAGGTCCTCCCAGTGCAGCTCAACTTCTGAAAGTTCAACAGTTCTTCAACAAACTGCAAGGAAGTGCAATGGACAAGATCGAGGACAAGATCGAGCACATAGAATACCTTCGAGCAGCAAGCGACTAATAAGTCTAATAAATCAAATGAAAGATGCTAGCACAGTGTGGGTAAGGTCCCAGCAACTATCTTAATTTGCTAAGAGACCTAAATCTACATCTACGCACATTAGTTAGTATGCCTTGTGACACTGCCCCTTGTTGATATATGGTTCTTCAAGCATGCCAAAATTATATTCTAATGCAAATTAATATACTGTATTTAGCTTTCAACAATAAAAGTTAATACAGTGGTACCTCCAGTCACAAACACCTCATGTTACAAACGCTTCAGGTTACAAACTCCACCAACCTGGAAGAGTTACCTCGAGTTGAGAACTTTGCCCTTGGATGAGAACGGAAATCGTGTGCCAGTGGCGCAGCGGCAACAAGAGGCCCCATTAGCGAAAGCACGCCTCTAGTTAAGAACAGTTTCATGTTAAGAACGGACCTCCGGAACAAATTAAGTTCGTAACTAGAGGTACCACTGTAATGTAAACGAAGTGTATGCTACTGAGCTGTCATGTCTTAAAAGTATTTTAAAGTAAAAACATTTCAGAAGTATCGAAATACGAATTTCCACGTAAAGTTTTTAATATGTTTGAATATAGCATGTAAACAACATGAAGTGTGCCTTGTTTTCCTGAACAAAGCACTTCATTTCAAATAATTCTGGCTACTGAGTGGAAAATTAAATACTTCAAACAGCACATAAAACCAACAATGACATGGTTATTTTTTAAAAATAGCTTTGCTAACTGAATATAACTTCAACATGCTAAAGTAGATCTTAGCTAATTTAGGACAGAAAATTTAGGACAGAAAAGGTTTCCAGAAAATCCACATCACTGTGAAACTCTCAAAGAAAAGTTACAGGTAGTTAGCTTGTGTACATATGGACCCCCCCCTTCTGCTTCAATAAACCATTTTAAGAATCAAGGAAGTGCCCCTGCTCTTAACTACTTAGTGGCTCTGTTTGTATGACAAAAGGCCAGGAGTCAAACTTTATGAGACACCAAAGAACATGAGCCCCAGCTAATTATCTTTGCCAGTTTTCCCCTCCTTTCCAGTAGGGCTTATCTTTTATTACATGGGGATTACACTGTGTTGCATCCTATTCTCAAAAAACGGTCCAATAACTTATTATAAAGAGGTGGTAACATACAATTGGCACCCACCTCTACCTCATTCCATCCACTATTCCAAGAATCAAGCCTGATAAACAACTTAACATTTATCAGTGTTGCTTGCATGGTTGATTATAAGACAACAGCCAGCGGGATGCTCCCCGCTTCCCGCCAAGATGCTCAGTCTGCCGTGCAGGAAACGGAAGGGATCTGTTGCCATTTAGACTAGAAGACAGACACTTAACTCTTAGTCTGGGGACACGGCACGTGCATCTGCTTTCACATTCCTTACAACACATATATACAGTGGTACCTCGGGTTACATACACTTCAGGTTACAGACGCTTCAGGTTACAGACTCCGCTAACCCAGAACTAGTGCTTCAGGTTAAGAACTTTGCTTCAGGAAAAGAACAGAAATCGTGCTCCGGTGGTGTGGCAGCAGCAGGAAGCCCCATTAGCTAAAGTGGTGCTTCAGGTTAAGAACAGTTTCAGGTTAAGTACGGACCTCCGGAACGAATTAAGTACTTAACCCGAGGTACCACTGTATATGGGTAGCAATATGTCTTTCTGTAGCTCCACTGACCTCAGAAATCTTTGAATATCATTCTTAGAAGCCTACCCACTAAGAGGCACCTGGCAGGCCACTATGGAAAACAGGGTGTTATTCTAGATAAGGTGTGAGGGACCTTTGGCCCTCCAGGTATTGCCGAACTCCAACTCCCATCAGACCTAGCATGCATGCCTAGAGGCCGAGGACAATGCGCACTGCAGTTCAGCAACAACTGGAGAGCCAACAGCTCTCCAAACTTGGACCTGATGAACCACTGGTCTTAATATGCACCTCATCCATCCATCCCTTTTCTATCATCATGCACAAAACTGTCTGTCCCAGAAGAGCTTCTTCAATCTAATGTGACAAACAACAGGCTCGCTTCCCCTTGGATTAATTGCTTCAGCGGATTCTTAAACTTGTTCCAATACATCTCACCTTCCTAGCTTCAAGAAACAGGACTTTGGAGGAACCTTAACAAAACTCTTCTTAGAATCTTTGGGGATCACACAACCCTCTAACCTATGGCAATTTTTTTTGCTGATACCCACCATTACCTGAAGCAATTTACATCCATTATTTGGATATGTAATTCTTGAACAATTTAGGCTGGTTATTTATTCATACATATAGCAGGATGCAGATGTAGTAAGTTGAACTGAGGTCCTACTGAAATCGATGGAACGGAACAAATTAGTCATATTTGGTTGTCACTGAAATTAGGCAGCTTAAGTGCAACTAACTTCACCTGGATCCAACCCATCGTCTCTTCTCCTGTGTTCTCCATTCCCTCCAAATCATGCAGGAGCAAATGAGCAGCCTTGTCTGCTTCATTCCCAGCTCCCCTTCCTCTCCAAACTGCCCCCCCCTTGTTATTGAGATTTCCACTACCCCCAAAAACCTTACTCTTCTGTAACTCAGGCTAGGCCAAAAACCTACGTGGAAAGTGGCAGACAAGTGGGAAATACAGTGGTGCCCCGCAAGACGAATGCCTCGCAAGACGAAAAACTCGCTAGACGAAAGGGTTTTTCGGTTTTGCGTTGCTTCGCTAGACGAGTTTCCCTATGGGCTTGCTTCGCAAGACGAAAACGTCTTGCGCTTTTTTCTTAAAGCCGCTTGAAGAGGCGCAGTTGCGACGGACCGTGCTTCGCAAGATGAAAAACACCGCAAAACGAAAAGACTTGCAGAACGAATTATTTTCGTCTTGCAAGGCACCACTGTATGGCATTTTACTTTATTATCTATTTACAAAGCAGGAAGATCCAGTTAATGCAGTAATGAACATTAATATGCAACCCCCAAAAATAAAAACAAGGAAATAAATATAGCCACCCACAGACCCTTGCTGGCTCTGGCTCGAGTTAACTTTTCTTTGAGGGAGGTCAGTAGAGTAAATAATGAAGACTCCAGGTCGGGTCCGAAATCCTGAAAACTGTTGCCCATCAGTGTATATGCATTTCTGAGCTGGCCAGACCGGATGGTCTAACTCAGTATATTTCTATGTTAGGACAGCAACAATCACAAAGTTTCAGAAAGCAGCGTCAGTAATTGTTTGAAGCCTGGGATAATAAGGTTTTGACACATAAAGCTCGAACAAGGCACCAGGTGAGAGCATTCCAGAGTAAAGGCACCATCACAGAGAAAGCCCTTTCTCTGCTTACTGTCATCTAACATCTGACAGCAGGGGCATGCTTCAGTAGAAGGGCCTCTGAGGATGCTCTAGCCTGCCTGCTGAGTCTTTTAGCTATGGGCAACAGGTCTCCACTTCTAGCACCTCACTGTGAGGGGCACTGACTTAAACTGCAAACTCACAATGCTATCAGGACCTCTTTCAAAGCAGCAGTTGAAACATATTAGGGTGCATTTTCCTAAGCTTTCAATACATGGGTGTTAGAAGTAGTGAACAAAAACCAGAGGGGCAGGGGGGACAGAATAGTTATTTGAAGCTAAAGAATTAAAGTGATTGTGCAGAACAAAACTACAGCCCTCACAGGCAGAAACCATCATTCCTGTGCATTACCCAGCACATTGCAAGCGCCAAATACACTACTATTCAATAGGAAATTATTACTAATTCAAACAAAAGAACAAACGAAGATAAACTGGTTCTTCTCTTGCTAGCTTGTCCCCACCCCACATTAGGATTTAAAAAGAGCACATACAGACCCGGTAAGTGTGAAGGGCAGACAAGCAAGAAATGCCTGCCTGAAAGCTGCTCCCTTTCACTTAGAATGAATGGAAGTGTTCCACAAAATTAGACTACAGGCTACCTCAAAGAAGCCCATACTTACATTAAGGCCAGGGTCCGGTTTCCAGAAAGTGTTTTGGCCTGGAACTTACAGATTCTACAGTTTCTACGGGCAGTGCTTCTGAGCACGTCCAGAGTGCATTTCTGTTTCCAGACACTCGGCCAGCACCCAAAGGTGTGGGACCAGGGAGCATCCCTTCCACGCCCGAGAGCATCGCCCCAAAGGCGACCCTTCTATACCAACCCCACTCCCTTTGCTCTGGGGCGCCTGCGGGCTGGCCTCTGGGGAACAGGAAACAAACTCTGCCCGTGCTCCGAAATAACTACTCCGTTCGTTCCAAAAAGCGGACCTTCGGTATCCCCAACCGGCGGCGGGGCCGAGGCCTGGTCCAAAGTACACTCTGCCGAGGTGGTGGTGGATGCCCTCTCCAGTAACCCTCGCACCGTTATTACGCGTGGCCCAGCCCAGCGACGCGCCTCTCCCCCCCCCCGGACCCCCATGCGCGCCCGCCCGCCGGCGCCGCTCACCCCAACGGCTGCAGCAGCAGCATCTCCATCGCGGCGGCTCCTCCGCTCGGTCTGCTCTCTCCGGGGAACGCGGGCACCGCGCGCCGGCGCCAGCACCATTCCAGCCGCGAGCGCTGGGACACCCCCGGCAGGTCGCCCAGAGGGAGGCAGGCGAGGCGAGCGCGGCGCCCCCACCCACGGCGGCAGCAGCAGCGCCTCCGCCGCCTCGTCGTCCTCCTCCTCCGGCGCTGCCCCGCACCGAAGTGCAGACGGGGTTGCAGCTCCTGCGCCTGCCGCCGCCGCCGCCTTGGCTGTCCACGCTTTCTCCCCAGATTCCGCCAAGCCGGCACTTCCGGGGTCCTAGCCCGACTATCCTAACAGGAGGAGGGGGAGGATTGGGGGCGGGGGGTGACGCGACGTCAGCGCGCGACTTGGTGCGGGGTGGCGGGGAGAGAAGGGAATGGCTCCTACGCGCTCTCCTCCTCCCTGCGCGGTCCTGGAGGCGCGGCGCGGGCGCAGTTCGCGACGGCGGCAGCTGGCGCTGGGGTGGGAGCGGGGCAGCGAGGGGAAAGGCGAGGCTGAGGGGAGCTCGCAGTGGAAGGCGACTCTCTCCTCCCCAGGGGTGCGAACTTCAATAAAATGTCAGGCTTGGGGAGGGAAATAAGCCCCGCCTTGCATAATCCCCTCATCTTGCGGCGCACCCCCTCACCTGAATGGCAATGCCCATCAACTGGCGGGGGAGGGGGCTTGGCCCCTTCAGATACAGTATTTTATTGGGGGTGGCAAAGGGACCACGACCCCTAGGAGTTGGCTCCTATGCTCCTCCCGTTTGGAAAACTAGGAGGTTGTGGGGTGTGGTCTCTCTCCAACCCCCTTTTCTTTATGCTTCAAAGTTTAGATGCAGCCATGAATAGCCTTGTCCAGCTTTGAATCAGGTTGGTGGGCCCTGTACAATCATAGAATTGTAGAGATGGAAAGGGACTCAAAAGGGTCAGCTAGTCCTACCCCCTGCAGTGCAGGAATGACAGCTAAAGAGTCAGCGTTGATCAAAACTGAACCAAATGCTGGTTCAGGAAAGTTAGGAGCGCAGGAAGCTGCCTCATAGCAAGTCAGACTAATGGTCTGTCAAGCTCAGTACTGTCTCCATTGCATCTTCCAAGGGGCCAGAAGGGATTCTCTCCCAGTCCTACCATGAGATGCTGCGGATTGAGCAGGGACCATGTGCATGCAAGACAGATGCTCTTGTTGGTTGTCCACATCTGTTTGTCTCAGGAGACAATGGAAGAGCGTGCCTGTAACCATTGGAGAGTTACAGTGCCTGCTGTGGCTGTAGAGACCAATAAGGGAGAGAGATGTTTTGTTGCAGCTGGGGCAGATGAAGGTTTCTTTTCTCTGCTCTCTCAGTGGTCATTCCTCCTCTGGTCACTGCTACGGATGCATGACCTGACTGTCTGTCTTCAGCCCCTGCAGTTTTCTGTAGGGGATTCCCACAAGACAGGCTTGATGTTGCCAGCCTTCGTGTCATGTTTGCAGACATCTGTGTAAGACAGAGCTGGTCTGCCAATGAGCCCAGTGCTTGAAGCCAACTCCTCCTAGAGCACATCCCTGGGGATCCTGCCATCTTCCTTTCTGTGGACATGAGCACGCCAGCATAGACGTCACTGGAGGGTGAATATGCTAGGAATACAGGCTTGGCACTCTTTGTTTGAGACTGTCCTGCCATGTGATTCAAGACAGATGCTCTGCCACTAAACTATAGGGCCCTTCTCCAAACAAACAGGGCAACTTGGTGGTCAGACGTGGACTTGATGGTGGAAATAACACATCCACGTTATCCACATCTGTCTCCTTGCCTGCCCTTCTTTTATGTTTACCCTATGTTATGTTTCATACCGCATGCTCTTTAGGGCAGGACCTGCCCTTCTGCATGCATGTCGCATACATAAATAAAATCAGGAGAGTACAAATGGATTTTTCCTTTGATTTTTAACCACCTCAGGTAGGTTCAATTGCAATAGTAGCTTGATGATGTGTCATGGCAGAATACAGATATGAACCTTGGATTGCAGTAATAAACTTGGTAAGGGATAAGGCCGTTGTGGGGAACCTTTGGCACTCTAGATGTTGCTGAACCACAACTCCCATCAGCCTCAACAAGCACAGATTGCAAGGCCATCTATAGAGATAGAGACTACATCACATTGCAAGGCCATCTATAAAGAGAGAGAGAGAGAGAGAGAGAGAGAGAGAGAGAGAGAGAGAGGAGTCCCTAAGATGGTTGGATTGTGCCTTGTATGCCTCCTGGCAACTCCTGCAGCCAAGCTGGTGCCAAACATTGCTCTGCTTTCCTTTGAACCACATCAGTGAAGACAAGAGTGGTGGTCTTGTCATCTAGGCAGCCTAGGACCTCCATACACACTGCCCAGACTTGTGACCCCTGTTCTTTCAAGACAGATGGCTGCCAACAACTTTACATACAGAGAAAGAGTCCCACTTATTTCTCCGATTGCAGCTTGTTTTAAACAGTTGCTAATACAGTGGTACCTCCGGTTGCAGACGGGATCCATTCCGGAGGCAGCTATCTCCATGCATGGCCTGGGTCAGCAAGTTAGTGGAACCGGGCTCGTGAGCAGTCACCTCAGTTTTTGACTAGTCTCAGTCTGTCTCTATGTAGTTAGGCAAGAAGGATTATGATAGTAATCCCATATCAGTGTCCACCTCTTCATCATTGCTGTAAATTCTTGGGCAACACTATTACAGGGCCAAATATAGTACCACAATAGCAAAGGTTCATTCGCCTGGTTGTCTTCCAATATGGTATCATCTGTCAGCAACACCCTTCTGCAGACTGCATTGGGCAAACCAGACAATCTTTAGACAGAAATTTGACATCAGAAATGGAAATATTCAGAACCCAGTAGGAGAATATCTTAATGTTACAGTTACTTACCTTAAAGTGACCATTCTTGCACAGATAAACTTGAAAGGAAAACCCCAGCGTGAACTGTTGAATTACAAGTTGGTTTTCTGTCACCTACGGCTTGAAGCAAAGATGACACAATGAATATTTTACAGGTGTTAATTAGTTCACAAATGTCAGGATATTTAAGTTATCAGTAGTGTTTTGCGATTGCTTACTGTAACAATTTTTAGAATTAAGCTTTGAGATGATTATCACAGTCTCCTGCATTTCATATCCCTTCGGCTTAGTCATGCTGGCCACATGACCTGGAAGTTGTCGGCGGACAAACTCCGGTTCCCTCGGCCTATAGAGTGAGATGAGCGCGCAACCCCAGAGTCGTCCACAACAGGACCTAACAGTCAGGGGTAGCTTTACCTTCTACCCGCTAACTTAAGATCATATGTCATGTGTCTTTGTCTATGAAGACAGAAGCCATAATACATTTGATAGTAAAGACTATGAAAATCAGATCACTCTGTGTTTTAACTACTAAATTGTTAATGCCCTTTTAACTTTATACAAATATGCTACCAGTGAGAATATTTGCTTTTTCTTTCTGTGCCTTGTGGGAAATCAATTGCATGTCTTTTTAGAAGTAACTCCCACTGAGTTCAGTGGGACTTATTTGCAAGTACATAATATTTAGGATTGCAACCTCACAGGTAACATTCAGGTGTATGGATCACAATACTTTGTCCACTAGTTAACTGGGTTGCGCTTTTTAAAATAAATAAAAATAAATAAATAATAACTAAGTCGACAGTAGGAATATGCACCACTCTTCAGTTCACAGAGCACTCAGTAGCAGCTTACTCCAATAAGAAATGTAATACTGTTAAAATAATAAAATTATAAAATACTAACCAATTAAGCTGTATACTCTAGAAGAGTAACAGAGTCATACACTAAAAATTCTGTTGGGTGGTGGTGGTTTTAATCTGTCCAACAGACAGGAGTGAGAGAGCCAGTTGGGTAAGTGCAGGGGTCGGCAACCCGCGGCTCCGGAGCCGCATGTGGCTCTTTTACACCTTTGCCACGGCTCCGGGGCGGATACTAGCGAGGGGAGGAGGTGCATTGTGCGCCCCGACACTCCCCACTGTGGCGGGCACTGTACTGGCTGTGACGTCGCATGGGGGCGGTGCGTGCGTTAGTCACGCACTGTCCCAATGTCACCTTCCCGCCCGCCAGCCCGCTACATTGTAAGGGGCATGTATGCTGGTCACTGCATTGAAAGGGGGCATGTACGCTGGTCACTGTTTTGAAGGGGAGTGAAGAACACACACACAAAAAAGGTAACTTGTTAATTTAAGTTTACTTCTATGAGGAGGACTAATTCTGAGGGGTCAAACAAAGAAATAATAAAAAAGTGACAAAAAAGTTATTTTTATAATGACGAGGATGACATTGGGCCCTCGTTATTAATTATTATTTACATCAGGCACTGATTATGATTTATGGTACACTGGAAACAATATATGCAGTGTTATATGTGTTTTAAATGTCGCAATGGTTTTGCAGCTCCCAGTTTTTTTTTTCTTCGGAAACGGGTCCAAGTGGCTCTTTTTGTCTTAAAGGTTGCAGACCCCTGGGTTAGTGTATTTCACATGCTGCAGCTCCACCAATGACAAGCCCACCCACTTCACCCCACCAGGGGAAAGGACAGAGAGTGGGACCTCCAATGAAGATCTCGGACTTAACAGTGCAATCCTGTGCATGTGCTCTTGGAAGTAAGTTTCATTAAGTTCAATGGGGCTTACTCCTAGGTAAGTGGGTAGAGGAGTCCTTTTTTAACTAATGTGACAAATTAGTTTATGACTTACAGTAAATTCCATTGGTTTCAATGGGAACTAAGTACAACTGACTTAGTCTGGATTTCACCTATAAGATATAACACAGCATCCAAATAATTGTAAACAAAGTTCCTTAACCTTTGGTGTACAGTCCTCCAGAAGGAAAGGGATACATAATTTTCATGTGTGTCAGTTTTTTGATACCCTGTCCTATAAGTATTTATAAACAGCAGTTGACGCTAGGCAAGGTTATGTAACATGCATTTATGCTGGATCCTTTTCTCAACGTGTTAATAAAACTGGTCATGGGTATAATATATTAATTTCCAAAGGAAAACAAACCTGTCAGATTTTGTAAGGTAAAGGTAAAGGGGTGACCGACTCTGGGGTTGCGGCGCTCATCTTGCTTTATTGGCCGAGGGAGCCGGCGTACAGCTTCCGGGTCATGTGGCCAGCATGACTAAGCCGCTTCTGGTGAACCAGAGCAGCACACAGAAACGCCGTTTACCTTCCCGCCGAAGCGGTACCTATTTATCTACTTGCACCTTGACGTGCTTTCGAACTGCTAGGTTGGCAGGAGCAGGGACCAAGCAACGGGAGCTCACCCCGTCGTGGGGATTCGAACCGCCAGCCTTCTGATCAGCAAGTCCTAGGCTCTGTGGTTTAACCCACAGCGCCACCCGTGTCCCATCAGATTTTGTATTTATGCCTAAATTAATTTTATATACAGCATTTACAAGCTATTCATTTATTTAATTAAATCTACTCCCCCCCCCATCCGTAGATCTGAGGGCGGTTCACAACATAAAAATACAATATAAAAACGCAAAATGCATGATAAAAAAACCCAAACAAACCAATAACCCTTCCCACCCCCTCCCACAAACACATTTAAAAGGGGTGTAAGATGTTAATCAGCCAAAGGCCTGGTTGAAATGGACCAGATTTTTTGCCTGGCAGCTAAAGGTCCATAATGAAGTTGCCAACCAAACTTCCCTGGGAAGACCATTCCATAAACGAGGAGCCATTGCAGAAAAGGCTGATCTCAGGGTCCAGGGTACGTTCCTATATAGATTAAATTTAATATAGTGCCATCTCGTGGTCAGTGGATCACAGTGCTCTTTCTGACAAGAAGCATTCCATTTTAATCTCTTTTTCACTGGCATGATCCCCTCCCCTGTAAATAACTATCAAAATACGCATGAGCCCCACTTTTGTTTTCTTTTAAAAATTAAAGTGAACAAAATGAGACATCTGTGAATATATTTCTCAAATCAATTAAATAATACGGAACAGTCAGTTTCAATGGGGGGGGGGGAATGATTTTAAGGCTGCAGTCCTAAACTCTCCCACTAGAGAACAAGCTCCATCAGACTCTGTTGAACTTACTTCAACTGCATGTCAAGTGTCTTCTCGAATATAACCCGCAGTAAATTGGAAAGATGCAATTTATTTATTTTAGAGATCAGCCTGAATATGAATGTTCCTAGTTATCAGCACAGTGGTCTTCCTCAGAAAGTGGGTTTCATGCTATGTAGAGGATTAGAATTATATGGGGAAAGGCACCTTTCTTTATTTGAACAACAGTCTCAACTTTCTCAGTTTTTGAGCAGAATTTTACCAATAAAGAATTAAATTGAAAAGCAGCAATTATAAAGTACTACTTAAGAATGGTTGGCATGCATTATCAGTGGTTCTGACTTCATTGCCAAGAGCCTTCCTGTCAATCACTATTTATCTTACTTTATTGTTTCTAGGTCTCCCTTCATCATTTCCAGTCCCAGAGTGGGTTGCAAGCCCTGTCTGCTGCTCTGTCTTCAGGGCAGGAGTTGGCTCTTTAAGATTCTGAAGTCCTTGATGAATGGCTGAAGGGTGGAGGAGGTAGGCTGTTGACAAAAGGCTTAAAAGGCCTTTATCAGAGCAAGCTGCTCACCTGAAATAAATTAAAAAATTGTCCAGAAGCTCCTTAGAGACCAGCTACGTTTGTTCTGGGTATAAGCTTTTGTGTGCATGCACACTTCTTCAGATACACTGAAACCTATCCTGCTCACCTGAAGTTTGTGTGTCGTCCTGCAACTTTAGACCTGCCTTGCCACCTCCTCTTTGGGCTCCCAATCAACTATAAAGGACCCCTGACAGTTAAGTCCAGTCTTGAACGACTCTGGGGTTGTGGCACTCATTTCACTTTACTAGTTGAGGGAGCTGACGTTTGTCTGCAGACAGTTTTTTCGGGTCATGTGGCCAGCATGACTAAGTTGCTTCTGGCGAAACCAGAGCAGTGCACGGAAGCGTCGTTTACCTTCCTGCCGGAGCAGTACCTATTTATCTACCCCGGGTTAAGTACTTAATTTGTTCCGGAGGTCCGTTCTTAAGCTGAAACTGTTCTTAACCTGAAGCACCACTTTAGCTAATGGGGCCTCCTGCTGCCGCCGGAGCATGATTTCTGTTCTTATCCTGAAGCAAAGTTCTTAACCCGAGGTAGTATTTCTGCGTTAGCGGAGTCTGCAACCTGAAGCATATGTAACCCGAGGTACCACTGTACTTGCACTCTGACGTGCTTTCAAACTGCTAGGCTGGCAGGACTCACCACGCTTAACAAACTACAACTCCCAGAATGCTTTGCGAGAAGCGGTGAGCGTTCTATGCGGTACCATAGCGCTTTAAACGTGAGGCGTGTGAACGCGGCTGTTCTCATCTCCCTGCTGAGTACTCAGGAGGAACCCTCATTTAAATAACCATTGCTTCTTTAGCGCCACCCTTGGCATGCACTTCGCCTGCAAAAAATATAATAAAAGTCTCAAATCCAATCTGCAGGTCGGACTGGCGTCCCTACAGAACGGCTGCCAAGCCGCCAGCGCTCTGCGCTCGTCCACTTTGGCCACACCTCCCCCCTCATGCCACGCCTCTCCGGCAACCCAGACAGGGAGGCGGAGCTTCGAAGGGAAAAAGAGACTGCGGAGCGAGAGAAACATCCGTCCAATAGCGTCGCGGGCGGAGGTTTGGGCGGAAGCAGCGCTGCGTGCGGGCACGGGGGGGCGGGGCGTCCGCTACACCTGACAGCGCCGCGCGGGAGTCGGGTGTGGAGCGTGTCGGGGCCGGAAGCAGCTGCGGAGAAGATGGTCGGCGTGTCGAGTGGGGCTGGGCGGCAGCAGCAGCAGCCGCGGCAGCTGGATAACGTGAGTCGCCAGGCGCTTAGGGGTCCTGCTCCCCGGGCTGCACAAGGGAAGGGGAGAGGCGGCTTTGGGGTGGAGCGTGTCGGGAGGACGCGTGACTCGGGAGGGCGTCTGAATCGCAGGGCGCGTGACTTGGAAGGGCGTCTCAATCGCACGGCGCGCCTCTTTGAGCCCCTTGGCTGCTTCAGTATCCCCGAAAACGGAGAGCTTCCAATAGTTCTGAGGGCTCCCTTGAACGGAGAGTCGTCGAATTGCAGCGTTGGGAGAGGGACCCCGAGGGTTATCCAGCCCAGTCCTGTGCAATGTAGGAATCCTGCTCACAGCCGTCCCTGGGTGGGCTCGAACCGCCGACCTTCTGCCTCGCAGCCAGATGCACTGGCCCACTGCGCCACAGTGTGCTTTTATTGCATGTATATCCGCCGCCCCCTCCCCAGCGGATAGAAGGTGGTATATTAGTGGTTCTGCTCCTCAGTTTAATCCCGTCACAACAACCCCGCGAGGTAGGTTTGGACTGAAAGGCTGTGGCCCAAGGTCTCCCAGGGAGCTTCGTGGCTGAGTGGGGATTTGCACCCTGGTCTCCCAGGTGTTAGACCAGCACTGAAGCTGCTGCACCGCAGCTGTTGGCCAAACAAGGCGTGGACGTTTATAGACTCCACCGCAGAGGTTTCTATCACACGCTTGCTTTTGCCTTGAAAACCTCAGTTCCTGCTTCCAGCTGTGTGGAAACTGTTTTGATTGTGAGGGAAACGATGGTTAGGAAAAAGTCATGTTAAAACTCCTGAAAGCCATTGAGTCCTGTCTGCTTACTGTCCATTTGGAAGTGCATCTTTTCATAATGTCTGCCAGTTACTTGAAGGGCTCATTGAATTCCAGCACAGCAGCCCCAAAATATGGCAATTTCAGTCCTATGCTTCTATTCTGTGAACTTATTGCTTTGGGGGCTTTAATTATGAAGTTTATTGCCCACCCTTTGTATAGGGAGACGCATGTCTTCAAGAATTTGGGTCCTAAGACATTTAGGGCTCTAATGGCAATGAAGAAAGTACTTAAGCTTTGTTTTAAGCTTCTCAGTTCTCTGAATGTTATGTCAGGGAAGGACTCTGCAACAGGTAAGCTATTGGAAAATCTAGTAAAGGGGTGTTGACCCTAACAGTAGAATTGGGTCCTGAGCTGAGAAGTATCTGTGGTTATTTTGGTTTTTTAAAAATAAAAGTATTTATATTCTGCTGTTTTGCAAAACATTAGGGTGGTGTATAAAGATATAAACATTTAAAAGCAATCAGGGGACATATCAGACAACTGTATAGGCCTGTCAGCATAAAAGTCTTCAAGTCTCGTGACAGTCATGCAGTTACTGGGCCACAGTTAGAAACAGACACCAGAATACTCGTAGTAGGGTTGGAAAAGAGGAAGTGTTTGCAAATATTTCGTTCAATTCTAAAATATTGTAGACAGACATTCATACTTACTTTGCCAAACATTTACAGTGGTACCTTGGGTTACAGACTCCGCTAACCCAGAAATAGTACCTCGGGTTAAGAACTTTGCTTCAGGATAAGAAGAGAAATCGTGCGGCGGTAGTGGAAGGCCCCATTAGCTAAAGTGGTACCTCAGGTTAAGAACAGTTTCTGGTTAAGAACGGACCTCCAGAACGAATTAAGTTCTTAACCTGAGGTACCACTGTATTAGACATTACAAGTATAGGCCATCATAAAACAGCCATACATAAAATTTTGAAATATATACTAATAAACAGCCATGTAAAATATATAATGAGGATTTTCATTGGGATTTCTTCCCACTAAATAGTGCCATTTGCCACTCTGAGAGACTATTGACCAAACTCAGCCACCTTTGCAGTTACTTCCAGGTTAATGTCAGACAGATGGAATCTGATATTTTCATTGTCCTGCGATGTTAGATTACCCCCAAAAAGGACTGTAGAAAAGAATATGTTCTACAGTGTCCAGCACATTCAAAGCAATGTCTATCACTTATGGGGATGTTCAAATATCTGTCCTTGACAAAGGCTGGGGGGGGGGGGAAACATTCTATCGGGTTAACACAAAGGTCCTGTGTTGGACTGGAATTGTTTTTTAGATATAAATGACCCTGTTATCTGTTGTATTTAAACTGTAGAACTTGGGGGAGCAAATTTTATTTACAGCGAATGGTAAAAATGTTGGAAGCAATTTTCAGCAATGTTACAAATATATCTTTTATTTTGGGTTTAAATGTTCAAAGCAAAGCTAAAAATGTGTTTGCATTGCAGAGTTGTGTTTGTTGTAATGGCTGCCTCTTGAGGTTGCGAAAGGTGGGATTCCGAGGCTCTTAAAGAAGACCAATCATTTTAAAACTGGTGGTTGTTAGAGGAACCATGCTCTGTCCCCTTAAAAAGAACTAGGTGAAAAACTGCAGTATTATGTTGAAATGAAGTTTCATTAGGAAATATAAAACTATCTTACATTTTGGGGCATCTGCCTATCTCTCTAGAACCCAAGGGAGGGCTGTTTTTTTAAAGCAGAGAAAACAAAACTTATTTACTCCATTTGTTGAAGAGAAAATTAGAAGTGTGTTAAGTACCATATTTTTTGCACCATAGGGCGCAGTGGACCATAGGGCGCACCTAGTTTTTAGAAGGGGAAATCAATTAAAAAAAATATCCCCCCCCCGGCCCAAAGAGCAGTGTACAGGCTGCCCACAACCTCTCCCTGCCGGAGGGGTTGCGCGCGGCTATGGCACAAGCCAAGGCAGCGAGCGGGATGGATCCCGCTCACTGCTTTGGCTTCCTCTTTAGCCCCACGCAACCTCTCCCTGCAACCTCTCCCTGCCGGGAGAGGCTGCACAGGGCTAAAGAAGCCATAGCCCCGTGCAGCTTCTCCCTGCCGGAGGGGTTGCGCGCGGCTATGGCACAAGCCTGCATTCGCTCCATAGGATGCACACACGTTTCCCCTCAATTTTTGGAGGGGAAAAGCTGCGTCCAATGGAGCGAAAAATACGGTAAATATGTTTGGGTGATGTTCAACTAAGTTTTACTCAGAGTAGACCCACTGAAATTAATGATGGAAGTTATATCCATTAATTTAAGTGAGTCTACTCAATGTAAGACTTAGTTGAATATCACTCTTGGTGTTCTGTTAAGCAGACATGACTGTTGAGCCTTCTACAGTTACTATTGGGATCTCTATTTCTGATGTTAAGGTATGAGTGTTGCAGTTTATGTAGCCCACATGGTATCCATGCCCAAGAAGAAGGTTATTGTCTGGGCTGGCAGAGCCCTGTGGCTTCCTAAAGCAGGAATCCTAAGGGAGAACCCTCAGAACAGCCCATTGAGAACACTGAGTGCCCTGTGGCTATGCACTTCTGGCTGTTGGTGGATGTGCTGTGCATTGGCTGGCTGACAGGAGCACTCCACTCTGCAACACTTCACACAGGACTGAAGCTACATGGTAGTGTTCCTCGTGTAATATGGCAGCTGTCCGTGCAATGCATATACAGCTCCAAATAAATATTGGGGTACCTGCATTGACTAGACAGGAGTTTAATTATATTTTTAAAATGCTAAATTAAGTGCTGGCTAGCTTTCAAAAGGGACGCGGGTGGTGCTGTGGGTTAAACCACAGAACCTAGGACTTGCCGATCAGAAGGTCGGTGGTTTGAATCCCCGCGATGGGGTAAGCTCCCGTTGCTGGGTCCCTGCTCCTGCCAACCTAGCAGTTCGAAAGCACGTCAAAGTGCAAGTAGATAAATAGGAACCACTCTAGCGGGAAGGTAAATGGCGTTTCCGTGCGCTGCTCTGGTTCGCCAGAAGCAGCTTAGTCATGCTGGCCACATGACCCGGAAGCTATCTGTGGACAAACACCGACTCCCTCGGCCCATAGAGCGAGATGAGCGCCGCAACCCCAGAGTTGGTCACGACTGGACCTAATGGTCAGGGGTACCTTTACCTTCAGCTTTCAAAAATTGTATAGTGAATTTTGCCTTCTTTAGTGCATTATAACTTCAAAACCTGAGGATCACAGTGATCATACATTGGAGCTTCTGAAATTTGAAAGTGGGCATTTAAACTAAATTATTAGGAAATATTTTTATCTTCCAAATATGAGCAGTTTCAATGTTTAAAAGAAGTTTGAAGGGCAAAGAGACTATTTTACATGTGGTGCCAAACTTGCATGGGGTTGGTTACCCATTAAGGTAAATGTTGACTTCTGTGCTAATTTAGATAAGATTGAGCTGTCTTTGGGAACAAAAGAGCTCAAGTGATGCCTTCTAAAGTAAACTTGCTTGAATTTTTCAAGGACTAAACTAGATCACATGCCTTTCTCATTCCTTTTTACTAAAACTGAATTCTTTTTACTGAAACTGAAGTAGTTTTCCATTCTGGCAGGACAATGCCAAAAATGCTTGTGTAGGACAGGAAAAATGAGTTGGGCAATTATCCTGTGATTATGTGTGATGTTATTTCTTAAAAATTTTACAAAAAAAACCCTCAATGGTTTTTGTTAGATAAATGATCTCCTAGGCATCCCTTCTATCTCATTGCGCTTTACGAGTTCTGCTTAAGTTCCTATTTAAAACCTTAAATGTAGATGAACACATTGAAAACCATAAATTAGCTTAAGCAAGTTCATATTCACGTAGAAAAACTGCACTGGTGTTTGTGCTAAACTAGTGTGGGCAATATTTGTTGCCAGTTCAGGCAATATTGCTTACCTTCAATTTATTGGGACTATTTCACATTGGTCAACCCCAGTTCTTTAAGAACTGGTTTGCAAAAATAGACTACACTCTTTCAAAAACAGACCTGTACATGGGGGTAATTCCCACTGAGTACAGTTCCAGTTCCCATTGAGTATTGTTCCAGTTAAGCATACATAGGATGGTGCTGAGAAGATTTAAAAAACTTGCTTGCTGATGTAGCTTGCCTGTGTAAGTTAATAAACAACAACAACAACATGTATGCAAAGGTTGATGATCGAACTGTCTCACAATTGTTAAACTTCTCTTGGTTTTCTGTTTTGAACTCTATGTTGCTAAATCTATTTCAGGGATCTGTTTCAGAGATAACACAGAGCATGGATGACGACCCTTTGCTTGATGCACCGCTCCTTCCACCTCATGCATTGCATTCCAGGATGTGTCCAAGGTTCCACGCCATACCTACAGTCGGCATTGCCAATATTTTGCTGCTCATGCATGTAAGTTGCCGATGAGTTATTTGGATAAATTAAATGATGCAGAGGTGCAGTTTGCCCCCAGGCCTTGAGTTGAGCGAGCGCGTAGCAGCGCTGGCCTCTTCCTCAGGCATCTCCTGCACAGCCACTAGAGTAGCTCTTTCCCCAGCAGACAAGTGTGACATGGCTCTCCTCCTTGGCCACTTAAAAGGTGGAAGGGTCAGCCCAGTCAGTTTCCTGTCAGCCCTCTCCAGAAGTGTGCTGTTGTGGTCGCATGTTCTGTCTGTCCCTGCTCTTTAAGGCCAGAGGGTGGCAGCATGTAGAGCAAGTGGGATGACAAACCAAACTGATGCACCTGGAAATTAGAAAGCACTAAGGCATGGATGAAATCTCAAAATACGTTGCGGGCAGCAAGTTGGGGAAAGCTGTTACTGCCCAACCTTTATCCCTAGAGTTGTGTTGGCTTGAGAGGCAAGCAGACAACAATTGTGTCTATGTCCCTGTCCCATATACTGATGCCATCCAACTCCCTGCCCTTCGTGACCCTAGTCGGTGAGAATCAAGCATTTATAGCCCTTCCTTCCAGTACCAAACTTAGTGGCACCATGCTGATCAGTAGAAAAGTGAAATGGAGCTGCCCCAAAGCAGGTGTGTGTTTCTGTTTACCGGGACTTCATAAGCACAACAATACTGCTTTGTTAAGAACCACCTCCCTCCAAAAAAAAAATAAAAAAAAATCCTGCTGGAGAGGGCTATGCAATCAAAAGTCTTCCCCTAGAAACAGTCAAAGCTGTCTTGGTGGCAAAAGCAACAGAGGGATAGGAACTGTTCCTGTGGAGAACTGGGATAATGCACACACCACCAGCAGCTGTAATGGCCAGGTGGCTCCCACTCGGATTAAAGTACTTGCATTCAGAGTTGGTGATAATAGAATGGGCAGCTTCATTTCTGTGCTGTCCTGCTCAGGTTGGGGGTCACCTTCATTGCCTTCTGCTGGCCACTGTTTACCAGCCCCAGAGATTCCTTTGGGGGAAGGCTGACCGCACTGGCATTTGCATGTGCATGTGTCACTTCCCATCATTACCTTGTCAATACTGGGATAGCTCAGTCAGCAGAGCATGAGACTCTTAATCTCAGGGTTGTGGGTTTGAGCCCCACGTTGGGCATAAGATTCCTGTGTTGCAGGGAGTTGGCCAAGATGACCCTTCTGGTCCCTTGCACCTCTACAGTTCTAGTATTCTAATAGGCTGGAGGTTGGCTTATATTTTTCCTTCCTAGTGGGAAGGCTTAAGAACGTACTATGGGCTAATGATGCCATATCAGCAATAGAAAATGGTTTTGAATCTGTAAAATAAAGTTAGAGCAAACCTGCCAGGCTTGGATGTGTTTGACTTTGATGATGAGCATTTGAAATTTCTTTCTCTTTTCTTCCTTAGGTTGCTTTTGTTGTTTTGGCTTTTCTGGCAGGGATATTCTGCTCTTACCCTGATGCAAGTGGAGATACGTGTCCTCAGCATTACACTTACCCACTTAAAGTGCAAACTGTTATAGTTACTGCCAAAGTAATTCTCTGGATCCTGTATCTGTTTCTTGAACGGTATATTCACTTCCACCATAGCAAGATCAGAAGGAAAGGCTACCTCCAGATCTACAGAGCCACAAGGCATCTTAAGAGATTTCCACTCCTAATTCAGTCTACAGGTGAGCCTAAACCTACTGCCTACTTGTCAATCTCTTGTTTGTAAATATGAATTCTTCTACTGCACATGCATGAAGCATCTCACATGGTCATGACAACAGTGCAGTTCTAGCTTTCGCTGCATCTTTCTAGTATTTGGTCTGACTTGGACAAGATGAAGCCTTCAAGGTAAGCCAAGATTTATCAGTAATTTTTGTAATGCATTTTGTATTCAGTCCACTTTGTTCCTTAATGTATACCACATCTCTCCTCTCATAGCTCAACTGCAGGTACCATAGCTGCCAAAAAATGGCCATTTGAGGTGTTTTGCTCCTATAGCCATCAGGAATTGACTAGTACATTGTGACAAAACGTGCCATACTGTCCTAATAATGTCCAGGGTATTCCTTACTGCAGTTAGCTCAAAGGGGGGCACTGGCTCTATGGATCAAGGAAAGAGTGGGCACTTTAGCTTCTACCCTGATCACAGTAGATGGTGGTGTGGCAGGAATCTGAGCTCTGTAGGATAATAATAATAATAATAATAATAATAATAATAATAATAATAATTAATAATTAATAATTAATAATTTATTACTTATACCCCGCCCATCTGGCCGGGCCTCCCCAGCCACTCCGGGCGGCTTCCAACAAAATATTAAAATACAGTAATGCATCAAACATTAAAAGCTTCCCTAAACAGGGCTGCCTTCAGATGTCTTCTGAAAGTCTGGTAGTTGTTCCGTTTGACATCTGGTGGGAGGGTGTTCCACAGGATGGGTGCCACTACCGAGAAGGCCCTCTGCCTGGTTCCCTGTAACTTGGCTTCTCACAGTAAGGGAACCGCCAGGCCCTTGGCACTGGACCTTGGCACTGGACCTCAGTGTCTAGGTAGAACAATGGGGGTGGAGATGCTCCTTCAGATATACTGGACCGAGGCCGTTTAGGGCTTTAAAGGTCAGCACTAACACTTTGAATTGTGCTCGGAAACGTACTGGGAGCCAATGTAGGTCTTTCAAGACTAGTGTTATGTGGTCTCTGCGGCCGCTCCCAGAGTTACAGCCTCAACCTGATGCTTGGAAAGCAGAAGTACAATAGAAGTATGTTGCAGTATGTAATAAACCCATTGCATGTTGACATTTAACAGATGGTTGTTCAGCCTTGACTTGAAAACCCCCAGCATGGGAGACCCCATCACGCCTTTAAATAATCTGCTGCATTGCTGAACTGCTCTTGCAGTCAAGAAGTTTCCAGCCAAAATCTGCCTTCCTTTAACTGCCTTCCTTTAACCATTTGATGTCTGGTGCCCCAGAATTTAGTCACTTTCTTCCTCTAAGAAGCAAATATTTGAAGAGCGCTATCATGCCCTCTATAATCTCAGATAGGAACTGAATAATGAGTAATTCATGAACAAACCAAGCCTTGGTCAAAAGCCTGCTTTTGCTCAAATTGAAATGGTGGGCTCTTGTTGAGTTATTTTCCTTCTCTGTCTACTGATGCAAGAAATGTTCAATTAACAGATTAATGAATTTTCCATTGTTTTTGTAACAACCAGAGTGGGGACGCAAGTGCCTGCATATTGACTGAAAACTGTGGGCTTTAATACTTAAATAGAGCTGCTTTCTTTGTGTGCAGTTTGCCCTACTTATCAAGTTGGCCACAGTATGGCTGCAGTGTTAAGAAGTGGCCACTAGGTGGAGCTCTGGAGATTTAATATGAAAGATCACACTATAGAAGTAGCTTTTGGCTAGATAGTGTTGGTTTTGAGGACAATAGCTCTTCTTGCAGTATACAGTAATGATTCACGCTTGAAGCACTGTGTAGCTGAAAAACTTTAGAACATGTCTGTGAAAACTTGAGGGCAAAATGTGAGGTCGAAACAGTAATCCTTCGTGACTTCAGCAGTGTAATAGTGGGGAACCACTGGCCCTCAGGCTTCCCAAGCCCTTGCCATTTGACCTGTGAGGCCACTTCAGCCAAGCCACATGCATGTGCCCCACACCTGATAGGGGGTAGGTAACGACACGACTTCCTTGAAAGTGAGTTTTGCAGTCACCATAATCAGAGGCTCCTGCAAGGCCTTTGCAAACACCCATCATGATGGGAGCTTTGCTAACACAGCAGACCAGCTGATTAACTGTTCCTTTGTCCATGCAATTTGATTCCAAAGGAAACTGGGGGCCCTGATGTGTGCGGGACTTGGCCTGTCAAACATGGTGCACGGGTGGTGAGGTGGGTAAGGATCTCTGATCATAGGTGTGTTAAGAGAAGGGGGAGAGGAAGGGAACAGTCTAATACAGACATCAGCATCTTACTGTCAGTCATATGTTCTCAGCTGCAATTCCCAACTGGAGGGCATCAGGTTAGCGAAATCTAGTCCAATGGATAAATGTAACCGGTACTTCAGATGTGTTCTTAGTAATCCTCAGCCATACATACTGTAAAACATTTTACCTTAAGTTCAGACTCTGCACCTTCTTGCATGGAGTTGAATATACATTTGCTAGTGACAACTTGGAAACATCTTCCATGCCATTTAGCTTGAACAGAAAACTGAAAAGTGCAGCTGAAATAAACACAAGGGTCTGTTCTTCTTTCTTATCCTATAGTAAAGCCACTGGTCATCTAAGTGAGGCTGTGCGTGGTTGAGAATGTGCTCAGTGCCTGTTTTCACTCATGACCGAAAGAGTCAGCTGGGTATGACTATTGGTTCAAAGTTAATGCTGGTTTATGTATTTGGGGGTTATCTTGAGCTATCTGGAAGCTATCTAGACGGCTGGGTTTCTTAACCTGTCTCATCTGTGTCTTTTAATAGGTAATATAGCTTTACTGCTGATCTTGTCAGCGCAACATTCCTTTCCTGATCACAATAAAATGTATCTCTGCTTCATCCTGGGAATCTTGAGCGTGGAACTACTATGTTCGTTGATATGTGTGGTTGTCTACACAGGTAAGAGCAGCAGGATTGCCTTGCGTGTATAAGCCACTTAGACTGTCCACTAGGCCACAGAATCACCTCTTTATTTTTCTTCAGATTCATTGCTAAGATTAGCTTGACCCAAGGGGCCTGCTAAGAGTTAATAATCTGATGGCTTGGATGGTTGTATCTTCGCTTAATAAGGCAATACAAGAACGGGCCTTGTGCACTCATATGCAGCTGCTTCAATCCTGCCTTTATGTTAGTAACCAAACAAGCTGGGGAGTCTTATTCTGCCTAGTTTCTCTCTATTCCTGTTTTTGCCCCATCAAGAAATCTGTTTTCTGGCCAAGACCTGGGGAACAGCTGGATTTTACACTTCCGTGGAAGCAGAATTGGCCATTGTCAGATTCTCCTCCCCAGCAGCCTATAACCTGCATGGCATACATTTGTATGTTACTGCCTCCCACATTTCATCTTGAAATTCTTGGCAAACGCCGACTCAGTGGCTTCCCTGCCAGCCACATTTTTTTCTTCCATTTCCTCCTTGCTTTGATTGCCCATCTACACTGATGAGTTCTGGGGAACTGAAACATTGTGCACTATGTGAGAGCCAGTGTGGTTAGTGGTTAAGAGCGGCAGACTCGTAATCTGGTGAACTGGGTTTGTATCTCTGCTCCTCCACATGCAGCTGCTGAGTGACCTTGGGCTAGTCACATTTCTCTGAAGTCTCTCAGCCTCACTCACCTCACAGAGTGTTTGTTGTGGGGGAGGAAGGGAAAGGAGAATGTTAGTTGCTTTGAGACTCCTTTGGGTAGTGATAAAGGGGATATTAAATCCATTTTTTTTTAAAAAAATGGACATTTTGGTTGGCGTAACAAAAGGGCTGCTCTAATATGGATTTTGACCACAGTTTACTGGTTTTAAACATAGCAGGAAACAGTAGTGAACTGAGACTTCCCAGCTCACTTGTGCAAGGGGGGGGGGAAGGAAAATGGCTCCATGTGGAAGAATGAAGCTTGTTCATACATTGCTTTATAAAGTCGTGATAGGGTCATCCCAATGTGGCTTAGAAGAATAGAATTGGAGAGTTGGAAGGGCCCCCCAAAGGTCATCTAATCCAACCCCTTGTAATGTATGAATCTTTTGCCCAATGGTGGGGCTTGAACCCACGACCCTGAGATTAAGAGTCTCAGGCTCTACCGACTGACAAATTATCAGATTCATGTTTGTACAACCTTATTCTGTCAATAAAGTGTGTATTTTTAACAATGTGCGTAGCTACTTGACGTTTGATAAATGCAAAGAAGCTGAAATGCATTCAAGCGTTTCTAACTTCATTCTATTGCATTGATCCAAAATGCCCAGATGGAGGGATAGAGTTCTTTGCCCGATGCTAAGATGTTGTTTAACACTGTCCTATCCCAAGGGTTTTGGGCAGTTAATAGTGTCGAAGAGAGGACACACAAAATGCAGCTGTTGATCTAGAAATCTCTCGCTTGGCAGTGAGAGCCATCTTTGTGGAGGAGCAGCTGTTTTGAGGGGTTTCTTGCCTGGCACTGATAGGCAGCTGCGTCTCTGCCCATGTAGTGCAAGGCTCTTCATTTTTGTACGTATGGCAGCCGTGGAAGGAGGCAAGACCCTGCTTCTGAAAAGTGCCAGCACAATTGACAGAACTTGAGGTCTGGACCGCAGCCTGATGTCACCTGCAGGGCAATGCAGTTCTTGAGCCACCTCCCTCCTTTAGGAAGACAGAAGTTAAAGCTGCCGAACTTCACAGCGTTAGCAGGGAGGCAAGAGGGAATCGTGATGCGTTGAAAATATTGCAGAGAGGAAACGGTGGCAGTGCTGCTGATTTAAGAGGGAGGCCAGGGAGACGGCATTGACTTTCGACCGTGCCAGCAGAGCAGCTCTTGGGTGTAAATAATTGATCTGTCAGCTCCTAGATTAAAGGAGTGAGCTCTTCATGTTTTTAAAGAGAGGAGAATTTGTATGATGGTTCTGTGCTGGCCTTGCTGCTTTCGGAGGCCCCCTGAAACTCCACACAGACGCAGGCCCAGTGTGATGTCACAGTCCAGGCACAAGCACAAAGTTCATGGGCTTCCAAGACCACAATTTACGTGTGATGGCCGCAGATAGCGGCCGCATCTGGATGATTAAATCCTGTCTTAATAAGACAGAACACATCCACACTTTGTGCACACATCCTCTGCGCTTTCTTCTGCATGCACAGGGAAACCCTGGGAATTAGACAGCCCTGGGTTGTTAGACCCTTTAATTAGTTCTCTTTTTTGCCTCCTATAAAAACTACACAAGGCACTCTCTTTTAATGTTTAAATAGCACAAAACCTTTATTTAGTGTACTTGCATTTGCAGATTAAAATATACAATGCGGGTGGGTGTTTCAGAGGTGTAGCTTGGGTGGTGGTGCCAGCATGTGTAAGTCATGGTTTAAAGTTAGCTTTTGCTTCCTTGCTTGTTGTTCCTGGTTCTCACGTGACAAGAAGCTATAGCTAACTGCAGTGGCTTGGCATACTGTCCAGTTTGCACAAAGAGTGGATTAGGGGACTGCATGCAGATGTATGGAGCGTGTACACATCCTCCTAATTAAACGAGTAATTTGTATAAACCAGGTTCCATTAGATCAGGCACCCCCAAACTCGGCCCTCCAGATGTTTTGAGACTACAACTCCCGTCATCCCTAGCTAACAGGACCAGTGGTCATGAAAGTAGATCTAGCTGGGAAAATGAAGTTGTCGTTTTTTTCTCTGAAGGCACATAACAATCCCGCTACTTCTTTGCCATGTGTATTTTGCCTTTGCCTATTGTAAAAGTGGCCCTGGGAACCTCTATTCAAAATTCACCTACAAATGGATGAGTGAGCTCCCTTGACTCTTTCCCATTGGGCTGTTGGCATGCTCCACTTGCAAAGGAACAGTCAAGAACTTACTTCGAGCTCCCAGGAATTCCATGTCC
The DNA here is from genome assembly GCF_965112155.1 of Podarcis liolepis. NCBI lineage: Eukaryota > Metazoa > Chordata > Lepidosauria > Squamata > Lacertidae > Podarcis > Podarcis liolepis. The sequence continues at coordinate 43,823,381 of NC_139564.1, read as the reverse complement.
ATACACATTCTTCTTGCCTGACATGTATAAAGTCAGGAATGGGGCAGCTGGGCATGGTTTGGAGAAAATGGCCAAATTGGGACCCATGTTGGACCTAATTAGAGTGGTGGGCCGGAGGTTCCCGACCTCTGTGTTAGAGTTCACAAGTGGAACCTACAACAAAATGTTGCAGTCCTTTTGCTCAGGGTTTTTGTTGCTTCATTTCCTCTTCCTTTCTTTTTTATTTGCACACCACCGCACACATTCAGTGAGCATTCTGTGGCCACTGGTTGCCCTTGATCCTTATCGGACTATTTTGTGGGCCTTGCCCCTATAGGTGTTTTCTAAAGACTTTATTTTTCTTCTGTTAACCTTGATATTCTCTGAACCTCTTGTGTGTTGATGCCCCTGCTTGGGCTACATGAGCAATGACACCCTTGCCTGAAAATTCAATTTTTTTAGAGAATCGTCAACTTTCTTATCTTTTCATGATCTTTTTTTTTACCACCAACCTTCCAAAATGAAGTAGTTGTGTATCTGAACCCTTCAGGACAGTGTTCCCTAACCTTGGGCCTCCAGCTGTTTTTGGACTACAATTCCCATCATCCTTGACCACTGGTCTTGCTAGCGAGGGATGATGGGAGTTGTAGTCCAAAAACAGCTGGAGGCCCAAGGTTGGGGAACACTGCTTCAGGACACCTGTTGGGTTACAATTGCCTTAAATGTCCTGGAATGCATGTGCTGGGGTAATCTGATCTGGCCATGAATAGCTGAATTCTGATGTTGTTGAGAGCCAAACTCAGCTGATTACTTTACAGCTTGCTGACACATCTGCCTTGGTTATTCCTCTGATCAGTCATGCAACCTGCTTGTACACAACAGGTGGTCTAGTATAGTAATTCTATGGGGGGAGATAGGAGGGGGGAGAGAAGAAGAAAGTTCCTATTCAAAAGGAGATGCTGACTGAGTAGATAAGAATGAAGCATTGTGTTGACAGTGGAACTCTCTTAAAAAGGAACTTCCTCCACCATCTTTTACCAAAGAGATCAGATGAATTTAAGCATTCCGATTAGGGACGGTTGAAGGGGACTTGCCAAACCACATTAACTGGTCTGTAAAATTAAGCTGCCTATTATTTTTTTGTAATTGGCCAAAAGTGGTATAAAACCTGCCATTTCACACTGTCATGCTCATTGCAAAGATGATCAGTTTTCCCCTCTTGGGCTTCAGCTCTCAAGCATTGTTTATGGGTTTGCTATGGGTAGTAAATCTGTCTAAGTAACATATTCAGCTGCACATTCCCTGCTTTCTCCTATTTTCTGCTTCTCTTCCTTTTCCTCTTTTCTCCCTGTGCTCAATTGTCAGCTTCTCTAGGCAGGGGCCTGTTGTACTGAATGTAAATCAAAACAACAATAAGCAGACCTAAAGGGATGCGGGTGGCGCTGTGGGTTAAACCACAGAGCCTAGGACTTGCTGATCAGAAGGTCGGCGGTTCAAATCCCTGCGACGGGGTGAGCTCCTGTTGCTCGGTCCCTGCTCCTGCCAACCTAGCAGTTCGAAAGCACGTCAAAAGTGCAAATAGATAAATAGGTACTGCTCTGGCGGGAAGGTAAACTGTGTGCTGCTCTGGTTCACCAGAAACGGCTTAGTCATGCTGGCTACATGATCCAGAAGCTGTATGCTGGCTCCCTTGGCCAATAAAGCGAGATGAGCGCCGTAACCCCAGAGTCGGTAATGACTGGACCTAATGGTCAGGGGTCCCTTTACCTTTAAGCAGACCTAGGAACAGAACACAGGTCACTCAACATGCATTGGCTGTGGTCCAGATGTGGAAAAGTAGGATATTGCATGTTTGTAACTCAGGTCACCTATACGTGGTTCATGGAGCGTCTTGTGTTCATGTATGGAATGGAGCCAGAAGTAAAGTCCCATCTTGTAGCAATCTTCTTTTTCTTCTGTGGTGGAGCAAATGGTAGAACAGAAATGGAGAACCTGTGGCCCTCCAGGTGTGGTTGGGACTTCCATCAGCCCCAGCCAGAATGGTCCAGGGGTCAGGAATGATGGGAAATAAAATGCAGCAACAGGTGGAGGGCCACAGGTTCCCTCTCATTGTTCTAGAAATTAAAATGGTTCTGTATTTAAAAGTCTTCTGAACTGTCAATTTATAGTTCCGCTGTCAGACTGCACACACTGTAGCTTTCCCCTTTTCTAATTACAGTAAAGGTAAGCAACTTTAACCGGGCAAAACCAAGACCTGATGTCATAGAAGAAGAGCAGATGTATGCTTATCCTAATCACACTACCTCAGAAGTTGGATTCAGGTAACATCTCCTGTTATTCATTATTCGGACTGTGCACTAGGTAACAAATAGCATTTATTGGAAAGATGAAGTCTGGCTTCTTGATAGATGCCAACATAATGTTCTGCACCATTACTGAGAGTGTAACAATAGCTATCACTGGTATTTGTGTAGCTTGGTACTGTTATGGTTAATGACATGCTGGACTTGATTGACGTACAGTTGACAACTCTGTATGTGGCTTATCTACATAAACACTTTTGGGCTTAGCTGCGTCCTCAGAATTGGGAACTGTGTTTATCCACTACTTTTGTTAATTCATTTGTTCCTTCCTTGGTGCATATCTGAAGACACAGTGATTTTTTTCATATGCTTGGAAGACACTTGGTGCCAAACAGATATATGACAGCTGGCAGTGGCTGTGGTTATTGAAGGTTCAAGAAATAAATGCACTCATAACCTGTTGAACCAGTCAAATATGTAAGCCACCAAAATGGCGTAACTGCCTTCCTTTATTTAACAAGGAGCTGAAACTATAAGTAATATTGCTGGACATATCTTGAGATTTCTATATTCCACCAAATATATACCTTTTTAACACATATTTGTCTTCATCATAAAGCATAAGGGTTATTTTACTAAGAGTCGGTGTAAGTGTTTTACTTGACTTTTTAATAGGCATTAACAATGCTCCTTTGTACTGATTATTTGAGATTTCTGTATTCATTGTGTTAAGGTAACCGTGTTCCACCTTGGGTGGTCTGTTCCCCAAAAGGCATCGTATAACTAAACAAATCTGAGATCAGTATGTAAATGCATTTTGGGAATAGGAGGGTGTCCAGTAGGGGGAAGAGTTGCTGTTGCCTTCTTAAGTTTCACATGGTTGAGATGGAAGATGATAATGTTCTGTAAGTAACGTGGTTTGAATTTGTCTTTTAGGGAAGCCTCAAGCTTGGAAGAAGTAGTTGAGAAACAAGGAGATGTGATAGAATACCTTAAACGACACAATGCTCTACTGAGCCAGAAGATGCTGGCTTTAACATCCCAGCAGGGCAGGGGCTAGCCGTGTCCAGGAAACAGTGGCCAAATAGTGTTAAAAATGGCGGACTAACTTGAATATTGACTCGTCCTCTGACAGCAGCAAACACATCTTACGCAAGTTTGCAGTGACAGATTTCCAGTCCTAGTTCTGAGCAGCTGTCGGACCTCATCTGGCTTGGTGCTTAAAGCTGCTTGGTTTTTAAAGGACACTTTTATTTTTGAGATCCCCCCCCCCACAAAAAATCCCTCCTGTACAGAGAGCTGGCATTAACCAGGGGAAAAAAGACCTTAATCAGTTGTCTGTTTGGTTCTTTCAACACTCTGATTTGAAAGTGATGCAGATTTCCAAAGATTTTAGCTGTCGTTTTGAATGCCATCTTTTTTCAAACCAGTATGAAGCAAACACCTGAGTATCAAGTATCAAAATGTTAATACACTGTGCATTTATTTGGTAATTGGTCAGGCCATCAATTAAGGATTTTTAGTTTCTATACTGCGGCTGCAATGGATGACCTCACAGTGGCAAGATCCCATAGGAAAGGCTGCTGGGTGTCACAACTGACTCCGGGAGACTTTCACCAATGTAAGTGCACTCATGATGACAAGTAGCACTGTAAATTCAGGGACTGATCCAAAGCGGTATGGAGACGACACTTAGACAAGTGGGAAAGAGAAGTGAAGTAGCTAGTCCCAAGGCAGTTGTATAGATGACATTTCAAGCATCACTCCAGACAAGGATGGCAAGATGAGGCTGGCAGTCTGAGAAGTCAGTTCTTCTGGCTTGTTCACGTGTTACATTATCACATGTTATAAATGCCAGTATCCTGTTGTCAGCAAATGGTTGCATACTGAAAATATGTTGTTCACTGCCTCCAGCTTTTTCTTTTTCTTTTTGCAGACCGGTTATCCCTTCTGCTTATACCTCTCTGCTTGTCTTGCTAGCGGGAAATAAGTGAGAACAATTAAGGGGACAGTGCAGTGCATGTAAGAACCTGCATGTTAACAAGCTACGTGTAAAAGTATTTCAGGGAGAATTGAGTACCTCTGGCCCTCCTGATGTTGTTGGACTGCAGATCCTTCAGCCCCAGCCATCATGGTCAACAATCAGGGATGATGGAAGCTTCAGTCCAGCAACATCCAGGGGATCACATGCCCCCCTCCCCTGGCCACCAAGGTGTGTCCTGCTTAAAAAACAGCCCTTAAATTCTTCTCATGGAAAACTACTTGGGTATCTAATCCTTCATATGGGACAAACAAGAAAACCCCCAAAAATTTGCATCACAGTGATTCACACATGCTTCATGGCGCTGAAGTTTAGAAACGGATAAAAGTAAACTAACAAAAGCATTTTTCTTACAATGTTGACATACAGTTTGAATCTGCCATGATCGTTGCTGCAAATATTTCACTTTACAGGATAGTATCCAGTGTCTGCTGTCTTTGAAAATGTCGGCATTTCCCCCCCGAAGCCAAGTGGCTCACAGAAGTGTTTATAGGTTCAACTCTGCTTTGAATGTATTTGATTGAACTCTGTAGATGCTAATCGTTGGGACACATTCCCCCTTTAAGTTTCCCATACAGCTACAAACAGCTGTCATTTGTCTGCTATGCCACTTTGCTGCCAACAAAGGCTGGGTGGTTTTTTGTTTTCTGTTGTTCTTTTTTGTATATCTTAGTCAATATTTCTGTAGAAAGACAAACACTTAAACAAACAGGAGGATTTTCCAAACATGTGCTGCGATCTAGTTTAGAGAGAACAAAAGCATACCATTCTGTCACACTTCATGCAAACAGACTGTTAATCCACTGCTCAGTGAGAGATGTATATAGTATTGTTTAAGGGACAGTATAAGAAAACTGCAACTGGCTGCTTCTGACACTTAACATGTTCTTTCCTTGTTAGCTGTGCCTTAAACACAGTTGGGATTTTATTAAGAAGTGGAGGAAGAAATATGTATACTTTTCCTTTTTTAAAAGGACACTCAGGTTTTGATCTGATTTGTATGTGACTCATTCTCTGTTTTGTACTAAATGTGAAATAAATAAACGCAACAAACCCTACTCACTTTAGTCTGCTGCTAGCTAAAGGTAAAGATGATTGTGCTCTTGCATTGGGGTAGAGCACTTGAGACTGGAGGTCTTCGTAAATGCCTGCTGGTGTGTTGTTCTTGCCATTGAGTCTGGTAAATCACAGCTAAGTGCCTAGAACCATTAGAAAGTCACACTAAATTGAAGGCTTGAGTCAATGTCAGAATATCGAACCTAGGGCACCTGTGCAAAATCTGCATATCATGTAGAACCCAGTTGTTAAATCACATTTTCTGTTGACATCAGCCAGGTCTACTCTTTTAGCCTGTTAAATTGCATTGAACCCATTTGCCTAGTAGCATCCTCGAAATGCTTTATTCTGAAATTATTGGCTAGAAAGATGACCCCTGGAATAGCATTTGCATAATGGGGAAAACTTTGCATTCCAAAAGTTGGAAAGCAACAATTGAGTTCGACTTGCTTTCATATATTTACTGCGGTTTTTACAATGTTTTCTCTATAGCAGCTAGATATATTAATTGGAAGCAAGAATTCTCTCAAGGCAGCTATTGTGAGTTGTGCATAAATTAAATATTGGCAGAAGTGAATATTGACCCACCCCATTGCTGGTGGGGTTAAAGGACAATGCAAAACTGGATTCTTGCATTAAATGACTCGTTGGTACAACTTTGCTTATTGTTGTGTCCCATAGACGAATTAGTATCATGCAGAAATAAAATTTAGCAATTGGGATAGCTCCCTGCATGGGGAAGGATTTCATGATATAAAAAAGTACGGTTTGCCTTAGTTTTTTTTCTAATCTTAAGAGAGAGAAAATGGAAACATCTGAAGGTGTCATGAGAAGTAGATATTTTTTTAAAATAAGTTTGCCCAACATAATTTGAGTTCTTTTATCAATGTTTATAACTTCTTTTAAAAAAGATAACTTTAAGAGCTGAAAGCTTGAGAAACAGTGGGGAAATGTCAAGAAAAGCATCATTTCTCCATGGCACCTATTTTCCTTCATTGTGTCTCCCCACTCCTGGTGAATTGTGCCGGTCTTGCTGGCTGGATTGATTTTTTCATATAAAAAAATCTGTGCCATATTGTTTCAAGGCCTTAAATGGGAGCGCAGTCTGTTCAAGACATGTCCATGGAGCTAGGGTCAAAACTTTTCCAGTGAAGGGTAATTAAAGGGAAAAGCAATCTGCCTGGGGAAGGCTATCAAATAGCCTAATCCTGAGATAACCCCAGAGACATGAAAGCAGTGTCACTGTGGGAACTGGTTCAGTACATTTGGTGCATTACAATGTGTTTGGAGACGAAACTGCCTATGAATTGATTGCTCTTCCTGTGCGTAAATATTAGACCATGGAAAACACTTGATCAGCATGCAAATAGAAGTCGATACCAGCTGACCTCTCATTTGCTTGAGGAAAATGGAGGTCTTTCCCAGGAGTGCAAGCCTCTTGCAATTGGAACCATATCCTGGTGGGAATAGTCCCTTTGATTCCAGCGTTTTGAATGCTTGTACATTACTCCCATTCAAATAGGCCAGCTTAGGCCTTTGCAGTCATAGCCAGTGGAGTGGAATGGTTATGAGTGTTGGACTAGGACCTGGGAAACCAGTTTTCAAATCCCCACTTGGCCATAAAGCTCATATGGTGACTTTGGACCAGTCACTGCCTCTCAGACTAGTCTACCACGCAGGGCTGTTGGGGTTAATCGAGATGGGGAAGAACAACTTACACTACACTGAGGTCCTTGCATATAAATACAATAAGTAAATAAATAAGCCCTTCATGCAATTGCCATCACTTGTGCTTGGTGGCATTGCCACCCTCCAAGCTTCTAGATGAGAAGAATCCCTGTGGGATCGGAGTTCTAATTATGCCAGGAGCCTTCAGACCCTCCAGTGTGTGAAGGTGGAGCCAGCAGGGGATGCCACGGAGGGTATGCAGCCAGCAAGTATGCAAAAGGAGAATGACTCTGACCTTATTTATATATATTTAAAGCTTATGATTGCCTAGTCCATGGAAAGTGAGACTGACGGCACAATCCTATCCTTATCTGTCTTGAAGGTCGATTAAGCTAAAAGCTAAATTAAGCTGTCTCCCCGGGGCTAAGATCCAAGATGTAACTCAACGACTGCAAGGAATCATAAAACCCACTGACAAATACCCCTTCCTCTTGGTTCATGTGGGAACCAATGACACTGCAAGCAATAGCCTCCAGAAGATCAAAAGAGACTACGAGGCTCTCGGCAGGAAATTGAAGCAACTAAATGCACAAATTGTCATCTCGTCTGTCCTCCCAGTTGAACGACGTGGCCCAGGGAGAGAGGGGAAAATAGTGGAAGTGAACAGTTGGCTTCGCAAATGGTGTAAACAGGAACGGTTTGGATTCTTAGATCACGGACTGCAGTTTCTTGAAGATGGACTTCTGGCAAGCGATGGGCTGCACCTCACAACGGTTGGGAGGAATGTTTTTGCCAAAAATCTCAGAAACCTCATCAGGAGGGCTTTAAACTGACTAATGTGGGGGAGGGAGACAGTGCTCCTGAAGGTAGGAGTCTATCAATTAATGAAGATGATCATCCAAATGTCATAGACCAAATGGAGCAAACAGCACGCGGACCTAGTGGTGGGAGGAAAAATTCCTTAAATAAGAGACACGGGGGAATGATTAATGGACTTCAGTGTCTGTACACTAATGCGCAAAGCATGGGAAATAAACAAGATGAGCTTGAGCTCTTGGTACAGCAAACTAAATATGACATAATAGGCATCACTGAAACCTGGTGGGATAAGTCCCACGATTGGAATGTAATAATGGGGGGATACAATCTATTTCAGAGAAACAGACCAGACAAGAAAGGAGGAGGAGTGGCGTTATATGTCAGGGATGTGTATACCTGTGAAGAGATCCAAGATTTAGAACCTCAAAGCCAAAGTGAGAGCATTTGGGTCAAAATTAAGGGAGAGAAGAATAACAGAGACCTCATTGTGGGAGTTTACTATAGATCCCCAAGCCAAACGGAGGACATAGATGATGCCTTCCTGGAACAGATGGCCAAGCATGCAAAAGGAAGGGAGATAGTAGTAATGGGGGACTTCAATTACCCGGATATTTGTTGGACATCAAACTCAGCCAAGAGCATAAGGTCAAACAGATTCCTCACTGGCCTTGCAGACAACTTCATTGTCCAGAAAGTGGGAGAAGCAACAAGAGGAACAGCCATTTTAGATCTGGTCCTAACCAATGTTGATGACCTGGTTAGTGGGGTAGATGTGGATGGATCATTAGGCGCGAGTGATCATGCTCTTCTGAAGTTTACTATACAGCGGAAAGGAGCAGCCAAGCATACTAGGACTCAATTTCTTGACTTTAAGAAAGCCGACTTCATAAAACTTAGGGAAGTGCTGGGTGAGATCCCATGGACAGCAATACTAAAAGGAAAGGGAGTTCATGATGGCTGGGAGTTTGTTAAGAGGGAGATAGTAAAAGCACAACGTCAGGCAATACCAATGAGACGGAAACATGGAAGGTGCTTAAAGAAGCCAGGGTGGCTATCTAAAGAACTTTTAACTGAATTAAGATTAAAAAAGGATGTGTACAAAAAATGGAAAAGGGGGGAAACCACCAAAGAGGAATTCAAACAAATAGCCAGCACGTGTAGACACAAAGTCAGAAAAGCTAAAGCACAGAATGAACTCAGGCTTGCTAGAGAGGTTAAAAGCAACAAAAAAGGCTTTTATGGGTATGTTCGTAGCAAAAGGAAGAACAAAGAAACAGTGGGGTCACTCAGAGGAGAAGATGGTGAAATGCAAACAGGGGACACAGAAAGGGCTGAACTCCTCAATGCCTTCTTTGCCTCAGTCTTCTCCGATAAAGAAAACAATGCCCGACCTGAAGAATTTGGAGCAAATGATTCAGCAAAGGAAACACAGCCCAGAATAACTAAGGAGATAGTACAAGAATATTTGGCTAGTTTAGATGTATTCAAGTCTCCAGGGCCAGATGAACTGCATCCAAGAGTATTAAAAGAACTGGCAGATGTGATCTCAGAACCACTGGCAGTCATCTTTGAGAATTCCTGGAGAACAGGCGAAGTCCCGGCAGACTGGAGGAGGGCAAATGTTGTCCCTATTTTCAAAAAGGGGAAAAGAGAGGACCCAAATAATTACCGCCCAGTCAGTCTGACATCAATACCAGGGAAGATTCTGGAGCAGATCATTAAGCAAACAGTCTGTGAGCACCTAGAAAGGAATGCTGTGATCACCAATAGTCAGCATGGATTTCTGAAAAATAAGTCATGTCAGACTAACCTGATCTCGTTTTTTGACAGAATTACAAGCCTGGTAGATGAAGGGAATGCAGTGGATGTAGCCTACCTTGATTTCAGCAAGGCATTTGACAAGGTGCCCCATGATATTCTTGTAAAGAAGCTGGTAAAATGCGGTCTTGACTATGCTACCACTCAGTGGATTTGGAACTGGCTGACTGACCGAACCCAAAGGGTGCTCATCAATGGTTCCTCTTCATCCTGGAGAAGAGTGACTAGTGGGGTGCCACAGGGTTCTGTCTTGGGCCCGGTCTTATTCAACATCTTTATCAACGACTTGGATGATGGACTCAAGGGCATCCTGATCAAATTTGCAGATGACACCAAACTGGGAGGGGTGGCTAACACCCCAGAGGACAGGATCACACTTCAAAACGACCTTGACAGATTAGAGAACTGGGCCAAAACAAACAAGATGAATTTTAACAGGGAGAAATGTAAAGTATTGCACTTGGGCAACAAAAATGAGAGGCACAAATACAAGATGGGTGACACCTGGCTTGAGAGCAGTACATGTGAAAAGGATCTAGGAGTCTTGGTTGACCACAAACTTGACATGAGCCAACAGTGTGACGCGGCAGCTAAAAAAGCCAATGCAATTCTGGGCTGCATCAATAGGAGTATAGCATCTAGATCAAGGGAAGTAATAGTGCCTCTGTATTCTGCTCTGGTCAGACCACACCTTGAGTACTGTGTCCAGTTCTGGGCTCCACAATTCAAGAAGGACACTGACAAACTGGAACGTGTCCAGAGGAGGGCAACCAAAATGGTCAAAGGCCTGGAAACGATGCCTTATGAGGAACGGCTAAGGGAGCTGGGCATGTTTAGCCTGGAGAAGAGGAGGTTAAGGGGTGATATGATAGCCATGTTCAAATACAGTGGTACCCCGCAAGACGAACGCCTCGCGAGACGAAAAACTCGCAAAACGAAAGGTTTTTTCGTTTTCGAGTTGCCTCGCAAGACGAATTTCCCTATGGGCTTGCTTCGCAAAACGAAGCTTGCCCCGGGGACAGCGGATCTTCTCTTTGAAGCAAGGGGCCGCGGGGAGATAGCGATCTCCCTGCAGCCCGTTGCTGCAAAAGACCGGGGGAAGCGGGGAAGCGAAGCGCTTCGCTTCCCGCTTCCCCCGCACCTCTTCTAAAGCAAGGGGCTGGGGGGAGATAGCGATCTCCCCGCAGCCCCTTGCAGCAAAAGATGTCGGGGGAAGCGGGAAGCGAAGCGCTTCGCTTCCCGCTTCCCCCGCACCTCTTCTAAAGCAAGGGGCTGGGGGGAGATAGCGATCTCCCCCCAGCCCCTTGCAGCGAAAGATGTCGGGGGAAGCGGGAAGCGAAGCGCTTCGCTTCCCGCTTCCCCCGCACCTCTTCTAAAGCAAGGGGCTGGGGGGAGATAGCGATCTCCCCCCAGCCCCTTGCAGCAAAAGATGTCGGGGGAAGCGGGAAGCGAAGCGCTTCGCTTCCCCGCTTCCCCCGACGTCTTTTGCTGCAAGGGGCTGGGGGGAGATCGCTATCTCCCCCCAGCCCCTTGCTTTAGAAGAGGTGCGGGGGAAGCGGGAAGCGAAGCGCTTCGCTTCCCGCTTCCCCCGACATCTTTCGCTGCAAGCGGCTGAAGGGAGATCGCTTCTCCCGGTGCTCCGAAGCCGGGCGGGGGGCATGGGACACCTCCCGCCGCAGCGGGGACACCTTTTGAAGGCAGGCGGGGGGCAAAGACTTTGGCCCCCCGCCCGCCTTCAGAAGAGGTCCAGGACCTCTTCTGAAGGCTGGCGGGGGGCAAAAGTCTTTGTCCCCCCTGCCTGCCTTCCCAGGGGCTTTTAAATCGCCCCGGACAGCGGAGAAGTCCTCCGCTGTCCGGGGCGATTTTAAAATGCCGCCCGCCAGCATTTTAAGATCGCCCCGCACAGCGGAGAAGTCCTCCGCTGTTCCGGGGTTTTTTAAAATGCTGGGGGTGGGAAGAAAAGCCCTTGTCCCCCCCCCCCCAGCCTTCAGACGAGGTCCGGGGACAGACTGTCCCCGGACCTGGTCTGAAGTCGGTTTCCCTAGGAACGCATTAATTGATTTTCAATGCATTCCTATGGGAAACCGTGCATCGCAAGACGAAAAAACCGCAAGACGAAGAGAATTGCGGAACGAATTAATTTCGTCTTGCGAGGCACCACTGTATATAAAAGGATGTCACATAGAGGAGGGAGAAAGGTTGTTTTCTGCTGCTCCAGAGAAGCGAACACGGAGCAATGGATCCAAACTACAAGAAAGAAGATTCCACCTAAACATTAGGAAGAACTTCCTGACAGTAAGAGCTGTTCGACAGTGGAATTTGCTGCCAAGGAGTGTGGTGGAGTCTCCTACTTTGGAGGTCTTTAAGCAGAGGCTTGACAACCATATGTCAGGAGTGCTCTGATGGTGTTTCCTGCTTGGCAGGGGGTTGGACTCGATGGCCCTTGCGGTCTCTTCCAACTCTATGATTCTATGATTCTAATGGGACTTAGTCCTCAGTGACTGTGCACAGGATTGCAGGTTAAAACAAAGATTTCTTGCACAGGCATTAGCATAGGATCCACTGTGGCGCTTCCTTATTGCATTATATAAACACCTTCGCTTTTGGATCAAAGCAAGGCCAGCGGTGTCCTGTATTCTGTTCCCATAGGTGCCTGTGGCAAGCCCCCAGGCAGAATCTCAACAGCTATATCTTATTTACAGTGAATGAATGCATTGCAAGCTGCAAAATCTGATCAACGTTGTTGCTTCTTTAAAAAAAGAAAAGAAAAATTAATAGCATGATTTAAGCTATATTTTATTTAGCTACATCAATTATTAAAGTTTACATTGATCCCTTATGAAATTTACAAATTAGGCAAATATTTCACTTGTCTTTGGATATGGGCAATTTCCATGTACAGAATACAAAATTTTTAACAAAATTGTACAAAGATTAATATGAGAATGCTATTTGAAGTACCATTTTACAACATATACAGTTACAAACATGCTTTAAGGAAATAATTGAATCCCAAAGTAAGTTGTAAACAGGTTAAAATTAGTACAAATACAACCAGCAATACTTTTCAGGAAGACTAGGTTGATCTGTTTGATAAGACCCCGGTTCTACTAAGCTAGTACCCAGCATAGCTTTGGCATATTTTCCACTGGTGTGAGTGGAAGATTCAGTCATGCTTGTAAGACTTTCCAGTTAAGGCTGATCATTATTTAAGGAATTTTCCACTTGAAGTATTCACCTAGTAATGTCAACAGATATACTAGTCTTGAAAGACTGGGAAAGGTGATAGAATAACACTAGCTTCAAACATCCAATATGCATTTTTATAAATATTCCAACGAATCATGATGTTTATGAAACAACGGCTTCTTTCTTGCATATTGTTAGCTGGGTGTTAAAATATATACAGACACGTGAATAAACACTATTAATATACCAATAGTTTGGGGTTGTTTTTTTTTAATGACACACAAGTCTTCTAATATTGTGAAGTTCGCTTTCTGGTTACTGATGTTGATGTGTAGAGAAGAATGGTGATCATATTGCACTGATGATTCTCCAAAGTCCAGAAGAGGATCCCTAAGTTCTTCATTGCTTTTATTCCTGCTTAGAGAAACCCAAAACACCTGTGAAGCTTGTTTCAGCAGGCCTCTGGTAAGATTTTTTTGAATGTTTCCAGGTGATGGCTTATGGGACACCTATATAGATTACAACAGTGCCGCTATCAAATTTTGTCATTGGCACATCTCCATTCCTTTCGCCAGTCAGTTGGTGGAAGCTACATTTGGGGGAAGAGTAAACCAGACAAGATTTAAAATAATTGTAGTATTTTAAATGGTCAACATTTTTTATACCCTCCTCCTAATAGTTTCTACTAGCCTTTATTGGCACAAGTTTTAAAAAATGTGATGCAAGGGTAATTTGGCTGTGACATGTCACTCCATTGATTGCCAGGTTTGATTCGACTGATCTGGCTAGCTAGGTGGGTGTCCCCTTCCGCTCCCTGTGTGTCCCCCCCAAAGCCGCACACACGGTGGAAGAGGACAACCATCCTAGATATGATTCTTGAGTCAAGGGTATACAATAGCTGCACTCCCTTGCTAGAACCTCCAAACAAGCTAAGCTAATAGCAAACTCAGGTGGTGAGGGGGTGATGATTACAATGCCAACTAGGGCCACAAAAAGAGGTAGCTATCAGCAGGCTCAGGAAAAAAGCATTGCCAAAGTACCATTCTTCTTATTAGAAAAATATGGCACTAATACCCCACCCCACCAAAATCCATCTCAATGAGGAACAAGGATGCTTAGAAGGCGTTTGAATGTTTAGAGCAGGGGTCAGCAACCTAAGGCCCATGGGCTGGAAGCAGCTTGCGGAGGTCATTTGACTGGCCCCCGAGCCGCCCCCGAACCGAACTGTCTGCTCATGTGCTGCGCTAAACTGGCGCAGTGCAGGGACTCGCTTCTGCAGCGCCGAAAATTGCGTCTGCGCAGCGCCAAAAATCATGCGCGCAGGTGATCAGACCCAGAGGGATCTCCATGGGACCAATCTGGGCCAGACAAGATAAACCTTGCTGACCCCTGGTTTAGATTCAGTTGTGAAGAAATTGACAGGAGATTGGGTAGGGGTTGAATGGAGTTGGGTACTCCTGGATGGTTGACAACTTGACAACTCCTGTTCGAACCCCACTTGTACACATATAGTCCTCAACTTTTAAAAGAGGTAGGGGGAAGAACAGATTTTTGAGAACAGTTGAACTTCTCTCAAAGCCAGCAGCGGCAGCGGCAGCGGCTGACTTTCTGGTGCCAAGGAATCCGCGCCTCTATGACCAGTCATAATAAACTTTACATCTGTTCTGTGATTGCAAAGAGTTATAAGGTATGAACATTAAAATATTATTATCCAAGGAAAGGACATTTTCTGTTCTTAAGCTGCTCTCTTCGGTATAGCCCTGCATTGTGTAGCATTTGTGGCTTTGAAGAGTTCTATGCAACTACAGAGAATTGTAGCCATTATGAGAGTTGTTTCCAGTGGAAATTTTGAGGTTTAAGTGCAATAGTTGTAGGTTTGCTTGCACAAGTCGATTTGGTTCAGGTAAACAGGATGCATTTGCCCCATCCCCTGACCGGTTTAAAAACCAGTTAAATAGGTACATTATTCAAACAGTGGTTGCTACCCATAGATGCTTAGAGGAGCCTAAAAGTCTGACTGTGCTCACTTGAGACCCTTGGAAGGGTAATACCTGAGCAAACATACAAATTGCTGCATTTCCAAAAGACTTTGCTTGTGAAACAGGTGGAAATTCTTGTCAAATTGACAATGTTGTATCCCTAAGAAATACCACTTTTCTAATATGATCAGCTAAATAGTCCCCCATATAGTCCACGTTACAAATAAGAGGCTATGCTAAAAGGTCCTGCACCCACTTTAAAAACCAACTCCAAACAAATAGAAACCAGTTTGAAATTTTCAGTGTGCATGTCCTACACCTTTAATAGTTGTATAGAAGAATCTCAGAGAATCTCCTGAAATTCCCCATTAAAGGTGCAGAAGGCCTGTCCTCCCATTTCATCTGGCTACCCAAATAAATCATTTTCTGCCTCTTTCTCAAGGCAGGTCCAAACGTCAGGCCTATTGTGATGATTCCTCCTTAACATATGTGAGAGTGGATCCCAATCTGCAATCTTAAGGGTTTACGGGAGATAGAAAACATGGGTGAATCTTCTATTTCTGGAAATTTAAGTAGTTCCTTCCAGTGTCCTTGTACCATAACACCACTCTAGATCATAGCCATTTTGGGTCCATTAGACCCAAATGAGAGCCCTTGTATAAAAATATGAAAAGGTACAATCTCTATGGAGTCTGGAGTTTCCATGATACTCCTGCCCCCGGAACTGGGGCACAAATCCAGCTTTAAAGAGGACGGCCCTCTATGTGATGGGCTGCCTGGTCTAAGTCTAGCTTAAAGGTTAGGACTTCAAGATGGGAGAGCAGGAGGGGCCTGGAAATGACCCACCAATAGCACCAGAAAACAGAGCAGGCACATAGGCCACTGCAGTGAACTGCATTGCATTACAATTCAAATTACAGTAATTGCTTCTAAATTTGTATGCAAAAAAATTAGTACGCACACATTTTATGAAAACCTGTTGTTTCTTTCGTCCTCACTTTATCTCCTTTTGTGACACTTTCCTATTTTGGGGCAATCCTTAAGCAGCCTTCCTACTTGGTAAACTCCTTGCTGGCAGGGATTTGACTTGTGTATATAACTCTGTGAAATGCCATGCTTGCTGCTGACACAGTATAAGTATTATTAATAGCATTTCTGTTCTCTGTTAAATTCAACGGAGCTTCCTTCCATCTGAGTGCCATGGCACGGCTATGACCTTTTATGCCTCTGTGTGTCTGTGGGAATTCATCCTCAATCTCAGAGAGCAGGCCAGGATTTCAAAACACATTATGAATCTGCTGCTGCAGTAAAAAGTCTGAACAAAGTAACACAACACGATGACCAATAATAATGGCACTAAACACTATTTATAGACTAATACAAATGATCAGAAATTGCAACCAAAGTCTCTAAATCTAAATAATTCAAAAGGTCGATATATACATAATCTGCAGTAAAAAGTGTAGCAGGAGGAACATTCTTTTTATAATCTTAATCCCAAAATTAGGCCACTGCAATGACTGAATGCATTTGAGAGCTGATTATTTTCCTCCCCATTAACCGTTAAAACATTTGTGCCCATGACACATTTCTTAAAATTGGGCTAGTTTTTTTGTTTTAAAAGGAATATTCAAAATGTCAGTAAATCTTACATTGACACACAACTCTCTTCGCCAAGACTGGCAATTTTGTAAGAATGGACATTTCACTTATTGCCATTCAGTTAGCTGAAAGTATGGCCTCTGAGCCTCATGGGCTGTCATTGGAACTGATATGTGTGATGAATACATGCGAACAACCCTTAGCCAGTAGGAAGTATAAAGGGGAAGGCTTTTCTGGTAGGCCTAGCTGCATTTCATCTGAAGGTACTACTGCGTGGGAAACAACAAAGATAAGCTCAACCGTGAATACGGCTGACCTGGAGAACTAGATGACATTGGACTCCAGATCCCATCATCCCCAGCCAGCATGGGCAGTGCTTAGGGGTGATGGGAGTAGTAGTCAAACAATATCTGGAGCAGGAAGAGCTAACACGGAGCCCTTCAGAGCCTCCTTATCATTGGGCCATGCTGACTAGGGTAATGGGAGTTGGAGTCCCCTGATAGCCAACCCTGATCTGGAGGGTCAACAGCATCCCTGCTCTAGTGGATTAATCAGTATTTGTTGACCAGTTCAGAACCACAGGCAAAGCTTAGACTCAACCAGTGTTAATTTTGCAAGAATCTTAACACTCCTGGGAGCGTTCAGCTTGAAAGTGTATGGATTCCATGCAGACAAATGCACAACAAAGAGCATGACCCATATAGTTGTAGGGGATGCGCCATGCAACTTTTGTAGACCGGTTTGAAATCTTGAACTCTGTCCCCACCCCTTCCCTGGCACCCCAAAATACACATTTCAGTTATTCAGAATATCTCTAGATCAGGTCATGGTTAAAGAGCATCTGTTTCTGCTCTGTTGTTAGGGCAGAGCAGTTTCCCCAAACGGAACTAGCTACAAAATAGCTTTTAGTCTTGCAAACAGATATTCTGTAAGGAGGGATGGGAAATCCACCTAAGTGCATGTTTATCACCCAGACTCCATACTATTAACTTGCATGCATTATGCTTCAAGGCGCATTAGAGATTGTCTCTGCACACAGTCATGAAACACTGGAAGTGGGGGAAGGAGACGATTGATTCCATACTCGGAAACACTTCTGAAGCTAGTGACTCGAGGAGTCTGCCTCCTCCTAATTCTGATTTCCACAGTGCCCCTAAACTCCAAAGTGCTGAGTGAGTGGATGTGGTCGCTTTGGCTTGAGATCCTTAAGCTGATACCAATCCGCTCTCGCTTAATCTGCCGTCTGCTGTAATTGATACACAGGTGGACCTTGCCCCCTTTTTATCATTCTAAAAAGGCACATTTCTTTAAAAAAAACAGTGATGTAGCTGGCTGAGATCTTGGAAAAACTTAACATGATGGAGACAAAGCTTTTAAATACATTTGGTACTTCCAGCACCACATATAAACCAAGGTGTTACTTTCAAGGAAGAAACCTTATTTTTTATTTTTTGTTGTTGACTGAGGCTTCTTGAGACTTGCAAACATCAACTGTTTTCTGGTGGGTTTCTTGGTTGTATCTCAGTGCAGGCTGTTTGGGGTGCAGGCTGAATGCCCATTGCTTTAGAATCACTTATCAAATTCCTTCACCGGCTTCCTTTGTGACTAAGCCTAAGTGTGTATAACTGAAATAACCCACATTCTTTCCCTGTTTACTCCTGCCTCTCCTCCTCTCGCCCTTCATCTCCTGGCTCTCTGATGGTGAATGGTAGATTCAAGGCAAACAAAAGCAAGTGCTTCTCTGCTCACAGTTAAACCTTGGGATTCTCTACCAAGAGATGCAGTGATGGTCACTAACCTGGATGGCTTTGAAAGGAAGTTAGACAAATTCATGGAGAATGAGGCTATCAATAGCTACTAGTCGTGGTGGCTATATATTACCTCTAGCATCTGAATACCAGTTGCTGGGGAACATGAGCTGGGACTGTGCTATTGTGCTCATGATCTGCTTCTGAGCTTCCCATCAGCATCTGGTGGGTCACTGTGGGAACAGCACACCAGACAAGATAGGCTTTTGGTCCAATTCATCAGGGCTTTTGCACCACAGGCTTCTTGTTAGCCCTTGAGACAGCGACTGGTACTCTTCTATGCTGTAAAATGGCATGTGCATTATGTATTTTTAATTTTTATATCCTATTGCTCCTCCCAAGAAGTCCAGGGCAGCACTGATGATGCGAGATATATATATATATATATATATATATATATATATATATATATATATATATATATATATATAAATAAAACAGACAAAGAAGAATAGCGCTGAAAATGTTTTGGATGGATTTCATTTTCTTCCCAGCTTTCATGCAGGTAGGTTTCACAAAACTTACGGCACTGTCAGAAACGCAATTCTGACTTCGGCTTAGCAAAATGTAAAATGTCCTTGAAGGGCCAGATGCTGTCCCTTAATGACACTCACTCCTGATTAGTCTTGCTAGTTCCAAGAAGCTGACATTTTGAGAGAATTGATTTTGGGGCTTATAGCCTGTGTCATTTTTTATTTATTACAGCCAAACTACCTAAGGCTATGCCATTATCCTGATGTATATAACAAGAGGCGCTGCCAGATGCAAAGCTATCAAGTGCATGTTTTATTCATCTGCAAATAGTGTGCTTCTCTAAAAGGCAGTTTGGGCATCCTTTTGATCCTTGCTGTGACATATTTACATGTCCTACCTGTGTGCTTCTGGAGCGGCGGAAGCATCTGCATTTATATGGTGCCCTCTAGACTAGAGAGCATTGATCCTTTGCACCTCCTATTCTCTAACCTGCTGAAGCCCCGCTTGGGTTCAAAAGTGCTACTTCAGCTTTATACCGCGGAATGCAATCTTAAAATCAAAGAGCTCTCAGGTTCACAATGCAACAGCCTGCTCCCAACTCTTTTGAATAGGATGGCACATGAGCCCCTGCTATGACAGGCTTGTTAGTCGATGCCCCCTCGTGCTTTGTCTTTCTGCTGTGCTAGAATAACACAGCTGCTCCTTGGGACCTCACATCAAAGGACCTTTGAGTTCTTCCCGCTTAACAAGATCAATCTAGGTGATACCTTTTTAATTAAATAGGGAGCAGTTCCAAATGGTGGACTGTTCCCAACACTAGTCCTCCTCATTCAATTAATGGACTGAAATTTGCCATCATGCTGGATAAAACCCTTAAAAAACCCCTACCTCTTAGCCACTACACATATTTCCCTGGGATAGCTACACAGGCCTGTGGTTATAGCTCTACCAGTGGTGAAATCCACATGAAATTGAAAGCAGCATGCACACCGTAATTTAAAGCACATTATTCCCCTCCCCAGGAATCCTGGGAACTGCAGTTTCGCCCTCACTGAGCTAAAATTCCCAGCACCCTTAAGAAACCAGCTCCTGAAATCCTTTAAGGGAAGTCATGTGCTTTAAATGTTCAGTGTGTACATTCAGAAGTGTGGAACCTGTGGCCCTGAAGATGTTTCTGGGTTATAATTGCCATCATCCTTGACCATTGGCCATACTGGCTGGGGCTGATAGAAGCTGGTTTTCAACAACAACTGGAGGCCCACAGATTCCCCATGCCTGGTTTATAGAGTGTGCATTCAGCAAAGTTGGCTGTTACAGAGCTAAATGGTAATGGCTGCCTTTGGTTTTTTTTTTTTTTAAATATCCTGTTTCTTTAAGAACAATCTGGCATGAAGAAATCCACAAAGTTAATGTGCTGTACATCTCCGTGTAAATTTCTTAGTGATAATTTTAATGATTTATGTAGACCGCTTTGAGGTTTTTTCTACAATCAAACAGTATAGAAGCTTTACAAAGTCAACAAATAAAATAAATGCCAGGAAAGCATTCCCTGCCACATGGCTGTGTATCATGCTGCTGTGAAAATAATAGAAGGGCATGACAAAATCTAGTGAGAGTCTTCCCACATGAAGATCAGATCCTTGATACAATTTCACATGAATTCTGCCATAGGTTGACTCAGAGAGGGTGGAAGGAATAGTAGCCTGCTTCCTGGAGCACTGGGCGTGCTGAAAGCAGAGCGCCTGGCACTTCGGGAACACATCCGCAGCCTAGGCAGCCCTGCCGGAGGTCCCACAGGGATGTCTAGGCTGCGGATAGCAGCCTGCCGCCCAGCGGGCGGGGCGCCCTGAAGCAGAGCGCCCTGCGCGTCGGACAGACATCCGCAGCGTGGGGAGCCCTGCAGGAGTTCCCCACACGGCTCCCCAGGCTGCGGATAGCAGCCTGCCGCCCAGCAGGCGGGGCGCCCTGAAGCAGAGTGCCCCGCGCGCCGGACAGACATCCGCAGCGTGGGGAGCCCTGCAGGAGTTCCCCGCAGGGCTCCCCACGCTGCGGATAGCAGCCTGCCGCCCGGCGCGCGGGGCACCCTGAAGCAGGGTGCCCCTCGTGCCGGGCAGACATTGGCCAGCCCCACAAGCTCGGGGGACAGCAGGGAGGCGCAGTGCCGCCATCCCGCTGTTCCTCGACCTGGTTCGGTTCCCCGACCTGCTTTTGGGGGGGAAATAAAGGAAATTTCCCCCTTTATTCCCCCCCCCAAAAAACTAGGTGCGTCCTATGGGACGAAAAATACGGTATAATTCACTTTAAATCCACTGATTTCGGTGGGTCTACACCAGGGGTCAGCAAACTTTTTCAGCAGGGGGCTGGTCCACTGTCTCTCAGACCTTGTGGGAGGCTGGACTATATTTTTTTGGGGGGGGGATGAACAGATTCCTATGCCCCACAAATAACCCAGAGATGCATTTTAAATAAAAGCACACATTCTACTCATGTAAAAACACACTGATTCTCGGACCGTCCACGGGCCGGATTGAGAAGGCGACTGGGCAGGATCTGGCCCCCGGGCCTTAGTTTGCCTACCCATGGTCTACACTATGACCAATGCTACCCTCTGGATTCCACATACTCCAGGTAGATCCAATTTTTATATTGTGTCCACCTTATTCTTAAGCGAGATAAGACTTGTTGGATGGTTCTGCCCAAGGGGTTCCATCTTTCAGGTTTTATAATAATGAATTATTATCACTTTCATGTGCAAGATTGGGGGGGGAGGGGGGTGGAAAACTGCAAAAAGACAGCAGGGCATCAAATGGGTCCCATTCTCTGTGCAGCTTCAGAGAGTGAAATAATTGACAGAGAGCCCAGTACTACTCACTCATTTGGAACCGTGCCCCGGAGTTCACATAAAACAAGTACTTTTATTGTGCTGTTCCTCCCCCCCCCCTTGAATTCATTCCCACCCCCACCGCTCCCTCCCTGTTGCTCTATTTTCAGAGCAAATAAAATCACAAAGAACGGAGGCCAAAGGAAATTGTTTGCGGTCTGAGGTTAGCAAAATGCCCCCGAAACCTTTTGGAAATGAATGCATAAGTTTGCAAACGGGCATATTTTCTGGTGAACACATTTGGCATTCCCCTACGCTGTCCCCAAAACAATGCTGGAGGGGCAGCCTTCGACAGTCGCATCCTACTGGCGCCTGGTTTTATTACCAAACCCTTATGAATGACCCTTTGCCTAAAATTAGCCCAAGCACCGTAGGGTTTTTGGATACCTCAGGGAAAGGGCACTCTGGAATGAAGGGGCATGCATCTCCTGTGGGAGCAGTGATGTCTGTGGAGTTTTCGCCTGGAGGCCACATTAGCTGCAAGACAGGAGAGAGAGAACATGAAAAGAGCAAGATGTCAAAATGAACGCCAGGTAAACAATAACGGTTGCTGTTCTGAAGCGGCATAAAGTGTGTCTGCTTTCTGCAAGATGTTATTTCCTGTACAGTGGTACCTCGGGTTACAGACGCTTCAGGTTACAAACGCTCCAGGTTACAGACTCTGCTAACCCAGAAAAAGTACCTCGGGTTAAGAACTTTGCTTCAGGATGAGAACAGAAATTGCACAGTGGCGTCGCAGCGGCAGCATCAGCTGAAGTGGTGCTTCAGGTTAAGAACAGTTTCAGGTTAAGAACGGCCCTCCAGAACAAATTAAGTTCTTAACCCAAGGTACCATTGTACTTGTGGGATCCCAAAGTATAACATTCCAATGTAGCAAGTCTGTCTTCTTCCAGAAGCACTCGGCTTCCCATCCCATAATTTGCCCAATTTTTCAGAAGTCTCAGACTATTGTGAACTGCAGGATCTTTAGCTGTCTGTGGTTCAGCCAAACCTAAGTACTCTTATGGCACATGTCCTATACATGTCCATTCAGAAGTAAGTAACATTTGAGTTCATAGAATCATACAATTGTAGGGTTGGAAGGGATCCAAGGGTCATCCAGTCCACCCCCTGGAATGCATGAATCTCAACTAAAGCTTCATGTCTAAACCTATGTGGATTCTGCACATTTGTTCATGTACTGAACATCATGAAATCTACACCTGGGCACAAAATAGGAAATTGTGAGTAGTTCAGCAGGGCTTAAGTTAAATTGCCATCCTAAGCAAAACGTTCTAGGGAGTAAGGCCTAATGATCACAGTGGGGCTGGCTTCTGAGTCAGCATGGATTGTCTTGCATGTTTCCTGGAAATTAATGGAATTTTAAGAAGCGTTTATACTTGGCTGAGTCATGTTCTTTGATTTTAATGCATGGAACAAAAGTGTTGTGTACAAGAAGTCTTAATATCCATTCAGGGTTTAATTGTTTTTTTTTTTCTTTCAAATTTGTAAGCTACCTGGAGAGCCATTTTATATGGAAAATGGGGATTTGGTAAACAGAATAAATAATGGCAGAGGAGACCTGATAAATATCATTTTTCAAACAAGAAACAAAACGCTTTTGCACCCAGAACAAAACAGGGGCTAATAGTACTTATGAAATTCTCTGAAAAATGCATGCTACTTTCATTGATGATGTAAATATTTTTTTTATTTCATAAAATTTACAAATGGATTGATTGTAAAAAAAAAAAAGAAACCCTCAAAGCAGTTTACAAAGTAGACCATGTTTAGGGTCCCTCCAGACATCTCATTTATTGCACATTCATGGCCATTTGTGTTCACAATGCTCCTGAGGCAGTTATATGTGATTCCACCTTCATACTGCTTCATTTTTAATCAGAACCTATCCCATAACTTCCTACTAAACTCCTACAACTTGTTATAGCACCCTGGTTTATTTTTATTCCACTTTTGTTGACAGCAGTAATGTGGCAGCACTGTGGAAGCACTGCAGAACAAACTAAAGCAGAATAAACCCAACACTCATTATTGAGTCGAGAACATGTTGCAGAAAATGACTGCAATAAAACACCAGTGGTGGGGGAGATATTCAGAGTAGCACCATCCTAATCAGCCAAAGAGCTGATGTAGTATTGTGGTTATATACTGAGCTGTGAGCTTGTTGTAGTCTCACCTCAGACATACATTCATCGCGGAGAAAGACAAAAAGTTAAGTCATTGGCCATCAGAGAGTAAAGGCAAGAAGAGCTGGTGGCTGAATCAACCCTCTCCCCCTGTGGCTGTAACAGTGGCTTACCTTACAGGGTTGGCATGCAAAGCATGTTAGAACACTTAGGGAGAAAGTGCTGTATAAATACTAAGCAACACTACTGATGTGCCTTTGAGCCTTTCAGCACTGGAAAGGTGGGGGAATAAAGTTCCCAGACCAGTGTAGTAACTAAAAGCCTAGTTTTGGATGTGGGAAATGCTCAAAGCTCAGTTCTGATGCTCAGTGAGTGGCCTCAGCAAGCCACTATCTTCCAAGAGAGTCGGGAAGCTAAAATGTTCTTCTGTGTTCCTTCAAGTCAAAATAACAAATGCAATAGTCTTCTCAAAGCCTCTGGAATGGTAAGGTGGATAGACAACTGCTCTGACTGTGAGCACATCTTCCTTATTCTTACTGTAGGCCTCCACCTGTTTATGCAAACCCAGGTACAGTATATGCAAAATGATCTGGGAAAGCATACTAAGTACTGTAGATCCCTTTCTGCCTGCTGCTCAGTTAAGAGAACTGCTTTGCAGGATGGAAAACTCAGGTGACTTCAGGGCATCTCACTCCCTTAGGGAATATTTTCTGAATTCACCATAGAGGAAGTCTGCCTCTTCATCTGTGCACCAAAAGGTGGGTCACAACTATGGCTACTTGTTGTATTCCCTCAGTTCCATTCTTGTTTCATTTTGGCTTTCTCCACCAGAGAGGACTGGGAATGTACATTCCCGCCAGCTAGTACTCAAGCAATGCTCTTTTTGCCTAAGGCTTCCGTCTACTCCAAGCTAATTGCTCCAGAGAGTTGTATCAGTCAAGCAAAGGAGACTACCGCAGAGTGTATGGTCTGGGAGCTGTCAGCTTTACTTAGAAAAGTGAATCTGCCCTCTGAAAAGTGGGGAGTGGCGGGGAGGGCAATTATGCAAATATCTTATTCCTCTGGAGAATCAGTATATGAGATGATGTGATTTCACCCATCTCTCTGTCAATGCTCTGTTAAAAATTGTTGAAAGCTGTAGGAATCTGGGAGGGTGTCAAATGAGGCAGGAGGTTATAAAAAAGAAGAAGCAAAGTCTGACCTCCCCTTGCCTGATAAAGGTAGTCAAATAACTAATAAATCATCATAGGAATCAATAAAGCAGCAGTCTGGGCAGATATTAGCCAGGTATTATAGGGAATGGAAAACAGTGAAATAATTGCACACAGGTAGGAGAAGAGTCACAAATATTTGCACAGGGACACAAGCTGCATAACACAAGCTGCCCTCTTCAGATGTTTACTCATAGGGTTACAGCACATAGAGATGAATTAACCCATCTACATTTACAGTTTGCACTTCTTTCACGACTTTATTGTGGTAAAATCTTCCTACCAGGCTAGTTAAATGTAGCATTTAAATGTAACATCTTGCACAAGCCCTGGAGGAGCTGATGTGATCATGAATTCTTTATTTGCCATCTTCTCGCGCGCACGAAAAGAAATGGCTTTGCACTGAAATCTCAAAGTGGCATGTCGTAGGCGCAGCATCTCTTAAGGAAGCCATTCTCTCTTTTTAAAAGAGAGTTACGGCTGCAAAAATAATACTATGGGAGGCGAACAGCTTTAAAAAAAAAAGGAAAAGAAAGACTGGCTTCAAACGTAGCTGCCCCAGAAATCCCCATACACACGCTGGAGAGAAGAGACAGCTGAGACGGGGAAACGGAGTCAGATCACAGGGTTCCTTACCTGGCCTCTGTCCGCCGATCAGGAGCACCCCAGCCAGGAGCAAAAACCAGGTCAAAAGGAGCTGCTGGAATCTCATTTTGGCAGACCGGATCCGATAGTATTTGTAACACTTGCAGCCAATTTGCAGACACCCTCCCGGAAATGTGTCTGCAGTATCTGTGGCTCAGCTCACATTCTAATGGCAAGCTTTCGAAATGAGCTCCCAGCTGCCTTTTCCAGCAAGGTTAATGATCATACACAAGGCAAGGTTACTGGTTCTGCACTGTGGTCAGTGCCTCCCTCTGTTTCCCTCTTTTTTTCCCTTTTTGTCACTCCCACTTATTTTCCATAAGCAAACAACAGGAAGAAAAGCCCCTGTAAACTGCAGCTTCTGTAAACGTCCGTGAAAGAAGCAGCCCTACGAACAATGGTCCAACAACTTCCCTTCCGATTCATTCCAAGGCAAGGCTAAATATGCAAAGCGAGCTCTAGCCTTCCTCCTCCCATTTGCAACTGTTTATGCTTTGCTGCGTTTGCCCATGTTGGTCCCACATGCGAAAAGCCAGGGACGGGACAGGAAGTCTTTCCTTTTGTCCATCTCTGAAAAGGCATCCTCAAGAGGACCAAAAAGCATTGTGGGCCCCTCTTGTGGAGCCCCACCGCCCCCCACCGCAAATCTTTATCCCTTATCAACTAGCTGCAAAGTAGCATCTATTCAAAGTGAAAATGTAAGCTGTTAAATGTAATGCGCCTCTTCTGTAGGGGCAAGTATTTTTCTTTCATTCAGGAACTGGGATTTCTGGGCTTGCCTACATGGTCCTTTAAGACTGTTTAAATGGGTACTGACTGCAGGATTGTCTGAAAAATTGTTGTTGTTGTTTAGTCGTTTAGTCGTGTCCGACTCTTCGTGACCCCATGGACCAGAGCACACCAGGCACTCCTGTCTTTCACTGCCTCCCGAATTTGAAAGGCTGGGCTGGATGAATCCCAAGCCGGAATTAAGATTGCCAGAAGAAATATCAACAACCTCAGATATATCTGAAAAGTAAAGGTAAAGGGACCCCTGACCATTAGGTCCAGATGTGACTGACTCTGGGGTTGCGGCGCTCATCCCGCTTTATTGGCCGAGGGAGCTGGAGTACAGCTTCCCGGTCATGTGGCCAGCATGACTAAGCGCTTCTGGCGAACCAGAGTAGTGCACAGAAATGCCGTTTGCCTTCCCACCGGAGCGGTACCCATTTATCTACTTGCACTTTGATGTACTTTCAAACTGCTAGGTTGGCAGGAGCAGGGACCGAACAACAGGAGCTTACCCCATTGCGGGGATTCGAACCACCGACCTTCTGATCAGCAAGTTCTAGGCTCTGTGGTTTAACCCACAGCGCCACCCACGTCTGAAAAGTACATCCCACTAAAAGCAAGCAGACACTCCTATCCCCACTCCTTACCAAGTCATAGTCTGCATTTCAGCACAGATCCCAGACTGAGTACCATCCCCAAAACGTGCCACCTGTCTGTTTTTTAATGTATGCAGCATTTTAACTCTCTAACTTCTTTGCAAGGCACTTGGATAAAGCCACTTGGCTCCATAACCAGCTGGATGCCACATTTGTGGCAGTTCCCAGAGAGGTGTCCAACACAACATCTTCTGTGATGTCATGGGATCAGTTTCAATTGATGCCTCTTGATTATGTTTACAACATGCTTGCAACATGCATGCTGTAACAACAACAATAACAACAACAACAACAACAAAACAACAACAACAACAACAATTTATTTGTACCCTGCCCATCTGGCTGGGTTTCCCCAGCCACTCTGGGCGGCTTCCAACAAAGATTAAAAATACATCAAAATGTCACATATTCAAAACTTCCCTGAGCAGGGCTGCCTTCAGATGTCTTCTAAATGTCAGGTAGTTGTTCTTCTCTTTGACATCTGGTGGGAGGGCGTTCCACAGGGTGGGTGCCACCACCGAGAAGGCCCTCTGCCTGGTTGCCTGTAGCTTTGCTTCTCATAGTGAGGGAACCGCCAGAAGGCCCTTGGCGCTGGACCTCAGCATCCAGGCAGAACGATGAGGGTGGAGACACTCCTTCAGGTATACTGTACCCAACCATGTTTTCCTTGAGCCCATCTTGGCTTATTAAAGCTAAGGGGGCATCAGTGGGTGGGACCAGAGTTGGGAGCAGGCTCATGTCCACCAGTAAAGACTCAAATGACCTCAGGGGCTACAATTGCCTTTTACCAGCTTCAGTTGGTTAAGACACCTACAGCTATTTTTGGACCAGGATAGCCTGACAACTGTCATACATGCATGAGTAACCTTCATACTGGATAACTATTAACATGTTCTATCTGGGCTCCTGCCCCAATGTTAGCCTGGAAGCTGCAGCTAGTTCAAAATGCTCCTGTTCAGCTACTGGGGCTGACCATCACCACCATCATGTCAGGCTGCTGTTGGGAGAATTGCACTTGCTAAATTCAAGGTGCTGGTACTCGTGTACCCTATGCAGTTTGGAACCAGGCTACCTTAAAAATCATTGTGATTTTTTATTGTGATAGCACTGGGGCAGCATCATAGAACAACTGAGAAAGCAGAATAAATTCATCACTATCATTGTATCAAGATTTGTAGAATACACCCACAATTTAAAACAACAACAACAGTGGAGAGTTCTTAGATGAGAAAGTATGTGCTTGAGATCTATGGCAATCCTGAGCCAATGGTCTCAGGATCTCTTTGCAGTCGCTATAAAACTGGCTGACTGTTGCTAGAAATTTGTAAACCAAAAACACAAGGAGAGCCAAGTGGAGAAACAATGGCTGATTGCCAGATTAAATTTCAGGTTTCTCTTTGAAAGACGTGTTGCAATCTATTTAGAACTGTTTTGCTGAAGCAGCCAGTCTTTCAGCATAACCTAATATAACCTGCAGATGTTCCCTTTCAGAGGTGCTGTGCCTCTAACAGCTTTATGGCAGCCAGATAATAAAAAAAAAATAACTGGAGTATTGCCAACCTGGGACAAGGTGCACTTGTTGAGTTTGCTTCATGTCACATTATTGGCCATTAGAGAGGAAAGGCAAGAAAAGGGGGCGGCTGCATTTTAGAGTGAGAGCAATCTCGTGCACAGGTGCATCACATCATTAGTTGTGGAAACTGGCTTCCATCTCAGTCATACAATTACCCTTGTCTGGCTTCCCTCTTAGAAAAAGGACCATTATAGCTTTGCAATTTCATTTGCATACCTTCGGGTTGATCAGAGGAGGATGGAATATGGACTGCCTGCGTTCCTTAGCCATCTTTCTG
The DNA here is from genome assembly GCF_965112155.1 of Podarcis liolepis. Classification (NCBI taxonomy): domain Eukaryota; kingdom Metazoa; phylum Chordata; class Lepidosauria; order Squamata; family Lacertidae; genus Podarcis; species Podarcis liolepis. The sequence goes on along the minus strand of NC_139564.1, from coordinate 43,794,505 downwards.
ATGACTCCACAGCCACTGCATTAATTTAGCTGAGAGGCAGCTGACCATGATAGGAAGAACAGCCTGCTTTGCATGTAATGCTAAATAATAAGTCAGTGTTACATGCATGAATGTGGGGCTCATGTGCTCACCCCTGCCTTCTCTTCTTCTGGTAAAAAAGGTAAAGGTAAAGGCAACTAAGTCCAGTCAAAGGAGACTCTGGGGTTGCGGTGCTCATCTCGCTTTCAGGTTAAGGAAGCCAATGTTTGTCCACAGACAGCTTTCTGGGTCATGTAGCCAGCATGACTAAAACTGCTTCTGGCGCAACAGAACACAGCGACAGAAACCAGAGTGCATGGAAACGCCATTTACCTTTCCACCGCAGCAATACCTATTTATCTACTTGCACTGGTGTGCTTTTGAACTGCTAGGTTGGTAGGAGCTGGGACAGAGCAATGGGAGCTCACCCTGTCATGGGGATTTGAACCACCGACCTTCTGATTGGCAAGCCCAAGAAGCTCAGTGGTTTAGACCACAGTGTCACCTGCGTCCCTTCTTCTTCTGGTACAGCTGTCAGATCAGAATCTTTCACTTCTGTTCTAAACTAACTGTAATAACTTGCTATCTATGTTTGAACTAGGAACTGTGTTTAACCTTAATTGTTGTTCAGTTTAGAAGTAGAGGATCTGAATCAGAGAACTGTAGACTTGGAAGGGACTGTGGGGGGTCATCTAGAGCACCCCCTGGAATGCAGGAAACTTTTGCCCAACACAGGACTTGAACCCACAACCCTGAGATTAAGAGTATCGGGCTCTACCAACAGAGCTATCCCAGGACTGTAGACATCCAGATGTCATTGGACTCCCCTCATGCTTGGTCAATATGGCCAGTGTTCAAGGATGAAGGGAATTGTAGTCCAGAAACATCTGCAGGGCCTGATCCCTGGTTTAGTCAGTGACACAAAGCAAAGACCATTCACCATAGTTTGAAGGGCTGGTTTTTTTAAAAAAAAAATCAGTTATATAAACTTTTAAAATCACGAACTAAAGAACCAACAACTACAAGCATATGCAAAAAGGGTAGGGAAATACAAGGGGGAAAAGAAAGTGTCTGGTCAAATAGCATCCTTGCACTTGCAAGCATTGCAAAGTCAATATTTCAATACATTTATTCGTTGGCTCTCCATTATCAAGTTGATTTTCTGCTGTAGGTCAGTTTTGATAAAACAACAGTATTCCATATTTTACTATACAATTTGAAAATCTATGGATCAACTATTTTCTTCCAGCTAGCTGCTATGCACATTTTGATGCCAGCAATTTCAAGGCTACTTTCATTAACCGATATAATAATTATACTATTTTCGGATTTTGTGGTATTAGCTAGTCATCTCATGAATCAAATTTACAACATTAGTCCAAATAGACTGCATTACCCCAAATATGCAGGAAATCTGCATGGACACCTTCACCTTGCCACCAAGAGTTGTCCACCAAGTTATAAATCTGACTTCATTTGCAAAGGAGTTAGATACTACTGAGACTATTTTAAAAGCTTTTTTAAAAAGATCAATGGACACCCATTTAGTCCACATATACCTCCATACACAGTCCCATTGCTTGAGTTGGACCTCTTGCCTCAAATCTATTGCTCATTTTTCATAAGGTACAAGACCTCTCTCTCTCAGCTGTTCTATAATAAATAATGAAACTGGCTTATAAGGGCTTTGCTTTTTATTGGGGTTAGTGTTGTATCTAGTCTCCCATTCTGTTACAGCAGGCAGTGAGTTCCACAGTTTAGCTATGCATTGCATGAAGAACTACTTTCTTTTATCCATCATGAATCTTCCAACACTCAGCTTTATTGGACCTCCATGAGTTCTAGTGTTATTAGAAAGGGAGAACAGCTTTTCTCTCTTCACTTTCATCATGCCATGCATTATTTTATAAATTTCTATCACGTCACCTCTTACAGTGGAACCTTGGGTTAAGTACTTAATTCATTCCGGAGGTCTGTTCTTAACCTGAAACTGTTCTTAACCTGAAGCGCCACTTTAGCTAATGGGGCCTCCTGCTGCCGCCACACCGCCGGAGCACGATTTCTGTTCTCATCCTGAAGCAAAGTTCTTAACCTGAGGTACTATTTCTGGGTTAGCGGAGTTTGTAACCTGAAGCGTCTGTAACCCGAGGTACCACTGTACTTGCCTTTTCTCTAAACTAAAAAGTCCCGTACATAGCAATCTTTCTTCACAGATGAGTCATTTCATCTCCTTGATAATTCTGGTGGCCCTTTTCTGAACCGTGTCCAACTCCTTTTTGAAGTGAGGCGACCAAAACTTTATTCCAAATTTTACAAAGCAGTATATATTGTGTTCCCCCTAGTCCCTGCCCCCATTAGTTCAAAATGCCTTTACATGTGCTCACAACAAGCACATTAACACACACTTTCTTTCCTGGCTTTATAACTCCAGTTCTAGCAACTGACCAAGAAGATAAAACTCTTGGCAAACTTGTAAAATTTGGGCCATTGATTTTAGTAGACCAAGGACCAGATCCGTTTAACTACAGATGCGATTCATAAGGAACAGGAGCACATTGCCCTGCTCTCCCCTTCACTCCTGAAACACAAAACCCTCTCTATGTTGTAGGATGTGCTTGTGCAGGCCAGTGTCCTTCATGACTCCAAGTCTTTGTTTTCTGTCTAAAGAGGAAGACAAGTGGGGTTTGCAAATGCAACTGAAATGCTTGTGTATTGCTGCAAATTATTATAAAGCAACACTGTTATCTAGAAATCAAGTTTGCATATTGAGCCAAATATGAGGGGTGTCTATTAGGGTCAAAATATCTACATTTGTAAAAGTCAGTCTTAAGCATCCACTTTTTTTTTTCTAGAAACAATCGCAACTCTTGGCTTAAGGTGTCAAATACATTTTGCATATGAATCTTCCCTCCGGGTTTTATTTGAAGTACCCGATAGCTTGCTCAATTGAGCTTTGCCTTCTGTGAAAAGGTCTCCAGGTCCTGCTTCCTAAGACCTACTGCCGAGTTTCTTTGCTAGGCTTTTCTTCCTCTTTCTCAGAAGGACCTTCTAATATTGCCATCACAGGTGAAAAAAGTAAAACAGCAGTGAGTTATTACCGTTTCAATTGCTTCTAAACCTTTGTGGAAAACCTTGAGGTGGATTATTCACTAGATGTGACTGTGAAGATCTGAGTTCCTCCTTTCCCAATCTCTGGAACTCCCTGCCTATTGAAATTAGGCAGTCAGCCTTGTTAAACTGTTTTAGAAGCCTGCTGAAAACTTCTTTTTTTAAAGTAAGCACTTTTACTGATTTTATCTGTGTTGTAAAGATTATTATGTTAAGTATACTGTATATGTTCTTTTTTAATGTTTGTGGATTTTAGCTACCGGTATGTTTTATCTACAGTTCTCTTATGGACACCACTTAGAGACCTATTCGATTAAGTGGTTAATAAATCATCTTAAATAAATCAATAAATACATATGCAGGGAAATACCATTTAATATTACTAGATAGTATTAATACAGTATAGCACTGTATACAAAGCATTGCACATAAATTCTTTCCATTTGGTCCTGAAGACAACCCAAGCAGGTTTGTCATTATTAGCCTTGTATTGGTTGAACAGAGATGGGTTTCTCTGTCTCCATCCAGCACTCTAACTACTCTACAGCACTGGCTCATGACAGATTTGTTTCCTGAACGTGTGTTCTCAGATTAAAACCCATCGCTCCATATAGAATGGGTTCATTGCATTGCAAACAAGGAAATAAACAAAATGCTAAAAAGTTGAGTTAAACCCAAGACCAACAACATTGCACTCCAGTCAGCAATTGGGTTTGCAATATGGTTTCACACTCTTCTTGGACTTGACTGCTAACTATGTACTGATTCCAATACTCACTTTGTTTGTAAAAGGCGGAGGAATCCAGCCTTAATAAAAAGCATATTGAGGAAGTAACTAAATAGTTGTGGAAAGAGGCAATAAACAAATGGCAAAGTAAGAAAAAGAGAGAGGGGAAAAATCAGTGTACAGTAAGACTTTATGATTTTGTTCCATTATTATTATTATTATTTTACAATTCACACCAAAAGGATTTCTAAGATGGGCTGGTCTGCCAGAGTGGGTACAATCCACTTTTTAAACCATACTGTGCTGGGGGTGAGTCAAGAGTGAAGTGGAAACAACAGGGGATTTCTGGAATTAAAAACCAATTGCAAAAAGCCCTTTGTGTGATCGCCTATTATGGAAATATGTATTTTGGCAGTTTTTTTTTAAAGCTGAAGTAGCTCTTATGCCCTCGAGCCTTTCCAGCTGGCACCGTAGTGCAACCTAAGACAATTACCTTGGTGAAATATGAGCTGAGAAAATACTATAAAGGCTCCTGTCTTGCTTCAAAACCTCGCCAGATCTGATTAGGTTTCTCCCCCACCACAACATGACCAAAGGAATTTGTGGTTTTCAAGTGGGATGATGGCAGATCCTCACTTGGAGAGGCACAACTGCCTTCGCCCTTCCTCTGTTCTCATTGACCAGCTTCTACATGCAAACAACCACTTGGAAACAAACCACACAGAGCGGAGAGGTTGTTTCCCATGGCAAGACTTTTGTGGGAGTAGAAACCCAAACAATCCCAGGAGGGAAACTGGTTTTTGTACAACACATAGGCAAACTTGCGGGAGGGGAAGAGTAGACTTCCAGTGGTATGGATCAGTTAATGCCCTGCACTGCAAGGTGTAAGGCAGGTGAGCTTGGTTTGGGGACTAAATTAGGATTCCTAACTAGCTCAATGTATACAAAAAGTATACATTTTCTACAAAAGAGACACACTACCTTTGATTCCTTTTGGCGTCTGTTCCATGAGGAACAGTTCCTGTGGGGTTGTCATGAACTGGCAGGACAACGAGGATAAGGAAGAGGATCCCGGCGGAAGATCTAGCTGGGACTGGGACACACTGGGGCAAGCAGTGGCTAGGGAAGGAATGGTTGGTGTAGGAGGAAGTACTCACAGGATGGCGAGGGGGTGGGGGTCAGTGCACAAGAGCCAGAGCCGTAGGACTCATGACCAGATTCAGAGTGGGCCCTGTCCTCATGAACACTGCAGGCTCTGAGATGTAGAGAGCAGCCGGAGTTGTGCTCTAGGAGGCTGGTGACAGGCAAGGACCTACAGCCCAGCTCCCTAGTTGGCCAGGTGTGGCTCGCTAGCTCTGGGAGGAGCTGTATGATTTCTCCAGCTGTAGTAGGCTTGGAAGAGGTGATGGCTGGGTCACCTGCCTCATCAAGCCCAGCTGCTGCAATCAGCAGGCAAGGCAGAAAAGGGCAGCAGAGCTGAGCTGCTGTGTCTGCCCAGCTACCCATGTTGATGGACTTTGGCTTCAGTGTGCCTGAAGCCCTATGGGACTATGTTTCAGGTTTGACTCTGGACTATATCCTGACTTCTAACTTGGCTTACTTGGAGTGGCCTTGGACTGTGTTTCCTGGACTTTGCTTGTGTGGATTGACCCTCAAACATTGAACGTTGGACTTGGCATACAGGGTTGCTGCCAGGTAGGCCAAGGGTTCAGGCCAAGGGTTCTGCTTCAAGAAACCTCTCACACCACTGAGTCTATGGACACATATTTTGAATGGGTCAGGAGACACAGTGTTAACATGCCCCTTCCTACACAACCACTTACCCAGGTAGGTGTTGTCTACATGTCTTGCCTACCCAGTGCTGTGATTGATAATGGCCCCCTCACCCCCTTATTAATCACACCTGTATCTAATTTCTCTAGTACAGCCTTGCCCAACCTGGTGCCATCCAGTTGTTTCATAGCACAAACCCCACCATCCCTATCCATTGGTCATGCTGGCCAGGTGTACTTCAAAACATCTGGTTGGAGAAGCGTGTAAAAAGGCTGAACTGGAGCTACCAGAAGTGCCTCAAATATTTTCATTGATCTTGGCAGGTTTGTTATGCTAAAGTTGGGGGACACCTTTTGTCTGCCTGGATAACAGTGCAGCTGGTTTTTTGTTTGTAGTTGGTTCTGGCATGTTCTGTACGTTCCATATTTGTATATCCAATGCTCTCTTTTTGGATGTTTTGAATGTTGGCTGTAAGCTGCTTTGGGCACAGCTTTGGCATATAAGTAAAAATTCTCTTATTTATTATTTGTGGGAATTAGAGCCATTATAAAAGAGGATGGGGTCCAATGGCATGATGTGTGCAATCGCCCCTCTCCTGCTCATAAGAGCCAACTCCTAGGGGTCAAGGTCCCTTCAGCTTCCCCCAATAAAATTGTGGTGGAGGCCCCCCCCCCCAGTTGATGGGCAGTGCCATTCAAATGGTGTGCGTGCACCACATCATGTGATTGATTATACAGGGCAGAGCTTACCTGCCCCCCAATATTTTATTCAGGTTGGTACCCCTGCTCCTACTCTACCCCTCAATCGATGCTGTGTTGATCATGGAGCCAGCCAGCCAAGGGTGCCTTTTTGTTCCAATTCAAAAATGGTTGTCCTTGGAGTGCCAGCATGACCTCCACTGCCTCAAATGGTCCTTGGCTTTATTGCTAAATAACAGCATGTGTTAATGCATGCAAATATATGCAGTTAATGTTCCTTCTCCAGAATGTTTAAAGGCCCATTGTGATAAAACGTCTGCTTGCATTATGAATTACATTTCATTTTATTAAGTACTTTGCTTTTAAAATCATTAAAGATTAGGGAAACCTTACTTTTTAAAAATTCCAAGCACTGTAATTTTTGCGGCTAAAGTTGTCCAGGCTGTTGACAGCTGACTACAAGAATCTGGCTACACGTTAATCAATAGTGTGATAACGGTTATGTAAGCATTCAGCAACCAATCCAAATTGTGCTGACATCATAATTTGCCATCAGCACATAGAGTTGTGCAAAATTCCCTATTCAGCATTAAGAGGTGGTTAAACCCTCTTTGAGGACACTGTGCTGGCTTACTAGAAGCAAACAATAACTGTGCTTCACTTTAAGTCTTTACTCACGTACAACCATTAGCTACTTGAAGTGCAGCTTCTGATGTGACACATTGGCCTGGTTTGCACAACACAGTAGGTCAACTTATGATTTACTGGGATCACATGAACACCCTGGCTTTTCCCAGGTCCCCCTTGCTCCTGCACTGCGATGAGCTAAGCAATAGTTTGATCTAGAACAGGGGTCAGGAACCTTTTCCAGCCATGGGCCAGTCCACCGTCCTTCAGACCATGTGGTGGGCCAGACTATATATATATTGGGGGGGGGGGATGAATGAAGTCCTATGCCCCAGAAATAACCCAAAGATGCATTTTAAATAAAGAACACATTCTACTCATGTAAAAACATGCTGATTCCCGGACCATCCGTGGGCCGAATTGAGAAGACAATTGGGCCGCCTCCGGCCCCTGGGCCCTAGGTTGCCTACCCCTGATCTAGAATGTCGGACAAACTGGGGCTCGTGGTTAAGGCCCTTCTTCAACAGTGATGGGTGTGGGGCTGAACCTTCCATGAGGTAGAGTGATGCTTCACCCTGCACATCCCTGGCAGAGATTGCCAGTGCACCTTCGGGGGAAGAGTAATCCTCATGGAGGGGAGAGTACTCTTGTGTTTCGATCCTGCTGGAGAATTTCCCACAAGTATCTGGGTGGCCACCATGAGAACAGGATGTTGGACTAGATTGGCCGGTGGTTTGATCCAGGAGCTCTTCTTACAACCTTATGCATGTTTGCCCAGAATTCATCCCATTGTGTTCCATGTGGCTTACTCCTAGATAAGTGTGTGGAGAATTACAGTCTGAATGTCATCTGTGGACCTCATAAGATGCATAATGATAACGGAACTGGGATTATAGCACACATACAGTCGTTTTTGTTACACCATTTGCTTGGTGAAAGTCCTTGGAGCTTTCAGTAATTATAAATGCGTGGTTTTTTACATTCTCATCACAGTTTCTCTGGTTGTTTTCACGTAATTTAGATTGGCAGATGCGACCGCATTGCAGTAGCTCGTAAATTTGTGTGTTGAATTGTAGTCTGTATAAAGAAGGAAAGGAATAACAATGTGGTATTAGAACTTCTGACTCAAATGGCCTCCTTGGAGTGTCTAATTTTGTGGGCTGGGAAGCAGGAAAGCTGTCTTCAGCTGCTCCCACAGGAATGTTTTCAGAGGGCAGTGGGGCTATTGAAAGTGGGGGATATCAAACCTTGACACTCACTTCTCGGAATATGGCCACCCAGGCACTATGCAAGTGAAAAAAGAAAGAAAATGGCAGGATGGTTGTAGTAAAGTTATCATTGTTAGAAAAATCATTCCTTGGTCAAGCAGAAGAATGTGGCCTTGTGGGTATTTTATCAGCCGCAAGGACCCTGGGAAAGGGAGTTGTGTATCTTTAAACCCAGACTTTCTGGCTCCTTGCCATGAGAGGTTTATGGGAGTAAAGGGGTCCTTGATTAATGGAAGGTTTGGCACCTGGGTTGTGGGTGTGAATCTCTTCCTCCTTCCCGGAGGTTGTTTGTTTTCAAATTGCTGAGAATTGGGGATCTGGTTAATTTCCACAGGTGGGAGGAAGATTCTCTGATTAAAGGTTCAAACCAAAATTGACCCAGCTGCAAAAGAATGAGCTGATCAAACTAAGACTCTTGATTGGCCAAAAGTTACGACGCAAAGTCAGAATTGTGGATAAAAGATCAAGGGATGTTTTGTTCGTTGCTAGATGCCATTGCTTGCTCTATGCCATTGCTTTGCAATCCGCAAAGATGCCCGGCTGTAATCTCCATCCTTAACAGCCGTTTCGTCCTTTTGAAATGGAAATCCTCAACTATCTCCAATACGCAACAGCTTGAAAGGACTCTCTCTTCTCTAAGGGTATTCCTTTTTGTGTGAGTATGTAAAGCTAGTTATAATGTATAACGTTATTGTTTTCATGTTTGTAAGACTCTCAAGATGTGCCTGTGGTCTTTCCACATGTTTTCAGTTATTCTTTTAAAATAAACTTTTAATTTAGAACCTGTTGGTGTTTTGTGCCTTTTCCGGGGAATAGCTAAATCCAAGCCTTCTGCTTAGTCACGCTTTACCGAGTGAACTTCTGCCTGCAAGCTTGTGGATGCAGCTTGTAAGGAGGGGGGACTGCCGGGTTGATTGGACACACTCTTCTCCCTGGATTGTGTCTCTGGGTTCCCCTGAACTAAAGGGAGTGGTGGCAGCCTTACCGGTGTGATTTCAGTCTGTGTTTGGAAAAAGTAACTTCCCTCGCCAACCTATTCCAGAAGCCTGAATTGGCCGGAGAGCAGAGTCAGGCGATGGAGGGGTAGTGTGGGCGAGTGGAACGTTACTACATGTTGGCAGCTTGGTGGGATCTAGAACTTCCCTGCGGAAAAGCACTGTAACGTTTTAAAAAAATATATTTTGGCACGTATCTTTTGTGGCTTACAAACGGTTTATTATTTTGGATAGATAGTTAGGATGGAGGACTCTTTAGCAACTGGACAACAATCTTTGAGAACTATTGATGAATGGGGGGTAGTAGGAGGAGCCAGTTCCCTACCGGTGGAAACCAACCCCATCAGGACTCCAAGTCCTAGCGAAAAGTCCGCGTCCTGGTTTTCCGATGGGTCCCAGGAGGAGCTGGTGGATTCCAGTGTCCCAGAGACTATTCGGAGGGGTCAGCAAGAGACCTGCCGTGTGGAAAGAGGGAGGGATGCGTCAGAGTACCAAACCCTAACTCCTCGCGAGGAGGTGCAGACAGAGGCAGCTTCTGCACGTCCTAGGGAAAGTTTTCCTATTTACACAGAGTCCAGGGAGATGGATTTCTCGGAGGGACTTGATGTGGAATGGATTCGTGATCCAGTGGACGGTGGATTCCGTTCCAGAGAAAAGTGTCCAAAAGTCGGTGAGGCTATTCGTCTAGCACCACGATACGACCAGAGGATGGCGTATGATTTTCCAAGTTTGCCACGGCAACAACCTGAAGTGACGGAGCAGGGCTATGGCCGAGCGGCGTATGCGCCGGACGTGCGCAGGAAGGTGGGACAGCCTTCGTTTAGCCCGGGAAAGATTTACTCCCCCGTCAATGCTCAACCGCTTCACGTGCCGGTGCGTCGGTATGTGGACGAAGAGGAGGAGTTTTACCGGAGACCGCAGCGTGAATATGCAACAGCGGCAGAACCGCGACGCCCAGATGGGTGGTTGCCGCCTAACAGAGTTCTAAGGTATGAACCGATCCCTGTGCGGGGGGGAAACCAGCAACAGCCGTCCCCTCCAGGACTGACTTTAAATAACCTCAATTGGAGGGTGTTTCAAAAGTACCAACCTCCCACTGATGTACTGTGTTACCTAAATCTTTTTGAGAAAACTTGCAAAGACATGGGGGTTGCACCAGAACTGTACATGTTGGTGTTGCGTTCCCTGGTTTGTGGGGATTTGGCAGAATTAATGGGGACTCTCTCCCAAGAGGATCAAAATGACTATGAGAAATTTAAAAGACTAGTTATGCGACGGCTTGGATTACACCCTGAGCAATACAGAAAAGCTTTTCGGAAGGTGGAGAAAGGTGGGCTCACTGATAACATAGCCGTTTTCTCTGCAAAGATGGCTCAGAATTTTGAACTGTGGCTTGCAGCCGAGGGGGCTCAGGATGCGAAGGATATCAAGCAGCTCCTGTTAATTGAGCAGTTGATGAGGTCCCTGTCCCCTGAAATTGCTAGTCTGGTTGCAGACCAAAAGCCACGAACTTTGGAGGAGGCTACCTCCCTTGCCGAGACTTTCAGGGTTAATCGTACCCATTGGGCTGCTAAAGGGGGGAACAATGCTAATAGACCTATGATTGGGTCTGGAAGATCTGCCCCCCCCATCAAGGAACCTGGCCGAGTTGTTCCTACCCCTGCTAAAGACTCTGCTGCAACAGGGGGAGAGCGTCCAAAGTTGTCCCCGGCGTCTGGACTGTGTTTCTTGTGTAAAAAACCGGGACATGTGAAAGCAGCTTGTCCCCAGCTGGAGAAAACAAAGCCTCCCTTTATGACTTCTACCCCTGCGGTGCGTTTGATTCAGCAGCGGGAGGAGGACTGGGAGGAGGAGGAACAAAAACCTGGAGCTGGAGAAACCCCGCTCCTGGATAGGAAGGGTGTGGCAGCTCCTGATGCTATGGCTCTTGGAACAGCTGAAGCCATTTCTAATGCCGTTACAGTGGGACCTGTGGGTACCGGTGCTGGTCCAAATGCGCCTCATGTGAAGTGGGCTATGTTGAAGTTTACAGCGCCCATTGAAGTCAACGGAATTGCTGTGAATTCTTTTAGGGACACTGGGTCAGATATTACCAGCGTGTCTCGTGATCTGGTTATGCCTATACAAATGCAGGATAAACCCATGAAAATTAGTCCTTTTGGTGTGAAAGAGATTCTTCAACCTACTGCTATTATTCCAATTTCGTACATGGGTTTTCAAGGAAAAATGTTGGTTATAGTGCATGACCCCAAAATGTGTAAAAGTCCTGTCTTGGTTGGTAATGACCTGGGATACCGAGTGTCCCAGCTACAACATATAACCAAAATGTGTTCCACCAAGGTTTCACCCGCCCAGGTACAGGGAATGGAGAACTGGGGAACAACATCCCAAAGTTTGAGAGTTGTGGAGAATCTTGTCCCGAATAGGGAGGGTGGAAGTTTGGCGCCTGATACTATAACTCCCAAAATTACTGAGACTGTTGGGACTGTAACACCTGAGGAATTGGATGGGAGGAGGGTTGGCTTGATACGTATTGCCACTCCTTGTGCTAATGAGCCCTGCTCAGCGTCTGACGTCATCCCCAGGGTTCATCGAGTGGTTGTGCCTTCTTTTCAAAGTATGGACTCTGTTTCTGTGACTTTACCAAAGAACTCAGTTTTGTCTCCATGGAACCAGCCTGACTTCCAGAAGAGTAATCCTGGTTGTGGAACTTTAATTCCCCAACTTGCAACTGCTGATTTGTTTATCTCCAAGGGTTGTGTGGGGGAACCTTTTGATCCAGGTCTTAGACCCCAAGTTAGTGAAAGTTTTCTTTTGGGTGAAAATGTTGTGAGATCTGCAGTTTCAGCACAGCCGCTTGCAGAAAACCCCCTAGTAGCACAAACTGTGAACTATGCAAGTGTTTCCTGTCGGCCAAACGCTAAGAGGCAAGCAGAAGGAGGGGGGTCAACTCCACCCACTCAAGCCGCTGTAAGAACTTTTGAGTTTTTTGATCATTCTTTCCTAGGTTGCCGGGAAGCTGCCGAAACTCCACTTTGTGGAACTGAGTTTATTCCTGTTGTGGCTAACAAAGAACTTTTTTGCCCACAGCTCAAGAACTTTAAATACCCTGTTGATGAGTTTATTGTGTTTCAAAAGATGTTTTGTAATGCAAATGGTTGTGTCAAGAAGAAAGTGAATTTGGTGGGTCTTTTACAGAATTTCAGTCCTAGGAAACAGTATGATGATAAGAGCAAAGATGTTTTCAGGTTTGCTTGGAATTTCATTTTGCCCAATCCCTGCGTTCAAAATCTGTTGGGTATGTTTAGAGGAAATTGGGAGGGATTGGAAGAACTTAATTTGCTTTTTTCTGAGTTGTGGCCAAAACGCCTTAAGCATGTGCAGAGTGTCTTGGCCCAATTGCAAGATCCAAACCTGACCGTAATAATGTCAAAATGTCAGTTTGCTCAAGGAGAAGTGGTGTATTTGGGATTTAGAGTTGGGTCTGGAAGCATCAAAACTCTGGAGGCTAAGATACAATGTATTCAAGAGTGGCCTCGCCCTGTGGTGAAAAAAGATGTGCAGTCCTTCATAGGGTTGGTAAATTATTACAGGCGTTTTATCAACCATTTTTCAACTCTGGCAACTCCTCTCACCAACCTTTGCAAGAAATCCTTGCCAGTTAAGATAGTATGGACTGAGGATTGCCAACGAGCCTTCGATTTGTTGAAACATGCATTGGTGAGCAATCAAGTCATGTTGGCCCCAGATCAGAGACGGCCGTTTAAAGTACAGACGGACGCTAGTCAATCTGGATTGGGTGCCGTTTTGTTGCAGGAAGACTCAGAGAAAAATTGGCGTCCCGTGGTTTATCTGAGTAAGAAATTGATAACCAGGGAACAAAATTATTCTACCATTGAGAAGGAGTGCTTTGCTTTAGTCTGGGCTCTAACTAAACTGCGTCCCTATCTGTGGGGTACCGTCTTTGAGGTCCAGACTGATCACTCTCCTTTGTGTTGGTTGGAAAGAGGAAAAAACTCTAACCAGAAATTGGCCAGGTGGAGTATGGCCTTGCAAGACTTCCAGTTTAAAGTCACTCATATTCCTGGAAAAGAAAATGTGGTTGCTGACACCCTTTCTAGGATGTACCAATCTGTTCCATGAAGCATGAATGTATACTCTGTTAACATCTTCCGCTGAGAAATTATCTTGAAACTGTGTAAATAGTGGATTAGGGGAGGGTGCTATTAGTGTGTGTGGTTTAAAAGCTGCTGACGAACCCCTGGTCCGAGAAAACCTACCTCATTGTAAAAATAGTCTGGATGGAATAAAGGGACTTAACCCTATATTCCCTCTAGGGGGGAGCGTGTAGTAAAGTTATCATTGTTAGAAAAATCATTCCTTGGTCAAGCAGAAGAATGTGGCCTTGTGGGTATTTTATCAGCCGCAAGGACCCTGGGAAAGGGAGTTGTGTATCTTTAAACCCAGACTTTCTGGCTCCTTGCCATGAGAGGTTTATGGGAGTAAAGGGGTCCTTGATTAATGGAAGGTTTGGCACCTGGGTTGTGGGTGTGAATCTCTTCCTCCTTCCCGGAGGTTGTTTGTTTTCAAATTGCTGAGAATTGGGGATCTGGTTAATTTCCACAGGTGGGAGGAAGATTCTCTGATTAAAGGTTCAAACCAAAATTGACCCAGCTGCAAAAGAATGAGCTGATCAAACTAAGACTCTTGATTGGCCAAAAGTTACGACGCAAAGTCAGAATTGTGGATAAAAGATCAAGGGATGTTTTGTTCGTTGCTAGATGCCATTGCTTGCTCTATGCCATTGCTTTGCAATCCGCAAAGATGCCCGGCTGTAATCTCCATCCTTAACAGCCGTTTCGTCCTTTTGAAATGGAAATCCTCAACTATCTCCAATACGCAACAGCTTGAAAGGACTCTCTCTTCTCTAAGGGTATTCCTTTTTGTGTGAGTATGTAAAGCTAGTTATAATGTATAACGTTATTGTTTTCATGTTTGTAAGACTCTCAAGATGTGCCTGTGGTCTTTCCACATGTTTTCAGTTATTCTTTTAAAATAAACTTTTAATTTAGAACCTGTTGGTGTTTTGTGCCTTTTCCGGGGAATAGCTAAATCCAAGCCTTCTGCTTAGTCACGCTTTACCGAGTGAACTTCTGCCTGCAAGCTTGTGGATGCAGCTTGTAAGGAGGGGGGACTGCCGGGTTGATTGGACACACTCTTCTCCCTGGATTGTGTCTCTGGGTTCCCCTGAACTAAAGGGAGTGGTGGCAGCCTTACCGGTGTGATTTCAGTCTGTGTTTGGAAAAAGTAACTTCCCTCGCCAACCTATTCCAGAAGCCTGAATTGGCCGGAGAGCAGAGTCAGGCGATGGAGGGGTAGTGTGGGCGAGTGGAACGTTACTACAATGGTGATGGGACATTCTGAGACAGTGTACAGACCTCATTGCTGACTTCTATTGGCGGCTAGAAAGTTGAATCAATAACATTGGGAATAAACATATTTCTCCAAGACCCAAGAGCTGGTGTGGTGAGGTTGTTAGAGCGAGGGAGACCTGGGTTCAAATCTCTATTCAGCCATGAAGCTCACTGAGTAACCCTAGAACAGCCACTGTTTTACAAACTACTTACCTCACAGGGTTGTTATGAGGATAAAATGGGGAGGGAGAGAACCATGTCCACCCCCCGAGCTCCTTGGAGGATAGGTAAAATATAAATGTAAGAATAATAATAATACTTGTGTGCCTGATAAACTACAAACAAGTCTTGGAATACTGGGCCTCCCAATTTGAGTGGCATTGCTTTCTATTAGGGTTTGCTAAATCTCCAAAATAAAAAAAAGAAGTTTTGGAGGGATTTGAATGGCAGCCCACTTCTATACTTCTTTGAGTTCAATGTTCAGAAGTACAGTGTTGTTAGGAAGAACCGCTAACCACCTCACCACAGAGGTGTATGCGTCTATAGGGAGGGATCCCTCTTTGAAACATTTAAAATTACTGATTAGTAATTGACCAAGGGAAGTCAGTTACTTTTGCTAGCACTTTCTCCTAGTTTTTTAGGGAACGTATGGCCCACTTTCCATGGGATGAATCCAAAAGTCCTTTTACTCCAATGGAAGGATTTTTGGAAGACACTTTACATTGGAGGAAATTTCTTCCACTGGTGGCAGGTAAACTTTAGATCCAGGCTGATGTGAAGGCTGCCAAGGCAGTGGACAATAGCTGGTTGAGTGTTGCTGTTTTTGTCTGATGCAGGATCCATGATTTTACTATGTAGTAGGACATTCCCATGCACACACTTATAGGTTTTTATGTTAGTTTCAGAGTGACCTTGCTCCTCTATGCACTTTAAATTCAATGCAGCAAAACTATAAGACCTCATACGGCCTAGGTTGAGCATCAAAATAAAACGAAGTACTCTGCAATTTGTTATATCTCACTAAACAGGTGAGGTTTGTTCATGGCGTCTAATACAATTTAGCATCTGAATGAAATAGATGAAATAGATAATCCCATTGCTGGGGGGAAATGTGTTTCTTTTCCTTCTGTTACTTCACACACAGTGCAATTGCATTATTTACCTTTCATTGCTTCATTAACTTTTCAGTTTGTAGTCAAGACAGCTTTCCTTCACATCAAAATCAAATTCTGAATCCTCTATGAATTATGCAAGTTAAGTAAATTTGTATATATTCTGTAATGGTTTGCTAGGTTGTTCACTGAAGCCCCTTGCAACTACTGGAACATCCTCCTGAGCCACTCTATGGCTTTTACATTGTGAAATGTTATAGTCATAGTAATAAGGACTAGAAACTTGATCTTTTAAAAAACAAAGCTATACATTGTCAAGTATCCCATACCAAATTCAGTGGAGTTTTTTTCTGGACTGGGTCTTGAATACATGCGGTCCCTCTGTTATTGGGGGGAGGGTATTATTGGGTTGCTGCTTTTATTTTGATTATATATATATACCCTGAGACCTCCCGGTATATATAATAATAACAACAACTGTCAGTAGCTGAAAAGGACTTGGCAGACAAAAGGGCAGGTTCTTCATGCTTTCCCTTATGGCACTCTGCATGAGCAAGGGAGTGTGTGAAATGGTATCTCACTAATCTCTGTCTCCAGCACTTTAACTTGTGTCTGGTGCTCTCAGATGTAAACTGAAGTCTGTGTGGTTGATGTGGATGAATGTCACAAATGATTGGTTCACAAATTATACTGTCCTCATGCATAGGTGATTCCTGCAGGAGCAATAATGGAGTCGAGTAGTCTCTGTTTCTGCTGCAATCAAAGGTGGTGTAAATGTCCTGAAAGATGAATTCCCAATTCATTTATTTCTCTCTCATATATAATGAATATGGAAATATCTCTGTATGTATTGTATGATTAAAAACAAATATATGCGGTCCTGCCATTTCTACTTCATTACTCAAGCTTGCACAGAATCATGAAATATTATCCAGACCCTGCAATTTTCACTGACAGAACTTAAGGTGGCTTACAGATAAAAATAAGAATCACTAAAAATAAACAAAAAAAATCAATCATTTAATTTTTTTCACAAACAATTAAATACACATGCCTTAGGAGCTTTTTTTTTAATCTGCATGTTTCTTCATAGTGGGAGACTTAAGACTAATTTTGTTGTGATAGTAGAGATTTTTAGAGATTGATGTGGGTGGATATGCCATGTGTCTTAAAGATGTGAAAATTTGCCTGAGTGATAGACATTGATGTTGTGAACTCTGAATTTGCCGCCAAAGATTGTACTTCAGATAGGCAAAGATATTCAACATACAACTCATTTAAATATTTATCTGGCATGGTTTGCTGAATATTCTAACAGGGAAAGTCAGTCCTTCAGCTAAAGAGATGACAAATGCGATTTTAATCTCCGTGTATTATTGAAGCTTTCCACTTCCCTAGATATACTTCTTTGGCTCATTACTCTTGGTGAGGGCACTTCCTGAGGACAATGGCCTGTGAAGAATCTGCTTTGTGAAAGGAAAGGGGCTTCTTCTTTTTAATCCTGTAGAAAATGGCTGGATGACAGCTGGAAGGCCCAAGACCCATCTGTACTGTACTACAACTAGGTATCCACAAACTATTCCTTAAGGAGGAGGAGGTACTTTGATCTTGAAAGAGCTTCAATTTCATCTTTGGGGCTGCCTCTCCTCTACCAAGTAGAATCTGATTTTGACTCTCTATCTTGAGAAGCAGAGCATTTATCACTCGTCCTTCAGTTTTTGAATGTTTTATTTCAGGCCAAGGGGGGGGGGGGGGAATGAAAAGGCCAGCCTTCCTTCTGAGTTCATGCTGCAACACTCCTCCTCCTCCTAACAGATATTGCTTCCCACCTCCAAATCTTTTGATATGCAGAGACTTTCACAACGAGGAATCCAACAGCTATGTGAAAAGTATGACTTATTAGACTGTAGACCACACACCCCGCCCCCAGATTCACTAGGGAATTCAAGACTGTGTTGTTGTTTCTAACACATGTTCCCATCCCAAAACAGAGAGCCGTGAGCCTCACAAGTCAGCTGCGTGTAGGAGGAGTGGAAACATGAAATATCTTGTGTGTGCATTCTAGCATTCAAAAAAGTAACTTGTTTGGAGGGGTGATGCATAAGCTATTGCCACATCTGAAGCTTACTTTCTCTCCATTTGTCACGTAAAAATGCATTCCAGCTCATTCCACCCTACTTTTAGAATTCAGTACCGTGTGAAACCACTTGTGATTGCTAGGTTGAGATATGGCTGTGCTTGTTTCCAGTTTATTGTGAGAAGCTCAAGGTCAAGTCCTCCAGCCCTAATATTTGTTGATGACCAACGGGCTCTTCTAGAGATTGGAATATTCAAATAACCGTGAATGTTTATTGTAAGCTGTTTCAAAGCATGCAGCGAGACAGGGTGTACATTTGTTAAATAAGAAAGGGGTTGGAAGGATCAGTTTGCATCCTGCAGTCCTGATAATCGCACACAGGTCTGGCAGGGAACAATATCAGCGGCAGGCTTTTGTAGAAGCAGGTGATTTCTCAGGAACCCTGATAGTGCTATTCTTCCTTCTCTGTGTGTGATTTAGCCTAGTTCAAATGTTACATTCGGTGTCGATTCAAGTCTGTTCCTGCAGAATGTCTGGGAAAGCTGCTAACATGCTGCGCAAGTCAAAAGAAATGAAGACCCTTATGTCGAGAATTGCAATTATGTCTCCTGGCTTGAAAAGCCAGGGAGAAGCTTTGCCTCTGGTTTTTAGGCAGATACAGTTTAGCAATCAAGGCAACTGATTTCTAGCATGGCAAAGTTCAGATTTGTTAGACAGACGTTAGAACTGTTCCTGGAGTGAACAGTGAATACAAATGCAGTTAATATTTCCAGTTCCAAATCTGCAGCAGAATGGCTCTTGGCTCAAGTCCTAACTTACATGCCTCTGTTGGGGGGTACCTTGATTTACAACCATAATCCGTTCTGGAGGTCTGTTTGTAAACCAAAACAGGTTGTAACCCAAGGCATGCTTTCGCCAATGGGGCTTCCAATTTTTTTTGTTCATAATCCAAAAAAAATAATAAAAAATGGGTTGTAATCCAAAAATAAGTTGCAAATTGGGACACTTCCAGGTTTGACGTGTTTGTAATCCAAAATGTATGCAAACCAAGGTACCACTGTACAGTGGTACCTCTGGTTAAGTACTTAATTCGTTCTGGAGGTCTGTTCTTAACCTGAAACTGTTCTTAACCTGAAGCACCACTTTAGCTAATGGGGCCTCCCACTGGTGCCGGGCCGTCGGAGCATGTTTCTGTTCTCATCCTGAAGCAAAGTTCTTAACCTGAGGCACTATTTCTGGGTTAGTGGAGTCTGCAACCTGAAGCATCTGCAACCTGAAGCGTATGTAACCTGAGGTACCACTGTAGTTGGTTCAAAATTGCCTATGGATCTGTTGAGGAGGATTCCTGTCTGTTTTCTGGTGCTTTTCTCTGTTGCAAATGCAGATCCTCCCCCCTGTCTCCCTCAGACGCTTTGCTCTCTTTAGTCTCCATACAATCTGCCTACTGTACTACAAAATGATTTACAGAGTTAATAAATAATGGAGGGTAAACTTTCTCTCCCGAGCTGCCTGTCATATGGAACAGTCTTGCCCATATTCCCCTCCCCAAGTGTGTTCCAGCTGGGAGATGCTTCCTTCCTTCCCTCTCTGCCGTTATATTTCTAGTTTGTTTTATTTATAGCAGTGTATTCTCTTTTAGCTGAATTTTGTATAATTGTCTGGATTTTTTAAAAAAAGCTTTATTTTATGGTTAGTTTTGTTTTAACATGTAAAAGAAAACCATTCAGAATTGCCTTGGTTTTCCAGAGAGCCAGAAAGGTAGCTGTTCTGAGGGGAAATGAAATACCCTTCCTCCTTAATCCCTCACACTCAAAACTCTTTCAAGTTCCCATATAGTTTTTGCTCAGGCTGCCTACAAACACAATCGCTTATGCCTTGGGGAAACAGAAAATCACCTCCATTTCCTGGAGTTCCATTCTGCCTATTTGATAACGGGTAGACAGAGCCTAGGGCTTGCCGATCAGAAGGTTGGTGGTTTGAATCCCCGCGACGGGGTGAGCTCCCGTTGCTCGGTCCCTGCTCCTGCCAACCTAGCAGTTCAAAAACATGTCAAAGTGCAAGTAGATAAATAGGAACCGCTCTGGCGGGAAGGTAAACAGCATTTCCGTGCGCTGCTCTGGTTCACCAGAAAGAGATTAGTCATGCTGGCCACATGACCCGGAAGCTGCATGCTGGCTCCCTCGGCCTATAGAGTGAGATGAGCGCCACAACCCCAGAGTCGTCCGCAACTGGACCTAACTGTCAGGGGTCCCTTTACCTTTGCCTTTACCTAGACTTGCTATAAATATGCACCCTATTTGCAAGTCCACCCATGATTATGACTATGAGAGGAAGAGGGCTTTGCCGCTCTTGTGTCTTGTCACAGCTCCATAGCCCCTGTCCCTGCTGTCCACCCATAATGGTGATGATGGGGAAGAACTCAACTGGGGGACCTTTCTTTTCATAGGATCCCTGTGCATAACAGACAGCAGGAGTGGGGCTACAGAATCATAATGGAGAGAGTGGGGCCCCACTCTCACATGACTGCAATGTGAATGTCATAAATGGCCAGATAGTTGCTGAGCGACTGATATTTACCCAGGAGTAAATCCTATTGTGTTCAGCGGGCCTTACTCTCATGCAAAAGTGCACAGCCTCCTAAGTGCTGTTGCCCAGAGATTAATTTGCAAGCTGCAAAGTCCTGGTCATAAGGAGAACTGCCTGGGTTCAAAGTTCCCAGTGCTATAGCTGCCATTATTCCTTGCTCACCTGAGTGAGGATGTTGCTTTAGGCTCGATGCTGGAGGGGGAATTTGGGAGCTACAGGAAGGAAGGAAGGAGCGAGCTGTGAGTGCTCCCCTAAGCTAGCCTGCTGCTCTCAGGAGCAATGGCTGTCACGTTGTCAAAGAATGACTAAGCCGCCAGCCCAGTCTTCTGCTGAATGTGAAATGGGAGGTGGTCAACATCTTGTGCTTTGCTTCAGGCAGCAAAATACCATGGACCGGCCCTGCTTGCAATGATGCTGGACTAGTTCCCAGAAATATTACATGCACACACATGCATGGCTTTCCAAAGTTCTTCATAGGAAACAGAAGCTTCCTGTGAGCTCATGAGACTTTTGCCATTCCTTAGCCAACAATGGAAACCTCAAACTTGTGAGGTCTCCTGAGCCACAGCCAAAGTATTCACACTGTGCCATAAAGCATAAATCATTTTTTAAAAAAATAACCTTAGTATTATTTGGTATACATAATTGGCTTTGTTTCCATGGCACCGCATTTTATTAACAGGGGCAGGATATTGGCATCATGTTAGGCTGCTTGGCAGGGGGTTGGACTCGATGGCCCTTGTGGTCTATTCCAACTCTATGATTCTATGAAAGAAATTGAACTGACTGCCAGTTGGCTACTGGGCTAGGTTCAAGTTGCTGGTATTGGGGTACTAATCCCTATATTACTTCTGACAAAGACACATCAAGAATGACCACACCCCTTATATAGCCAAATGATCACTGCCTCTTCTGGCAGATATTGTCTCATCAGGAAGTCCATTCCATATGATGTACGAATCAAACCTTTAGTGTCATGTCACCTTCAGAACTCCCTCCAGTTACATCATTGGTGTTTGTTGATGACTTACCTTTCCTAACAAGCTTTTAATTAGAGATTTATTTACTTTTTAAAATCCCAGTCTGTATTGGAATTCAATTTGTTTTTAAATAGGCTTTTATGCTTGATTTTTTTTTAATTGGGTATGTTTTATGGGATTTGTAGACAAAACAAAGGAAGCATGCACAATGATCTGGATGATGTAAGTAGCAATTCTTGGTTTGACACAGGAAGCTGCTTTTTTACAAGGACGGGCTGTCAGTCCACCTAAACCAGTACTGCCCACTCTGGCCGACGGCAGCTCCCCAAGGTTTTGCACAGCTCTTTCTAATCATGCACTACCTGATCTTTTTAGCTGGTGGTGCTCTGGACTGAACTCTCAAACTTTTGCATTCAGAGTATATGTTCTGCCCTTTGAGCTACAACCTTTAAGTCATCTGACAGGTCTACAAGCTGGAAGTTATCAGTGGGCCAGCATCAGCTGTGTAACACACATTTATACTGTACATCTAAAGCACATTCAAAGCAAATAGCTCCCCCCAAAGAATCCTGGGAGCTGTAGTTTAAGGGTTCCAGGAATTATAGTTCTGTGAGGATTCTTTAATGATATCATGTACTTTAAATGGGACCATCCCCTGTATTCTGAGACCAATGCTTTCAAGCGTCAGTATTCTCAGATCTGAAGCAGCTTTGAACTGTATGGTTGTTGTGAGGTAGGTTTACTGACTAAAAATAAATAAATTTCAGGCCAAGGCCAGGCCAAGCCAAGCCAGAATTCAGTTCAAGGTAATGTTGTTCCAGATCTCTGTGAATGTGCCAAGTGAGTGTGTCGGGAGGCTTTACCCAAGGATGCAGCAAACATGAGTTATTTGCAGGTGAAATTGAGAGATAAAGCACAAGTTAGAGATGTCAAGCTCACGTTCTGTAGCAAGAGGCAAAATTACCGGTACTCTCCCTCTCAGCTTGACATAAGGGCTTGGAAACTAAAAAGAATTGAAATAAAAAAAATGTTCTGCCACCCTTTCTTAATACTGGTTTTTTTTTATTATAAAAAAATAACAATGGCTTCGCTGTTGGTCTGTTTATTTCTTTTATTATGAAAATTTAATTATGCACTTTTCATGCCAAAGACTCCCAAAGCAGCTCATGTGATTAACTTCCCCCCGCAAACAAGTCAATTAAAAATAGATTAAATGCAACAGAACAGGAGAGGTCAATGCAAAAACGGAGTACCAATGAAACCCTGGACAAATGAAAAGGTGGACTACTGCTAGTGCAATTCCTTTTAGCTGACCCCACAGAGTCTATCAGCAGATTCATGGACAGGGATGGCTAGAACAGCCTACTGAAGTGGAAGGTCGGTAACAACTGCCATTTGACACCCACGTAAAACTTCAGGTTTCAGAATTCACCCTGGTATTCTTATGGAGACATGGGCTGCTTCTGTGTAGAATCATAGAATCATAGAGTTGGAAGAGACCACAAGGGCCATCGAGTCCAACCCCCTGCCAAGCAGGAAACACCATCAGAGCACTCCTGACATATGGTTGTCAAGCCTCTGCTTAAAGACCTCCAAAGTAGGAGACTCCACCACACTCCTTGGCAGCAAATTCCACTGTCGAACAGCTCTTACTGTCAGGAAGTTCTTCCTAATGTTTAGGTGGAATCTTCTTTCTTGTAGTTTGGATCCATTGCTCCGTGTCCGCTTCTCTGGAGCAGCAGAAAACAACCTTTCTCCCTCCTCTATGTGACATCCTTTTATATATTTGAACATGGCTATCATATCACCCCTTAACCTCCTCTTCTCCAGGCTAAACATGCCCAGCTCCCTTAGCCGTTCCTCATAAGCCATTGTTTCCAGGCCTTTGACCATTTTGGTTGCCCTCCTCTGGACACGTTCCAGTTTGTCAGTGTCCTTCTTGAATTGTGGTGCCCAGAACTGGACGCAGTACTCCAGGTGAGGTCTGACCAGAGCAGAATACAGTGGCACTATTACTTCCCTTGATCTAGATGCTATACTCCTATTGATGAGGCCCAGAATTGCATTGGCTTTTTTAGCTGCCGCGTCACACTGTTGGCTCATGTCAAGTTTGTGGTCAACCAAGACTCCTAGATCCTTTTCACATGTACTGCTCTCAAGCCAGGTGTCACCCATCTTGTATTTGTGCCTATCATTTTTTTTGCCCAAGTGCAATACTTTACATTTCTCCCTGTTAAAGTTCATCTTGTTTGTTTTGGCCCAGTTTTCTAATCTGTCAAGGTCGTTTTGAAGTGTGATCCTGTCCTCTGGGGTGTTAGCCACCCCTCCCAGTTTGGTGTCATCTGCAAATTTGATCAGGATGCCCTTGAGTCCATCATCCAAGTCGTTGATAAAGATGTTGAATAAGACTGGGCCCAAGACAGAACCCTGTGGCACCCCACTAGTCACTCTTCTCCAGGATGAAGAGGAACCATTGATGAGCACCCTTTGGGTTCGGTCAGTCAGCCAGTTACAAATCCACTGAGTGGTAGCATAGTCAAGACCGCATTTTACCAGGCTTCTTTGTGTGCAGGACCAGTGTGATATGGTGGTTCAAGTGTTGAATTAGGATCTGGGGGACCAGGGTTAAAATCTCCACTGGGCCATGAAATTCCCTGGGTGACCTTGGGGTAGTCACTCATTCTCAGCCTAACCTAATGGGGCTGATGGATAGCTCAGTCCATAGAGCATAGGATACTTAGTCTCAGGGTTGTGGATTTGAGCCCCACATTGGGCAAAGGATTTCTGTGTTGCAGGGGTTTGGACGAGATGACCCTCATGGTGGGTGGGATTTAGGTTTGATGAGGCCCTAAGCTACTGAAGGTGATGGGGCCCTTTATACGTCCAGCTGTCCTTTGTCAACAACAAATTGTCGCCGTTTTTTGTGTTGAATATATGCTATACGGTAATTTATGGACCTAACAGGTATCTAAAGTCATTTGCACATAGCAAAATATGTATTTTATCAAAGTAATTGTTGAACTGAAATACAATTAAGAAGTATATTAACAGTGAAACAATTATTAAGCTCTAACTGTATGCAGGTTTTATTTTATTTGTTTTCTATCTTATATTTTGGAAATGTACAACCAGGTTTTTTTCCTTTAATTTTTTTGCTCCCCCCCCAAGAGAGTGGGGTCCTAAGTTATAGCTTGTTTAGCTTATACATAAATCTGGCACTGCCCTCATGGTCCATTCTAACTCTACAATGACATGATTCTACTTCACAGTGTTGTTGTGGGGTTAAATGAGGAGGGGATGAACCATGGATGCTACGTTGAGTTCCACTGAGAAAAAGGTGGGGTATATGCATAATAGATGATGACAACTGATCGATATAAAATATATATATATATATATATATATATATATATATATATGAGCCTCGTTTCTACCGAAACACACATCTCTCAATATCTTCCTCTCGGGCAAGCAGGAGACATCACCAGAATTCAAGAACACATTTCAGCCAGGCAAAACACTTGAAGCTTGATGCAGGACCAATGAGGGATGTGGCTTGGGGAAAGTTCTGAGCTTCAGCAGAGTAAGCTGGTGGGGACATATTTGGCCCCTGGGCATGAGCCCCCCCCATCCCCGTTTGAAAGCAGAAGAGCAAATGTCTGGAAAAGCAGAACTTGTGGAAATAAATGCACCAATTGCATACACAGGGGGGAAAACTGGATCTGTAGTATAAATAGGATCTTTGTGATATAAAGCAGCTGTCTGGAAGCATCCCGAGTTAGCTGTTTCTGCACAACATCCGAAGTCACTCTAAAAATAGAACTTGAATTTTCTCTTTTTGTAACTTGAACCCGCATTGATTAACATTTATGTTTGGTGTAAATAAGCCTGTTCTGTCACCTATTTCACGTTATCAGCATCCAAAAACGAAAACCAGGAGTTCCAGATATGTCCTGTGAAAGGTCTAGCAGGCTTCCAAATAGCTGAGGCATTAAGAGATTTTGAATCTTTCCATTGGTAAAAGATATGGGAGGAATGGAAACCTGCAAAACACAATGTATGTGGCATCCTCAGGTTAAGAGATAAAGGAGCTGCAGATGGCAATAGTTAAAATGGAATTGGAAAATTTTATTACCATTTATGATATACTTAGGCATGCAAGGAAAATCTATAAGGGTGATCTAATTACTCTTCGGATTAAAAGTATAGGTCAATTCCTTTCAGGGTCAGGAACAAATTTACTTGCCTGTATAATTGATACAGTGTATTCTGAGATTAACTGGTCTTCTCTGAAGCATGAGCACTTATACTTTGAGAACATGTGGGGGTTGACTTGAAATATTTATAGTTTTACTAGTCTAAGATGAAGAGGGAGACCTGGAAGCAACGACTGTTTAACTATCTCAATTTTCCGTGTGGCAGTGCCATGAAGACTTGCTAATTTGTAGTACAAAAGTTTCCTCTCTGAAAGAAATTGGAAGTGTACTTTAGACAGATGACATGGGTGGGATGCTGCAGTCAAAGGAGAAATGTGAGGGGTTTCAGAACAACATAGGGAATAACTGTCACTCAATCTGGTCATGTTTGTAAGTTCAGAACGTTGTTTTGAATAATGCATCAGCATTAATCCTGTGCAGGGACTCAGCTATACAGCTGCAAACAAAACGTTTTAAATGTGTTGCAAAGTGCAATATACATATGTGACACTAGATGGTGATAGTGAGCTATGCCAAATTCAATGTGTTTTTCAAAACATTTTTTTGAAAAAGCATTTTCACAGCGGTTTTTTTAATGTGTGTAGATTCCACCCACATGTCAACTGTCCTTGTTCCTTTCTTGCTTACTGCTCAGCTGAGACATAAAGTTATAGGTTATGGGTCTGTCTTGCTGTTGTGTGTGAACACTTTAGCCCAAACAGTTCTGTGGCTGTACTCAGGGAAGGGCTGTAGCTCAGTGGTAGGGCATTTGTTTTGTATTCAAAAGTCCCAGGTTCAATCCATGGCGTCTCTAGGTAGAGCTGGGAATATCCTGAATCTGAAACTCTGAAAAACCTACCGTTAATCAGTGGAGACAATACTAAGCTAGCTGGACCCAATGGTCTAATTTACCGATAGTCAGCTTTCAGTGGGTCAGATTCAACTAAGCACTTCCACTAGTGGGAGCCAGGGCATTTCTCCTCTCCCCACACACCCCAAAATCAGTTCTAGGGGGTTGGGGAAAACCCCAGAACAGTGTGTGGGGCAGGAGAGGGGAGGCTGTTCCCTCGGGCAAGCAGAAATGCTTGCACCGACAGAATGTTTGTTATAATAATTATAATTATAATTTTATTTACACCCTGCCCATCTGGCTGGAGTTCCTTAGCCACTCTGTTTTACCACTGAATTCTCTCCTTTATCCTGTTCTTTGAACAAAAACCCTTTGTAAGGGAGTAGGAGATGCTATGAGTCTCCATCTCCTGAAAGTGTTCAATAACAAGTGTGGGGTGAGCCCCCCTCAAATAAATGATATATTGAATGCTCAATAAATAGTCAATGTTGTTTCATCTCCTGCAAAGAACTTAAAGGGAACTGGCCACCGTAAATTATCATGGAAGGAGCTATACCATTGTTATAATCACAATAGCCTGTAAGAGGGAGACTTGCTCAAGTTTACTCAATCGGCAGGAGAGTCTGATGCTGCAACTGGGTTGGAAACCTGGTCCCTGGAATCCATTAGTGTGCTAAACTAGCCTGTGAAAATTTGGGGCCTAACTAGATGTGATGGCAGCAGATCCACACGCTTGGAGCTGGATCTAACACAATTGTGGAGAAGATGAGCGCTCCAACCTAAGGAACAAACGGGTCATTTGGGTGAGGGCTGCAGAACTTTCCCCTCACATACACCTTACCTGCCTGTCCTTTCATCCCAGCCAGGGCTCTACTATAAGAAGTGAGCCCAACTGAGATAGCAAGGCCCTTGTGAGAGAGGGCTGCAAATAGATAAGCTGTGCTGGCAGGAAGGATTCCTTATCCTCACCCTTTGTGCTCCAGAACCTAGACCCCATTTCCTACTTCCTAGGTGATTCTAGAATATCTATGGTTAACTGTTCAGTTCTGCTGCCCTTTCTCTGGCCCTCAGTAAACCTGAATATCAGGAATGGGTTTTTCTTGCATTGTAGCTTCTCAGTCCTTGTTTCTGAGTTAGCTGACTGGTACTTACATTAAATGCATTCCTGTACTGTGAGAACAGAATATTTCCTCCCCCGCATAAGTTTATAAGAGAAAATGGTCAAAAAGAGGCTATTCATACAATAATGCCTTTTTATTTTGCTTTATGTAAGATTCAAATAACAAAATGGTTGTAAACAGGGGCAGCAACAAATGACAATGGAATCCCCAGTGGATGCAATTCAAAGGCTGTTGTATCTGGTGAGTCAAATCATTTGCATTGGCTTGAGACTCAGAACTCTTCTTTGTGATTGTCAATACATATCAGATTGAAAAAACAGAATTATTGGATTCTTAGGACTGTGAAGAAGTATAAGGAGGCCATTCCTTCATAAACATGACCAAGTAACACCAGAGCAACTCAAGTGTGCAGCATGCATAAGGGACGTGGCCCAGGAAGCAGAGGAATGACTCGGACTAGACCAGTCTGTGGGATAAAATTGGGCAACAATGCTACTCATTATAGCAAATAAGTGGTATGACATACGGGACATGGACACCCTTGGGAGTTCAGACAAAAAAGTCTTCTGCAGCAAGTCTTACACCAAGGGAAGGAGGGATCCTGTGAAGAAGGCCAGGCTTCACAACTGAGCCACCTCTTTCTAAGTGGCTTAGTCTGGCCTTGCAAGACTGAGGGAACTCCCATAGGGTCTCATAGGATGGCTGGAGCCAATGAATTTCTTCTCCCAAAAGGATGACCTCTGTACACTTGTATCCTACTGTTATCTATTGAAATATTTCTGTGTCTAGAGTCCTGAAAAGGCTTTTGTGTGAATAGTGTCATTATATAGACTAGTTCCTAGGTAGCAGTGGACTTAGCTGTATCTGAGGGGAGTCCGGTGTCTCTTGTTTCTGTTTTCTCTGTCCAACATGAGCACAACAAAGTTAGCACGTAGCTTCCTTACTGGTGTGTCCTACAAACCTTCCATGGCAGGTTTCAAGGATGCCCCTCTCATTAAGTTGGCCATTATCAACTTAATGTCCTTCTGGCCAACCTGATTTCTCATAAAGGTTTAAAAGTACTCCAGGGTACTGTAGAAAGTGGAGGTATCTTAGGCTGGCAGCTTAAAAGCACTTCTCTCAATGACCACACCTACACTCCTTGAATTCCTATTGCTCTAGTGTAATGCCTTTGGAATATTGAACTTTCATCTCTCTGCGCCAGCTCCCTTTGCCTGCTTTGGCACTTAGGCGCTTCTTTTTATAATTGGAGATTTTTAAAAGAGAATAGCTAAGGCTTCAGCATAACTTCTTACAGCGCAGGAAACTCCTCCATTTCAGCCCAGGCTGGAGAAGCCAAATGTTAACATCAAACATTTGCAGAATTCTTCGTGTCTGCCTCTCTTAAACCAGCCAGTTGATCAAGGGCTTAATCATGTCAAAAGTTTTCCGACCAATTTCATAAGCATTTAAAGTCTGTTCTAAATCACTGGACAATGTTGTTACTGTTTTGTCTGTAATCTTGGGCAAGGAAGAACAACTATCAGAGTGTTCCCAGGGTCAGTCCTTATCTATAATAAAGGCCCAAGTTTATAGTACCCTTGTAAGAAATGATCCTGCCCTCCCTTCTTATGGGTCTTTAACCTGGAGTTGGAATGAAGGGCCCTTCAGCTGAAAGTCCTCCGCAAAGTAGGATAATGGGCAACCCTATTTCTGCTGCTGAAATGAATGCGAAAACACGTTAATGTGTATAACATTGTCCCCCTGGTTAAACTACTGGATTGTCCCCCCCCCAAAAAAAAATTGCTTCTGATTGCATCAAATTCCAAAGGCTAGCACAATTTCCATTTTGACTTGTGCCACAGGCAGTGAAATATGCATTTGACTTTTCTAGTTGATACAAGTGACATAAAAAATTTGATTCCAGGTCTATCATGGCACGTTTTGCTGTGAAACAAGTTCCTTGTAGAAGACTGGGCAACATCTGCAGTCTGCAGAAATGGTCTGATGGTATGATAAGCTGAACTTTGGGTGTTTTGCACAACCACAGATTAATTCTGAACTCCAGAGTATGAGCGTAGCCAGGATTTTTGTTGGGAGGCAGAACTGATGTGACTGTTTAGTTACTTAAGTATTTGTTATGTACTGAAGTTCTCACCCTGGGCCAGCAGGGGGATACTGTAGATAGTTATGCAAATGAAGGATCGAAAAGTGACGTTCAGTGATTGGATAGTTTTAGAATGTTGCAACAGTTACAATTGTTCTGTAGCTCTATATAAGCAGGCTGACTGAGCTCCTCAGTTAGTTCTGTTCCAACTTACAAAATAAAGAGCTGCTTTGGAGAAATCGCTGTGTCGTCTGCTACGTCAACCCACAACTTAACTCTGGCGATGAGGATGGGATGGATGGACATCAGAGCACAGCCAGATGCGGCCAGCCTCTGAACTGAGCTGAATCACTGAGCTGAATCACAGAGCGAAATCACTGAGCGAAATCACTGGACAGAACCAATTCAGAGCTGACTGTTCTGGCTAGAGCACTGTGTTCCATCCATCGCCCTTCATGCCGGCATCGGAATCATGGCTTCACTTGTGCCTCTACCGCCATTTGCGCCAGCCTCTGAATCATGGGACTCCTACCTCGCTCGGTTCGACTGCTACCTCCAAGCCAACGAGCTGATAGCAGTATCAAAGGAACAGAAGCAGGGCCTATTCCTCAGCCTCTGTGGACCTGAGGTGTTTGAGACGGCCCGAGCATTGGTTGCGCCTGAAGCAGTCCAGGCAATACCATGGGACACGATCAAAGAGAAGCTCAGCAACCACTACGCACCAAAGCCGTCCAAGATTGCTGCCCGCCATGCATTTTACCACTGGAACCAGGCAGAGGGGGAGTCAATCAACAACTACACCACTGCCCTCAGACAGGCTGCAATGCACTGCGAGCTCCGAGACTTAGACGATGCCCTGATGGATCGAATCGTCTGCGGGGTCTGGGACATCCATCTGCAACGGCGTCTCCTCGCCAAGCCAGACCTCACACTACAGAAAGCCATTGAGGAGGCTGTGGCCTCAGAAGCTGCTGAACGCTCCGCCCAGGAGATCAACAAGTCCAGCAGCCCGCGTCTTGCTAGGAAGCCAGTTCCAGTGCATCACGAAGAGGCCAGCAGTGATGAGGCATCCTCCAGTGAAGATGATGAGGTGCACCAGACAAAGCGGGAGCGCAGGAAGTTCCAACAGAGGTCCTAGGGCCAACCGGAATGTGCCGGCTGCGGAGGCAACCATTCCCATGCCAAGTGTCGATTCAGAGACGCCATCTGTCGGAAGTGTTCCAGAAGGGGCCACATCGCTAAGGTCTGCCGATCGGCTCCGTCTGACACCCCCCTTCACCAACTCGTAAGTCCAAGTCTTCACTCCAGTCTGCCAAGGAAAGCTGTTTCGCTCTCACCAACTGCCGCTGTCCGTCTGGAACCACAATTGGCCAAACCGACTCGCCTACGCGACGCAAGCTGAACGTCACGGTGCTCATTGAAGGAGCTCCATGTGACATGGAGATCGACACCGGGTCTGCCCTGTCCATCGTGTCTTGGAGCACCATCAAAAGACTGGTACCCAGAGTTTCCAAAAGGCAACTTGACTCTCACCGCATACACCTGAGAGACTACCAGGGAAACGACATTCCCGTGGTAGGCGTTGGCCGGTTCCGGATCGCCTTCAATGATTTTTCGGGCCTGCTCCGGCTGCTGGTGGTTGAAGGTCAGCGGCCAAGCCTCCTAGGGTTAGACTGGTTTGATGCCCTCGGCCTGGAAGTCACCAGCATCAACTGCATCTCTAACGCAGAGACTGAGGGTCTGGTCAAAGACTTTGCCGAGGTTTTTGACGGCACTTTGGGGCAATATACAGGTACGCCCATCTCCTTTAGCCTTGATCCACAAGTCGCCCCCATCAAGCTAAAGCCACGCCGGGTTCCCTTTACTCTCAAGGCTAAGGTGGACGAACAACTGGACAAGCTGATCGCCCAAGGAGTTTTGGAGCCGGTTGACCACGCCAAGTGGGAAACCCCCCTCGTCACGCCTGTTAAGCCAGACGGGTCGGTGAGAATCTGCGCTGACTACAAGGGTACGATCAACAAGGCACTTCAGCAGCACGCTTATCCGGTTCCTGTTGTCCAACACCTGCTGCATTCCCTGGGTGAGGGTAAGGTCTTCGCTAAGCTGGACCTTGCCCAAGCCTATCAACAACTGCCGGTCGATGATGCCACTGCTAAAGCCCAGACGATCGCCACCCACCGAGGGGCATTCCGTTGCCGCCGGTTGCAGTTCAGGGTGAGTGGCTCCTGGCATCTTCCAAAGCCTTATGGAGCATTTCCTGCAAGGGCTTCCGGGCATGGTACCATATTTTGATGACGTCTTGGTGTCCGCAGACTCACACCATCAGCTGTTCGAGCGCCTCCGTGCCGTGCTGACCAGGTTCCAAGAGGCCGGGCTCAAGGTAAAGAGGGAGAAGTGTCAGATCGCCGTTCCACAGGTAGAGTTCCTGGGCTATCTTATCAACGCCTCCGGCCTTCACCCAGCCCACATCCAAGATCCACGCTATCCAGCAGGCCCCCATCCCAAAGAACAAGACGGAGTTGCAGGCGTTCCTGGGGCTGCTGAACTTTTATAACATGTTCCTGCCCCACAAAGCCACGGTGGCTGAGCCTCTTCACCGACTCCTCAGCACAAAGACGCCTTGGTCCTGGGGTCATCGGGAGACGGCGGCCTTCAACGCGGTCAAGGCTCTCCTTTCACCGGACAGTGTGCTGGTACAGTACAGTGAATCCAGGCCGCTGGTCCTTGCCTGCGACGCCTCACCTTTTGGCAGCGGCGCTGTCCATGAATACCTCTATGGCAGGACTTTTGACCTCATCACTGACCACAAGCCCCTCCTGGGCCTCCTCGCCGGTGATCGTCCAACTCCACCGGTCCTCTTGCCGCGCATGCTGTGATGAACTGTTTTCCTGGCTGCCTACCACTACTGGCTCGTCCATCACCCGGGGAAATCGATGGGCCATGCTGACGCCCTCAGCCGTTGCCCTCTTCCAGCATTTGTGGAAGACCCGGCTCCAGCTTCATCACTCCTCCTGATTGAGGACCTTCCGGCAGCGCCTGTATCGGCTGCCACTGTGGCCTCCGCATCTGCCCAGGATCGCACCATCAGCTGTGTGCTCAACTGGGTGTGGAGGGGGTGGCCACAAGGGCCTTTTGCATCGGAGTTCCAGCCCTTCGCAACCAGACAACATGAACTCTTGGCTCATCGCGGCTGTCTGCTGTGGGGAGACCGCGTCGTGATTCCCCAAAGACTCCGTCAACGCATCCTGGAGGCTTTGCACGTTGGCCACCCGGGAATTGTCAAAATGAAGGCTTTGGCTTGGTGTTATGTCTGGTGGCCTAACATGGACAATGCCATCACTGCCTGGGTGTCCGCCTGTCAAGCGTGCCAAGAATCGAGGCCTGCACCACCGGCAGCTAAGGGACACACCTGGGAGACGCCAAAGACACCCTGGTCGAGGGTGCACATCGATCTGGCTGGCCCCTTTCACGGCCGGACCTTTATGGTAGTGGTGGATGCCTATTCCAAATGGCTGGAGGTGGCCCTGATGCCCTCCACCACTACCGAGGCCGTCATCCGGGTGCTGCGAGGCCTGTTTGCGACACATGGGTGTCCTGATGTCCTTGTCTCCGACAATGGACCGCAGTTCACGTCAGGCACTTTTGAGCGGTATCTTTTGGGACTGGGCATCCACCATGCCCTAACGGCACCATTTCATCCATCCAGCAACGGGCAAGCGGAGAGAATGGTGCGCTCGGCAAAAGAGGCACTGGCGCGCCTGGACCGGGGAGACTGGCACGAGCGGGTCGCCGAATACTTGTTCGTGCAACACATCACCCCTCATGCGGCCACAGGGCGGAGTCCTGCTGAACTGCTTATGGGCCGCCGCCTCAGGTCACCGCTCGACCGGCTGCACCCGGACTTTGCCGTGGCTGAACCCCCAGGCTGTGCCAATGCGCCACAGTCATTTGTTCCAGAAAACCAGGTCTTTGCCTGGAACTATGTGGGGGACATTCCTTGGGTGCCAGCCACAGTAGTGGGAGTCACTGGACCTTGCTCGTACCAGGTGGCACACGAAGACGGACGCTTGTGGCGCCGGCACATAGACCAGCTTAGGCGCAGGGTTGGGGACTTGGACACTACCATGGTGCCCCCAACTTCGCTCGTGGCTCCAGAAGAGACACTTACAGATGGCAAGGCTCCACCTACACCTCCCTCGCAAACAGTGTTTCTACTGTTTTACTTTATCTAGAGGGTTCAGCTACCCCCCTGCTGCCCCCATGTTTCACAGCTGTGTCTTGCATATCCCAATATTTCGTAACTGTCAAAAATATAAGTAAGAATTCTGAAGTAGAAAATGGAGTATGGGAAGGCATAATGCTTGTTGAAACTGTGCTATACGGGATCAGCTT
The DNA here is from genome assembly GCF_965112155.1 of Podarcis liolepis. Lineage (NCBI taxonomy): Eukaryota > Metazoa > Chordata > Lepidosauria > Squamata > Lacertidae > Podarcis > Podarcis liolepis. Next base: position 43,760,477 of record NC_139564.1, on the reverse strand, counting down.
TGCAGATGCAAACCTATTGACTATATGAACCTATATGAAAGTTAAAAACAAAACAAAACAGAAAAATCTTCTGAACATACTGCTCAGTAATTTGACATTTTCACAATTTGTGGATCTATTTTGTTTCAACGTGTGTCTTAGAGTAGGGATCTCCAACATTTTTGGCCCTGCAGGTATGTTTAAAAAATCTAAGAAACTATTGTGAGCACCACAAAACACCCATTTCACAGAAGAAAAACTGAGGATGCTCAGAACCTGTTCAAACAACAAGCAAAATACCTTTATGCCCTAAACAAAACACAGACAAAAAAGAGCTGGACCCCCCCCACTGCCCCACAGCTACCCAACATCAAAAGCCATTCCCTTATTTATTTATTTTTAAATGGGAGGGGCAGAGACCCTGGGTGGTCACAGACACCACATTGGGAACTCTAGTTTTAGACTTCTGGTTTTGTGTGTGTGTGTGTGTGTGTGTGTGTGTGTGTGTGTGTGTGTGAACTATTTCAGTATATTTTTTTAATAGTATGCAGTCTATAAATTTGGTGATAATGCCTAAATACAAATGGAATACAAGGAAGCGGAATCCTGTATATTTCAAAATGGAACAAGTGATAAACATATACATGGATATCAAGCTTGGAGTCCTCAGAGTTCATGAAATCAGAACATGCTGGCAAAAATAAATAAATGAGATTTTTTAGGAAACCCATAAGCTAACCCCATAACTGACAGAAAAAAGAAACAATCTAACCAACATAACTGGGTGCTTTTTTCCTGCCATTATGCCAGCTTCATTTTTTGTTTGTTTCATTAAAATGAATCCAGAAGGCTGAAGAGAGATTTTGTGTTGCTGAGCAGATAACATTTTCAGAGCACTTGGCACGCAGATTGTCTTTTGGGAAAAACTAGAAATTGCTTGCTGAAAGATGTCTAAATCTATCAAGATATAAACTGGGAAAGTTTCAGTGCTTTGGGTTTTCTGGAAAACAGATCTATTAAAGATCAAGAACCTGGAATAACAATGGAAATAAGACATATAATTGCTAGTCATAAATATAATTTGGCTCATATATCCCAATATTCTGTAATTAATTAAGTCTCCCAAACCACTGATGTATGTAAGCATTCATAGACTTGAAGGCCAGACAGGATAATTACAATAATTTACTTTGACTCTTGAATAACACAGGCCACTGGCTTCGTCTGTTAATTACTGTATTGGGGAGATAAAATGTATGCTTGACTTACAGCTAATATATAATGTACCTGGTGTGGTTCATCAACTCTTACTCCTATCAAGGTCTTATTTTCAAGTATCAGTGTGGTTTTGTCTGGGATCAGGTGTGCTCCTCCAGCACGGATTCAGTATCCAATGATGGCTTCATGCATATGAAAAGCCCTTCTGCTTGCAAAAGGCAAGGTGTCCAATTTCCACTGATTCTGCCCATTTTATTTGTTAAATTTGTCTTCCATGTTCCTCCTCCAAATAGTGCTCAAGTCAACAATAAATGCAAATGTAAGAAAATACAATCAAGCAGCCATTAAAAAAGAAAAGTTAAAATCATATAAACAAGCCAAGGCAAACATCAATAAAAGTGAGTTAAAATGTATTTGCAGGCCTGACTTTATGGCCTGTCTAAATTGGAAAGTCTCCTATACATCAGCCAGACCCCCAAAAGTAGGGACCTTGTGAACAGTATGGGTTCTGTCACAGAGGATTACAAGGGACTGGCAAAATTTTGGTACCCCACCTTGCCTTGCACAAACAGAAGACCTTCTGCTGGTGCAAAGTCAGCATCCAATGGGGTCTTCCCCATTGTGCTTAGGAATAGGTTGACAAAGTCATGGTTTGTAACACCACAAATGAAGGTGTAACATCGATGCACAGACTTCTGGGGAGCAGCGCTGAGAATTCAGCTGCCTTTCATTCCACTGAAGCAAATGGAAGGTTAGCATCAGGGTTGGGTAGACTTATAGGAAGGCACTGCATTTGTTTCAGCACTCCAAAATGTTTCATTACCATAAACTGCTTTGGGCAAGGTGATGTATACTTTTTAATTTGGTGGAAATTAAAGAGCAAGAGTCAGAATTGGGACATGTGTTCTTTTATGACTGAAGCCCTAATTAATCATTTCACTCAAATATTTTGGAATTAAACCCAGACACTCCCCACTCCATCCCAGGAAAAACCACTTTGGCAGGAGAAGAGGCTGAATTGAAACAGAGAGGAGGCAAAGAAAGAGGGTGCTTGTTCCTTCTCTGTTTCAAATCACTCTGAGCCACTTCCCCCCTGCCAGACTCTAAATGTGTTTTTGCACTTCAGGGTGGTGGGAGCAGCTGGCTTTAGGTTTAGAATGGAGAAAGAGGTTGCAGTGCAAGGGGTTAAGTAATCTCTGTCACTGTTCCACACCTGAATGTGCACTTTAAGTTATACCCAACATGTAGTGTGTTGTTCGTTCCAGAAATAATCTCACTTTTCTTTGTTTCTTTGAGTTGGCTGAAAAAAGAAGCAATATAAAATAATAATAATAATATATGAACACTTTTCTAATATGAGCTTCTATAAGAATCTTGGAAAAGAGTTACGTATTTGCAAAGTTCTCTGTTCCTCTTGCATGCTGTCATGCATTGCAGAGGCCACTTCAAAAATAAATAATTGTAAATGCTTTAAGGAAATGTGACAAATATACCGGTAATTAGAAGCAGCCTGTCTAAACATATCATAGCAAACAACCTGAACAAATATGCTTTAATTTCAGTTTTTGTTTGGTATTCATTCATAAACAGAAGCTTAATTTTCTGAAGGGTCAGGCCATTTCTCCCTCGTCTTTCAACTGAACATAGTCCACTTTGCTATTTTGGCAATTCTTCATTTTATTTTGTGGACAGTTCGTTGACTGGTATATATGATCTCTCCATTTGGCTTGCCTTCAAAATTTCAGCGACAAGAGTCAACAGCCTCCAAACAGTCATTCCAGTACAATGTTCAGTTTGCACTGCCTTGTTCCACTAGCTAAGCAGGTTGAACAGCACTGTGAATAAGCACTTAAAATAAGTCTGTTTATGGTATATAAACAATATAGTATTTTAAATTTTTTTAAAGAAGCATTAGCTCAACATGTGGGTGGGTGTTTGTGGAAAATCAGCAATATGTTAAAAACATCTCCAACATCTGTTTGCTCCATTCATATGGATTGCACTAAACTGAACAGTGATCAGGTATCAGAAGCCTGTTTTAGCTTTGTGCTGAATAATCAGTTCTGCTGATTTCAAGAAAAAATAAATCAGCCATATAAAATCACTGCGTCTTCATGTAGGTATATGATTTTGAATATTCTCAGTATGAGCTCTGTGTTATTTTGTAGAATTGCTACTGTATACACACCTTGTGGAATGAACCAATTCTGCATGGTGTATACCAGTGCTTATCTTCTCCTGAGGTTTGTGACATCAAAGAACTTCATTCAAGTGTACAAATAATTAAATGACTTGCAACACATGTTAAGTAGTAAGTTTTGATCAAAGCAACATTGGCACTATCAGTTTGCCAAGTGGTGAAATGGTCTATTACCTGAGACAGGTGCAGTGTACTAACTGTTGTCACCTAATCAAAGTAAAAGCTATTCTTCCTACTCAAGTTGTTATTGGTCGGAAGCTATATAAATTTACAGCTATTTGAGGGCAGGTTGTGCCTTCCTCCCCTGTGCTGGCACCTGGATCTCACCCCCCTGATCAGATAAGCTCCTGTTGGAGCACAAGAACTCATAAGGTCAGGCCATTCAAGCATCAAAAGGACCATTGCTGCCTGATTTCTAAGAGTAATGTTGGGACTATTTTAAAAAAATAAAAACGAAGTCAGCAGAAGCCATCAAATCCACCAATTCCACATTTAATAAGATAGGATTGGAAATACTGGGAACTGTGAATAACCAATTGCTTTATTGCATGTATTATGCTTTTATTTAACAGCTGTACAAAAATTTTCCATTGTGTAGAATACAATGCTTCAAATAAGAAATTGTTTAATGAAAAACTCCTGCTGGTACACTGCACAGCCCCGTTTCCATGCCCCCTGCGTTGCCTCTTCCCCTCCTAGTAAGCAGCCGTGATGCTATTGCTGCAGTTTTGGGTCCCTGGGCAAGCCAAGTTCCTCTTCACCACCACCTCCTGCCAATTTTCTGTTTTTCTTTTCAACCAAGACTCACCCTCATGTGGCTCCTGGCTACCACTGAGTATGCTCATTCCTCATTGGGCTGGAGGTGGGAATGTTTTGTACTTCTGCATGTCTCAGGGTTCACCTGAGCATGCTGATACCACCTTTCTGTGTCTAACCTGTGGTCCAGGGCTGGATAATGCCAGCCTGCACTGATGGCAAATGGCTCACCAGGGTTTCAAGCAACGTTCTCTCCCATCCCTACCTGGAGGTGCCAGGGACTGAATCTGGGACCTTCTGTAGGTACAGCAGATGCTCTACTGCTGAGCTATAGTTCCTTTCCCTAAGCAGGGATGCCCAAACTTTTTTCAAAGAGGGCCAGATTTGATGAAGTAAACATGCGTTGTTGCATAACTGCGTTACCCCATAGTTGTTGAGCTTTTTAAAGGATTTCCTCCCAGGACATATACTGCTACAGGGGCCGGATTAACTCAATTGACTGGCAGGCCGGATTAGGCCCCCAAAACGGACTTTGGCCATGCCTGCCCTAAAAGTACCACCAACTTCATTATTAGAAGGAATTATTACTTTAATCCTGAAGGCAGCAGCAGCAGCAACAAAACGATCTGAATAAATTTCTGTGTACGCTGTCATGCCAGGCAAACAGCTTATAGACAGTGCTTTTTGTCAGTTCCTGGGCAACTGAAAATGGCTAGGAGGGATGATTTCGGTGCAAATACATGACTAGTTCTCTGTGCAAATCCTAGAGCACATGTGGCATTTTGATGGGGATAGTGACATCCAGCACCACCCATGGCTGTAACATCTGGGAGCTCTTCACTACTGTAATGTAGCCATCACAGAGCGAGCATCTTCAGTCCTTCTCCATGCCTCTAGTGCGTTTCCCACAGGCCTCTGGTTGGCCACTGTGAGAACAGGATGCTAGACTACATGGGGCATTGGCCTGATCCAGCAGGTTTTTCTTATGCTCTTATGCAAGTAGGAGAAACTCAGAGGTAGAGATGGGGTAATGGCAGCATAAATAAAACAGGTAAAGAGCAAAATAAAGCTGCTCTACTTAATATATTTGGTCCTTTTAAGAACTGGAGCAGATGCAGGTGTTAACAAGCCAGAATAGTTTGTTGTTAATATTAAAGTAGTAATAGAACGATTCATCTTAATATGGCACCAGCTGTTCTTACGTTAAGCAGTTAACAGACCTCGCCATGAGATCTATCCTCTATCAACAGGCAAGGGAAGATAGTTGCATTTATTTGGATAAGATTTTATCTCCTGTCTTCGCTTTCAAGAGGAAAATAGTTCCAGCGTAATAATCTTATTTGTATCATAGAGTTGGAGAGAAAAACGACACAATAGGCAGATGATCTTCTGGGGGCGGGGGGATGGTTACTGGATCAGTCAACTCTTTCCGGGGACCCCCATAAAAGTTACCAGTTAAAAAATAATAGAGGAGATGTTGTAAAAAAGGGTCTAAAACGGCTTCGCATAACACAGTCCATTAAGCAGTGGCATCATGTGTCTGGTTTCCTTTTGATCACTGAAGAGCTTCTTCCTTTCTCATGTATGTCCTTTGTCTTGCACTGTCTCCAGGGAACCGGTTCCTTTGTGGATCCCCCTAGGAGAGGGATTCTCAACAACTAGGCCAAGGGGTTCCTCGTATGTTAAACCGTTTCAACAACACTGGAATCTGTAGAAACCTTTGTCTTGCTCTTGTTGGACTTTTTCTTCTTTCTCTTCTCTTCCTGTGGATAGGACTTCTTGTCTGGGGAAAAAAGGCAGATATTTATTTACAAGATGAAGCAGGGCCAGACCTTCTTTCTGAGTATGCTTATATTTTCTTATGTTGTGACTCTACATAGCAAAAACCATTCTACGTCGAGCATCCTTCTTTGTTTTTTGCATGAGAAGCAAGTGAAGTAAAAAAGAGGGGGGAAAGAAAAGAAAATATATAAGAAGAGGGGAGAACAAAATATAATGCCATGCATAAATTCAAGGGAAACATATTGTCATTTAAACTTTCCAGAAATGTAAAAATAAGGTCCTTTCCAATAGGATGTTAACTGCCTCTAAGTCCTAGAACATACCAGGGTCTTCTCAAGTCGTGTGTGTGTGCGCCTGCCAAAAATGGCTTTTAATTTACAAGCTTAAATATTTGTAGACAACTAGGGAGCCCATGACCAACATACCCTTGTGGTAATTTGGTGCCCTGTACAAAAACTGCCTCCTTAGTTTTGGGTGGCTCCATTTCACTGATAAGCACTCAACCACCTAAGTTCAATATTAGAGGGAGTTGCAGCTAGTCTTTTTCAATGAGACCCACAAAATATATTGTTGCATGGATCAGAGCCAATGTGGTTAATTCAATGTAGTGTTTAATTTCCTGTTTTGCATTGCAAGTCTAACAATGCCTAAGCAGAAGTAGGTCCTATTGAATTTCACAGGGTTTACTACCAGGTAAGTGGGGATGGGACTGCAGTCTTAGTTTAGTGCTGAAATCATTTTGCCCATGACCAACAGTCTCTTGTGCTAATTTGGCGTTCTATACAAAAATGAGTTAAACTAGTCTTTGCTGATGTTCCTATTGGCAGCAAAGTAATAGTAAAAAGTAACAACATCAACAACATGGGCATTGGATGACCCAGTTACCATATTTAATAACCTGAAATAATTCCCCTTGATAAATCAAAGCCAGAGCTTCTTTTTGACTTTTACTGTGGAACTGCCATAAAACTGCTTATTCTCCCCCAATGTTGCAGACATGTTCTGATATGAATGCAGCGTTGGGTTGTCATTGAAAGAGCAACCCTGACATGTGATGACTTACTGCTTGTGTTGCAAAAATCTGCTATGCATTCAATTGGATTCATATTTTCATGCTTAATATACGATGGAGCATATTTCCTGTTGATAAACACATCCTCCTCCCTAACTTCAAAAGAAAAGAAAGACTTAAAAAATGCTGTGCTGCTAAAACATTAATCAGATTAGCACGATGGGTGGTTAGAAGATGGCATGAAGTGCTGAAGTCAGCTCCAGAAATGTGGAGCGTAAATCAAATCAAGGAGAAGCTGGACACATTTATGGGATGAAGATAGAAAAATATAGGTTTAATGGCATTTGTTGAGTTTATAAGGACAAGCCTTGATGTGCCATATGGTTGCCTTCTCCAGCTCTTATGTAGTGTTGCCGCAAAACCTTTTCATAAATTCCCATATGTGTGATTAAATTATCCCACAATAAAAACCAGAAAATTAAGAACAGATCGTCGGCGTACCAGTCAACAGGGCTGCCCCCAAAGCAACCATTTTAAGAACAGAAAAATCTCAGAAATTCGCCCAGGAGGACGCAATGTATATTCTATTAAGGTGCTGGTTAATAGCTAAGCTTAAATTTAAGATATGACTAAATTATACATGACATGTATGATCTAAGACTTGCTGATACAGCACAAGAGTGCTTATTTAAGCTCCAGAAAGCACAAGGTCACCCAGACATTTCAAAGACCAGTTAGTGGATATATCTTTGCAAAACACTGGGAGCTGCTTTATATCACCAGACTGTCTGTTCACATAGATCAGTGGCTACTCTGATGGCCAGCTCATCAGGGTCTCAAGCAAAGGCCTTCAATGGCTACCTGATCCTTTTAAACAGAAGATGGTGAGGATGGAAGCCAGGGCCTTCTGCATTAGAAACTTGTGCTCTGCCACTGAGCTATGGCCCAATCCTGTGCCCCACCACATGGGATCAGTGGAACATAGGATCTATTGCCAAGAAGCGCATCATGCTTCCTTTCTTCATTGTTGCAGCATAGCCTTCCACTTTGTTTCCCAGTGGCTGCTGTTGCTGCTCTAGCACTCCAGAGGAGCCTCAACAATGACTGGAGTCCAGATCCTCCGCTCTCTCCAGCGTGGCCTGCCAGTAAAGCATATTGCTATCCAGAGTGCCATCAACTTTTCTTTGTTATTACACTTGAATATACATTGTTAGGAGGCCTGATGAATTATAACTATACATCTCAGATTATGTAGGACCATCCTGTCATCCAGGTTGCCATAAACTTATATAAGCCTGAAGAAATGTCCTTCCTATGGAAATGCCTACAGAGTTCCTGTCTAAAGGTACTCATCACATCAAGAGGATTGAAGGGCAATCAGTGGCAACCATAGTTTGGCACACTGTTGATGCTAAACACTTTAGTACTTGACTGGCATGAGTGGTAGACATAGGCAAGACATTAATGTTAGGTTTGAACTGTACAGTGGTACCTCGGGTTACAGACGCTTCAGGTTACAGACTCCGCTAACCCGGAAGTAGTACCTCGGGTTAAGAACTTTGCTTCAGGATGAGAACAGAAATCGCGCAGTGGCGGCACAGCGGCAGTGGGAGGCCCCATTAGCTAAAGTGGTGTCTCAGGTTAAGAACAGTTTCAGGTTAAGAATGGACCTCCAGAATGAATTAAGTTCTCAACCCCCTTATATTTCCCCAAAGAATAATATATTGTGTTAAACAAGTATAACTATGTTGTTGTCCCTTATCCAAACTGTCAGTATTTTGTGGGAAGAATTCATATCCTGGAAGTTTAGTTTTGCACATTTAAAGTGGATTACAGTGCTCTGCTGCTCTAAAAAACAACTAAACAGACTTTTTTTCCAGAGTTCCCCCTGAGGAACTGACCGTTAAACCACTCTGGGAACTGTAGCTCTGGGAGAGGAATACGGGTCCTAACAACTCTCATCACCCATAACAAACTACAGCTCCCAGAATTCTTTGAGTGGGGAGCTTTAAATGTATGATGTGAGTGTTGCCTGCATCTCAAAACTATTGAGGCTCATTCAGCCTCATTTCTTTAAGGTTTGTGCTACAAAAGTGTCTGGTGAGCTGTGTTCTTAGGGTATCATCTAGCATAGTAGTTCCAAATTGGTGGTCCATGGACCCAGGGGGTCTGCATAGCCCACCCAGGGTTTCCATGGCACCATTCACATTAAAAAAAAAAAAAAACTACCACAGAGATGGCAATATGTTCCAAAGTAGGGGGTCCATGGCTTGGCTTTTGAAAAACAAATTGCCCACAGTACTTGGTTAATTGGGAACCACTGAGGATTCTAGCACATCCACTAAAGACCCAGTACAATAAATGAAAGTTTTGCAGGGAACAGAACAGAATGCATTGCACCCTGGGAGCTGAAGCAGCAGTTGGCATTAGGAAGTCTACATTGGATATGTTAGAAGCAGTGATTCATTTTAAAAGGCCCAGGCATTGTGAACAACAGTATCAATCAACATTTATTTGTAATATTGTGCAGTATCTATCACAGGGTGTTTTAGCATCCTAGGAGGTAAAACTGGAATTATAACCCTAATAAAACTGGATGCACAGGCAGTGTGATAACTTCAGAATTATGTTGCGGTTGCTTTTTAGTCTTGTATAGCACACTATATTATTCATGTAGATTTTGAAGTTAGCCCTCCTGGGGGAGAAGCATAGATCCGCAACATTTGCATAAAACTAGGTCACTCAAATGGTTCCTACAAAGGCAGTGAAATAATATTCAGGAAGGCTAAGCATCTAGTTCTCCAGGGTCTTTCACTGCAGGTATTCCTGTGTTGTCCTATATTGTACTTTGATTTTTCTGTACTTTTTTTAAAAAAGAAGGCAATCCCATTTTAACCTCAAATATATTGAAATATTTTTCAGGTTTGAGATGCTTAGCTATTGCTTTCACTACATTGGTAGTTTGGCTACTTTATAACATACTGTATTGGTAGTTTGGCTACTTTATAACATACTGTAGTTGGCTACTTTATAACACTGCCAATGTATGCTAGAGATGGTGCCAAAGTTCACCATTTGCAGGCTCTGGTTATGAACTCTGGTGGTTGCTTCAAATAAGAGGTGAGAATTAGAAACCCCAAATTCTTCTCTGACTTGGATTTTAAGCAGATGGGGCAGATTTCAATTTCTTCCTCTCCCCCATCTTCTTCCCTTACTGCTGCTCCTGCTCTGCATTATGGGAAGGGAAGCTCAGAGCAGGATTAGGGAGGGACACCTCCCCCCCCCCAATATCATGGCAGGGCAATGAAAAGGGGCTAGTTCTACTCAAAACAGCTCAGAATATAAAACAGGTTATTCCCTGTTTTATGTGTGAAATAACTCCTTATTTGAACCTAATTTGAGGAGAATGGGATGGAGGTGTGAATGATAGACAGATCATTTACATGTACCGGTATATATGCAACACAAAATGTACAAAATACTTGTTGTTGTTCAGGCACTTTTATCCTAGCTTTCTATTGAAACAATTGGCTAGATTCCTGTCTTGCCCAGCTTTATTTTGTATTAATTGATGTATTACATGTACAGCTCCCCCTTCTGTGCACTGCACTCAAGGAGACCAGCAGCAGCTATTTAAATTTCTACAGTGGGGGGTTGAAGTGAAGGCCCAAGACAGGTGTTGATCATCATGTGAGCTGCGCACAGGTGGGCTGAAGCGAGCTGCTTCTAGTCCTGTGGAGCCTCCTTTTATTGAGACAAATATGCAAGCCAGGCAGATACATTTTAGGCTGTGACCTTTACACATCTTCGGTCCCGAGATCATGGGGTAGTACAAAGCTATTTTGGCCCCTGTTTCCACAGCGTCATTTTCCCCTTGCACAGTGTATGACGAAGGAGACAAAAAGGTCTCAGGGACAAAGGTTACAGAGAGGACACCGCTGACTGCTGAGACCGCAAAAGGTCAGACATAGGGAACGATGTTCCAGACAGCTGTGGATTGTCTGGGGGGGGGTTCCCTGCACCCCAAGGTCATGCGTGCAGGAAGACTGTGGCTGCCTACTGGTGGAGAGTGTGCTCCCTCCAGACCTCACTATCCACTCCGTGATATCCCTACAGGGGGTGGTCTTGATGCACAGACAGGGAGGCAAAGGAAGAGTTAAGGAATGTGGGAGGCAAGAACAACATGGGATGCGTGTGAACAAATGCAGTTACAGCATGTACTTACAGTGCAATCCTAGCCAAGGCTACTCAGATGTAAGTCCTACTGAATTCAGTGGGACTTACTCTCAGCTAGGTGGAGTTTGGATTGCAGCCTTGGGACTTTGTTTTGCTTGGGCATGAAGCTGCAATCCTGTATTCAGTTAGGTGGTAGTAAGGCCCATTGGACTCAATAGGACTTCCTTCTGAGCAGACACCCATAGGATCTCACTGTAAGAGGATTAGAATATGCCTTAACTTTTTTTTCCCTCCACAGCCCTTACTTACTATACAAAGTTTGTAAGTTTGAGAGCCAGTGTGGTGTAGTGGTTAAGAGCGGTAGTCTCGTAATCTGGGGAACCGGGTTCGCGTCTCCGCTCCTCCACATGCAGCTGCTGGGTGACCTTGGGCCAGTCAAACTTCTTTGAAGTCTCTCAGCCCCACTCACCTCACAGAGTGTTTGTTGTGGGGGAGGAAGGGAAAGGAGAATGTTAGCCGCTTTGAGACTCCTGAAGGGGAGTGAAAGGCGGGATATCAAATCCAAACTCTTCTTCTTCTTCTTCTTTTCTGTTTTTGATTGCAATAGGGAAAATTAGATTCTTCCCCAATTGCCATGTCATTTTAATGTCATGTTGAGCTCAGGCATTTATCTATCTTGCCTTTCCCTACATCAAGCAGCAGCAATTTTCATGCTCTCACAATTGCTCCATGGGATTAGGTTTTTGCATTCCTTCCATAAATATAATTGATGTTGTCTAAGGGTTAAAACCTTTCATCTTGTTTATATGGAGAGCATTTTCTTATAATAAAGATAAATGGGATTAGGCTCTTGTTCTGAGCCCATTCTAGGTCTCCAGTCGATGACCTCTAACTGCAGAGTTCTGACAATGCTTTTACAGCTCTATGGGCACTTCTCTGTGATAGCCTCCAGATGCTGAATTTTGAAAAAAGGAAATGTGCTTGGTGCACACTGGGCACTAACATGCATATTTCCCCATTTTTGCTGTTCTGCAAATCCTCTTGGTACAAATTTCCTATGGCAAAATTAGGAGGGGGGTAAACTACAGTGCCCAGAATTCTTTGAGGGAAAGAATGTGCTTTAAATGAACAGTGTGTACACAGCTTCTGTAAATTTTGCTGCCTAAATGAAGGACAAGAGGGTGCCCCTTCAGCTAGTATTCTGCTGAAACTGGTCTTCTAGTTTCTTTTCCTGAAAAAGAGGCTGACATTTTCCTGCCTCATTCACAGGGTGACTGAGAATTGCTTTAGAATTTTGGTCAGTGCAGGTCTTGAACTTAGGTTATCATTGCAAGGTGACCAAGAAAATATTGAATCAAAGGGGTGCCTTCAATGCTGCCTTGAGCAGAACTCTAACTCTACGAAGGCAACAGGTCTTCCCCTTCTCCTTCTCCCCCACACCTCCAGATATTTGGTTTTGAGGGGAGGGGGGCTGCAGGAGAGGAGAGGAAACTTCTGTTCCACATGGAAGCTTTGCGCTAACAGAACAATGGAGACTTCTCAAAGTGATTTGAATGCCATTCAGAAATGCTAGCATGCCTTAACCTTATTTCCAGGAAAACCTTATTTTAAACAGAGGGCAGTTTTGTTCAACAAATACCTTTTTTTTTGGCATTCTCAGTATTCCAGTTTGCCTTCATCACTTAGATTGGTGTTGAGGTTTTGCTAAAAATGCTTCAAGATACGTTACGCTTCATCAGTGCACTATATTTATAAGACCATTGCCATTTATAGCTCAGTTCTGGAACGTGCTAAGTTTTCTGAAGGATGTGACTGAAAGGCTCAGGGATCTGAAAGCTGTTACTTCTTAATTCCTACCACTGAGTGTAGAATGTCTATTCTTAATTATGACTCCCAAGGAGTATACAAGTAGAACAAGGTAAATAAAAGTGAAGGGCAACACATAGTGCTCTGCTTGCGGGGAGGCTACTGACAATGGGGGGTGACAGTGAACTTCTGTGCATGCACAGAACAGCACATATGGGAGATGGTGGGGAGGATGTCTGAATCATGCCTGAAATGTATATATTCTGCACACGCATGCACACACATTCTGCTGCAGATATATGCTCTCATTCTATAAATATACTGTGAATAATGCACAAAACAGTGCATTAGAACAGTCTAATTTAGGGCAAATATTTCTGTCTTTGCATCATTTTTCATGGATGGCATTCTGTATTGACCAGAATTATACTTCATTAAAGTCCATTTCTTTTTCAATGGAAAACATCAGACCAAATGATTTAGAAGTGTTGCACAACCACAAAAGGGCACAACCTTTTCGAACTATCTGTGCTTTCCTTGCTTTAAACCGTGGGTGGAGAACTTCTGCCCCATAAGCTTAATGAGCTCTGCAGGGCTTCCGCTTTTGACCTGTGAGACCATTTCAGTCAAGCCATCTATCCTACAACTGGTATCATAGATATCAGATGGTGGGGCATATTAAGGACCTGAGTCAGTCAAAAGGGGTTCGCAGACACTACCAATCAGCAGATGTGCTAGCACAGTTTAGAGGTTTGATCTGGCCCTGCACATGGCGACAGCTTGGACTTCCTGCTTCCTTCATCCACATCTGCTCCCCACAAGGCACCAGCAACTTTACTCCTCTTCAAACCACCTGAATAGCAAGCCCATCTTATAGAGTTTTTCCACATATGGCACCAAAAGTGCTTCATGCTTCCTTCTTCTCTGAATATGATGCACATCGTCGCTATATTGAGAGCTGTGAGCTGAGTCAGAAGCTATGTAAAGTTCACAACTGTAAAATCAACAGACCAATACTGCTGAAAATAAGTTGCTTAGGTTCCAATAGTAATTACAATAATAATCTGCACCTCCCGACACTGTAAAATTGGAAAATTTCAAAGGCTGAGACACCATGGTGACTAGAGAGCTCCATCCAGTGGGAAAACTGTGGACTGTATTTGAAGCAGCGTGCTTTCCCCCTCCTGACGAACAGAATATACAGTTGTACATTACTAGTATATATTATTTGCTTACATGCCTTTGACATCGTCGTTTCTCAATTCACAACAGAAATTTATTAGTGGGTGGAGTGCACTTCCCTTGTAACGTTCATGAATATGCATAGACTTTCATCACCATAGAGTAATAAATAATGAACAACAGCTTCAGAACAATGGTTCTTTCCCCAGCCAACAGGCATAATAATACAGGAGAGGAGTGTTCATGTTCAACCCTCTGTTAACATAGCCCTCGAGAAGGACCTCTGATAATCTGGTGGTTTGACCCCCTCCACACCACTGTTAATATGAGCTAAAACAAAAAAGATACCACAGCTCAGTATATTTATCCTGACATGCCTTTGACAACTTCATTTTTCACTTCAGAACAGGATTCTTATTGGGTGGAATGTACTTCCTTTGTAACATTCATGAATATTTATTGCAGGAATTTATAGCGAAAACAAATGCCTGGCACACCCATAGATACCAAGATTTACTCTGCTTTCTCTGTTTTAACCTAAGAAATGAGTGGCATAAATGTTGCTAGAGACCTGCAGCACATTTAAAAGGTTGTCTTAGAGAAAGACAACTATTTTCCCTCTGGGCAAGGGTCCAAATTTCTTGCGCCAGATTTAGGCTGAAAATCAAAGGGAAACACACTTTGCAGCTTTACAAATGGTTACGCAATGAAACAAGTTGTCTAGGACAGTCAGTGTTGACATCTTTCTCTGGAGGTCTGTGAAACCAGACTGGGTGGGCATCGTTTTCTGAAAGAAATCCCTCCAGCATGCCCAAGGAGGCAATTTTATACACATTTACTCAGCAATGTCCCATTAAAGGGACGCGGGTGACCGGGTGAGCTCCTGTTGTTCAGTCCCTGTTCCTGCCAACCTAGCAGTTCGAAAGCACGTCAAAGTGCAAGTAGATCAATAGGTACTGCTCCGGTGGGAAGGTAAACGGCGTCTCCGTGCACTGCTCTGGTTCTCCAGAAGCGGCTTAGTCATGCTGGCCACATGACCCGGAAGCTGTATGCCGGTTCCCTCAGCCAATAAAGCGAGATGAGCGCCGCAACCCCAGGGTTGTTCGCGACTGGACTTAATGGTCAAGGGTCCCTTTACCTTTACCTTTAAGTCCCATTAAATGGGATAAGACTTCTCTTAGTAAACCTGAATAGGATCAGGCAGCAAATGTGTATCATTTCGTAGCCTATACATGGAACTACATCAAGACCCATTGTGAGGCAATGTGAAAGATAATAATGTACACTCTTTGGATGAGTGTTTTGCACACGGCTCTTTGAATAAACCAAGATTTCATAGCAACCACATATTTGCTTAGGAAAAACCCCCCTATAAATTCCGATGACTCTCTTTGTGTCTCCGCCCCCCCCCAATTTTTCGCCATATCTGAATCTAGAAAAATGATGCACATTGAAATAAGCACTTTCTCAACTGTCTCCTATTTGCATTATGATTAATATACATATGTACTTGTTTAACTGGAAGGAAAACATCCTATAAAGAGAAGGACTCTTTGTTATGCAGCCTCCTGTCGAGACTGACCACCCTGCTACACCACCAAATGCAATGAGAACAATTCTTTATTAACAGGCCATTGCTGCTAAGCAACAAGCTTGGAGAAGGGGAAGGGGGGTTGCTATTTTTATATAGCAGAAAATTAACTCCTTTGTGGTTGATTCAATACCCATTTATGCAGAAGGAATCCTAGCAAAGCCACCTGAAGCACCCCAGTTGACATAGGGTGTAATGCAGAGTAAATTAAGCACACCTAAAAAGATTTAAATCAATATAAAACAAATGCCTTAAGCCAGGGCGAGTCCCAAACAGTGGTCCATGAATTTTGTTCAGGTGGTCCGTAGTGGATTTCTAGTTGGAGATGGGAGAGCACATCCATCACATTAAATACTCATACTGTGCTAGATGCTGTGTGATTTTTAATTGTATGTATTTCCATTGTTTCTATTTTAAAACAAATTTAAAACAAAACATTACACTCTGAATTCTTTGGACTTTATATTGCAGTACAATAAAATATAAAATATAAGAAATAAAAGAACTAAATATACAGTTAAAAATCATACAGCATCTAGCACAGTGTTTTATAATTGCTACAATATGCAGGAAAATCATTAAGTGCTTCCCCAAGACCCTTGACAATCTTCCAATGGTCCATAGGGAAGATAAGTTTGGGAATCACTGGCTAAAGTTAACAGGAATCAAATGATTAACTATGTTCTTAAGTCCTATTTGTGTCTGGAAGGATACACTTTATCTCAGGCATCCCCAAACTCGGCCCTCCAGATGTTTTGGGATTACAATTCCCATCATCCCATCATCCCTGACCACTGGTCTTGTTAGCTAGGGATGATGGGAGTTGTAGTCCTAAAACATCTGGAGGGCTGAGTTTGGGGATGCCTGCTTTATCTGGATTGTGCCTGGCAGTCTGTAGTCAGTTTACCTAAACCACTTCAAATCTGCTGCCTTTAATATTGTCTGGTGATAAATCGATAGATATCCAGGTCTATCAGGAAGAGAGAACTACCTGCTTGCAATGCAGAATCATCTCAGTTCTTTCCCCCCAAAGTCTTCTGACATAAGTTACAGGACAAGCCGGCTACAGCCAACGTATCATGAAAACGGACTATGATTTGGTCACACCCAACACAGGCCCACGTTGTAGATTCCAGAGTTCAGGGCAAAAGCGAATGTAATTCTCCCCTTGACTAAGACGCTAATAAATGTGCCACAGCATAGCAGCAATAAAAGTGCATGTAATGTTCTAGTATAACATTATGGGAGTTCCCATAAAACATACAATCTGGTTTCCTCAAGAGGCTGAAGCTCAAGTAGTGGTGAGAGAACTACACAGCCATGGGCATAACCAGGATTAATCTTGTTTGGGGGCAGGATTTGTGTTGGGGGGGGAGAGAACCAAGCTATCTGTGACACAGTTGGTCAGTTAAGTATTTTTATTTATTTACTTGATGGGGGGCAGTGACCTCATTTGAGGGGTGGTACGTCAATGGGTCACAGTGAGAGATCAGTTAAAGGCAAAAATTTACAATTGGAACCACAGGCTATTCTTTTAGAAAGTATGCTTCTGTCAGACTACACCTGGGTATTGCGTCTACATTATTGAACTCCTCTAGTTCAGTGGTGTGTTAGCCCATTCCACATTTTTGTAGTGTGGGTTCAGGTGATAATAAAATCAGTTTTATTAGAAGGCACTATGTGCCCTCTTCAAGCGTTCTTCTTTCCACGTAGATATATGAGGGATGACTGTGGGAACAAGTTTTGTCCCTGTTGCCCTTACCCTCCTTGAGTTGGAGGTGAACTGAAGCAGGAAACCTCCTGCATTCATTATTATTTCATCTATTTATATACTGCTTTATCACCAAAAATTCTCACCAGTGTACAATAAAATTACAAAAAACCCATGGTGGATAAAATCAATTAAAATTATTAATAAAAACAAAACACTTACTTAAAATGCCTGCTGGAATAGGAAGGCATTTGATAAGCACCTGAAATTCAATAGAGAAGGGGCCTGTCTGATCTTAGTCGGGAGGCAGTTCTGCAGAACTAAGACCACAATAAAAGCCATGCATTTGACTCATGGGGAACGCTGTCAGATTCCCATGAAGATCTCAGCGATTGCACAGATGTAAGGAATCAGGGGATCCTTAAGATAACCTGGACCCAAGTTGTCAAGCGATTTGTAAATTCATATAAGAACCTTGAACCTGGCCATTGGGCAGTCAGTGTAAACTTTTAAGCACCTTAGTTATGGGATGACAACAGTCTGTCCCCCATCACCTGTCTATCGGCATCATTTTGTACCAGTTGGAGCTTGTGGATTAGACCCAAGGGCCACCCCACATAGAGCTCATTGCTCTGGGGAGCTTCCCACTTCACAAGCCTGCCTTCCAACTCTGGGAAGGAAACAGGAAGTGTGATGGGGAGGAGCTTGTCCCCCTGGTGACTAGTCATGTGTTTATGTAGTGAAAAGAACAAAACCGGAATGGGACTGCAGTTAAAGGCCAATGTACAGTGGTGCCCCGCAAGACGAATGCCTCGCAAGACGGAAAACTTGCTAGACGAAAGAGTTTTCCGTTTTGGAGGTGCTTCGCAAAACGAATTTCCTATGGGCTTGCTTCGCAAGACGACAATGTCTTGCGAATTCCTGCTGGTTTTTTCCCCTCCCCCCCTTTTCTAAGCCGCTAAGCCACTTTATCAGCTGATCTGATAAGCAGATAAGCCGCTAAAAACCGCTAAAAGCCACTAATAGCGCTAATCCGCTAATCCGTCAATGGGCTTGCTTCGCAAGACGAAAAAACCACTAGACGAAGAGAATCACAGAACGGATTCTTTTCGTCTTGCGAGGCACCACTGTACTTTCTTATAACAGGCAACATAAGATGGTATAATCACATCTGGTATATGAGATGACATGGCAGCATGGCAGCACCGTGTTTTGCCAAGCACACAGTGGCCTAAGGAGGGATTAAATAGCATTGCTTATCACTGAATAACAGTGAGCGGAAAAGGGCCAACAGTATTTACCTTCATCCTTTGCCTCAGGTTCAGTGTAGATGGAAGCCAGGATAAATAAGGTGAAAATGACAAAAGCCAGCAGGATGAAAGCTGCTTCGAGGTTTGTGAATGGCAACTCCATGAGACATTACCTAAAGAAAATGCAGACAGTTACTTGGCATAAAACTTTTAGAACACTTCTAGAAGCAGACGTTTTGAGCTGCTTACGTAGGTTCCCACGGAGGATACTAGATCCTGGTCAAACAGGTTGAGTGACTTGTGCAGGAAAGGAAACAAAGCTATTTGTTTACAAAAGGAACAATTTGGCCCATTCCTGCAGCAGGTTTCTCTCAGGGAAGTTGGATCTTAAAGTTTGGCATGTGTATGTGTGTAAGAGAGGGAGAGGGGTCCTAATCTGGATCAGGATCTCCTGCAGCTGCTAGAAAGAAAGAAAGAAAGAAAGAAAGAAAGAAAGAAAGAAAGAAAGAAAGAAAGAACATGTGATCACACATCTAATGCACTCCTTTATTTATCTATACCACACCTTTCAGGTCGAACCCTCACCAAGATTCCAACTGCAGAATTCTGTGAAAATCTACCGTATTTTTTGCCCTATAGGACGCACCTTTTCCCCTCCAAAAATGAAGGGGAAATGTGTGTGCGTCCTATGGGGCGAATGCAGGCTTTCGCTCTCCAGGCTTCAGGAGAGCCCCGTCTCCAGCCCCGCAAACTCGGGGGACAGCAGGAGAGGCGCAGCGCGCCTTCCCCACTGTCCCCCGACTTGGTTAGAAGGCTGGCGGGGGGAGAAGCCTGCTCCTCCCCGTCGCCAGTCCCGTAAACTCAGGGGACAGCGGGAGAAGGCTGGCAGAGGGCTTTCCCCTCCTCCAGCCCCGCAAGCTACCAGAGCGATGCCAAAGCTGCACACAGCTTCCACATGGCTCTGGGTCCCGTTCTGGGGGCTGGGGGAGGGGGAAGCTCTGCTTTCCCCTCCTCCAGCCCCGCAAGCTCCCAGAGTGATGCCAAAGCTGCCAACGCCCGAGCTACCCCAGCCCCGCCCCTGGGGGGGGAATAAATTTTTTCCCTTTATTCCCCCCCCCCAATCTAGGTGCGTCCTATGGGGCGAAAAATACGGTATTTAAAAACAGCAGGAGCTGAAATGGCTTCAGGTGGTGCAACATAGCATCATGTTTGGTCCTCTGAGTGTCCTTTGGAAGGTACACTCAGAGCAGTGCTAGACCAGTGCTAGTTCAATTGTTAAAGGCATGCAATTAAACCCCTCCTGGGCAAGGACCTTCTCTGTTGTCCTTTTGGTAACTGTTGAAGATGTTCCTCTTTCAACAATCCTCCTAAGTAGATATATATCTCCATATCCCATTTGGATATTGGATTTGATGAGATTTGAAAAGTTTTTATATAGGCAAATGTTTATACAATTTCTTTATATACACAATTGCACTCTCTCTCTTTTTAGTGTATTTTTAATCACTTTGAGATGCCTCACAGGAAGCCATTATTAAATGAAATAAATAATAGTTTAATCTTTTCATTTTTAATGTGCATACTCTCCAACATTTCTCTGATGAAAACAGGGACATCCTATTCTTCCTTTTTTATAATAATTTTTATTGGTTTTCAATTACAAGAATCCAATAATAGCCTCATTATAACAATGCCAAATTATAATACAATTAATAATACCAATCATTGAGATGCCAAATTATACAATTTATGTGGCCCCCTGTGTACCATAATTAATGGTTTGATGATTTTCTTTGTTTCTGCGTTCCAAAATCTTATGAATTTCAATTATGCTCCAGTCCAAATACCAATCCCTTATATCGCAGCTGCATCCTATTCATAATAATTTATTATTTGCACCCAACCCATCTGACTGGGTTGCCCCAGCTACTATGGGCAGCTTCCAACATATATGAAAACATAATAAAACATCAGACATTAAAAACTTCCCTACACAGGACTGCCTTCAGAAGTCTTCTAAAGGTTATAAAGTTACTTATCTCCTGGCTCCGGCTCGCATAAGTCCATACCCTTAAACATTTCTCTGATGAAAATAGGGACATCCTAAGGAAAAGCAGAACATTCCAGGATCAACTCAGAAACTGGGGTGGCTTCTGTAAATCCAGGACTGTCCCTGGAAAACAGGGACACTTGGAGTATCTGAATGTGTTTTCTTTCTGAAGTAGTTTCTTCCTGTAGTATTCAAGTGTGTGGGCATTCATCAAAGCCTTTAAGAGAGAGATATCATTTCTCTCTCTCTGCCTTGCCTTTGCCCTTTGAACCCTGTGTGTTTTCTGTCTCTCTGAATGCTAGAGCACTCACATCCCCTCACTTGTAAAACATTTTAAAAGTGTTGGCTAGTCTCTCCCATAATGCAGTTATCTCTACCATCCATTTGAGGACAGGATAGCACATTAAGCTGTAGATTAGGGTGAGTGCTAGTATATAATTCTGAAAGAAGCAGCATAGTGTTTTGGGTTGTTTCAAAAGGCTCTTTGACAATTTCTGTTATTTGTACGAAGTGAGCAAGGGAAAATAAAAGATTTACGAAAATATATAGGTTGAATCCAGACTGTGTTAGCTAGGCTTTGATCTCATTGAAATTATCATTGTTGTTGTTGTTGTTTAGTCATTTAGTCATGTCTGACTCTTCATGACCCCATGGACCAGAGCACGCTAGGCACTCCTGTCTTCCACTGACTCCCGCAGTTTGGTCAAACTCATCCTGGTAGCTTTGAGAACACTGTCCAACCACCTCATCCTCTGTCATCCCCTTCTCCTTGTGCCCTCCATCTTTCCCAACATCAGGGTCTTTTTCAGGGAGTCTTCTCTTCGCATGAGGTGGCCAAAGTATTGGAGCCTCAGCTTCAGGATCTGTCCTTCCAGTGTGCACTCAGGGCTGATTTCCTTAAGAATGGAGAGGTTTGATCTTCTTGCAGTCCATGGGAGTCTCAAGAGTCTCCTCCAGCACCATAATTCAAAAGCATCCATTCTTTGGCGATCAGCCTTCTTTATGGTCCAGCTCTCACTACTTTCATCACTACTGGGAAAACCGTAGCTTTAACTATACGAACCTTTGTTGGCAAGGTGATTTCTCTGCTTTTTAAGATGCTGTCTAGGTTTGTCATTGCTTTTCTCCCAAGGAGCAGGCGTCTTTTAATTTCGTGACTGCTGTCACCATCTGCAGTGATCATGGAGCCCAAGAAAGTAAAATCTCTCACTGCCTCCATTTCTTCCCCTTCTGTTTTCAAGGAGGTGGTGGGCCCAGTGGCCATGATCTTAGTTTTTTTGACGTTGCGCTTCAGACCATATTTTGCACTCTCCTCTTTCACCCTCATTAAAAGGTTCTTTAATTCTTCCTCACTTTCTGCCATCAAGGTTGTGTCATCGGCATATCTGAGGTTGATAGCCAGGACTAACTTAAACCCCTTTGCTTTCAAAGAGCCTAAAGCAGTGGTCTTCAACTGGTGGGTTGAAGGTTGTGGCTTGATCTAAGGTGGGCGGTAGTAGAAGCACTACCACCATTTCAGTGCAGTGTTGTGACTATAATGTTGGACTAGGCTGAAATTCCTATTCAGCCATGAAGCTCACTGGGTGACCACAGGCCAGTTGCTCACTCTCAGCCCAACCCACCTCACAGAGGAGAAAATGCAGAGGAGAACTATGTATGCCACCTTGAGCTCCATGGAGGAAAAGTAGGATCTAAATAGAAAAATAAATAAAAATCTATGGTAAAAAAAAGAGAGAAAGATATGGGTTGCCAAAAGCTCATTTGGACTAAAGGTGGATCCTGGGTCTGATTTTTTTTTGGGGGGAAGACTGCTGCTCTAAAGTGTGACACACACACAATTTATGCACACACACAAACACAGTAATTGCAGAGCAGATATGCCATAACGTCTAGTGTCTGAATAAAGTCCAAACCAAGAACACACTGCAGTTGACTTAATGCTAGTAACTGCATTTGAATACTGGGCTCTAAAAGACAGCCCTTCAGTTTCACATAACCACACAATCCAATATAATTTTTCCTATGTGCATTCAAGAAAATTGCCACACATTTTCAGAAAGCCAAAAGGGTAGTATATAAAAGGGAAGGCAAGCCTCTCCGTTCGCTAGGCCCTGGAGTTGATGGCTAGATTCCAAGGAGAATAATTTTCCTGAGACTTCAAAATTGCCCCCCTTTCCCTCCCTCCCTTCCAACTGACTCCACACCTTAGTCTTGAGCTATTTATTGGGGCACTGGAAGAGCTTAGTGCAAAGGTTTAGAGATGCTTTCAGGCTTTCCTTAGTGAAGGAAGCATTTTCCTGATTCTAATTGATGCCCACCTCATAAAAAGGTCTGGCACACATAAAGATAGAGGTCAGAGAACTGCAGTAAAAGCACTAAGGAGGATATTTGTTTCACCTTGTGGTTTCCTGCACCTACTCATGTGCTGTTAGGAGTGCAGGAGGAGGGAGGGGAATTAGTTTAGAATGTGAGATGAGGCCTGCAGGATCAGACCATCCAGTGGCAATCCATCATCTTCTTTACCACAGTGACTGACCGTGAGAGATTGGGTAGGGCCCATGAATGCCGAAGGCTGAGTCAAATACAGATGCATAATCAGAAACGGGGTGATATTTTGCACTGGCTCCTTCCATTTTTGTATTGGCATCATTTTCTCTCTTGTTTAGTTTCAGTACTTTTGATTACCTTGACTTATTTCACAATATTGTAGGGACTGATTTTTATTTTGGTACCTTTTGATATTATGATTATTGATCAATGTTTCTAATATGTTTTGAAATGCTAAACTTATAGTTCATTTGGTATGTTGTGAGTCACTTTGCATACAATTTTGTGGCATATGTATAGATGATGAGATCGTGATTGATGCCTCTCAGAAGCCTGTAAGCAAGACAGGAAGGCAGTACTCTTTCTCATACTCTTTGTCCCAACCAGAAGCATTTATTTATGTATGTATTTATTATTCATTTCACATTACTCCATGGTCCCAGTGCTTTCCCTGGGAAAACCCACATTTTACTGCTGAATCGGAGCAAATGGTGCAATCCATAGAAAACCTGATTGCTGGTTGCTGTAATTCAGTGGTAAAAAGTGGGTTTTCTTGGGGAAAGCACCAGGACAAAACAAAACAAAATCCCCACTTGGTCACGGAGCTTTGAAGCTCAGATCTGTGCCAAGAAACATGACACAAAAGGCAGTCTGGATAAGCCCTAAATGTTGGCCACATCTGCTCCTTCTTCCAGATATGATTTTCCTGATTTTCACATCAACAAATGCATGATTGGCACATGCATTAGATCTTCAGGGATACTTCAACTCAAATGAGTACCAGAAGGGCTTAATAGGAACAAATTTCTGAGTGAGGAGACTGAATTTAAAATGTAGATATTCCTCAGGAGCCATTATCTCATCAAACACCTAAGTGAAAGGCATATCAAGTATTGCTTAATTTAATTTGAAATTAATGTGAATAAGCTATATCTCAGTTGTGGCAGTTCCAGAGGGACTATGTGTGCAAGATCCCCTCCCCTTCTGGACTATAGACATTTTAGTGAGCCTCTTTAGAAGTGCTTTCATGGCTGAAGTCTTACTACTGTGCTTCAGAAGTCTGGCATGGAATTTTCTACCACATGACAACAGATTAGCACTTAACAGTGACTGGCATTCCATGAAAAGGGGGGAAATAATGTAAATGGCGTGGGACTCAGAGCAGGATTTTGATCTCGCAGTGATGTATAATAGCGATAATTGTAGCAAAGTAAACAGAATTTCATCCATTAGAGAGGCCGTGTGCAAAGGAGGGTTAAGTGCTACCTTCCCTTTTAAAGTTGCGTTGTGTAGCAGAGGAGGATTGTTCTAGGACTGGCCTAAACCATAGAGGGAAAGTTGGAAATTTTCTGGGGTGCTACAACCCAATGTCTGCTATGGAATTCATGGAAGAAAAGAGGGAGGGAAAAAGAGACATTAATATTATGACACTCAGAATATGGTAATGCAAGTGGGTGAAGATTTTAATTTACAGTGAAGCAAAAAACAACAACCCTTGGTTGCCTCACTTGTGTCAGTTTACTTAAGTACCTTTTATAGCAGGATTGTCTACATTGATCTGTGGGGGGCCTGCTGTGGTGGATGACCTACCTTGCATGCAACCTAAAGGTAAAGGTAAAGGTAACGGGGCCCCTGACCATTAGGTCCAGTCATGACCGACTCTGGGGTTGCGGCACTCATCTCACTTTATTGGCCGAGGGAGCCGGCATATAGCTTCTGGGCCATGTGGCCAGCATGACTAAGCCGCTTCTGGCGAACCAGAGCAGCGCAAGGAAACACCGTTTACCTCCCCCCCGGAGCGGTACCTATTTATCAACTTGCACTTTGACGTGCTTTCGAACTGCTAGGTTGGCAGGAGCAGGGACTGAGCAACGGGAGCTCACCCCGTCGCAGGGATTTGAACCGCCGACCTTCTGATTGGCAAGTCCTAGCCTCAGTGGTTTAACCCACAGCGCCACCTAGAAAGCGGCAAAATAAGGCGTAACGTTACTTTGTGAAATCCTTCTAAGGGTGCTTCCAGACTGCTGCTAATTTTGAGTGGGATTGAATCATATCCTGGCAAAATTAGTGATAGTTGATTTGGAAGTGTGGTACAACAAACCCACATCCTGACATGCAAGACTTTTTGCAAGAAGGAAAGTGAGGGGAAATACATGGAAAGCATGGGAGAACATTTGCCTTCCATCTAACCTCCCTGCAAACAAATCAGAACCTCCCAGAAAACAAATCAGGATGAATACTCAATAAGAAGGTCATCTGAAAGTGCACCAAGTCTTACTTGGAGTAGACCTATTGATTTAATTGAGTCTACTCCAAGTATGATAAATGTTGAATATCACCAGACAGTTAGTATCTGATGTGTTATCTCTCATTGCATAAAATGAGGGAGGTTTGGGTATTAGAGAGTCCCAGTGCTTGAAGCAATGAAATGGAGAAATAGAATAGGACATTCGTGCATTCAGTGTATCAAATGTTCAGAGCAAAATCTGGAGGAGCCAAACTATTTGAAAACCACTTAGAATATCACATTTTTAAAGCTTAAGCTGCGGAGTCATTATGCTGAAGCAGACTTTTAAATCACATTGTCACTAATAACAGGGGCAAGCGAACTCTTTAAATATTCCTTTGGCACTAATATCCTGAAGTGACTTGTATTTTAAATCATTTTCTCTCAAATAGCCTACTTTGGTGGCCGTTCTAAATCTCTCTGACACTAACAGCCTACCTTTTGAGCATTCTGTCCCTGTTCCCCCATTTTTTTAAGACTTTGACTTTGGTAGGTTACAACAGCATGCACTACATATTTTTCTCTTCTCTGTAATATCAGACTGGTACAGATGCCCAGCTGTTTCCATTTGCAAGTATAAGAGAAACCTTCATTTCATCTTCCCTGTTTTGATGCTCATACCAAACAGGGCTTCTATAAGACAGCCTTCCAAAACTTAGTACCATGCAGATGTTTTAGGCACCAACCCTCATCTGCCCCAGTCAATATGGCCAATGGATAGAGAAGATGAGAGTTGTAGTCTGAAATGTCTGAATAGCATCAGGTTTGGGAAGACTGCCAGAGGACTGGAGTTAAGCACCCACTCACCTAGTTTCAATCTGTATTACAATTTGGAAATTATTGATTCACATGTCTGAAGAATTATCAATTAACTTTACTGATGCTGCCTTAAGTCCCATCTATATCGTGAACATGAGAATGGTGAAAGGCTTCTTCTCTCAAAACAAGACTCAAAACATGAGATAATATTATGTTTGCTTTGCTGTCAACTTAGCATTTCACCCACTCTGGATGTTGGCAAGCTTTTAACCTATGCCAGGATGAAATTCATTATGGCTTACGTCCATAGCCTTTAATTAAAATAAATGCTAAACTGAGCCATCTACCGGTGAAACTCTGGAAATACTGCAATTCTCTGCTGTAGAAAGCAATTCACGAGGGAATTCTTGGTGCTGAATAGCAGCCTGCGAACTGGGGATTTGATTAATATTAAATATGAATGTAGCCTTCTAATGTCAGTTCTAACCTATGAAAATATACAACTGTTAAGCCGTTATCATGCCACTGTTTAAACAATGCCTTTATCAGGGCAAGTACAAAGAAAGTTTGTATAAATACCGAATAACTCTGAAGGATGAACCATATCCGTAATCTGTATAGGGTTGCCTTGTTTCTTGTTAGTGTGATTTCTGGGAGGTGGGGAAGGGGAATTGGGGAAAATGGAGAAGAATTGAGCTGTGTCCCATATCTCCAACATATAATTGGAGGGATTCTTCTTTGTGAACAATCCTGAAAGCATTTTCAATAAAGAATAAAGCTTATTCAACCCCCTCTGCATGTTTTTCAATAAACTTTTGTTTCTACTTACCCATGCATTGTTCTTACACACATATTGAAATGGAAATCTTTCTCTTGATGATGTATTCTGTCTGGACAGGCACCTCTGAAGTAACTTTGCACATTCATATTTCAGCAGGCAATGGATTTTCTTTGGATTGATCTTTACAACAATGTAAAAGTTAGATGAGCTCCAGCCTGACACACGTGCTTGAAAAAGCAGGGAATGGGGCTTTCAGATTTCTTTGTTTCCTTTTACCAAGTTGGCGGGATTGGTTTATATATATAATTTCAGCCACTGCTGGAAACCATTCAGTCTTTCCGCTCAAAACTCGAGTTCAAGGTTCAACACATTGACAGTGTAAGTATGACGTGTTCCAGCTGAACCTAGTTACTGTTAGTTAAAGCTGATAACACATAGCAATTACTTTATTCAGGCTGAGTAAATATGATCTTTGGTAATCAGTGTGTTAACAAACTGTTTATCTTAAGCAGAATGAAATAGGCACTTTTGGCTATTGTATTATGTTTCTTCTCATTGCATCATCCACTCCACAAGGTCTCTTCCTGGGAGACAAATATATCTGTAGAAGACAAATATATAGCTATCCCTCTTTTCCCTCTTTTCCCTCTCCAGACATCCTTTTTATTGCACATTCATGAGGATCTTCACATTATGCTACTGTGTGATCACACATGATCCTATTTTTAATAGTGTTTGTGCCTGCAAAAGCCTTGTGGCAGTCGCTCTCCTTCTTTCCCAATCAGTGAATATCTGGTAAACTCCTGTGGAAATCCCCTAGTTTTTTAAAAAAACACAAATATTCTGGTTTATTTCTGTTCCATTTCTGTTGCACCATGGCCCCTTTGGATAGTAATAATGTGGTAGCGTTGAAGAAGCATCACAGAGCAAGTAATAAAGCAGAACAACCGCATCACTAACACACTATCATTGTGTCAAGAACATGCTACAGAACATGCTTATGATAAAATACCAGGTTGGAGGTGCCCGGAGTCATGCAAACTGCAGCTTGTTTATGCAGCTGGGAGAAAGATAGGAGACAAGAAGAATACTCACCCGGTGACTACTGCCACTTGTCCATAGTTTAGCATTCTGTGCAAACACAGCCCCATTGTGTAATATCTGATATTCTCTCATCGTAGTGGTATCTGGGGGTGGGGAACTGATTTACTCTTCCTTTTGAACATGACTATTTGCAAACTGTTACACCTGAGTCAACAGATGGCTGAGCTTCCCAACTGCTTAGACAGGTAGCAAACTTGACCAAGAAGTCTTTATAATCGTGGGGGAATACCACCTCAACCATTAGTTTCCTTTCATGGAGATGCTCACCTTGCAACTCCATTCTTTGACACACAGAATGACTCTCCCTTTGGTACCCCACATATTATCAACTGAAGGCTGCCAAGATTTGATTTATACAGGCTCATAGGTGAAGCCCATATATTTTTAAGCAGATCTTGCACATCTACTCACAAAGGTTGGGCCAGTGGTGCCAGGCTGCCCCCAAGATTGGGGGCGGGGCAGGGTGCATCACGTGTGTGCGATATCATGTGTACGACATGCATTGCACAATATCACATGTCTCCTGACACTGCACAGGCCAGCACAGCCTTCTGTGACATTGTGGGGCCCCCCTCAACTTTGAGGGGACCCATGAGTTGGTGTGCCTGGGCTGGGCTATTTGCATGTAATATCACTGTAGCAGTGACTGATGCTTTGTGCAGGTGTTTTGCCAGCACCACACAGGTATGAGCCAGCACATGGGGCTAATTGCATTTTAAATGTGATGCAGGACACATGAAATGCTTACACATATATGGGCTTATCTTGTATAAATGAGCCGAAGTGAAAACACATCAAGAAGGAACCGAAGCGGTGCAGGCAGCTGAATGCCAAAGCTAATAAGGACACAGAGCATAGGTGAAAGTAGATTTGTGAAACTGCATGGAAAAGTGCAATTAAGCTGCTGAGTGAACTTTGGGGACTGCTTTGAAGAAAAATAAAGAGCATAGGTGTGGCCTGTATCTCAGCTCATGTAATCCAGTGTTATGTTTTGTTTGGCTACTGTGGGCTTGTGTCTTTGTATGTGTTAGGACACTAAGTGCTGCCGTTTCTTCATTTGAAAACATTGTGGTTTTGCACTTAGGTTTTATTTTTCTCCAGTGCCCCCCCCCTTTTGGTCTGCTCTTGATAAATTCCACCAAGATTACGTTATCTCAATATGCAAAGGACAAACACTTCCCTCAATGTATCCTCTAAATGAGTTCTCTCTCCATTGCCATGTAATTGCTAGCAAGGCAGCCATGGCCTCTGTCAAATGAAACAAGAAATGAGAAAGATAATTCACAGGAACTATAAATAGACAGGAACTATAAATAAGATGGGGAAAATCTGCTTCCAGTGGCAAATGGCTCACATCTTTGAGAAGCCTTATAAAATGGTTTCTAATGATCACAAAATAACAGCTTTAAATGTTGGTTCCATCCTGTATATAATAAGCTAAACCACAGAGTTGCCCTGAAAACTGCTAAAAGAGCCCTGTTTTCAGTTTTTTTGTTTTGTGTGGTGCTTAGTGAAATATTTGTATTTGAAGATCTCATAAAATTGTCCCCTTTCAAGAAAAATAAAGCAACAGGTTTTGGGAGATATTGCACAGTATATTCTTCTTCCTAAAAGTGTGGCTGATGGTCAGGAAATAAATGTAGCAGGACAAGAAAATATGGTTCCAGCTCTCTGACAACACCAAGCCACCTGACAGTGTCCCTTGAGTGTTGTGTCTGTATTTTTAGCCTTGCACGAAGGGACTCCATTCAAAATATAGATTAAAAGTGCATGTTTGTTCTGAAGTCAATCCCATTGTGTCCAGTGGAGCTAACTTCCAGGTAAGTGTGCTGTCATTACAACACCATACACATTCCACTGGGAGTAAATTCCACTGAACACAGTGGGGCATACTTCTGAGTAGGCATATATATGATTACAGTGGCAGAGTATTAACATAAACTTGTTCTCTGCAGAGAAAATGCCAATGAATGTATTATTACGTGCTTGCAAATATTCCGTATATTTCCTGCTTCATACCAGCTACTTGTTCTGTAGCTGGCATGAAGGCAAGAAATGGTACTCGAACTGGAGAAACTGCAAGTTTGGTTACTGCTGTAACTTGAGTCAAATAAGTGCTAGAGTCAGTGAGTCAATTCAACACTAGAGGGGCTAGAGTGGCCTGGGCTCCTGCACCTTTAAGAAAAGATGTAGGTTTATCATGCAGACTAAATCTGCTGAAATTCCCTCTTCTGCACAACTGTCCTCTTTCTGCATCTGACCACCCTGAGACAAGGTGTTTATGGAAGGGTATTCCAGCACACAAGGCTGTTGAAAGCACCATGTCCCAGCGCCACACTAAGGAAGTCTTCAATTCAGATGACTCACAAGCCACCACACTTGTGAGGAAGCGCCTCCTCTACACCATCACAACTTAAGGCGCAAGAAGAACCACTGAAGGGAAGACCTTGACAGTCTTCAGATAACTCTGGTCCTTTGTTGAGAGAACATTTTCCGACACTCAACCAGCAGGTTTCATGGAGAGCTGCCCAGGGTCCTAATTCACTTTGCATCGCTTTGCATTGCATTGCAGAGCTGTATCAGTACATCAAAGAGGGCAATTTGACTTGGATTAGCCATCTGAGCTCACTTCAGTAGCATGTGGACCACACTTAGAGAAACATAAACATGAACCATGACAACAATTTTCTATCCAGTGTGGTGTGGTGGTTAAGAGCAGTGGACTCGTAATCTGGTGAACCGGGTTTGATTCCCCGCTTCTCCACATGCAGCTGCTGGGTGACCTTGGGCCAGTCACATTTCTCTGAAGTCTCTTAGCCCCACTGACCTCACAGAGTGTTTGTTGTGGGGGAGGAAGAGAAAGGAGATTGTTAGCCGCTTTGAGACTCCTTGGAGTAGTGATAAAGCTGGATATCAAATCCAAACTCTTCTTCTTCAAACTCTACCTGGCGCCATCATAGGATTGCTGGTGGCGGTACCTGTTTACAGCTGCTTCATATAATACATTCTGCCACATAAACATGTGAATGAGGACAGTTGGGACTGCTTGTATATATGCAAAGGGGCTGGGTTCAATGGTAGAGTGATACAAAAAGTATTGGTTCTGTTCCCCAAATCTCCAGGTAGACTTGGGAAAAGACACTTAGAGAGCCACTGCCAACCAGTGTAGGCACTACTGAGTTAGTTGGACTGTTGTCTTAATTCAGCATACGACAGCTTCCAGGTGACCCTTTTCATTCTATCTTCTACCTTTTCTTTAGAAAGCTTTAAGTGGCTTACCTGAGGCTCCTGGTGCCCTCCCAGGTAGATGCTGATCAGGTCCTGGTGTGCTTAGCTTTGCCATCAGTTGCACCTACACCATTAATTGGGTCACCATGTGAACTTGCCCCTTGAAACTCATTCTCTTAATCCTGACCTAAGTAAATACGTATATAGTTTGTATAACATGATACAAGCAACTGATAAGCTGAAGAGGAGGTGGCATGAACATTTGGTAGAAGAATTTAGGAATAACAACAACAACAACTAGAGGGACACACTGAACAATCTGTACAACCATCTGAGCCTTCAGTAACACTTTTATTTCCTCAGCTAAACATTTTTCTCCTTTTATATAAACACTGACAGACCTGTCAGCTCCCCCAGATCTTATTTTTACAACCGGCCACAGTTTTGTCAGTGCTTAAGGAGATTTTGTGGGGGCTCACGTTGTGACTGACTCCATGATTGCCTTCCAGCTGTCATTATTTAGATACGTTAAGGATAATTAAAGAAAAAGGCCCTGGTGAATGAAGCAAAGGAAAGAGCTGGTTGTTTTTCTGTAGTTTCTGCATTATGTCAAGTGTCTTGAGGAACTACGGAGAGAGCGAGAGACAGTGCAAGCTTGTTAATTTTTTCTGCAGTTCATAATTTGCAATACTATGTGAATTAATGGCTTGCTCAGAAGTGGTGCTTGATGGGTCTATATATGGCACCGCTAATAGTTTGCAGTGGGTTGACATCCTACATCTCAGTTGGCTCAGTATTTCCATGCTTTCTGTGCCAGTGCTTGGAAAAAGTTTGTCTGTTTTCCAAGCGTTCTCTCCCAGCTTGTAATTTTGATTCATTTGCGTTGATGGTGTCAACATACATGCCCATTACTGCATTGCTTCAGTTCTTTACTGTTCCCTTTCTTCTCAATCTTACACTAGTTTGAAGCTGCAATCCTAGGCAGCATCTGAGACCCCTTCGTCATGTGCCTCCTCTGCGAGTGGTCCAGAGGGTGGCAACACGAGAATGGGCCTTTTCTGTGGTGGCTCCCCATTTGTGGAATGCTCTTTCCAAAGAGGCTCACCCGGTGCCTTCATTACATGTCTTTAGGTGCCAGGCAAAATATTCCTCTTCGTTCATGCCTTTGGCTAATTAAAAAATCTATGGCCTTTTAAACTGTGTGTGTGTGTGCAGGGGGTATTATTTTTATTTGTTACTATGATATACATTTTTGTTTTTTTATATTGTGAACCAATTTGTGATCCTTGGATGAAGGGCAGTACAGAAATATAATAATAATAATAATAATAATAATAATAATAATAATAATAATAATAATAATAATAATAATAATTCTGAGCAGACATGTTTAAGGTTTCCATGTTAGTTTGTGTATTATTTTTGTTTTGGGAGAAAAATGCTTGGTGTCTTTGAATTTTCTGCATTTTGAGGAAATCTCACAGATTACAATCATATTCCCACCTTCATCTCCCTGTGAAATGCAATTGTTGCCATCTGCAAGATATAAATATGAGAGCAATTTGTAGCAAGATTTGGTTTTCATAAACGGTTTGAAACTACCTGTCGTGACACATAGGTGTTCCTGTGCATTAGATGGTTGCATTCAACTACATGGAAGGTTTTTAAAATAAAATAAAATAAAAAGCTGTTATAAGCACATTATTGAACTGTTGCTTTCCAGAAAAATGTCAACTCGATTAGCATTTCTTAAGGTGTCTGTGAATAATTCTGTCTATTGAAATTGATACAAGTAGTAATTGGCTGCCTGATTCCATGTCCACAGTGATTTAAGCAGTAGCTGACATGCTACTGCGCTTTGTAGTCTGATTCCATGCTTAAATAATGAGGTGTTTCTGTACTTCCATCCTCAGAAATCCCCCCTTCATTCCCTTGGCCAGAAGTGGGTTCAGGACAAACAAAAGGAAGCTTTTATTCACACACTGCATCATGAAGCAAATGAATCTGAGGACCAAACTAGGTGAGATGACAGGAAATCCATAATCAGATCTCCTGTGGTTTGCTTGTTTTTAAGGGAAGAACGCCTCAATTGTATCCAGGCTGCAGTACTGGGAGCAGGATGGGTGAATTCATTTACCACCCTCACTATATTGTTTTCCAAAACTGAATTGCCTCCCTTTCAGAGCTGCATTTATATACTTGTCTCTGTCTTGTGCCCTTTGGTGCAAATAGCAGCTCTGGGGTGAATGTGTGTGTGTGTGTATTCATGCATGTTCAGATTTGAAAATGGCGGAAGGGCTAACTTGCCCAGTCCTCCCCCTGGCAGCTCAGTGATGTGTCCATTTCCATCTACATTTAGCCTTCTGCCCTTCAAAAACTGTGTGAGATCTGACCAGTCTTGTCCAGAGGCCAATCTAGATAGGATGACTTGGGAACTGGTGTCCTTCAAGCTGGTTCTTGACACAATCATACTTGCCCTGCATGATCAGAGTCGTAGCCTTGATCTGGGATTAATCTGATTGTCAGGTTGCTGCATTCCCTTTGCCCAATAATATTTGGTGCACCAACTTCATCCTTTGTTGGAATATCACATTCCTGACAACATGCACATGATATGTACAGGGGAGGGTGATGCCTAGTCACCATAGATGGTGTGAGCATCAGTAGCCAGTTGGGTTGACTACTCTACAGGGAATGGAGGCAGGAGTGTGTTCTCTTATCCTTCACTGGGGAGGTCTTTTCACATGTCCCCTGGTCCTAGGATATATGGGGACGAGAACCAAGACTTTCTCAGCTGAAGCACCTGGTCTTTGGAACTTCATGCTCTCGCAGCTTTCAGCAAAGTGATAAAATCCTTCCACTTTAAGAAGGCATTTGTCGCTCTACAAGGTTTTTTTATTTAAAAAAATCCAATTCAGTTTATACAATTTACATATCATTTCATGCTGCCAGGAGGAGTCCCAAAGCCATTTCCAGGGATAATAACCTACAAAAAGTAATATACAATAAAACTCAATTAAAACAAAACTAATATACTACAAGTGATCATCCACAAAAGTCACCCGACAATATAAAATAACCACCCTGTCCATGTAAGAATGAACTTCAGAAGTAGACAACCTAAAGCCAGCGCTGTCCTATTTGGCATCTAATCATTTTGGTCAAAAGTTCTGTGAGAGCTCCTAGCTTTATATGAATTTGTTTAAAGAAAAGGATTAGACAATTGTGTGGAGCAAATAAATGGCAGAAAGCTAGTAAAGCTAGTTCAAAAGTAGCAAATGTCTGATTACTAGATGCCAACAACAGGGAAAGGTTATTTCCACCATGTCCTGCTTGTGAAGCAGCAGGGACCTTGTGGCTTGCTGCTGTTTGGCAATAAAATGCTATTCTAGACCATAAGACCATAAGTAGAGCCCTTCTGGATGAGCCAAATTATCTGGTCACCACAGTGGTCAACCAGGTTTCTATGAGAAGCCCACAAGAAAGACCTGATAGCAACAGGTCTTCATCCACTTGTGATTCCCAGTAATTGTTATTCAGAGGCATGCTGCCTCCAGCGAGATGGTTCTTTGGCTAGATACAATAAGGCAGTTCTTCAGCTATGGCTAGCCTACACGTGCTCCAGTGTCTGTGAATCTTACGGGCCCCAAACAGACTATATCACTTGTAGATCCCTCTTTCTGAAACACTTTCTGTTATGCTCAGCTATTAAAGGCAGCCTAATGGCAAAAATTCGACCACCCACTACTGTAAAATGACTGCTCCATGCAGGCATTGGCATTCCAGCCTTGCAAATCCCCCCCCCCCATGTGTGCCTACTCCTTCATCTCTTAAATGCAGAGGCAATCTGTCTTCTTCCTGGGAGCCTTGACAGAATCGATGTTATATGTGATGTGCAACAATTTATGAAGCAGCCATGAGCACCTGAGTCCACATCTGAGGAACATTTTGCAATTTCTCTGTGAAGGTAATATAGTGTTATATGACTTATGACATTTAACATGCATGGATTCCACACACGGTTTATTCATAATAAGTAGCACCATTTCCCAGATTTTATGACTGAAGTTATTTGTGATGACTGACCAGTCATATTTCCTGGGCAGCGGTAATAAAAATATAACACTCCTACATACTTTGTGTAGAGCAGTCCCCATAAACAGGGTGTGTTTTTTTTTGCAGGCTGTTATCCTGCTCTCCCCCTCCCTAGTTCTCTTTAAATGTCAGACAGCTGATGGTTTTGGCTTGGAAATAATAGCCGAATGAAACCAGTCAAGAACAGCAGACAAAAGCAAGGGGGAGGGGAAGGAGAGGAAAGGAACGAAAGGGTTCAGGATGATGAATAGACAAAGTACACAACATGATGAGATCAGCTAGATTTTCAGCACCTGCACACCAGCTTGTTCCACCTGTCTTCCTTAGACCATGCACGGATGTGGAACGAAAAGTCAAATATTAATTTGTTCCTTGTTGATGCTCCGGGCTGACAAAAGTGTTTTGGTTCCACCTGACTAACATCCAATATTTGAAAATGAATAAATTGCATCCTCTTTTGGCAAAGGGAAACATTAAATAACAGAAGGGCATGTTTAACACTGAATCTCTGCCTCTTCTTCTGGTGGGGTCCTGAATGATGAAAGGAGCTGTTGGATGATGTGTGCAGTATTGGGGTGGGGGAAGGAAGAGGGAATTAAGATCACAGCCAACATGTTTGAACATGAAAAAAGAGACAAATATGTTTCTGTGCCTAATTGACTTAGAACCATTTTATCTAGAGGGCTCTCTTTTGCCACTCAGACCCCAAGATCATATATGGGTGCCTTTCTGGGGGGTGGTTCTCACCAAAACAGATGGAGTGGATGGCTGTGAAAGAAAGGGACTTTTCAGTTGTGTAGCCCTGGTTGCTGAATACCCTCCCTAGAAAGCCTTGCCTGGCACTTAAAGGTTGGTCTTTTTAACACCAGGCAAAGACTTTCTATTTTCTCAAGCTTACCATGTTATAGGGCTTTGCAAATCTCTGGAACAACACTGTTTTCTCCCTTGGGGTTTTTATTTTGGTTTATTTTAATGCTGTCTTATATATGTTTCTAATTTTATATCCATGTTGTATTTTATAGGGCCTTTTTTAAGGGGGGGGTGTCTGTATACTGCACAGAAACACCATTTTGTTAGTGGGCAGCATGAAAAGAAAGAAGCAAATGCATTATTGCCCTAAGATTTAATTTGTTATGTTCCACAATTCTGGATTTTATCCTGCTTTTTCAAAGCTGTTTATTTAAAGGTTTAAATCATCTCCGGGACCTTAGAACAAAATCAGGGTGGTGCTATTTTGATGTAGAATTCCATGCCCAGCATTGCAGTTGTGAACAGCAATAAATAGGCTTCCCAATTCCCCCGAGCATTGAACTGAATCGTCTGTAGATTTCCTGGTCAGATAGCACAGCAGCTGTATATCTAAACCCATGTCATTTTGTAAAAGAGTCACAAGGGGGAACCATTGTCAACAGCATCAGGAGAAGATGCTCTTAGATGGTGGCAGAACATGACCCTGAACCTGAACAGGGAAGTGGGTATCGCTGGATCAACTCTTCCTTACTTGAAGGCACCCAATCTTTGAACTGTCACAAAGATATGAAAGCTTGATAAAGAGTTTTCAGATCAACTAATGCCTGTCAAATAATATTACTGGCTCAGCCTCAGGTGCTTTTGTTTTGCAAAAGCTGTATCAACAATCTGTGACTGAGTCCCCATGACATGAAGCGGATAACCCATCTCGGTTGAGTCCCTGAGCCCAGCTGGGACCCAACAGCAGTGTGTGGGTTGGCATGTCCATCCAGCCATTGTACTGTACAGTGCTGGTGGTCAGTGATGCAATCCCACTGATAGGACCTCACATAAGATCTCAGGAGTTTTTAGAGTGCTTGAAGTGATGCAAAGAGCCTGGAACAGGGATGGATGGATCCGTATATCTCCAGTCTGTATCTAATTGCATGCCTTTATTCATAAGTCCACACCATCTTGTTTTTGCATTAACCAGTGATTTTTAAAAACTTGTATTTAAGAACTTATTCAACTAGAATTTTACCACAGAATATGTATTTTAAAACCTATTGCCGCTTGAGAGACACATTTCTCAATGTTATATCCTAAAACACACATTTTTACAACACATTTTAGTACAGGCCACTGCCCATTTATGCAAGGGTTACGTTTTGAGGCACCACACATATGTTAAATTGTGTATATTAGGAACACCATTGAAAAAGCCTACAAATAATAATAAAAAATAAATTTTATTTATATCCCGCCCTCCCCAGCGAAAGCCGGGCTGAGGGCGGCTAACAACAATAAAATAGCCTTGAAACCCTTGAAAAACCCTTTTAAGAACCTGCAGCACTTACCAGATGCCAAATTGTGCCAAACACCTCCACAATCGCTCCCTCCCAACCTCCTTGCTCCAACTCTGCATACCTAAATGGTCAGTTTAGACCTGTGGGATTGCTAGGTGCTGTTTTCACACCATTTTTGCCGTGTTGTGCTGGCTGGCACATGTGCCTTGAATCTTCATAAATGGGGAGTTGCCTGTATCTGAGTCAAGAACTGTATCGCCTTGAGAGGAAAGGATGTAGCTCAGTGGAAGGCTATCTGTTCTGTATGCAGAAGGTTCCAGGCTCAATTCCTGGCATTTCCTAGTGGGGCTGGGAATGTCCCCACCTGAAACCTCAAAGAGCTACTACCAGTACAGCGGTACCTCAGGTTAAGTACTTAATTTGTTCTAGAGGTCCATACTTAACCTGAAACTGTTCTTAACCTGAAGCACCACTTTAGCTAATGGGGCCTCCTGCTGCTGCTGCGCTGCCGGAGCACGATTTCTGTTCTCACCCTGAAGCAAAGTTCTTAACCTGAAGCACTATTTCTGGGTTAGCGGAGTCTGTAACCTGAAGCGTATGTAACCTGAAGCGTATGTAACCTGAAGTACCACTGTATTCAGTATTCAGAGCAGACCTAGATGGGCCAGTGGTGCTTCTGACTTGGGACTCAGCTATACAGCTCCAAATATAATGTTTTAAGTGTGTTTTAAGTGCATTATACAAATGTGACATACATGGCGATTGTGAGCTTATGGTAAATTCAATATACTTTGTAAAACTTTTTTTAAAAAAGCATTTTCACAGCGTTTTTTTTTTTTTAATGTGTGTCTACATTCCACCTTGGTGTAATGCTGTTTCCTATGCCTTTAAATTGTTCCTATTGCAAAATTTGGAGAAGTGTGAATTTCAAAGGATAATTATGTTCCAACCTGACTATTAGTTCAGGAGGTACGAATTATCTCAGTTTGCTTTAAAATGTGAATAAATCAGAGTTATGTTTCAGCCCTAATCCAAGGACTAAGGGAAAGAAGCAGATTTTCAGGTACTTGTGCTCGTCAGGGAGAACAAAGTTGTCCAGTATAGCCCTATATCCTAAGTAGGCATAGGCAGACAGCAAATCTGGAATGGAACGTGTTTCTGGGATGGGGATGCTTGCCTGTTATTGCAAGGAAGGGCAGGAAATATACTGTTGTTGACAGAGAGTTATCATAGAGTATCATAGTTGTAGAGTTGGAAGGGACCCCAAGAGTCATCTAGTCCAACCCCCCTGCAATGCAGGAATCTTTCGTCCAACATGGGACTTGAACCCACAACCTTGAGATTAAGAGTCTCATGCTCTACCGACTGAGCTACAATTCTTCTGAGAGGGATGCACTGCCCATCTGACCAGATCCATGCTGCAGTGTGTCTGTCGGTATTTGAGCGCTGTTTAAAATGGTTTCCTGCCACTGCTGTGAACTGTGTGCTGTCCCATTCCAAAAGGATATACATGTGCAAATGTTTAACTAGAAGGTGCACTGACACTCTGCCTCTGCCTTCTCTTCTGCGCTGGCTTTTAGAAACTTCACTGAGAAGCTGTGACACTGTGCTGGACTAGGGGGAGATTGGCCAAGCATTTTGCATATACCTTCCCTAATCACATTAGTGCAGAGTCATTGAGTATGACATCCTCCGTGCATTTTTCATCCACTGCCTTGGTGGTGAGAGGTATGAGCCCTCAACACCTTTAAATTACGGCTCCAAGCTATTTGCATATAATTCTACAATATTTATTAGTCACATTCAACCCTGGAAGGAGCCCCCGTTTGTGCATAAAACATTCTCCATTTTATGCCAAAGTGAGACCTCAGTTTGTGATCCATCATAATGACATTTAGTTGTATAAAAGATGGCCTTCCACTAGGGGTACACGAGACACAAATAAAACCAGGAGATTACCAGGATTGTAGGTGATACATCAAAGAAAGGAGAGTGTTGGTGTTTTACATATTAAATCAGTACCAAGCAGCATGGATTGTTCCCAAGTTCAAACTTGCATTTCATTGGAATCAATTTCTTTTCTTCCCTTTTTTTTGTAGAAGAGCTGGGACGAAGTAATACATCTCTGTCAGGAGGGAAGCTATTTATAGGTTCCTAAATCAGATTATTCTGAGGTTGGTGACTTTTACATAGACAATTAACTCTTTCTGACATGCCACATTCAAGGTTTGTGTAACACATATTCCTACATTTAACTGAAATTAAATCTGGACAAGTCAGAAGTGCTATTGGTCAACAAACGTAGAGGCCTTGGGATATAATGTTAGACTTTTCTGGATTGAGTTGCCCCCCCCCCCCCAGATCCGGGTTTTAGCTTGGGAGTACTCCTTGCTACTAAGGACTTACTTTTCTGTGTACCAGCTGATGATGCACCAGCTCTGCTCATTTCTGGTGTACTGTCAGAGCTGACTGTGGTCCTACCTGCAATAAAAGGTAAAGGTACCCCTGACCGTTAGGTCCACTCAAGGACGACTCTGGAGTTGTGCATTCATCTTGCTCCATAGGCTGAGGAAGCGAACCAGAGCAGTGCATGGAAACACCATTTACCTTCCCGCCAGAGCGGTACCTAATTATCTACTTGCACATGATGTGCTTTCAAACTGCTAGGTTGGCAGGAGCTGGGACTGAGCAACGGGAACTCACCCCGTCATGGGGATTCAAACCGCTGACCTTCTGATTGGCAAGCCCTAGGCACTGTGGTTTAGAATCCCTCCTACCTGCAATAGTTGCATCTTAATTGGATTTCATGGGACTGTACCTGGAAACCACTTTGGAACATCAATTGGTGCAGAATACTGCTGTTAAAATTTTGATTGAGGCCATATGCTGTGACCATGTGACTCTGTAATTGTACTGGCTGAACTAGCTGCTAGTTTGAGTGCAATTCAGGGCACGGGTTATAATCTTTAAAGAGCTAAACACCCCTGGGACCAAGCTACTTGAATTCATGGAGGTTGAGGCAATCAGCAGCTACTGGCCACAATAACTATGGTCTATCTCCATTGTCAGAGACAGAATACCTCTGAAAACCAGTTGCTGGAAATCACAAGTGAGGAGAGCATTGTTGTACATCCTGCTTGTGGGATTACCATAGGCAACTGGTTGGCAAGTGTGAAAGCAAAATACAGGACTA
Organism: Podarcis liolepis; assembly: GCF_965112155.1. Taxonomy (NCBI): domain Eukaryota; kingdom Metazoa; phylum Chordata; class Lepidosauria; order Squamata; family Lacertidae; genus Podarcis; species Podarcis liolepis. Next base: position 43,719,515 of record NC_139564.1, on the reverse strand, counting down.
GGGGAGATGTTGGACTGATCCAGGAGGGCTCTGGAACTCATGTTCTTATTTCCTTTCCTTCTGAGTTCAAGCTGGTGACGAGGCACGAGAGGCCTTTCTCTGACGCAACTTCTTGTATGTAGAACTCCCTGCCCAAGGCGTTTGGCTTATCTTCCTCTTTATTTGTGCTCTGCCAGAATTTGGAGACTTTTCTGTTTAAACAATAAATAAGATAATAAAAACCTTTGGTTCAATTGTATTCTTAGCTCTGTCCCCTGGGGCCCATTTTTAGTAGCCCTTTTAGTCTTGAATTGTGTTGGTATTTATCCAGCTGTTTTAATAATGCCTTCAAAAATTTCGCTTGCCACTCCTTTCAGAGGGGAAAAGCAGGGCATTTTTGTACAAATAAATATATCAACTTACATAGTTAACATTAAAAAAAATAATCAAATGTAAGTTGCTGTGAAATTGAGAAATGCACATAAACATTAGTACAGTGGTGCCTCGCAAGACGAAATTAATTCGTTCCGCAATTCTCTTCGTCTTGCGGTTTTTTCGTCTTGCGATGCACGGTTTCCCATAGGAATGCATTGAAAATCAATTAATGCGTTCCTAGGGAAACCGCCTTCAGACCAGGTCTGGGGACAGTCTGTCCCCAGACCTTTTCTGAAGGCTGGCGGGGGAAGAAGGAGTTCCCCGCAGGGCTCTCCAAGCGGCGGATAGCAGCCTGCTGCCCCGCACGAGGGGCGCTCTTTAGCAGAGCGCCCCTCGCGGGGGGCAGACATTCACAGCTTGGGGAGCCCTGCAGGACTTCCCCGCAGGGATCTCCAAGCTGTGGATAGCAGCCTGCTGCCCCGCACGAGGGGCGCTCTTTAGCAGCGCGCCCCTCGCGCGGGGCAGACATTCACAGCTTGGGGAGCCCTGCAGGACTTCCCCGCAGGGATCTCCAAGCTGCGGATAGCAGCCTGCTGCCCCGCACGAGGGGCGCTCTTTAGCAGAGCGCCCCTCGCGCGGGGCAGACATTCACAGCTTGGGGAGCCCTGCAGGACTTCCCCGCAGGGATCTCCAAGCTGCGGATAGCAGCCTGCTGCCCCGCACGAGGGGCGCTCTTTAGCAGAGCGCCCCTCGCGTGGGGCAGACATTCACAGCTTGGGGAGCCCTGCAGGACTTCCCCGCAGGGATCTCCAAGCTGCGGATAGCAGCCTGCTGCCCTGCACGAGGGGCGCTCTTTAGCAGAGCGCCCCTCGCACGGGGCAGACATTCGCAGCTTGGGGAGCCCTGCAGGACTTCCCCGCAGGGCTCTGCAAGCTGCGGATAGGCGCAGCAGGCTGCTATCCTTCCTCCCACCGCAAATCTTCAAAACAGGTCCAGGAACAGAGGAGAAGCGCTGCGCGCCTTCCCCTCTGTTCCCGGACCTGTCCTGAAGGCTTGCGGTGGGAGGAGGGCTTTCCTCCCCACCGCCAACATTCAGAATGCTGTTCTGAATGTTGGCGGTGGGGAGGAAAAACCCTCCTCCCACCGCAAGCCCCGGGAACAGAGGAGAAGCGCTGCGCGCCTTCTCCTCTGTTCCCGGACCTCCCACCACAAGCCTTCAGGACAGGTCTGGGAACAGAGGAGAAGGTGCGCTGCGTTTCCCCGCTGTCCCAGGAGATTTCCCTATGGGCTTTCGTCTTGCGAAGCAAGCCCATAGGGAAATTCGTCTTGCGAAGCCTCTAAAAATCGGAAAACCCTTTCGTCTTGCGGGTTTTTCGTTTAGCGAGGCATTCGTCTTGCGGGGTACCACTGTATTCCAAAATGACAAAATGGGTATTATTAAATGTGTGATGATTTAGAAGAAGGATGTGTTTGGAAATTATTTGCTTTCATTTCTTCTCCCCTCTCCTTTTAAAACTCCTCTATAAAGGGAGTCAGTAGCTCTGCTCCCAACCTTTACTCACAAAGGCAGAATCTGTGTTGGGATTTCATATTCATACATGTTGCAGGATTCCATGTCACAGTTGCCACAGCAACTGTAACTTGGACACATGGCATATATAGGCAGGCAGGTTCTCTGGCAGCACTGCAAGACAAGAGGCTTCTAAAAGAAGGATTCTGCAGGGCTATTTATTTACTTTTTATGGTCTACAGCAATGTGACTTGGAGCACAATGCAGAATTTTCACTGGCTTCAGTACAACCACCCACACTTAAAGTTGGGCACATACATAATTCCTGGCTTTGACACCGAGCTGGTGCAATTTTTACACCTACTGTATCCTGCTACTTTGAATTGTTTCAAGTGTTGCCACATGCTGATCCCCTCCATATGTTCGCTGGCCCTTCCAGTAGAAAGCCCGATGGCATCATTAGGAAGGGACAGCTTTGTTTGTGAGTTAGTTGTAGCTAAGCACTTTAAAAACTTGGACGTGTCTCAGCTCTGCAAATAGTATGGTCCACTTTCTCCTTTCTCATCCGAGAGGAAACAAGCAATGTACCTACAATGTGAAGCTTATACAGTTAAAGGCTTTTGGGGTCAAGGACGAAATGCAAACATAGCCTAGAATTGGCGGGACCTGTTGCATCAGCCAGTAGAGTGCTGGGCCTCTTGATCCTTAGAGTGTTGGACTAGGACCTGGGCCTCAGTGCTTAGGGTGTTGGACTAGGACCTGGGAAACCAGGGTTCAATTCCCAACTTGGCATGAGGCTCACTGGGTGACCTTGGGCCAGTCACTGCCTCTCAGCCTAACCTACCTCACAGGGTTGTTGTGAGGATTAAACTAGGGAAGAGACTAACTATAGAACACCTTGGAACACCTGTTTGGTTCTGGCAAATGGGGAAAGAGAGAACAATCAGTGTAATTGGTGAAATGGGCATAGAGGCTACAAACACAGTTAGATGGGTACTTCCACCGCCCCACCGAATCCTACAAGCATGAGTTGCCATGTAGATGGTGCAGCAGACTTGGAGTTTGTACCTCAGGAGTATAATGTAATTAACCTGCAGACAACTCTCCTAAATATTCAGGACAGAGAACACTTTGGCCACTAGACATGGTAGCTGGAGAGAAAAGCCACCCTCACATCAAATAATTTTAGAATTTTGTTCTTTTCCAAGGGGTGGGAGGAGATACCAAGATTTGAAATTAAATTCATTGCTTAAAATTTGTGGTTTGGAGCTCACAACCAGGGAGATGGAGATGGCAGTGGAGCCTCTGGGGTTCATGGAAAGAGGACAACTTCAGTCTTCCTAATGGTAGGGTCAACTAAGACAGTGAAGTGCTCCTAGGATTTGGAGCTTTGCCACTCACCAGGTAGGCTATTGTCTCCCCTAAACTGGAATGATTTTTACTGGACTGGCTCTTGCTCAGCAACTTCCTATGGCTCAGTACAGGCAAAATGACATAGTTGTGCCTTCCCAAGTCTTCACACATGATAACTATTATTGCTGTATATGCACATTGTCATTGAATTATGCTGAACACAAGACTCGCAACCCCAACATTTCCCACACTTAAGCATCTTGAAATCTCAGGCACGATGCTGATGAAATATAACTTCCCCTTCTGTACCTAAACATATCTTTATTATTGTAATAACTGTTGAAGTTGAGCCTGTGAGGTGGAACTGCCTTACAGTAAACATGTACATAAATTACAAAGGTTTTAGGCTGTTGTAATAGTTTTGCTGGAAACCCAAATGCATCAAACATGAGTTTCTGCATTAGATAAAAGAAGATTGGTAGGAAATCTGCTTAGTCACATTAGAATATATGAGAATTAGGATTGTGCTAGTCTAAACATGTCACAGTCTGTCTGGTTAAAGCCCACTCTGTTTGTCTGGGGATTTTGCATATTTAAAGCTTTTGCATTCTGTGCCTTGATGCATCCTTTGAACTGGCACAGGCACAAGCATACCACATTTTAATAATATATCTGCAAGAGGAAGAGTGTTCATAGCAGTTGCAATTTCCGGGCTTTGCAAGTATATTGTGGTCAACGCACAATTGCCAGTGGGTGGTCTTGTATCTGAGAGTTTTATCAACACAATACCACCACCTCACAACACACAAACACACACCCCATATGTGGGTGGCTTCATTCCACAAACTGGCAATGTGTTTAGCGTGCAAAGTGCTCTCAGCTTGTCCTCTTGGTGACGGGTTCAGATCCTCTTTCCTCTATGCCACATGTCTGCATGTTGAAGAAGGTGGCATAGCTCCCTAGTTGAGAGCATGTGTCGCATGCAGAAGATCACAGGGTCAAACTCTAGTTGAAGGACCTCGGGTAGCAGGTGGTGTGATAGGCCTGCATGCCTAGAGAGCTGCCGCCAATCACACAAAGCAGGACAGAGCTAGATGGACTAATGGTATAAAGCAGCTCCCTCTGTTCATAACACTGCAGCTCATTGTAAATCTTGCCATGCAGCTTGAATGGTGGAAAACAATTCCGTTTGCCATGATTACAGCTCAATCTGTGTAGACAGGAAAAATTGTCTGACAAAGAGCAGAGTGATCAGCAGAATTTCCCCTTACCTAGAGACTTCATCACGATAATGTTCAGGATGAAGTTTTTATAACTACAAAGGGAGCGATTGAACAAGAGCTCATGTTTCTCTAAATGAAGGCAGCTTAATGACGTTTCTGCTCTCTTTCTTTTCTGTTTAATTCATGTATTGAAAATAATTTTATCTAGCATCAGTTTGCATGCAGACTCTGCAGCATGGCCAGAAATTTCAGCTGTAGGCTGCAATTCTAACTGCACTTACCTGGTCCTTTGAATTCAGTAGGACTTACTTTTGAGTAAACTCACATAGGCTTGTGCTCTAAATCAGTAAGCAAGGAGGTTGTGGAGCTGAGTAAAACATTCCTAATCAAGCTATAAACTTGGCTCCATGATCTTCAAACAACTAACCCAGGACTTCCTCAAATCCTCTTAGGCGACTTTAATGCAAGAATAGGTCCCAACGACGATGATATAGTATATCTCGCAGCACTCCTGGACAATCCCCTGCAGCCCCCCTGGGGAAACAGATGCTCTCTTGATCCTATAACAAATGCGTCGGGGAGGCTGATGGCCCAATTGGCCATGGAAAACAATCTCTGTATCGCGAATGGTAACATTACTCCCTTGTCCTCGCAGCAATTAACGTGCATCACTTCCCGGGGAACTAGTGTTGTCGACTACATTTTATTGACGCCGGAGCTATTCTCAATTTCTACAAAAATGGAAGTGGCTGAATATTTTGGTGGTGACCACCTTCCATTGAATCTATTGCTAAACCTAATAGAGCCATTTTCAGTCCCCTCAAACTATAGTACCACGGTACAAAGCCACCCTGTATACAAAACAAAGAAATGGACAAGCCTCAGCTCCTCTCTTGCCCTGGACATACAAAAATCATTTGTTATGTCTGCAGTTCCCCCTGACCCAATCCTGCCCGCTGATCAATACCGGAAGTTACTTGATGCTTTCTCAACAACTTACATAACCACCACCTCGCCTACCCACCAACGCCTCTTCTCTGAATCGCCTTGGTTTGACAAGGAATGTAAAGCCCTAAGAAGGCAAATTAGGAAAATGGTCAGAATCATCAAATTTTCCAACGACCCCCAAACCCGTGCAAAGCTCACAGATATTAAAAGGACATACAGAAACATGATTCATTGCAAGAAACAGCAGCACATCCTTGAGGCTTGGTCCACTCTTCATTCGGCTGTAGAGAGGCATGACTCCCGCTCCTTCTGGCGCTTAGTTAGACCTTCGGCACCATTCAATCCAGCTACCCAGATTTCCGCTGACGAATGGATTGCCTATTATTCAACCAGTTTCGCTTCTCCAAATCATCTTACAGATCTCCTCCAATCCCCGTCGGACCCCTGTTCCTGCTCTCTTAGTCCCACTTCCTCAATAAACTTTACCTCAACTCGCATTTTCAACATCATAATGCCAATGCGAAGGAATAAGGCCCCCAGCCCAGACATGGTCCCGTTGGACCTTTTCCTGACTGATCCTCTTTGGTGGAGCAAACAGCTGACTTCTGTATTCACCGCTATCTCCTCCGCCCTAGTCATCCCCGACTCCTGGAGAGAAGCTATAATAGTTCCGATCTTCAAAGGCGGCCAGCCAAACATCCCTAGGAACTATCGCCCCATCAGTTTATTATCTATCCCGGGGAAAATATTTGCCGCTGTTTTACTGGAGGAACTTCTCTCATGGGTCCAGGAGAGGAACATTCTACTGCTAGAACAGATTGGTTTCCGAAAGTCAGCATCAACCATGGACCACTGCCTAACTCTCTACCACCTTGCCAGTAAATACACTGCACCAAGGCAAGGCCACCTATTTGCCGCTTTCATGGACCTGGAGGCCGCCTTTGATTCCATTCCTAGGCAGAGATTATGGTCCAAACTTGCCCATCTGGGAATTGATCCGCACCTCCTCTCCCTAATTATTTCCCTGTATTCAAACACCACAGCTCGCGTCCGAAGTGGGCCCAACGGCTCCCTCACTACTCCATTTTCAACGGCCAAGGGCGTCTGACAAGGTTGTCTCTTAGCCCCTCTACTGTTTAATCTCTATCTTCATGATGCAATTTCCACTTTGAAGCTAGCATCTAAGTACCCTCCTCACTTAGCAGGCCACCCCGTTGCTTCCCTTTTCTATGCTGATGATGCCGTCATCTTATCCAGAACAGCTGCGGACCTAGCAAATGCAGTTAATGCATTTATCGCCTATTGTAAGGCGGAAGCTCTTAATATTAATTATAAAAAATCGAAAGTCCTCCACTTCACTCGTTCCCGCAAACTCAAGCTGGAGCCGCTTAAGATCACAGGTGGCTACTTAGAAAAGGTAAAAGCCTTTAAATACCTAGGCTTAATATTCACTAATAATCTCTCCTGGACCACCCATCTACAATCTGCCTTTCTCGCTGCAACCACGACCTCTAACGCCATTGTCCGATTTTACCACCAGAAGGGCGGCAAACACCTTCCAGCAGCAATTCAAATATTTAATGCCAAAGTTGTCCCTAAATTATTATATGGATGCGAAGTATGGACTACAGCAATATCAGCTAACTTGGATCGCCCTCTTCATATGTTTCTGAGATCTCTTTCCGGCGTCCCGAGATGTGTCTCAGGTGCAGCCCTACGACTCGAGTTCGCCCAGCCCTCAATTGTAAAACGAGCATGGAGTCGAGCCATTTCCTATAGCTCCCACCTATTAGCATCGGATGCTCGAATTAGAGGTGGGTTTTCCAATCTGATCCTAAGAGATATTCATAACTCCCCTTGGAAAACTACAATTAACCTCGAATTCCGCTCTCTTCTCAATTTGAATTGTAAAACTGTTCTTAACTCAGAGTATATCAGCCCGGCGGCCCTACCTCCAATTAAAAAGAAACTACAGCAACTTGACTTCTCTAATACAGCTTCCTATGCAAGAGGGCCGTGTTCAGGCCTAGCCCTAGCTATTCCACCCCCTGAAGGGATCCCTCTATATTGCTTCACAATTTCTTCGGAGGCTAAGCGAAGGGCCTTTACCTGTGCCCGTCTCAACTGTTTTCCTACAGCAGTTCTGTCGGGTCGTTATTCCAGAGTTCCCATCGCAAATAGAACATGCACCTGTAATGACACGGCCCTGGAGACTATGGAACATGTAATGCTCTTCTGTCCTAATTGGACAGATGAAAGATCTCGGTTTTTAACCCCTCTCGTGAACAAGCTTCATCTCCCAATCCAGCCTTGGATAGTGTCCCCTTTTTTGCAGGATTCTAATTGTTGGATTACCGAGATGACAGCTAACTTCCTGCTTAGTGTGATGAAGAGGAAAGCGGCACTAACTTCTTCCTTAACACCACAGCTGCAGTCGATACGCCGCACAATCGAACGAAGTTCCACGTAGCCTTATTGTACAAGGACAATGGAGTTAGGACAAATCTGAGGAGCTGAAGGACCCTTTAATGGTCCTCCTCCAGCCTCAGCAGTTTTTTTTTCTCTTTAAGTATTTTCCCAGGACGATATCTACCTTTACCTCCCCACCCCCATTTTATGTTGTTATTTTAATGTATATCATGCTATGGCCACACGGCTAATGCAATAAAATTTAATATTCAGAAACTATAAACTAAAATGATAATTATGTGAAGCCAACCTAAAAGAAGCAAACTAAGAAAAGGCAGCCCTCCCACCTTTTCAAATGTGAGAACTTGGGATACAATTCAAGTTTTCTGACCTCTTTTGTATCTTGAAACACATACACCTGGTTCATTTTAATGGAAAACTGTGTGAAATGTAGTATATAATACGATTGTGGCTGGATTTTAAACTTGGAGCAATGTAAGGATGCTAAAATATCCCATACTCATATTAAATGGGGAACAAGCATCCACTGCATCCACACTAGCAGAACAGTTGTTGTATCTAGAGCATGCTCAGGCCAGGAAGGGGGAAATGCAGATTCACAGGGAGCTCTCCAAGGTGCTGAGCTGGCTCCCTCAACTTTAAAACTTGTGATTATCAGGAATGTTCACTAACCACAAGAATTGACTTGGACTCAGCTCTGCTGTTCTGGAAAACAGCAAGATTTGGCCTGAATCTCTTCCAAGAATGTTTGAATTGGCTCTGATTCCGGAATCAGAAAAAGAAAGCTTCATGTCTGCTCCGTTCACTATGATGGGGAAATAAAAGATGGTGCAACCTTTCACCCCTTTTTGACATTGCCTTTCCTTTCCTTTCCTTTCCTTTCCTTTCCTTTCCTTTCCTTTCCTTTCCTTTCCTTTCCTTTCATCTTCTTTTCTTTTCTTTTCTTTTCTTTTCTTTTCTTTTCTTTTCTTTTCTTTTCTTGCAAGAGCAGCCTATTCAGTTTTGGGATGGGTGAAAATGGGTTCACTTAATCTTCTCTAGTGAGGTCAAAGTGTTTTGGGGCTAGGAACCTTTGAAGCTGATTTTTCGGGGGAAATAAATAAAAGTGATTTGCTTTCCTCTTTGTGGGCAGTGATTTTATTATGAAAATGGCATACTTTCTTAGGAGCAGCTTTATGATGTAGCTAGCGAAATTTCAGAAGCATCGGAGCAGGGAATAAGGTGTTATGATGAATGACAAAACAAAAAACCAAAACCAAAACCAAAACAAGCCTCAAGCTTGTAACACTATAAATCACAGAAACAAAGCGCAAAGCTGATTTGACAGGAGCAGGTATATGGTCATGTTGCAAGGGCCAGAAGGATTAGAATGTCCAGCACCACTAGCAGAATTAGCAAAGAGCACAGAGTAATCAAGAACCAGGTGATACATTACTTCAGCATCCTTTCCCCAGAGCACTGTGATTGGAGGATGCTGCTAGATTAATTCCTTCTGACTAGAATGTAAACCTGTCATTTTTATTTTTATTTTAAATAACCATCTCTCTCCCCAGTCTGGCATATCGCTTATAGTTTTCTCACAACCACTATCTGCAGCACTTTTAAGCGCCTTAATTTCTAAAACATTTTGAAGGTTTCTACTTCAGTTCTGGGTGCTTTGATCCTGCTTTGGATTGAACAAGCCCCAGATTTGCCTGAAGTGGCCTGATTTGGTTCTGGAGTCAGGATCCATCTTTCTTTCTTTTTTTGCATACCTTTAGTGATTATCCATGATTTGACTATGGTTACATGGCAAGTACCTGGTATGACTATCCTTACTGTGACTCCCCCTAGAGTGATGCTATTGATGGTTCTTCCCCTTAAGTAAGTCCTGGGCCCATGCAAAGCAACACAGCAGTCCTCACACTTAGACAAACTGAATGAATTGGAAGGAGCTCTGCATGGACCAATAGCCTGACTGTGATATGGGCCAACCAGCTGTTTTAACCCACCTCCTCTTGGCAGTCCATCTGTACAGCCTATACCTTCCATTTTTCTTGATAAGATAGCCCTGCCAGGTAGGATCCCAGCAGTGTGTAGAAGTGATGGCATGTAGGCTTTCCCCTGCAGCCACCCACATCTAATTTGTGGATACTAGGGACAAGAACAAGGTGCCAGAAAACCATGGGCTACAGCCAGAGGAGTAGCCCCTTTAATGTGTGATGCGCCTTCATGCAATGCATTTTGAATGTACATAGGTACGAAGCATATCTTTGAAACGATGTGTGTGGGGCTAGTGGTGGCAACCCCAGTCACTGTTCTACTCATTTATCCCCTCCACCTGAAATTCAGAACAACCAGGTAGGTCCAGCGTACTATAGAGGAGAGAAATTATTTAGGCCAGGAAGCTACAGAACTCCGCAGAGTATAAATTCTGTGTGTCAGAACTCCATTATTCTGGAATATTTAACTTGATTAAAACTGCAGTTACTTAATTCAGTTCTAATTAAAACTGTAACTCGTTCACACTGTCACAAGATTTACAAGGTAAATGTCTATGTGCATTTTAGCAATTTAGATAACATGATTTTGCATTTCTTTCATTAGGCCTGCATTTATTGCGTGAAATATAGAAAATGATGCCAGCACTGAGTATTTCTAGGTGGTTTTATAGCTCAGTCATCACTTTTCAAGAAGGAACAGTTTAAATTATTGGTAATCAATAGCAAACATTTTTTTTAAAATGAAGATTGAAGAGATCATTTATTCAGGTGTTTTTTTTTTTTTAAAAAAGGTTTTTGATATATAAGCAATACATTCTAAGGTATGAGTAGCCATTGCATTTTTCTTTTATATTTCTGGCTGGCTTAGCTGCAGTGTTCCTTTTATTGTTATGTCCTAATTTCATCCTTGCTCGTTTTAAGAGTTAGATGGCAATGTTGACCTCAAATGATCCTTGGCAGAGGGCTTTTGAAACAACTTGGAGCAAAGAAGTAATATCCTTAAATAGACAATTTGTAAAAATTCCACATCTGAAATTGAACAACTGAACTGAGTGCTCCAATATATTTGATTGTAGATGAATAATTCAAATCCTTTCTGATTTTTTTTTAAAAGGAAAAACCCAAGATGAGCTGCAGCTACTACTGCTTGTGCCAAGAAATTCCTAGTTGGTGAGTAGGAAATTGACATTTTTGATCCTCAAGTTGGTAGCAACTGATATAATGAGAGAATAATTGCAGATACCAAGCTAGAGAGCGATGACTATCTTAGGTTAAGGACTTGGGTGTGGAGTGCCACTGGAGAAGCCCAGGTGTAGTTGTGGCCATCCTCTGCATAAACTGTGGTAAGTGTTTTGAAGAGGATAGCAGAGAAGCTGGAAGAGGGAACTGAACAGCAGAGGGAGCCAAATAAACATAGCCTGGAGACAGTGGAGAAGGCATTGCATTGCCAAATACCGGTACTTGTCTTTGTAGCATATACAGAAGCTAGAGTACAACAAAGATCTGCCTCATGAGCCCTGAGAACTCTAGTGATAGGATCAAAGCTGAAGGCATTAGTCTGGATCACTGCATCTATAGTTTAGCCAGCAAAGTAACTAGAAAGATAAAGGACTATATATGCTTTTGCAAAATGAGTATCACAACAACTTGTAGTGAATTCTTCATGCCTTATCTTTCCAGGCTTCTGCTTGAAGTGGTGGTGGTGGTGTGGTGTGTGTGTGTGTGTGTGGAAGAGAGAGAGAGAGAGAGAGAGAGAGAGAGAGAGAGAGAGAGAGAGAATGGATATGGAGATAATGAACATACATTCCCCCATACCATTTTTGCACACTTCATTGCATGAAATAGGTGCACCCCTCTCTGTGGCATGCAGAACATAGCCACATTTTTTCCTTGTCTGGAACTGGTCTGTCACTAAAGGAATTCAAACTCTCTTATGAGTACAACCATCTTGACTAGGAGAGCAGGGCCATGCTCTCACCATTGCATGCCTGATGGCCCAGCTTGTCCATTGCCCACAACTTGGGGCACGCGGTTTGAAGTGGGGATCCTCCTGAAGGGTGTGCAATTTAGAACTCTGTACAATCAGGGTTCTAAGTCACATGGGCACCTACACATGAACAGAAGTCTCCAGATCTTATCCCCAATGTGTGGACAGGAGTGAAGTTGAGCTGTCAGGGATGTAGCAGCGCATCAGGCCCAGTGGGTGTGACCCCATCCTCCTGGTCCATGTGATTATTTCTTACAGTTTTTGAGCAATTCAATTAAGGTAACATGCTGACAAAAATTAAAAGGGAACATCAGAACAGGAAATGGAGCTATAGTTTGAAGTGTTTTGCCCATATAAAATGGTTAATACAAATGTACTTCCGTCATGCTTAAAGAGTGATTTTTCTTAGTGTCATTTGATAGAAATGGACTAAAAATAGGAAGGGCAATGTTTCTTAATACCTGTGTATGTCTCCCCTGCCTCTAAAGGTGGGGAATCCAGCCATTCAGATCCAAAAACAAGAGTAAAAAGAAATGGGAATTGTGCAGTTTGAATAGGAGAAGAGGGGAGCTAACTAAATTGAGGTTCCACCTTTCAAGGGCTATAACAGCTGGTCTATGGAGATTTATGCAATATTGGGGGGGTTTGCTGTCTGTTGAAGGAGTGCCTGTTTGCTTCTGTGATGTCCTGGTAATATATTGGTGAATCAACCAAGTATTACAAAGACACCATAAATCTCCAGAAATCTTTGTCAAAGAAAAGAAAACAATTTAATGATGTGCCTGGAAATTCTCACTGCTTAGAAATAGAGTGCATACAAACATATAGCAATTAATTGTCCTAACTTTACAGCAATAATCAAAATGAAATGTGAGAACCAAACTTGTGTTTCTGAGTAGCATTTAGGTTTAAACAATGGCAGATGTTTGAGTATTGCTTCTAAGTTTCAGAGGAAACATGCAGTGCTGGCATAGAATACTCACTGAGTCTACAATGAAGCTAAATATCAATCAAATCCACACATCAACCTCAGTGATTTAGCAAGAATCATATGAGCCTGTGTTCTAAGTAAATGTCTTTGTATTCTGAGAATATTAATTACTGGGTAGCCATATAGCTATAATTAAATAAATAAAAATGTCCAGAGATTAAGCTGTAGTCAATGGATTTAAAGCTTCAATAAGTAAAACAGCCATTTTGTTCAAAATAATGATCTTGAGGTGCAAACATTCCACTTACTTGTTCGAAAGGCAAGTTCTCCTCAATTAAAAAAAAAAGTCAGATAGAATGCAACATGTTGAGCATACATTTTAAAACCAGAATTACTATGCAGCTTGTATCTTGTTCTTTTGGAAGTGCTGAATTCTGCTCCCCGCCCACCGGTATAGTGTTGTTTGTTTTAAGTGAAACAATCATCTGCATGTCCCTGTCCTGTCACAGTGCCTGGCAAAGTGATGGGCATATTCCTTCACATCTCTCTCCCCCCCCCCCCGTATTTCTGGATGAAGGTGCCAAAATCCATCAATAATTGAAAGTGCTGACATGATGATACATTGCAGCAGAGCCTCAGGAGACATTATGATGCATTTCCTTATCGTGGTAAAGAAACACTGTGAAATTAATGTAGATATAATTTGATATTTAAATAAATGATGGAAGTGATTATAAGCTTATACTATGGAGAATTCCGTTTTGAAACATGAATAAAACATAGTCTGGACTCATTTCCTCCCAAGTTCCACAATGCCCCAGCTCATAGTATATGCCACCTGGTATATGTTGAGGATAAAATAAGGTGTTTTAGTTACATGCAATTAATACCTGTTAATATTTTAATAGCTTATTATGCTCCAGGTGAGGCATTATCGTGAATTTAGAATGTGTGTCTGAACGTTGCAGATCTTTGCACATTTTTCATAACCTATGTAAAAAGTACTGTCAGCATCAAATCCTACAAATAGGCAGTGATTTGATACAAAGGCTGCACCCTTATATACTTATCTATACATATTTACCCAGGAGTAAATCCCATGGAGTTCTATGGGACTTACCTCTTTTTAGGCAAGTGGAAGGTTGCACTCCATATGTGTTCAACAGTTCGCTGCAGTGCTAATGTTCTGTTTGTTTCATTTTTATTATATCTTTGACAAAATGGTTTTTATTTATTTATTGTTTCTAACTGAGTGCAAGACCTTTAGCAAATTGTAACTATGTCCTGAATCCGTGTATGTATTTATAGATCTACTATATTACTATGCTGCACAACTATGGAAAGTTCTTGGGCAGTTTACAGTAAAGGTTAAAACCTATAAAGTATACAAATAAAACAAAGGCATAAAATCCAAAAGAGAGTAAAAACTGCAGCAGGATAACAACAGAAAAAGGGAGGAAAGATAGTCCAGAAGCTCTGAAAGCACTAAGCATGTCCTTTTGGAGGACCACAAACAATTAACTGCATGTGTGAAAGTCACTGGAGACAAAGATAATCTGGTCTAAAGTTCCCTACATGTGCTCAGGGTTAAGCTCCAGGTTGCTGATGTGGGTAGGATTTGCCAATCTAGTTCAGGGGTTTGGGACAGTGGTAGGGGTGGCTATAAGGGAATATGGGCACACACACCCTCTTTTGCACAAACACAGAGGCACACAACCCCCTCTTCAGCTGATCCATACAGATCAGCTGAGAACAGGGGGGGCTATTGTTAGGAAATAACTGGTGAATACCAATTAATGCGGGGGGAACTACAAAGGAAAATGGCTGACTGCCTGAATTTTTAAATACAAATCTAATTCCCCTTTCATTTGACGATCTATACAATTTGCATATTCAGGAATGGGTATGAAAAAATGGGCATGAGTTGGCCCTGAAGGGGGAGAGGAATGACCTTTTTCTTGGACAATTCAAAGGATCTGATGTTTTCTCCCAACATTTGAGCAATGCATTGTGCTTTCAAGGGTTGTGAGTAAACAGTTGAGTACTTATTGCATTGTTATTAAATGCTCTTTCATGTGGAATGCTTGGTAGTGAAGAATACCAGTCACAACAATGCAGATACTCAATGTCTTGCAAAATCAGACACTGGGCATCTCTTGCCAAGTAATATTTCCAAGCGTTATTTTTATTGCAGTTCAGCCCATGAGTTCTTACTAGTGTTTATAAGTTGATCCATAAATGATTACAGACTACACTTTCAGATCTATTTCTGGATTCAGAATCCTTGATTTAAACATGTATTAATGGTGGGTGTAAGTACAAATTGTGTAGGAGTTGAAATCAGGCGACAATCCGTGTTTGTGTTTGTGCCTCCCTCTTTGGAAGTTTATTTGTTTACAAAGCAACAGAAATTAAAATAATAAGCTGCAGAAAATATTGGCTGGGCAAAATGACAACAGCACAGGCGTTATAATTATTATAGCAGCTCACATGCATACCTCAAATTAAACAATATTGGCTTTGTAGCAATCAGTTTCTGGTTGAATCCTAGGTATATTCTAAATACTTCTGTGTTCTTTGAAAACGACTTTTTAAAACCTACTGTGGCATATTTGGATAGCTTCTGGTTACCAAGCCCAAATGCTGAATATTCAGGGAAAGAATAAGCAGGTCATACATAAAGTGGCTCCGCTGAAGATGCCCTTGATTTCTGTCCTGTATCTGCAATGAAGACATGATTTTGGTTATTTGAAATGTTGATGTTTTGATCTCTTTCCAATGTAATAGCAACCTTGTGGCTGAGATGAATAGTCCATCTTGTTGACAGCCGAGGTGGTTTAAAACAAAACAAAGGTATATTTATTTGTTTGCAGCTGTCTTGTAATGAGATCCTCGTGAAATCTGGTCTAGTAAAATGTCTATGTATGTCGTTCCCCAGCTCCCATGTCAATGGCAGCCTGAATATTGGGGCTTCCCAAGTATTCCAACTCTAACAACTTCAGGTAGTTTAAAGGAAGAGCATGCTAGTGGATAGGTAGGGTTGCTGTTAGTGATGGGATGCACTCTATCCCACTTTGGGGATGCGGATGGTGCTGTGGGTTAAACCACAGAGCCTAGGGCTTGCTGATCAGAAGGTTGGTGGTTTGAATCCGCACAACGGGGTGAGCTCCCGTTGCTTCGTCCCTGCTCCTGCCCACCTAGCAGTTCAAAAGCTCATTTCTGTGTGCTGCTATGGTTCGCCAGAAGCAGTTTAGTCATGCTGGCCACATGACCCGGAAGCTGTCTGTGGACAAACGCCAGCTTCCTCAGCCTATAGAGCGAGAGGAGCGCAGCAACCCAGAGTCGTCCGCGACTGGACCTATTGGTCAGGGGTACCTTTACCTTTTACCTACCCCACTTCAAGCACTGCCTTAAGCAGGGGCTGCCAATCATTTTGGACTACCCACTGGACACATTTTGAATTTTGAGAGAGTGTTGGGGGTGCCAGTCACAATATTGCTGCCACGTTGGTGGCCTTTGCTCTGATATAGTTGCATAATGTAGCATTCCAAGGTATTGCTATTCATATTGCAAGGGATGTTGAAGTTGGCAATTTCCATACCATTAAACCGACTGATATTTTCACCACAGATTCCAAATGCTGTACAGAGAAGAAATACCAGCACAGCAAAGAAAATAGTTGCCATTTCCATCTCTGTGTAGGGGGAGCCCATGGCCGTCTTTCTGGTGATCTGTTGAGAAAAGGAGAATCAAAACATTTATGAATAAGTATTATGTTATCATTCAAATTCCTAACTGCCAGAACCAATCTTTTGGAGCACCTCTCCCAATATGAACTTATCATTAAATCTTCACCCTTTTCTAGGTGCCCCCTTTGAGGGAAGCTTTTCAGTTGTGTTTCCCCACTTATGGAACGCTTTCCCCAATGAAGTCTGCCTGGTGTGATCATTAACATCCTTTTGTAACCAGGTCAAAAAACGTATCTTTTCTCCCTGACATTTGCTGGCTTATGATAGTTTTGCTGTCTGTTGATGATGTGTCCACTGAAGTTTTGGGTGCCTTGCTAGTGACCTATACACAACACTGATGGCAGAAAGTGAGGAGGAATTAAAGAACCTTTTAATGAGGGTGAAAGAGGAGAGCGCAAAATATGGTTTGAAGCTCAACATCAAAAAAATGAAGATCATGGCCACTGGTTCCATCACCTCCTGGCAAATAGACGGGGAAGAAATGGAGGCAGTGAGAGATTTTACTTTCTTGGGCTCCATGATCACTGCAGATGGTGACAGCAGTCACGAAATTAAAAGACGCCTGCTTCTTGGGAGAAAAGCAATGACAAACCTAGACAGCATCTTAAAAAGCAGAGACATCACCTTGCCAACGAAGGTCCGTATAGTAAAAGCTATGGTTTTCCCAGTAGTGATGTATGGAAGTGAGAGCTGGACCATAAAGAAGGCTGATAGCCGAAGAATTGACGCTTTTGAATCATGGTGCTGGAGGAGACTCTTGAGAGTCTCATGGACTGCAAGAAGATCAAACCTCTCCATTCTTAAGGAAATCAGCCCTGAGTGCTCACTGGAAGGACAGATCCTGAAGCTGAGGCTCCAATACTTTGGCCACCTCATGAGAAGAGAAGACTCCCTGGAAAAGACCCTGATGTTGGGAAAGATGGAGGGCACAAGGAGAAGGGGACAACAGAGGACGAGATGGTTGGATAGTGTTCTCGAAGCTACCAGCATGAGTTTGACCAAACTGCGGGAGGCAGTGGAGGACAGAAGTGCCTGGCGTGCTCTGGTCCATGGGGTCACAAAGAGTCGGACACGAGTAAACGACCAAACAACAACAAAGCTACATAGCAATGCAAACCAGCATGCAAGGCAATCACTGTCCATTTGTTTTGCTGAAATCCCTTTTCTACTGAGAAGTAGATGCAATGATAAGAGGAGAGTATGTGCTTGTGCTATATGTTTTATTTTATTTTGCTTTGCTTTTGCCCCCCCCCCACTTTTAGAAGGTGTCTTTTAATTGCTTTGTGTCATCAGATGCTGTTTTTGTCAATGTGATTTGGTTCACGTGTTCTCAGCCTGTTCCAAGCTATGGCATGAACTGCCAAAGTTTGATTTGCAGGAAATTGGTGTGAGCAGTCCTGTCTTGTTACAGGAGGCTGAAATACTTGGACTTTTGTGGTCTCACCCTGTTGCATGATTGTATGCATTGTCTCTACACCCGTTGTTCTGCCTGGACACTAAGGTCCAATGCTGAGGGCCTTCTGGCGGTTCCTTCACTGCGAGAAGCAAAGTTACAGTGAACCAGGCAGAGGGAATTCTTGGTAGTGGTGCCCACCCTGTGAAACACCCTCCCATCAGATGTCAAAAAAATAAACAACTATCTGACGTTTAGAAGACATCTGAAGGAAGTCTTGTTTAGGGAAGCCTGATGTTTAAATGTATTTTTAATCTTTTGTTGGAAGCGGGGTATAAATTATTATTATTATTATTAGTAGTAGTAGTAGTAGTAGTATGAGTGACATTTGCAAGATTTGTCTTTCCTACCTCAGAAATACCATCAACTTGTGGTGGTCACTTCAGATACAATATAAACATGATAGACTGAAAGTTCTGGGGAAGCCACATTTCAGTGCATTCCTAAGCCTTTCCTTGTAACCCTAATAGTGGTGAATCGGAAAGAGAAAAGATGGATGGGGGAGACTGCCCTCCCTTGCTCCATCCCATTTCTGCTGCCAGAAGAGGAAGTCAGGTGGGCTGGATTGAAAAGGGGATTTGGAGGGAGGCATAGGAACTATGTGTTTGTATATATCACTGTACACCACCTTGATATATTACGTGAGATGGTGTCATGTAAGCATTTTTATAAATATCAATAAAATAAATACACAAAAAGACCACATGTTCAACTAGCCCAGTATTCTGACACTGACTGGCAGTGTTTTCCCAGGGTTTCAGGAAGGAGTCATTCCCAAACCTATTTGGAAACCCTGGGAATTGAACCCGGAATTATTGATAAATCTGATAGGCTAGGGTTTGCAGAGTTGAAGTTTAGCAAATGGTTGCTCACTTTTTGGTCAGAATTGCAGACGTAGTACGTGTGTGTGTGTGTGTGTGTGTATGTGTATGTGTGTGTGTATGTGTATGACCTGTCAGATGACATAGCTATAATTGGGTGGCACAGCTATAAAAGACCCCCCCCCCCAGGAGACCAATTCCAGGATATTTAGTGCCAAACACACCCATGTAACTATAATGATAAGGACAAAATAAACAGGAGCCAGTTATAACTAATAACAGACAAACAGCTCAGCAGAATAAAAATAGGCAACACAGGACTTTGCAGCTAAGGCTAAAAGATTGGGAGGTAGTTTCAGAGCCTGGGTGCAGTCACTGGAAATATCTCTCTCTTGTTCCCCACCAATAGCCATTGTTACTGGGATCCAGGGGAGCCTGGAACAGAAAATAAATGGAAGCTGTACCAGAAAGCTGGGGTTCAAGTAGAAGTGTTGGATAATCTATATCCAAGCTGTGGTGTAGACTGTGCTTGGAATAAAGTAATTTGTTTTAACAATGTTCAGTGAATTAGTTCAAAAATCTCTGAACTACACCTGAAAGTTATTCCCATAATTGCTGCTGGGTGAATTGAACATGAATTAAGTTTATTTTTTTGGGGGGGTGTGTGTGTGTTAAGAACTTTGAATGTCTTCCTTCATCTTTAGACACTTTGAGCCTTTAAGCTTAAACATGATAATTGTTGAGAAAAACAAATTAATCATTTTGCATTCCACTCTTCTTAAGTATGTTTTACACTTTAGCACAGCAGCTCTCAGCCTCCTGAATGCTGGGGGGGGGGGGCGGGAATAGCCAAGGAGCATTTGGATGAATGTGAATAGAACTGTGAACTGAACCTGAAACCAACTAGTTCATTTTGTATAAAAGGACAAGTGGGAACATGTCCTTTTTGGACATGTTAAACTTGAATTAGTTGCTTTTAAAAATAAACTTCCAAGCTCATGTACAAAATAGGGAGAGTATGCAATGCCTTAATGTCTGCTTCTTCAGAAGTTAGGAGGAAATACTGCATTTATCTACAGTTTTGGGATATGGGATACATCCTGTTAAATTAAAATAATACCCATCTGTTGTGTTCTGTCTGCATCACCCCCAGGTTAATCCACCAGAAGGCATGGTTTTGAAAACCTGTTTGTATACAGTGTGTGTGTGTGTGTGTGTGTGTGTGTGTGCACTTTACATATATTCTTTAAGGCCGTAATTAGACCTGTCAGATAACACTGATATAATTAGCACATTGTAAAGGGACTTTTTTTATGAGACCAATTGTGGGATTTTTAGTGCCAAGGCATATGGGGGCCTCAGAACTACATTAGCACTGAACTATCCAAATTGCACACCCACTACTTCTCATCAGAATAGAAATAGCCGTAATGTTATACATAAATCCATGCCAATACTTTTAGTCCTCTCTTTTGATGACATCAGATTTTGCACTTCTCCACACAGAAAGGTTTGAACTTGTGCAGCAGCTCAAAAGTTAATCCTACACTGTTTGTTAGTTAAGCAGCAGTGTGCTCAAATGACAGGGATATCATGCCCTCCATGATAGGAGATGCCAGGAAGCATCTGATATGTAAAGCTGGTGCTTCATGTTCTGAATGATATCACTCAGTTTCAAAAAAACCCTTAGGCGTAAGTGAATAGACAGAATGGATGGGATATAGGTTGAATGAACCAATAAAGCTGGAGTAGGTAATGGTTGCACTGTGGGTTAAACCACAGAGCCTAGGACTTGCCAATCAGAAGGTCGGCGGTTCGAATCCCCATGACAGGGTGAGTTCCCATTGCTTGGTCCCTACTCCTGCCAACCTAGCAGTTCAAAAGCACGTCAAAGTGCAAGTAGATCAATAAGGTACCGCTCCGGTGGGAAGGTAAACGGCATTTCCGTGCGCTGCTCTGGTTCGCCAGTAGCGGCTTAGTCATGCTGGCCACATGACCCGGAAGCTGTACGCCAGCTCCCTCGGCCAATAAAGCAAGATGAGCGCCGCAACCCCAGAGTCGGCCACAGTTGGACCTAATGGTCAGGGGTCCCTTTACCTTTACCTTTAGGTAATTGCAAGCCTGGGGTGGGTGTATACGAATGTGGCACTTCAGACCTCCTTATCTGGCTCTCAGGATCAAGGCCATTTCATCTCATCAGATCACCCCCCTCATTGGCCCTGTTCTGCACCCTCTTTGAGTATTTTTGCCTCGCTGGAATGTGTCCTTGAACTACCACAATGCATCTTTCTTGCTTGTAGGGAGAGGTGGAGGAGGATGCAGAAACATTTGGCTTTTGCATAGCTGGAATATAGCTTAGTCTACAGAGCTAAGGGTCCTCTCTATTGACACACAACCCACTGGCACACAGTTCCCAGAATATATACGTCTGGACATATCTGGATTAATGCAGTTGGCATCATGGTCTGGCCGTAACTTTGGCCCCAAAAAACTCAACAACTTTTCTGCCTGGATTTTCACTGTTTGAAATATGGCAACCCTACCAGAAGATTCCCTGTGAGGGAATAGGAACATAGGAAACTGTCTCACACTTACGCAGACCATTGGTCCGTTTTACAGAGCATTGTCTACACTGACTTGCAACAGCTCTCCAAGGTTCCAAGCAGGGAATGTCTGCCATCCCTACTTGGTGATGCCCCAGTTTCAGGGGTGCTGATTTGGGCCCCAGGTTATGGGTGCCCATCGTGCGCGACATGACGTCATGACGTGACATTGCGATGTGACGTCATGACATCACATGCCCTACAGCCTCAGAACCTGTCTTGTGGCACTGGAAGTCAGGTTCTGAGGTCTTGCAAGGCCTCAGACGGCATCTCCAAGGTCTCACAAGGTCTCAGGCATGACCTCTGGTGCTTCGCAAGGCACTGGAAGTTGCATCAGGGGTCCTGCAGTGCAGGTGCTGAGCACCCACAACAAATATTGTCTGGTTGCTTGGGCCCCTAATCCCCCCTATTGTTGGCTCCCCTGCCCAGTTTGAACGTTGAACTTTCTGATTGCTCTACCACTGAGCTGTGGTCCTTCCTTCTGGTTTAGAAAGGGTTCTTCACCACTGCAATAAAGGTAATTTTTTTAAAGAATGCTTTTCGCTGTATTTGTTTCATTCCCATATTGAGGACACACAGTTTCTGAAAATCTACAGCTTGCAAAAATCTATCTTTCTTGAGTTGGCCTAAAAACAACAGCAACAACATTTACTAGCCAGTTGCCCGTTCTATAAAGATGTGAATTCTTTAGGATCAAAACTTAAGGAGTTCCATATAATAAGCAACTTAGGGCACAATTATGCACATTGCTATTCAAAACTAAGCCCTGTTCAGCTAACTGGAGCTTACTCCCATGAAAGTGAATATAGGACAGGAGCTATAGCATTTCTTACAGCCAAATGCTTTGGAATTAGTTTTGACATGAGATGGTTTCAGTGCAAGCAATTATCTGGAAAGGAAATAAGAAAATAGTCCTTGTAGATGTGAACAAATAATTTTGGGGGAGTTGGGGGAACATCTCTAGCATACCACTGTACATTTTGAAAGTAATAACTAAAATTGATATCTTTATTTGTGGGCTTCTAACCTTCAGAGGGTCACAAACACCCTACATTCACCTCAAAAATAAATGAATGAGCAGGTTTCTGAGACTATTTTCTTTGAGCACTCTCAAAACCTCATGGGCTTTCCCAAGTTCTCAGGGGGGAAATTGGTTTCAATTCCATGTGTCTCATGTGCCTGTTGAGATCAATGTCTCCATCCACATCTATTTGAACATACATTTTAAACCCATGTAATGCCCAGAAATGGTGGTGGTGATGATAAACAGTGGATAAACCTGCAGCAATCATCCTACCCGCCCCTAGCCAGAAACATATATGATTTGCTGGGTGATAATACAAAGTGATACAGAATCACACAAGTAAGAGAAGATCGAATTAGAGCATGTTGACTGTTAGTCCGGAAGTTGAGACAATGAAATGGGTTTCATTTTAACTGGAGACTATCACCATAGGCTAATGAGGATGAAGCTTCTGGGTGGAGATAGCCCTGGCGGATGGTCAAGGTTCCAACCTGAGCTTTGTCCACCCACCTACTAAAGCTTCTTCCACCTCTCCTGCCTCCAAATCCACTTTGCATTTTCCTACCAAATGTGCTTTGCAAGACAAATATCTACTTGATGGGGGCACTGAAGTTTGTGTTTACCTAGCTCATAATACCAAGTTGGCCAGCTGAGCATGCTTACCTGATATATGTATTGAGGCCTATCAGCCATGTATGCTGCAGGGCATTATTCCAAGCTTGTGTGATTTTAAACTAAAAGTAGTGTGTACAACAATCTGCATGGGGCTCCCTTCCTGCTCTGCATCTTCATCTGGTCTGTTCCTGGTCTCGATTCATGTGCTAGTAGGAGTAACTGCTCACAAAATGGTGACATCCACTTTCCCAACTCACAGAATGGTGGCACCTGCTGTGTTCAGCGCATGGGTAATGCAACTGAACAACAAATCACCCCGGAATAATGCAGGTGTGACCTACACTCAGTCGGCTTGTGCCAACACTACAAATCCAGGAGACGCTTGGGTGACAAAAACACAAACTTTCTTTAAATGCTTACTGAGAGAGCTTGAAATGAATGAGCCAAGAATGGTAGATCATCTGTCATTTGCTGCAACACTTGAGCCACTCCTAAGTACTGTATTATTTTCTGCTTTATCTAATAAATGTAGCATTTACGTAGCAGGATGCAAATGATAGGATTGCAAGCTAAATTCACAGAAAATGAATAGCATCACAGCTTTTTGTTTTAGGCATTCTTTGCCAAACCAGTACCTGTGACTCCCTGCTAGAGATAGCATGGCAGATGACTGAAAGGATATCTGAAATTGGGTTGGGTTAACTATAATGCATTTCTGTATTTGAAAGTACTTAATAAGCCTATCTCCAAAGGAAAACAAATGTAGCTGTTTGGTTATAGAGCTATATCTATCTATCTATCTATCTATCTATCTATCTATCTATCTATCTATCTATCATCTCTATCTATCTATCTATCTATCATCTATCTATCTATCTATCTATCTATCTATCTATCTATCTATCTATCATCTATCTATCTATCTATCTATCTATCTATCATCTATCTATCATCTATCTATCTATCTATCTATCTATCTATCTATCTCTATCTATCTATCTATCTATCTATCTATCTATCTATCTATCATCTATCTATCTATCTATCTATCTATCATCTATCTATCATCTCTATCTATCTATCTATCTATCTATCTATCTATCTATCTATCTATCATCTATCTATCTATCATCTATCTATCTATCTATCTATCTATCTATCTATCTATCTATCTATCTATCTATCTATCTATCATCTATATCTATCTATCTATCTATCTATCTATCTATCTATCTATCTATCTATCATCTATCTATCTATCTATCTATCTATCTATCATCTATCTATCTATCTACATATCTATCTACATATCTATCTATCTATCTATCTATCTATCTATCTATCATCTATCTATCTATCTACATATCTATCTATCTATCTATCTATCTATCTATCTATCTATCATCTAGTGTTCTCTCTTTCTCAAATCGTGCCAAGAGTTACATCTAATAGTCACACATGGTCACATTCATAAACACAGTAGGGAATGTTTTACAGCAACAATGAAGCCCTGATGGAAGGTCTTGTTTTCATATTGAGAGGGATCTTTCCCCAGGAATTACAAATCATTAAAAAAGTTATTGCTGTACATAGTGACTATACATAATTCTCACTAATCCACTTTGTGAAACATGGTTTGAAAATCTTGTGTTGCTAACCGAAGGTGGCTTTGGGCTGTCAAAAACTCTTTTGTATTTTGAGATGTCTAGATGTTGATTCGCTATTAAATAAATTGTCATCAGGAAGACAATCTTTTCAGTTATTCTCCCAGCATGAATCTTTTATGAACTTCAAATCCCCCAGGGATAGATCTAAAGCAGACAAGGTCTTGATCTGACCACCAAAGACGGTTTAGTGCTGTCTTGTTACAGTGCTGGCAATACCCAGTCTTGATGACTGACAGAAGTTGTTCCAGTTGGGGAGATTCAGATAAGCCACCTGAGTTCTTTAATTTTACAATGATTGACATTCAAACTTCTTATTGCTTATTGCTTTTTTTTTTTTTTTTTACAAACCTACATTCTACAAACAACATCTCCAGCTCTATTGAAACTGTGGCAGATGGTGCATAAATGTATTGGGAAATGCAAAACTGGTGATCATACCATCATACAGTTAATGAGATGTTTGAGATAATAGGAGCCCCTTAATGTAAGAAAACAGGTTGTTCCATTTTATTTATTTCTGTACCATAGTCCTGGCATATACCTAACCAGCAGTGGGAACTACTACTAAATGGAAATTCCAGTTGTATTTGATGGAAGCAGGCCATGTGAATAGGAATGGCAACGTGGTTAGGGTGGCACTGGTGTAGGAGGTAAATCTAGCTGTAATCCTCTACTCACTTACTTTGGAGTAAGCATAACTGAACCCAATGGAAGTTAGTTCTCAGTAAATAGTATACAACTAAACTGTACACCCCCCATACACCCCAATCAGATGTTATCAAAGAGTCAAGGAACAGCCATGGTGCAATACCCTATATGTATGCTGGTAATAGTAGCAAAAAAGGGATGCCAGTGGTGCTGTGGTTTAAACCACTGAGCCTCTTGGGCTTTCTGATCAGAAGGTTGGTGGTTCAAATCCCTGTGATGGGGTTAGCTCCCATTGCTCTGTCCCAGCTCCTGCTAACCTAGCAGTTCAAAAGCATGCCAGTACAAGTAAATGAATAGGTACCACTGCCGTGGGAAGGCAAATGGCGTTTCCGTGTGCTCCGGTTATAACTTTTTTTCTTTGGACAAATTTGGATGAAATCTGCATACAGTGGTACTTCGGGTTACAGACACGTCAGGTTACAGACTCCACAAAGCTGGAAATAGTACCTCGGGTTAAGAACTTTACCTCAGGAAGAGAACAGAAATCGTGTGGTGGTGGCGGCACAGCAGCAGCAGCGGGAGCCCCCTTAGCTAAAGTGGTACCTCAGGTTAAGAACAGTTCCAGGTTAAGAACGGACCTCCAGAATGAATTAAGTTCTTAACCCGAGGTACCACTGTAATATAATGACCTCTATAATTTGGCAAACTTCAACCACTCTATGAAGTGGTTAAAGATAAAGGTAAAGGGACCCCTGACCATTAGGTCCAGTTGTGACCGACTCTGGGGATGCGGTGCTCATCTCACTTTATTGGCTGAGGGAGCTGGCGTACCGCTTCAGGGTCATATGGCCAGCATGACTAAGCCGCTTCTGGTGAACCAGAGCAGAGCACGGAAACACCGTTTACCTTCCCGCCGGAGCAGTACCTATTTATCTACTTGCACTTTGATGTGCTTTTGAACTGCTAGGTTGGCAGGAGCAGGGACCGAGCAACGGGAGCTTACCCCGTCACAGGGATTCGAACTGCCGACCTTCTGATAGGCTAGTCCTAGGCTCTGTGGTTTAACCCACAGCACCACCTGCGTCCCTATGAAGTGGTTAAAGACTTCCAAATTATAGGCAAATAAGTCCAGGGCCTTTTGTGTTTTTTCCTTTTTTAAAAAGGGGAAAAAACCACCCATAACATTTTTTTTTTTAAATTTTTGGCCACAATTGGCAAAGGAAAAATCTTGCAAATTTTAGGTTTTGTCCACCATCCCATTCTGGAGTTATGGTAAACTTAGAGTAATTTATTTTGCTTTCAGCAAATGCTTGACCATAGCAGTAGTATGATGCCCACATCAAGGTGCCCAAAAGGTGCCACCTCCTAGAAATAGCACTTCAACTCTGAGAATCCAGTCCAAGGTATCCTGCTTTACCTTGTGAGTAAACCCAATCCAATGCACACCCCTTGAGATATGCTTTTAAACAGTTAACATTTCTTGCAAATTTATTGTTTCTACTGTTTGAGAGATTTAAAGCAGTTCAAGAAAATCCAGTTGACACAAGTTGCTTTAGCCTTGTGGGTGAAAACACCCTTATATTCCAGACTTTGAATTGGGAAGGTCAAATAAACATAAAAAGGTATGAGAAAGC
This sequence comes from Podarcis liolepis, assembly GCF_965112155.1. NCBI lineage: Eukaryota > Metazoa > Chordata > Lepidosauria > Squamata > Lacertidae > Podarcis > Podarcis liolepis. The sequence continues at coordinate 43,692,583 of NC_139564.1, read as the reverse complement.
AACCAGACTTACCTACAGTTCAGCATAAAATGGGAAAAGAGAGGAGCCAGCATGACAGTTTAGAGATGTCCTATTAGCTTTGCATGTGTGTTTGCTGTCTCATAATGAATGGCTAAATCCTGACATTCAATATAGAGACTCAATACACCCATTTTATTAGATATTATTTCCTATCTGGAAAGGGTTTTGGGGGGAGGGGGAAGGGGAGGTTTCCCAGGGAGGGGCTATCAGCAGTATTGCCACATGACCTACAGTAAGAGAAGATATACAGATTAGTTTTTCCAAAACAACACCTGCTTCCTTGCTAGCATCACAGTAAAGTTCAGTTGTCCTCCTTTGTATGACATCTCTTTTTTCAGAGACATTTGCATTGTATGCATTCTTATAATAACAACATTAAGGTGAGGCCAGATCACATTTCCTATCCATACTCAAAAGAGCACATTAGTGAACAGGTGCACCATGGATGCAAACAATATGAATTCATAGAGAATTGGCTGTCTTATTTAATCATTTATGGGAGAATCTAGTTACTGTTTGGAATGACCTTCTTTTGTGCTGGCACCAGTAAACTCGTTGTGCCTTTGATATAGCTCTTTTCCATCACTTTGCCCATTTTTTCCCTTCTGGAAGTTCCTTTCCTGGACAAAACACAAATTATACTTGCCTACATACCTAGAATGTGATTTAGTCAAAGTAAAGCCCTTTTACTTTTTTGTTGTTGTTGCAGTGTGGGATTAGTTGATTCACTTACATATCAAGGTACAAGAGAACTGAAATACTGAACAAGATGTGCTATCGCCATCATTGTTTCAATATTCCAGAAAAATGGCACAGGGATCACTTTTTAAAATCATCTGATAGTCCTGTTTCTAAAGAATGGGGTTTTTTTTTTGGTTATCTGTGGACCACATGGAAATATAGTTAATGATACAGCTAAATGAGTAAAATGTTAAAATATCATAAGCGGGTAATCTTCAGAGGATTAAAAACTATTAAAAAATAGTTCACTGCTTGATATAGACTGTGGAGAATCTTCTTGGCATTTTCATTTGATGATTTAACATCCAGCATTAATTTTATACAGGTAAAAAAAATAAAATCTATAAGGGGAGATTCTGTAATCTCCCCTTACCCCCTGACTGCCCAATGGATGCTTTCCCCAATTACAGTATTTCCCATATGCTGTGCTTTGCTTGGGTGGGAAAGAGGTTGTGAATTTTGTCCCTTTTAGAACAAGATAAAAGCATGTTTTCACTCATTCTAACTTGTGTGATAAGAATCTCTGGAGGATGAAGTGTAATGTGTGCAGTTCATTGAGACAGACGGCTGCTCACTCAAACAGAACAAAATCCAGATTCAAAGGTTCTTTCTTTTGTTTATACAAACTCAGCGTTGTTTTTTTAAAAGATATTTATCCTAGAAAGGCATAGTTTCCTCCATTTTTTTTTTTAAATGAAGGAAATGTACACCATAAATATAAAAGATCTCAGCAGGAAGAAATGGTGAAAGCACATAACCTTCTATTTTCAGCAGACAGGGAGTGGGCTAACACTGTTATCCAGCAACTCCAAAACTTTGGGAATTCTACTGCTCAACACAAGAGTACCATATTCCACTTTAATCTCCTCACTCTTTTTAGAAATATTTCATTTGGGAAACAATTTTCTAGTGTGCTCCCAGCAGTATATTTGTGGGGAGCGGGTGGCACTGTGGACTAATCTACTGATCCTCTTGGGCTTGCTGATTGGGAGGTCGGCGGTTCAAATCCCCACGACGGGGTGAGCTCCCATTTCTTTGTCCCAGCTTCTGCCAACCTAGCAGTTCAAAAGCACACCAGTGAGAGTAGATAAATAGGTACCGCTGCAGCGGAAAGGTAAATGGCGCTTCCATGCGCTCTAGCACTTGTCATGGTCCTCCGTGCACCAGAAGCGGTTTAGTCATGCTGGCCACATGACCCAGAAAGCTGTCTGTGGACAAACACTGGATTCCTTGGCCTGAAGCGAGATGAGTGCCGCACCCCATAGTTGTCTTCGACTGGACTTAACTGTCCAGGGGTCCTTTATTTTTCTCTTAGTAGGCAGAAAATTGTAATAGACATGCAAGAATGAGGTCTGGAACACGTGACCAGCTGGGAAGATCCTGGAGCAATGGAAGGGAAGGCAGGGGGTATATACAAGGGATGCAGCCTTTTCTGTGGTGGCCCCATGGCTGTGGAACTGCCTCTCTCAAGATATGCAATATGCTCCATCCTAGTTGCCCAGCCTTCTGGAGTAGGTTTGGGGAGCTTGAAGGGTGGAGGAGAGGTGGGTGGGTGGGTGGAGTACTGTTGCACATGAATAAATCCTTGTGCTGACTGGATACATTAGTTGGATGCCACCCAAGGTCTTTAGAAATTTATGGTAGCTCGAACAGAAAGTGGGGAGCTATGAGTAAAGTATTTTAACATACTGCTAAATAATAGAATACAGTGGTACCTCTGGTTACGTACTTAATTCACTCGGGAGGTCCGTTCTTAACCTGAAACTGTTCTTAACCTGAAGCACCACTTTAGCTAATGAGGCCTCCCGCTGTTGCCCCCCACCGCCACACGATTTCTGTTCTCATCCTGAAGCAAAGTTCTTAACCCGAGGTACTATTTCTGGGTTAGCGGAGTCTGTAACCTGAAGCGTATGTAACCCGAGGTACCACTGTACACTTATTTTACTATGGGCTATTTCTGGCATAGATTGGACCTAACTTACTTGTATGATATTTCTAACTTCTCCAATCTAGTGCCCTTTAGATGTTATTAGACTTCCATTTCCCCCAGTTTCAGCCAGCACATATATAGAGGGGACCTGGTTGGGGAGGTTGACCCGGGGCATTATTTTTCTGCTTCATGACATTGCCTTCTTTTTTTGAGTCACAGGTGCTGTCTTTGCAGAGCCCTGGGTACTAAGGCATCCACAAAACGTCCACTGTGGATGCCTGGTCGGGTGACCCAACATGTTGTGTGTGTGATGTCACACAGTGCACCAAGGCCTGACGGAGCTCATCACAGCCATGGGAGGGTCTGATGGGGCCTGTTGCATCATGTGATGCTATGCATGCGCCACATTGTGCTGTGTGACATTACTTTTTTTTTTTTTTTTTATAAAATTTTTATTGGTTTTACAACATTTTTAAGAAAAACAAACAAACATTAAAAAATGACAAACATACACGTATAGTTTCAAACATATTTTCATAAACCTCTTTTCTTGGACTTCCCCATACCCCCCCTCTCTGCATCCCAATGTCCGTAGTTCAACTAGCAACTCCCATATTACTTTCCAATCTCTATCCTCTTAGTCCTCTTTTATAATCTAACCTTATATCCCTGTACCCCTTTGTTTCTGGTAACCACGGCATTTTAGCATTCATTAAGTTTATAGTAGTCCTTAAGATAACTTTTAAATTTTCTCCATTCTTCTTCCACCGTCTCTTTTCGTTGGTCACGGATTCTGCCTGTCATCTCGGCCAGTGTCATATAGTCCATCACTTTCATCTGCCATTCTTCCAAAGTGGGTAAATCTTGTGTCTTCCAATATTTTGCGATGAGTATTCTTGCTGCTGTTGTGGCATACATGAAAAAAACTCTATCTTTCTTTGTCACCAATTGGCCGACAATGCCCAAGAGGAAGGCCTCTGGTTTTTTAGGGAAGGTACATTTAAGTACCTTTTTCATTTCATTATAGATCATCTCCCAGAAGGCCTTAATCTTCGGGCATGTCCACCAAAGGTGATAAAAGGAACCTTCAGTCTCTTTACACTTCCAACATTTATTATCAGGCAAATGATAGATTTTTGCCAGCTTGACTGGGGTCATGTACCACCTGTATACCATTTTCATAATGTTTTCCTTTAAGGCATTACATGCCGTAAATTTTATACCGGTGTTCCATAACCAATCCCAGTCAGCTGACATAATATTATGTCCAACATCCTGAGCCCACTTAATCATTGCCGATTTAACTGTTTCATCCTGTGTATTCCATTTCAACAACAAGTTGTACATTCTAGATAAATTCTTAGTATTGGGTTCTAACAGTTCAGTTTCTAATTTTGATTTTTCCACCTGGAAACCGACTTTCCTGTCCTGTTTAAAAAATTCCATTATTTGGCGGTATTGGAACCAATTTTCTACTTTATGCTTCAATTTCTCCTGACTTTGTAGTTTGAACTTATCTCCATCCTGTTCTAAGATTTCCCAATACTTCGGCCATCCGACCTCCATATTGAGTTTCTTCACTGCTTTAGCCTCCACTGGCGACACCCATCTAGGGGTTTTGTTTTCTAGTAGATCTTTATATCTTATCCAAACATTAAACAATGCTTTTCTGACAATGTGATTTTTAAAGGCACTGTTAACTTTACCATACCAAAGATATGCATGCCAACCAAAAGCGTTATTGAAACCTTCCAGATCCAAGATGTCCGTGTTCTCGAGGAGCATCCATTCTTTGAGCCAGCAAAAAGCTGCTGCCTCATAGTACAATTTTAGGTCCGGCAGGGCAAAACCCCCTCTTTCCTTAACATCTGTCAATATTTTAAATTTAATTCGGGGCTTTTTGCCCTGCCAGACAAATTTCGAGATATCTTTGTGCCACCTCTTAAAACATTCCATCTTATCAATAATCTGCAAGGTCTGAAACAAAAATAACATTCTAGGCAATACATTCATTTTAATTACTGCAATTCGGCCTAACATTGACAGTTTCAAATTTGACCATATTTCTAAATCTTTTTTAATTTCTGACCAGCATTTTTCATAGTTGTCCTTATACAAATTCTGATTCTTAGATGTTAAATAAACCCCTAGGTATTTAACCTTCTTGACCACAGTCAAACCTGTTTCCTCTTGAAATTTCTCCTTTTCCATATCTGTTAGGTTTTTCCCTAAAACTTTGGTTTTTTGCTTGTTCAACTTAAATCCAGCTACCTGGCCAAACTGTTGTATTATTTCTAAAACCCTTTTCGTACTAGTGTTTGGCTCTTGCAAAGTCAATACTAGGTCATCTGCGAACGCTCTTAACTTATAATGTTTAGCTCCGACCTGCACACCTTTGACCTGCTGGTCATTTCTTATCATATTCAGCAACACCTCCAGAACTGAAATAAAAAGTAATGGGGAAATCGGGCACCCCTGTCGTGTTCCTTTTTCTATCTTAAGCTCCTCAGTCACAACATTGTTTACAATCAGTTTAGCTTTTTGTTCAGAGTATATTGCAGCCATACCATTCTCAAAGCCCTGACCTACCCCCATCCCATGAAGATTCTTCCTCATAAAACTCCAAGAGATATTATCAAAGGCCTTCTCCGCATCCACAAAGATCAATACTGCCTTGGTGTTTATATTCACCTCTAACTTCTCCAAAATATCTATTACATTCCTTACATTGTCTGCTAGATGTCTTTTAGGGAGAAAGCCTGCTTGATCTTTATGAATCTTCTCCATCAAAACTCTTTTAAATCTTTTTGCCAAAATGTCTGCAAAAATTTTGTAATCCACATTAAGCAGGGATATTGGGCGGTAGTTCTTGAGTTGGGTCTTTTCAGTCTCTGACTTTGGTATGAGTGAAATATATGCCTCTTTCCACGATTCAGGTGCCTTTTTTCCCTCAAGGATCTCGTTACAAACTTCTCTTAGTGGTTGAGTCAACCATTCCTTCAGCGATTTGTAGTATCTGGAAGTCAGTCCATCTGGTCCTGGAGATTTGCCCAGTTGCATATTCTGAATGGCAGCCTCTATCTCTTGTTCTGAGATTCTCTGGTTCAAGTCCATCTTACTTTGATGAGAGATGTTTTGTAGTCCATATTTTCCGAGGAATTTGTCTATATCTTCTTCATTTTGCGGGCCTTGGGTGTAGAGTTTTTTAAAATAGCTTAAAAAGCAATTTCTAATTTCATTGGGTTTGGATATGTTCCTTCCATCCACCTCCAGGCTTGTAACTGTATTTAGTTTCTGCCTTTTCTTCAATTGCCATGCCAAAAGTTTGCCACATTTATTTGCTGATTCAAAAGTCTTTTGCTTCATTTGCCTTATCTTCCATTCAATCTCTTGGTTCATTAATTCCATATATTGTGTTTGGTATAATTTGATCTCTCTTAAAATGTCCTGAGACTTTGGTTTTGTTCTTAATTTCCTCTCTCCTTCCTTTATCATTTCCAGAATCTTCTCTTTTTTCTCATTTTGCTTTTTCCTCTTTATTGAGTTTTGTTGAATCAAAAATCCTCTCATCACCGCTTTACTTGCGTCCCAGATCACTCTTTTCTCCACGTCGGTCCTCAAATTTATTTCAAAATAGTCTTTTAGGGTCTTTTGGGCCTTCGTGAGAATCTCCTTATCACGAAAGAGGGTGTCATTCATTCTCCATCTAAATTGACCAGTTGTTGTGAGTTTCATCTCCATCTTCACGGCGTTATGGTCGGAGCAAGTTTTTGGGCAGATTTCCACTTTCTTGATCTTCGGAGCCATTCCACTAGTAACCCAGATTTGATCGATTCTGGTCCAGGTCATCATTGCTTGGGAGAAAAAGGTTCCCTCTCTCTCCAGAGGGTTCCTTGTTCTCCAAATATCTATCAAGTCCATATTTTCAGTCATTTCGAAAAAAGTCTTAGGGAGTCTCCCTTCTTTGGTGACTGTAAGTCTTTGTGCCTTGTCCATATTAGTGGAGACCACGCCATTCATGTCTCCCATAATTATCATATTGTAGTCCAGATAGTCCATCAGAGTTTCATGAAGTCTCTTAAAGAAGTCGGATTTGCCTTCATTTGGTGCATAAATTCCAACAACTAGGAATTTTTCTCCTTGTACTTGTATCTCCACAGCCAAATATCTCCCTTGTTCATCTTTGAATATCATTTTTGGAGCCCATTTCTCCTTCACATATATTACAACTCCTCTCTTCTTAACTTTGTCTGATGAAATAAATTCTTGTCCTAGCCTTTTATTTGAAAGTAATCTCCTGTGGGCTCTGGTTATGTGAGTTTCTTGTAAGCATATCAAGTCCAATTGTTCTCTATTCAATATATGAAATACTTGTCTTCTCTTCAAAGGCCCATTGAGCCCATTACAATTCCAACTGAGGAATTGCAGAGCCATCTTGTTATTTTTCTAAGGCTCCTCCAACAGCTCCAAGTTGTTGCTCTTCTTCTGATGGTAGTGGTTTTTGTCCAAACGGGAGATTCAGGATATCCAATGCTCTCCTCTGTTCTGCAAGTACATCAACAGTCCCCTTCTGTAAGTCCTCCTGGTGTCTTGCCAAAAATTTGTCTTTATCTTGAATTGTCTTTATTTTCACTTTGTTTCCCTTATAGTCAAATGACAGCCCTTGTGGGAATTCCCACCTGAAACGGATAGCGTTTTTCTTTAATAAAAGGGCTAAGTCCTTGTAGTAGTTTCTTAAGTCCAGAAAATATTTTGGAATGTCTTTAAAGATCTGTGCAGCTGAGTTTCCAATCTGCAAGGCCTTTTCAAAGTGTAGTCCCAATATTTTGTCTCTTTCCTCCTTGGATCTAAGTGTAATCAAGCAGTCTCTCGGAGTCTTTCTGTTTTGCTTCTTACCCAATCTAAAGGCAGTCGTAATTTTGAATTCGTCTTCCTGGAGTTCCCAACAATCCACAAACTCCCGTGTCAAGTATTCCACAAGGTTGTCTCCTTCATTCTCCGGGATCAGTCTTATTTTTAAATTTCTCTCTTTCCTCTGTAACTCCCACAAGGCCAAAGTTGCATCATGCTCATAGACCTTCTTGGCGATCGGCTCTAATTTCTCCTGTGTCTCTCCCGCAGTAGCTTTGGCGTCTTCCGCCAAATCTCAAATTGTGCTGTGTGACATTACAACCCCAATGTGGAGTGGAACCTGGCATGCCTGCTTTGAGTTCATTACACAAAGGCCATTATGATGGGGAAAGGGGGAAGTGAAATGACAAACAACTGTGTAAGAAGAATTACAGTGGAACCTCGGGATGCAAATGGGATCCGTTCCGGAGCCCCGTTCTCATCCTGAATAGAACGTAAGACGTGACTGTGCATCTGCGCATGCACAGGTTGCGTTTCGCCGCTTCCACGCATGTGTGTGACGTCATTTTGACCAACTGTGCATGCGCAAGTGACGAAACCCAGAAGTAATGCGCTCCGTTACTTCTGGGTCGCCATGGAGCACAACCTGAAAATACTTACCCTGAAGCATATTTATCCCGAGGTATGACTGTATAAAGATGATCTTGGTGTGATTCTCTTGGGCTTGAACCCTACTACTACAGACTATTTGGGCTTTGGACTTTTTGGTCTGCTACCTTGTAACATAAGAAATGTCCCTATTGTACCTTCTTTATATGTTTGTGTGACTTTATTATTTTCTGTGCCAGTTTCTGTGTTTCAAATAAAACATTAAACCTTTTAACTCAGTGTCTGAACTACCAATTTAAGTTCAGCAGTTGAACAAGGCTCCAAGGACCAGAGATTAAATTGATCAAGAGGTCTGTAGGATATCTTGAAGTCATGTTTGGGACCATTTTTAAAAATCACCCTGAAATTAAATCCCTACAGCATCTCACATTTTGCTGTGTTATCAGTAATACTAGTGTACCTCGTGGTGCCTTTTCAACAAACACCTTTCAGCACCATATGGATGGAGCAAGATGATGATGTACAACCTGTGGAGCTGAAAACAATTAGGCTATTGATGGTCATGCCAGAATAAAAGTGTTCACGGCTTGTAATTTGCAATGGATTTTAGTACCAGTACCTGAAAAGATGGTCTCTGCTTCTGAGCAGACAGACATCCTGTTGGATAAAATGGGAAGTCACAAATGTCATGCCATTCATGCTGTGGCTCATGGTGAGCACTCACAGTTGGCTTGTGCATCTGTACAAGTAATTGGTTTTGAAGTGCAGCTTATCAAATGTGTTTGCCTCTGAAAAGGGGGGGGGGGAGAGAAAGAGAGAGAGAGAGAGCAGCTCAAGAGCAAAATTTGTTTATGGGAAGACGAGGTTGGCATTCAGGTTCATCAGACGCAGTGCCTTGCTTTGAGAAAACAGGAAGGATGGCACCAAAAGGAAAATAAACACAAGATTAATTAGCAGTAACTGCGCCTCTAAGCATTGGCAGATAAGCTTCTGAAAGATAGGGATGTGGCCAGAGAGCAAAGATGGCCCATTAAGTCACTGAAATCCAGTTTATTTTTTATAGCTAGATATGGCCCAACCATTTCCAGAAAACTAGGATGTGTAACAAAAGCAGATGAAAGAGTACAATGTGGCAGAATAGAGAGAAGCTAGCCAGGGTTGCTACATTGTTATCAAGCTGCTCGAGAAATGAAGGTCAAATTATGCCATTACCTATAATAATTTAAACCAAATAAACCATGCAAGTTCCTTACCTCAGTAACAGTCTAGGCCTAAGTAAGAGCTACTGGAGGATACATAAATGGACTGCTGTTCCAGTACCTTGTAGTAATCTATGTTGCCATTCTGGCATTTGAATTAACCTCTGATGACGCTGTAACAATGCAACAGCTTGGGGCCGACCATTGACAAAATTTTCAAATGGAGCAATGAAGTATGCAAAGCTATTATTTTGAAAACAAAATGGATGCACAATGTGTTTGATACAGGCTGTCCAAAGTATATAACTATGCTGAAGTTTATGTACTTGACAAAGCAATAAAGCTAATATAATGCTAAAACTGATGCTAATGATCTATACAGTTGTACCTTGGTTTTCGAACAACTTAGTTCTTGAACATTTCAGCTCCCAAACACCGCAAACCCGGAAGTGACTGTTCCAGTTTGCAAACTATTTTTGGAAGCCGAATGTCCGAAGGGGCTTCCATGGCTTCTGATTGGCTGCAGGAGCTTCCTGCAGCCAATCAGAAGCCACACTTAGGTTTCCGAACGTTTTGGAAGTCAAACGGACTTCTGGAATGGATTCCATTTTACTTCCAAGGTACAATTGTATAGGTGCAAAACAGACCAGTACAACTCATGTCACATATTGTGGTATATAGCTATAATAATACTTAGCTTTATAACTTTAAGCTATTTTAGGTTTCTCGGTTAGGCCAGTGGCAGATATAGTGGTGCCCCGCAAGACGAATGCCTCGCAAGACGGAAAACTCGCTAGACGAAAGAGTTTTCCGTTTTGGAGGTGCTTCGCAAAACGAATCTCCTATGGGCTTGCTTCGCAAGACGAAAATGTCTTGCGAGTTCCTGCGGGTTTTTTTCCTCCCCCCCCCTTTTCTAAGCCGCTAAGCTGCTTATCAGCTGATCCGATAAGCCGATAAGCTGCTAAAAGCCGCTAAAAGCCGCTAAAAGCCGCTAATAGCGCTAATAGCGCTAATCTGCTAATCCGTCAATGGGCTTGCTTCGCAAGACGAAAAAACCGCTAGACGAAGAGAATCACAGAACGGATTCTTTTCGTCTTGCGAGGCACTACTGTAATCTATTGCTGGCAGCAGTTCTCCATAGCCTTTTCACCACCACATCTGTCTTTGAGTGTAAGGCTATGACAATGACTATTATGTCCACAGCACAACTGCTAAAAACCACTAGAGGCGGAACTCAAGACATTTATGAGGAGCAGCTGTTGGACATTTGTAGTTTCAGTAACTGAAAGTGTCCAATCAACACAGCCACACAGAATGTCGTTACTGATTGGGTCTTCATGTTGCATTGTGTCCAATTGTTATTGAAAATGTTGAGCCATCGGTGATGTTTAGGCAATTTCATTCTGCTCCTCTGCAAGATTCCTAATGTCGGAGCTCATCAAGATGAGTCTCCTTCTGCTTTGACAGCTCTTGGACAGCATAATACCAATGTACAACCTTCTTTTATTCTAGATCATCACAAACGTGCAATCATGGCCATTATCCTATTGTTGCAACCTGTTGGGGGGTATTCTTGATGACTGCCAGGAAGCTGGAAATACTAACAGCAAATTCTTTATTGAGCATGCAGTCCATTTTCAAAGGAGTACTTATCAATCACAGTACAATGTTCACCCTTCCCCATACTAAAGCAGCTGTAGAAAAGAGAGAGAGCAATGCCTGTGTGTAGCATTGCCTAGGCAAAATAGCCTAGAGGTTACTAAGATAGTAGTTACTTTAGACATTCTGCATGTAAGGTTTTTGCTGTTGTTGTGGTTACTTATAGTATCATTTCGAACATTGCCTGATGTATTGGTGTTTTCTTAATGGAAAAGTAGATGCTGCATCCCTTTTAAAATGCTGCAACTCAGTCATGGCAGCAGTGACAAAGATTTATGCTGAAAACCAACGTGCAATATCTCATGTTGCTCTTAACATGTTAAACCTGAATGATGAGGCAATTTAGAAACAATTTTACATGTCATTTGCTCTCTAATGGCATCTTTGGAACCATGTTTTTCATTATCCCCTTTTCACCAATGGCGAAATGTTGTCAAACGATTCCACGAAGTGAATTGACAGCCTCACTTTCTCAGTTTTGGGGGTTCCTAAAACATAAATCAGAAAAGAACAGCTCTGCTACATGACTTCTATGCTACTTCTGGTCAATTTCAGTGTGATTTAGTTGTGACTCAATTTTGCTAGACTATGCCCACAATGTTGGGGGGGGGGGCAAATCTTAAGACTGTGCACATGAAAATTTTGAGAGATATGTCACAGTTAAAAGGTCTGAAAAAGTATTTAATCCATCTTTACCATATTGTATAATGAGATGTCTTAACAGCTTGTTGACATTCTGAAGTTGCTCACAAACCAATGTGTTTGCTGGCAACAAGTTGTAAGAGGAAACGTAGAAGGGATCAGAGTTTGTGCTAAGCAACCTTTTCTGTCATTATGCCTATCATCAAATCCCTGACCCTTGGGGTAGGGTGAACCAAAGCTGAAGCAAGACAAGCTGAAGTTATCTGTGGAAGCCCTGTGGGGAACTCCTATTTCATCAAAGACTCAGGAGAGACTGGTAGGTATATATCCTGCCAGGCAGACCCTCTTCCAGGTCATCTGCTGGGTTCCAATCCACACTTGGTTCTTCTCTGGCTTCTGCTTCTGGCAGCCAGGCTCTTTCACTAGCTCTGGAATTCTTGTTGAGCCTGATGCTACCTCTGCTCCTGACAAGTTGGAGTAAAAGCAGGAGAGATAGAGGTTGCAGCCAGAGTCCAGGTACAGTTGAGGGGGGCAGGCAAGGTGGCATAAAGACCTACATTGGCTCCCGGTATGTTTCCGAGCAAAAATTCAAAGTGTTGGTGCTGACCATTAAAGCCCTGAACGGCTTTGGCCCAGTGTACCTGAAGGAGCGTCTCCACTCCCAGACACTGAGATCCACTTCTGAGGGGCTTCTGCGAGAAGCAAGGTTGCAGGGAACCAGGCCTTCTTAGTAGTGGCGCCCACCCTGTGAAACGCCCATGTGATATCAAAGAAGTAAACAACTATCTGACTTTAGAAGACATCTGAAGGCAACCCTGTTTAGGGAAGTTTTAATGTTTGATGTTTTATCATGTTTTTAATATTCTGTTGGGAGCCGCGAAGAGTGGCTGGGGAAACCCAGTCAGATGGGCGGGGTATAAATTGTTATTGTTATTGTTATTGTTATTGTTATTGTTATTGTTATTGTTATTGTTATTGTTATTGTTATTGTTATTGTTCAGCCTGCTTTATAATGATTCTTTGGGGTCCTCAGTTGTGCTGGAAGTCTTCACATGGCCACCACTTCCCCTAGACCCTGACACCTTAAAGTTATCTCATTGTATTATTATTATTTTCTCTGTGGATTTCATTCGGTATCTTCCTCTCCCCAGCATGTTTAAAATTTAGCTATTATCAGTTGTATGTTGCTGCCTTTCTCTCCCTATTAAACTTCTTTAATTCCTCTTTCTTAAATAATTCCCAAACCCAACTACCTCTTTCACCACCCTGCTTTATTTTCCCTCATAGCCTTTGTGTGTCTCAATTTTTGCAGAAAAAAACAAAAAAATTAAAAAATGCTGATGTTGCACTACCTAAACCATTTCACAGCTAACAGGTTTTTGGAGTGCTAATTCTTTTTGAAGTATGAAATCCATTGTTTTGGTGAAACACCTGGAACAATGATGTGTTAAAAACAAACTAATGGATCCCCCGCTTTCTGAACTGAAATAGTAGTGTTGGGCTGATATGTAAATAATAGAGTTATTCATACCATCTGTCACTCTTGTATGGGGGAAATAATTTGGTGGTTCTTGTATGCAATTGAGCTTAGCTGTTCTGTTTTGATGAGTGATAAGTGTAAAACATTGCCACTGTCAACAACTGTATATTCTCATGTCATTTCTCATTTTAATGGAGCAAAAGGTGCTGAGAACAAATGCTCCGAGCTGATACTAATCTTCTGCTAGATTAGTATCCATTCTGAAAGTACATAGCGCATGAAAGAGACTGCATAGCTTTGTCTCCAGGATTCCATGATCATATGCACAAGGAATTTTTAATTGATGATGAAAAGAGGGGAAAGTCTTTAATGCTTTTGCATCTGATTAGATCTGAATCCAACTGGTTGGAAGCCATATACTGCATACATTAAAGCAGAATGATGCAGTAATTTTACAATGTGTGGCGTGGGTTGCTAAATATTGTTGCAAAAAAAAAAAAAAATACTTCCAAGCTCTGCAATTTGTTCAAAATGTAATTTTAAATGGGAAAATGTTTCATGGGGCTCAAGGGACTAGATTCAAACATGCATTTCTACTTTTTTTGGTGGGGGGTTGTTTCCGTCTCTTTTAAAGCTGTGCACACGCACCTGCTTTCTTATGGTTCTCAATTAGCATTAAATTGTGGAGGAACTATATCTGTCTTAAGAGGGTTTTGGTTTTGCCAAATACAATAGAATCACATAGCTGGTGAGGTTATTGTAGGCCGCTAGTCCAGCTATTTGATGCAAGACATCTAGAGACACAAATGAAGACACAAGACACATAAAATCAAAATATAAAACCACAAAATATATAATCAAAATAAAAGCAACAACCCAATAAGCCCCCCCCCAACCCATAGGATGTCAATCAAATCAACCAAAGTCCTGGTTAAAAAAGAACATTTTTGCCTGGTGCCTAAAGGCATAGAATGAAGGCGCCAGGCAAACCTCCCTGGGGAGAGCATTCCATAGACAGGGAGCCACTTCAGAGAAGGCCTGTTTTCCGGACCTCTTGAGGAAGAGTTCCATTGTTGAACTGCTCTTGCCATCAGTAACGGCCAGTAGACTTCTCCTAACATTCTACTGAAACCTACACTTCTGTAACTTAGGTCCAATTATGCAAAAATAGAGTGTAGCTTCTTAGCTCATTACCGTAGCTCAGTGGTGGGGGAAGGACTGTAGAGCCCATGTGTTATGTCCAAAAGGTCCCAGGTTCAACCCTTAACATCTCCTGCTAGGGCTTTCTGAAAACCTGAAATCTCAGAGAGCTTCTGCCAATCACTGCAGACAGTACCAAGCTAGATAAAACAATCAGACTCAGGAGTAGAGGATTCTATCTGTTTATTCCAAGCATAGTTTATTCTGGTGGAACTACTGCTGTGCCCCCAACTTCTCTCATTATTACAGCTGTTTTAGCTCATTCTTCATATCTCTGATAAGGTAAACTCAAAATCCCATTCCCACAGAAATAAATGCTGAAGTATTCTGAGATCAAGGCAGAAAATCCTGCTTCTCAGGACTGCAATGTTTCTGTCTTGGCTGGTTGGGGCTGATGGCAGCTGGACTCCAACAACAGAAGGGCCACAGGCTCCTCACCTCTGCTGTAGCTAAATATTTATCATAAAAATTATTTATTTATTGTAAAATTTACACCCCATTCTTCCTCCCAAAGGAGCCCAGGACGGTAAGCAACAAAAGCCTCTTGAAAACAATTCCAACAGGGGATTTCAAAGCATAGATGCTGCAACCCTAAATGCCAAATTCCTACATTGTGTGGAATTCTTCCTGCATCACAGGGGGTGGACTAGATGTCCCTTGGGATCTCTTCCAACCCTACAGTTCTATGATTCTATGATGTCAATGCAGATAAGAAATAAGGTATGGAAGAGCCCCATCTTGACCTCCTAATAAAATGGTATCTGAAGGAGGCTTTCAACTATAGAGTGCAGTGATTGGTTGGATATGCAAGTGATGAGATTCTCTTTTAAGCATCCTGGCTATGAGGCATACAAGGGCTTTATACACCAAAACCAGAACCTTGAACTTAGCTTGGTATCTAAAAGTATTTCAGACAGCACCGTTAGTAAAGAATTCTGTCCAACACTCTAGAGAGCCTTTCTCTAAGGCAACTTCATATAAAGACCCCAGAAGAGGGACAATGTAGAATTTGGCTCTGCTTCAAATACCACAGGGATGTTGCCTACTGTAAACAAACATGTTGATTTAATCCTCTGTGGATGTGACAGAAAACATATGTTCAGTTGCACAAATGGAAGGCTCTCGAGGCAAGCCAGTGGAATGAAGCAGAAGTATTCCTTCAGGATTTAGTGACCAGTCAGTCCCTGAATGGGAATAAAAACCCCAGTCCAATGAACCACCCTCCTTTTAGTGGGAACTGAGCAGATGTCTAGAGCAGATGGGATGCTGCTGAATACCTGGCCAGACTATTTGTCCATCTAGCTCAGTATTGTCTATTTGGGCTAAGCCAAGCTGGTGCCCTTGAGATGCTTTGGACTATAATTCCATTCATCCTTGACCATTGTCCCTTTAGCCTGTGGCTGATGGGAGCTGGAGGGCACCAGCTTGACCGCTTGGTTCCTAGTCTACTCTAGGTTCTTGGGCAGATGGCTTATTTATTTATTTAACAACAATAGTAATTTTAAAGCATATGCTCTACTACTGCTGAGCTCTGTTTCTTCCTCTAGATGCAAGATAAGTGCTGTATTTCTTAACTTTGGAAAGTAACTCCTCCCCCCCCCCGTCCCAAGTTTTCAGGTGATTTTCCTCCATAGTCTTCTATGTTGCATTCTCCATTCCCGACACAATTATTGAAATAGAGTCTAAATAATAGGTCTCTGTTTTTTGTACCTCTGTTTTGTTTTTTAAAAAGTCCTCCTAAGACTTTTTATTCACACATTTTTAAATTACAAGGCACATCTTTTTAGGTATGCTAGATGCTGAGCTATGCTGAGAGTTAAAGCCAAATAATCAGTTTACTGCTGGGACCAAAGGTAGAATAGACCCCTTAGATCACAGCCTTTGAAGATCCTGGACAACACAATGTAAATTAAGGAAGGTACAGATTTTCAGTCATTACCCCATATTTCTCTCTTGCAGAATAGCCCCGTTCATCATATCTGGCAAGATTTATTAAAGCAAGTGTGACTGCATCTTTATTGAGAGAGGTGTACAACATGCTGGAAATATATGTGGTCTATCTATAGTAGTTTATATGTCTGCAAGAAGCATCTTCACTATATTTTTTGCCTGCCTTGAGTGATAAATGAGTTTAAAGTCACCAAGATTAAAGAACTGGACGACTCTCCTCTCCCAGCCCCCAAACCCCATGATTTCTCTCTCGCAGTTTTCAGCCGATGACTCCAGAATGGCATAAGCAGCCTCTGAAATTCTGCTGGCATCAAACCTTAATGTTAAATTGGAGGTAGCCTTTGATCCCCCGGCTCCACACAGAGGTGGTGCCCAGAGGTCTCAAGAACTGATTGTCAATTTCATCTCAGGCCACCAGTAATGGGCCGCACATTGCCCCCAACAATGTGTAAAGGAGGCTGTATGTCTTCACATTCTCCATTTTGCTTCTTCATAGAAACCAGAAAAAAATTCAGACTGTTCCACTGTCAGTGCTTCTTCCATGATTTTCATTTGGTGCCTTTCTTTACAGGCATTCAGAGCTAGCAGTCCCTGGGATGATACAAAACAGGAGCAAGATCTGTATATCATTCTCATTATGAGAAATTATACTAAACATTTCTAAGAGGAACAAGTAGCACAGCTTTATATATGTGTACATCACAGGGATTCTTCAACCATGAATATAGGGAACACACATAGAGGGAGGGACATGGTGTGTACCCCTGAGATATTTGCATTCATTGGACTGGTACAGGCTCTACACATGTAGGGGCCATAGCTCAGTGGCAGAGTGTTTGCCTTGCAAGCAGAATGCACCATGCAACTGGAATCCTGCTATTATTATTATTATTATTATTATTATTATTATTATTATTACACTGCCCATCTGGCTGGGCCCCAGCCACTCTGGGCGGCTTCCAACAAAATATTAAAAATACATTAAAACATCAGACATTAAAAACTTCCCTAAACAGGGCTGCCTTCAGATGTCTTGTAAAAGTCAGGTAGTTGTTTATTTCTTTGACATCTGATGGGAGGGCGTTCCACAGGGCAGGCGCCACAACTGAGAAGGCCCTCTGCCTGGTTCCCTGTAATCTTCCTTCTCACAGTGAGGGAACCACCAGAAGGCCCTCGGCGCTGGACCTCAGTGTCCGGGCTGAACAATGGGGGTGGAGACGCTCCTTCAGGTATACTGGACTCCCAGTCACCAGTCTAACTGCCACATTCTGGATTAGTTGGAGTTTCCGGGTCACCTTCAAAGGTAGCCCCACGTAGAGTGCATTGCAGTAGTCCAAGCAGGAGATTACCGAGCATGCACCACTCTTGCGAGACAATCCGCAGGCAGGTAGGGTCTCAGCCTACGTACCAGATGGAGCTGGTAAACAGCTGCCCTGGACACAGAATTGACCCATGCCTCCATGGACAGCTGCTAGCTCAACCAACCCTGAGATCTCACTAGGCTCTGCAAGAGGAAGACCCCTCATGATATCCCAGACTAGGAGAATTGGTCCCTTTCCTGGTCATGACGGCATCTGTGCAACCCCACAATCCAGCTTCTATGTCAATCCTTTTCTGGCCTGATGTTTCTAGCACTAACACCAAAACTTGTTGGACAGAACTGGCAAAACTTATTGGCTAGCATTCAGCTAGTGTGTGGGCTCCAATGGGGAGACACAGCCCTAAGGAACAAAGGTCCTAGGTCAAAGCTCGGCAGAAGCCACTTGCTGGTGTTGACAGAACAGTGGCGTAGCGTGGGGGGGTGCAGGGGGGCCCGGCCGCACCGGGCGCAACATCTGGGGGTTAGGGTTAGGGGGCACAAATCCATGGGTTAGGGCGCAAATTGCTTGCCTTGCCCCGGGTGCTGACAACCCATGCTACGCCACTGTGACAGAATGGCTGTCGCTTTTACCAGAAAGTGCAGACACCACCATCCTATTGTTCCTTGTCTTCATTGCAGGAATTTTTTTGCAAAGCGGTCATTTTCATCCCTATTTTAGTAGTGTGTGTTTGCATTATTTTACACAGTGCTTCATAAAATATATAAGACATTTATTTAGAGTGACAGCATAAAGAACCGAGGGCCAAAGGTCTGCTTCTCTGTTTTAAGGATTTTGCTTTCTGTATTTTTCACATGAGCCAGTTAGAACAAATAACAACTATTAAAGCAGCTGCAGTATGAAAAAGGCTCTCATAGGATATGCGTCTGTGGAATGTTTGAATCGGGTTGCCCTGGCAATATATTACTCCAGTATATATAATACAAAAGCCAGTTCTCTGAAGATGTCTGACACTCACCACATATTATATTCTTGAAAACAAATATCTGCTTGTTTTCTGGTTATATTTGTGTCAAATAATCCTACTGTTGATAAAGTGGGGGCCTTGGCTGATTTTCTACAAATCTAAATAACACCCGTGTGCAGGATGGGAAAATTCTGAAGCTCCTTTTTAGCCATCAGGGAATGGGTAGCAATAGAAGCAGGGCAAGTAGCAGTGTTGTACTTGAATATGTGGACACCAGTGAATATGCTATTGGCAGCCTCTGTGTATTGTGTTTCCAACAGAAGGTGAAAGAGATGCTTGTGTCGTAAGGAAAGGTATGTGGTTGAGTGACAATGGGATAGATCAAGCAGTACCACTCTCTGAATCAGCCCATATACATGTAAAGGCATATCTCCTCCATCTCCAACTACCTCAGACATCCATGTTGGTACTACACTTGATCTTAGCCAAAAGGCTGAGAAACAGCGGCACACATCCTCCTGTCTTTTACTCTCTACAAAGACCTGTGGAATGAGATCATCATCCCAGGACGCTCAACCACTGCCACAATGTCCTTCTTCTATCAGTTCAAAACGAGCAGTTAACAGCAAAGGTTGCTAGGTTCATAGCAGGGGCAATCAGAATAAGGGCCACTAACTGACAGCTGATTCGGGACTTTAAATTGTGCTCTTATATCAAATTCCCTTTTCTGCGTATACTGTAATGTTTTACTGTTGCTATGGCCATTGGCTAATGCGAATAAAGTTTTATCCATGTTGGTAAATCCCATTTGAATATGGCTATGTGCAAGTCCAGTGTATGCAGGCCTAGAGCATCACTATTGGATATTATCCAAGAACTTGGCATTATGAAACAAGCCTATGTGGGTTGGTCCAACGTGGAGCATGACTATTGGGTGAGGATGCATGGCTAGTTGCACCCTTGGTCTCCACTATGTGTATGAACTGGATTGGGAAGAGGTGTCACCCAATCTGTGTTTATAGGGGGACTTAACAATTCCATGTAGACCAAAAGGATACAAGGAAGAAGTTTGTGTGAGTGGGAGGGAGAGGGGGATATATCCTTGGAAAGACTTGCATGGGGTCTAAATTCAGATTTGCCAATAGCATGAAAACTCCTTTTACCAGCACTAGATTAGTATCAATTGGAATTTAGAATATTGCTTGGGCATTGAGAGCTGACGACCAATTACAACAACTAAATGATAATTGTGTAACTGTTTCAAACACACACACACACACACACACACACACACACACACACACAGTATGTTACCAAATACCCAAGACAGAAGTATAGTTCTCAGCTGTATGCTTTGAACAACTGCACATAATATTTTTACTGTGCCTGTGTAAAATATTCCTCTTACCCATTCACACAGATGTTTTGCTTGCTTTCATCAACAAACCCTCAGCTGCTGTTTGCTTAATATATTTCCTTGATCAACAATAAAAATTTTCTCATACTGTGTTCTCTTGTGATAAAATATTAAACCTGGTGCATTTGAAGCCATTTTGATGACACCGCTAAAGCCAAATTATTGTCTCAAGTATAAATATTTGAAAGGCTATCCCATTGCACCACAACATGCTCAGTTCTTTGTTTCTGTTACTTATGTAGGAATCAACATGGTCTAGAGATAAGTGGTTTTCAACCAGTGTGCTGTGGCATCCTGGGGTACCCTGAATGATGGTCAGGAAGGCCACGGGCAACACTAGCCTCTGTCCCTCTTTCCTTCCCCCTTTCTTCTGATGCCCTCTCACGTCTCTGCCTCCCAAAGGCTTGCACAGCTGTTTGTTGCAGCATCCCTAGCTACAAACTCCCCAGGCAAATGGTGTCTCTGGGAGGCACCTATCTTTGGGGTAGTGGTGGTTGGGAGCTCAGAGACCAAGGACAGTAGCAGTAGCTGCCTGGAGGACTACCAATGAGAGGGTAGGGGAGAGGAGGCTGAGGGAACACTCCACAAGAGAGGGTACTCGAAAAAGAATGAGAGGCTGCCAGCTTGCAAGCAAGAGGTGACATAACTGGGCTCCTAAACCCCACAGGAGTGCCACAGAAAGAATGTAGTTGGTCAAGGGAACTATGGACTCAAAAAGGTTGAAAACGTCTGGTCTAGATGATACCATTCAGAGGCCCAGGTGCAAGCAGCAAGACAAACTGAATAAAGCTGCTCTTCTTTTGTCCTGTAAAAGGTACTATTTGGGCCAAGGTGGGCTCTCACTCTCCTTCTTTGTGTGTATGTCAGTTACTTTAAAAACATGGGGTGGTATTCAGAGTTAACCCAATGAGGAAGTCCACTGATTTCAGTGGGTTTACATGACTAATATTGAATGTAACCCATCACCTGGTGTTCAAAAACAGGGGG
This sequence comes from Podarcis liolepis, assembly GCF_965112155.1. Lineage (NCBI taxonomy): Eukaryota > Metazoa > Chordata > Lepidosauria > Squamata > Lacertidae > Podarcis > Podarcis liolepis. Next base: position 43,671,611 of record NC_139564.1, on the reverse strand, counting down.
AAAGGGCCCTACCCACTCTATTAAGATAATTTCTGCCAAAATACAATAAGTCTCATTCAAGCTTTTACTGTACTGGCATCAGACCCTTGTTAGGCTGTCACATATTCTGAAAGATGCCCCACTACTATGCTGGATAACCTGTTGTCATAAAGGCACATTACTTCATATGTGGTGGGAGTTCAAAAAATTAACAGCTTATTGACTGTCTATAGTTCAATAGTTAGAGTGTGAGGGCTCTGACATGATCTGAGAATCCTCTTGCCAGGCATCAGATGTTAACTTCTCATAGTGCAGCGTATTACCAAGCTTCGTGCATGGTTGTTTTGAGGATAAAACAGGGAGGGCAGAATTATGTATATTACCTTGAGCTCCTTGGAGGAAAATGTGTGTGTGTGAAGTGATGCATTCTGGGTTGCAATATGTATGTGGTGCCCTTGACAGCTTCTCTCGTTTGCATATGTGCCGCAAAGCCCCAAATGTCTAGCAACCCTATGCGTAGTGCAACCAGCAATCACATTACCAATGGCAGTGTAAACTGGTTGCTTTTGTGTGCCACATGTTCCTAGCAGTAAAAATACTGTTCTCTCTTGCAGCCACAACAGATGTGCTACCTTGAGGGGAAACGTTTATATATGCCCACTCAGCAAATAAACAATTGAACATTTGTTGTGTGATGGTGGTGCTGGTGCTGATAAAAATAATGTGCAAGGCTAACACAGCACATACTCCTAGGTTGGAATAAATATGTGCAACAGACTTTTGAATATGCAGCATTATTATACATAGCTAGAATTGCCAACCCTGTCTTCTTTGTCAACATCTCTGAATGAAATCATTCATTTGAATGGCAAAACAGATGTTGGCCATTATGAATACATTTGCTTGAGTGGAAGAACTAGGTATGGGTATCTTTGGAGAATAATGTGATAAATGTAGTTAATTTCTTAGGTTCCCAGAGTAGGTAGGTGATCATGCAGGAGTGTGCTTTCCTTTCTGAGTGAAGAAAAATGCAGCCTGTAGAACATTTATCTCCTTCTTCCCCAATTTCCATGCATTTAGATTTCTAAAAGCAGAAAGTTGAGAGGAGTAAGATAAATAATGTAGAGATGTCTATGCTAGAAATGAAGTGCTCAGACGTAAGCCCCAATGCATTCAATGAGACGTACTCCCAGGCAGTAGAGTACTGGCAAATTGAGAAGTACAGGGTCCCTTCATGAGAGCTACAGCCTTGCTCCCACACATCCATGCCCCCTTCTAAGATTTTGCAACAATCTTAGACAATAATGATAACTGGATTGCATTGCAACGAATATGCAGTTCTCCATGTGCTGTACTATTTTCGGTGCATGTACATGGGCAAGTTGTGTGGAGTGTTTCAATGTCTTTTGGAGTGACTCAGAATGCGGCAGCTAGACTGGTGACTGGGAGCTGCCACCGAGACCACATAACATCGGTCTTGACAAGACCTACATTGGCTCCCAGTACATTTACAAGCACAATTCAAAGTGTTGGTGCTGACCTTTAAAGCCCTGAATGGCCTCAGCCCAGTATACCCGAAGGAGCTTCTCCACCCCCATCATTCAGCCTGGACACTGAGGTCCAGCTCCGAGGGCCTTCTGGCGGTTCCCTCACTGCGAGAAGTGAGGTTACAGGGAACCAGACAGAGGGCCTTCTCGGTTGTGGCGCCCTCCCATCAGATGTCAAAGAAATAAACAACTACCTGACTTTTACAAGACATCTGAAGGCAGCCCTGTTTAGGGAAGTTTTTAATGTCTGATGTTTTAATGTATTTTTAATATTTTGTTGGAAGCCGCCCAGAGTCACTGGGGAAACCCAGCCAGATGGGTGGGGTATAAATAACAACAAATTGTTGTTGTTGTTGTTGTTGTTTTCCTTGTATATAACAGAACTTGCACATTGTTTTCTTGAAACTGAAGTACCTTGTGTTCCTAAGTGCTTAGCTGTGGATCAAACAGAACAGCACCTCAATGGTGTTATTCCCGTGTGCCTTCTCTAGAAGGATCATAGAAAGCCATCCTCCGTTGCTAACTTCTCCTTTCACTCTGATTGGCTCCAATCAGTGCAAAGGTGAGAAGACTTAGTGGCTAAAAAGCTTCCCTTTCATGCTGATTGGGCGACTCTAGAATGCTGGAGACTGAGACCCAGCTGCAGAAATAGTAACAGGCCTTCAGCTGCCCCTCACTCCCAACCATTTCACCTCTGCTCCCAGGTTATTGTGTACAGGGTTGCAGCATGGATCAAAACAGGTATTGAAAGTTATAATGAATATTGCTTATATTGTAAGCAATAAATGTTGTTTACTGCTTTTCTGCTGAAAGGTTACAAGTCCACCCAACCAATTTCCATCCTCATTCCATTCACAGTGCCATAGTATCTTGGCAATATGTCACTGTAAACAAAGGTTGTCCATGGACCTAGAGAGGTCAGAGGAGATTTTGCGTAAAATTGAAAACTAGCCTAACTGTACTCTTGTCAGGAGGGCCCCTCTTACTTTCTTCTCAGCATCATTTACTGCAATGAATTTTAATTTTTAATAGAGGTAGAGACATCTTGACATAGCGCCCCAGAACAACAAGGCAGCTCTGCTTTATCGCCTGTGCTGTCTTATAAACAGTTGTGTTTTGTTAAGCACTCTTGGGTGTGCTGAGGAGACCTTTCATAGCTGACTTCCTTTTGTGTGTGCTTTTAACTCGTGGGCTGCTAGCCATAGCAAAACAAGTAACGGCAACACAATACAATAAAATAAAATGTTAGGTCCTATTGAAATCCATCCAAGGGAAGTCAGATGTGCTGATACCTTTACCACTGAAGCAAGGACAAGATGCGTTTATCAAATATGTGGCTTTTATTTCTCATGCAATTTTTTCCCACCCCTGCTTTGCTTTTAAAAAGAGTACAGTGTATGAACCAACGTCGGGTTAGGAAGGGATATGAAGGAGAATGAAAACTGGTATCGCTTAATGTGCCAGCTTGTGTAAGGTAATATTTGCAGGGTTGTTGCTTGTTTGAAGCAATGCAATTCCATACTTGTCTACTCAGAAATAAGCCATGCTGACTTCAGTGGGACTTGCTCCCAAGATTGCGGCCTAAAACAGTCTTAAAGTACAAGCCTAGCCATGTCTACTCAGAAGTCAGCCCTGTTTAAATTGACAGGGCTTACTGCCAACCCCCTCCAGTGATGCATTGTGGAGTGGCAGGATGATTGCTGCATCTGCAACCCTGCAGCTCACACCAGCTGCAGCAGAAGGCAGACTGGAGGGGGGCAAGATGACTGGGCTCAATTCAAGCCCTTTGCAATTGCAGGATGACAGTGAGAATGGCTTGAGATTCAGTGGGTCCAGGGCTGGTTTGGCCCTGCTCCCTCCCTGCCCTCAAACCCCCTCATTTAGGGCTTTCTGCTGTCTCCTGCCAGCAAGGTTCCCACCAGGAGGCCTCCTATTCATTTGATGGCTACCCAATAGGAGGCTAGCTCAGCCAGCAGAATAGAAGTTTTGGATTGTTCTGCACATTAATTAATAGCATACATGTGTGCAGATGCAATCAATATAATTTTAGTTTGATTGTCTGAATAGGTCATAGGTCAGCAGGAAAAGCATTCTTTCTTTGGTTTTTAGATGATATACCTATTTTGAGGGGAGCGGGTGGCTCTGTGGTCTAAACCATTGAGCCTCTTGGGCTTCCTGATCGGAAGGTTGGCAGTTCGAATTCATGCAATGCGGTGAGCTTCCACTGCTCTGTTCCAGCTTCTGCCAACCTAGCAGTTCAAAAGCATACCAGTGCAAGTAGATAAATAGGTACCACTGTGGCGAGAAGGTAAACAACATTTCCGTGCACTTTGGTTTCCATCACAGTGTCCCGTTGCGCCAGAAGTGGTTTAGTCACGTTGGCCACACGACCCGGAAAGCTGTCTGTGCAGAAATGCCAGCTCCCTCGGCCTGAAGCGAGAGGAATGCCACACCCCATAGTTGCCTTTGACTGTACTTAACCGTCCAAGGGTCCTTTACCTTTTTACCTTTTTATACCTGTTTTATAGCAGGCACCATTTCAGAAGAGCAGAAGCCCGCTTGTTGCGGGGCAGCGACAGCAATAGCCTCTCAGCGATGGTCTTGCTGCCACTTAGGCTCCAATCCTATACCCATCTTCTTGTAATTAAGCCTCATTAAACTGTATAGGATTTACATTTGAGAAGACCAGTATAGGCTTGCAGTTCTATTGAATTCATTAAAACTAATTTTGATATATATGTAGCTAGGAATTAGGCTCCAGGTTTGATGTGAAGGTAGACTTTGGAACACTTGTTCCACAAATGACCTTTTTTTTGACTTGGTGTGCCACAACCAGTATCATTGCTAATGGATGGCCCAGGGCATAAAGTCCCTGATCTTTTACCCTAAGCCCCAGAACTCCTGCCCCTCATCCTTTTAAAAAGTCTTTTTTATTCTGCAGAGCACAGTGCCAATGATATTCCACCCACCCACCATATTAATTCATTAAGATGCCAAAATGTCCATCAATACAGATAAATTAGCATAGACAAATTTTCGACAAGACTGTGTTTTGGGCCTATGCTCTGCTTCTGAGCCTTTTAAGTACTGATCAGTGCCCCTAGTCATGCCTGCAAGGTGTTATCACTGGGGGATCCTTCTTTAATTATTGGGCTTCCTTTCTAAAATAGTTTCTGACATGTAGATGGGATAGGGAATGATGTCATGCACTGTGTAGGAATCACAGATGTGGGGGAAACGACTCGTTTCATAACAACTTGAGTTTCCATCAGCCCCCGTTTTCTGACTCTCTCAGAACACCCACTTATCTCCTGACAAAACAGCTTTGATGCCCAATATGTTGAGTCACTTGTTACTCAGTGTTTCTCGAAGGAATAACAAAGTGTTGTTCTTTCACGCAAACCAGTGATGATCCTGAATTAGAACGAGGTTGGGTAGCTGTTACCATGCCTTGTTCAGATTAAGCTGAATGAAGCATTGATGAAATACGAGCAGGGCCTCCAGTCATTTTGCATCTCTCACTAGAACTCCCATTCATTTTCAAAATCGGTGCAGTTCAGCATTTTGTTAACATCCTCCACCCCCAATCCATCTGTAAAATGTGACACATTCACTTTATAATATTAACAGAAATAGCCTTTGGGATTCGCATAGCGTATCAGAAAGAAAGAACTGCTCTGTAAAGCCAGTTTGCCTCCTGCAAGTTGAGAGATGTTGCTGTAAATCTGCCTCCCCAAACCAAGAATTTTTGCACTAATTTATATTATGAAATAGAATTTGCTTCCTGAATTTTGACCACAGAGTATCAATAATATTCCTATTTTATAGTATGCAGAGTCTCAGACTATATGCACATCACTCCCCCGCCCAAGCCTAACTTGTGTGGATGATATTTGATAGGTAGTGGTGTTGCTGCGGCACACAGCAGTGAGAGAGAGCCAATGATATACCCCAAATATCTCCTGCACTGCAATTATACTTGGGGCAAGGAAAACATAGACTCCATTGCTGGGTTACTGGTGACCTTCATCAGATAGTTCATCAGCATGAATGAGATTCTCCATTTCACCTGTGTGCATACTTTGAAAGACTGGACCTTTCCCCCTCTATATTGACACAGATTGTGGTTAATGGGTAGTTAAATGGGCATCAAGGGAATACAGTGGTACCCTGGGTTACAGACGCTTCAGGTTACAGACTCCACTAACCCAGAAGTAGTACCTCGGGTTAAGAACTTTACTTCAGGATGAGAACAGAAATTGTGTGGTGCGAGGCCCCATTAGCTAAAGTGGTACCTCAGGTTAAGAACAGTTTCAGGTTAAGAACGGACCTCCAGAACGAATTAAGTTCTTAACCCGAGGTACCACTGTAATTGCAGTAAATACTGTACATGTAGCATAGTATTCAACTTAGTTTTCCTCCAAGTAGGCCCATTGAAATTAATGAACGTAACTTAGTCCATTAATTCCAATAGGTGTCCTGTGAGGAGAGCTGTTGGATATCACTCCTTGAGAGTATAGTATATCCTTAGAAAGCCTCAAGGTTCAAGGAAGATTCTTGTCATCAAACATGGACTGTCTTTACTTCTAAATGTGTCGGTGGTTTCTATTACATGAGATAAATGAGTTTTTGTAGGGCTTCTTTAATTCACTATATTGCTTGTGGTCAGTGTTTCTGCAATGCCATAAGCTAATAGGAGTTAGAATAATGCAAAAAGTATGCTGCAGATGTGGGCCTGTAGCCATATTTTATTGAATTCCTTTATGTGGAACCCTTTCACCCTATAGATGATATATTAAAAGACAGAGGAAGACCACATCATATGGAATTCCAGCACACATGCACACTGCCCCAATTCAGTCTTTTCTCTTCACAACCATCCATGATACAGCTCCGGCAAAGCTAGAAGTATCTTAATGCTTAGGGGTGAAAATTTCAGGTGGTGTGACTTCTCAGAGTTAGAGTTAATGTTCTCAACTTCATTCCTGAGGCAAAATCTGGAATGGAAATGGGGAATCACAGCCTCACAGCTTCTGAATAGCAATAGGGTTTAATATTACTTTCTGTTAAAGTTCATGACTTCACAATCCCAAAGTAATAGCACTCTTCTCTTACCTTGAGCTAAGGCCTTTTAATGAATAGTGAATGCTGACTGTCTATATTCATAATTCACTGTGAATTGAGCGTAGGGGAAAGTAAGACTGTGTGTAGGTGGGGGAATGAAAAAATACGGGTCTACTCAGAAAGGAGCTCCATTTAATTCAGTGGGACTTGTTCCTAGGTAAGTGTGTGTAGGGTGAAGTATTAGAGAATATGCCTCAGGCTGTTTCACACATAGCAGATTTAGGAAAATGCTTCAAATGTACACTGCAGTACACTATGACACGTGATACATATTTCATGGTGTGTGGGAACCTACTTGAGCCGCTATGGTCAATCACAGCTCCCATGTGGTGATATGTACCAAATAAGTTTGATGTTTTTGTGAATATATTTACATGGACTATTACCTTTCGTCTTGTCATCTGGACAGCCTAGGACCTCCATGCGCACTGCTTAGGCTTGCACCCTGGAGTTACTTTGGTCTGCTAATGCAGCAAAAAGAACAAGGGAGGCAGCAGTTTCTAGTTTCTGGTCTTTGCAGCCACAGCAGACACTATGCTTCTCCAGAGGTTTGACTTCACCCCTGGAGGTGCAATCTATTGTCTCCAAAGATGCCAACAATTTTGTAATATGATCAGTTCAAAACTGTATAAATTAACAGATCTTTGAAATGAATGCCAGCTCTCCACAAAGTTTACCAGAGTGGAATGATTGCTGATATCTATCTTAAATAAACAAGGCTTTAAAAATATCATGGTGAAGCAACGTTCTTTGGAATTTGAATGTTACGTTTCAGGACAGTTGTGGCCAAGAGGTTCCTCGTTGGGGGTCTGGAAGATGATGCAAAAGCCCTTGCAATCTTGCGATCTAGTGACACCATGATGGAGTGCAAAGTCCTTACATTCATGGGAAGGTGTACTTACCACATGGTCCTTTCAATCCAGAGGAGCATCTACAACTAACACATCATTCTTGAACAGGTATCCTGTACCTTTTGAGACCCAGGGCCCACTTTTAACCCAAGCATCATTGGGGGCCTCATTTCTTAATCTCTTACCATGCATCTGCATGGTGGCATTGCTCCTGTTGCGACCTGCCTTGCATCAGGCCATGACCTGCCAGTTGAAGACCAGTGGTCTAGAAGACTGACTTTGGAGTCAAAGGCATCTTTGGGTGAAGACCTTTGCTGAAGCACCCCAAGGAACAGTGTGTAGCTTCTACCTTGTCTTACTCCATTTTCTGTGCTACAAGAATCAAGTTAAGCAGAGCCACTATAGTTGGTTAACTATATCTTAGTGAAGATTGTGTGAATGTGTGTGGGAATGCTTGAATAGAAGAAGTTTTTGAAAACTGGTACCATTTCCCCCCTCCAGTCTCAGGTTGCATCCATGACAGCTGGATATGTCTACAGTGAAATAGACGTGTGTGTTCAGATATAATGGGGCACCATAAGTGTACACTCAATGCACATTCTTGATATGTAATGTAGTTTATGCAACTTTGGTAATATCATCAGTTGCATAACTATGTATATAAATGCAAATGGATTCACCCTGTCATCTAACTTTTTCACAGATTACAATCATACTCAATCTAGTTGTACTTAAGCCTTCCAAAGTCAATCAAAAGCTGTTTTCATTTTCTCAGCTCCCTTGATGAATATGCCTCACACTTGACCTCCTGTTACAATAATCAAACACAGGGCAACAATTTCTCAATATAATGACATTTATCTGAATTTCTTTTGGCTGTCATGCAGCTGTTAAATGCATACGGCTGACTGATATGTACAGAGAAATGTTCATGAGATACAAAAAACCAGTAAGGTTGTAGGCCCTTGATTTTCTAAAATAAATGCATTAAAGTAATCTTTGGAGTAAATCCACACTGTCTTAGTTTATCATCACAAATAATTTGCCTTTTCCATTCATTGGTCAAAACGTTATAACACAAGGAAAAAACTGCAGTTTTCTATAACACAGGAAAATTACTGGAACGTTTCCAAACCCAGGTATGCAAGGTCTGCTAACTTTTCACCCAGTTTCTTGATCTGCAGCTATTAGCAGGTGAGCATGTTATTTCCATGTCATGAAAAATGTCACCTAGTTATGCTAGCAGAGCAGGAGTGGGGCACTGTGGCCCTCCAGATATTGCTGGACTAGAACTCCCATCAACTCTCTCCTTTCTTTCCAATAGCTCACTTGGTAGAGCATTAGACTCCTAATCCAGGGGTTCTTGGTTTGAGCCCCACATTGGGCAAAAGATCCCTGCATTGCAGGGGGTTAAACTAGATGACCCTCATGGTCCCTTCTACCTCTACAATTCTATGATTCTGTTGGCCATGCTGGCTAGACCTGATAGCAGTTGCAGTCCAGTAACATCTGGAGGACCACAGACTCACAATCTCTGGTGTAGAGTGTCAAAGCACACCCCATTTTATCCATAGATTGCTCTGCTAATTGAATAACAGTTGAACTGAGGTAAACCAATCTCTTGAGATACTATTAGTAATTAACTAGAGGTGATCAAGAATTTGCTGGAGAACAGGTAGCCTACCTCCAGAGGAACATGAAGACAGACAGCAAATAGCCCAGGTGTTAAACTAAAACGTCATTCATGCACGAGCCTGGAGAGAGAAAATAGATTATGTTTTCCCCACTCACATTAAGGCCCAGTATCTCCAGAGCTTCTGTCATTCCAGTTTGATAAAAGCTAATTATATACATCTTGCCTTGATCTATTTCTCACTGAGGAAGTCAAATGTGGCATTTGCCAGCTGGCCACCTTCTCTCAGGTTATGTGAAGGACTCTATTTTACTACTGTTATTTCAGGCACCTCACTTTTTGCCTCTGGGCTTCTGTGCATAATTTTTTGACAAGAAGCTTTTTAAGAAAGGACGTGTCGATTTTTCCAAAAGGACCTTTTTCTATAGGCTTTAAAAAGCAAAGAATGGAATGGAGAAGCAAAGCCATGTTAAAGTAAAACGTAAAGGGAACTTTAGGACACACAGGAAATAATGGCCTACACACACTTCCCAGCATCTTCAGGCCTTCCTTGGAGGTTCCTTTGCCAGAGTTAGAGCTCCTGTAATTTCCCTTGGATGTTCCTTTGGATTCCACAGTCATTTTCCTCCATCAGTTTTCTTCCTTGTGCCACAAGGCTAAGTAACTGTTTCACACTACAAATGAACGCATTTGCTCTTTTTCAAATGAGCTGCAGACAGAATATCATTACTTTGTCCTGCACTGCCACTTAGTTTCCTTCCAGAGAAGCATTAAGTTTCACTTTTTTAAAGTATTTTTTTATTGATTTTCAATATACACATATTAACAACAAACAAGGTATGGAGTACAGTTTTTCCATTTACAGTTCCTTAAATATCCTAATCATTCGAAGCAACAAGTGTATTCTGTTTATTAACAGCCAGCAGCTTAAAAGGATAGGCTCATCACTATTGAATTATTGCTTTGTTGAGTACCACTGTGTAAAGGCAAAATGGTCTTCTGCATTTAAGCAGATTGAAAGATTTCCACCATTGCGTCTCCTTATTTTACTCCCTCAGATTTTGCTAGGCTCTCTAGATCTTCTCTGTAACACAATACCTTTCAAATTGTGCTGTTGGAGACTCAACAGATTGTTGTCTAGGTCCCAAGGCTCTGTGAGCGCTTACAAAATCCTCTGCTAAAAGAGTGTGTCCCAGATTTAAACTATTAACCCAGGATGCCATAAAGGAAGGCATATCAGCCCACACTTCCTTTTCAAAGATCCCTCTCTAGTGTAAATGTTATCTTCAGTTATGAACCTCTTGATCTGTCAGCTGAACCTCGAAATAATAAACTGTCAGTTTTAGGCATTTAACTTTGTTTGGATTATCCAGACCCAACTTCAAGGCCTTGTTAGCTGCCTTAGGACTTAGCTAGAAAATGTGATTTATATGCATTGTATATGCGATATAACATTGTGCCACCAGATGGCGATGTGGAGTCCCATTCTTCTCTTTATGTTTTCCCTGTTTAAATTTACAACTCTTTAAACTGAAATGCTTCTTTGATGTGCATAGATCCAGCCTTAGTCAAATCAAATATTTGAGAAAAAAGTGCAGACAATTTGTCTTCCATAGGCTTTAATGCCTCTGACAAGTCAGTAGCTGGCCATATTTTATTAACATATCTGAATCCTTCTGCAAGAGACTGGTCAATTCTGCACCTTTCAAAGTGTTCAAACCCCCAGACACCATTCTGAGAACTTTATATTCACTGTCTGACAGAGTGGGCAGGTTCATATTGTTTTCTGCTCCCTCAGTTAACTTAGGAATTTTTGCACTATTCCAAGTATTTGCCCTCTGCATTACCTTATGTTATCAGCAAGTTGGAACAGATTACAGACATTAATCAAGGCATTCCTTTCAGCGTTTGTCCCAAGGGGAATGGAGACTCAGCACTATCCATTCCATTTGCAGGCAACCCATAGCCCCTCCCCTCCAAACTGATTTTATTTATATTTATTGCCAGACATATTCAAAGGATTTGTAGAAACAGCTTTCCCTAGATGCCACAAGAAACTTAGTAAAGGGTAAAGGGACCCCTGACCATTAGGTCCAGTCATGACCGACTCTGGGGTTGCGACGCTCATCTCGCTTTACTGGCCGAGGGAGCCAGCGTACAGCTTCTGGGTCATGTGACCAGCATGACTAAACCGCTTCTGGCAAATCAGAGCAGCACACAGAAACGCCGTTTACCTTCCCACCGGAGCAGTACCTATTTACCTACTTGCACTTTTGACGTGCTTTTGGACTACTAGGTTGGCAGGAGCTGGGACTGAGCAACGGGAGCTCACCCCATCGCAGGGATTCGAACCGCCGACCTTCTGATCAGCAAGTCCTGGGCTCTGTGGTTTAACCCACAGCACCACCCATGTCCCACAAGAGACTTAGAACTGGGCAAAAACAAAGAAGGAAAAAGTAAATATGCCAGAGATTTCAACCAAAGACCTCCTAACCTTCAGTGGTCTCCAAAAACATATTTACATCAGACCTACAAAGTTTTCAGCACATAGAATATAAGAATTTATCTACATCTGTCTGAAACTACTTTGATCTAAAATGATGACAACAGCTAAAATGTTTTTGCAACAATTACGTGTAAGCTTAATTATGGAGGCTCAGAAGCAGAGCACATGACTTTGCTCTTCAAGTCTCAAGTAAAAGGATCAGGTAGTGATCACTTCAGCAGCCCATCACCATTGCACAAAATGTTTATCATGAGGAGCTAAGATCACTTACTGCCTACCTGCAGTGATCTAGTCATCAACAGAGAGGTTGTCCTTTATTACTATGCAAAAATGGACAACACCTTGAGATAGATAGCAGTGAAATATGTTATATTGACTCCTTATATTGAACAAAATTGAATTCCTACCTGACAATCGATGTCTGCATAATGTAATGCAGACATTATACAATGGTATGTATGTAAGCGTGTCAACACATACTAATCCTAAGGTATGTGCTTAGGAACCTTAAGAACAAATGTGGCACACTATTGATTTATGAGCTGACTGAGATTTATAGCTCTTGGAACAGCTACATCATTCCAACAGCTCTGGGAAGAGTATACACATGTTTATAATGCTATATTAGAAAGTGGGGAGAGACCCTTAGCTCAAAAGTCTAATAATGCTCAGTACACTTGATATTCTGCTTCAAGGAGGCCAAACCACAAATTACATTAAGTGCATGATTGCTACTGGCACTGTAAGTGGCTTTCCTCCCGAGACACATAAATTCCCCTTCCCATTTGCTGTTATCCCACTCTTTTCAGAAAGCTGAGAATAGTACAGCAGGAGCAAATTCTTCTGTGTTGTACACATTCACTCAAAGAAGACAGTGGGACATACAACAGTATGCGTGAACCACAGGCAATGACGCCACTTTAAATAGCACCTCCATCTCTCTCAAGGCATTTTCTCTCTCTGGTGTATATATAAACAATGTCAGTATAGAGAATATGTGTAACCACCCCGATTTCCTCATGAGCACAAATCATCCTGAAGGCACAAGTAAAAAGGACTTCTGGAGGGGGCCTGAGTCTCCCCTAATTTGAAACTTCCCTTTTCCTTCTCTCCACAACCCCCGTCTATTTCAAGCACTGAAATAATGCCATGGGTTTAACTCACATACCCTGGTTCAACCTCATCACCAAAATATATGCTAATACTTTTAAGTCAAGAGCCACAGGATTTAATGTTTGGCTAGGCCAATATCACTGGAAAATCCCAATAACTGGATGCCAAAATACAGTTATCTTTTGTAGCAAATTGACCTTGTTAGAGCATGTGTTTCCTTGTTCATCCCAACCCCTCTTATCAGTATTGTTTGTCTAAGCCAGCATCTTGACAAGCAACATAAACAGGGGAAAAAAAAGAAAAGAACTGAGGCTCTGGATTATAATAAAATGTAAAGATGGGAATGTATAAATGTCACCATTGGGAAATTGCTAAGAAATAAACTTGCTGATCCAGAATTAATGTAATGTTCGAAAGCAATTTTGTAGAAATCTGTCTTCAGTGATTACTTTCTCATGGGTCAATGAGCCTGTGTTATGCAGCTTGGGAATATTTCAAGTTGCCGCCAAGGAAAAAAGTGATTTTTATTTTTTTTGTATGTGAAGGCTAAGCAAAGACAGAATTGAATGAGACTTATCTCATCAGGCTATGCATAAAATTACTTAGGTAACACATTTATGAGCAAAGCAACTGAAGATACACTGCAACTACACTGCCAGAACAGTTGCCACATCCTAGGCATGTTTAGCCTGGGAAGGGGAAACACACAAGCAGATATATATATATATATGCATAACAACAACAGACACACCCACAGTATTCCTGGAAATACTTCCATAGCCAACCAGTCAGGGACTGTGCTGGTGACCACATCTGCATTATTTACTTATATAGTTCATCACTTTTGACAAAAAAAGTCTTAAAGTGACCTACAGAATGTTTTAAAGTACATGTTTTAAAGAATGTTTAAAGTGTTGGACTATGACCTGGGAAACCAGGGATCAGATCCCTATTCAGCCATGAAGCTCCTGGGCGAACTTGGGCCTGTCACCATATCTAATGCTAGCCGACCTCACAAGGTTGTTGTGATGGTAATATGGAGAGAAGGAGAGCCACATACATCACCTTGAGCTCTTTGGATGAAAGGTGGGATGTAAAAACATAACAAACAAACAAACAAACAAACAAACAAACAAACAAACAAACAAACCCTGTGCTATTTCCCTAAAAGTCTTGGGGGCACAAACCTAGCAAGGCTAAAGATGAAGCTCTCTGTTGTTTATCTAGTACAGCACAAAGGCATGAAGTCAGGTAGCTACTACAGGTAAGCGCTCCTATTCCAGGGGAAGTCTTTGAAAACCTATTTGGCTAGATTGAGCCTCAAGTTTGGCTCTCAAACCTAGATCCTTCCCAGTTGTTAATCCATGGAAAGATGGCACCTACCTGCTCGTTTTTCCTGCTGAGCAATACTGGCTTCAGTGATGTCTTGTGATGGAGGTCAAGATAGCCTGTGCTTGTTTCTCCTCAATCTCCTTGGCTTTCCTTTCAAAGGAAACAAGGATAGGTAGCCTCTGCTTGAGGCTGCCCACCCACTTTCTGCCCCTTCACCTATTTTGCCCAATTTTCAATTTCAAGGTCAGCCTGTGGGCCGCCGGCACCCATGTTTGGCATCCCTGGCCTCTGGCTCTTCAGTACCCTGGGGCACAGGACACCACACAACAAGCTCTCATTCACAGCCCAAATGTGAAAAACTGGAAATACTTATTTGTTAGAGCAGAACTTATTGGCTACCCTGAACCTCCCTTTTAATTCCCTCCCCACCTTTTTATAAGAGAGTGCAATAGCTCCCATTTTTTAGTAAATGCTGTAAAACGAAAGCTAAACAAGTGAAGCTAAACAAGTGAAGATGCTTGCTGTACTGTATAGCCTTGTGAGTTGATGAATTTTGTGTTTAGTGGAAGGGCGAAACCTCTGGAGAGTCAGAGGTCTGCTACAACTTTGCAGGCTTAAATGAATGCTTCAATTTCACCAACAGTGTGAATAATGTGATGCTGTTAGAGCTTAACTGTAAAAAAGTGCAGTGTGTCTTTCTGTATCAACGGCAGTTCAGCTTTAGGATCCAAGAGGAAAATAATTAATAGCCACAAAGTTACATCTAAAATGAAAGAACATTGGTTGGGTGGATGTTGCTAGCCTACATATTTATTCAAGGTGAAATCTCCTCCTAATTACTTCAGATATATTTATTACATTTGTATCCTTGGAACCTTTCTCCAAGGTTATTTCTTTTGGCAGGGAGCCCCACAGATGAACATATTTATAGCATATGTTTAAAGCACATCATTTTATCTGAAGAATCCTAGAATATATAGTTGGTTAATGGTGCTGGGAATTGTAGCTCTGTGAGGAGTCAGCTAAAGTTCCCAGGATTCTCTGGGAGGAAATAATGTGCTTTCAAAGCCTGAGTGCTTTCAAAGCCTTTCTGTGCCCTTAGAAATACCTTGAGTTTTCCTGAGATCCCTTTCAAGAAGCTCAGAAAAAAACCCATGTTAATTGTGTGACAGGTTGTATACAGACTAGGCTAAAAGACATCAATCTACTGCTATTATTATTATTATTATTATTATTATTATTATTATTATTACATGTGATGCAATCTGCTGTGATCCTATGTGCATTTTCCTACAAGCAGGCTTGTTGAACAGTCATGACTGTATAAAAAACTGTTTTAACGGCTTGCCTTACTAAAACTTAAGTAAAAACATAGTTTGTTCTGGAAACATTTGGTCTGAGGCCTTGCCGTTTGCCCCATGCCTAGGTGCCATACAACTGTGCCAGACATATGGAGCAGATTGGCCCAGTTAAAGTCCAGAAGGCATAATGGCTGTTTGGTGGAGGCAGCTGCAGAAAAACAAAGAGATCCACTTGGTGGCAGTGCTGAAAATAATATGCAACAGGGGCTGGTTTGCTTGCATCCCTCTCCTCTCACGCTGCAAGCTACAGGCTGCATGTCACACGCTCACAGGCAGTCTGGATCCTTAGCATGCACTGAGCATATATGCATGTCTTGTTGCCGTAGGCTGATCAAAACCTGGATGGTATGGAGAAGAGAAGAGAAGGGAGAGAGAGGATAAATGTAACTTCATTTAAATGAAGCTTCCTCAAAGGTCATTTGAATAGGCCATTAATTGTAGGTCCGCAAAATGAGTACTTGAAGCAATCTGAATTTTTGAAGCATTTCAGTGACTTGAATAGTTAAAATCTTAATTAGGGCCTTCCTTAAGGAAAGTCTAGTCACTTTTAACTGGGCATTTTAACAAAAATGCTGTGTGTTTTTGCTCTCGTCTTGGTGCTCTTCCATACGTTACTTTTTATCTGCATTGACATCATAGAATCCTAGAACTGTAGAGCGGAAGGGACCCTAAGGATAATCTAGTGCAACCCCATGCAATGTGCTGAAAAAAAGTTTTTCTATTCTGTTGTGGTTGTTGGCCTCCATCTGTCTCAGAGACAATGGAGGAAGTGCGCCTTTGGGGGCGAAGTCAAACTGTTTGAAGGTTACATCACCTGCTGTGGCTGGAGAGACTGATGTGGGAGAGACATGTTTTGTTACAGCTGGGGCAGATGAAGGCATCCGGTTGCGCTGTTGCGGACGCACCATGGTGTTTCTTCTCTCTGCGCTCCTCCCAGACGTCACTCCTCTGATGGTCACAACTATGGATACACAACCTGTCTGTCTGTAGGTGCTGCAATCATCTACACATTGGTCTCTCACTATTCATAACGCCTTGCCTTAAGTCAAAAGAAAAGAAAGGTTAACAATTAGATAAAATTAAGGGTGAGGATTTGCTGAACTAATATTTGAAATTGGAATGCAGAAAGGGGAGGTATGAGGAGGTCGGTGAAGTAAGTTTTAAGAAAATAAGGATTTGAAATTATACTTGTTTTTTTTGTTTTGTCTGTGTTTGTTTGTATTATCGTGTCTGTTTATATAATTTGTGAAACTTCAATAATTTTTTTTTAAAAAAAATATTCATAACGCCTTGTCATTCCATTTCTCCCTGTTGCATCACCCTCCATATATTACAATATGCAAGTTAGGAAAAATGGCTCGGTAGATTAGGGATGGGGAACCTGCAGCCCTGCAGATGCTTTTGGACTCCAGTTCCCATCATCCCCAAACAGCATAGCCAGGGAGCAGGGATGGTGGGAACTGGAGGCCAGCAACATCAGGAGTGGTGGTTCAAGTTCCACATCTCTGCAGTAAACCCAAACTTTCCTTCTTTAAATTTGCAGCTTCCTGACCTTGAGCAAATTGTCCCATTTCCTCTATAAGTGAGGCTTTTTACATTTTGCCTGTTCTACAATTATGCAGTTATGCTGTTGAAAACTGAGGCTGCCCTGCAATTAAGAATACTGGATACTATTGCTGCTATTCGTCTATCTGAACTTTTGTTTATTCATCTACTGATAATTTATTTTAATTTTTCTCTTGCTTCAAACAACCACACCTGGATATGGTGTCTGCTGTTGGATCCCATGCATCTTAGGCTTCTCTGCCCCCCTCCCCATTTCCCCTCCATGATTCAGCAATGACTTCTTCCTAGCTAAATGATGTGTCACTGCCCTTATTTTGCATTTGGCGCACAAGGATAGGGCCCCTGGCTTTCGAGTCTCCCATAATTCCTCTTGGAGGCAACTAACTAAGATTCTGGTGCTTTGCTAGCAATGATTTCTGTAACTTAGCAATTCAATTAGATGGCAGCTGTCCTACATAATGTTTCATGAGACCATAAATGAGGTATTTTGATTTACTGTCCTGGCTTAGAGCAATCAGCAGAGGGTGCTTACTATGCTGGAGCTGGCAGATGCATGCTTGATGGCAGGAAAACAAGCTGAGCAAATACATTCTGCCTCTCTCCCCAAGATGAAGTGTGCCACCAAGATCAGAAGGAAGGAAATGAATTGGCATTCCAGTTTTGCATTGCACTGGGAGCAGAATGAACACTGTCCTCCCCTCTGTTCCCAAGCTGTGGGAACCTGGAACCCGTACAGAAACTCCTACTCTTGAGGTCCCTCTAGCTGACAGCCAAGTAAAATATGATTGGAAGCTGCTGGAATGAGGACACCCCCTTATTTGAAGGGCCATCAGAGGACAGTCCTCAGACAGTTCTCTATTTGTAGGATTGGAAAGGAGGGTTCTTGAAGTTTCCACCAACAGCACCTGGACAACAGACTGAGCAGGCACACAGTCACAGGTTTCCCACTATGGTGAGAAATCTAAAAACCCACCAAATAGCAGTTTGAAGAAGAAACATAATAGCATTACTGGGAACAATGGGGCCAAACTACATGTGCCAGTAAACATGTTATTTGCAGTTTCAACAGTAAATGGTTCTCTCTGGGACTCAGGATCAGAATTTCAGCACCAGGCTACTTCAGCATACCAAGGTCCTGATCCTATCCCATCCTTCCCCATGACTGCTATTCACAGTTTTTAAAAGATGCATGCAACACGCAGGAGGGTACATTGGTACAGTGGTACCTTGGGATACATACGCTTCAGGTTACATACGCTTCAGGTTACAGACTCCGCTAACCCAGAAATATTACCTCGGGTTAAGAACTTTGCTTCAGGATGAGTACAGAAATCGTGCTCCGGCAGCGCAGCAGCAGCAGGAGGCCCCCTTAGCTAAAGTGGCGCTTCAGGTTAAGAACATTTTCAGGTTAAGAACAGACCTCTGGAACGAATTAAGTACTTAACCCAAGGTACCACTGTACTTCTGACCCTCAAGTGTTCACAGCCACTTACAGTATATACACCTGAGGCTTCCAGTAGCCTGTGCTGATTCTTGGTTACAGCTGCTAGAGATGGATGAATCTATCACTTCTGGTTTCTCTTAGCTTCTTATTTTCCCAAATAAATCCAGTTCTTCACTCTTCCTCATCAGTTTGAAAAAAAATAAGTCCTCCTGACAATTCACCAGCATTTTATTGCTGCTTTCTCCAGATACACACATGCTTGCTCACAATTTTGCCTAATATATACATTTTTACAAAGAATTTCCCCCGTAAAACAATGCATATTTGAATGTCGTTTTCACAGGCATATGCATTCTTATGAACACTTTACTCCAGCACGTGCATTTTTGCACACATGAATTGGCTGGAGAACTGCACTTCCAAATTTGGAGAAGCGCAAATTTCAAAGGATGGTTGCATTTCGGTTCTTGTATTGTTTTAGAAAGTGCTAATTGGGTAGGTTTTGAACTGTAAATGTGCACTGAATTGCGTTTCTCTCCATATCTGCTACCACTTTCTTTAGAAAGTGTATTTGGGGGGAAGGGAGAAATAAAAAAGGAACAAAAAATAACACAAACATAAACTACAGAAAGTTCTTCCATGCTTGGTTCAGGCAGTAGCCATCCATTTATATTGCATAGGTGTACACATGCAGATGTATGGAAGTGAGAGCTGGACCATAAAGAAGGCTGATTGCCGAAGAATTGATGCTTTTGAATTATGGTGCTGGAGGAGACTCTTGAGAGTCCCATGGACTGCAAGAAGATCAAACGTATCCATTCTTAAGGAAATCAGCCCTGAGTGCTCACTGGAAGGACAGATCGTGAAGCTGAGGCTCCAATACTTTGGCCACCTCATGAGAAGAGAAGACTCCCTGGAAAAGACCCTGATGCTGGGAAAGATGGAGGGCACAAGGAGAAGGGGACGACAGAGGACGAGATGGTTGGACAGTGTTCTCGAAGCTACCGGCATGAGTCTGACCAAACTGCGGGAGGCAGTGGAAGACAGAAGTGCCTGGCATGCTCTGGTCCATGGGGTCACAAAGAGTCGGACACGACTAAACGACTAAACAACAACAACACACATGCAGAGCCATCATGAATCAAGGCAGCTGGGAGCAGGCAGTCAATGGAGAGAGAGAGAGAGAATGAGATGCCATTACAGTAACAATGAAGAGAGGTGAAGGGAAAAGACAAAGGCTCAGTTGTGTCTGATGATATGGCCTACAAGGCAGAAAGTAATTCAGAGATGAAGCTACATAGAGATCTAGCTCCTTCACACAGACTCTGTGGTGCAGATATTTTTGTGCTATAATTGTTTTCAGTTTTACATTGAGATAATTTTTAAGGGGTGGGCAGGTAGAAATGTATGACTGACAATTCAAAGTGTTTATGTGGCTCATGGGAGAGAAGTTCTAAACAGAAGTTTGTTTGCAATGGGGCGGTAATGATATGCCCTCTGGTAGATTCCTGCGGTGTACAATCAGGAGTGATTTTCCAGATTTTCCTTTTCTAATAGGGCAAATTAGTTCCCTGTTTCCTTTGCCTGAGGAATCAAAACATGATTAGCATAATTAGTTATGTTAATGTAGGAGAATCACAGGTTAGCAGGTGCCAAAAATATGAATTTGGAATCTGTTTTTAAATAAAGATAGCTGCCGATTTCCTGGTTACTAACCAAATGATAGCTTTTCAAGCTGGAAAGGGGATGATCTGTTAGGTCATAGAAACTTAAACCTTTACATATGGACGAGATGATGATGATAACAATAATAATAATAGTGCAACTGCATTCTGTTTGAGGGAAACTTTTAAACAATTGCTAAGATGCTTTATTAGATTATGTAGCTTAACTAAGGATATGCTAATTACCAAATGCACACTGAGTAGAATGGGGTTTTTAATGGCTTTTTAAATAGAGAAAGAGATAAAGCTGGATGTATTTTCAGCTGAACACCTGCAGAGTACTTAGCAAATTTAGCAGCTGGGGATCTGCTGCATATTTTTCTTCTCTGAGTCTAATCCTTTCTTCCTGACCACTGACTCAAGAGTATAAAACGATGGAGTTTTGCTCGAACAGTTTTATTTTCTGGCCTCTGCATTTAGTTTCAACCTGAGGGTAAAACACCATAAAAAGACACAAGGAGACCAATCAGCTTAGCATGCCTGGCCTCGCAGAGGAAATGATCTTGTTCTGTAACAAAGTTGTAGGCGTGTTGCCAACCTTTTAATACCTGATGTTTCTCCATCCCTCAAACACTACTTCATCAGAACTACACTGTCAACCAGTAACTTAATACATCTCTTGAAATACTGTGCACCATCCCAGACATGTTAACTATCATTGACACACAAATATTTCATGGTGGAGCTGAAATAAGGCCATCATCTGTCTGTTTCTGACTGGAGGAGATTTTGGAAGCTTACAGTGGGAGTACTGAGAGCATCTGCCATAGGAAGGCTAGTGAAAGCCACCATGTTAGTTACCACCTGTAGGATTTTACATATACTACAAATAACTGCTGAAATGCAAGAGATAAAGAGAGAGATAGAGGTCTCTATTAAAATAAAAATTAAAAAAGCATTAAGAAGGCCCTTGGGTGTGTGTGTGAGGGGGAGTCCCTCAATTTCACCAAACCCACAGGGTTATGTTGATTCTGGTACACAAGGTAGAATAATGAACTGAATTTCAAATAATCAGTGAATTTTGTTGCAATGGAAAGATGTAACAGAAACATTCACCAAGTACATATGGTGTTTATGATAGAGTTTCATTCAGGCAGAGTTTTTTTATGTCAGTTTGTGGAGTGGGGTGTTTTCAGACCCCAGTTTGAAGTCTGCCTGAAATCTTCAGGTGTCTGAAACAACATGAAAGGACCTGGTTGTCCCCAAAGGACTCTAGATTGACTGATGATGTTAAGGGTTAAGTGCTGAGGCTTAGAGGGATTTGAGCCTGCTGTATCCCTCCTGGCATGGAATGGGTTGTCCTAACCATCTAGATTACATTATGGAGATCATAGCAAGGACTTGAACCATGATGGGAGAGACACAGGAAGCTCTGAAGCACCCAAACCAGAGATTAGATTTAGAATTAATCAGGAGACTCAGTGAAATTTTGGAATTGATGGGACATTGCCCCATTTCTAATCTATTCTAAAATCATACAAGTGTTCATGTGTTTTCAATTTTCTGATATAAATGGGAGAGTAATTAAGGCCATAATGTATAGTATGTTGCATTGGGCCTAGTGGAATTTACTTCTGTGTAAACATATATAGATTGCACTGTCTATCTAGCATATGTAGGGGGAATCTGCTGATCTAGAACAGGGAGGAAAATGTATAAGGATGCCATTTTCTGTTAAAATTGTGCTGTTCTCCACCCATTACATCTCCTGCTTCCTTAGCATTTTTTGGGTCTAGAAAAAGCCCTGAGCAGGCTGGATTTATACATTAGAGTATTATGGTTGACTACGTTTTAATGTACTGTCACAACCAATGAAAAATCGCTGGGGAGCTCTTTCAGGAGCCATACTCATGCACCATTAATTTTAAGGCCACCTTCAACGGCATACTTTCCATGCTAACTTGTGAATACTTTTTATCCTCCATGGAAATGATCACATCTACAATAATTTATATTCTATTTCAAGAAGGTATCCTCTTTCTCAGTCCATAGACAAGGAAAATTAATGATTCAATTGAGCTGAGTAAGTTTTTGTTGTAAAACTCACACTCTTTAGTGACATAAATGGCTGCTAATCCAAACCACCAGTCATTACAAAGTGATTGGCCGTAATATTAACTACATGTGGCTCTCCTGCTAGTATGGAGGTTAGATGCAAAGCTGGAAAGATCAGCAATTAGCATGATACACAGAAGACCCAGGTATAAAAATATAGGATTTTTGGTAAGTAAGCATTTATGCATAATGAGCTATATACTGTTGGATAACCTATATAGAAATCGCTAGAGGCTACTGCCATTCTTAGATTTTTTTTTGAAAATAAGTGCCCTATTACCACTGTTCTTGGAGTTGATTCGTCACAAAGTTTGAAATATAGCACTGACACCAGGCATCTTCAGAAAACTGTTATCATTAACTCTAAAAACAGTTCACAGGGGCTTCTGTTGGTCATGCACAGTCCCACTGTAGTATAGCTGATATTGTACTTGCAGATATATCTAACTCAAATGAAACTGAGGGACATGCCATCATTATCCATGATAGTGGGGGCCGGGGCAGGAATCGCAGCTCCACTCCCACCTTCACAATAAATAAATGAAACAATAAGCTTTAGAATGAAAACTTGTTTTGTTTTTGGTATATCATCTGGTGGGATGTGATACAAAGATCCATGGAGCTCCGAGAATGAAATCTGGAAGCCTCTTCCAAGACACCAAACAGTGAAACTGGTGAGCCTGATAATGCCACAGGGCCGACCATTCTTTACTACTATTATTATTTATTAAATTTGTATACAACCCTTCCTCCGAAGACCACCGGGTGGTTCACAACATAAAAATACAAAATGAAAGTACAAAATACATAATAAAAGAGAAACAAACCAATAACATAACCCCCTCTCACAAACAAACACACTTAAAAGACCATAATTGGCCCAAGGCCTGGTTGCTGTTGTTATTTTTTGAATTTGTTTACCACCCTCCATCTGCACATCACAGGGAGGTTCACGACATGAAACCACCATTCTGAACTGGTCTTTGACCATAATAATAAATTATTATTACTGCATTAAAATATGAAATAAAAAAATAAACCACCATATAAAAGTACTAAATGCATAGTAAAACTGAGGGTGGGGGTATAAGAATCCCTCCTCCTACAACACATTTAAAAGGGCATTGGATGTCAATCAGCCAGAGAAACGTTTTTGCATGGCTCCTAAAGACATGCAATGATGGCGCCAGGTGAGTCTCCCTGGGGAGAGCATTCCACAAACAGGGAGCCACCACAGAAAATGCCCATTCTTGTTTGGCCACCCTCCAGACCTCTTGCGGAGGAGGCACATGATCCTCAGATGAAGATTGCAGGGTCTGGATCAGTTCATATGTGGAGAGGCGGATCATGCCACCGAAAGGGACAAAGAGGAAGCAATGGCAAAGGTAGCCAATGTGATCAAATTACTCAGAAAAGTAATTTGAACACACAGGTGCTTAGCCACAGGAGGCCACAGGACTGTCTGTAAATATCACAGATAGAGCTGCCACAGTGACTGGGGTCATGGAGAGCAGCATTTGACAACTATTAAAACTTTCACAAACTACTGTAGAGTTGATGCTGAAAATGGAGATTGAGAACTATGGTTACTGCCCCAGTTTTTATAATAAAAAGGCCTGCCAGAGTTGGTGGGAAAGTGAGACTTAATTACTTAACTTGTAGTGAGGCGTCAAGTACTGTACCTGGAGATGGAGGTGAATTGAAGTGATATAAAATGGGTCTGTCAGGTGCCATATTAGAAACCTCCACTCAGAGCATAGCCCCAATACCTTATTGTTAAATTTTACGATTCAGATGTAAAAAATGGATGTTGCACAATACAAAAAGGCTCTGAGAGACGCTCAAATTCCCTACCTGTGCAAATGAGGGCTACTAATGAGGGCTCTGGTTGAAACTGATGGAATATCAGGAGACAATGATTATTATGTATGAGGATTCAGGGAAATTCCTAGCCGTTCTCAACACAGGTGAGGAGAGGAGATGAAGATGGAATAAAAGAGGAGGATCCATGTGGTAAGCTCTATGATTGGCCATATTTATTAAAGAGAAGCAAAAAGCCAGAGCTCTGTAAAGGAACCCAAACTAAAATTAGAGGGGAGCTTGTTTAAAGGTCCCAGGCATTGTACTCGGCATCCTTTTTCTATTAGCAGGATGCAGAGGCGGGAATCGATAAGAAACATAAAAAGAATTCACTGAACATACTCAGCAATAAAACTCATATTTATTGCACAGGTAGGGAATTGGATCTAGCCATAATTGGTGACCAACCTCAAACTGAAAACAGACATGGGTCCAGCCCTATGGCTAGACCTAGTTCCCCACCTAATAGAAAAAGGATGTCATGGGCCAAACAGGGAGGCTTGGTGGGCAGCAGCGTGTGAGCAAACCATTGTTTCATTTCCACACGTATCTCTCTGGATCAGGCACTCTGTATATAATAGTCTACCTTCAAACACTCATTGTCACTGCAGCTTGGCTTGCTATTCTGGAGCAAAAGTGACTTAATATTTTGGAATGTGTCAGTAGGGGATTTGAAACCAGCTTTGCTATATATTCTACCAAATAAAAACTCATAATTACAGTAATTAGAAAGATTTGTTTTTAGTCATTCTTGGTAGAAGAGCTTTCTCTCTTTGCTAATTGTGTCAAAAGAATTATCTGATGACATGATGTATAACTAACAGGGAACCGGTTCCCCCTCACTTCAGTTAATATTTTTGACTGTGAAACAGGTTCACTCTATCCCAGGAACACCCTGCAGTCCAGAAATCTAATTACATTTACACATAGGATCCCTTGTGGTTAGTAAAAGGCTTTATATCATCAATTACTGTCATTTGATCATAGCATCCACACACTACAGAGGAATCTGATGACAGAACAGAGTGATTTTATATGATAACTTGTGGGGCTCAAGAGTCTCTGGCAGTGTACAGCCTTACAAGTGTCCGACGGATTAGTTCCTTGCCTGTGTTAGGGTCTGTAATGTTTTCTCATTTTATGGAGAATTTGGCTTGAAAAGCGAAAAACATAAAACATGACGCTCCAGTTAGCACAGCAATAAAATGGGCATCTGCTTATTTTGATTCAAGTCCAGCTTCTTCCTGCCTTTCTGCTGTAACATGGCCTCTGCAGAAGTATTTTTTCCATGTGCACACTAGAGATGTGTAGTGTTTGGTCATTTCAGAGAAATCTAGGTTCCTTCTTTTACGGCAGTACTTTTGTTGTAGAGAAATCACTTTTCCACAATACTCAAAAGCATAATAATTGATGTGGGAATGGCTAAGTGGACTCATATTAGATTCAAAGAAAAAAGACAATATATATATTTGTACTATACTGGAATCCATTTATTGAATATAGTAAGAAAACTGGGTCATTATCGGATTCAAACAATGGCTTTAGAATATTTTGACAGCTCAGAATTTATGGTATGTATATGTGAATATGGTGTGTGTATATGTATGTGTGCGTGCGTGTGTTCACACACACACACACAGAGAGAGAGAGAGAGAGAGAGAGAGAGTAATAATGAACAATATATATCATAGGGTAGCTGTTCTACAGATGTGTCCTTATGCCATCGCATTTCACTGAAGATGCCATCAATTGTTCCAAGTTTCTTCCCTTGATAGACATCTTTGCATTTCCAGTGGTGGCAGACAGTCTCTTTAAAAGTTATCTGTCTCTCTAGAAACTAGGACAGTAACTTGCACCATGTATTTTGTGTGGGACAACTGAGAGATGCATGCTAATTTCACACTTATCATGAGACCTTATAGAGTTTGTCACCAGGCAGCTCTAAAGCAGCAAGCCATCATTTACATTGGGAATAATGGGATGAGGCCACAGTAACCAATGGTAACTCATATAATAAGTGTACTGTGAAATCTGAGGATGGGAATGAAATTAATTAGCTGTTGACACCACAGTGAGCTTGCAGTTTGAGGATTCTGCACTGCACTGCAGATAGTCTGGTGTTTAGCTGGGGGGAGAATGCTTTTTCACAGAAAAATCCATGATGTCTGTGTGATCAAACAAAACTGCAATAACAAAAGAGATGAGAACAAAGCTGAGAGACATTTTACATCCAACTTGTTTAACTGAGATCTTTATGAGTTTGCTTTTAATTAAACATGGGACAGCTTAAATCCCTTCTCAGGAAATAGCCAGATTGCAGTGATTATTTGGATGAAGGGGAGCTGGCATGTCTTCTGAAGTAGAATCATCGTGACCTTTTCCTCCTGATTATGCTTATCTTTTAAAAAGTTTACATTTTGATGGAAAACCTTGAGGCAGATTTTCAAAATGTGCCTTATGCAAATAACAAAGCAAGTTATTTTAGGCTGTCCCTTTTGATTCCCCGCCCCCCGCTTTTATTTCATTTTCCAATTCCATAATAAATACTCTTCCAGTTAGAAGCAGTTCATTAACTCATGCTTAATGCTTCCATTTTTACTGTTTTGTTGGGTTTATTTTGATGCCAGTGCAGCAACAACAACAACAACCATTTCATCCCTAAGAAAGCTTCACAGAATGAATCCTAGCCTCCCATATCTGCTTCCATCTTGTTATTTTATTCATAGACATTATTTTCCAAATTTGCTTCTTTCTGAAGTCTCTTGTTGGTACCATGTCTGTTTTCCACATTTTTGCTACTGGAACCCAAGCAGTTGTAAATGAACTTTGTGGAACCTGGTGTTCAATGTCAACTAGTAGCAGTGTGAAGGGATCTACATGTAAATTGGTGCCTATTGTTCCTTGAATTTATCCTTTGACATTCCTCCAAAAATCTTTAATCATATCGTAGTAACACCAGACACCTCTTCTCTCATAATACTGGAACTAGGGGACACCCAATGAACGTTGGGAGAATGAAGAGAAACAAAAGAAAGTGCTTCTTCACACAGTGCCTAGTTAACTTATGGAAGCCACTCCCACAGAAGACAGTGATGGTCACCAACTTTGATAGCTTTAAATTCATGGAGGAGAAGGCTATACGTGGCAATTGGCCATAATGGCTATGTTCTGTTTCCATGGTCAGAAGCAGTATGCTTCTAAATACCAGTGGCCAGAAACCACAGGAGGTGGTTGTGTTGTTGTGCTCACGTTCTGCTCCCATAGGTATCTGGCCTTTGTGAGACCAGGATGCTGAGCTAGATGGGCATAATGTAGGGAAAACAGCACAATCCCTCAGCTTCTACAACCTGCATCTGGTACATTTTTCTCATTTTGGCTGGTTTTATTTCTGTATCACTCCCCTCCCCCTGCCCCCTTTTTAAAAATCCAAATAATGTTTATTGGTCTTCAAGCTACCAAGAGTTTCATGCGCACTTCTGGGGTTTCCCTCCTCTCTGAACCAGAAAATACATACTTCTTCCTAAGTTTGATATTCAGTCTGTCTATACTTGGTGCATTGTTTTTTTACTTACAATTTTCACAGGGTTTGTTCTGTAGGCACATGAGGCTACCATCTTGCTGAAGCTAAGTAGGTCTGGGTCTATGTACGCCGTCTTTGGTTTCATGATAGAAGAAAAATATAATAAAAAAGATAAAAATAAGTATTTCTTTTAAAAGAAACAAATGGTTGGATTAGGTGAAAGTTGATGACAAAACTTTCTGTCTCTGAAACAGCTTGTAATGTATGCTATCAGTAGTATAGATGGACAAATGAAAGGAAGAAGCAATGGTTAGGTGTGAAAATGATAAATGGGATAGGTACTTATCATAAGTACTATATGAATATAAGAGGCATGAAAAGGCAAGAGATGCATTAACTAGTTAGTAAAATTGATGCAGTGATCACAAGTGTTTATTTTCATTTTTTTTTAAAAAACACTACATTACTGGAGGATGCCTTAACTGACAAAATATATTATTGCCACCAACTGGTGTAGATACTTACTATTTAGCATATTTTTAATCCTACCCTCAAGCAGATAAGGGAAATGTGGAGTTTAATCACATTTTATATTCACAACAAACCTATAAGATGGATGAGACTGAGAGAATGTCATTTGTCCAAAGACATTTGGATGTACCAGAGGTCATCCAGGGCTTCAACAGGAGCACCAGTCATATCAGCCAAAATTTCCCCCAGAGCTGTGTGGAAACCCATTGGATCTATCCCCCAGAGCCATCTAGAAACTACTCCGATCCATTAACCTCCAAGGGCAGACCACCCTATTAGGTTCTCCACCTCCGCAGAAGGGGAAAGGTGCTGAAAGCCTGAATCTCCACAGGAAGTGATCTGACCATGACAAGGGACTGATGTCAATATCCCCCACTTTCAGATCACCGTCTTCCTGCCCAGCTGAGAGAACAAGGTCCAGAGTGTGGCCTGCCACATGCGTTGGGCCAAAGACATGTTGGTCATCATGGAAGCCATGAAGACATGAACCACCCCAGAGTCAGTTGCCTCAGCACAGATGTTGAAAACCCCAAATCCCCAAAACCAGCAGTCTACAAGTCCTCACTGCCTCTGAGACCAGCTCTGTCAGCTCAGGCAGGGAGACTGCTGGGCAGCAAGGTGGATGGTAAGCCAGCAGAATCTATGGTCCATCCCAGTTGCCCAATGCCAGGAACACACTAGACCCCCCTCATCAGCTGCACAGAGAGCCAGGAGAGAGAGGGAGAGAGAATCTTTATGGACTACAGCAGCTCCCTGCCTTTGACCCTTAAGTCTGCCCTGGCGCTGCCCTGAGTACCCAGATGGGCCCAGCTGGCTGAAACCAACTCCACCCTGCTTACCCACCCAGATCTTTGTGGTACAGATGATCATCCTCTGATGATTAGCCTCCTCATCCATAATCAGATCAGAGCCAACTTGGCACTCAGCAAGTGCAGCCACAGACCCAAGGGACAACGGCATTTCTCTACATTGCAGGAGGGGCTGGCACATGGAACAGTCACTAACTGCCTGTGCCATATGCCCCTTATCTTGCCTGCCCCACCCACCCATACCTCTCCTTTCCCAGAACCAGGGTGCCTTGTTCTCCCCAAATTACAAAGCAAAAACTTTTTGTATATTACTTGAACTTAAAAACGTTCAGTTTGGATTTAGCTCCAGCTCCAGATGTTTTACCTGACATTTCTGTGCTAACTTTATATGTTCTGTATTCCGAAGGCATTTGGGTACATAATGTGGACAGTGGTATACACTCACTTCTCTTGCCACAGGGTTCTGTTGGCATTTTAGCCTTGGGACTACATTCCATAACACTTAGCTCCATGTGGAGAAGATTATGGGGAGAATATTTAATATTATCTATTTGCTTTGGCACCAGTTTTCAGAACGATGCCAGAAATGGCTAATATGAAAGAGAGAGAGAGAGAGTCTAATTTTACCCATGAAAGAGATAAATTTATCATAGCTGTTAACCACATCAAAGATAGTTATTGCTCATAGGCCTGCTAAGATATTTGTTAAAAATGCAATCAAATATGGTTTGAGGCAGATAAAATTTTGTTTATTTAACATTCTGCTTCTCCTCAGAAAGTACATTGGTCACTCAGGAGAGCTATGTTTATTCTGGTGAGCAAAGTCATTATATGCCTATGGATGTCAAAAACATAAGCTGAAGTGTGAGGGCACTGAGGAACCTCATTCCAAATAGTGAGGAGGAGGAGGAGGAGGAGGAGGAAGAGGAGGAGGAGGAGGAGGAGGAGGAGGAGGAGGAGGAGGAGGAGAAGAAGAAGAAGAAGAAGAAGAAGAAGAAGAAGAAGAAGAAGAAGAAGAACTGTAGTAGTAGTAGTAGTACAGGACCGAAGCCTTATTCTTTAGGTCAGGGGTTTTACTTAATATCTACAAGCAGCCATCAAGCTTTAAGCAGATACAGTTCAATCTGAAGTGCAAATGAGTTCCATGACCAAAGGTTGTTTTTTTTAATTTTCAGTTTTATAAAGGCTCTACTTAGATGCAAACCATTGTGTTTTACTTGCTATAGCAACTCTATAAATTCCAAAAAGAAGAAACTTGATTGAAACAATGCAATTTCAACTGGGATTTTTCCCCCTTGGTGAATTATTTCAATGATTTAAGTGTGCTTGATTTAAATCAATCCACTCTGTTGCAAACAGCTCCCATGTGGCAACAGTGATCAGGGCAGTTATCAAATTTGTAAATTCCTGGTTTTGCACATATGTGAGGTTTACAATCAGAACTTGCCTGCCCTCAATCTAAACCTACTGGGGCAAAAGGAACAAGTTCTCAGGTCCTAGTGCTGGTCTGGGTTGGTGTAGCGAAGGGCAGATGACAGAGCCATGGCAACTTGGGCTGTTTGGGCAGCAGAGAGGCTGAACTTGTGGGTAACTTTTATTTGAACAGCAGCTGCCTTGTGTCTCATGCAGGGCTGTTTACCATTGCCTCATCAAAATGTTTATTCGGCTTTACGCCCATCATAAAGCACAACACACAAAACAAATCAAATAAAACAGCGGTCTCGTACAAGCCACAAGTAATATAACACAATTCACAGCCCACAAGGACAAATATTGGCAATTCAAAAGAAAAATTTAAGATTAAGATTAAGATTAAAAAAATTAGACACTACGCTAAAATCAATATCTGATGTCATTATCGAAAATTCTTATAACTATCAATAATCAGCTAACATTCCATTCCGTCTCTTGTACGAGAGGACGGCTGTTAGGAATTTAGCAACCTGTAGGGTAATATAAGGATCCACATCTTGAAGAACACAGGCAAGCTGTAGGTCTACTGGTTTGTCAGCCATAGGCTGGATTACGGAGTTTAGTATACTAGCACGAGCTGAACTGTACATAGGGCAGATAAACATAACATGATGTAGAGATTCAGATGTTTTCATTTCACAAGCACACATTGAAGGGACTTGGCCCTTAGTGAATCTATGTCTCAGCACGTTTGTTGGAAAAACATTGAACCTAGCTCTAATGAAGGCATATCGGTGAGATGCGGCCATAAGCGATGTTAAGTAGGACGGAGCACGGTAGATAGGGGTTATGCCGAGATTTAACGGCGAGCAGGCTCCACCACCAGCTAAGAAATTTTGGTATAGCTCCGCATCATCCAGCCTTTGATTTATACACCTTTTTGCCACGTTTAGATCCAGTTTGAGCAATTCAGTGGGCAAGATCTCATAGGACAGCAATTTGGCATGGATTTTTCTTGACCACAAATTTGTGAAGTCATCCCACCACATGCATTGAATGAGATAGTGGTTCGGGAGTTTATGCCATAGGGATATCCAATAAATCAAAACTCTCCTCCATAAAACTAACTCCACTGAGGGGATCTTCATTTCTAAGCGAATAGCCGCATTACTTACGCATGTTGGTAGTTTTAAAAGTCGGCGTAAGAATTGGCTTTGAAGCGACTCTAAAGGTGAGAGGTTTGCAAAGGCAGCCCATAAAGGTGCAGCATAGGCCATTGTGGCCATCACTTTGATGCTATACACTTTCAAGGCCGCAGGGATGAATAAGGCCCTTCCCATTGCCTGCTACTTTATGCTTTCAACTCTAGATGCCAAAGATTGACATTCTGCATGCAAAACCTATGCTCTCTCACTGAGCTTTGGTGCCTCCCCCCATCTTCAGAGTGGAATAACTGTCTATAGTACAGGGATGGGGATCCTATGGCTCTCCAGATGTTGTTGGACTACAGTTCTCATCATCCCCAATCAATGGCCATTCTTGCTATAGCTGATGGGTGTTGGAATCCAACAATATTTAGGGGGTCACAAGCTCCTTATCACCATTATAGTGGACACTTTGTGTCTCTCAAGCACATGACAATCTTTGCAGCTTTACTCTTGATTTCAATAATTTAGGCCAGCAGAAATTGATCCGGACCAGATCTCAGTCTGATTATAATTGTGTAGTTATAAATTATTGGGAATGTAGCATCTTGCCATGGTATTGCATTCTATCCACAAATGGTTATCCTGTGATATAGTTTTGTAGCCTATATTCAAGCAAGCACGTACAGTGAGTTGCTGATGGGTGTCAAGGTGGGGGTTAATTGCTCCAGTGCAGTGAGCTATGGCAAAAATGCTTCAGCAAGGATGTAACTTAATTGACAAGCAGGTGCACCTAATTACGGAGCCGTAAGTTGAGCATGCAGGAGTTGAGTTAGAAACAGAGTGCTGGAGAGAAAAGTAATACTTGTAGTTAGTGGTATTCAAAAGTCATTTTGTGGCAGTCACATGCCCTCCAAACCCGGGACACCACCTTCTGTTTCCGAAATCCTGTGTGAGTCATGTGATCCGTGTGAGATTGCAGACCCAGGAAAATCACTTTTTAAGGTACAGCACCCATAAATGTGCATTTTGGGATGCTGCACAAGATCATAGACCTGAATAAAATGCTTTTCTCAGGGCAAGAACTTGACCCAAAATTGCACAAGAAAAAGGTGTCAAAAATGGGCATCATACTGGTCCAGATTGGGCCCCTCCTCCCACGACACCTATTTCCTTTAAAAATGCCATTTACAAGTCTCATGTAATTTGATCCTAAAGGAAAGTATGGATAATGTGGGAATGTAGCAACCTGGTGGAACAGTACCCTGACCAGAGCCTATTTTTATTTTCAAATAAGTTTTCTAACAGCACAATCCTGTGCCTATTTATTTATAGGCACAATCCTGTGCCTATTTAACCCCCAGTTAAATGCTCAAAGAAATGTTTAAGATTGGATGAGACCTGGAAGTCTCTGCTGTTTTAAAAATTACAACCGAATTCTAATTTAGCAGATCAAAGCTGGGCTTAATGAAATGGTCCAGGTGGATGAATCGGGCATCTGCCAAACATAATAAGCGCAGAACATTGTCCCTTTTACCACCGACTCTACATAAGCCACAGCATTCAGTAGGTGTCTTATGAGCTTATTGCCTGCTGTTGGTCACAAGCAGTGATAAGATGCACAGAGCATGAAATATGTACAGCCATGACAGCTTCTCTCTGAAAGAAGCGGTAATTGGAGATCCCTCAGAGAATTCCTAAGGAGTTCCCTCCCCATCCCCATCGTCTTCCTGTTGGGTTTTTCTCAGGCATAAAAGCTTCTGTTATCTGTTTCCAAAGTTTAAAGCACTTCCCTCCCCCACTTAATCTGAACAGTCTCAACTTTTACTTTATCTCTTTCAACTTCTTAGGCTACATAATATAGTTTGTCTTTAAAATGATGCCTCAACCCCAGGAATTTTGAGGAGCGCAAGCTGTTCTCTCTAAGCGCTGTAAGGTTTCAGTTGTGTTGTGGAACAAATTTAATTCTCAGGAGGGTGGGGGAATGTAGCTCAATTGCTCCCTCATATTCCCTGTGGGTTATTTTTAGAATAATAAGTGTTTTCTTAGCAGCAAGATGAAATGGAAAGTAAGGTTTGCATACAGTGAGAAACTTCAGTCATCAGGGACTGGCTCCAAGTAAGGTTTTTCAGAATGGAAAAACATTCCTGATTATGTGGGAAATTCCCCCTCCCCACAGTTTGTAGTGGCTTATGTTGTGTGCAAGTAACACTACAAGCTCATCTCTCCCACCCACACTCCTGTGGAACAGCCTACATAGCCTCAGGAGGCTTCTAAATTATAACTAGTATGCTCACCCCCCTTTCCCCTTTGTGTCTTTGTTATGCAACATCCTGGTGTTTTACACAATGGTCCATGTTTAGGGAACCATTTTTTTTTCAGTCTATGCAACCTTCTAAGGGCTGAAGGCAAAAGTGGGCAGAGAAATTAGTGTAAAATTTACCTTTGTACAATAAGCTAGTTTCTACACACATACACTCACATCTCCCTCATGGTCTTCCATTTGGGGAAGCAACACACATTTGTCAGAGTCAAAGGTTGCATTCCAGCCAGGCAAAAACTCTCAAAGAAGGTGCGAGGCAGGGCTGGTAGGGGGCATGGCCTGGGGAGAGTCTTGGGGTCCAGACAGAGAGCTTTGAAGGGCTACATTTGGCCCCTGGGCTTGAGGCTCATCACCCCTGCTGTATTCCCTTCTTTCCAAAGATTAATGGCATCCCAAGAGCACCAAGGAATTTTCTGTAACTCCAGTGCATAGAAATTCCATCTTGTGGCCATGAAGTCCCTCAAGAAACAGTGCACAGGCTGGAAAGTATGAGGCCATGTTACATGTAGGTAGGGTGTGAAAAGGTCCATCCACCCCTGAATCACCTAGCTTTGTTGTTTGTTGTTGCAGCCATACCAGTTAGGTGGCAGAAATTAAATGGGGGGAAAGTGGATGCTGGAGTTTTTTCAGGAAGCACCGATATTTTTATGGGACAAGGCAGGGTTTCCTGTTGTTACTGAACTTCAAGCACCATCTGTTACTAGTGGGGTCTCAATAGGTGCTTTCTTGCTCTCCCATTCTCTCCCTCCCCATAATCATGCTGTGTATTCATTCAATGTGTGTGCAACTTTGTGAGAGAGGACCCTTGTTTTAACAGGGCTATCACACCTAAGCCCCATTCCCCTCTGACCATGGACTCCATTCCCTTCTCTTGTTTTTGCCATTAAACATAGCTTTCCATAAACTTATTTACAAGTTGTCTCTTTATCCCAGCTTATTCTTACACTGGAAAGGAAAAAATAAGGCTATAAATCCGTTGGAAGTCCCATGAAAGCCAGTGATTACAGAGAGTACATCCTATGGAAGTCAGCTCTGTAAAATGGTTTTTTTCTTTGAAAAGGGTCGGATTGTGCAATATAAATATTGTTGTCAAGTGTGAGTTGCTGAAAAGTTGTTGCTGAGGAAGCATGGAAACCATCTTGTGGAAATGTATCAGCTTTCACCACAATGTGGAGGGCCACTGGGATTCACTATTTCACCAATGCCTCCACTATACAAAATGCAATGTTTGTCCTATTTTAGTTTTTGAATTATTTACAGGTGTAAGAGCCCAAGTGCAATCCCTGCCACATGCCTTATATTAAAGGTATCTGCTTTCTTTATCCCCTTATAGTTCCACTGTCACCATGTATTTCCATCAAATGCTTTAAACTCAAACAAAGATTTTGTACAGTAATTTATTAATGTCTATTTATAACATTATTAGTTTACTTGCAGGTAAACAACAGCAGCAGCAATAGCTATCAGATGGTACTTTTGCTTTAAGTCAACTATAGTGGCTTTTGTTTGTTTATTTAGTCGTTTAGTCGTGTCCGACTCTTCGTGACCCCATGGACCAGAGCACGCCGGGCACTTCTGTCTTCCACTGCCTCCCGCAGTTTGGTCAAACTCATGCCGGTAGCTTCGAGAACACTGTCCAACCATCTCATCCTCTGTCGTCCCCTTCTCCTTGTGCCCTCCATCTTTCCCAAGATAAGGGTCTTTTCCAGGGAGTCTTCTCTTCTCATGAGGTGGCCAAAGTATTGGAGCCTCAGCTTCAGGATCTGTCCTTCCAGTGAGCACTCAAGGCTGATTTCCTTAAGAATGGATAGGTTTGATCTTCTTGCACTCCATGGGACTCTCAAGAGTCTCCTCCAGCACCATAATTCAAAGCATCAATTCTTCGGCGATCAGCCTTCTTTATGGTCCAGCTCTCACTTCCATACATCACTACTGGGAAAACCATAGCTTTAACTATATGGGCCTTCATGGATCACTGCCTTGCCGTGGTGAAGGGGCTTGAATAACTCAGAGAAGCTATGAGCTTTGCCATGCAGGGCCACCCAAGATGGACAGATCATAGTGGAGCGTTTTGACCAAACGTGATCCACCTGGAGCAGGAACCAGCAAGCCACTCCAGTATCCCTGCCAAGAAAACTCCATGGACAAAGACAACAGGCATATAGTGGCTTACTGTTGCTTTAATAAGGTTTGTATGAATTTGTTCTGGTTCTAATACTTATAGAAAAACTATTAGCCAACCCCCCTTCCTATGTTTACATTAGTTACATTGTAGGCTTGTTCAGAAGGCTGCATTGGAAGTCTTCCATCTGGTTAGTGATCCATATGAGGTTTTCACCAGAAGTCTTCTCTTTGCTCAAGAATCACCAATTGCTGGCAGACCAGCCATAGTTTCCCCTAAGGATACTGCTGAAGTGTTCTTCTCCAATGCAGCAGACCTTCTTAGCTTCTGTCTTCAGTGATTTCAGACCCCAGGGTAGCTCCTCACTTATGGTTGCCATATCTTGAAAAGCAAAAAAGAGGACAGCATGAGCCACTGCCAGTCTGAGCTGCCCAAACCTGAGCCCCCCCAAACCCCAGACGTTTCCGTTAAAATGTAAAAATCTGCCTGGATGGGCATGTTGGCCCCTCAAAAGAGGACATGTGTGGGTTTTCCCAGATGTATGGCAGCCCTATGACTTCACTCTTATTCAGCTGCTTTTAATCTTCTTGGACCCCTAACTGAACCTACTATTACAGTCTACTAAAGATTGGCTGACCTGCAGACAGTGCTGAACCTGCCTTTATATTCCTGTCCAGCCAGAACTGTCTAATCAATCACCATGTTTCCAATGGACCCTCATTGACTTATAATTATGGGCCAACAAGTTTGAATGAAATCTCCACAAAATGACCAATCATAAACTATTTTCGGATGCTCCCACCTCATATATAAAAGCTTCTTAACTGAAACATCACATGCTACATTAGCAACAGATTAACTGTCACTGGAACCCACATAACCAGGAGTAAAAACAACAACTGCCCCCTCACATAGTTAGCTACTTTCATACCAAGCAGAGTTCATTTCATAACAACATTCGTACATTTAAAATTTACCTCATAAATATCCATTATCTTCACAGGAAGTTAACAGAGTTTAGGATTACACTCCACTGAACACAGTGGGACTTACTTTTAAGAAGACAATAGGATCGAGCTGTATGTGATCCTGAGGTACTTATACCCTGGATTACCTATTTAAGAACCCTGAAGTGTTCTTTATCTTTCACAAATTAACGTTGGATTGGGGGATTTTTCCTGTATAGTTCGTGTAGGCATTACGTGTAATCCCCTGGTTTGTATTTCTTGATGAGATCACAGCTTTGATGTGGTAATGTGCCTGATATGTTTGTAAAGATAAAGAAATCCCTACATCCAGCTGTGGTTTCAAAGGAATAAAATAAGAAAGAGGCTGCCCTGTCAAAGCATTCTTAAAATGATTACATTCAAATGGTGCCAAAGTTATTTATACACACAATTTAAAGCAGTATAAAAAGCAGACACTGGCACCTGCATTCGATAGAGCCTTGAGTCTCCAGAAGACTCAATATACTGTGCAGCAGCATGCATGGAAGGGCAAGAACCGGTATGGTGTAGGACTAGAAAGGCAGGAGGATTAGATTCGTTTGGGTATTAAATACAAACCTTCCTAATTTGCACTCCCAGAAACAACACATGAACTCAAATGCAGCTACCCGTCAGAACTTGCACATATCTGAAATTTTATGAATTTTGTGGAGCAGTTCTACCAACAGATGTGTGCAGAAATGCACATGTACAAAAATGCAGACATTAGTGAAAAGAGCATAGACAATTATATTAAGGTTAGTTTGTTTGTTTTGCTAAATGTGTACATCGCATTGAAAAATATGTATACTGTATTAGGAGAAATGTGCACTAAAGCGCAGGTGAATTTTCATGATGCCTTCAAAAACCACGGACTAACGTGGAAACACAGAAAACTGAATTTACGATGGGGAAAAACAGAAACTGACAGGAAAAGAAACTGACATGATTTGAGGAGACTAGAGTGCTGTGTTTGGATGGCGGGGAGGGGAGAGGACACCCATAAAGCTCTGCAGGTGGAGCTGAGAGATCCCTTCTTCAGCTTATGTCATGGGGTTGTTACAGGTATAAAATGATGGGATCAACTGCACTTATTTAAGTTCCCTAGAACAGGTGTGGGGAATGTTTGACCCACCAGATGTTGCTGCGATACAACTCACATCAGGAATTTACATGTTCATTTATACATAGGTTCCTCAAAAATGTAACAAACACAGAACCTACTCTGAGTCAAAGTCACAGAGAATGTGCTTGTGCCAGAAATCTTAAAAATACTGATTGGCAACCTCATTTGCAACAGCTGGTGCACAGTAGGCTGTGTTACCCCTTGTTAAAAATTCAAGCAAATGTAATCTGAAGCACTAAAGAGTATTTGGATGTTTCCTGCTAAAAGTACTCTCTGTAGAGCCTCATCTTATAGCTTTGTGTTTGTTTTTTAAACATTAGTCTGTTTGTGGGAGAATTTCTCTTCACAGTGCCTCCAGGAATGCCTTTGTGGAGAAATATCTACACCAAAATAAGTACATGGAGAAGCTGTTTCTTAGCATGTCAAAGGTGGCTGGCTGCTGTTTGAAGCACAACTCCTCCTACAGAGTATGCGAATTATTTCTTTACAGCCACCCACTTGGAGTCTTTTAGTTTTCCAATGTTTCCTGTTTTATTCCAGATCAATGTCCCAATGCTTTAGCCCCTGGACTCTGAGGAGGGTGGAGTTTTTTTTTGAGAGAAAGAGAGGATGGGTAATTATTTTTATACAGTGTAAAACCAGATGCTACAAACACTTCGCCCTGTGAGTGACCCATGCTTTAGAACAGTGTTTCCCAACCTTTTTTGGGCAAAGGCACACTTGTTTGATGAAAAAAATCTCGAGGCACACCACCATTACAGCCCCGTGACGTCAGCGCGCAGCGTCACGCCGGGAGGGACGCACGAAAGTGTAAGTTTCAAATTTTTTCCCTCCCCCTTGGCGGGGAACCTCCAAGCTTTGGGGGTGGGGGTGGAGGAGGCAGCAAAGCGAGGCAGGAAGGAGAGCGCGGCTTGGCTGGGTGAGCTTTGGCAGGGGCAGGGAATGAGAGCCGCGAGGCGGGCGCTGCGGACGGAGGCGCTGCCCGCCGAGCTCGCAGGCAGCCAGGCAGGCAGGCGGCGAGAGCCCCGCGCTGGGCGGCCTCTCCTCGCCGCTGCCGCCCCGCCTCTCGCCGCCCGACTCGCCCACCTCCCTCCAGGCAACATCTCGCGGCACACCAGGCAACATCTCGCGGCACACTAGTGTGCCACGGAACAGTGGTTGGGAAACACTGCTTTAGAAGACTGGTTTTCCTCCCTCAAATCTGTGAGATAAAGAAAAGAGTTTTTTCCAAGGTTTTTTTTTATTTTTCTTTCCACAGTTTTTCTTTCTCAGCTGGGGAGAGTCCTGCCTTGGAAAAAGGAGTGTGGCTGCCTTTGTTAAGTCACATTTTTGTTATTTTCTTTAACACCCCTTTCTGATTATTTTACTTAATAAAGCATATCCTTATAGCTAGGTAATTAGACATTTTATCACTGTGAATAGTTGGTAATCCTAACCAGAGGGGGACTTTTTCTCTTTTTTTCTTTATAGTGGAGAATAATAGTGCCTTCTTCTAAAAAAACCACCCCAACAATGTTAAGCCTGTCTAGTATTTATATCTCACATCACTCAGCCGACTTCAAGAAATTGGCATATGTTTGTTGTGCATTTCTAAACACTTATTTTCTTCTGTTGAAAAGAAAAGAAAGAAATCACATCCGCCTTAGGCTTGAAACATTTTTTAAAGCTTCCACTAATAGCCCATTGTGTATCCATGGAAAATAGACTGATACTGCAAAAGGATCATTAAAGTTAATTAAATGCTAAAACTATTTAAAAGCGAAAACAGACCATCTGAATACAAAAGAGCAACCTCCAAGGACAAAGGATCGGCTCATGGGTTCAACCACTTTCTTGCACATTGGTCTATGTGAGGAGTGCAGAGGCAAACAAAAAAGATCACACCTGTGTTCCTGGATGTGCTCTGAAACTGGAAGTCTTCTCATAGATGCTTATCTCTGAGTTGAAGAACACAAGAAGAGTCTGTTAGATCAGGCACAAATAGTTCAGTGTCCTGTTCTCACTGTGACCAACCAGATGCCAGTGGGAAACGTGAGAGCACTCTCTCCTCCTATGGCAGAGGCACCACCTTCTGAAGAAGAATGGGGGGGCAGTGGCATGCCGTGTGTGGTGTCAGTACGTCAGAGGAGCTGTGGGTGCAGCCAAGTGTGGCAGCAGTGCAACAGCAGCATGGCTTCAATGGTCGCAGCTCCTCCTGCCACCACCACCAGCCTAGGGCTGCTTCCCACCTCATTCCCCTCCATTACAGCAGGAGGAGAAGGAGCCACAGCCATTGAAGCCATGTCATTCTCGGCTCTGTGTTCAGCCTCCTTGGGAGGAGCTGAGCATGGCGGCTTCTATGGCCGCGGCTCTGTCTCCTCCTGTCGCCACTGGCCTGGGGCTGCTTCCCGCCACCTTTGGACTTTGCGATGGCCTGGTCCCCTCGCAAAACATATTGGGGAGAAGCCCAAATGGGCTCGGCCCCTAGGAATTGGTGCCCCTGTCCTATGATTTCCAGCAGCAGGCATCCAAATCAGATGAATGAATTACTAAGGTATTAGCTTCAATAGCGATAGATAAGATACTGCTAAATGGCCACATATAAGTTGTGATCATTGGCAACAGTAGAGGACTTTGAAGTATCTTTAATTACTTCTGCCTTCTTCCTGGACAAAAATAGCAATGATCTGCCTTGCAAATGTAGGACCCTTCTTACTTTAGGCATGGGGTCATGGGACAGCCACTGCTCTTCTCTTGAGACGGTAACAAAACAAAGTAGCTTAACTCCATACAAGTTGTGACATATATATACAGTAGAAAAGTGAAGTAGTTTACTGTTGGTGTTAGTGGGAAGTTCGTAAGTTAGAAAAGCTAGGTAAGAACCCACTTTTTGTATGAAGAAATCCATGTATATTTCAACATTTTAGCCACATACGCATTTCTAGGGGGAGGAATATAATTTCAGAATCTAATGTGGAACACTGGGTCTCTGAAACAGCTGAGATATCTTTTTGTCATTTTCTGACAGTAAGCTACCATTATGTAAGGTATTTAGCTTTTTCAAAATAGGCACTAGGAGTCTTTGAGGTTTTTTCAGTTTCAGTAGGACTTATTGTCTATAACTATGAGGTCCGTCCTCAGGTATAATTTGGGAGTGCCTTGGTGGGCTTACTTCTGTCACTTGTGTTTGTTCTGTCTCAAGAGTAATTTCACCCAGTGTTCCTCTTGAAATTAAACATCTCTGAATGAGTAAGATCAACCTTCCCTGAACCTTAGTGAACTAAGCAAATACTTTTTCTGTCTATGTCTTTAGAGCTAAAGGCTTGAAGGAGCAAACACAAGTCTAATTTCTTCCCTGACTTGAGACAGAGGAGAAATAATTGGTGTTTAATGGAAGTGTTTACTAAAAGGCATTGCATGGAAAATATATCTTAGTGCTTCAGGTTTGCTCCTGAATGGGAAAGGGGGGGGGGGAGAGAATAATTCTCTTGACAAGGTGGAGAAAAAAAGTGCTTATTTTTAGAGTGACAAAAGAAGCCTTTTTTGTTGCAGAAACAGGGAAGGGTGAGATCATAACCTTTTTTCAGACCAGGAGTTTGGTAAGAATACAAAAATCATCTTAATCAAGTCACTTTACCTGGGATAGCTCAGCTGGTAGCGTAGGAGACTCCTAATCTCAGTGTTTGACAGTGCATCAAATGTTTTTCAGTGCAGATGAGTCATGGGCCTGATCCATATGTGCAAACTCCCCCTGCTGCAGCCCATCAACCCTTGCTGGATGGTGCATTCAGAGTTTGAACCTTGTTGGTCTTCTGCCTGTAATTGTTGAGATGCTTGTTGTTGCAACGATTGAGGTGCTTGCTGCTGTAACAATTGTTGTAATTATTGAGATGCTATGTATTGTAATGTTTATATCAGGGGTCAGCAAACTTTTTCAGCAGTCTACTGTTCCTCAGACCTTGTGGTGGGCCAGACTATATTTTTTGGGGGGAAATTAATGAATTCCTATGCTCCACAAATAACTCAGAGATGCATTTTAAATAAAAGGACACATTCTACTCATGTAAAAAAATGCTGATTTCCGGACTGTCCACGGGCCGGAATTAGACGGCAGTTGGGCAATTGGCTTATATAAACCCATGGTTTATATAGATACAATATATTTTGGTTTTGGATCCACAGGATGCCACAGAAACATACTTTGTACAGTGTTTCTTTTGTACTACATTTCAACATTGACTTCTGGAGTCTAGGAATAAAGACCAATAAA
Organism: Podarcis liolepis; assembly: GCF_965112155.1. Lineage (NCBI taxonomy): Eukaryota > Metazoa > Chordata > Lepidosauria > Squamata > Lacertidae > Podarcis > Podarcis liolepis. The sequence continues at coordinate 43,629,292 of NC_139564.1, read as the reverse complement.
TATTCTAAGTTGGTGGACAGGTCGGAAAGCACAGTTCAGAGCTCTCTGATGCCATTTGTTTTGAGGGCAGATAATGTGCCTCCAAAGCACTTCCACACACAACAGTATGTCTGATTTCACTTTCAGCCATGTCAATATCACGTGCCAATGCCTATGAGCAGCTGTCTGTGCTTTTGTTCCTCTCCATGCAGGTACCACGCAGTAGAAATAAATGCACAGCCGCGCTGGTGATGGCAGCACTGGCAAGGACAATTTAAGGGGAAAGGCTGCAATGTCCATGATACACATTTTGTGTCTTTCCCTTTAGGGGAGCAATTCATTTGTCTTTGTTTGACATTTTAGTCACTGCTCAGGAAAGTTGTTGTTTTCCCCCTTGCTGTTTCTTTCTGTTGAAATTACCTGTTCCTAATCTGCAGAAGAAAAAATAGAAAAGAAAAGCCACCCACTGTTCTGAATGAAAAAAAGGTTGTTATTCCTGTATTGTGTGTTATAAAGACTCATTCTGTTGTTGGTGAGGTCATGGCTTGGTGTTATCAGCACCATTGTCTCCACTGGAGAGAAAAATCCAATAGTGCAGCCCTAACAATTTGCTTCATGCATTAACAAAATGCTGCTGAAATGTGGGTATTTGGATGAATTATTATATTAAGCAATAGAGATTGCTTGTATTAAGTCTTTTCAGTGGTCTTCCTTCCAAACTATGAATTATACATAAAATATGCAGTCAGATCTAGCCTGTTCATATTTCCCTATTGTGTTAGCTTCTCTCCATATTGCAATGAAAGGGAGAGATAGGCCACTTGGCAGCAGCCCAGAAAATGTTGGGAGGTGGTAGAGAGCTTTGGGGGAGTATAAGAGCTGTACCATAAAGGTAAAGGGACCCCTGACCATTAGGTCCAGTCGCAGACGACTCTTGGGTTGCAGCGCTCATCTGGCTTTATTGGCCAAGGGAGCCGGCGTACAGCTTCCAGGTCATGTGGCCAGCATGACTAAGCCGCTTCTGGCGAACCAGAGCAGCACACGGAAATGCCGTTTACCTTTCCCCCGGAGTGGTACCTATTTATCTACTTGCACTTTGACATGCTTTTGAATTGCTAGGTTGGCAGGAGCAGGGACCAAGCAATGGGAGCTCACCCTGTGACGGAGATTCGAACCACCGACCTTCTGATCGGCAAGCCCTAGGCTCTGTGGTTTAACCCACAGCACCATACAGACATGCTTTTTTCCAAGCTAGTCTTGCCATTGGGTTTCTCAGGCAAGCCAACAAGTTTGACTACCACTGTAAGACTCTAGAAATAACTTCCTGTGGACCCAGAGAACATTAACCTCCTTCAGTAGTACCTTATGCCTGTTTCACTGAGTGCTGTGGTGTAACTTTTAAGTTCACATGTGCATTGCAGCATTTCTGTGCAGAGATCCAGATAGATCTTTATTGTTGAATTTTCTGTTACTGTTTTTTCCAATGTTCTGAACTTTGAAATAAAATTACTTTATTTATGAAGGAGATAAGGCAAACAATAGTGTCTCTTGGGGGTTTACCATTCTTTAGTTTGGGATGAAGTGCTCTGTGTATCTTCTTGATATGGCCTGCTTGTATAATGGCATCAGGAAGCATTTCCTTTATCCAAGACACAAAAGCATGTAAATTGTTGGTGTCTTCAAAGCTCTCTGGAGCCCCTCAAAGGTGGAGATTAGCACAGCCTTTACTAGCCTTGTGCCATCCAGATGCTTCGGACTACAATTTGCATCAGGTTGTACTGACTGAGGCTGATGGGAATTGTAGTCCAAAATATATGGAGGGCACCAAGTTGGCAAAGGCTGAATTAATACATAAGGGAAATTATAACCAACATCTCAGCAGGCCTGAGCCCTGAGGAAAAAGAAATGTCGCAGCACAGTGGCAGAAAGCCATCCGAAAATGACAGAGATGAGCCTCCCTTGGCCGGCAGTTTCTGCCAAAGTTTAGGTGTGGCCATGAAGAAGCCCTTTCCACAAGTATGAGACTGAAAACAGCATCTATTTCTTCGTCCCCGCTTCCACTCTCTGTTTTTTGTTTTTTGTTTAAATTGCATCTCTACAAGGATAAGATAAAAAGAGGAAAACTAAATTGAATTATAAATTTATACAGTCTAAATTGCTCTCAATAAGAACATTAGGAAGAGAAAGGTAATGTTTTTCTTCTTCACTGTGTGCACTGTATTCCCCACTTCCCCATTAACCTGCTGTGAAGACCAACCTGCAGGTTTGTATATTGAGGGCCTGGAAACCTATTTAATTATTTTTGGCTTTAGTCCTTATGCTCCTGTGCTAATTGCATGAATCTAAGAGTGTGTCTCTGGTGTGGTCAAAAAGCTCTTTCTGCTTAAGGGAATGAGCTATACAGCTTCACTTTTAGTACTGATCAGCTACTGTTGACAGAGTCATAAGCTCTTCATTACATAGCTGGGAGAAGATTAGATGCTTCAGAGTCCAGATTATAATTAGGGTTTTCACCCTTTGCTTTAAAGCTAAACTTCCAAACGTATTCCTCATGTTAAATATTTCTTTTAAATAGATACAGTGAAATGAAGTATTTCTGTTAATTCCATAACTTTGAGGAGTGATTTCCCCAGGACCCATTTCTGAGATACTTGATAGAAGAAACAAGGAAGTATCTAGATTAGAGAAAAAATGAATAATGGTGAAGATCATGCCCTTTTTTCTTTTTTTGCTGCAAAGATAATAAATTGGTTTAATTCTTAAATTGTGTCTTGAGGGGACAGTTTGCTATAAATTAGTTGGGATTTGATCTAGTCAAAGTTAAGCACAAAAGTCCTATTGATTTCAGTGAGTTTGATGCATGCTGAACTCTTGGAAAAATGAGTGGAACCTAATGTCACCTGCCCTGCAATCCCATTGGGCCATGTGAAGGGGTACAAATATTTTATGTTGTGAACCGCCCTGCGATCTATGGATGAAGGGTGGTATATAAATTTAACAAACAAACAAACACAAAAATAAATAAATAACTGCCTGTGCTTAGAATGGACAAGTCATGCTCCAAGTAGTCCTAATGAATTCAATGGACTTGTTTAGTTCTGATTAATTTAAATCTATGGATTTCAGTTCATCTACTACTTCCCACCTTTAATGATGGCTAATAGCTGATATACATAACCCACTTTTAATGCTGAGGATATTTCATGACAGCATTTTTCATTGATTGATGGGGATGGTGATCATCCTTTGTTCTTGGGCAAGCTTTGGCATTATTCAAGACTGCAGCTCACTAGCTCCTTAGAAAATATTCAAAATATGAGCTAGGGCCAAAGATTGCATGTTTGGCATGCCTCTCTGAATATATGTCTAATATTTGATATCTGAACTTGCCCTATGGGGTTATGAACAGATCATACCCCCCACTTCTCCAATTCTAGTTATAGCCATGTGTGACAGGCACATCTCTCTCATCACAATGTTGCACAGGTACAAACAACTACACCTCTTGAATTTCTCCATGCCTACATGGCTATTAAAAGCAAACACATTTCAAGATGATATATCTCATTTAGAAGCACTGCAGAGCCATTTAGTTTCTCAGCAGCCACTAAAGACTGAACTGAGGCTCCAGGTCTGTAGCTGGTGCCATGCAAAAGTGACAATTACTTCTTATAAATGACAGTAACTTAATTGTAAAATTGATGTTGGCTGCCTGTTTTGCTGGGATGCGGGTGGTGCTGTGGATTAAACCACAGAGCCTAGGACTTGCCGATCAGAAGGTCAGCGGTTCGAATCCCCGTGACGGGGTGAGTTCCCGTTGCTCGGTCCCTGCTCCTGCCCACCTAGCATTTCGAAAGCATGTCAAAGTGCAAGTAGATAAATAGGTACCACTCCTGCGGGAAGGTAAACAGCGTTTCCGTGCACTGCTCTGGTTCGCCAGAAGCGGCTTAGTCATTCTGGCCACATGACCCGGAAGCTGTACGCCAGCTCCCTCGGCCTATAAAGCGAAATGAGTGCTGCAACCCCAGAGTCGGTCATGACTGCACCTAATGATCAGGGGTCCCTTTACCTTTACCTGTTTTGCTTTACCTTTACCTGTTTTAGTTAGTTCTATGCCATACAGATAGGGTACTACTGTGTACATAGAACAGGCCAGGTTGAAGAAGTATTTCAAGTTAAAAGCCCCTTTGTGCTTGTAACATAAGGCCTTGTTCTCACAGTTGAAAGGGAGGCAAAATTTCATCTTCAGAGTGGACATGAATTTTTATAAGGAATTCAATCCCAATGAAATGTGTCATAAGCATTGGGTTTCAATAGCATACTCACTTACTGTCATACCCAACAGTTTCTGAGATTTTCTTTTAAAAATGTAAAGAAACATTCTGAAGACACTTCTAGACCTGAGGGGAAAAGAAGCAGTAACAACTTGGTGAGCTGCTCCTACTGGTGTTTTGGCTTGTGCATATCAAGCACTTACGGAGTCAAGGCTGGTGGTTGCAGTACCATGGATAGCTCAGAGTGAGCAACAAGGGCTGGGGGATGAACTGAGGTCTTATGAATCCCTCCAACCATTCCTTCATGAACTCCATCCTCTTGGCCTGAAGACTGTGCTCTTAAAGGGTTAGCCACCTGACCTGCATCTTTGTTTCCTTATCCCTGGCATGTTCCTATGCTGTTAAGCAGATGTAGCATCCTCTGATGAGTTAGGGGTCAACATCCACAAGGGATCCAGCTCAGACTCCAGGTCACCAGCCTCAGATTCTGTAGGCTCTGAACCACCAAGCTTGGGCTCTGTTGGTTCTGAAACACCAGCACCTGAGCCTTCTTGAGATCTCTAGCTGGTAGTACAGCAGTCCTGGACTTAGCTAGCAACTCTTGCTTTGACTCTGAGGCCATCGCACTGCCTTAGGGACACCACTCTGGATTTGTGTAGGGTTTACTCCTTAGCCTTTTATTCTCCCCAATATATCTGTTACCCACCCTGTTACAAGCAGCTTTTTACACTACCAAATATGGGAAAAAAGCTTACAATATGCAAGGAAGGAGGGCTGTTCAGCCAAGGGTTTCCTTCATATGCATGTGAAATCTCCTGCATGCTCATAAAGGAATCGTGGCCACTATGCTTTGTTTTTGTTTTTGGCTTTTGTTTTATTTTTTACCCCTATAGAATTATTCCTGGTGAAAATCAGAAGAAGCTCTTGAACTAGCCATCACAATGAAAAATGAGAGTTGCCCCTGCCAAATGTGTAAATGTTTTGACAGTTCTTCTGAAGGAGTTTGGAAAGTATGAATAAGCAATTAGTATCTTATTGAGGAGGCATTGGTATAATTCTCTAAAGTGTTTTAATTAATTTTTATGAAGCAATTACATAAAGCAAAGTTTATAAATGTCCAATTAAACAGAATAAACCCAATTAGCCAGTAATAAGGAAGAGGATCCATTGTAAAATTGCAATAACAAAAATTGTGATTATTTTTCCAGCCTGACTCATTTTTCCAGTGAAAATGCTTTTAAGAAATACTTTGTAATAAATATGCATGTTTGGCGCTTGCTTTCCTGTTCCTGCTTGAGAATAGGTATAGTGAAACAGCACAATGGAACAGTCATTTAAGCTAAATAATTTCATAATTTAAAAGGGTTATAGTAATATAATTACTGAGATAATAATGGCTTTTCAGGCACCTAGCTGCTACAGTGAGTGCCCAAACTTTGGTGAATATTTCAATTCTCATGTGAGTGTTGATAATACCAGCCAAATTTTGTGAATATCTGCAAATAAATATATATTTTCTCCACTGGTCAGAAAGAAAGCCTTGAATGTTTGCAATCTGGCTGGTGACTGTTAACAGTCACTAATATATATATCTTGAAGCTTGCTGTAATTCACAAAGTTCTCCTAGGGTTAATCCTAATAAATATCATGTTTTGGATATTCCTTGTAATGCACACAACTCCCAGAGTTAACAGTGCTTCAACTTTATTGTTGGGGAAAAGTTGAGGAGCAGATCTTCAAATATGCTTCACAAACATGCTCCAAATACATGGCATCCCCTGTGTATGCTAGTTATACCTCCTGCTTCTGTAAAATGTAATCCAAACTGTCATGTTGTCAAGAGAGGACATGGAACAGCATAGTTCAAGAGGGAATAAAATTAACAAAGCTGGAATGAAATTAACATGCTGCTTAACAAACTGAAGTCCTAACAAGCTGTATACTGTATCCCAGTAGGTAATTGCACATAGTAAAGTGTGTCGTCTTTAGAGTCACTTGTAGAGTATGAAATAGACATAACAGACCCTTAATAGAGGCTAATTGACCTACATGGAAGGGGAAGCACACAGTTCAATACACATGACTCTTAACAGAGCAAATAGTGAAAAGGTGTGCTTTTAACTGGAGAGTCAATTATCATGTCAGTGGAGCTGATGTGAAGTAACTTTCCGGCCAGATAGCTTGCTATCAGAAGCTCTTTCAGACACACAGTAAAACTGGTTTATATCATACAAAAATCTGTGGGTATCATGGCTGGTGCTTGGATAAACAATGGAACAGATGCTTCAACATGAGCCAGGGGCAGTATAGACTTGCCCATGCTTATTGGGAAATCACAAAATGTCCCTCCGGACATCCCATCCTTTGCATTGTGCATTCAGGATTATTTGTGCTCATGATGGTATCATAAGGTTATACACAATCTTGCTTTCAGTACTGTTTCTATCTGCAGAAGTTTTAGTGCAGACTTGCTGCTCCATTTCCAATCAGTACGTGCCCCATAATCTCTTGCTGATATCCTGTAACTTTTTATCCCACAAATGTACCGAGTGGTGGAGGGGATTCTCCCACTTTTGTTGCAGTACAGCACAAGAGTGCTCCTCCAGGTGGCAATAAGGTAGTAAGATTGGGAAAACATTGCAGAACACCTAAGAAAGTGAAATGATGTGTGCACAATCCACTATAAATCCACCAGAAATGCACTATTGGTACACTAATGGCATGTTGCAGAATAGACCCACAGAAAACCCCCTAGTCCAGAGAAGCCCAGAGACAAACCTAGTTTGGGCATTCCCTCCAAAGAGAGTTGTAGCCAATCACAACTTTCTGACAAATGTATGTTTCTGATGCATGTGTTTGTGAACACCTGCTTGCCACATGTTCACTTATTTTTAGGTACACATGTAAAAACGCAGTACTTTTTTTCCTGAAAAAATGTTTAGGGGTACTCTCATTTTCCTACTCATATTGAAATACTGCCCCTCAATGAGACCAAATCTAGATTAACAAAATGTTTAGGGGTATGTGTCCCCCTGCGTCCCTCCAGAAAAAAGCACTGTAAAAATGTAATGTGTAAAGTTCCTCTTGCAATGCAATCCTTTGCATGACTACTGGAAAGTCCAAGTAACTTCAGCAGGACTTATTTCCAAGTCAATGTATATAGAATCAGAGTCTTTTTAATTTTAAAATTATCACTGCTTCATTTTGAAATTCCTATTGTACGCTGGAACGGAAGTTTTTTTTTAAAAAAGCAAAGCTTTGAATGTGGACATTGCTGTGTTATACAGCAAAAGAAATGACCAGAAAAATCTGATTTGCATAACAGTATTTTTTTTTCTTTTAAGACTTTTTGTTTTCTTAAATGAACTACTGAATTTCATTAAAAGATGGCTAAAAATATTATCTGTGTGCATATGCAAATACAGATGGTATGCCGTGGAAATCATTCAGTCATAGTTTACTTTGGCAAAAGAGAGCAGCAGCGAGGCTTCTAAGGGCTACTTCAAACATTTCAAACGACCACTTCAGTGTAGGCAATGTGCTACTGCATGCAATCTGCTTAAAGGTAGGGGTAATGTAAACTGAGCAGTTAATGTGCTTAACAATGGCCATTGTGCATAGTCCCTTGTGTTGCCTACTGCCCGCAGTGACGTGTGTGTGTGTGTGTGTGTGTGCATACGCACACAACAGAAAAGCAACAAAGTCACGCTTTTCTAAACCTACTACCTGTTGTCATGCACAGATTTGTGCATAGCAATAGCCAGAGTTTTTGTGCTTGAGTTTTGGCTGATGCTGGAAGACACAGAGGTTTGTCTTGCTCTGTGCTGGACCCAAAGCTGTGTTTGGGGCTGGAGAGGTCTTCTGGAGTGTTAATGCTGTTAATCCCTCCATTTTATACTTAGGTTGTATATATGTGTAAATAAAACCACATATCCCATAGACTTTACTGACCTTCATTCCTGAACCCTGGAAAAGTGCAGGCATCCCTGGAGTCTTTTGCCACTTGGAGACTGGGGTGCATGCAACACTAATTTAATTGGATAATAGCCTTATATCTTGCTTTGCCTCCAGCAAATTGCTTTAAATGTTCATTGGGAGCGTTCCAAACAAGCTGGATGCACTTCAGCAGATTTTATATGATGAATCCTATTACTTATTTTGTTGTTATTGGTGTCATTTGTAAAAGTGACTTTCAAACCCTGTAAATGGGAACAGATTGGCAGAACCAAACAATGAGGATGCTGTACTTGTACCTACAGGGGGGAGGAATTAATGTTGTTAGCGGAAGAATGGGTTGGCCTCTTCGCATATCTTAATTCTGCATGAACCATCTGTAAAGGCAAAGGAGCAGCTTGTTTTCTCTGCCAACCAATCCTTAAGTTTCTCTGGTGGAACTTATAGCAAAAGGGGACGATTTTTTGTCATTTGCAAGAGTTGGACTGTCATCCCTGGCTCATTCTGCACTGAAATGAAACTGTCGAATAGCCAAGAGATGGGCCCACTCTCCAACTTGCTTCAAATTTGTATTTGCAGCCAAGAGGTGAGATGTTTTCTAAGTGAATTATTTCTTTCAATAGTATAATAACACTCTCTATATACTTCCCCCTGGAAAAGGTACTTCCCTCTCTGGGAGAATAACATGCTTATCTGAACAAGAAAGGGATTTAGCTGGAATGGGGCTGCTCATCATAAATTCAGTGTGTAGGAGAATGTGCGCACATGAGAGGCACACAGAGAACACCAGGGGTGTCATATTTATCAACTACCAGATTATTTGGAAAAACCTTCCTCTGTTTATACAGTGTGACAGGATTTAAAGCAGTTTAGGCATGTTGTTAATGTTGGGGCCCGCTAATTGGGCCCAAGCTGCCTTGGTCACTGAAAAGCCAATAGACGCCATAGACGGAGGAGATTTCCATAATCACTCATTTATTCAGCTGAGTAAAACAGAGCGGGTGAGCCACACTCACCAGTGTGATGGTGCAGCCATGCCAAATAGCCTTTGTTCATACTTTTTATAGGCATCACCCCCTTCCCCCCTTCCGAGCTTCTTTGCGCTGATCGAAACAGGACACCCTGCCTGGAGACCTTGAAGAGGAGAGTTGCCTGGCAGAGGGAGGTTTTCCAGAAAATCGCCTAGCAACGTTATCTGGTCTTCACATGCTTGTGAAGCAGGCAGTTTTTTTTTTACAGAAGCAAAATGGCATCAGTTAGGCTAACCAAAAAACAGGATAAGAACAGGCCTCTGTGGCTTTTCCTGAGACCCCACAATAGGGGATGGCCTTGGGACAGTGGGGGGACCTGGGTTTTTCCAAGCAGGGCCCATATTTTTTGTCCCTTTCTCTGCCCTCCCAATTTCTTAGCCTTCGCTACCAGGGTGATTAGATGCCCTGCAAAGGACAGTGTAGCACTCTGGGGAGAAATCCCAGTCACATGCCAGACGTTGTCCCAGAAGTAAATTTATGCCATTGGTCTGTGTCCCAAATTGGTTGCTTTTTTAAAAAAAAATACACAACAAAAACCCCAAAACATTTCTTCCCCTTTTCTTCTTCAACTGAATATGCAATCTACAGTAAATTCTGTACACATAAAAGCAGCAGTCGGATGTACATACAGTCTCTAAATTTCCAATATAGAATCAGATAAAGTACACATTTCTCATAATGTTCCCAACAGTGTATATGGGTCTGCTTCTTGCAGCTTATTATGCAAATAAATTATCATGTTGTGAAGCATAGGTGGGCATCTCATACCCTCCAACATTTCTCTGATGAAAATAGGGGTATCAACAACAACAACAACAACAATTTTATTATTTACATCTCCCTCCATCTGACTGGACTTCCTCAGCCACATATAAAAAACATAATAAGACATTAAGCATAAAAACCCTCCCTATGGAGGTCTGCCTTCAGATGGCTGAGGGGTCAGATAACTCCATATTCTCCAATGTTTCTCCAATGAAAATAGGGATGTTCTAGGAAAAGCGGGACATTCTAGGATCAACTTAGAAACTGGGATGGCTTCTGTAAGTTCATAGAATCATAGAATCATAGAGTTGGAAGAGACCACAAGGGCCATCGAGTCCAACCCCCTGCCAAGCAGGAAACACCATCAGAGCACTCCTGACATATGGTTGTCAAGCCTCTGCTTAAAGACCTCCAAAGAAGGAGACTCCACCACTCTGGAAAATAGGGACGCTTGGAGGGTCTGGCATCCTATCTTGTTGAACATTGCGAAGAGTCCTTTTCAGCTGATGAGGTCAAAGGCCTTTGTCAGGTCTATGAAGGCAATGTGCAAGGAGTTTCTGTGCTCTCTGCATTTCTCGTGCAGCCATGTGACAGGAGTGGCTGGTGGGGAGGGGTGTCGCTATGAATGTGGTTCCCAGCAGTGACATCGCTAGCACATACCCATATTGTGTGGGACCAGACATCAGCAAGGTTGGGGCAGTTCAGAAACACTGGTGGGAGTGCAGGATTAGCTCTGTCCTAATACCTGACAGTGTTGCTTCTGTTGGGAGGCCAGACCCATGGCAGGAACCCTTCCTGCCAGCGGATCCTGTTGTGTGGGGCTTCAGATCAGAGCATTTCTGGGCTCCAGAGTGACTGTCCACCCATAGGCTACTCCTGACCATGATAAAGATTATAAAGACTTTTTAGGCTGGCACTTTGGGCAACTGCAGTATTCCATGGCTTGTGGTTCCTAACTCTTCTACGGCAGTAGCCCGCAGCCCATCTTTGATCCTGTATTAGTAACGTATATGTATCTCACTTTTAATTTTCATACATTCACCACACCAAGTGACTAATGAACACTGTTTGGATAAAACTACATATGTAGAGGCTTTGCAGAGAAGAAAAGCCACAGAAACAATCTTGTTTTTATATCACGGAAATAGAAATTGAGGGGGGCGGGAGTTCTGGAGTTATTAGGGTTATTATGATCTTATATTTTCGTAACTTGAATAGAAAGAAGAAGCAAGCAAATGGCAATTCTTAAAGCATATTTCGGTGGGCAGCAGCTGCAACCAATTACAAATACCATTTCATTTAATGTGTGTAATTATTGAATGACATAGTGGCATAGTATATCTACTACGGTATACGAAAAGTGACACATTGGGCACATTGCTCACCCCAAAATGTACACATTCCATCTCATTAGGTTTTTAAGCTTCTGAACAATAAACCAGCCCACAGTGATGTCACAGGAAGACGGTTGCTAAGATACACTTCTGAGAACCCTAAGATCAGCTGGGCACAAATAGAGATAGGGGTCATAATCATTTTCAAACTGATTAGACACATTTAACGAAGCAGCCATGGTGCCTTTACAACATTTCCAGCATCTCTATTCTTAACTGAGGGTCTTATCTGAATGGAGAAAGTGAAACGGAGAGCCACCATATGTTTAGCGTAGAGTCATAAAGGATGTCAAGAATCCTTGATTTCCTGATTAGATGTGACAGCTCGGATCAAGCACAGGGAAACTCTCTCCCCAAAGGATTTAGAAGAATTAACATTCTGAGCTTGGGATAATCGCTCTTCATTTTTGGCATATTTATACCTCCTTCATCCAAAGTTTTATTCAAAGCTGTGCTCTCGCTTTTTTATGTTTAACCTTGCCATGAAAGCAAGACAGTTTTACCTGTGCCACCCATTTTTGCTAACAGGATGGCTGGCATTTTCTTGTTACCGCAGGCATATTTGACTAACTTTCTGTGTGCTGTTAGGGTCCTAACTTAAAACTCTTTTTTCCAGTGACTTTAAAAATGGAATTCCTATGTAGCGGACCTGTGTTGGGGCACAGTGTTGGGACAAGCGAGGGTTGTCCTCCCATCCTCATTTAGGGAATCAGTTCTGTTTGAGGAAGGAACTGTAGAGAATTACAATGTGATGAGAAATAGAACCACAGAATTGTAGATTCGGAAGGATCATCTACTCCAATGCCCCCCCAATGTGTTAAAAGGCAAAACTGTACAAAAACCAAACAAACACCACACTTACGATATCAAGGTTCTGCATTTCATGGGAAGCTTGCCCAGGTAGAGAAGCATTCCCAATGCAGAAATTATCCCTCCAAATCATATAGGGTAATAGGGATTACAACAGGCACACTTGTTCTCGCTGCAACACTCCCAATGTCACAGTTTAATTTAACACAGAAGTAGAACTTCTGAATAGGGCTTATGGGCATGGGGAATCTGGGGGGAGGGGTGGCATGCACAGTGTCCCAAAGATTCCTAACTGTACTTGTACACAGGAAGCTGCCTTATACAGAGTCAAAGCATTGGTCGATCTTGCTCAGTATTGTCCTCACTGATTGGCAGTGTACTTGCACTAGACTTGTACTGTGCTTGTATAGGACCAGAATATCTAATTGGTAGATTAGTACCTAGCAGGTAACCAAAGAAGGGTATTCGTTCCCTCTGTTTCTGATACTCAGGCTGTACATGAGATTTTTATATATATAGCCAAAATATGGAGGAAGGGGGGTATTAGCAGGCTGGAACTTCAGGGGACGACCCATAGTTTGGCAAAATAACAAAATTTATTGGTGGGAAGATCCCCATGGTGGAGGGGAAATAACCAAATAGCCCAGTAAAGACTGAATAATAAGAATAAGAATAAGAATAAGAATAAGAATAAGAATAAGAATAAGAATAATAATTTCTACCCCACCCATCTGGCTGGGTTTCCCCAGCCACTCTGGGCAGCTTCCAACAGAAGGTTAAAAATACATTAAAACATCAGTCATTAAAAACTTTCCTAAACAGGGCTGCCTTCAGGTGTCTTCTAAATGTTATATAGTTATTTATTTCCTTGACATCTGATGGGACAGCCTTCCACAGGGCAGGCGCTACTACTGAGAAGGCTCTCTGCCTGGTTCCCTGTAACCTCACTTCTCGCAGGGAGGGAACCACCAGAAGGCCCTCGGTGCTGGACCTCAGGTTGAACGGTGGGTGGAGACGCTCCTTCAGGTATACAGGACCGAGGCCATTTAGGGCTTTAAATGTCAGCACCAACATTGTATGCTCAGTAGCTACACAATTCTGGCTGGCTTTAGAGGAGGAAATGGAAACTTGGGGGATGGGAGGAATGGAATGAATGGAGCGGCAGGAGTCCTGAACAGAAGCACTGTCCACTGTGACATTTGGTTGCAAATCCCCTTGTTGTATCATATTTGGGAAAAGGAGAGGCTGAGAGTGGTTGAGAGAGGTGAAGTGAGAATTGCTTTGTTGGATGGACCGAGGGGGGACTGTGTTGCCAAGGCAACTAGCCTACCAAAACTGACCTTATCCAAGACCAAAACATTCATAATGTAGATATCATAGTGTTCCTCTGTCTTTACAGACTGTCACACTGGTGCGAACAACAAGTAGCATTACTTGTTAAAGTTGAAGCTATGCTTGTTTAGTGGTGCAATCTTAGAGAAAATGCCTTAATGCGAAGAAAATCAAGGTCAGTCAAGTGATTAGTGTTCAGCTATAATTAGGAGACAAGAGGGTGCAGACATTTTCGTATTAGGGGCCAACTACATTTTGGGAAAGATGCAGACTGTGTGTTTTAATTTTCTGTGTAACTAAATGGATTATGTATTTAAAATGTTTATATTCCGTCTTTATCTCATTGTAATTAAGGTGGCTAATGTAATAATTTACAACACAGAGTAGAAAATCATGTGAAATCCAATATGATCACAAGAAATACATCCCAAAATGATCAGAAAAGCAAATCTGAGAACAGCACTAGAGATAAAACTCAGTAACCGCACCATTTTCTTACCTCCATAAAAGTTCACCTGAATAAAACCAATTTGGCTTGATTCTGGGAAGAGATGAGATGGAGCAATGCAAAACTCTCTTGGAGGTAATTCTAAAGTATGGACACCACTAATGAAGAGGTTACATCTCTGGTCACCACCCACCCAACCTCTGCTAGTGGTAGCCCCCAGAACAAGTCACCTGCTGATTGGCACAGTGTAGGGGCAGGTCAATATGGGAGAAGTCAGTTCTTCAGATATCTTGGCCTCAGACTGCATATAGGACATTGTAGCTCAACACAAGCACTTAGAAGTGTACCCAGAAACTGAGAACCAGTACAGATTTTTAAACATTGCAGTGTTGAGAATCATCTTAATACTTCTCTGCCACTATCTTGAACCAATTGTGTTTTCCTATAGTCTTTCAAAGGCAGCCCCACAAAGATGCATTATGGTAATCTAGCATGAATGTTATTGAGGCATGGATGACAGTAGCTGTATTGTCCTTACGCAAAAGGGTATGATAAAAATGGATCCTAGCTCATGTTTCACTGGGTTTCTCCCAAGCTTCCCTCCATCTTCATTCTGTCACCTCTCCTGCTTCCTTGCCTCAGATAAATAGAAAGCAGCATTCCCTTCTGGGCCACTGTCCAACAGCCCGTTCCGGTGGGTGGCAGGAAGCAAAAATGGGTATAGCAACCATTGTAAATTTTACCTTTGTACAGTAGGCTGGTTTTGAATATACTCACACACCCTCTCTGTCTTCCATCCAGGCAAGGAACAGGCATGATCCATGAGTTCAAGGACAAATTCTAGCCAGACAAAAATATCTGGGGTGCAAGGTAGGGACAGTGTGGGATGAACTGGGAATAGAGTGTGTGGCCTGGAAAGAGGCCCAGGAGCCTAAAAGAGAGGCCTGGGGGGACACACACACACATTTACCTTGGAGCAGAGCATACCCTCCAACATTTTTCCAATGACAATAGGGGCATCCCATTCCACAATGATACAGTGGTACCTCGGGTTAAGAACTTAATTCATTCCATAGGCCTGTTCTTAACTTGAAACTGTTCTTAACCTGAAGCACCACTTTAGCTAATGGGGCCTCCAGACACTTGGAGGGTCTGGTAGAGCGTGCCCCACTCAAATGGAAAAAGGGGTCTAAAGGTGTTAGCTGATCAAGCCATTCCATTTTTCAAACACATGGCTTGGCTTTGATAGTAGTGCTACCCATGTCCAAAGGAAATTCTCTCTGAGCTATCGGGGTCCAAGGGTAGATGACCTTAACAGGTCATCCTTGCAGAAACCTGAAACTACTTTAGTGGTGAAATAAGGTTTATATACATTTGAAACACCACTTTCTCCCACACATCCCCCACACTGGAATAAAACAAGACACAATTGCGTAAAATACTGAAAATGTATATATTTTAAGTAAGGTTCCATTTTCCTAACCAACTATGATAGTAAGAGCTTATCTTTTATTCATAATTGTGGTTCGGAAGTGTAGGCAGAGTTACTGAGATGGTTTTCTCTGCAGGTGTTTAACTGAGGCAGAATAACAGGCCCCTTCAAGAATTTGATATTTTTTTCAGTGGTGTTCAGATGACCCAGCATTAAGCTGCAATTGCTGCTGGCTGACTCATGTTATTTCAAAAGAACTA
Source organism: Podarcis liolepis (assembly GCF_965112155.1). Taxonomy (NCBI): domain Eukaryota; kingdom Metazoa; phylum Chordata; class Lepidosauria; order Squamata; family Lacertidae; genus Podarcis; species Podarcis liolepis. The sequence goes on along the minus strand of NC_139564.1, from coordinate 43,613,613 downwards.
GCTAGGGTCTTGCAAAGAGGTATAGGCAATGACGTACACAGCTGATGGACAGCTCATTCCATTCATAGGAAAATCTGTGGATCATTCTACCCAATATTTCCATTAGCAACCATTATGGCAGAATGCTATAAACTGCATGTGCAGAGGTAGTTTGCAACCACTGCCCCCTTGATGTCTTATGTGTTCAACGTATGTAAGGAGCTTTATGCAACTACAGTTTATTTCACACTAAAACTGAATGTATGACTGTCAGGTTGGGCTGGCAGGTACACCTGTATTTACCTGTGGGCAGAGTCCACATGCACACATACGCTTTCATTATACTTGCATGGAAGAAATGTCTTCATACCTCTTTTGCTTTTGTTTAACAGGGACAAGCCAAGAGTTTGGCTTGCTGTGGGTTGCATGATTTACTTACTTATTAACATATTTATATACCACTAGGTCATAAACATTACATCAAAGTGATTTACAACAATAGAACATAAAGTCATATGATAGAAACCACCGCAAAGATTAAAATCAGACATCAATTAACCATTGTGGAAGGATGTTTTCTTAATGGCCTACATAGTCCTGGCGGTATAGAAACATTCTTAGCAGGCATTTAAAAGTTGGCACAGAAGGTGCCCACTCAATCTCTGTTGGCAGAGTATTCCACAGGACTGGGTTGATGACACTAAAGGCTCAGTTTCTGGTTTTTGTCGAATGAGCCTAGCCAACTCTGGGAAGAACCAACTACCCTCATGCAGATGTTCTCAGTGACTGAGGTGGGAAATAGGGGTTCAGGTGATCCTTGAGGTAACCCTGAACCTAAGTGGTTCAGGGCTTTGTAAATTTAATACATGAACCTTGAACCGGGTTCCTTAGAAAGTGGGCAGCCAGTGCAGCTGTTTTAACAATGATTTTGCATGTTTGTGCCCCAAAATTCCCGCCAGCAGTCCAGCCACTGCATTCTGCTCCAGCTGGAGTTTCCACATCAGACCTAGTGGGAGCCCCACATAGAGCACATTACAGCAATCTACTCTCAGTTACCAACACATCCACTACAGTGGTCAGGCTACCCCCTGTCTGGAAAAGGCCATAGTTGGTGAACCAGATGCAGCTGGGAGAATCCTCCCCGATGAAACTTTGTGACCAGAAATAGACTATTTTCTGTGTACATCACAATACATGTACAAGTCCATTCTCATAGCTGCTGGTTGCATCTCCATGTGTGTGTCTTTTAAAAAATGAAACAGGTAGAAAAATGTCGGGATCTCCACTCAGCCAAGCTGATAAAGCTCATTTTCCTCCCGAGCCTTTGGAATCGCCGTCCGACAAATAATTAACGACCTCAAGCCTTTGATAAGGCTCCAAGGCACGTTCCAATCCAGCAGAGAATCCAACACAGGGAAGAGACGAGAGGTTTGGGCTACATCGTTATGCTTTATTTCTTACTACGCAGAGAGCAAAGAAAAATACATCTTCTCTCTTCAAAAGCAGAGAGCAACCAAACAAAGGAACAAAGGAAACAGGAAACGACTAATGTCACATCCCGTCTTCTGACTCCCGTGAGACTTCCAACAGTCTGGAAGGCCTCTGGAATGTAAACAGAGTCCTGTGACTCTAAGCAGCTGCTCAGTGGCAAACAGAAACTAACAAAATGTACATCAAGCAACATTCTTGATCAGCTCTTGAAACCAGCCTGCTAAAGCCAGATTGCTTTATGAGCCACTGTGATTTCAGATGCTCTGCAAGCCAATTTGTAGGATCACATGAGATCTAGACCATGGCAGTCTGGTGAAGAATTTTAATGTGCAGTCAGTTACCTACTCCTATCACATGCTGGGCAGCCTTTGAGTAACTGGAGCTGATAAGGCAACACAGGATTCCTGCTGCCAAATGATCAGTGTTTGAAGCCCACCAATAGGAATAGTCAGGAAATAAATTAGAAATTCTTGTATTCTTTCTAGCAATTCACATCCTATTGTAGTGTGGAAGACTCTCAATAAATAACTCTGTTTTTGCTCCTTGGCACAGCAACCAATAGGGAACCCAAGCCGTAAGATAAGAGTATGGTCCAATAGTATTGCTAAAGTGCTTTTATTTGTGCTGCATATGACGTTATCAAATACACCTTAAGAGTGGGCCAGTAGGAGAATCAGTTGTTCCCCCCCCCCCGCAAACAATATAATAATCTGCTTAAGAATGTTTATCTTCAGCTCCTGCAAGGAGACAGTGTAGTTAATTAGCAGTGTATGACCCAGTGAAGAAACAAGGGGAAAGTGCATGGAGAGATCATTTCCCATTTCAATTATGGCAGGACAGTGAGATATCTTAGAAGCAGTTACCCCAGGATATAACCATGCTGATTATTGTTATTATAAATTTAGCATTCGGTGCTTAACACAGCATTCACCAAGCTGTGCATCACAGCATAAACAGTAAAGACAGCCAAAAATATGAAAGGAGACAAAGGAAAAGCAGTTTCGGGATGCATAGTGGCTATGGTACAACAGATTGCTCTAGTTATACACAGAATTTTTGTAGCTCTGTATTTATGTTTTGACACCCTTCAGTTGTTCATTTTACATATTTGTAACATTATACATGCCTGGCGTGCTCTGGTCCATGGGGTCACAAAGAGTCAGACACGACTAAACGACTAAACAACAACAACAACAAACATTATACATAACCTTTCCATGCAAGCTCCTTTTCTGGATACAAAAGTCAACTGAATCCTTCACTTTTAACATATCCTCAAGAGAACAAGAATTTTGAAGGCTAAGTGGCTTCCTTTTCACTGTTGCAAAAAGCGAGAACACTGTATTTAGCACTGAGGGCAGTGAGCGAAAATGCATTGGGGACACCCCTGTAATTAGTATTTAAAATGGAGAGGTGAGAGGACTGCATCCGGAATGGAAACTCGCAGATATGAGAAAATATGATACGGAAAGTGATGCAGGTGCATTTTATGTAGTGATTTAATTTACAGCAGCATCTAAATGATAGCACACCATTTACTTTAAAAATGTCAACATGTCTAGGAAAACAGACAATATTAACATGTCTAGGAAAAATAGACCTTTAAAAATATTTTTAAATTTTGCAAGTAGCACTCACTAGGTGGGGTGGATGGGAGGAGAAGGCTGAACCAGCTCAAGTGATCTAGATCAGGACTGTAGCACTAGGGAAGTGGAATGTTAACCCTTTCTCCCATTTACCATTCTCCCAATGAAAGTTAGTGCCCCCATTAGGGCAACCATGCATGTCCACAGGTTATACATGTAAGCCTTCCCCAATTGAGCAAATAGCAGCTGGCAGGATTGTCCTCAGGAAAATGGTGCAGGGAGAAAGGGTTAACCCCCTCCCTATGTGCCATAGAACTGATCTATATCCCTCCCTTTTTTATAGCAGGTGCAAGAATTTAAAGAGGCTGGAGATCTGATCATGGATCTCAGTTGCTCACCTAGTTTAGCCTTCATACAGCATAGTTTGTACCACACGGTATATACCGTTGGGCCATTAATCCAGTGTATGCCGTAAGTCCACACCATACATTTAAATCCCATGACTTTCTTCAAAGAATCTTGGAAATGGTATCTTTCCAGCCACAGAGCTGTAATTACTAGCACCCTTAACAAACTACAGTTCCCAGAATTAGTTAGGGACAAGCCAAGCGCTTTAAATGTGCACTAAATGTGCTTTAGATGTATCCTGTTTGCCTTGCCTCGGCTTCTGCATTGCATTTAGATAGCACTAGAAAGGACTGCTTTGAAAAGGGACAGCGAAGAAGAGCCATTCCAAAAAGCCATATTAAAGGACAGACAATTAAAAGGAAGACGGGAAGTTAAAAAAAAGTTAGCTGTTACATTCTATTAGCCTATACTGCTTTTGCCATAATGAGAAAACTGACAGATGTGCCTTAATAGTTGCACACCTCAGTTTATTGCTCCTCTTTTCTTCCCAGGAGTATAATAGGTTTTTACTTGAAGCCAGCCTACTTCAAGTATCTTTGCTGTGGATTATAACATGTTTATTGATTGTCCTTGGGGAGTTATTTCCTGCAGTTTTCTTGCGCATACACACACACTCAGACACACAAACTATGCAACGGTATAGATGGTTGTACCCCTGTAGGAATTTCTCTCAGAGATTTGAGCTGTGTGACTTTCCAATACATTTTGATTTAAATTCCTTCAATCATCCTTGTATAGTGTCAGAGCCTAAATTGTTTATGTTGGTCTCACAAGACTGAATTATTTGAAAAGTTAAGCAAGGGGGGGCAGGAAGAGAGAGAGATGTGTCTTGCTATCATTGTATTTCCACGCTTTTTCAGCTTTCCTAGCTGTTTTCCTTTCATTGCTTTTGGAGTTTTCTGGTTTTCCTGCTGCCTAGAGACCTGAATAAATTAACGTGGCATGTTTTAGTTCCACACTGCTGCACTGTTTAATCCTTTTAAAACCTTTAATATTAATAGAAACATAATCCTCTGGTTATCCATTTTACAGCAGATGACCTTCCTAAACTTATTCTGCAACCATGTGTTTGGTTATAATGCAACACAGCCTCTCTAATGCTCACTAATATCCTCCATGAGGATAGAGAACAAGGGAAGGGTAAGGCTATCAATGGCTATAATGGCTATGTTATGCTTCCACTGTTGGAAATTTGTATACCTCTGAATCCCAGTTGCTGAGAGTCACAAGTGGGCAGAGTGCTGTCGCACCCACGTTCTGCTCTTGGACTTCCCATAGGCATCTGGCTGGCTGCCGTGAGGACTAAATGCTGGCCTAAGTGGGCTTTTGACTTGATGCAGCAGGGCTCCTATTTTCTTTATTCTACACACCTTTGATTCTTTCCCTCCCACTTCATTTTAAGAATGGTGCATTTACTGAGGTTTTAAGGGTTTAGATCACCATATCAGTGTATTTTTTGACCGATGTACAAGCTTCTATATGAAGGTTCTATGCCTTGCTGTCACACTTATGGTTTCTACTATGGAATAATCACAATTTTACTGACCTAAAGGTATTCATTGCTTTGGGCGTTGAACATATACCTTTTCATCACTTGCCTAATATAAATCAGCCACTACCATCACCAGGGATAGAACTTCCTTACTTTCAAGTATTCACAAACCTTCAAGCCAATAAGGTCATGAAAAATGATCAGATGCGTCTTTTCTGAGTCAATAACACACAGTTCTGATGCTCTATTCAGAGAATTGTGACAGGGGACTTGGATATGATTAAAGCCTTAACCAAAGTAAATAAAAGCTGAAATCCTATACACACTTATGTGGAGGTCACTCCAATGGTATTTCAAGCTGAATAGGGCAGAGGATTGAGATGGAAGTGCATAACTTTTCAAGCCACTAAGTTCACTTCCAGAACCCAGACCCAACCACTGCGTTGGCTACAGGCTGGTGCAATGATATGCCTGCCCTCCACTCCTTCTTCCACCTTGGCCTCTCTGAAGTGAAGAGTGGTGTCCTAATAACTCATCCGCTCATCCATTAGAACCTGTCTTCACATGCAAGGGAAGCCCCTAACTCATCAAGGGTTTGAGACCCATCAGCTACCCTCACCTGGTTAGCCTGCCAGTTGAAACCATTTTCTGAGGGATGGCCGCTGTCACATGCTGACTGCTTCTAGGAGCCACAGGTGAGAACCGAATGTAGGGTGGGGACCAAAGGTAGACAAACTGCCCCAAAAGGAGCATGATGCATCCCCCACCAAAGGTAACACCCTCCCCTAACATCCCATACATGGTGTAACTCCATACATTATGACTTTATCTATATATATGTTGTTACAACTTGCTTTAAATGTTTAGTGCAGACCAGGGCCTTCAACATATGCCAGATGTTTCCTCCCTTCCAAATGTACTGTAAGTTAGAGATCCTCCAGGTGGATTCCAACTCCCATAAGCCTTAGCCAGCATGTCCAATGGTCAGGGATGATGGGAATTGAAGCCCAGCAACATTTAAAAGGCAACAGGCTAGCCATCCCTCCAGTAGACATTACATATTGGTCTTCCATAAAACTTCAACAAAGTCCCTCATCAATGGTCCAGATTAACTTTGGTTCTCTACCTGGTTTTTTACTGTTATCTCTTATAGATATTTTTCCAAAATACTCTTGGTTTTTATTTTGAAAGACAGGGTGCAAATTTATCAAATAGATAAACTTGGGAGTCGTGCCATAAAAGGACAAGTTCTCTTTTGTGTTTGATCTTGCATATCCAGCTCGAAAGAAATCAATTTTAAAGGGAGGCTATAGGGACAATGCCCTTATGTGTCATCAGAAAATGCAACTGTTTTCAGTAAACTTGTTTTCTAGACACCTCTCAAATACTCCATTTTTAATGACACCCCCTCGCTTTTCCCCTACTGTGTTCCCCCCTTCCCACCAGAGTATGAATATTTTTTCAGGGAAAGGAACGGAATTGTGCTTATTTCTTTTTCAGCCAAAATTTTACTTCACTTCATTGAAACTGGTTTAAAAAACACACAAAAACTTTCCTCCCTCCCTTCTTTTTTTGTTGTACTTACCATCTTTTCTCTGCAATATGAGGAGCCTAAGACTCAGCTTCCCCCTTTCTTTCCTTTTCTGCAGCCTCTACAATGCCACCATCCCAACCTTATTCCCTAGACCGGTAAGCTCTTTATTCTCTCCCTTTTCTATGACTCTTGCAAATCCTGCCGGACCAAAATCTATTTCTTTTCAGTCCTCAGAATTAAACCCTCCTGTGATCTAGTTTTGAGAAGGTTACTTTTTAAATTAGCAATCTAAGCATGTTACATTTACAGTTTTACTGCTATGTTTTCTTCTTCTTCTGTGGAGGCCTGTGCAACAACTTCTTTGCTGCAAAAAGAAAAATCTCCCTCCTGCCTTCTCTCCTCAATCTCCCCATGTGGAAGAATGATTATTCATACTTTACTTGGAAGTTTCCACATCCCGAGGCTGAAATCGCCAAGCTCTTACTGTGAGTTCTGCAATTTTCCTCCGTGAGGCAGTTGAACATATGGCTCACTAATTTCATCTTTCCCTCTCATGTCATCTTTTCTGTACCTGGATAACATATTTATGAAGCTTAACACACCTGCAAATTCGTCAATTTACTGCAACGCTTCTGAGTCATTCTGAAAGGGCCTGTTGAGATACATTATTTCAGCTAATCCCTTGTGCTAACATCACCACCCCAGAAAGTTTGGTGTAGTGTTCAGAGTGTCGGAGTAGGACCTGGGAGGCTAGGGTTCAAATTCCCACTCAGCCATGAAGTTCAGTGGGTGACCTTGGGTGAATCGATGCCTCTCAACCTAACCTACTTCACAGGGTTTCTGTGGGGCTTAAATGAGGAGGAGAATGATGTTCATCTTTGAGCTCCATGGAGATAAAGCTAGGATAAAAATGCAATAAACAGATAGATAGATAAATTTCAGGCAGGCAAGCCATGAAGTATCAGCTTAACCCAGGGGTTGCCAACCTTTTTAGGTCCATGGGCAGATTTGGATTTTTTAAGTGAGTGCCATAAACACCACTTCTCTTCCCCTCTCCAATGAGATGTCTCCTCCCAAGAGATAGAAAGAGAGAAGGCTCATGCATACTCAGTACACTTTCTCAAGAGATCTGGGAAAAGTTGGATCTGGGAGAATTAATCTGATTCTTGCAAAGCATATAGAACCAAAAGAGGACAGAGCATTGCGCTTCCAACTTTCCAACCTTCAGCTCTGTACTTCCCAAGGTAGAATAAAGTAATCATCCTTACCACCTCTTGGCTAAGGGGACAGTGAGTGGTGAGGGGAGTTTGGAGGCTTTGTGGATATCAGGGGAATACCTCAAGGGTGCTATTGTGCCCATGGGCACAATGTTGACCATCTCTGTCTTAAGAGACTATACCTGAAGAATTACCCTGTCCATCACAAGCCTAAAAGCCTAAAAGCATCCACACATCACTACAGAATAAAGGCATGGTGGATGCCACATTTAGAGCATGTTCTAAGGAGGAGGGAGCAAGGATAGAGAGTGAATTGCTTGGAAAAAAATGTAAAGAGCTAGGGTATCCACAACAACTTGGTACATAGCATGGGAGGAAGGAATAGGCAACACTTCTGGGGCTAGCCACCAGTGGTGAGTCAAGAAGGGAAAGGCTTAATTGAAGGAAGGGAGAAGGGATGGATGTTCTCACACAAAATAAGAGCAATGTTTCTTGCCCTCACTCTGAAATGCTTCCTGCCCTCACTCTGACTTGGCTCCATTTGGGCTCCACGTGGCCAATGTCAGAGAGCCACTTAGTTTGAAAGCAGGAAGCATTGCCCTCACTCTGATTAGGGTTTGGGAGAAAGCCACCTTACAAACAGCCCCCACCCCATTTATCTCTCTCTCCCCTTCCATACCTCGGGGGCAGTTTTCACTAGGGCAGACATGTACATGAAAATCACACCATATTTTTGTTCTGCACCAACGCATGCAGTCCTTACTGTGGAACAGAAGCTGGACAACAGAATACCAATTCCTACTTGGCGTTGAAGCTTACTGGGTGACCTTGGGCCAGCCCCTGTCCCTCAGTCTAGCCTACCTCACAGGGTTGTCATGAGGACAAGGTGGAAACCACTTTAATATCCTTGGAGGAAAGTTTTGATTATAAGTGTAATAACAAAGAAATATTAAATAACACCTGGTTACATTTTATTTGGAAATACTGTGCAATGCGATGATAGAAAGCAAGCATGCAACCAAAGTGTCTTCATAAAAATATATATCACTGGAATTATTAAAAAGAGCAATGTACCACCTCTGCGCCTTTGCCACATGAGACCGCTGCTTGGCATTTCTCTAAAACACAGCCAGTTCCAAAAATATCAACATATAATTGCTCCATCATAAAAGCTCCAGCTTCAGAGGTCAGTTTCTTTCCTGGAGCCTGAATGAATGGATTCTTTAGGGTTTTCTTCATGATGAGTAACACTCTTAAAGCTCTACATTCCCCCCCCTCCTTCTTAGTTTTCAAAGCATATATAACTACCAAAGTACTGAGGAGGATTTTGTGCTTGTGTTTATGTTTGTGTGTGTGTTTCAAAAAAAATGTTGCTTGCTTGATTCTTGATATTGGTAAATTACTAGGCCACCTTTGAAAACACTAATATATAATCATGCATTAAAAAACTACAGGTGGAAATGCTTCTGTTCTTTACTGAAAGATGCTTATAGAAATATTTTGAATCTTTTGGGGCAGGATTGGCATGAGACAGGAGCAAAAGTAAAATGTGCTGGATGAGTGTCTAGGAACATCATGTGCCCTGGTCATAGTTAAAAATAAGCAAAAACCCGGAATTCTAAAATCTGTCAAAGGAGTGAAAAGAGGCTTGTCTTTTACTGAGATATAAATGGTTTCATCTGCAACTCACCCTGTCACACACACACAGAGGTCTGTAGTCTTTTTTTATCCTGAATTGTGATGCCTGTAATCAGCAGAAAATCTAAGAAGGTACTTCAGAGTACAGTGGGGAGAGAGAGAGAGAGAGAGAGAGAGAGAGAGAGAGAGAGAGAGAAGAGTTGATGAGCATGGGCATGCCATAGGCCAAACTGTGAGAAATATTCTTGACCGTGAACCTATCCATTAAAAGAACACACAGAAAGAATTGTAGAATAGCTTATTGCTTGGAGAAACTTATGTCAGAAATTAAGGGTCCTTCAAAAAGGGTATCACAGAATCCTGTAGAAATAATTATTGACATTTGTTTGGCTATGACTACAATCATACAAGCCCAAGGGCCACACTCCTTTTGAGGGCTGCATGTCATTAGTGTGTGGGGACCAGAGGCAAAAGTGCACAAAAGAATGGCTGTTACCTTCGTACAACAATATACAAACCTCTAGTATTGGGATAATGAAAGATATGGAAGTGGGACCATGGATTTAACATACAGTTAGGTTTAAAGATGTTACATGGCTGACCTCTCTAGGAAAAGCATTCTACATCTGTAGAGGAGGCATTACGTCATGATTCTAATGAAGATACAGTGGTACCATGGTTTACACCCATAATCTGTCCCGGAGGTCCGAAACCAAAACAGGTTGTAACCCAAGGCACGCTTTTGCCAATGGGGCCTCCAAATTTTTTTTGTCCATAATCTAAAAAAGAAAAAGAAAAAAAAGGGTTGTAATCCAAAAAAAGGTTGCAAACCGGAACACACACTTCCGGGTTTGACGTGTTTGTAATCCAAAACATATGCAAACCAAGAAGTATGCAAGCCAAGGTACTACTGTACTTAAGTATCCCAACAGATCTTTTATGCCATGTTCCCTAGGATAAATTTCAATGAAGTCTAAACTAAACATTATTTGAATTGGTTTAAAAACAGAGGAAACCAGGCACATTGAAAATGGAAGGCTCCATTGCCACTGTTTTTCAAATATTAGAAGCTCATCAGTATAAAATGTTGACTGCTGTCAAATATTGGGTGTTAAATATAAAAATATGGTTGGAGGTGAAACACAAGCCGAATACTGGATATCAAATATTTGAGGGATATTTGACCTCAAAATCTGCCGTAGGTTATTCTGGTGAGGATTTACCAAGGCAAATTGATTTTAGCTTGAGATGAAGCTGAATTTCTTTGCTAGCCAGAGTGTTTGTTCAGAGAATCACAATAAGGCACCAATCCTGTGTCTGCACAAGAGCTAAATGCCTTCAGCTCAAATCTGCTATATTGCAAATTGCTCCAGGATGCCTCGTGGGAAGCAGTTCGTAAATGAAATAAATATTGAATACTAAATAACAAGTAATACAGAGGTAAAACTTCATCTAACAAGTTGCCAGAGGCCTACTTCCAACAGTTCAGCAGCTTTTCATTGACTGCCATGTCTTTTCACAGAGAAGGATGATGCTCATTTCAACAGGATTTCGCTTATTATTTGCTGCAGTTGCTTGCCTTGAAAATGTACCTTGTCTATTTACAAGGCATGTCCTACAGCTTTCATTAAAGTTTTGCTCAAAGAGAGATGCTGGTTTTGTCTCTCGAAGTTCCTTAGTAAATTGCATTCAGATATCCTTTTTGCATCTAGAATCTGTGTTTTGCAAATATGTCATGTAACAACACAAGAAAGCCAAGGTTAACTTCCTCTCTGTTCATGTTGTTCCTTTGGTTGACTTACTTTTACTTCCTGAAGTTTGTTACCCTACGATTTAGTAGTAGTAATTCTGAAGCAACACCTCATCTGCATATTAACTAAAGATGGGGGGAAGTGTTTTAGAGCTAATTGATAAATTACAAATTAACAAGTCACTGGAGATGAATGGCATTCATCCAAGGATGAGCAGATCAAGGCATGATCTCAGGATAGAAAGGGAACATTGCTGGAGAGTGTATTGTACAGCTAAATGGATGTATGTATGCACTTTTGACTTAAAAGTGGGTTGCGGGGGAGTAAATTATGGTTAACTCAATGATTATTTGACTATTTGTTTTGCTCCATTGATGGATTATGCTGGTTTTCTGCAACTTTTTCACGTAAAAGCCTTTTCTGTCATTTTAGTAAACATTTATCGTTGTTTCATTCAAACTTTGTGGTCTTTGATCATGTGCCACCCAAGCCAAATTCCACACTGCTTTGAGTTGTACCTGTGGAGACACAATGAAGTTTTTAGGCTGTTTGGTGAAAGCTTGTTTGTAGAAAGATAAAGGACTTTTCACCTAGTGGCAATGAGTTCTTAAATGGGGAGGGTGGGCAAGTGGAGGGTACACAAAGTTGTGGTTGAATCCCTCCCCACATTGCAACACAGGACCCAGAGAAGCTTGGATGCCGTCGGACGGTGGTTATATACAATCATGCATTCAATACTGTTTGCACATACAAAGGTTTTGGGGCAGATGTACTGCTTCATTTCCTGCAGCTTCCAGCTAAAATCCTGTAACATTTTCTACCACAAATGTTCTAGAGGTTTTTTTCTCTCCTGCTTTTGTGACCCTCCAGATAGCAATATATAAATCCAATATAAATCCGCTATTAATGCATCATTGACATATTGCAGAATATACCTACAAAAAACCTGCCAGCCTGGAGGGACACTTATGAATGGCAGGAAGGAGCCTTCTCTGCTCCATTTTAGCACTGCATCCTGCTGAATATGTGAGGGGAACCCAAGTCCTGTGGGTATGACTTGTTTGCACAAATGCAACCTCACATAGTAAAATGCTTCCAAAAGAACTAAAGGAAAATGGAATGCAAACATATAATATGATGTGTAGGACATTTGGCTAGTCTTAGGGGGAAAGAAAACGATTCTTAGGCAAACTGTGAATTTAAAAATGCCACGTGGCTTCAGTTAATTGGTTTCCAGGGGAAATTAATTAAAGTTGCCCAATAGTTTATGAATAAGATGGATGATATGTTGGTTAATCGTTTATTAATTAAGATGTGTCAAAGGTGAAACATTCTACAACTTGACTTTTATTTTCTTATTTCTCATGCCATGCAATACAAGCAGACAGTGAAGTTGATACATTCGTAGCAGCTCATGGAGATTACACACCCAGTGAAGCAGAAACGTGAGCTGCTCTTATCACCTCTGATCTTGTGCACACTATAGCGCCTTTCAGATGTTGTCATTAATGCAATTAAAGTTTTAAGTAGTCTGTCTGTTCATGTTCTGCTCCTTAAACATCAAGAGAATTGCTTTGGTGTAATTCGGAAAGGAATGATTGCCCTGCTCAAAATAACCACTCTTTGGAATGAACACATTGAAAAGCTAGCATGCCACTAAGAGAGTTGCATGCCCTTTTAAATGAAATACTGAAATGGGCATTGTGATCACATTATGAAACAGGTGTTTGCTAATTGAAGAAGAAACTAACAAAAAAAACACCCCAAATACCACTCAAACAGTATGTCTAAGCTTGTATTTTCATCCGTCTTTGTGGCAAACTTCACAAGTTTCGCTCCAGTACAAACACATTGGTGCCGATTCCTACATAGAAGGCATTTCTATTTACAGAAATTTTGCATGATACATGCATGCAGGTTTCTCATGCTTGGAATCTGCATCCAAATTTAGTTTAGCAGTGCATGTCCTTGCAGTGAGAAACTGATATGTAGAATCATCTTATGTTATGGAGATGGCCAGAGCCTCCACCACCTGCGGACTCCCTCCCCAGCTGTCTTTGCACCAGAAAGTAACTCAGACACGTCCCCCATGGTTGCTTTCTGCCTTTTGTGAACTGAGCCATTTGCAAATTGTTTCCTCAATGCATCTCTAGTTCTGCAGATGCCGTTGTGGGTGAGCCCAGAGTCTGCAGAATGGTGTAGAAGGCCGAACATCTTAGAGAAAACCACTCATCAGAACTACACTAGAAGCTAAAATGAAGCAGCGGAAACTTGATTCAAAAACTCACTGAAGCAGATAGGAACCTTTCAATTGGCAACAGCAATTTTTATTAGCCTCTCATGTTCTGACCCTACGAAGCCTCAGACATAACCATTTTTCCTGTAAGCAGTCTGTGAATGCGTCATATGAAGGGCTTCTAATTCTCTCTCCCTTGCTCTCTTTTGCTCTCTCTCTCCACAGACACACACACATACACATTTTTTTCTTCCTGGGACTGAACAGCCAGGGGACAAGATTGTAACTCGAGGATGTGTGTACAGATTCCAGAGACCTAATGTTACATATCAGGATTCAGTAAATAATATCAGGATCAGTGTACAGCAGGCAAAGCAAGTCTGGAGAAAGCAGAGCACTCCATCTAAGCAGGCTCAAGAAAATTAGAAGTGATGATCCGAAAACAGCACCTTGGACAACTCCAAATGGACTCTAGGTTGAAAAGCAGAAGGCAGCCTTGAATGTTGTTCAAGCAAGAATCAAATCCAAAAACAAGCCTTAAATATGACTCCAGCTGCCTTTGAGATGTGATAAGTGGAGCATTTACACTTAAAGGGGCCCAGCCTGTTTTAGGAACTGTCAATTCCAACATTGCAGAGGAGGTTGGAGTTCTATTACAGCCTTTGAGTTGGGCACCTCAGAAGGCAGTGTGACCCCTTCCAGCAGGAGAGTTGCTGACATCATGGACGTCATGGTGCTGAAAGTCAGGAAGAGTTGAGGACAGTGATGATTGGTTCTGGGAGCAAATGCTCCTTCCAAGTCCAGGAGCGGGGGAAATGGTCTACCCATCTAAAGGAGCAGTTTTACAGTTGTTTGGGGTGGGGTTCTTGGAGTCATCACTGTCTCTTGAAGCCCAGCTGGCTCCAGTGGCTCTTATGTTCAGCTGCTGTCCTTCCTAGACCAGAACATCTTAGCTTACTGCATGCTCTGGTAACCTCTTGATTCAACTATTGAAATACACTCTGCATGGGGCTGCTCTTAAAAATGGTCCAGAAGCTGCAGCTGGTGAAAGTTATTGACCAGCAGCATGAAGTGGGATCATGTTATGCCTATCCTAAAGGATCTGCATCAGCTGCCTGTTCACTGTCATGTCCAATTTATACTGTTGGCATTGGTCTATGCAGACAAGGACCCAAGTTTCTGAAGCACCACTTCTCTTATTACTAGGCAGGCTGTGCCTTAAGATCTGTGAGAGGAGTCCTGCTCATAGTTCCATTGACAGCTGACATTCATGGCAAAGCCACACGGAGCAGGGCCTCCCCTGTTTTGTCACTCTGGATATGGAATTCCTTCCCCACAGACATCCGGTTGGCCCTTTAAGGGATCAGCTCAAGGAATTTCATGTCTTGGTTGAGAGTTTTTGGAGTGGCTGCTAGACTATTTGGAATTTCTGATTCTTGATATTCTTGATATTGTCTTCTGACACCTGGTTTATATTGCAGTTTTATGGTTTTGCATATTGATTTATACATTTAGTCATGAAACACCTTGGAATCCTCCAGGTTGAAGGGCAGAATATATATCTAATAAAGAAAAACTGAGAAAACAAAGATGCCCTCTGTATCCATGGCTTCTTACCCTGAGGATGGGGAGTTAGAACTGTGGTTCATGAAGCACACTGATATAACAGGCTTGCCCTGAGGTGCTACAAAAAGTTTTTTTTAAGGTACCGTAATGTAAAAATAGAGACATTTTTTTTAAAGTTGACAAAATGGAGCAGGCAATTTGTTCTGATGCTCATCACTAATGATGTCATGGACACAGCACAGTAAGTGCATGTGACAAATTCAGATGCATTTCATACAGTTGTCTCAATTATAATGGATGTGATAGCACTGTAGCAGAAAAACCACATTTTTTTCATTGAAAATAATAATAATACTGCAGTTGAAAGACTGGAACTTTCAGGCAATGTGTCTGGATCTCCTTCAAATATTTGTGTACTTTTGTTGCAAAGCAGAATGTCTTTCTCGAAAGGTCCCAAATTCCTGATTTCATCTGATATAAAACAACAAGTGAATCCTGCAAGACATTAGCAGTTGAAAAACAAAATGCATACGCAGCCTGCTACTACTTAACATCACTGAATGAACTAAACATTAACATGATTGACAAAGCAGACAGGGAATAGGGATCAGATGGGGAAATATGCAATTTAGTACCTAAAACATCCCTATATGAATGCATGGAATGTAAGGCGTCTGATAGACTCTGCATCAAGAGAACTATTTGCAATTTGTCTTGGAGAGGGACATCTAGTACTCCTGTGCTTATTGTAACTCAAGACATCAGGTTATTAAAAATAAACACAGATGATGATATTTCCATATACTACAGGCTCAGTGATCTGATTGCAAATAATATCCTGGAATACAATTCCAAATTTACCTTTAATCCCCCCTTTTATTGCTGTGAAATATTTAATAAAGGAAAGGATTTATTGGAGGTGAATTTAAGTCAATACCACTGAAGCCCATGTAACTCCCCATCCTTTAAACCTTATAATCACAACTTGTATCTCTAAGTTTTGTGCTTTACCTCCACCTGACATTCAAATTGTAAGTAACATACTCTAGAAAATAATGACTTGAGAATCTAATGTTTCTACTGTAAGGAACTGATCTGCATTTCCCAGTGCCATGGCTGTCAAGACCCCGAGAGAGTCAACTTCATGACATTTGCCTCAGCAAAAGCAAGTTAATACATCCATGTATAGTGTATACATTTCCATATACACATTTCCCCCCACTATTCCTGGGAAATAAAATATGTAGCACTGACAATGAATGGATAGATTGTGTTTTGTTTGAGAAAGGTGATTATGATTATGTTCTAACAGGGGGAAAAATTGGTTAGAAAAGACAGACTAAGACATATATTTTGCTAAAGCATTATCATAATTTGAATACAGTTGAAATAGTGCAAAATAAGCCTATCTATTCTGGTTCTGACATTCAAGACATTCCACTTAAATTTGAAAAGATTATTCCCCTCCCCACCACCGTAATTATAGTGATGGTATGTCTTAAAATGCCAAATGTTTTATGTTAGTTGTCAAGAAGACTTCACTGGTGTAAAGTCAATATTGAGTCATGACAAGTTGTTAAAGAGACTAGTACATTGGAAAGAGGACAAAGTGCTTGAATCACAAATAAATCCCGCAGTTTCAGCTGAAGAGCTTATCTATTTTGGGATCAGCAGTGGCCTACTTAAAGAGTTGCCAACTTGCCCCGCAAAACCTGGGTGAATATATGAATTTAACGAACCATCTTCTGCACATATGTACTGTTCTCTGGAACTAAGTTGCATTGATCAGGCATTATGCTTGAACAACAAATATTAGCATGCATAGGAAGCATGGAAACCCAAGCCCAGTGTGCCTACATGCATTGGTCATGCCTTTCCTGTTTCTAACGTCCCCAAGTTAAGTGGAGAAGGTCTGAAGAACAGGAGTAGGGGGCATGGGCCCATGCATACTGCCCCCACAACCAATGGTCCCCACCAACTCAGTACCCAACCTTCCTATGAAGGGGTCTCCTGAGTTCATTTGAACACTAGAAGTTTCTACTTACATTCAAGCAAACATGGGTAGAAACTCCCTTCAGGTCTTCCATGTTCAACCTGCAAAGGTTGATGGTTGAGTGAGTGTGGGGAGATAATTGGGTGTGGGGACAATGCGCATGGGCCAATGCTTCCTACTTATGTTAATATTTTCCAGTCAAGCATAATGCATGAACAAGGCTATCTAAAACTATTTTAATTCTATCTTTCAGCCATATATAGACATCGAAGTGAGCATGCTAATCTAGTATTACAATATCTGTCCATATTTATCACTCAGCAAAGCGGTGAGCGTAATGGTCTAGGCCAGTTTTGGCACCTGAGGGAAAAAGCTCAAATTTAAACAATTGCCATGACTGCTGGCATGACTTCGTAACGAAATGACTTAAAGTTGCCTTTATATGCTATCATTACTTTTATTATATGTTTCAATTTTAAAATGTGTTTCTGGTATTCTGCTGTGGGTTTTTGAGTTGTTGTTTTTCTGTTATGGACCAACACAGTTGCCTTTAGTGAAGGGAGACTCTCAGAGCACATAGGCACAAATCTGGATTTAGTTTTTAAAATATTTACTTGCTAACTTGTAACAAATGACATGAATGGTGCCTATAAAGCAGGTCTGGCTTAATATTTAGGCCTGAGGTGGCAGTGAAGACTCCCAAGTGTGACATCGTTTCCCACAACATACAGATAAATACCAAATTAACTGCACCTACAGTAATAATGTTGCTTAGGGAGCTCAGGATTGAAATGCTGTTCATATGTTTTGCTGTCAGGTTGCTACAAGTTGTTGGGTAAATGCACTCTAAAGTACCCGCTAAAAAAAATATGCATTCGGGCTGCAATCCTATATTTAGATTTAGATAAATTTATTGTCATTGTCCGTATATACACAGTATACACAACAACGAAAATCAAACACCCACCCAAAGAGCCATATGCAGGCTCAAAAGAATGCCTCATTGAGTTCAGTGGGGCTGCTTCCCTGGGTAAGTGGATATTGGATTGCAGACTCAGGTACATATCTATCATCTATCTATCTATCTATCTATCTATCTATCTATCTATCTACCATCTATCTATATCTATCTATCTATCTATCTATCTATCTATCTATCTATCTATCTATCTATCTCTATCTCTATCTATCTATCATCTATCTATTTCTATCTATCTATCATCTATCTATCTATCTATCTATCATCTATCATCTATCATCTATCATCTATCATCTATCATCTATCATCTATCATCTATCATCTATCATCTATCTATCTATCTATCTATCTATCTATCTATCATCTATCATCTATCATCTATCTATCTCTATCTATCTATCTATCATCTATCATCTATCTATCATCTATCTACCATCTATCTATCTAATCATCTATCTATCTATTAATCTATTTGCTTTATCCTACTCCTTTGGTGCTCCAGTACACACATGTAACTCTATACAAGCAGGATCTGTGTCATTCATATCAATGGAAGGATGCATGTGTGCAGTGAACTGAATGGTGTATCTCCTGCTTCTGCCAAGTGTCGTGAATGCACTGAACAGACTGTAAAAAGAAGAAGAAAAAGCCTTCTTGTTGTATTAATCTTGAAGTAGTGCTGTTGCATGATGAACATCACAAATGTCATCTTGGGGGGGAGATGAAGGGAGGCAAAGACCAAAAGGAGAGAGGGTGGGAGGAAAAAGAGAGAGCATGTATTAGGGATGTGGACAGGAAAAGAAACAGAGATCCTCCCACAGTCTATTGATTAGGTAGCTGGAGATGAGGATCATGTACCATGGAATTTCCCAGTCAAAATGCTGCTGCAGGTCTCTAGTACACAGTAGTCCCAATTCAGGCATCTTCCCATTTATGTGGGGGTTATGTTACTGCACGTATATGTGAAATTGTGTATAGTGGGGAACATGAAAAACTCCACTCAAAATCTGCAATATGATGTTTGGCAATATAATACCACTCCCACCCTCAAGTAAAAAAGAATTTGCCACACACCAGCTCCTCGGGGAAGATAACTCAAAGTAGTTTTGACCTGGGGAGGGGTTGGGGGAAGGGTCAGGTAGGCTGTCAGGCCAATCAGGATAGGGAAGAAGCCCGATTTTATGAGCTGCCTCCACCTCTTCTCTTTGCAGAGCCTTCCTTCCCTCACTCACTCTGCAGTATGGGCTTTGCTAGCTGCCTGTTTGGGGGCTGAGTGGGAATTTTGGGAGGAGCCTATGATTGGACTTGGGACTCCTCCTTCCCACCTACTCCATACTTCCAGGAGTCCTGTTTTTGGAGTGGTGCTTTTGATTAGTTTAATTGACTTTCCATTCAGGCAGGAAAGACCAGGTGAGATCCGATGGGGGAAATGATGAGGCATTAGGTTTGGCAGGTTGGGGCCAGAATGTGCTTGTCAGGTTCACACAGCAAGGTTCTCACAGCGAAAAGGAGGAATTCTTTCCTATCCTTTGGTGAAGGGTCATAGGTGGAGTCTATGACCAGGGGTAGAGAGGGACCCAATCCTTCTAAGCTTAGGGAACTTCCCGGCCCAGACTATATTTTGATTCAGATAGTTATGATTATTTGGTTGTTTGCAGATCCTATATGTTGTTATATTTGAATATAACAACACCACAGTGATAGTTTTTTGAGTCTTCTTTAAGACTGTGCTGGCAATGCCTATTTGGCAAGCCTTGTGGAGGAGGAGCAGAGACATTTTGTTGAGTAGAAATTACTTCTAATATTTCCTTTAGCAGGTAATTATCTTGCATTGCTCTCGGAGAAAGCTGACAATCCTGTCTAATAGCACATTCTCCTCTGTTTCCTTTACAATAGCTTAAAAAGCGTGATTAATGTGGCTTGATTTTGATTCAGAGGCTGTTTGTTATTATGTTTTAAAAATGAAAATTATTTGTGGGTGGCATTCTTTTTCTTCCGACATTCATGTCTCTTGATTTTCTTGCCATCTGATATAAACTTCAATTTAGCCAGCTGAGCCATTCAGCACAGAGATAATTGGGTTGCCTTCAAAATAAATGTGCAACTTGGTTTAGGAAAATGTGTCTAATGTCTGTTATTTGTAGGCAGAAGTCTTGAAAGCTGTTCAGAACATTTGGGCGGGGGGATGTTTTTGTGATTCACATTTTGACCATTGCATAAAATGGGCAATGCTGGTTGTAAAGGATTTCTTTCTTTCTCTTCTTTGTTAAGGAAGGTGATGTGCCAAGCTTAAAACATGGTTTTGATCAGCTGTATTTTGAATATTGTTACTCCCTCTCCTTGCCCCACTGCCCTGGAAGTTGGAAGATTTAAGAACATACAAAGCTGCCTTATACTCAGTAGACCATTTGGCCATCTAGCTCAATATTATCTACTTTGACTAGCAGCCACTTTCCAGGGTCTCAGACAGAGGTCTTTCCCATCACAGGCTGCCGGAGATACTTTTAACCAGGGTCCCTCTGTCATTGGGCTAGGGCACCTCTATTTGTGAGGTGTAACTAGAGCCAAGGAAAAGTAGACAAGGTTCCTGTGGCCCAGGAATCTGAAGGATCTTAGAAAGCTCCCCAGCCCCAACCCCAGCCATGACATCATGTATCTGGTAAGTGAATTCTAATAAGAACACAAGACAAACCTACTGGATCAGGCCAATGGCCAATCTAGTCCAGGATTCTGTTATCACAATGGCCGACCAGATGTTTGTGGGAAGCACCCAAACTAGACCTGTTATAGTTTGGGTTGCCATATTTCAAAAAGATTTTTTTTTTGACACCCGCAAAATTGTTGTGCTTTTTGTTAGAAACCCACCAAAATTTTAAAGCTTTTTTTGGGGGGGGGGGACACAAACCCAAGTTGTTGAACTTCCGAGGGGAAACCAACCCCCCAAATAGTGATTTTAAACTTCTTGAGCTGTTTCTGCTGCATTTCCCATCGTGTTGCCATAAATTCGGGTTTTTCCTGACATTTTGCCAATTTGGCTAAATTCCGGTGCCATTTTTATACTCCCTTGACATCAGATAGTTATTCCAGGCAAATATAAAGTTTTGTATATTTTGCTGTCCGGTGGATAGAAAGACAGAATGAATTGCTAACAAAGTAAAACTGAATGTATTCTCATGTGTGAGGTTTTTCTGACATTGAGACCTTATGCGAGTTCAGTCCAAAGTAAAACTGTAGCTTGCCTTTGGTCAGGTATGGTCTGAATACTTACAACAAGCATGGCAGTATCCAACTGGGTTCTGTTCTTATAGGCTTGCAAAGAGGTCTGCAAATCATTACACCAATACAATTCAAAGCAGATAGAATAGGGCTGCCATCCATCTGGATTTTCCTGGACATTACTGACATTCAAAGGTGGAATTGACATCTGGGGGAATTTCCAAAATGTGGTGCTTCGTCCTGGATCTTAGGCAAGTAAATCACATTTTTTTGGCTCAACTTTGGGGAATTCAAACAGCTTACACAGATAAATATGCAGAGGATGCAGCATTTTCTGACAGTTTATACTTTATTTGAGGAGGTCTGGAAGGCTAGAATCTGCTAGTGATAATTTCTGCAGCCCTTCACAGCTTGTTTCTCCAAAATAACTTTTTTTTTTTTGAGATTTCCTTTGTGATTATATTCATGTCAAATTGAAATGCACAGTAACACTGCTGTATCTGGAGCAGTAAGTCTTGTGTTTCAGCTTGACTATTGTTCATTAACATGTAACCTGTGTACATCAAAACCTCTCATTACCTGTGTATCTCAAAGCTTGTCCACCAGAATAAATTGCTACAGTGTTACTGGGGTTAACCAAATAACTAGAAAAAAGGCATTTCTGGAAGATCATTAGTATGTTATCCATCTGTTTTTGAGGCTTCACCTATTAGGACTGTTTAAATAAGGATGTCGGTAAACACATCCTTAAATTCGATCATGTTGTGCTTCTGTTGTCATGTCAAATTTAAATATTAATAGACTGTCTATGCTATTAGCTTGTTAAAATTGTGTCAACTCCTTCCATCATGAATCAAAAAGGCTGTGAAGCATACGCTGCCATGCAGGTATTTTGAAGTCTGTAGAAACAAGGAGTGGAAGGCAGCAGGAACATGTGGATTGATCACTGGCAGACTCTAGACATTGAGACCTTTGCAAATAATGTGTAAAATTGTTTTCCATATCCTGTCATTTAGAAGAATGTTTACTGCTCCATTGTAAACCTGGGAATAAGTGGAAGCATTCGCTGCAGTACGTACCAAAGGGTTGAAGGTTAACAGAGTAAAAGGAAATATATAAATACTAAACTCTTCATGAAGTCCTTAAATGATGGAGGTGCAACATTATCAGTGACCTGACCTTGGCTTTACCGCCTAGAGAACATACGCTTGCAAAGCATCCTTCTTCTTCTTCTTCTTTCCCTTTGCCTTGCACAGCTTCCACAGAGCTTAGCTTAAATTCAAGACTGCAGCCATAAGGAAGTGATAACTATGGAGTGCGTCAAATAAATGCATCTGACATCTGAATGACTGCGTGATAGTGCAAGACACTTTACAATAATCACCCCAACCGAGGAAGGTCATATAAGGAAGTAAAAATAGAGCTAAGGATTCCTGTTGCAGTAGCTGTGGAACCTGAAATGGACTGAGCAGATCCTTTCACTGCTCTATTAAACCAAAGTTTGCTACCTAGATTTGTAAGCAAATAGTGCAATGCCACACCAGCTGTTGGCACTACATATGCCATTCATATCAACAGAGCAACCCAACCCACTTCTTATGCTTGGCTGGGCCACTGTGCTGGATTAATGGAGGTGTCCCTCCACCCAGCTCTCCCAGCTGAGCTTTCATCCTGTTGGCTGCTGCCAATGGAGCAAGGACCAATCTTCCTCTTACACCCACCAAACATATGGCCATCTGGAAGGCATACTGGTAGGTACCTTCCTGATGGGAGTCAATGGAAAGCCCTGAAAGTGGTCATTTCAAGGGCACAGAGATAGTAGCCCTGAACCAGCCCAGGAGCTGCTGGATCCTGAGCTGGTCTCACAGTTGTCACTTGATGGCATCAGGTCTGACTGCTGCACTGGCCTGGAGCTGGTGCAGCAGACAGGTCCAGGTTGGGCTCAGTTTTCCTGCCCCCCCACTTTTCTCCCATAGGTGCCATGACTAACAGGTCTGCGGATGTGGCAGTGGCCCTGCTGCTCCACAAAGACTCACTTGGGGTGGGGATGCAATTTTTAAACATTTTTATACCACCTTTAGCGAAGCATCAAAATGAGCTGTGCAATGGTATTACAGTAACAACTGAAGCAGTACTTAAATGTAAAAACATTGATTTTCAAAAAAACACACCCAGAAACAGTAGAAATATGATTCAAGGTAATAAAAATGTGCTCTGCATATTTACCTAGGAGTAAGCCGCAATGTACACAGTGGCATTTAAAAATACATGGGATTCTGCTGTGAAACTATTTTACTAGGATCATCATAACACTTTAATGGTATGTTAAATCTAAGGGCATATCCACACTTCCTCTTGTTCCACTGCTTTCCCCTGGAGAAAACCACTTTTTAGCACTCAGTTGCTGCAAATGGCAATTCGTGTTTACTCTAGACTGATATTTTTCATTCATTCATTCATTCATTCATTCATTCATTCATTCGTATACCACCTGTCACCTGTAGATCTCAGGGTGGTTTGCAACATAAAAACACAGGATAAAACCCACAAAATGCATAATTAGAAACAAGAACAAAAAACAACCAATAATCCTCCCCCCAAAACACATTTTATAAGGGTATCAGATGATTTAGAGCTAAAGTGTGGGTTTTCCCTGGGGAAGGAGAGGGGCAAGGGGGAAACCCATGATTTCTAGGCTTGGGACAAGTGGAAGTGTAGGCAAGCCCTAATTCTGAAAACACATTCTATCTTATCTGGTGCATGTTATTGTGAGGCTCTAGAAGATCAGATTCTATCAACAAAAGTTTGTGAAGCTGTATCTTATTTTATACCAGTTTATATTGGGCCTGATCCTATGAATTGTTGGGATTCAACTCTAAACACAGTCCACAGGTCACGTATTCTTTGGTGGGGATCCTATAGGCACTGACCAGCGTGACACATTATAAAGATGGTCCTTGGTTAATGAATAAATGGTTCCAACCCTAGTAGGTGTGAGAACAAGAGCTTCCAGCCTGCGAAAAGTTTCTTTGACAGGAAATCATTTCCATTCTTTTCTCTTTGAGCATGAGCACACTCAAAAGAAACCAGGCCTCTACTTGGCTGTTATCTTGTCTGACTGAGTGAAGCTGGAGAAGACCAGGCAGCAGGTTACCCAGTTGAGGGAATTGTCCTATAGTGACATTACCAGTTTGGAACAGCATTGGCAGCAGAAACAAGCGACTGTCAAGCCCCCATTTTTCCCATGTTGACATTCTGTGTGAAATTTGTCAGTGAAAAAACAAAGACCTTTGCTAAATTGATTTTGAGATGGTTTTCCTACCCCATAGAATTAAAAACTTTATCTTGAACATTAAAAGCTTTAGTTTTGGTCGATGTTTTGTCTTTTCTTGCAAAAGTTACACCTTCAATTTGCAATCTGTTCATGTTTGACTTGATATGGATTTTAATCATTCTTACCCTGCAAAGGGACCTTCATTTTAGCTTATCTCATCAAATTTTATAACAATAACTTCCTGATTAGAAAATGTTATCACCATCCATGGAACTTCAATTGTTATCCCAAGAAAGACTTGCTTATATCCAGCTACTGTAACACAAAAAGACATCAAGGCTTAGATCCTTGACTAGATACTTAGATTCAATTTTTCTAATATGGACAGCAATTGTAGAATGAATGTTTATGTAGAAATCACCAAATAACCTATTGGAAGTTAGAGCCATTTTCTTGATCAGCAATTAACCTAACCCAAGACTCTGTGCTTTAAAATAAAAATAAAGTGATCTGAATTTCCTACTCCCTATTTCTCATTTGCTTTAAGATTTCAGATAATAAAAATGGATATAGATTATAGGCCTTTGGCTATACACAATAAATCGATATAGATTATGTTGAGATCCTCTGCCATTTTCATAAAACTATTTCTCTCTGGCTTTGCAGATTCCCTGTGCTATCTTCCCCCACCCCCGGACATGGACATTTTAAAAATTCAGAATCAAGGCAGATATAGTGCCATTAATGGGTTTCTAAAGTAGTATTCTGAGAAAATTGGTGTACGCTAGGTTATAATTCCTTGTGTCATTTTCCATTGCTTATCTAATGACAGCTCCTTTTGCAGAATAGACAAGTCAACCTTTTATGTCTCGCTGTAGCTGTACCATGTGATTCCTTTGCTACTTGCCCGACGTTGCTCAATACTGACTTGATAGCAGACAAAACAGCCCACAGAAATAAAATAGAAATGTGTGTACCAGCAAAATTGTCATTCATGCTTTTTTTTTGAAGGCTTGAATCAGTCTAAGTACTGCTGCTGATTTTTTTCTCCAAGAGGAGATAATAACTTCACAGTGAATTGTTCCATCCATCAGTATTAGAGCTAATAATAAAACGTTTAGTGTGTGTGGCATTCTTGTTCTACTAGAAGAAGCTATTTCTCGCTAAGATCCTTATTCAACCTATTCACACAATGGAGTGGAGTAGATGAAGAGGGAACATGTCTGCTTTCCATACTATGCAAAACTATCTGTTTCTTGCAAATACTTTTTCAGGGCAAAATGTATGAATTGACACATAACTCCTCCATCCCAGAAATCATCACATCAATTTTTCACCTTTCATAAACACTTCTTTGCTCTAGTTTCTTGCACAGGTGCTC
Source organism: Podarcis liolepis (assembly GCF_965112155.1). Lineage (NCBI taxonomy): Eukaryota > Metazoa > Chordata > Lepidosauria > Squamata > Lacertidae > Podarcis > Podarcis liolepis. The sequence goes on along the minus strand of NC_139564.1, from coordinate 43,587,872 downwards.
TCCCTCACCATACAGTAAGAAAGAATATCTGAGAATTTAAGGAAATTTACTGCTCCCATCATTTCCCATCCCTGTTTTCTATTAGACCCCATACTTTCTACTTTCCACTTTGTTCAACAGTGAGCAACTGTGCTGTGTGCTTCTTTTCTGAAGGACCTTGCATGAGATGTTCAATGTTAATTGGTTTTGAACTAAGAACTGGAAGAAAATCAAATGCCATCCTGTTGTCATGATAAAAGAAACAGGGGGAAAGAAGAGATGAGATTATTTGCAGGCCAGTTATGCCATAAACTGTGCTGGTTGTCAACAACCTTACATTGATTTTGCTACTGCATGAAAGGCACAGCTTCTGAGAAAACAAGCTTGGAGAATGTTCTCTGGCATTTTCCCTCAAAAGAGAGACTGAGTACATCAGACTCCACCGACTCATAGGAATAACTAACCATCTCTTACTTATTTTGTTAGCTCATTTTCTATCCTGCCCTGTAAAAGCAGCTCACGGTAGAAAACAGTAGTTAAAATGCAACAAAGCACACATGATCAACACAAAATACCCCATTTAGTTTAAATCCCAATTTAGTTTAAATTTAGTTTGAGTCACATGGCTTAAGCAGTGCGCCATGAGAGGTCGTGGATTGCACAATTTGCTGCCCACAAGGCAGCCTGATCCCAGCATCAACATCATAGCTGGCCAACTGGCTGCGGCTGTTGTGGCTGCTGCTGCTGGTGCCTGCCTGTTTGCCAGCCCATTGAATGGTGCTCAACATGGCTAACAACGGCGAGATACAGATATGCAACATGAAAAACACAAGGGGGAAATAAACAAGGCAGGAAGGAGTGTGTCAGTAAAATCTGTCAAGATCATACAAAGGAAGCGTGGCAGTCCCTGAGGAGGTATGGTCCAAAGCTGCTAAGCGTTAAGCATCTGAAATCATACTCTGCTCTTTCATCTTTCCTTGAGCTCATTAATAGGCCACTTGCTTTTTGATCTGTTGAAAATACTCCATAAAACACAAGCATTCTGTGATAGGTTAGGGATTTGGTAGAACTCCAGCAGTGGTATTTTTTTTAGTGTAGAGTGACAGGAGATTATCTAATATATGCAGGCCGGGGGAATGTGCTGCTCACTAATGGAAATATATTTTGACAGACACCAAGTAATTAAAAACTAAAACAAATATCTATTTGTGTTAAATATGCATTACTCTCTCTCTCTTGCACGCACGCACCGAAACACAAGAGAGCTTTTTCAGATGGTGTGGATTTCCCCCAACTGAATGTTGCTTAGGGTGCTACATCAAAGTCATCATGTACTTCTACCAGCTGTGCTCCAGTATGTTTTTGAAGCAGTCATGGCGATCAGAAGGAACAAAGAGAAACATGGATTTTGAATACAGTGATTGCCCTGCTCCAGTTATGACTAGGTGGGATTGGAGCTTCCATTCAAATGGTGAAATGCAGCTATTGCTTTTCCAGTTCCTTTTCCAGTTCCTTCAAAGCATATATCAAATTCTTCAACTTCACAGGGAAGAAGAAGAATGATTCAGGACAGTGGTGATCCACTTCTAGTTTCCTCAGAATGGTTGTGTTTATTTTATTTTATTATTAATTACATTTCTATATCGGCCTTCATCCGAGGATCACAGGGCGGTTTGCAATATAAAGACACAACTGTTGGAAAACTGCCCCCTCGGGAAAGGCTGACTCCTCTTCCCAGGCATGTCGGGGTCTGTCTCCGGTGACCTACCCTGGCTGGCATCCCGGCAGACCAGGGAGATCTTGATATAGGCGACACCTCCCTGCTTGAAAGGTGCACACCCCCTTCCTCTCTGCATAGCAGCAGGAGAAAGAAAAAGTCAGAAAGTCTATTTCATCTCTAGTTTATTTCTGTCTGTACAACTGTACAAAAACATGACTGCTTACTCAGACTTCTCCGAGGGACTGCATCAGACTACCTTCTCACAAGCAACAGGAAGGTCTCATATTACACAGAGAACAAATCCCTGAGAAATCCCTGAAACATCCTGTCTCACGGTCAGGGCCATCATGTGATGTAAACATTGAACTGCTAGTTCCCAGCTGCGTAGTACTCATATCCCAACATCAACAACACATAACATAGTAACAACAAAAAACAATAACCTCACACATAGTTTAAAAGGCCATAGATTGTTTAATTGGGAATTCCAATAGCAGGTGCTAAGGAGTGGAGTAATTTTGGAGCCTATAACTGAAGACTAAGTTGTTTCTATTTTTGCAAATAGAATGAACTCGGCTTCCATACATAAAGTACTGGTTGTATTGAGCGCATAAAAAGGATTCTATGCTGAGTTGCAGAGAAACATTTGAGGCCAAATATTGTTGCCTCTATATTTGCAATAATCACATCTTTTAGATCTGGAGGAGAAACAGCTTGATTTCCTAACAGGAGGAGCTGTAACATTGCTGAACCATTCCACCGAGGTCTTAGAATGAAAAGTTACTATGACTATTAAAATGGATTGGTAATGATCTCTTTCATCCCTATTTAAATCCTATGTCAGACAACTTGACTCTGTACAAATCAGCATTTATCCACCCAATAGAATTTTTCAGACAAGGTAAATAAAATTGGCCACTTGCAAGTATTCTAAATGCTCCCCTTTTTGTTAGTCTCAAGGATGCATTTAAATGTAGATCTATGATTATGACACTGTGGGTGGATGAATGAGCTCTCCTCATTCCATACCAGGCATTCAACATTTTATATTGCTGCATTGGATTGTAAGCAATAGAATCCCTCTGCTGGTAGAAGGTTCTAGTCAAAGCTTCTGTGTGTGGAAAGGATGAAGAGGGGGTTTTAGCAAACTTTCTCTTGCAACCCGCTCACCCTTCCAGGCATATCTCTCACTGCACAGTAGCAAAAGAGGGAAACCATACTGTCCTGCCCAGCTCAACAAGGAAAACCATACTGTCCTGCCCAGCTCAACAATTATATAACGATTAATTAAGTCATCTTGTAACTTGAAATGGAATCATATTGTAACAGGTGACATTTGATATTTAGAAACAGCTGCATTTTTCATTAAATTGTTTAAAACTAGCTCCTTGCTAACATCTTTTGCTTCACAAAATGTATTTTGGATCTCACCAAAGCAAGTGCTGCCTGCATATTTAAGATTTATACTTGAAAACAACAACTGTCATCTAGAAGTCTTCCAAACATTACCATATGGGTATTTGCTCAAATGCTTCTATTAATCACTTTCAATTTTCTTCTACTTTTAAATGTACAACGAGAGAAAAAAAAGAATAGATCGGGTTTTTTATTTGTGTAAACACCTGCATTACTCATCATTCTGCATCTTGTTCACAGATAGCTCAGCAGTGAAGGCAGGATCTAATTTAATGCACTGAGGTGATGACTGCTTGTTTGTGCTTTAAGAATTAGTCAGATATCATTGGATATCCGCAGGGAACGCGGGTGGCGCTGTGGGTAAAACCTCAGTGCCTAGGACTTGCCGATCGTATGGCCGGCGGTTTGAATCCCTGCGGCGGGGTGAGCTCCCGTCGTTCGGTCCCAGCTCCTGCCCACCTAGCAGTTCGAAAGCACCCTTAAGTGCAAGTAGATAAATAGGTACCGCTTTATAGCGGGAAGGTAAACGGCGTTTCCGTGTGCTGCGCTGGTGCTGGCTCGCCAGAGCAGCTTCGTCACACTGGCCACGTGACCCGGAAGTGTCTTCAGACAGTGCTGGCCCCGGCCTCTTAAGCAAGATGGGCACGCAACCCCAGAGTCGGTCACGACTGGCCCGTACGGGCAGGGGTACCTTTACCACTGGATATCCAGATGCATTTGAGCTTTTCATGTAAGTCTTGAAACATGAGCTCTCTTCAGGCATTTGGATTAGGTACACATATGACAATGGTCATGGTATGAGTGGGTGCTGGTTCCATGCCCCTTCCTCAGGTTAGAGGCTAGTCATCTGAAGCAAAAGGTTCCTGAACTTGGGGAGGTTCCATGCCCATTCTAGAACCCTGAGTTTCTACAGTTCAAAGACATGCAGGGAACCAGCATGAATGCTGGAGGCTACCTGCTTCAGATGATTACCCTCCAACTTCAGGACAGCAGTGATGGTTGCAGATCCAATACACTTGCCCCCACAGCATGTATACTGAATCTGAATTAGAGATGCAGGAGAAATTTGGTTCCATTCACATTGAAAGGCAAGCCCACCTAATTCACACTTCATGAAACAATATGGGAACAAAAACTCAGTCACCCTTTGAAATCTTCACTTCTCCAACATTTGGAAAGCAGGTCTCTAACCAGGTATTGTATATCATGGTATTCATGGTATCTAAATTCATGGTATCTAAAGGGGGGGGGGGGATCCTACAGTTCCAGTAACACAAGTGCTGAAAGTTGCAACCCACACAGAAGCCACCTACCATTTCTCCCATCATTCATAAATACAAGTGCAAATGATGAAGTAGGTAAATTGATTACAGAAAGAGACTCATACATGGTCCATCATCATTCTCTTAGCAAATATCAATAAAAGGATACCTACAAACAATGTGATTTGAGCTGTTTGGTGGTATAGCCTTCAAGGAAACAGCTCTAAGCATGCTCAGAAGGCAGGGAGGATAGATGTTCATGTGGCCTTACCTTCTCCCATACAGAGGCTGAAAAATTGACAGTCCTAAATATTCAAATCCTACATGATCTCTTCCTTGCCCAGAGGCACACGGGAGAGATGTCTTTTGCCACAGCTTTACATTTGGATTAGGACTGGCTGAATGGTGGAGTGATTTGATCAGCCAGAGAACAGTAGATTGACAGAAATGTCTGCAGAGGTTCTCTGAGCAATAATAAAATGTGTGTGGGACAGGAAAGAACGTATGGATTTGAGGGGATTTTTTTTTGGGGGGGGGGGCTTTTAAAAATTGTTTGACATCCTTCTTGGGAGAGCTGTGCCCAGTAGCCTAGTAGACCAGCCTGCACTGGTTTAATGAATGAATTATGTGGCAAGTTTGCACTTTTGATTAAAGGTTTAGTTGATAATCACACTAATTAAGTGATTAAAGACTTGCATTATATTTTTACCTTACTATTTCAGAGTCCTATAAGCCAGTGAAACTACCACAATCCTTATTTACAATAGGAAATGGAGATGGACAGATAACAACTTGCCCAGATCTACCTTAGTGAGCCCAAGCTGAGCAAGGATGTGAACCCAGGTCAAGCTCCATCTTTCTATCTTCCGGCATTAACAAAGAGCAAAAACAACATTGCCTAGTCTGTTATAGCAACCTGGTTTCTATGGCAACCCTGCTTAGCTGGACGTTTTGTATTTTGGACATGCCTTTTATTCCGTCTTTGTAGAAAAAGAAGTCTTTACCTGCCATACTATCCTTCTTTCTCAAATAAATTTCATGCTGCCCGTCTCCAGAAAATCTGGATGTGTGGGTTGTTCAATTCTAATAACTAGCCAGATGTGTTGGATCTGTGCTGGATGCATATGGTATCAAAACCTTCTTTATAGACAGGATTTCTTGACGGAAATCAAATAAAACGAGATTTTGCTATGGCCAAAGGAGAGAATAAAAATATAAAAACTAAGCACTTTCTTAAGATGTCTTCACATGACAACTTTTCAATTTGGTTAGCAAAATTCTAACATATTGTTTATTCCTGCATGGGAAGACATATTCCTGTTAGATGGATACAAATTTATCTATTGTTATTTATTTCAAATATTACTATACTGCTTTCCCTAAAAATACAAGGCAGCTTCCAACAATCATAGAAAGACTAAAACACTTTTATATGGATACTGAACCTTGGGGCACTTTAAGGAATGTGCATGAGAAAGCTTGTTATATTTAAGTTTCAAGAATGAGAAAACAGGATCAGAAAGCTAATGCACCTTTTTAGGTATTGTGAAAGGTATCAGCTAAAGAGTGGTGCCATAACCTTTTTAGTGCTCTGTAACTGAATTGACCGATTAGCATACAGTCTGCTGTTTACTAGTTTAGGTATGGCATTCCATTTTTAATCTGAAAAAGCAGCCAATGAATGACAGGTCCTTTAGCAAACTAGCCAAGGACTTCATGCTTCCTTTTTAGACTCTTCCTTTATACAGTTAGTCTAAAGATCCCAAGGCAGAATGGCTGTAGCAGATGTAGTTAACTGATCCATAATATGACTATTTACTGTGAGTAGGTTAAGAAAATGTAATGATGAGATGGCACAATGAAGAAATGATGTAGCAATCTTACACATACACACCCTTTTTAGGCATCTATAGCCCCATCATATATTTTTTTACCCGGATCAGATTTCAGTTGAGGTCCTGTAAAAGAATCTGTGTTTTTTTATTGATAGGGAATTACACATTTTGAAGTCAAGGACCTCCATAGGTATCATACTCACCTTTCTTCTATGATCAAGAGCTTATATATTATGTAGTATAAAATGATGCTTTGCATTTCTCAGATGACAGCATGGGCTTGGATCCATTTGTTCCTACTGAAATAAACAGGACAAGTCACGTCTATGTTCTCCCCTTAATTTCCATGGAAACTAAGTGCAACTAAGGCTGCAATTCTAATCCCACTTACCTGGGAGTAAGCCCCACTGAATTCAACAGGACTTATCTCTGATTAGACATGGTTAGCACTGTGCTGCGATTTTCTAGATCAATCCATGGTGTTTAGAGGTGAAGGGAGTATTTATGTGTACATGTAGGTAGAAGCACTTTTCTCCAGCTTCACATATGACTCATCTTAAAATCTGGTGCATTTGTCCAGTAATCACTAGAAGTTCATTTTTTCTTTGAAAAGTAAATACTGTAGACTATTACCTACTCTCGTTTCCCTTTTATAGCATGTCTATTAGACGGTGAGTCAGTTTTATCTTTTAATATATGTACAGTGCTTTGAAAAATGTAGGTACTTTATATAATAATAATAATAATAATAATAATAATAATAATAATAATAATAATGGCATTATCTTTTTGTAAAATATCACAGTCACACATTGCCCTAAATGCATTCCAAGTGCAGCATGTTACTGATAGTTCTTTTATCACAGTCATGGTATTGAAAGGAAGTTTTCTTTCACTAATTATCACATATTTGCATTTTGAGTCAAAAGGCTAGAAGGTCACATGTACCTTAATAAAATGCAGAGTGTAATCAGGCTGTCAAAATCACCATCAGTCATTGTATCTTCCTTCAAGTGGTTCACTTGCTTCCATATTTAATCATTTCTTAGTGTTCTCAGTCATAGTAACACCCATTCAAGGTATTAAAATAAAGCCAGTAATAACTGTCTGACATTTTGCTGCTAAGCTTTATTATTCAGCTTCTTGTGACATTTTTTTTTCCTGGAGAGGTTATATAAAGAGGAGTTATTGATTCACTGAGTTTACAATAGACTTTGCAAGATTACACACTGCCTTCAGAAACTATTTGAAATTCATAGTTCCGTTTTCTAACAAAAATAACTGGATGCTAGTTGTTGCCTGCTCATGTATTCTGCAGGTGAAGTGATGTTTTTGTTTTTAAATGGGCATTGTGTTTTGGTCCACTGCTTTGATTTTTGCTTGAGTATATTCTGGATTCTAATTCCTGGGTTCTAATGGGATAAATACCCACCTTCAAAATTCTGCAGTAGCCAAACCTAAATTCTGCAACCCAAATTCTGCAAATTGTGAATGCTATGAGATTTCTGTGTGTGGAGCAGGGTGCATTACTTAATTACTGTAACTATATGCAAACACAATTTGCTGGTTGGCTGCAGCCATGAAGGGAGGGAGGAGAGAGATCAGACAAATCACATATTAGAAATGTTCCCATAGGAATCAGTGGAAACTGCAGACTCGTTATGTGAACACTTGCCTAATGAATTATTTCCAGGGAGTGCATTGTGTTCGGTAAGTGGGACCTGCTTGTACTCCAGTTCTAGCATTTGAGAGCTGCAGATTTTGGAAGCTCTCTTCTTGCACTGTTTGTATGGTGTTCAAGGATGAGAAGGAAAAACTGCTAAATGGTTAATATACCTAGGGCCCAGGATGTTAAGTGGCCTTCCTGAGGTGTGAGTTTAATTTCTTTTTCATCTTTCCTCCTTGCTTCTATAGTTTAATGTTACTAACTAAAAGAAACTTAAAACTGATAAGATTTTTTAAAAAATAAGTTTAGTTGGCTTATAGGTTGTGTAGATATGTAGCAGAGTTAAAAAGCTTGGAAGCTGGAGCTGCCTGAAGTTACTCAGTCCCACCACCTGTTCTGTCGCATTCACACATCGCTAGCATTGCTGGGAAGGACCCCCCCCCCACACACACAGGAGTCCCATTGGTAGACAAAAATTGTTATTTACCAACTGTTACTTCATATTCACAAGGATGGGGGTCTACACTACATGGCCAGAGCTAACTTCATGGCATCCTTGTGTATGAAAGTATGTGTGTGCGCGCGCGTGCGTGCGCAGGAGGAAAGGATGGAGTTTAGGTGTTTAGCCAGAAACCACAAAGGGTATTTTCCCATACTACAGTGGTACCTCGGGTTACATACGCATCAGGTTACATACACTTTGGGTTACAGACTCCGCTAACCCAGAAATAGTACCTCGGGTTAAGAACTTTGCTTCAGGATGAGAACAGAAATCGTGCTCTGGCAGTGCGGTGGCAGCAGGAGGCCCCATTAGCTAAAGTGGTGCTTCAGGTTAAGAACAGTTTCAGGTTAAGAACGGACTTCCGGAACGAATTAAGTACTTAACCCGAGGTACCACTGTACCTGCTAATTTCAATCCTGCACTCTACTGACTGGAAGCATGCAAGTTTGTTTATATCCACCAACAGATGTGTCTTTCTTCCTTGGATTGAGATAAGAACCTAGTCTGCCACAGATCCACACAGGACTCTTTGAAGGGGTGTGGGATATATGTGAGTTCTGAGGCCTTCCTCTCGGAAATAAAGCAGGAATTAATATTGTTGTGGGTATCAAATTTGCCCCTATCTCCCTTCCCTGGCCCTCTTCTCCATTCCACACAGGCTTCTGTATCTAGGGGGCTGGCTTCTTCTTTTCATCTGTGAAATGTTGGGCTGTCTGATGCCATCTCTAGTTCCTCTTGCTCTCCATTACCCCACCTCCTGCATCTGCTCCTCCACACATCCTATGTCTGCTTCTCCTTTTCACCCATTTCCCTTTGCAGCAGTTCTTCTTGTTGCCGTTTAATTTTCTCTCCTCTCAAATTGACCAGTCTGACCCAATCTATATTGCTGGCCAAAGGGCAGAGAAATAAGATTTGCACTCATTCCATTAGATCTCCTGGCTTGTTTGTTGTTGTTTTTAAAATAAATCCTCAAGTCCTGATATGTTCAGCAAAATAAGGTTATTGAGATGTGGAGTTTGGCTAGCAACATTTAGTTCTTGGTTATAAGCACTGCAGTAACCATGCTGGCTTTTTGTTCCACTTCTCAGGCTGCAATCATGTGTAGTTTCTTGAGTATCTGAATGAAGATACTAAGGATCAAGCTGCTTTTCTGCTTTTCTTGCGGAAGGGGCAAGGCTGTGAAAGTGCTCATAGCCAATCCTATGCATAATTATTTGTCGGAGAAAGTGATAATATCTCTTAAATCTCAGTGTGACCTAGGTTTAAAATGAGATTGTATGATTACACAACTTCCTTAAAAATTGTATTTGAAATGAGAATGAGCACAGGACGGCTGGGACTTTTCCTGTATTCCTTAACTGTGAAATTGTGTTAATTGGCTGCCTTTCATCAAGTATTTGTTCAGCTCTCCTGTCTAATTGTAAGAATGTAACATTCATTGTGTTCAGAAATTAAAACATAATAGCCACTATTCAAATGTTAAAACTCCAAATCCTTATGATGGCAGCATTTTATTTTCATTATTTCATAAATAAGCAATATTTTCTCTAGTGTTCATGCTGCTTATCTTGGATGGTTTTAGCAAAGGTCTAGAGGTGAAGCAAAAGGTCGGGTCGGGAAGAGAGAAACTTCTAGCATTTGAAATGCAGGTGAACTATCTTGGAAGGAAAGGAGAACCCTACTTTGTTGCCTGCGTTCATTTTGTAATAAAACGTTGGAAGAGTGATGCAGAATTATTATTCACCATCTTTTCATGGTGTCATAAATAATTGGAGCTGCTCCTTGCGATGCAGCCATATAAAAATCCCTGCTGTGTGTCATCTTAAACCACTTTAGCAATGATCCTACCTTGACCTTTCTTGCAGATCCCATTACTTACCTTCGAATTGCCCTTGCAGCTAAAATTTCCCTCTCCATAAATTTAAGGTTTAACATTCCATTTTAAACATTTGAGGGAAAGAGGCATATCATTTGAATTTTAATAACTTGATGAGGCACATGAGAGAAATGGCCACCAAAAGCCTAATTCCTTTACCACCCTTGTCCCCTTTAAGGATGGTATTGTGGTTTTTCTCACAGCGCACCTGCAGTGCACAGGTAAAGCCAACTCTTATCAGTGTTTAGCTTTGCAAAGCAACCCCAACCTCTGATATGGCAAAGTTTACTGGACAGCTTTATTGTGCACCTGATTGTGAGTTAGAGAAGAGAGGTCCTTTTTAAGGCATTGTTTCAGCCAGCCCCCATAGTTTCAGGTAGGGCTGAACCACAGCACTTATATTTTAGAAGGACCAAGCTTAGTGGAAGAGCACCAGTGAAATGGGCCAGGAATCGGCTTCACGTGCTGAGTAGCAGCCTGAAAGAGCAGAAGGCGAAGTGACTCCACCTGCTGCTGATCAGCCTTCTTGCTCCTGATGAGAACCAGCTGGCTCCAGCTTTCTTAAGCAGGGCTTCCAGCCTCAGTCAGTTGCTGGAAACAACATTTGTCAGTCCTGGCCAGACCTTGTTGCTTCTTGTGACCTTGGACGCTCAGCTTTCTTGACTCCCAGATCATCTGACTACATGAACTGAGATACTCCTGACTTTAGGACTGGACTGAACCTTGCATATGGACTCTGCCTTGGCTGGTTGGTTGGCTTTTCCCTCCACTGTGCTCTGTCATGGCTGGCAGCACAGGACTATGACAATCTGCCTTGCATACCGAAAGTCATAGGTTTAGTCCTTAGCATTTCTGGGTAGGTCTGAGAATGTTCTCTGTCTGAAAGCCTGAAGAGCTACTGTGAGTCAGTGTATACAATACAGAGATAGGGACCAAGCTGATTCAATTGTCAAGGTATCGCTTGCTATATATATATATGTGTGTGTGTGTGTCATGTCCAATAAGAAAACAATGGTAGAGGCAGTGGCAGCCTTGTTGACCAAGGAAGCTTCAGACAACCGCAAGTCACATAATAGCCACTTAAAGCTTATTGCATATATACCAGTTGAGACTTGATCGTAGTCTCTGACCACAAAGTAAAGTCTAGCATGGCCATCCCTTTACTTTCTCATATTTTCAGACTTCCATAGAGAATGGTGGTAATGCTGTGGTTCAATGCATTATAATCAGGGCAGAAGTTTAGTGGTACCTCTGGTTACAAACTTAATTCCTTCAGGAGGTCCATTCTTAACCTGAAACTGTTCTTAACCTGAGGTACCACTTTAGCTAATGGTGCATGATTTCTGTTGTCATCCTAAGGTAAAGTTCTTAACCTGAGGTACTACTTCCAGGTTAGTGGAGTCTGTAACCCAGGGTGTTTGTAAGCTGAGGTACCACTGTATCTGGTTTTTAAGCCCACGTGACAAGTTTTTAAGCAACTACTACATAGTCCTTAGCTATATGAATTTTCCTAGTTTCTGAGTACATCCAAACTACTCAATAATACAACAGACTTAATGAATCTGTGTGTGTGTGTATTACACTTGGACAGAAACACGTTCTATTGGGATCTCTAATTCTTTTTAATAAGATTTCATATTTTTTAAGTGTTACTGATTTTATAGCACAGGAGGGGTCTTTCTTGCAAATAGTACAGAAATTTGACTTCTTAATCAGACATACAGTGAGAGACTTGAGCTTGCATACTGTATGTTTATTAATCTAATCAACCAGATATATTAAAACAAATTAAAAATACTATTTTTAATTTCAAAACACTACCACCAAAGAATGATAATGACTTGCTTACTAGATAATTTAAATATGGGCATGAATGCAATAAAATGAAAGTATTCAATAAAATAAACTAAAAAAGAGGAGTGCTTTTTAACACACATACTGAATCTATGAAAATTCACTAGGACAACTGCTTTGAAACTATATGAAACACGGTCAAAACCCAATCAGCTCAAAGCTCAACTTGATCTATTTCTTTGTAGGTGTTTGAGTGAAAGAGAAAATATCCCCCAGTGATGCAACAAAGCCATGAACTTTGGTTTCCTAATACCCCTGACCATCCAGATCGAATATCCCCTGTTATCTTGAGCGTTGTTCGCCCAACCTGCACAGTAGATCTTTTGAACTTTTCCAGTTCTGCCAAACCTGCATGACATTTCTCCAGCTTCTGCTAGCTTCACTTTAATTATGTCCTGTTCCCTCATTTATTGAATCAGCCCTTTATCAATCAGTTCATTTTTCCTGCATAGATGGGGCATTTAACTGCTCACTGTTTTGTTTTTATGGTGGTGTTGGGGAGGTATTGACTGATCAAAGGGTACAGGTTTAAAAATACCTTATATGCAGTAAGTTCCAATAAACCAAATGGCATTCACTTCTCAGCTAGCATACTTGGGGTCATGCCAGTGCAGATAAGCACAGGCTCCTTTTTGTGAGGAATCTAGCACTATCGTTGGTATTGAGTAGAACACCATTTCAATTGCACTTCCAGCCAAATAGCACTGCAGAGGCATTGTACTCTTGCTATGGATCCTTAGCACGGAAGCCACCTCCCTCTGTTACTCTCTCCTCCCCATCACCCACCCACCCAGCCATGAAGCATAAGATAGTGAAGAATGTTGTGAAACCACCCATTTCTGTTACCGGTATAAGCTCATTGCCAAAAGCACCACTGTAAAATTTGATATCCTTTTCTGTTTTATGGAAAGGTTTCACTGACAAGTGGGCGAAATGAAGATACTTCTTGCAATGAAAGTTTAGTTCATTCTCCAAGAGAATTAAACCCTTAGCTGTCCTATTTAAGATATTGTGGATGGGCTTTGCCAGCAGAGTGCCAATTAGACTGCATGTAAGATGTAGAGACTTGTCAATTAGGAAGTGGATTGAAATCCTCAACTCTTTTAAATATAGCAGATATCATTCATGAGTCAAAATGAGGATGAAAATGAATCCGATTTGCAGCCTTGACAAAAGGCATGGCGGGGGGGGGGGCGGGGGTGGAGAGAGAAAGGTATTTAATAATGTGGCTTGGGGGGATTTTTATCCAAACTACTACAGAATGACTTGGCTATTACATTCAGGGACTGATGCAGAAGCACTTACTAATATGGTAAACTCGGATCCATCTCTTCTCAGTCTTTATGCATATATAAGGATAATGAGCATGCTGTGATCCAATTATGAAATCAAGCACTTTGGGCCTTGGCTGAAGAAGTTCTACTGGAAAACCTTGAACAGCAACATTTTGACAGAATCTTCTGATGAGCTTCTAACACTCCAAAATTATTGACGCTCACTAATACTTGTCAGACCTCTGCTGATTGCATTCTCCTTATACTTATGCCGTTAGGGGTAACTTGTGCCAATTTTTTAAACTTTTTTTAGAACTTTACTTTTTTTTATCATGGCCTTTGGTTTTAAATGGGATGAAATTAAGATGAGAGCCAACTGGAGTTTCACCAGTGCTGTACTTTATGTAGCACCCAGCCACTTTGAAGCAAAAGGTGGGAGGAGATGGAGATTCAGGGCCCAGGGCAGAAGGCCCATGGGTTTGAATGCCCCTGTGAAGAGATGTCCAGTGGAATTGAGAACCATGGACCTTGTCATCCATCCCCCCTAGGCTGAAGGGACTCCATGGGTGCTGCCGTGCTGCCAGAGAGGTGGGCTGAGATGGGGCAGGAAGGATTTGTGAATTCTATTCCAGACTGGTCAATGTGTCTACTACATGACATGTCTGGGGAGCGTGCAGTGTTCATGCTTACAGGATCTCTTAATGTATCCTGCAAAATGACACCAGCCACCCCGGAATGGTGGTTATTAAGGGGTAGATCTTCGCTTGGGGTGTATATTCAAATGCAATCTCAGTAGAGGTAGATGACATTGGCACTTAAGCACACATTTCAATAAACATCTAGATGCACCTTTTGGTGCAAATTTATTTCCAGAGTCCCTGACCTAACAAGTCATAAGCACAATAAAGCCTGATTTTCGATGCAAATGCTTGCGAAACTGATCTGACTTTGACCCCTTTTAACGTAAATGTAACATAAAAGGGGATTTTTCTTCTTCTCAGTGACTCGTTTAAGCAAAACAAAGACGCACAAATAACAGATTTTTCTGTAGAATCTTTCCGGACAGAAAATATTATCCTCAAACTTCTAACAGATGAAGGGCTGTTGTTTTTCAGTATTTTTTCCCCCTTAAAAAAAACCATACTGGTGAACATTAATCATCTCCTTTATTATGTTTTTTAAGATAAAATCTCTCTAAGCTGATAAATACCTCCTAATTTGGTTGGTTTGAGTGATAGTTAAATGCTAGAAATCTGCTTACGATTATGCTGTAATTGATCTAATACATCCTACATTGAACTCCTGCATTATTATTATTATTATTGAACCAAATAGTGGTCATGAGACAAAAGTGATTAAGCACACACTGATCACTTGGGTGTCAAACTGCCCTATCAGTGTTTAAGCTTTGGTTTCCACCCATGATGTGCTCTTCTCTAATCAAGTCAAAACAGCACTGTACACATCCATGCACACACAGAAAAAAGAAGGAAGCAAAAGACTTGAGGTCTGCAGTAGTGCAAAAAAATCAAGAAGGGACGAAAACAAGCCGCTGTTCCCCCAACAACAAAGCAGCTCAATAAAGACTGAGCATAGCCCATGACTACTGAATACTGACTTGAATGAATGGAGAAATGAAAACCTAAGTAGGAGATGGAATAGGATAGTATATCTTGGAGAGGGGCATGACCAATGGAGTGAATAGGAAGATCCCACACTGCCACGTTTTGTTGCAGGACCTCCTTATAGGGCCTTATAGATTCATAGAATCATGGAGTTGGAACACCCGATGAGGATCATCTTGTCCAACCTGAATATGCAGCTGTCCCATACAGGAATCAAACCTGCAACCTTGGCATTATCAGCACCACACTCTAACCAATTGAGCTATCCTTAGGATAAACAAGAACAAGGAACAACCCAGGTGGGACACAAACCTACAATCCCCAGCTAAATGCTTTATGAATGACTTGGGCCCTAGCTGAGCTTAAAACTGTCTCTCCTTTCCATGTCCCCAAGCTCACTTGTACTCATTACAGCTCTCAGTGGGTAGATAGACTTCACAGGTATATTTCAAATTGGTTAGAACCCAGTTTACAAGTCTGAGTATTTGATGTCCTGATAAAAATGAGTTTAAATGGATAAAAAAGTTACATGGGTCAGTTCTCACAAAACCTGGTGATACCCTAGCAGAACTTGTATGTCCTCAAGTGAGCTCTCAGGTTCCCACCTCATAAGAATTACTGAGCATTACTGACAAATTGAACGGAATGAAGCTGTGGACTTGTCCAAGGTGCTGAACCAGCATAATTTTCGCATTAGCTCATATTTTGCCTTATTACTGATTGATATGTCATTTTTCTTTTGGGTCCTAAAATTAAGCATATGTTTTTCTGTTTCAGGCAATAGTTGCATCTAGGTGCATTTTTCCACACTACTTTTATTGCTTGGTTCAAGCCAGACTTGTCTATAAAATACATTAGAGAAGTAGTTTGGAAGAACTGGAAAGCATTGCAGGGAAGCGTAAGTTGCCAGAATCCCAAACACTTACACACACACACACACACACACACACACCATTTTCTCTGCTCTGGTGGTTAGTTGGAGCCAGTGGAAAGGTCTCCCTATTTCTCCTCTGTGTAAAACTACTTCTCTCCCATGGAACAGTTGTATAAACGTTACTAACAAATGTTGAGTAGATATGAAACCAACTACTCTTACAACACAACTAGGCATGTCTTTTCAGAAGTAAAACCCATTAAGTTTAGTGAGGATCCAACCCTTAGTGTAGCCTTAGTGTAGAATAGCCTTCCTTAATCTGGTGCCCTCCAAATGTTTTGGACTATGGTTTCCATCAGCCCCAACCAGTATGGTTAGTGTAGTGCAGTAGCCCATTGAAAAGCTGTTAGGGCTGCATTCCAGTACAGTGGAACCTCTACTTACAACCATAATCCGTTCCGGAGGTCCAGTCATAACTAGAAACATACATAGGTAGAGGCGCACTTTTCCATAGAAAGTAATGGAAAAGTGAATTGATCCATTCTAGAAGATGAAAAACAACCCCTAAAACAGCAATTTAACATGGATTTTACTGTCTAACGAGACCATAGATCCATAAAATAAAGGCAATAATCAATGTACTGTACTATCAAATAAATAAGACGGTATTGTAGTTGGGAAAATAATATATATTTTTTTCCCTTACGTGCACTGAGGGTGGGTGGGCTTACCTGGCTACAAGCTGGGGGTGGGGCAAAGGTCAGTAAAGAGCTGATTCACTTTGGCCAGGGTCACTTTTTTTCCCTTGCCAGGCCAGGTTCTTCTCTGGACTTCCTCAGGTTAGTTCCTTGACGTGGTTTGGGGCTGCAGTGCGCCCTGTGTGCCTCTTGCAGGCAGCACCTCTTCCACAGTTCCGGGGGTGGAATGAGGGCCCTCTCCCCGATAGCAGAGGCTTCAGCGCGGGGTGAGCTCTGGTAAACCAGAGGCCTCTCCCCAGTGATGGAGGCCCCAGTGCTGCCCCGCTGCTGGCCAGGTGAGCTTCAGGCTGCTGGCAAGGCGTCTTTTCGTATCTAGAGGAAAGTTCATAAGTCGAAGCACCTACTGAAGGTTGTAACTGGAATCGTACATAAGTAGAGCCGTACGTAAGTCGAGGTTCCACTGTAGTGAATGTGGGCAGACCCACACACATTCATGCACACTTAACAAATGTAATCACATATGCAATTACATTCAAAGCTATTTCCCATGGAAGCAGAGACCTCCGGGTATAGGGCGGTATATAAATTGAATAATAATAATATTTAATTCTTAGTAACTCCCCTGTAGTTTCACCTCCCATTTCCTCTATGGCCTTTAAAATATTGTAAAAAAATAAGCTCTTCAACCCCACTTTATATGTTCTGACTGTGCAAAAGCCAAAAAGAGCTCGGTAACCTGAGCAGAAGAATGCAAATAGCATAATTGTGCAACTTAACTGCAAGGACTGTGTCAAAGCTTCAAAATGCAATTGCATCCTGAAAGTTACATGTGTTCAATTGCAAATTATATTACCCTTTCTATACATGGTATTTTTCGCCCCATAGGACGCACCTAGATTTTTTGGGGGGAGGGGAATAAAGGAAAACATTTTTATTTTCCCCCCCAGGCGTGGGGCTGGGGCAGGGGAAGCCCGAGCTTCTCCCGACCCCAGAACGGGTCCCAGAGCGATGCCAAAGCTGCACGCAGCTTCAGCATCGCTCTGGGAGCTTGCGCAACCTTCGGGAGCCCGGCGTGGCTTTGCGCCAGGCTCCGGGGGGTTGCACGGAGCTGCGCCGAGCCCGGGAGCACAGGCAGCTCTGCGCAACCTTCGGGAGCCCGGTGCGGCTTCGCGCCGGGCTCCCGAGGGTTGCGCAGAGCTTCCTGAAGCCTGGAGAGCGAGAGGGGTCGGTGCGCACCGACCCCTCTCGCTCTCCAGGCTTCAGCGAAAGCCTGTATTCACTCCATAGGACGCACACACATTTCCCCTTCATTTTTGGAGGGGAAAAAGTGCATCCTATAGGGCGAAAAATACGGTATCAGCCTTTCTGCTGAAACATACCCCCTTTCCTTTGACTTTCCTGCGGAGGAAGGAGCTACAATTGCACACTTTTCACAACATTAAAGCCCCTTTTCCTCCCAGCTGCTCCCCACTGAACATCTCATGGGTGTGAGGGAACCCAGAGGGCCTGATAAAATAGCTGTATGCCTTATCCAGACTGCAAACTGGGAATTCTCCACCCTTGATGTAGCACAAGGCTGATCAATGAATGAGTGTTAGGAAATGGAGAAGACAGTAGTCAGGTGATGATTTATATGGGCTTGTAAAATGGGTCTGTGTCAAACCAGATAAGGACAATAATAGTTTCCCTGCTTCTGATCAATGTCATTCTTAAAAATGTCCAAATGAAATTACATGGAGAAGCAGAGTATACTGAAGGCCTTGTTAAATTGCTCCACCAACAGATTTAGTCTTGTTCAGTTTCCAAATAATATAGTGCTCCAAATAAAATTTATAATAATTGATCAGACTTTTAAAAGCATGAAGATTTAAATCGCCCCCACCCCAATAGTAGGTGACATCCAATGTTGATCATACTCACAATGCATCCATTGAAACCAAGGAACTTCAGTCCATTACATGAATGAGTTAGACTGTCATATAAAGGAAAAAGCAAATAACTTACTCATGCTTTTGTCTTTCTCATGCATGCCTGAGCATGTGTGCAAACACCTCTGAAGTATCTTATTTATTGACTCTAAGAGGGTTTCGCTGTAGTCACAAAGGTAGAGCTGTACCACATAATTCATTGTTAGATAAAACTGGTGCAAAAGCACTGTAGAAATAAAATTAATATCCCGAGACACTGTAAAAAGTAGAATGATTCATTATCACCCAATTTTAAAATTCTAAGCAGAGTATTGTTGTCAGCAAGGGGTGGGGCTGCTTTCTCGCTACCTTGGAATACGGCAGCTCAAATAAATTTCATGCTATTTTGCTACTTGTTTGGTGAATACGATGGCTGACTTTTTTCACATGGGGCCTCTATGACCAAACAGGTTGTGAAGAAGCAGGTAGAGGGCTTATTGGATTCTTCTGTGAAGCAATTCTTCTGTGAAGACCACTGTCTTTTTCTGAGCACACGCCCCGACCCACAAAAAGGAAAATTCTTCCTGCAGATGGTATCATTTCATATATTAACTATGAAAATTCATCTATTAAAATTGTAGCTACTTTAGGAAAGGTTTTTTCCTTGGTGCAGCGCAAGACTTTGAAAATACACATGCACACACATGCACACACACAAACACATACACCTAAAATAACATGCCATTATTTTGTGCCCCAGAGCCATTTCACTCAATACACTGCAGGGAAAATTGCCCCTGTTATCTTTATCATAGGAATTGTTTCTGACAATATCCTTGATTGCCCAGCTCATCTGTTTTATCAGTCCAGGGAAGCTTGCCCACAGTGATGTCTCTTTATAGTCTTTATAGACACTTGGGAGCCAACAGAGGAAGAAATAGGAGGGTTACAAATGGATAAAAGATTGTTTCACTACTTAGGCTTAGTAAGTTTGTTGTGATACGATGGGAGATGGGAAGGAGAAATTTGAATCTGTACATTTTTGAGGTGGAATCTTATCAAATTTGTAATTTTCAAAACAATATGCAATATGAAACACAACTGTCTTTTGAAATTTGCCCCTCTCCAACCAATGTTTATAAAAATGCATATATTACGGGGAGATGTGCATAAAAATGAATATAATAATGAAAATAGCACACAAAATGCATTATATTAGCTGAACTTGCTTACAAAAATGTGTACATTAGTCAAAACTCCATTTAAAATGTGTTTTAATTGGAATAAAATACTTGATTTTCTTTTGAATTTATTTTATTTTATTTTTTAAAAAAGATTGATGCAAAATGTGACAAACTGAAATTAAGACTGGAAAATGAGTAACCTAGAGAACCTAAATTGACAGAGCCCTTAAATCTCTGAGGTGAGGCAGAGGACTAAGATGTTGCACCAAAGGCTTCCCAGAATTGACCCTGTAATCCTAAATGAACATACTAAGGAGTAAGATCCATTGGAACACAGTGGCACTTGCTTCTGAGTAAACGTGCACAGGATTGTACTGTCAGTCACAAATGAAACAAAGAACCCAGTTTCTGGCTCCATTTAAAAAAGATTGTGAACAGGGAAACCAACACAGAAATGCACAAATTGTACACTACTGTGCTGAAACTTCTTTCTCATATTTCTAGTACTACGGTATGAAGTCAAGTCCCAGCAATCCTAAGGCAGGCATAACTGTAAGTCATGGTTTAGAAAACCATGGGTCAACCACAAGTTGTCCCACAGGTAATCAAAAAAACATGGCATCTTTCTCCAAAGTTGGTTTTGCCTTCCAGCTGCTCTTGCCTCATACCTATGTGCTTTAGTGAGCATCTGGGGTGGGGTTGTCAAACAAACCATGGTTATGGAAAGGTGTTGGATTAACACATAACACCAAGCCATACAGGCAGCAACCATTTTCTGAACGTCCAATTGGCACGTGACTGCCAATGCATGAGTCATTTTGGACCTGAAAGAGGGCAGAATGGGAGTGAAATGGGGTTGGGTGGGCTTATGCACGCTCTGCCAATTCATGTGGGGGCCAGGAACAGAACCCTCATGCAAAATACTTAAAGCAGGCCAAACTTCATAGGCCAACAACAAACCATAACTTCAAATTGTGATTTGTTAGCAGCAAACACCAGTAGTTAAGCTCCTAGGCAAGGTTCACACATAACACCAAGTCATGGTTTGATAAACCATGATTTAATGGTACAGTGGTACCTCGGGTTAAGTACGGTACTTAATTTGTTCTGGAGGTCCGTTCTTAACCTGAAGCACCACTTAACCTAATGGGGCCTCCTGAGCACGATTTCTGTTCTCATCCTCAAGCAAAGTTCTTAACCCGAGGTACTATTTCTGGGTTAGCAGAGTCTGTAACCTGAAGAGTATGTAACCTGAAGCGTATGTAACCCGAGGTACCACTGTATGTGCAAACCAGGGCAATGTTAGTCCACTGCGGGTGGTGCAGTGATTTGAGCAGTGATGACACAGTGAAAAGGCTTTCCATGATTTCAAGTTATTGTTATTTTGATAGGACATTTCTTGTGCAGATACACAACATGATGTGCACAGTGTATATATGGTTAGAGGGCTTACGGAGGTAGCACATAGAAAAGGTGACTAATAATATGTTGTACTTGCTGTTTGCAGCATTGATATTTGAAGATTTCAGGCATCAGGAGTATTCAAACTGTAATAAATATTGTTCTGCATTTTTTATTATAGAGTCATGGTACAGAGGCACAAAGAAGGCATTTACTCAAAGTCAAAGCTGAATAAATGACAAAAAGAAGGGTAATTCCGAACACAGAAATCATAAGTAAGTGGCTTCTTTCATAACAACACCGAGAATCTTCAGCATTCATGTTTCTATTTCAGGGATATGTGTCATATTTCTGAGAAGCAGAAGAATATGGGCTTCATCTCAGTTTGCTTTAAACCTTTTTTTTCTAAGTTTAGTTTTGATAAAATACTTTTTTTCAATATTGCTTTCATATCGCAAGCAGTTGAAAATAGAGTGGAGGGTGAAAGTTATCTCCCTTCACCCATTACAGGAGAAGAAATTCCACTGAAATCACTGATAAATCCATGTAATGTGTTTAGGATCTGAGGGAAAGTTTCTGCACAGTATTAAATATCCCACTAACCTGCGCTGATGTTCCTAGAATCCAGCAACTTTTGTTAAAATCGTATCTTAAATAACATATTTAATCTTTGATCAAGGATATTGTTTTTTTAATGTCGGGGTTATTGCTTCCTGTGGTACAGCTCAAGTGTGTATTTCCTGAAACAACTTACAAAAGATCAGGAATGAATATGAAGGTAACATCTTTCTCAAATATAAAATATTATGCATTTAAAGTGTTGAATGCTTTGCACTGGTGATTGAAAAAAATACATTTGCTTAATACTGAACTAAATTAATATGCTGAAATATTTAGCAGCACCTCAGTGCTTTTCACAATCAGGTGATTTATTCATGTAATATTAAATGGTCCACTTGGTTTTGAACCCCAAATATTTTGTGGCTGGTTTTGGTGTTTTAATTTAGTACTTGCCAACTAGTATTGACCAGGATGGGTTGGATAGACAAATATTCAGATATAAAGGCAGTGTGCTGTGTAATTAGTCATGCATGTGGTTCTGTGGTCAACACAGTATTCATAGTCTTTTTGAATCATCTGAGTTGTATAAGGGGTTGGATCCAGACTGAGTTCCAATGGACCTCAATGGGGCAAGTCATGACTATGTTCAGCTAACACAGCACAATCCTATAGATGTTTACTCGAAAGGAAGCCCCACTGTGTTCACTGTAGCTTACTCCTTAGGATGTGTCTTTAGAGTTGCAGCTTCAATCTGGATCCAGCCCATTATAAGCTGTATAGAGATGTAGGAGGACATAAGGAAACAATACAGTCTTTCAATATACGTACACTCAAGATATATTTAGTTGCAAATGTGTCACAATTCTGTTCATGTAATAAATACCTTGAGTACGAACAACACGTTTAATTGGCACAGGGACAAGTTTTGACATTAGAAAATATATTGTTTAACCTGAATGTTATAGTCCTCTGGCCTTAAGTGAATTGTTTGGAGATAGTACTACTATTTCATCATCATATAATTAAAAAACAAGCACATTGAAATGACATTCTAGAGGAAAATGTTTGTTTTGAAAGTAATTTAAAACTAGCACATCCTACGATGCGTTTGACATGACAGTCTGAATAGTGTCCTTTAATGCCCATTAGCTTTCCACTTACAGGAAAAGGTGTAAAAAAAAAAAAGTTTTAAGATTTTTATTTTTTTTAACTCAGCCTTTAAAGGAATGTTTTCCCCCCTCTAGTAATCTTTGTTATAAATTTTAAAGCCACTTTTTAAAAATTTCCTGGCTTTGATTTTATGGTAGTGCTGAATCCAGCTAATGGATTTCAGAGTGAAAAGACTGAGTTACTATGGAGACACTGCAGCTTGAGAGCTTAAAAGGACAAAAGGATAAATGAATACAGTACCGGTTGCTTAGCCATTCTCTGAGTGGCTTCTAATAACCCAGAGAATTATAGCCTTTGCAACAAAATGAAGAAAAAATGTTGGTTCTTTACAAATGTATTTTCTGTTTCACTTCAAGTCACTGCTTATGGCGGGGGGAGCATTTGAAATGTTTCTGCAACATCCTTTGGTTTAGTTCCTATTTTGATGTAATTGTATTTTGGCACAATATGAAGTCACCTAGGAAATGTAATTAAGTCACAATGGAGAAGTAAATACGCTACCCTGGACTGATTACTGATTGCTAGTGATTACATTATTAGCAGGTTTTTATCGCTTTTCATGACCACTATTGCTGCGTCTCCTTCATGGAAGCTCCTGGTTAATAATTTTAGATTTGCAGCACAAAGCCCATTTTAGAGCAATTTGCCGAGAATAATCATGACGACTATAAAGCCAATAACATAGATCTCTGCTAATTCAACAGCATTGTCTGGAAAAGATAGTAAACCTATAAAGAAAGAGCTCATTTTAAAAACAATGTACTAAGAGAAAAGCTATAACTGTATGGTACTGTTTATGCAGACTATGGCTTTTTCTCTCGCTCCCACCCCCACCCATCCCCACTTCTGTGTGATTTTCCTTGTTCCTAAGGCAGGAGTGAGGAACATTTTCACTCTGACATCCACATTCCCTTCTAGACAATCTTTCTGAGGGACACATGTCAGTGGTGGTCAGGGTCAGAGGCAAAAATATGCGGACCAACAAGTGTTAACTTCCGTACGGTAGGCAAATTTCTACACCCTAGCACTGTCCTTTCTCCAGGGAAGCATGAAACATTCTCGGAGTTCAAGGGCCCAGTCTAGCTAGGCAAAAACATTTGTGGGAATGTGTGGTTTGTAGGGGTGGGGAATATAAGGATCTGGCCCAACAGCTGGATGCAGTCCCTCCCTGTGATATCAGTTCTATGGAATAAATTCCTTGGAGATGCAGCTTGGCCACAATAAGGAAATTTTGCCCATGGGATGACTATTTTCCCATTTTGACTCACTGGCACCCTATCTGCATAGCCTAGCAATTCCAAAATACAGATGTGCTTTTACTCTCGCAAGATTGAATATTGCCCTTGGCTGTACTTGAGGGATGATTCCAACAGATTCCACACGAAAATGTCCCTGTGTAGATGGCAGTACCGAATCGGTGGCGCATGCCCTTCTGGCTTGCACTCTTTATAAAAACTTGAGGAATGAGATTATCACCCCTCTTTTATTGTCCATTCCGGGTCGCCCAACCACTGCCACAGTGTCCTTTCTCTTGGCAGATCAAGATGAGCAGGTGACAGCAAAGGTTGCAAGGTTTTTAGTTGGGGCAATCAGAATAAAATCCACTATTTGACTATTGATTCAAGACCCTAAAATGTATTTTATATAATTGACTTTTAATTTTTATTCTTTGTAGTGGTACCTCGGGTTAAGTACTTAATTCATTCTGGAGGTCCATTCTTAACTTGAAACTGTTCTTAACTTGAAGCACCACTTTAGCTAATGGGGCCTCCTGGTGCTGCCGCGCTCCGGAGCACGATTTCTGTTCTCATCCTGAAGCAAAGTTCTTAACCCAAGGTACTATTTCTGGGTTAACGGAGTCTGTAACCTGAAGCGTGTGTAACCTGAAGCGTATGTAACCCGAGGTACCACTGTATATCACATTGTTGTTTTATTGCTATGGCCAATGGCTGATGGAAATATTCATTCATTCCTTGGAGATGGAAGAACTCAGCATTGTTGTCAACACCTATAAGAAAGGACATAGAGCTATGTCTAATGGTTGTGCAAGGAGAAGGTAGTTCATGCAAACAAAGTTTCTCTTCCCTTCCTCGCCACCTGCAGCCCCCTCCACAAACACCCGCTCCCCCAGAGAACCCCCCCATCCCTTTTAGAACTAAAAACAGTCTTGAGCCCAAGATTTCTGCTCCTGATTTGGGTGAATTATTTCTTCGATTTCAGCCCCATATGGCACAGCCTGCCCAACTGTCGAGGAGAAGGCCCCAACCTTCTCCCCACCCCCCACCCCCAGGGTTGTTGGAAGCTACTGAGGAACACAAGAGAAAAGACAGAAAGACAACTTTGGTTGCACAAACCACATTCTCAGGCCACAAGCCACAAACATTTAGCATCTATTCATAGAAAAAACAGACATCTTGATATTTTGGAAAAATTATATGCCAAACATACTGTTCAGATTTGAGGATGGGGTCCGGACTTAAATGTGGTATTTTATTATTATTGCTATTACTATTTATTAATTTTTTTATACCACCCTTCATCCCTAGATCTCAGGACAGCTCACAACATAAAAATACAAGATAAAAACACAAAATGCGTAATAAAAGCAAGAACCAACCTGCACCCTTGCCACAAATCAATTACCCCTCTTCCCTTACCCCCTTTCCCCCCTTGCAGAATAGATAGTTATATTTCCTTGAGGTTTCAGAGCAGGATATGAAACTGCGTACAGTTTCCTTTCACTTGCAGATCTTATTTACAAATATGATTTTAAAAATAGGCCTTTTCTCTTGCTTGTCTTGATTTAAAAACCGTTTTTGACATAGAACTACTGTGTATGGGGGGGGGCAGGGAACAAACTTGAAATGATCTGAACTGCAAATTGTTAAGATTAATAAAGGTTGGGTTTTTTATTAGCATTCTGATTCCAGCCTAAGGATATGAACTAACTCCACAGAGTGTTACAAAACAGCATCTCTGTCACAAAGGAGATGAAACAAGAGTATATTATGGGTTATTTCTTGTTTAATGCTTTTATGAACAATATTACATCAGCTTTTTGAAAATGCTGAGTTTCACCCACCATCTGTTTCTAGTAATAAAAGCTGCATACTGGTTACGAGGTAAGACTCTTTCTCAAGTAGGCTCAAAATAGTCACTTAAGAATGCCCATCTACTAAGCTGGTCTAATGATGCCCTTTCGCCCCTCTTACCACCTTCCGAGGTAGGGGCAACAATAACTATTTGTTTTTATTTAACAAATGTATAGACCGCTTCACAGCACAAAGTCATTGAAGCAGTATACATGGGAAAAACAGAATGAGACACAAGCTCTATGAACAACAAAACCAACTCTACAAATTCCAAAACGATAAAACTCTCCACACAAACCCTAAAATAATGTACCTGTTTCATTAGATATATAACACCGAGCTCCTGTAAATGACTAGGTTACACCTCATGGAGAGCTTTTTTGAAACAAAATTGGGTGCCTACGTATTATCACACTAGGCTCCTGTCTTATTTTAGCTGGTTATTGGTTCCAGACACCTGGAGCTTCAACACTAAAAGCCCTGGGTCTAGTAAAGGCTAAGTGCATATCTGAGGCATATTAGCACCGTTTCCAGGCAGGGATATCTTGGTCCCAAGTTGCTGATCACTTTAATGCTAACAGCAGAACCTTGAACTGTGCCTGGTAGTATATTGGCAGCCAGTACAGTTCCTTTAGCAGTGATGTTATATGGTATAGGAACCATCTTCTAGGGGCTGAGGTTCCTTTGCCGCCCCATAAAATATTTGAGCCTCCCCAAGTTGTTGGGCATTGCCATTCAAATACTGTGTGTGTGTGTGTGTGTGTGTGTGTGTGTGTGTGTGCTGTCTTGTGATCAATGATGCAGGGCAGGGCTTGCCTGCCCCCTTGCCAGGTAAGTTGCCACCCCCTTATATGGTGTCAGCGGGGTATCCCAATCCACAATCTGCCTGCTGCATTCTGCACCAGTTGTGGCTTCTGGGTTACACTCTAGGGAAGCCCCACATACAGCACATTTCAGTGATCAAGTCTTAAGGTTACAGTGTCAAAATCCCTGCGGCCAAGCTAGCTCATATAACTATGAGATGGCCTTTTCTGTGATGGCACTAAGAATGAGGTTTTGTTGTTATTTGCTCCTCCTTTGCCAGTGTTCCATCTGGGTTTTAAAAAGGTTGCTTTTTGCAATAATAATAAATAATGTTATTATTTATATCCTACCCAGCTGGGCGGCTTCCAACACATATAGAAACATAATAAAATATCAAACATTAAAAACATTTTTGGCAAGTAACTGATATTTATTAATTGTTTATTTGCTAGACCAGGGAGACCTTCAAATAGAGGTCTATCCTCTGGCCACCCTAGCACCTCTGTGCATATCATAGGAAGATCTGATGGAACCATTGGTTCTACTGCTGCTGTTTTGATAGACACATTCTCTAGCTATCCATTTGCAGAGTGGTCCTCACCCCCCTTTAAATGTTGAACTGAAGAAGTACAGAAATAAAATCCCTCTTCTCATGCACCTAGTCACATCCAGCAAACATGCACTGGAGATGGTTGGATCGCAGAAGCACCTGTTTGTTTACAACAGGAGTACCTGTTTGTTTACTGCTTTCAGAGTCATGTAAAAGTTTGTGGAGGTATGCTTTATGCACACAGCAAACAGGTAAGGACACAGGTTTGCGATGGGGCAATTCACCTGCATCCACCCACACCCAAATATTTTATAACTATATGTGTAGACTTGTACAGTTAGAGTTGAGATTTTGGTGTAGCCCTATGAATTCTGTTCATTTGTATTTTTGTGGAAGTAGAGGCTATTGTAAGTGCACCTGACACCTTTGAGTTCTTTTACATTCTTAGGTTTCAGAAGTTATTGTTTGTTTGTTCTTTCTATCTGCAATATTGAGAAAATGTTAATAAATATGTTTGTGGGTTTTGTTTTGTTTTTAAAAAATACATTAACTGCCTAAATAATATAAGACCAAACCCATAATTTTAATATGAAAGAGGAGTTTCTTGACAAGCTTCCTAACTACTGAGATCTGGCAGCGCTCTGTAAATAAGGGGGCAGCAAAACAGAATGAAATATAAAATTAGCAGTCTGGTTGAATCCGTTTAATAGTGCTAAATGAAAGAGTCATTTCAAGTCCATAACCCCATGCCCTGTAATTTTTAAAATGTGATGTTCTTGCTCTACGTAGCATTTTCTTTCACTAATTATGTTGTACCCCATTTAAAATTAATATTTTGCGGGATTTAATGATAGTAAAATCTATCAACATCATGGCCATGGCTTATGACAGATCTTGCTAACAGTGCAATTGTATATCTGTCTACTCAATGGAACTTACTCCCATGGCAGGGAGATTGCTGCCTAATCCTGCTTTACAGTATTTATGTATAATCCATTTCTAGTGCCCTTCTGGAATGAAATTATTTAACTATGGCTATAATCCTATACCTGCTTATGTAGGAGTAAACCTCATTGAACTCAGCAAAATGTATATAGGATTGCATTGCATGTTGCATCTTTTGTAAAGCAGCCTTTTACATCACCTACGCTTTCATTTTTAATGATTGTAATAGAATATGCTGCGTTAAGGATATAGTCCTAGGCCCACTTACCTGGGAATAACGCCCAATGAACTCAGTAGAATCCAGTCATGTCTTGGATTATGCTGCTAAAGAAGTAGGGTGATGACAATAAACAATGGTGATAAGTCTTACACATCAAAGCTCACCACAAAGCCCTTGTGCAGAACACACACAACTGAAAAGAATGGAGTGCAGGCTCCAAAGTTGTTGTTTGTCGTTTAGTCGTGTCCAACTCTTCATGACCCCATGGACCAGAGCATGCCAGGCACTCCTGTCTTCCACTGCCTCCCGCAGTTTGGTCAAACTCATGCTGGTAGCTTCAAGAACACTATCCAACCATCTTGTCCTCTGTCGTCCCCTTCTCCAAAGACACAGGCATAAATCCTAGTTTTTAAGAGAGGTGCACTGGAAATGATCCAGGTGAATTAACATTTTTATTTACGGAGCATATTCTCCAAGTGTGGGGAACCTATGACCCTCCAAATGCTGTTGGGCTAGAACGCCGATGAACCTCAGCTGGCATAGCCTACAGTCAGAGAGAATGGGAATTGCAGTCCAACCACATCTGCTCTACTCCAATACTAACCAGTTTGCACTTTAAGATCCTCTGCTTTATAGCCTTTTCTGAGGGGCTTCTGCTTCACAGATATCAGCTAGAAAGGGGGCTTATTTGTCTATGAACAGTTAGGAAATAGCCTTCCCAGGGAGGCTTGTATACAACATCACCATGATTATCTTTTGGCAACAGCTAAACACCTTTTTAGTTTCTTAAGGCTTGTTAAGTATGATACGATTGTAAGCTTTTACCTGCTGTTCTTACCTCTGTGTTGTGAAGAGCGGTATATCAATATTCTAAATAAATTTGTTACAAAATGCATGCTCCCCCTTGCTCTGCAAAACTGCTCCAAAGTACCTTACAACAAGAAAAGTAAAATCTTCATAGCATCTCTGTAAAGAAAAGCAGGAATCTTGGTGCTTTTCAGTGTTGCCATGGGACTCGGGAGATAGCTTAGCAATAACATTTGTGGAGCAGATGGCCTAAAATTAAATAAACAGTTACAGGTCCCGTGTAAAAAAGAAAAAGAAAAAAAGATTATGTAACTTAGAAAAGGAAGGCATGTGATACCCTGAAACAAAAATCACCATAGCGTGTGGCACTTTTTTGAACAAAGCAATTGTAATTTATTTCAAATTGTGGGAGTTATGACTGTGCTATAGTCAGGCACGGTTGGAACTGCTGTGATGTGTTCTGCAAAGTGTGACAGGTGCCAGAACAAAAGCAGTTCTGAACTCTGGTCAAGGGTTGTTCAGTGGGACTTTGTGGTGTCTTGGGCATTAGCCAGTAGCACTAATACACACAATAGGGACACTTTCATCAGCTGATGAAGTTGTTAACTGAGGCAAGGAAACTCGTAATGGCTTGGAAAGGTGAAATGAAGAGTTCCTTGTTCCTTGAGCCTTTACTATTGAAGCCCAACCCATCAGAAGCTCAAGCCCAGTTTGTCATTTATCTGTTCCAATGCAAGGATCATTCTACCCCACTGCTGTGGTTGCTATTTTAATTCCATTTTTTAAAAAGACAGAGATGCATTCCTCTCTGTCATACAGTGTAGGGTGATCTTAACACTCTGATACACAGCATTCTAATCTGTTTTGTTTTATCCCTGCATAAACAGGAATATGGGCAACAGCAGCACCTCCCTGACCACCGTTTTGTTGCAATCTCGAGGCCCAATTCTGCGGTTCACATTGTCTGCTTCACCTCTCCCAAGTGGTGGTTTATCTGTCATAACAGGAGTGGGGCTCCTATGGCTCTCCAGATGTTGAAGGACTCAGAAACCCATCATTCTCGACTATTGGTTCATGCTGGCTGAGCCTGATGGGACTTGGAATCCAACAACTTCCAGAGAGCCACAGGTTCCCCTTTGCCATAGTTCCACCATCTTCTGAACATTACTGATTCAGTCCAGCTGCCCAGACTGCGTGAGAATTGAGCACAGAGTCTTTTCCTCTTTCACTGAATGCTATATGTGGCTCTCAAGCAGGGATCATAGTTGTGGGCTTGATTCAAGCCACAAATTAAGCCATGGGTAGGTAAACAGAACCCATTTGTTTGATCAGTAGCTCATCCAGAGCTACATCTATCAGCCAGTTGCTAAACATGGGGCTTATTTTTCTCACAGCTAGCTTTTGTGCTCAAGCTGCAGCTGATCGCCACATGATTGCCATCGCTGGATTACAGCAATTAGACTAAAAATATGGCTAATATGCCTGTTTTTCTGCCATTCAATTCTTAATAATGAATCTGTTTCACAGAACACTTCTAATTGCTTTTTTCTGGACTAAGGGTGTAGAGCACAATCCACTATTCATGGCTTTCATGCTGCTCCCATTCGTTCCAATGGGCATATGGAACGGGAGAATTTCCCAGTAGATCGTTCCAACAATAAGCTAGTTACATGGCTGTAAACAGATGTTTATGAGGCCAGAGATATCATTTTCACATTAAAGTGCTTATACTGAAACTCACTTCCTTTAGCATATTGCATTTTGGTCTTTCTTTATGCCATTTTAATTGAAAGCAATATACAATTAGACCTCAGGAAGTACTTGGCATAAGCCAAGAGGCAATATATCAAGTTTGTTGGGTACACACAGCATAATCACAGATGGGCCTGCTGACACTTTGTTTATGATTAAGTAATATTGTGCAATTCTGTATCATAATTATCCACTTTAATATTATTTATTACACACATGCACACGCACCGAGTGGGATCTAGTCAAATTTAAGCACTTATCACCCCACAGTTTCAAGAAGTGTGTTGTTTAAGAATAGGCGTGACTTTATCATATTCAATTAAATGAATCTTAAAAGCTTAATAATCTCTCTCTCTCTCTCTCTCTCTCTCTCACACACACACACACACACACACACACACACTTTTTTACATGTGTATGTATATCCTGCTTTAAAGGATGATATAACATGAAAATTCAGATTTTTTTGCTTTTGCACTGTGCTCATCCTTGAGTTATAAGTAATTTTCTGATTTGTTGTCAGTGTTGCTATTACTATTTAAATGCAGTCATCATATATGTAATTATTCTCCTAGGCTGAAATTCTATTTACACTTACCTAGGAGTAAAAGAATGTCTACACT
The DNA here is from genome assembly GCF_965112155.1 of Podarcis liolepis. Taxonomy (NCBI): domain Eukaryota; kingdom Metazoa; phylum Chordata; class Lepidosauria; order Squamata; family Lacertidae; genus Podarcis; species Podarcis liolepis. The sequence continues at coordinate 43,556,275 of NC_139564.1, read as the reverse complement.
TCCTTGAAGTCTTTCTAAGGCCTCCTATGAACTTTCTAATTCAGAATAAATTATGTATAGAGACTCCATACCCTCCAAGATTTCCTTAATGGAAATAGGGACTTCCTAAGGAAAAGCAGGACATTCCATGGTTAAATCAGAAACCAGAACAAGCTTCTTGTAAATTCAGGACTGTCCTTGGAAAATAGGGACATGTGGAGGGTCTGAGATGCTAAGCCTGATGTGAACTCTTATTCTTCAAAGCTAAACATGGCTTCACCAATTGCTCAGACACTTCACAGACTTTCCCTGGAGATCACACTAGAATCAGCTGGGATCTCAAACTAAGGCACTCTTTGGATAAAAGCAAATTTAAATCCATCACTCACTTCTCTAGTCCATCTCCATTTTCTGGGCCAGATATATGGACAGCCCCTCCTTAAAGTGCATTAAAGTAATCTAGTCTTCAGATTCCCAATGCATGGACCACTGTGGTCAGCCTATCCTGGTCCAGGCTATGTATTCTGTACAGGTCTTGTCAAGGGCCCACAGACATCTCTAGGCTAGTGAGAAAGAACAGCTTTCATAGTTTGCAGACTTGGGCACCAGCATCTCACATGTTAAGATTTATGCCATATAGCCAAAGCAAGACCATTGTCACTGGATAAAACAAACTGTGAAGTAGTGAATTCATATAATCAGGATTTGCTGAACAGTAACTGCAGTCCTACACGTGTAGTAAGTAGTCCCAATAAAGGAAGTGAGTTTAATCAGACATATCTGTGTGCAAGAATAAAGCCAGACTTCTCACAACCTACAAATGAAGAAGTGTTTTATCCCATAAACATGTGTAATGTTGTAGAAATAGATAATACATTGAGGGGTAAGTGAGGAACTCGTTATGTATTCATCCCTGCATGGTTCCTTTGTGATATCTCATCAAACAAGAAATACTTGAGAGTTGTAATGATGCCAGCCATCAGGATTTCTTTTTCTCCAATGCCGAGCCATGTTTGAGAGAGCGATAGTCAAAATTGTGTGGTGTTATGCTTCATTGAGCTGAATTTAGAGAGAACTCATACCATGAAGCAATGCTTTTCTTTCCGAAAATGAGCAAAACTCTTCTTCCCTGGCATCTTCGAATGTTTTCCTGTAGGAGCTGCACAAAGAAAACTTTGGTCTCTGATCCACAAAATGCATTTCACAGTTAGAACCATGGAGAGTGTTTGCAAATATACCTGCTGGATGCTGAGAAACAACAAGGCATGATAGCAAAATTTGCACCCCAGGGGAGGGAAACATGGCCAGGATGCGAAGAATTTTAAACAATAAGTGAGGATAATGACAGTAAATACTGTTACACACACCCAACTCTCCAAGTGGTAAGAGACTCCAGGGGTGCCTGCCCTTTCCCAGACTTTGGTTTCCTTGGAATGAATATCAACAGCGACAGTGGTGTCTTTAGCATATATGGCTGTATTTACATATATATACAACCGTCAATGAAGAGCCAGTGTGGTGTAGTGGTTAAGAGTGGTGGACTCGTAATCTGGTGAACCGGGTTCGATTCCTTGCTCCTCCACATGCAGCTGCTGGGTGACCTTGGGCCAGTCACACTTCTTTGAAGTCTCTCAGCCCCACTCACCTCACAGAGTGTTTGTTGTCGGGGAGGAAGGGAAAGGAGAATGTTAGCTGCTTTGAGACTCCTTTGGGTAGTGATAAAGCGGGATATCAAATCCAAATCCAAACCTGAGGCTAGGATGGAGGCGCTCACACCACTAACAAGCCACAGAACTTGTCTGTTTGTTAGGTCCCCATACCAGACCCTTGGGACCAGCACAGATCCTGACAAAGCCTCTATGCCTTCAGCTTCCAACCAAACTCTCTCACACACAAACAGAGCCTCCTTTGACTCATTGTTCTCCATCCTAGGATAACATGACATTCAGCTGGGTGAGCTGGGAAAAGGTCCACTCATTTGTCTCTATAGCAACAGGGCAACCTCTTTGGACATGTAAATGACAGAACTTAACTGCCAGCTAAGGCAATTATCTTGCAAACAGGCTGGTCTGAAGAATTCAAGAGCTTCTTCTACTTGATTCTGAACCTGACTGGGTACAGAATCACAGGCCTGGAAGGGACCCATTAATATCCAGACTGACCCCTCAAAAACTACAATACATTCTTCTGTGAACCCAAGTGATGGAAGGGGGTGGCCTTTGTTAGCATCAATGGCAGCTCTCCATGCAGCCAGGTAAACTGCTTTTCAAATTGGGAAGAACTTTCACAACCAGTTTTTGATGTGCTATTAAGTTTAGTTGTTCAAATGACTCTGTGTCACCTGTTTCTCTGTATGGCTTCTTTGGCTTTGGCTATACTTCGATATATCCAAAAAGAAGAATCAGTGGTTCACTAGGTAGAATATTCCCCATGATAATTTTAATTGCCTTAATGATATCAGACCAGAATGTTCTTAATCTGGGACATTTCCAAAGGATGTGTAAAATGTCAGCATTAGGCATCCTATATCTCCAACAAGATCGGTTCACTATTGAGTATATATGATTAAGCTGCCTCAGTGTTAAATACCATCTAAAAATAAATCTATAAAAATGATGAACCTGTTTTCAAATTTTTAAACCTCACGGCAGGATTGCTAATTGTGTTGTTAATGTCACATGCAGTCAGGCCCTCGTCGTTAAAGAACATTTACAGGAGCAGCAGCAGATAGTGAGGATGGAATCAATGGATGTCATTGTAGGGCCACTGATGGGAAAGAGAAAAGTCTACCCATACTGCTATGCTTTGGAAGAAGTTATCGGTGGAGGCATCTCAGTCAGCATGGTGAATCGTGGAAGAAGCTGGTAGCCACATATTTTCTCAGCACTGCCTTAAAGTATTCCCTGCCACCACCTTTGTTTATTTCAGGCTTCCTCAGCCTTGGTCCTCCACATGTTTTGAGACTACAATTCCCATCATCCCCGACCACTGGTCCTGCTAGCTAGAGATCATGGGAGTTGTAGGCCAAAAACATCTGGAGGGCCGAGGTTGAGGAAGCCTGGTTTATTTTAATGAACTGCAGTTGCATCCAGTTTATGATTTTAAGATTGCTATAATTATATACATATCTACTCAGAAGTAAGTCCTCCTGAATTTGGTATAACTTCCTTCCAGGGAAGAAGTTACAGAATTGCAGAATAAATCCATCTGTCGCTTTCAGATGGCTACAACATCATTTATACTAAGACACAAACATTTCTGTGTTACGATCCAAATGATTACGGGCAATCTCTAAAATGCATTTCAGACTCTTTCAACAGTGGTAACTTTTTCTTTTTTGTATAGAAATTTTCATATTATGATAATCTCTGCCACAAATTCTTTATTCATTTCACAGAATACAGTCAAAGGTTCCTGCAAATTACATGGGTGACATTTGCTTCCCTGATCATAATTACCATCATTTTGTTCAAATCTTTAAAACCTCCCTTCAGCATGTGAACTAGCAATTTTGTAAACCTCCAAGATAAAAGCGCTTGACTTCTGGAGGTGCGTTGTCATTCTCATATTTCCAGGATATGTTTAAATTAGATTTTCAATAATGTAAGGTGTAATTGTGTGCCTCTGCCACATTCGTTAAATTAAGATATTCCTTCATTATGAAAAGATGTTATGTTAATAGCAATGGTTGTTTCCTGAGAATCTACACAATGCTAGATTCTACTTGCGCACCAGGTGCACCAATGTGGAAGGCAGAGTTTGGCAGCAATAATAAGTTAAAACAAGAGTGTGGGTTAATATGGCCACAACTTTATATCTGGTTTGGTGTGGCATAGGGCAAGGATCCATCCATTGCATAGCATAGTTGCTGGCTGAGATCACCACCCAGTCCAGCTGCTGGAACAGCCAAATAAATTGGCAATGAGGAGGGGCCTACAATGGCAGGGATCAAGCAGGTGGACCCGAAAAGCAACATGGGAATGTGGTCACTAGCTCAGGCCCCTCACTGGAACGGAAGCTTTTTGCCACTACCCCAAGACCCCTTATGGGGATCCCCTCATAAGCTATGGATCCTGCCTAATGCCCTCATCCACAAATGGGCAGGACTGATCTAGCCAACAAATGGATGTATTTGCTATGTTGGAGAAGAAAACCTCATGGCTGGTTGTCCAGTTAAGGCCATCAGTGAAATTCCTTCCAGCCATTAACCAGCTGTCCAAAGCAAGGGTGACTGCAGTCAAGGGAGGCAGGCAAAGGCAGCAACACTGAGCCCCCCAGACCAGGCCAGTGTCCTCAGAGGGAGAAAATCTTCCCCCATTTGCCCCCCCCCTCAGGAAACAGCTTTGGTTGCCCATGGCATCCTGAGTTGCAACGGGGAAATGCACCCAAGTGGAAATGCACCCAGGATGATGCTACATGAAATCAGTATCTAACAATGGCACTCTTAATCGTATCAGTGTTTTGTTAGGCAATTGAAGCAACATTCTGGACAAGACCTATTTTAAACAAATCTGGAATCTCTGAACTACAGCTGCTATATTTTAATGGGTAGGAAATAGTGCAAAAAAGCTGGATAGCTGTTGGAAAACAGGGGAAGTGGCAAGGTTCACTAACTATGTAAGACTAAGTAATGGCAGCAAAACATGGGCAGTTCTGGAGGCCTAACTATATTTTATGTGTATTCATTATTAAACAATTGATTGATTGATTGATTGATTTGGAATGGCTGCTGTTTATTTGACATATTGAAAACAAAGTAGATCATAATCACAAATTAGAAGAATGAAGCTTCCATCTGTCATGCCCTTCAACAACCACACTGTGTGCATTCAGATATAATGTTAAGCCATGAACTATAGAGGAGACTGAGTTATTGAGAACTTTTGTGTAACGTGAAGTCTTCAGAAGCCAATGCAGCACTTGAGTATCATCACAATTCACCCCTTAATTTATCGCTGCCATTTCCCTTTTGAAAACACACTACAGTATGATACATCAGCCAGAAAGCCCCAATCAGACTGTCTTCCTTTAAAAAATAATAATAGGGAAGATGTGAGAGTTCATTTTGTTTTGTTTTGTTTTGTTTGGAGAAAATAACACTGAAACTTGTGGACATATCTTTGAAGGGTCTACACTTTTTATCTGCTGCATGCCTTTGAACTGTGTGTGGCTTCCTTTGAATTTTGGTTTTGGCTTTGACCTGTGCCTGCTTTCACATGAGGTTGATTTTGTTCAAAAGGAATAAGAGCTTTGAGGACAACTATCTTGACTATTCTGCTTTCAGAACACTATCCTTTTTTCACATGCATAGCTTTCTGCTCAACAAAGGATTAATTTACTGCTAATCTCCCTGCCTCCCCCAATGAAAAAAATATATTACTTGGGAGGGGCAGAGCAGGGAATTTACACGCACACACTGATGGTAAGTTGATGCAAGCTATTAATGCGCACAGTCTCTCTCTCTCTCAACATTTTTTTTTATCGTCTATTTTTCTCAGGGCTGCATCCTTGGCCACAAACTAGCTTTAAAACACAAGTGAGATGTAACTGTCCACATTTATAGAAAATGAACATATACATAATTATTTGGTTCCTTTGTACATCAGCAGTTCATAGTAATGCTCCTGTAGAATATAATATGCCACTCAGATGACCCTTGCTATTTTAATAAGGGCATTTGTTATCTTCTGTAACCTCCTGAAAGCACTATAAAACATTGGGAGGTCAACAGGTTCTTTGTAGGGAATCAGAAGGGACGCGGGTGGCACTGTGGGTTAAACCACAGAGCCTAGGACTTGCCGATCAGAAGGTCGGCAGTTCAAATCCCCGCGCCGGGGTGAGCTCCCATTGCTCGGTCCCAGCTCCTGCCAACCTAGCAATTCGAAAGCACGTCAAAGTGCAACTAGATAAATAGGTACTGCTCTGGCCAGAAGGTTTCCGTGCGCTGCTCTGGTTTGCCAGAAGCGGCTTAGTCATGCTGGCCACATGACCCGGAAGCTGTATGCCAGCTCCCTTGGCAATAAAGCAAGATGAGTGCCGCAACCCCAGAGTCAGTCACGACTGGACCTAATGGTCAGGAGACCCCTTTACCTTTACCTTTAGGAAATCATTACAAGTGCTCCCCACCCCCATATCTTGGCCACAATGGCATTTTGTATTTCTATAAGGTTTTCTTTAAGGGGGCAAGTGATGCAGGTATGGTAGAAATATTTCCAATATTTCCTTTTCCAAAGTGTCATTAGTCCCTTCTTAGGGATGCCTACAGAAGATAAACTCCCATCTTTCCCCGATAATACAGTGGTACCTTAGTTCTCAAACTTAATGAGTTCCAGGAGTCCGTTCGACTCCTGAAACCATTTGAATACCAAGGTGCAGCTTCTGATTGGCTGCAGGAGCTTCCTGCACTCAAGCGGAAGCCGCATTGGATGGTCGGCTTCCAAAAAATGTTTGCAAACCAGAACACTTGCTTCTGGGTTTGCAATGTTTGGGAGCCGATTTGATTGACAACTAAGTCGTTCAAGAACCAAGGTACCACTGTACATGAATCCGCCTTAATGTACTGCAACTCTGAAGGGTGTTTGGAGTCTAAGCATGACAACTCCTTCAACACAGTCTTATTCTGATGTCATTTTCTGCCGTTTACTGCTTTTCCTTTTCCAACAAGAAATAAATGAAATGCCTGATGGAAGGTTAATGCAACGATGCACCTTTCTCTGGCCATAGTATTTTAATTTTGCTAAACAATGAGGTTGGACAAATGTTGGCTGTATCACTCTTTCCCCCAAAGTAATTTAATAAAAGATCACACTTCTAGATCCAGCTGATAATTGGTTTATCATGTACAATTTTGCATCTATTATCACCTTTTCATGCAGGAGAGACCGATATAGCTTTCACTGCTCATAATGAAAGAATGAATTTGAAAGAAAACAGTTTAGTTCTCTCTTTCTCCCACAATTTAGCATGGTTCAGAAATGCAGCACAGTTGTTGTCACCTTATTTTTTTCTATTAATAGTAAACAAAATTAGGTTCACACTCTTGTTTACTGTGCACTTGTTGCATTTCCAGGGCTGGGTTTTTAATCCATGATCATGCAGCATTATCCAAAAATGCATATGCAGCTTGTTCTCCACCCCACCCCCCAATATTGCTGTTTGATGCATTCATTGTTTGTCAAATCAGCTTCACACTGACTGGAGTCCTTAAGCTCTTACTTAAACCATTCCTAATTCATCTCTAGCCAAGTTCTGAACACCTTTGCAAAAGCCTTCTTTTTGGGCTGGGAGAGGACCGTTCAGTGTGAGGTTGATATGGATATACAGTGGTACCTTGGGTTACATACGCTTCAGGTTACAGACACCACTAACCCAGAAATAGTGCTTCAGGTTAAGAACTTTGCTTCAGAATGAGAACAGAAATTGTGCTCCGGCGGCGCGGCAGCAGCGGGAGGCCTCATTAGCTAAAGTGGTGCTTCAGGTTAAGAACAGTTTCAGGTTAAGAACGGACCTCCGGAACGAATTAAGTACTTAACCCGAGGTACCACTGTATACAGAATTGGAGCCTCCCACTTCCTACCATCTCCCCCACTGATCTGGACCCTGCAATCGTCATCTGAGGCCCTTCTTGGTGTGCCTCCTCCATGAGAGGTCTGGGGGATAGCAACACGAGAACGGGCCTTTTCTGCAGTGGCTCCACACTTGTGGAATGCTCTCCCGAGAGAAGCTTGCAGCTTGAGTTCCAAGAAAGTTTCACTGCACTGAGACTACAGTGCTTAGGAAAACTGTTCAAGGTTCCCAACCAGAGAAAGAGCTTTCTTTCTGAAGGAGTGTGGCAATCCAAAATAAATAAAATTGGCATCATGAAAACATTCCATCTCCGATATGCCCTTTGCTCACACTATTCTAAATTAAACGTGGATTTAAACAATAGGGTTGTTGTTGTTGTTTTTGCTGTACTTCTGTGTGGGGTTCTATCTGAGGAAAATCAAATTTTAATTTTGCCCTTTTCTGAATTCAGTAAGCATCATCCTGATCATAAGCTAGTATAAAGCTGTCTAGCACATCTAGAAAAAAATAAATTATTGTAAAGGTCTTCCTTCTATTGCTTCATTATGTATTATGTAGATTTTTTTATATACAGGATATAATGGAAAATATAGATTGATATATCTAAACCAATTACACTAGGAAATGCAACGTCTGTCCCTAGTGTTCCTAAGGATAATTTACTTTACTCTAACATAATTTCATGCTTTGTTAAAATGAGAGGGAACTATGACTTCCTGAAGGTGAAATAAATGGACAAGCTCTGACGAAAAAAGCTAAAAATTTTGCATACTTTGGAAGGGTTTGATCTTAACAGGAATTACATTTGAATGATGAGAGTGATGAAAGCGTCTTTGCATTGAAACAAGTTTGGCTATTAAAATATAATATTTACCTTCTATCTCAGCTGCCAAATAGCTCTTACTATATTCTGAATGTCGTTTAATAGTTTGATATCTGTTATGGCTCTCAGTGTCTATAAGGGAGCCATTTCAGATTTCAGCTAAAGGGCTCTGAGCAAGATTCAATGAGGTTCAATGGCCTGGATTTTTCTTATTCAGGTAGGGGAACTACATTTTCAAAAGTAGTTAGCTTCCATATTCTTTATACCCTCTGAGAAAATATAAGAAGGCTCTCAACAAAATATACACGGGGCCCTACCTATTAAATAAAGGGCTTTTGTACCTACCACAAATTATGCAGCCATAATGCAATGGCTGAGCCTCACCCTGGGAAAAGCTCCTTCGGGTTCAAAGTATTTACATTTATACCATAAGCATCTGGTGATGTACGGCATCCTTTTGATAAGGATGCAAAAAAAAAGCACATAGTCTTCGGTTCTGCCTTGCATTTGTTGCATGCAGCTCTGTTTCCATTCCATTGCAGTTTGTGTTCAGCCAAAAACTATGTTCTGAGCCCTGCTGCCTGCTGTAGTGAAATTACATCACTTATACAATTAATTATATAAAACACATGGTCATTTATGTTATCCCACCCACTGGTGGAGGAAGAGGAGTGTGGGGGGAACACACCACCCCTGGCAGCAGTGGCGTAGCGTGGGTTGTCAGCACCCGGGGCAAGGCAAGTAATTTGTGCCCCCAACCCGTGGATTTGCGCCCCCTAACCCGTAGATTTGCGCCCCCTAACCCTAACCCCCAGATGTTGCGCCCGGTGCGGCCGGGCCCCCCCTGCACCCCCCACGCTACGCCACTGCCTGGCAGCACAATCTGGGTGGGGTGCCATTGTGGCTGCCCCCCTGCCCGCGCTGGGTGCCACGCCCCTGCAGGTGGCACGCCATGCCCCCAGGACATGCACTGGCTCCACCCACACCTGCTCTCTGCCCCCCCCCAGTGCCAGAGGATGAAGCTCTGCCACTGATCCCACCCCATTCATTGTAGTACAAAGTGAGCACAATGCAAACAGTGGCGGGGCGGGGGGGGGTAATCAATGATGTATTGTTTGCAGGCTGAAAGCAACAAAAGTGAACGCAGATGGCATAGGCATCAGGTTGGGGGGGCTGGATGCTCCAACCCCAAAACATTCCCCATGAAGGGGCTGGGCACCCACAATGTTTGGGGCTGGAGCTGCGCATGCCACAGGGGCATGCATGCACGACGTCAGCATGCCTGCTGCCACAGGCAATATCATCACACACACTGGTGTGTGCATGTGGCAACTGCAAGCTGGCGGGCCTGGCAGATGGTATTTGCTGGGTTGATTTCCATTTCAGAAATGGGACAAAGTTCCCTGGAAAGAGAAGTTGACTGTGAAACCAATCTAAGAATTGTAGCTCTGTGATGGGAATAGGGTTCTTCTAACAGTTTTCAGCGGGACACAGGTGGCGCTGTGGGTTAAATCACAGAGCCTAGGACTTGCTGATCAGAAGGTTGGCGGTTCGAATCCCCGCAACGGGGTGAGCTCCCATTGCTCGATCCCAGCTCCTGCAAACATAGCAGTTCAAAAGCACATCAAAGTGCAAGTAGATGAATAAGTACCACTCCAGCAGGAAGGTAAACGGCATTTCCGTGCACTGCTCTGGTTTGCCAGAAGCGGCTTAGTCATGCTGGCCACATGACCCGGAAGCTGTACGCCGGCTCCCTCGGCCAGTAAAGCGAGATGAGCGCCGCAACCCCACAGTTGGTCATGACTGGACCTAATGGTCAGGGGTCCCTTTACCTTTAACAGTTCTCAGCACCCTTAACAAACTATGTTTATCAGGTTTCTTTGGCTGTTTAAAGTGGTGTGATCGTGCTTGTGAAGATGGGACCAAAATGAGGAAGCAACAGAGCAAGTTGCTTTATATCTAGTTCATCTAGGTCTGTATCATCTCTGCAGACTGGCAGCACCTCTCTGGCATTTTGGGGTTTCAGGCAGGAGTCTTTCTCTTTCTACCTAGAGATGCTGGGGATTGAAGCTGGGACTGTCTGCATGCAAAGCAGATACTCCCCAGAGGTCAAGCATAACTCATTGAGTGCATCCTTCTGTTATCTCTTTCCTTTCAAGCAATATCACAGAGCAATTATTCAGGATGTCGGAGAAGGCCAATTAGGAATAACAACCAGGAAGAAGAGATGCTGTCTATCGAAATGATAAGGTTGGCTGATTTTACCTGCTATTAATTTGAAAGTGTGACCCGCAATGCTACAGGATGCGAGTGCACTTTTTAAAATTATTTTTAATAATTTTCACAGTCCTTGCACATACTACACAATGAAGCACGAACCCTACAGTGACTCCACTGCAGTACAATGGTTCCAAATCAGCAAGTTTGTTCAGTAAGAGAGATGTCTGGAAACATGAAAACAGGATTGTGCCTTTGATATTTTAATGGTTCATATGATTTTCAGCTCTCTTATGTTTCAGTCTTTTTCTTTGTAGGCCTTGATACCCACTGAGTCAAGGGGGAAAATGTCAGGAATGCAGCTCAGGTCTTTGAAAAAATATGGAGTGATGGAATAAGTCAGGGATCACAGGAGGGATCACAGGAGCTGAAATAAATATTTCTAAATACCAAATCTGGCCAAATTTGGAATGAGAAATTTTGACTTTGGAATTGTAAATGCACATTTTGAAAATGACATGTTCCCCTCAGTGTGCTTGCTTAAGTTCCAGTGTGTTCAATGAGATTTATTCCCATGTATGCATGTATAGCATGCATGCCGGGGAGGCAATCCTATACACCAGGGATGGTGAATCTTTGGATTGTGGGCCAATCCAAGTTGGCCCATGAGGGCATGATTCCCAAAGTGTCAGCTAATTGGTAAGGGCAAGGCTCACTCCTGCTGGGTATACCAAAGATCTGGCTGGAGTCTATGTAGAAGGAGAGGGCATCAAGGCAGGGCGTGCCCAAGACATTCGGCTGCCTGAGGCAAAGGACAAGATGGCTTCCCCTTCCATTCCCATATACAGAAGTCATTCGGTGTTGCATTTGAAGCTTACTTCAATAGTGAAGAGGAAGCTGTATCTTCCACTGTACCCAAGGGAAGCAGACTGGTCTGGGGGTTCAAGGCAGGCCACATGGCACCCTCAGCTCTGCCCACTGACACCTTGCTATCACTCCCTAAACACTGCGCCCCTGCTATACAAGGTGATTAACTTGCTCCATTTAACAGTAGCATTGGGGCCAATAGTCTTCCCCGCAGGTTATCGTGTCTGTCTCCCATTCCACTGCTCAACCAAGGGCTTTGACGGGGCAACCCACCACACCATCAGGAAGACCTCCGAGAGCTGTCAGGAAACTATCATGATCCATCAGCTTCCAGGAACATTTTCACAAATTTCAGAAACTCTGCTGTGGCATTTCAGAATCCCTCTGGATTTTATAAACATGCTAGATAAAGTCTGCTTGGGCTACTTGTTGTGGTTTTATTGTGTGCTTCCATCATGTGGGTTAGTTTTTAACAATACTTTTTTGAGAGGTTGAACAGTGGGATAAAAATAATTTAAAATAATTTAAAATGTGTATCTGAAGAAGTGTGCATGCACACGAAAGCTCATACCAAGAACTAACTTAGTTGGTCTTTAAGGTGCTACTGGAAGGAACTTTTTTATTTAAAATAGCATAAAAGAGAGAGACATACCTGTCCTGAAAGCTCGCAGCATTGCATGATCATTTAACAATAATGAAAAGGTCATCTTGTGAGGTGAGCTTGTTGCAGAATCAGGGAAAAAATATTTTATAGATGAGAGAATCAGTCTTAATGGAACTACTCAATCCATTCTTTTTTCCCAGGGCATCTCTTCCGTTCTTTCCAAAGTGGCTTGCTTGTTTGAATGAATGAATGAATGTGTATGGTATGTGCAGTCTCTAGATGATGGAAGCACAGATTTGTCCTAAAAAAAAATAATAATTATATGCACTTCCATGTTTTTGACATAAGCTGTCATATTGCCATGACTAATGCATAGGTTACAGACTAGAGCAGAAGTATATCCGTTTTTCAAAACCCAAAGAGCAAGAGAATCTGTTTGATGCTTGAAGTGTCTGACATTTTGTGCTATAATTATTTTGCCTTGCCTTCTTTCTTATAGCACATTTATGAAGGGTCGGTTCAGCAGGGTTCAGTTTATTTTCATTATTCTTAATCCCACATGCATCGTTTTAAAAAATTAAAAGTAACAAATCAAAACCAGTGTGTTCTAATAATTTTTCAGTTTAAGAATCCTTTAGGTATATACATGCAGCACTCTTCTCTTGTGTTGGAATTGCCTACATAACTGTTTCAGCTACAACCTTACTCCAGGAGTGGGGAAGCGATATTTCCTCCAGGTGTTAGACTTCAACTTCTGTCCGTCACTATTGGCCAAGCTGCTTAGGGCTGATGGGAGTTGGAGTGCAGCAACAACAGGAGGATTCCAGGATTCCCCCACACCTTCTATGCATGTGTACCTGGATTAACACATCCCACTGAACTCAAAAGGGCTTCCTTCTGCATAGATGTCCATAGGACTGCACTGTTAATGACAGAAAGCCTGTAACGTGCATGTAACTCTTTCCTGGGAACGAAGGGTAAATAAATTTATAATGAAATGGAGCTCACAGCAAATTCTCAAGCTGCAGTGCAATTCTGCTTCAGCACAGCTTCATGACAGAATAGATAGGTGTATATACACCAATAAATCAAACGCTTGTTCAGATGTCAGTTTTGTCTCTGCCTCCATGCATCAGGAAGGCTGTCTGTTCTTTTTAAAAAAAAAGACATTATTGCTTTTATATATTCATTCATTGACACAGTTTCATAGATGTATGCACTTTCCTCTTCCACTGAAATTCCAAGGTATGCATGGCACAAACAATGCTTTTGCATATGTACAATGTTCCCTGACGCTGAAGTGAATGAGGCAGGTTCACACTGAGTCCAATATGTGCAACAGAACCCTGTGAAGCTCTTTAGCTGAGAATTCCAAACCTGGCTTAAGTCTTTCACTCACTGGATCATAAAATCTGAATGAAAATTGGGAGAACAAGTGAAATACCTGTATATCCATCAAGTGTGCTTTGAACAGCATGTGCAAATATGTTAATTCCATTCAACTTCATATGCAAAAATCAGTCATGACATCTTGTTAACGGTAAACTTCTAAGGCAGTGTTGAACAAATGACACATGGAAAAAAATATATTAAAGAAATCTGTCATGGTATACTACTTATCTGTTTTGGGGGCGGGTGGGCAAGGAACAGGTATAAACTGAAACACATGTAAAATACTTGATAGTTAAACAGCAAGCTGTTGTGATCAAAAGTCTTTACAATACTGTGTCCAACTCATATCATAGCTATGGTGCTGATTGAATTGGGCCATTTGCCAGTGAATTTAGTCTAAAGGACAGCAATTCTCAGCAGGACTAATTTAGCTCTGCAGTTCTGTCCCAGGGAAGGTGCCCAATGCCAGATAAGGGTAAAATTAAAATTTCTTCTTTAAAGCAAATGGCAGCAGTAAATGCATCACTGGAACAAGGGACCTCCATGGCAGCTGCAAGACACGTTTGCTGAAGAGGAAACTCAGACATTAACTACTAATTGGATTCAGAGCAAGAGGTATCAAAATCCTTTTTCCACATCACCACCATAATGAAACTCCTTTGCTTGAAGTCTAAAATATTGTTGTGTTTGTCTTCATGACCTTTTGACAAGGATTTCCAAGACAGCAAAATGGTGAATATCTTACTCCACCAAAATGCTACTTACTTCTTTGTGGTCAAAGTTAAGTTATGGTACAAAGCAAAGTTGCATTTTCCTATGTGAAATTTGGACACTAATAACAAAATTCATGTTTGCATTGAAGTTTAGCACAAAAGTTTTAACCTGGTAACACATTGTGATTGGGCTAGAGCTGTATATGAATCAAGAAAACTAACAGATAATGGGTTTTCTAAATCTTCCTCATCAACAAGGGTGGTTGTCTTGTTGCCATTGATCTCATTCTCTTCTATATCGTTCCTAATCCTCCTCACACAGGTGTGTTGTTTTATATAAAAAATAGCAGCCCAGAGACATTTTTATCTGCAAGACTTCAATTTTAGACAATTATCGGGAGATAGGAGAAAGTACATATCTTTTCTTTCATTCATATTTTTATATATATGACAGTTTGGAAAATGGCACTAGAGTGAGAAATAATACCAAAAGCAAAATTTAACACTGTAAACTGAGAACTGCAAGAGATTCAGTGACAAGGCAACAACATCAACAAAATGAAAGGAAGAGCACTGTTAGCTTTATTGATATACACTTAAGACATTGGGGCTTCTGAGGAAAGCACATAATAAAATTATAATTTCCAAAATGAATTATCATAGGAAAATGACTTGTGGAGTTCAGTGAATTAGATGGTCTGTTTTATAAAGTTCAATAGTCATGATACAGGCAAAGGAAGACCATTGAAAATAAGTTTTCAGTTGCAATTCTGCTGAAAAGGCTTGTAGGTTGTGTAATTACCACCCTTTGTATGTGCTTGACCCTTTAAGACAAGAATACTGGCCTGAATGTGTTCACTGAAATTTTCTTTGTTGGAGGACTTCACTTCCTGTTTCTATTTCCTTTGAACTTGTTGCTGTAGAGAGTTCAGGTCTAACTTAGAAGAATTATTTAAAGAGCTTGAACTCCGAGCAGCTCAGCTCAGTTAAGCCACATATTTGGAGCTACAAAAAGAACAAATTGATGGCACACATAGTAATCAGTCCCACTGCTGTAGAATCCCATCACTGGAAAAACGTCATTGTTCCATATCCCTGGCCCACTTCCCAGAGAAAGCTTCTCTTTTGCTATTGGTATGTCCAACATCTAGGGAGACTGTGACACATAGGGGCAGGGAGCAAGCTGTGTGTCTCCACACTGTATGTCTCCACACAGTGGCCCTTTGTAATTTAGTTGTACCCTATGGAATGTGGGAGACACACAGAGAGAGCAACACCCAGGGCAGCTATTGTGCTGCCAAGAGAGTTGACTCCTAGCACCACAAGGCAACTAGTGTTCGTAGACAGATGTTTGGATGCTTGCACCGGATCCTATGAGGTGCTTGTGCTCAGCTGTGTGCGTTATCTAGCATTCATCCATTTTTAGGCAACTGAATAAGTTTTATTAATTCATTGAACACCCTCATTTATGAATGCATTCAAAAAGACTAAGCTGTAGTTAAAAAGCATCAACCACATGGTCTTTGCCTGTGCAGTCTTGGTAGATCAGGAATAGCCAAAGTGTTGCCCTCCGGGTGTTCTGTATTATGACTCCCAACACCCCCAGCCAGTTTGGCCAATGGTCTGGGTTGGTGGGAGTTGTAGTCCATACTGGCTACCTTTATGTTACATAGTTTATATTTTAGCTCCATAATTTATTCCCACCCACCCTTTTATTAATTTTGTATTGTAGTTTATGCTGCCCCCATTATCCTTCATTGCATAAAAGGTATTATCTGGAAGACTATTTTCCCTCTTAAAATGACTTGCATTTTAAAAGACAATTTGCAAAGTAAAATATATAGACATATAACATGGGTTAAGCAGTATCAAATTTAAAGAAAAAAGTTTTAACTCAAGTGTTTGCTATGTCATATAGGGGACGTGCGTGGTGCTGTGGTCTAAACCACAACCTCTTGGGCTTGCTGATCGGAAGATCGGGGTGAGCTCCTGTTGCTCTGTCCCAGCTTCTGCCAACCAAGCAGTTCGAAAGCATACCAGTGCAAGTAGAAAAATAGGTACCCCTGTGGCAGGAAAGTAAGTGGCGTTTCCATGTGCTCTGGCTTCTGTCATGGTGTTTCATTGTGCCAGAAGTGGTTTCGTCACCCAGAACCCAGAAAGCTGTCTGTTGTCAAATGCCGGCTCCCTCGGCCTGAAGCAAGATGAGCGCCGCAACCCCATAGTTGCCTATGAAAGGACTTAACCATCCAGAGATCCTTTACCTATTTACCTTTACATGTCATATGTAGAACAAACTTTATTTCATTCATCCCATTCATCAGCCTTTCCTTATTTATTTAAAAGACTCAATGAAGGTAGAAATGGAGTAGATTAAACATTACTTCCACAAAGTTAATAAACAACAACTACAGTTTTCATTGACATCTTGTCTAGGGACGCTGATTGTATTACTTGACATATGTAGTAGCTGCATATGTAGTTACCAGTACAGAGATCATTATGCTAAGGCAACGGCTTCAGGGGAAGAATGTACACTTCCTCAGAGGTTTTATTATTCCCAAAGCTCAGGTGAAAGTTTCATGCAAAAGACAGAGCCTGGGATCAATGATGTGTAAAAGCATGAGTGTATAAATAAATAATTTTCTACATCATATATAAAACAACACTAAGTTCAGCCCTGCATTCAAGGTCAGAATGAGGTCTGTACAACCCCTGAAATTCTGTTCTAAAACCTTAACTTGCTGTACAATGCAATAATAGAATCACAGAACCATAGAGTTGGAAGGGTTCGCAAGGGTCATCTAGTCCAACCCCCTGAAATGCAGGAATATCAGCTAAAGAATTCATGACAGATGGCCATCCAACCTCTGCTTAAAAACTTCCAAGGAAGGAGATTTTACCACCTGTCATGGGTGTCTATTCCACTGTCGAACAGCTCTTACTGTCAGAAAGCTTTTGCTGATGTTTGGTCAAAATCTCATTTCTTATACCCTGCAGCCATTGGTTTGAGTCCTACCTTCTGGAACAGGAGAAAACGAGCATGCACCATCTTCCATGTGACAGCCCTTTAGATATTTGAAGATGGCTATTATATCTCCTCTCAGTCTCCTCTTTCCCTCTTATTAATTTACACAGTGAATAGTCTGGAAATAGTGCTACATATTGCAACAACAACAACAACAACCATGCAAACTCAAAAAAACAAAACCCTGAACCCTTTGCACTATGTGGTTTGGCCCACACAATATAGATAATAATAATGGGTGAATAAAAATAACATAATTTAGCCCCTGTTGCAAATGGGGCCTTGGAGGACTCATGATAATGTAAATGGGGAGCACAATATAGCTGAAAGTCCTGTGGAACTTCAACTAAAAACTTTGCTTCTCTTGGGCTAGGATATTTTTCAAACTTTCTTTTGCTTAAAGAAAGAAAGCCTTATGCACTGCAGCAAGTGCCACAAAGCGTTTTATGTCTTCTTTGTTCTGAGCAAAGAATCAACCTTTTAAAATGTATTTTGTGGCTGTGTATATGTGTAACAAAGCAATATATTTGTATTGGTTTGGGTTAAATGAGCCGCCAGAGGGCCTTAAAGATGCAAAAGTCTTCTTACCTTTGCTATTCTTAAATATTTATGCAGTTGACTGAGTCCAATGGTTAGTAGGGATTTGATTTAGTTTATTCATGTGAAGGGCTATGGAAATAATAAATAAATGCTTGAATGGTTTTATTTTAATTGCCACTGATATCCTTATTGGCTTTTGATTAAACATGATTTCTGTGGGAAGAAATCAGCAGTAGGGCATGTGCATGACATGTAAAAGATGCCATGTTCAATCTCTGGCATCTCTAAGCAGGACCAGAAAATACGGTAACTCTGGCTCAGCTGCTGCCAATTAGTGTGGACAATATTGAGCTAGGTAGCCCAACAGCCTGATTCTGTATAAAGCAGTTTCCTATATAGCTCTGCACTGAGAAAGAATGTGGCAATTAAAATGCAGTGGTAGCTTTACACTGTGAATGTGCAATTAAAATACAGTTCTCTGGCCACTGTAAAATCTGACAGATGTTGTCACATCATTGCTGGAACTGTATGTGTTCCCTTGAGGTTTGAATTTGGTGCTCCACGATAAAAGCTAATTTTACATATGTCAAAAATAGCCTGCGAGGGGCGGGGGAATCATGCAAACTCAGTACAGTGGTACCTCGGGTTAAGAACTTAATTCGCTCCGGAGGTCCATTCTTAACCTGAAACTGTTCTTAACCTGAAGCACCACTTCAGCTAATGGGGCATCCTGCTGCTGCTGCGCCCCCGGAGCACGATTTCTGTTCTCATCCTGAAGCAAAGTTCTTAACCTGAAGCACTATTTCTGGGTTAGCGGAGTCTGTAACCTGAAGCGTCTGTAACCCGAGGTACCACTGTATTTACATTGTGTCATCCCATGTAGCAAGGAGAGTTGTCAGAAGTGAGTTGACTTAAATAGTAATCTGTTGAGGTTTTTTGTTTTGTTTTGTTTCTAAGAATATTTGAAATTATATCTCAGCATTAAATCTACATAGTGTTTTCAGTATTGGAAATATTATTCAGAGATACAATTGAGCTGCACGTTCATATGCTATTTGAAAGGAATTGTTTTTTAAATGTGATATTGCTAGCTTTATTGCTATCTACTAAAGTCAACAGAATGCCATTTATTTTTTTTCTGCTCAGCTCATGATGAAATATGTCTTCTGTGTCTGAATGCATTATCTGTCCTTCAAGTATTTTTGTCTTTTTTCATCTGTGGACAGAAATAGTTCTCTGATGAATAATCAAAGTATAATGAATACTGCCCACAATAGGTGAGTCAGTGAATGTTGTTTTCCTACCTTTCAGGGTTTTACAGCCACATGCATCACTTTAGCAATAGGAATTCTAACACTTTGGTTGCCTAATTTTTCTGCCAACCCTTAATACTTGGCTATTTAAGCCGTTTCCTTCACGTTGGCCTTGCTTTTACTTTCCCTCCCTTTCTTTGTTGCTTTTATTGGTCACAGAAGCAGAGCTGAACTAAAGAAGAGCAAATTGCCTGGCATTTGGAAACCCTAAGTTTTCTGATTGTTCTAATGTCACCACTGAGAGCCAGAAAACATTTCACGGAGCACCATCCTTGGCATGGTTACTCAGAAGTAAACTCCCACTGAGTTCAATAGGACCTAATCCTTTCACTTTCTTCTGTGTGCTCCTGACTGGTTATTAAGATTGCTCTCTTGCGTGTCTCAGTGATCTCTGAAATACATAGTTGTTTATTTATTTGATTCTGTGTATGAATCAATTCTCATTTAAAAAAATATCCATGTGATTCTGCAGTGGAAATATCAACATTTACATATATAAAAACAAATACATCTATTTGATACAGGGGAGAGGGCCCTTTTAGCAGCTGTGCCTGTCATAGGCCAGTGTTGTGGTGACATTAGAGGTTTGAAACTAGGACCAGGGAGAGCAGGGTTCAATCTCCACTCAGCCTACTGAGTGACCTTGGACTAATCATTGTCTCTTAGTGTGACCTATCTTGCAAGGATTACTGTGAAGATAAAATGTACACCACCTTGAGCTCCTTGGAGGAAAGTTGGGATATGACTGTAGTAATAATAATGACTCACAACAGAAACCCACTGTCAGCGCTGCCTCAGGTCCTAGCTCACAGAGGACCAACGCCAGTTGCTCTTTATAAACAAAAGTCTTTATTGTGGTTCATTGTTGGTTTGACATCCGTGGCGCGCAGCGCTACGTCTGAGTCCTTAGACCGGCGAAGCTCCGTCTGACTCCTCCCCGCCCATACACCAGTTCAAGACCCGAGCTTTGCTCCACCTTTTCCTCTCATCCTTCTGCTCCTTTCTCCTCCGGGTCCTCCTGCCCTCTGGGGTTACCTCCTTCCTACTCTCTTCGGAGGCGGATTCTTCTGACTCCTCCCCACCCTTCCGGCGGGCTTTAGGACCTGGCTCCCAATCCTGGTTTTCTGCTGGCCCGCGCGCCTCCACATTTGAACTTGGCGCGCGCGCCCAGCCGCCTACTTTCCTCCTAACGGCTACACTGCTCCCCCCACTGCTCTCTCCTTCAGGGAGGCTGGCCGGACCTGCTCTTCCCTCCGCCCCTCCACTCTCTGACGGAGGCGTGGTCAGTCCAGCCCCTCTCTCTCCTCCTGCAGGAGGCTCTTGTTTTAACCCTTGGGATTCTTCCCCCCCCCCCGCTACGCTCTGGTGGGGAAGCTATCCATGATTTCCAGCTGCCGCTTGGAGACCCCCCACTGGCCCCCCTTGCCCTGCCTTTGGGGGCCCCCTTCTGGGAATCCTCTGATTCGCTGGAGAGACTCATGGAATCTCTCTGATCACTGGCATACCCTCCTGAACTCCCCTCAGATTGTTCCCCTTCGCTCTCCATCTCCTCCTTCCCCTGTGGCTCAGCCCCTGAGCCCATGACACCCACCTTGCTACTTCATTAATGTCCTTTTATAACATTGTAAAAGCCTTGTGTAAGTAGTTCCAGCTTCACTACAAACTGTCTTGTCCGTTTTAGCCACCTCTTTTGGAGGAAAAGTGGGTTAAAATGTTTTAAAACTACTGTGTATTTTGGAAAGTTGTTTGTTTGCTCTGCATTGAGCTCATAACCCAATTTTGCATGATGATTCCTGGCTACAATTGGGTGCCATTCTGTGGGGAGAGAAATGAAGGTCTGTGGTCAACTCTCAACATCCTTAATGAACCACAGTTCCCAGGATTCTTTGGGTGATGCCATGGCTGTATAAAGTGGTATGATTTTGTTTTAAATGTATAGAATAGATGAGGGACCAGTTTTTCTTTATTGGGTTTAAAAAAACAAAACAAAAACAAAACCTCATTGCCAACAAAGAGAATACTTCATTGATGATAATTATATAGCGAACATGTAAATATGTCCTAGTATTTATATTGTATTTACCACAGTGAATTCTGCACTGGGGAAGTTGCTGTGAAATCTTATATGTGTCTGTTAGACATAAGCCCCACTGAGTTCAATGAGACTATTTACCCCCATAGGATTACAGCCTTAAGGATTTCAGTCTAGAGACCAAATTTTGTGCTTTTACTGAATTATGTGTCCATCATCATTTGGAAGAGCAAATGTTCATAATTGAATGTGAAAGGTGGTGTTAACTTTTTTGCTAAATGTTTTGATCATATTGCTTTTTAAATCTGGCAGGCAGCCAGCCAGGCAGACAATTTAAACACCTACTGCTTATGTGGTATGCCATTCTAACTCTGTTTTGTCATTTGCACACCTTTCCCATTAAATCCCAGATCAAGCAGAAAAATGCTGCTGAGACTTTTCCCTTTCCTTTTAATACTTCAGTGATCAATATAACCGGTGGTATGTTAAAACTTGTTGGTAGAAATAGATTGCAAGGCATTGTTTTCACAAGACATGTTTATAATACAGTGGTACCTTGGGTTAAGTACTTAATTCGTTCCAGAGGTCCGTTCTTAACCTGAAACTGTTCTTAACCTGTAGCACCACTTTAGCTAATGGGGGCCTACTGCTGCGCCGTTCTCATCCTGAAGCAAAGTTCTTAACCCAAGGTACTATTTCTGGGTTAGCGGAGTCTGTAACCTGAAGCGTATGTAACCTAAAGTGTATGTAACCCGAGATACCACTGTAATAATAATAATTTATTACTCACACCCCACCCATCTGGCCAGGCTTCCCCAGCCACTTTGGATAGCTTCCAACAGAACATCAAAAACACAATAAAGCATCAAACACTAAAAACTTCCCAAACAGGGCTACCTTCAGATGTCTTCTAAAAGTCAGATAGTTGTTTATTTCCTTGACATCTGGTTGGAGATGTATTAGTTTTTAATATACTATTAGTTCCTATGGAATTAGAGCTTTACTATCTCAAAAGGTCCCACGGCCTACAGTCTCTTACAACGTTATTTGGTCTTTAAGGTGCTATTGGAAGGAATTTTTTTATTTTGACTATGGCAGACCAACACGGCTACCTATCTACTAACGTTATTTTAATCACACATCCTTTGCTCACCCCCAATGAATCTTCACTTTGACACCCTGGGAGAATCCACAGGAACTATGAATTTTTTGGAGGGTGGGAAGGGGTCATTGGAAACACACTCAAAGGTTATGCAATCATAGAATTATAGAGTTGAAAGGGACCACCAAGGTCATGTAGACCAATATTCATTTTATTTACAATCTCATCCTGGGGATCTTTAGTCATAAGCACAGCCCATTAAATTTAATGGAACTTATTCCCAAATAAGTGTGTATAGGGTCACTGCATTAGATAATAACATAGGGTACTGAATTCCACTAACCTAAATAGGCTGCTGACCTAGTCTGGGAAAGGAAGCAAGTTAGGCTTACTGTTTGTCTCACCTTATAAGCTCCTTCCCCCTCTTCCCCATTGAGAAATACATAGATGGATTAAATTGATTAGTGCTTAATCCTGTTGAGATCTCTGACTGATACACAGGGCTATTTATAACCATTGGTATGTTTTCCAGTGCGATGGCAATGTATTTACTTTTAAATTTGATTATGAGTATAACATTGTATCCAAAATTCTAGTCAGTAACATAAAGAAGTTTTGCAGACATGTGAACACATTGCTTGGAACAAACAACACAGGTGAAATGTCACTGGCATTTAGAGGGTTTCATAACCAAGCAGTTTGTTGTGGGAGTGCTCTGGGGGGGGGGGTTCTCTGTCCTGAGGCCTCAAGCTGAGAACCTTTACAATGAATAACAAAAATTTTAAGTTGGATAATATTTTTAAAAAAAGAAAGTATTTTTTATTTTATCAAAATAGGTGGGTTTTGTAAACATAACTCCTAATCAACACACTTCATCATCTCTATGCACTAGGAATCAGGGTTTAATTTCTAAAGCTAGGGCTACAGAAGTTCAAATCTGCCTGGAAAAAGGCCCAGCCTGGATTTCCAGTGGTTCTGGGATAATCAGAAATTACTAGGAAGTATACAATTTCTGTCTGTGGACCCTGGATTAATTCAGTCTCTGGTACAAGGATAGTTATCTCCCCCAGGAGACTATTTTGCCTGATTCCTTTGTTCCAGTTCTGTGGAACAGGGGAACTGGGATGAAATTTGGAAAAACCCTTGAGCTCCATGGTGCTGCAAGGGAGCCAAAATACTGTTTTCATGGGGCAGACAGATAACTTGAAGCCTGCCTGTTCAAAATTCACATCCATTGATGTCCTTACCTCTATTTTAGAGAGGTGTGGGTGATTGTTACTCAGCAGCAGCGTAATCTCTAACCCCCCAAAAAGTGCTAGTGTAAAAGGCTACTTATTTAATCTCAACTGGCTGATTCAGTGGTAAGGCAAATGCACTTTACACATGCCCTTGGCAGGGTGCCAACACTTCAATAAAATATTGGGAAGAGAGCAGGTAAGTCCTGCATAATCAATCACAAGATGAAGTGCCCATTAACTTTGTGGGGTGCCGGTGGCCCCTTCAAATATTTTGAGGTCCTAGGAGTTAGCTCCTAAAGCCCCGGGTGAGCATTTCACAAGTTCCAATCCTGGGCTAGGTCTAAACAGGTTGCCCCGAGGCTCCAGTCTGGCTGATCTCCAACCCTTGCCATGGCACTCTGGACATCCTCAGAGGCAAATGCCACGGAGCTGAAGCGTGATCATTAAATCCAAAGCTAAACCTTGTTGAACTCTGGCTGAGAGAGGAAGGGCAGGCTGTGCGCCCTAGGGTGCAGGAGCTGCAAGGAGCGGGTTCACGTTTCTCCTGGCCACCTTGGGGGCAGACCCAATTCCAGTCGCATCTTTGTGGGTGCCACTTCCCCCACCCCACTTTTTAATAGCATTACGTTTCAACCGTAGCTGCTCCCCCCCCCCCCCCCCCAGTCCCAGGCAGCTCCTTTGAAACCTAAACAGATTACGCGAGGCGCATGAAGGACACGGCGAGCTCGCCGCGCTTCCCGAGGAGGGGATTTGGCTCCAAAATAGGACGCTAAGCCGCCTTGCAGCCTCGCGCTCGGTTTTTCTGTTATTATTACTTCAAGCGGCGGCGCGAAGGGGTCGGGTTCCGTCTAGGGCGCTCCATTCAGGAAGAGGAAAGCAGAAAAGAAGCCGTCGACGACAACGACGCCTCGTCCGCTGTCGCAGCAAATATGGAAGGAGCCGCGAAAGGAAGCGCTTTTTAACCGGGGCCCAGCTTCCCCTCGGTTTCCATGACAGTTATTAGGGCAGCGGAGAAATTGAATTGTCTCCCACAATGCTCTGGAGAAAGGAAGCGGGCGGGGGAAGAGGAGGCGGCGGCTGCGCCACTGGCGAAGCGGCGGAGTTCTCCTGACCCGCAGTAACTCGCCTCGCGGAGAATTTCCCCAAACTCCCTGGATTATCATGACGCCTCTTTTTGGGCCGCTCTCCTTCTGCTTAGGTTAACCGGGGTGGATGTGGTTTATATAAATATATTTCATTTTTTCCTTCTTGTTATTGTTTGCGGGAAGACCGCGTGGGTTTGCCCCCCACCCCTCCCTCCCTCCCCAAGCTGCGCGCGCTCGAAGCAGCTCCATGTCTGGCCACGCAAGGATATGAACAATTATTATACAGGTGGGCTCTTCGGAGAGAGCGGAGCTCGGAGGCGTCCAATCAGGCTCCGGCAACCTGCAGCCCTGTCAAAATGCCTCTCCAGCGGATCTCCGTAATCCCCGCGCGGGAGACGGCCAGCAATGGGAGAAGTTCGATGGGCAGAAACAAAGAGAAGAACAAGGAAGTCGAGGTAAGAAGAGAGCAGGGGCGCTCGGCCGGGGCAAATCGCGCTTGCCACGGCCCCAAAGGGAGGGGGGAGGGTGGTGGTAGGAGATCCACATGCCCCACCCCCCACCCACCCCGTTGACAGAGGCAGGAGGCGTGAGGTTTGGAGGGCAGCTGCTGCACACATGGTTGCGGCGCGCGGAGATGCAAGTCTTCGCTGACGCCTGAAATGCAGGATTCTCCAATGCATCCCTGGGTGATGGGAGGGGTTGGCGCATGTATAAGGGACGGCGCTGAGAAGAGGATGCAAATGTTTCGCGTGAGACTCCCCTAAGGAGAGAGAGAGAGAGTGTGTGTGTGTGTCTCTGTGTGCAAGGGAGAGATATGGTCCAGTGACTTAGGCAGACAATGGGCATTGTTCCTTCTGTACTTTTCAGGTTGCTGTGCTGAAAGGCAACGAAGCGTCTTGTTCCAGAGGAGGCGGGTGGTGGTGGTGGTGGTGGAGAGTGTTGCAAAAAGGAATGACATAAAGCAAACCCTTTCTTAAATGGAAAAAGGCAATAAAGTAGCAATATCAGTAGTCCACTGAATGTGCATGTGTGACGTGCATGCATATTTAAAAATTCTCCGTTTTCATGTGAAACCCATCTGTCCCCCCCCCCATTTCCATTGTTCTCTGTCTTACATGGAAGAAACTCTTGTTGTTGAATAATAAATTATGGGCTCCTAAATGCTTATACGTATATAGTTAACAGTCCACAAGCAAAAATTAAGACGTACAGAAGTATTTTGTGGCACAGATTCCAGTTTACGCAAGGTAAATATATGCAGGTGACTTTGAAGTTAAATTATTTGATGGTGTGTGGAAAACTAACTGCTGTGACTCCTGAAGCCACTTGGCTCCTTTTTTAAAACGTTGCCTAGTAAACATGCATAATTAACCTTTAACACACACATTTTCAGTTGTGAATAACTGTGGCAGGAAGAGAACAAATGGGAATATTTGAATGTTTGACTGGGAAAAATTGACTGCATTTCCATGTTGCATTTTACTGTAACTCTTTTTTATGGTTTATTTGACCTCCTTTTCGGTTTCAGATATCAACAGCTTATGCCTTCGCAATTTGTCTAGTTGTGTAAAATAGCAGTAGATTTATTAACACTTGGCTGAGAGCCTCCTTTAGCCTTTGCAGTTGACTTGTAACTAATGCAGTGATTATGGCTCCCCTATTCCCAGCTACAGCCTCCTCTGATGTTATTCTTCCAGAGCAATTAAATATTATTTCCCCTAAAATGGACTGAAATGAATAATCAAACAGGATGCTGAAAACTGTGAAGTATCAGATTAAGAGTTTGCATTGTTGAGGGATCAACTTTAAAGTGAAAGTGTTTCAGAGAGAGGGGGGAAAAAGCTTGGAAAAGGGGGAAAGTATAAAGTTGGCAGAATAATGAGTTAACAGCATAATTCTCAGTTACGTAAGTGTTTTAGGGTGAGGCAACAGAGTTGTTGTCATGGGAATGTAGGAAGCTGCTTTATACTGAGTCAGACCATTGGTCCACACTGGCTGACAGTGGCTCACCAGGGTTTCAAACAGGGATGTCTCCCAGCCCTACCTGAAGATGCAGGGATGAAGCTGGTACCTTTGCCATGCAAAGTGGATGCTCCATTACTGCAAACACAAACAAAATGAAAGATTTCTTTAATGGATTCTTTCCTCATTTTGAGGAGGCTTTTTTTTTTAATGAGGTGCTTAGTTGTGTGTAATTTGAGTTTAGTTTAATTTGAGCTTGAGCTGCTTCTTAAAAGCATTGCGTTTCAGAACCTCATGGTGGGCTACAGAAGCAGTATTCAAGAAGGTTCAGAAACCATCGGAAAAACAAAGGTTTTGATGAAAAAAATGAGAAAAGATATGTGTGGTAAGATTGTCTTCTCTTGTGCAGAATCTTTCCACTTTCATTCACATCACTCCTCTTTCAAAGAAAACAAAACTTCCTACACAAAACTGTTCGTACACAGTCATGAGCATCTAGTAGATCCATGAATGCTTTATTCAGATCCTTGGAAATCATGGTCCAATCCTGAACATTGTGTTCTATGTATGAGTAGCCTAGATTCACAGTATACCTGAATGACTTGTTTGAAGGTAAATTAGAGGAGGATATGCAGTTTTGAGCAGCATTCAGTGTACTTTAACGTGTCTGAAAAGACCCTCTTGTTTTTACTGCTCCATGGTTTTGTTCCTGTCTTTAAGCAGTGCCGTGGCTACTGGGGGAGAGGGGGGCGCAAGCCAGGCTTTTTGTGCAGGTGAAGCCTCCAGAGGGTTGCCATTGAGGCTCCCAGCCTCTGTGTGTGTGTGTGCACGCATGCAAATGTGCATGGCGGCTCCTTAACCGGGTCTTTGACCCAGGTGAAATAAAGCCTAATTTTGCCCTTGCTTTAAGTTAAGTGTGCCTCAATCTCAGTTGCAAAACTGGAACTCTTTCAACTCTACATGCTTTCCAGACTTGGGGTCATTTTAGCAGATCTGATCAGTAAAATAGCCTCCTTGTCCTATAGCTGTTTCTTCTATAGAACTGTAAGACTGGAGGACACTTTCTTGGAATTTCTGTTTTGATCTGCCCCACCTCTCCCTCCAAATCCCTTGCCAGACTAATCTTGGGAGCACATTTTTCTTGCTCCATATCCTCCATTCTCTTCACTTTGACCACATCAAAAGATCCCCAACTTTACCACTTGAGAAAATGATCCTGTAGTCAGTATTTCAGCATTTCTATTGTTAAAAGTGATAATAATGAAAGGAATTGCTGTTTTCTGTTCTGAGAAATGAGCCGAATGTCATGTTTCTGAAATAGTGGATGAAATTGAGACATCAGCCCACTAACTTAACGAATTTACAAATTTGGTTTATGAATTTCTTTCAGGGAATCTTTTTCCATATAAACTTGTTTGCTATGGAACCTCACCACATTAAAGGTGATTTGGGACATGTTCAATCTAGGGCTTACATGCAGTTCCCCCAGGGCACTGGAAGGTCTGCTGAATCTCATTGTTGCCCCATGGGAACCGAGAATGAAGTCTACCTCATGTAGATGGAGCATGGTTAGCAAGCTGTCTTTCCAGGGAAGCTTGTCTTCTGCTACTGTTTGATTTATTAGGGAACATCTGATAAGCCATCATGGGACTCTTGAACACTGTTTGAAAACCTCCCTGAACTAGCTCCTCCACTAAGCAGCTATGATTAAAAACATTAAGGCTACTAAGGTATAGAATAGAATAGCACAATCCTTCACGTATTTATTTGGAAGTAAGTCTTGCTGTGTTCAGTTGTGGTTACTTCCAGGAAAGCATTCATAGAATTGCCACTTTAGATTATAATTCTAAATGCAAGGCTTGAAAGTGAATGTGCTCAGGTTCACAGCCTGAAATTGGTTCACATTGACAAAGTCTCCACTGCAGTTGTGTACTTTGGTGCATGATGATATGAAAAAAGACTGTTGTGAGACCCACTATTCGCATGGGGAGATGCATGGTCATAGCAGTTGTTATAGCTGCACCTTTTCCAAGATCAGCAAGGACTGACTGGCTCCTTGTGTGTATAGTATAGTCCATGCTTGCCTTTCTCCATGCAGCTGTGTCTCAATTGTGCAGGGGAATTTGGCAGTGTGACCATGCCTGATTCCATTGTGTGTCTACCATCTGCTGTACAGAATAATAGGTAAATGTAGCTTTTCCTGCTGCATGCTAGTGAGGGCAGTAAAGGTAGGCAGCAGAATGTTAATGTTTTGCTATAAAGTTCAGGTCTATGAGAGCTTGCACAGTCTAGTGGCTAAGATATTTAGTTACAAATTGGGAAATCTCTGGTATGAATCTTATCTCTGCCATGAACTCACTGTGTGTTCATAGGCAAGCCATTTTCTCTTCCTCTCTCAGCTTTCATTCCTGATATTGCAGATGAGAACACTGATCTATTAGTTACTTTATAAGGGTTGCAGTGATATAATGTGAAGCACATTACATGTTTTAAAAGGCTATATATGTTTTATTTCTCTGTGTTTGTCTCCAAGTTTTATGGTTGTTCAACAAGGTGCACATATGTGAGGGATAGACAATTTGGTTGGTACTGATGATGCTTTCTTATTTATAGCTGGATTCTGTACGTCAGGGAATTTCTCTTAAACTGAGAACTAAAATGTAAAGCTCTGAGCATCTTTCAATGCAAATCTTAAATTACTTAGGCCAAAACAAGTGCCTTGTATTCACTTCATTGCTGCCTATAATCCCTGTAAAATATTGAACATTTTTTATGGAAATAAGGCAAAAGAAAATATTAATTGCTGTTCTTCAGTTTAGTGCTTGGCTGCAGCAGTTTCTTACTAGATGCTTTATTTAATAAGGTGACTATGTAACTGGAATTGGTTACAGATTGAACACTTTCAGGTTTCTGGTTAAGAACAACTGCTAGAAATGCAATTCACTAATCTCAGAAGCAGCACAGTTTACTAATCCAAATAGTGTATTGATGATGAGTTGAATAAAAGTAATCATTTAAAATCTGTTGCTCTAACTTAGTCTAAAGCATTATGTAACTATTCTTCTTCAATTGAATTGAGGGTTTTTGGAGGCAAGTATTTTGCAGCCTTGAGAAATGTGCTACAAAACCTTGTTTTAGACCTACTTTTCAGAAAGTAGAGTTCACCAACTTTCTTCTAGTTCTATAGTTGAAAACTAGAACTTTAGTTTCACTTTAATATTAGCATTGTACTTCATATGCAGGGATGTGTTTGGCCTCTGGCTTCCCCAGCACTGCACTAAATTAAGTTGCTTTGGGTTGCCCTGCACAAGATAAAGTGACTAACAAATTTAAGACATAAAAAATGATAATATATGATGAGTACCTTGGTAAATTCCTCTAAGACTACAGTCCTTTGCATATGGCCTAGGGATATGCCTCATTTAACTTAGTGGGACTGGTTCCAGTGAATTCTTCTTTAAAAAAGAACAACTTAAATCCAACAAAAAAAGCTCTGTGCAACTTAAATATTGGTAAGCTAATCACCTAATGAGCATGTGAGAATAGGAAAAGTTCCATTTAATACTGTAAAGCATTGCAGTCATTAATGAAGCTCAGTAGATGGCCTTGGGCAAGTCTCTTCGCTTAACTTTTACTCAGAGTTGTTGGCAGGGTAAAGTGAGAAGGGCAGAGGAACAGAAACATAGGAAACTGCCTTATACAGAATCAGAGCATTTGTTAATCTAGCTCTGTTCTGCCAAATAGACTGGCAGTGGGTCTCCAGGGTTTTGGACAAGTAGTCCCTCCCAGCCCCATCTGGAGATGCTAGGGATTTACTCTAGGACCCACCACTGAGCTAGCCTCTCCCCTCCCTATACCACCATGAGCTTCTTGGAGAAAGAGTGATATTAAAATGTATAATTAAAATTACGTTTTTCTAGTAAAGTAACTAGAAATGTCTGTCTAGTCCACAAATATATATAGCAAAATGTTTATTTATTGAAAAGCTTGGATTTTCAAATGAAATATATTAACACCCTTCAACCCACCCACCCCAACAAATTATTTGAGATTACATTAATTTTGAAGCTTCTAGATTGAGGTACAGAAACATTAGCTGTAAAATGAATAATTTCAGCACATTGGACAGTTATCAAGGTTTGTAGTGATATTGTATTGATGCACTTAGAATAGAATCATAGAATCATAGAGTTGGAATAGACCACAAGGGCCATCGAGTCCAACCCCCTGCCAAGCAGGAAACACCATCAGAGCACTCCTGACATATGGTTGTCAAGCCTCTGCTTAAAGACCTCCAAAGAAGGAGACTCCACCACACTCCTTGGCAGCAAATTCCACTGTCGAACACTCTTACTGTCAGGAAGTTATTCCTAATGTTTAGGTGGAATCTTCTTTCTTGTGGTTTGGATCCATTGCTCCGTGTCTGCTTCTCTGGAGCAGCAGAAAACAACCTTTCTCCCTCCTCTATGTGACATCCTTTTATATATTTGAACATGGCTATCATATCACCCCTTAACCTCCTCTTCTCCAGGCTAAACATGCCCAGCTCCCTTAGCCATTCCTCATAAGGCATCGTTTCCAGGCCTTTGACCATTTTGGTTGCCCTCCTCTGGACACGTTCCAGTTTGTCAGTGTCCTTCTTGAACTGTGGTGCCCAGAACTGGACACAGTACTCCAGGTGAGGTCTGACCAGAGCAGAATACAGTGGCACTATTACTTCCCTTGATCTAGATGCTATACTCCTATTGATGCAGCCCAGAATTGCATTGGCTTTTTTAGCTGCCGCGTCACACTGTTGGCTCATGTCAAGTTTGTGGTCAACCAAGACTCCTAGATACTTTTCAGATCCTTTCAAGCCAGGTGTCACCCATATTGTATTTGTGCCTCTCATTTTTTTTGCCCAAGTGCAATACTTTACATTTCTCCCTGTTAAAGTTCATCTTGTTTGTTTTGGCCCAGTTCTCTAATCTGTCAAGGTCGTTTTGAAGTGTGATCCTGTCCTCTGGGGTGTTAGCCACCCCTCCCAGTTTGGTGTCATCTGCAAATTTGATCAGGATGCCCTTGAGTCCATCATCCAAGTCGTTGATAAAGATGTTGAATAAGACCGGGCCCAAGACAGAACCCTGTGGCACCCCACTAGTCACTCTTCTCCAGGATGAAGAGGAACCATTGATGAGCACCCTTTGGGTTCAGTCAGTCAGCCAGTTACAAATCCACTGAGTGGTAGCAAAGTCAAGACCGCATTTTACCAGCTTCTTTACAAGAATATCATGGGGCACCTTGTCAAATGCCTTTCTGAAATCAAGGTAGGCTACATCCACTGCGTTCCCTTCATCTACCAGGCTTGTAATTCTGTCAAAAAACGAGATCAGGTTAGTCTGACATGACTTATTTTTCAGAAATCCATGCTGACTATTGGTGATCACAGCATTCCTTTCTAGGTGCTCACAGACTGTTTGCTTAATGATCTGCTCCAGAATCTTCCCTGGTATTGGTGTCAGACTGACTGGGCGGTAATTATTTGGGTCCTCTCTTTTCCCCTTTTTGAAAATAGGGACATTTGCCCTCCTCCAGTCTGCCGGGACTTCACCTGTTCTCCAAAAATTCTCAAAGATGACTGCCAGTGGTTCTGAGATCACATCTGCCAGTTCTTTTAATACTCTTGGATGCAGTTCATCTGGCCCTGGAGACTACTTATATATATATTCTTTATGTTATAAATAATATAAGTCAAAACTAATATATTTATCCATAAAGTCACTCGGAGCTGGTTACAAAATTATTTTTTTGCACTTTCAAGCTTCTAAAAGCTGAATCATTGTTTACTTTTTTCTAAAGTACAAAATTAACAGGAGAGTATTTGCCTCTTAGAAATGGTAATTGGAATAAATTGCATAGAGTAATTCATGAAAATGGCCTCATCAAATGGTACCATTAGGGTTTGATTTTTACAACAGGAAATTGGTGGAAGGCTGAACCAATGATCAGTTGAGTACCATGTTTCCCCTTTCCATGTGTTAAGATACAGTACTTGATGTCATTTCATAATTGTGTAGATTGTAAAGGGTTCTTTGTAGATCTCCACTCAGCTGCTCAACAATATCCGAAACCCTTGCCAGAAGAGTTGGTGTTCTTCATTCCTCTCTAAGGAAGCTGGAAAGTCTTTAAAGGGGTATTTGTGGTTGTGCTCTTCCACTGATCTGTCCTTCGCTTCAGGCTTTAATGTTCTTCATTTCAGTATTTCATTTCTTCTGCCCATTTCCATTCTATAACATGCCTAAACTTATGTCTGTACCCAAACTTCCAATGCAGTAATCTGTTTTCTGCAGAAGATCATAAGAATGTGAGAGATAACATCATCTTCTATTAACTAGCTGTTATTCAATTAGCCAGATGTTTTGAGGTGTTGCAGTAATTTGATCTTAGACATAGTAATGGCAAATCTATAGTTTGTAGCTGTTCCCCATTCTGTGGTGTATTGATGCATATACTAATCTGTTGACTTCTTTGTAAAGACCTCTGTGATCCTTTACCTAATATTATTAAGAAGTGAAAAGGGACTTTCCATGAACCCTTTTCCGTATGAATGCAGCTAAATATTTACTGACATGTTCCAAATTAAAACTTGAAGCTCTCTCACTGTATCCCACATACTGTGAAGTAGAATCTCTGAATTAATAACATGGATGGCGCTATGGATTAAAACACAGAGCTTAGGGCTTGCCAATCAGAAGGTCAGCGGTTCAAATGCCCACAATGGGGTGAGCTCCCATTGCTCGGTCACAGCTCCTGCCAACCTAGCAGTTTAAAAGCATGTCAAAGTGCTCTGGCGGGAAGGTAAACGGCATTTCTGTGTGCTGCTCTGGTTTGCTAGAAGCGGCTTAGTCATGCTGGCCACATGACCCAGAAGCTGTACGCCGGCTCCCTCAGCCAATAAAGTGAGATGAGCTCTGCAACCCCAGAGTCGCCTGCGACCGGACCTAGCAGTCAGGGGTCCCTTTACCTTTACCTAATTCATATTAATTTAGAACTGGATGAGCAGACTAACTTGCCCTCTCAGTACATTGTAAACAAAGTGTTCAAGTTGAGTGGAGCATAAAAAATAATTTTTCAGGAAAAAGAAAACTGAAAGGGTTTCTTTTCAACAACAGAACTGTGTTAACCAGGTTGTGGCAACCTACAAAAATTGTAATCAGTAGGCTAGCTACAGCAGGTATTTATTGCTATTCAGTAAAATATGTGCAAACCCTGTGTTGATGCACTGGAAGAGAGAGTAGGGCATTGTGATTTTCTAATTGTTCTGCAGCACCACAGACCAGTTTGCAAGAATGTTACTGGGGCAGGTTGTAATAAGACCATGATGTTAGGTAGGGTATAGGGAAAACAGAACCTGTGATATTTACACTGCATCTTTTTTAGACCTAAACACTTAGAAGTAAGTTCTGCTGGATGTTTGAATGATGTGATCCGACTCTGTTTGAAGAGCCAGGCCACCAGTCCTAGTGAGGTTGACCTGTGCACATAAAACCTGGAAGCTGTTTGTTTTTCACTTTGCATGTAGGCCTTTGTGTGCATAGGGCACATTTAGCCAGGCCAACTCTGTGCTTGCTCTACATGTAGCAGACGGGACATTTAAACTGGCCTACCGGGAATAGTCTTGTGTAGAGAACTGAAGTTTTATACAGTCTGGTCAATATAAACGATGCAGAATTCTGTGAAATGTTTTCACTGTGGCACTGGATGTTGATGATAATTTAGACACTTATGCTGGACTTCAGAAATCACTTGTGTTGGAGTTGCTTTGTGTTGATCCAGAGAGGAAAAAGTCTGTTGTTATACTCCAGCTACAGAAACATAATACTAATAAAATTAACTTGAGGGGAAAACAGAATGTATGTGTTTATACATGAATAATACTCAATCAACAATATTTTATAATTTCACCTTGCCCTGCAATCCTTCCCTTTTGCAAGTTGCATTCAGTTAGATTAATTATACGTTGCCAGAGTTTCCCTGTTTCAGACTTCAGAAGTACACAGTGCTTGTAATATAAATTGTTTTTCTATGTACCCATACAAGATGGCTCAACTTTAAGTTCTGTTATTATTTCAGTGAGTTCTAAACAGTAGGCAGAAAATGCATTTTCCCCTAAGCTGGCTAGGGAAACCATAGTGGAAGAGTGGGAAATTGCATTGTTAGATATAAGTTATAGCTTGAACTCATAGTTCACTGGCAGCCTTGTACCCTTGTACCCAGCCTTGCTTAGGAATTCTAAGAAACCAAAAAATCTGCACGTTAAAAAATTCTTTCCACCATCTTGATTAAAAGTGTGTCCAATTGTATCCAAATATAGACAAAAACCTGTTACGTTATATCAGGAACCATCATCCAAAATTTGGTTACAACGTCTTAGGATGTATCTAAATGCACAGAGAACAACTTTCCAAAACGTTTATTATGCTAGCTGAAGGTACCCAGTCATGCCCAGGAATTCTAGGTAATAATATTTTTTTTTAAATGATATTTATAAATGAATAGTGTATTTTACTTTAGGGCTGTGCATAAAGGGCCCTGACCTAACTGGGATCTAGCCCCAAATAAATTTGAGAGTAATGTAATGTTCAGTTGGAGGCAGGTGACGGAGACACTGCAGCTGCAGCAGGTAGGATGGTTTAGTCCTGCAGAGTGATGCTTTGCCAATCT
The DNA here is from genome assembly GCF_965112155.1 of Podarcis liolepis. NCBI lineage: Eukaryota > Metazoa > Chordata > Lepidosauria > Squamata > Lacertidae > Podarcis > Podarcis liolepis. Next base: position 43,521,114 of record NC_139564.1, on the reverse strand, counting down.
GCTCCCTGCAGGAGACATGCTAGTAAAGCAGACCCTACAGCAATAATGGTGGTTCATTCTTGCAGTGCTACTGCATGTATTTGTCTGCTTGGCCTCCCCATTCTGCAGCCCTCTCAGCACATCATTGCCCTTAGTGGGTCTTGGTTCAGTGTGGTTCAGGTCCCAGCTGTTCCCAATAATGCCATCTCTGACTGCAACTTGGCTAGCTGCTGCTGTGTGGGGCTGTTTGAAAGCCTTCTTGCAAACTGGCCTGGGCTTGCCCTTTGCAGAGGCTGTGGGAATTTCCTTCTTCCCACATTTGTGGTGAATTGGGTGATGTTATGTTCAGAGGTGTACAATTCAGTGCAGTTTGGAATAGTTCAGTCTTTCATCTTGATGCAATATGGTATCTGATGGTGACTAAACTTAAACCAAAACCCACTCACTGATCTTGGGAACCATCACATTAGATTGGGTGATGATATCTCCAGAGATGCCAAAATTGGTAGAGTTTGAAACTGTAGTGCCAAATTGGGCAGTGCCGCATCAAATTATCATAGAATTCATAGATTGGACTTTTTGGTCCGCCATCTCAGATTCAAAGTGACTTGCAATGGTATTCACACTGGCTCCTCAACCTCAGGAACTGTTGCCACATTGGGTGATGATGTCTTAAGAGTTGTCCAAATGCGTAAAAGCAAGGAGACAGACTGATGAACCACTAGTCTCTTGTTCCCTTTTTTCCACTTGCACATGGGATGGGTGGATAAAAATATTTCTGTGTATATTTTTCTAATAGACGGGAAACAGTGAATTGAAAATAGATGCACCAAAAGGTGCAGTTGAGGATGCAGTATTGCTATATTTGACTTCTAGTTATCAAGTGAGGAAAAATATTTCACCTTAGTTTTAGTAAAAAAAAAAAAATGGTACTAATATGCTGCACAACACACCCCAATACTCTGTATGGCAAGTGCATGGCTGGGTGTTTCTTAGGGGAATTGTATTTTCCTTGTCAGATGGGGGAAAGCTACAAAAAGCCCAATGAATAAAGGAGGGGAAATACTATGAGGAGGGATACTGTACTATAAGAATATGCCTGGCAGAAGCTTGATGTATAAATTTTCTGACAGAGATGATAAATAGCATCACAATGGATGTTTTTTTCTCCCTGATGTGAAAGTAGAAGCAAGTTATCATAGTTTCATATCTTGGTAGTTAAATTGGGGGGGAGGGGATGATAGTGACTTGAATGTAATAGTGATTTTCAATTGGGAATAAGAGCATGTGTGTGTGGTTAAATTCAAGCCGGTGACTGAAAGAACATCTGACTATAGCATTAGCAGGGTATATTTGGGCCTTTCTAATTGGAACTTGGGATCTAAAGCATAAGGGCTTGCAAACAGAAACAAGAGAGCTAGAAACAGCTGCAGCTGACTTCACAATTGTATCATGTGACACTCTGGCATCATGTGGTGTGGTGTTTTGCAGGCATTGTCCTGAAGCCTTTCCAAGCTGTTATGTGATGCACGTTAGGCATATAATAATGGCCTTGCCTGCAGAATATAAGAAGAGCTATGCCTGTATCACCTAGTCCAGTATTTTATTTCCAGGAGTGGCAAGTCAAATGTTTTCCCTTCAGTGTAAAGCAAGTGTAAAAATGACACCTGTTCATGCAAAAAATAGTAGTAATCTCATTTTCACATGTCCTCTCAGGAGGTGTGAGCTGGCAGTGGCTGACCAGGAATTAGACCTTGCGGTTGTAGTGGATAGTGCATGACAGCTGTGAAAAAGGCAGATTCCGTGTTATGGCTCATTAGGGAAAGAGCTGAAAATAAAACTGCCAGCATATAATTCCATGGTGCAACCGCATGTGGAATATTGTGTACAGTTCTGGTTGTAGAGTTGGAAAAGGATCAGAAAAGGACAACCAAAAATAATCAGGGGGCTAGAGTATCTCCTCTATGAGGAAAGGCATTTTATTTATTTATTTATTTGGTTCAGAGAAAAAGGCAAGTACCCAGTGACATAGAAATGGCAGGGAAAGAATGGAGTTAGTGATTTCAGCTTGACTTCTAAAGTTTCATGCAGGTAAGATTAGAGCACATTGCTTTAACACTAGGCTATCTGGACTTTCTGAACTCAGTGGGGATTGCAAATCTCTCTCTCTCTCCAGGACCCATTTAAAGAAAAAGTCAGAGGTATTTGTAAAGCACTTTGGAGTTCTCAAGTGCAAAGTCTTGTTAAAAGGTGACATATCTTTGTTAGTTTAAGGTGAGAATGATTCTGCACAGAAACGGGATGCTTGTGAAAGGAAGAAGTCTACCCCTTCTTTCTTTTTTTAAAAGGGAGGAAATGTTTTATAATAGACAGATGTGAAGATAACTCAGTTGCTGTTTGAATATGCATTTTGTCTCTGATAAGAAAAGTAAGGAATTTCATACATGTGTATCCTTAGATCTTGAGGATGGTTACCAAAGGTCTGAATCAGAACTTAATAGCATATAGAGCAAAATAAGGACTAGTTCCAACCAGATTGATGCCACCTTTCATTAAATTAATGTCTCCATTACACATTGTCCATTGTGGAAATGGAGCATGCTTATTAAGAATGCCTTCCTGGTTTCCATGTGAAGTTGCCTTTTCTGGTTCTGATACTGAATCAATCATAGCACTGGTCTATCTAGCATAGAACTCTGTTCTCCCATTGGCAGCAGCATCCAAGAACTTCAGTGCTTAGGACATCATTGTTTCAGAAGAGTATCAGATGTGAGGTGTACGGTAACTGCTGCCTGATTCAGCTCTCACCTGGTGCAGAGGAGATTTGAGTGGCTTGACTGCAGAGTGCATTGCCTGGAAGTGATGTCACTGGGGATTGCTGGTGTACTGCATCTGAGGCTGGAATCAGAAGTGGCCAAAAGACTGGCACTGTGTGAAAGGGTGAGGCAATGCAAAGCGATGCACAAAAGGAGTGAGTCAGGTCAGGCTTCAGAGCAGAATTGAGGCAAAAATGAAGGCAACTTAGAAAGTAGTCAGGAAGAGGCCAATATCAGAGGGACAGATGGTGGCAGGGGAAGAACCCTTAACATATGGGCATGAGAAGAAAGCAAGGTGAAGGGTGAGAGGGGAAGGAGAGAGAAAAGGAGAGCCTAGCAAAGACAGGTGGCTTGGGCCTTGTGTGTCCAGTCCCTAGGAAGAATTGTGGCAGTGTACAGATACAGAGTAGATCAATTAATGTTTCATATGTGCAGTGTATTCTGCTGTTAGTTTTTCTGCATGTTGCATTGTTCCATTGTTGCTGCTTTCAGTTGCTTTCGTTTGTTTTTGAATGTTTTAGATTTTACATTTGTCTTCTGTTTTCTTGCAACAAATATTGTTAGATGATGATAATAACAAACATCTGAGAAGGTATGCTTGAGGAGCAGCTGCTGAGACTATCCCTCTACAAATTACGTAATAATGAATAATAGTGAATAATTGATAGGGGCAGAGGAAATTATTTGGATATACACAAGTTCACTTAATGCAGATTGGCTATTTCTTTGTGAAGCCTTGCCACTTCTCTTAACCACTCCATTTGTAAATACAACAGAGGGGAAAGAAGCAGATGGGTTCACCCTTCAGTTTATACTCCCAAATAGAATGATGAAACCAATATAATAATGATAGAATACAAAATTGGGAGTAGTAGTCCTTGGATAACTTATCCAAAATAAATGGTGCAATCTTGTGCTATAAATTGTGATTATGCAATTAATCTTCACTTGATTTAAATTGCCTAAAATAATATTTAAAAGTTAATTTTATTCCAGATGAAAAATATGATGGAAATTATTATTGAATTCCAGATAACAACCCTGCGTGCATACCATGCCATTCCTCTGGAATCTCTTTTTAAAATTATTTTTTACATGCCACCCTTCCTCCTAAAGGAAACCAAACACTTAAAAACAATTCCAATGCAGACACAGACTGGGGGAAAGTGCTACTTAAATCCTTGTAGAAAGAGCAAGGTCTTCAGTAGGCTGCAAAAAGACAAACAAAGGGCATACCTGTCTCATATTTAACAGAAGTTGCTGTTGCATTTGCCTCTTTAAGCTCCTCCTGGTTCTAGGAGGCGGTGGGGCAGGGGGTGATGAGGATTTGACCAGACCTACCCTTGCCTGAACAGCCTCTTCCTCCACTTCTCACACAACCTGCCTCTGACTGCTCAGACTCAATTCCTTCCACCAGCCTTGGCTTCTACCTTGTAGGTGGCACAAAACCCCATATATTGCTGGCTCCCTATTTCCTAGATCAGCCTCCGTCTCCCCTGGCTCCACCACACATTCATCAGAGCCCTGCCAGTCCTTCCCAGATGTGCATCAGCCCCAGCAACTTTGGCCAATGTTCAGGGGTGACAGAAGTTGTTGAAAAATTAGGAAATACCACACTGGCAACTCCATGGGCTACATTCTCTTGTAATGCTAATTTGTAGTTTGTGTGCTCCAGTTGTGGCTTCTTTGCACATCCAAACCCACCCTGGACAACCAGCCAGAATTTGAAAACATGGCTTATGAATCTTGTCTTATTTTAACCATGGTTTGTTGTTCTATCCAGACCTAGGATCGTCACTTAACCTTGGTTTGTTTTGGTGCCATGCCCCAGCTGCTCTCCAAGCTACAGAGGCAAAGTAGCTAGAAAATGAAACCAGTCCTTAGACTAAGTGACTGTTGGTTCCACTTTGCCAGAAATAGTGCTCTTGCGCTCTCTCTTTCTCATCATTTCAACCGGCAACAGGCTCCTTTTCCTCATCACCCCCTGCCCTTAAGCCAGTTCACCTTGCATTCCAGCTGCTTTATAAGGGGAAGAAAATGTAAACAGACCACTCTACTACTTTTCTAACATCTATGCAAGATTGCATTCTGAAGGCACAACTTAACTTTTAGGTAGTTTCACTTATTGTTACATCTACTTAAGATGGTACAGGAAGCTCTTAGAAGGAAGGAAAATCCAATACTGACTATTTCCACTTCCCCCTTCAGGGTTGGTTTGTTTGTTGGCTTGGCTAGCTGTTGCCTAGAAATTCTAGTTCATGGCTGCAAGGTTTTTGGGTGAAACAACTGCAGTTTCTTTGCTTGCCTGAGGGACTTATTGTGACTTGCTCGACAAACCATGGCTGATTCATGGAAGCTGCTATTCAGAAGAATATTTTGTTCTTTTCTATGTTCTTCCTGCCTTGTGTTCCTTTCCTTTCTCCTGTATTTGGTTTGCCTTTTTTCATTTCAATATAGTTTTTTTATTATGGTCATAAATCTGTATTTCTGTACTGTCTCCTGCACGTGATCCAGACGTAGATGCTTTGCATAATAATTGGTCCCCATTATCTTCCTATGTCTGGGGATGTTTGTAATTTTTGCCTGTTCTCTGGAGTCTCCTTTAGACTACATCTATAGAGATTTCTGTACCTTTCTATTGCAGGGAGTGCTATAGATCTGTTTTGAGCTGTCTGGAAAATTATTTCATTTGCCATCATATTGGTTTATAAGAATATCTTGGATAGTACATCCACAATTTAGGTATACACTCACAAAACTTCCATTTTGTGCTTTCTTTGACTTAAAGTTAAAAACAAGACAGATGATTACACTAAAAATGTTAATTAGCTACAGCAGTATAAAATTATGCGCAGCATACAAGCTGAAAGCTTCCAAATTATAGCTTCCTCATAAAGTGTAAGAGCCACACTGTGTATTTATAAATTAAGAATTCCATAACTGTTGTACAAGTTGCCATTAAGCATTTTTAAAATGTCATGAGTTGTAATGCTTTAGATTTTAAGTTACTATTTTGGGTTTCAGCGCATCAGTATTGCCTTCTGTAATGCTCTAAACAGCTCCTTCGTAGTGCCTTCTAGATTATGCAGTCTATCCCAATCCCCAGCAAAAATACTAAAATGGCTTGGCTCCATGATTAGTTCCAATGATGTAACATAATGTGCACATGTATGTTTTTCCTGCTAGGACAAATGGTAACTGTGGGGATAACGGGAAGCAATTGAGAAAGGGGTAAAGGACAGCATTATGCCAAGTTCCTAGCTTCTCTTGTCTGTCTGTAAAATGGGGGGAACCACAACCCTACATCAAAGAGGTGTTCAATAATGTAAGAATAATATAAATTATTCCATACATCAAAGGTGCCATAAATATTTATTTATTTAACAAAATCTTGATTGTAAAATGAACCCATAATGGTTTACAAAAAAAGGGGGGTGGGGGCATATCATGAACTTGTTCTCCAACTCTGGCCATGCTTGCTAAGGCTGATGGGAGTTGTAGTTCAGCAACACGTGGCAGGCCAAAGATTCCCCACACCTGCTATAAAGACTCTATTGTCTGTATGTCTGGTTCTGAGGCTGTCTGTTTTTCAAGTGATCCTGCTGTCACTTGCTTTTCCACCTGGAGTTCAAAACATATGCTTTGCTTTGTAGAGTGGCCAGTTTCAAATGTTTCCATGGGGGATTGAAATTCCCATTCTGTCTCCCAAATCTCGTCCTTTGTCCCTTTCCTCTGAACAACAGCTCTGCATGCTCTCTTTATGCAGGCCTCTTAACCTGCTGTGATATCATAGAGCAGGTAAGCCACAGCTGTGCTTTTCGTGCATGGCTATTGTGGGAGCATTGATGCTCCACAGAATTGTGTGTGGATAGTGCTGAAGTTTCATGGGATGCTCTGGGCGTGGCTATCACTATTTCTATATTTTCATTTTTATTGTTATGCTGTTGATGCTGCTGGTTACTAAACATGGCTATGTTGTAGCAGTGGTAACTGGTGGTGTAGCTGTACAACAGAACAGGGTCATAGGGTCTTCCAGCGGTCATTTAATATACCCCCATATTAAATATGTGTGCCATAGGTATTGAGAAAACATTTCCATTAGATTTTCATAGCCCAAAAACTTGTGTAAAACTAGTGTGGCCTTAGTTTCAGTGAGCATAGCTGCATTTGCCATTGATTCCTAGGGATCTATAGTCTCTGTGGCCCATTTAAGTGAAATGCTTTCAAGCAGCAAAACTTGAATCATGAATCTAGTTATACTGACATCTTAAAAGGCATATAAAGATGTAGTCTCCCTGATAGTGGAAACCAACACGGACTGACTGGGTTGAGAACTGAATGCCTTCAAGTTCAAACAGTGCCTTCTTAAAATAAAATTAAAAAAAATGAGGCGTCTTGTGTGTTTTGCCCAGTAACTGCCAATGCTGGATCAAAGTGGCTTAGAAACATGACAAGGCTTAAAAAGGATTTTCCATTTTAATGGTGGGAACTACTACATTGAATTTCAGAATGTTGTGTGCATGCTGCTGACTTCTAGGGATCGCAGTCTTAACTTCTTGAGGAGTTGAACCCCATTACAGTTTCAGAACTCACAGTTAAAATGTAAATTGAAGGAACAACTATGCATATTAACTAACCAACTTTAATTTGAGTTATTCACACAGAGTAATGAATACCTTGTCCTTAATTTGTACCCTTAATAAATTTGTGAAATATAATCTCTTGCTTTTATTAGTTTCTGTTTATTGGTTTGGGTCTTCATTTAATTATCCAACTTGTCTAAGAAGATCGCTACTTCACCAGCTTTCAACATTGATGCTGCAAGTTTTGTTTGAAGAAACAACAAAGGAACAACAAACTGAATAAATACCAAAGTACATAATGGAGAAATGACAGAATACTAAAGCGCAAGAGATCAAACAAATGAGCATTCAAGCACCCATACTACAATCTTTGAAAGTGTTTTTTTACTTAATCCAAACAGTTTCAAAGATTGTGTGATTCACTGAATTTAAAATTCACTTTGAATGTTTTGGCCTTAGAGGATAGAAAAGAGTGAATGAGCAAGCTGATATATGGAATATCTAAAAAAGAACTCTTTGCTCTTGCAGAAAACAGAAAAAGCATGCTTAGCTTTGCAGCCTAGATTTGCACACATTTGAATAAAGAAACTTCTAATGTAACAGCTCTACTAAGCAGTAGTTTTCCTCCATTGCTGTCTTTTGTGTAAGAAGCAAGAAGTACGTCTTCACTATTGCAGGTGAAATCCAGTGTTGTCATCCTGCTTGTAGGTTTTGATCAACAGCTTTTGATCCAGTGGAGTTATCTGCTAACAGAAGAGGAGGGGAGGTAATTTTCTGCCATTCCCCTTCATCCCTCCACCACCTTGCACATTGTTTCAAAGGGTTTCCCATCCCCCTAGACACAGAGTTTGGACCACGGAGCTGGAGTACAAAGAGGAATTGGACAAACCATTTCCCTTTTACCTATATTTGTCGATGCTTGCATTGGGAACAAAAGCTATTATCTGAAGTGCTGCTAGAGCATGAATTTTCGTTGAATAGGAGAGGGAGTTGAATTGCTTCTTTGTATCAAATTACAATTTAATCTGCCCTGCTTATAGGATTTCACCTGCAATGGCGAAGCCGTACTTCTTGCTTCTTACACAAAAGAGTTCCTATCTGAACATGTTGGTCATATCCCTTAAACATCAGGCCCGTTAGATTCATGATAATTTATTTAATAGGACCTTGCCAGTTTTTATGTCATGAAGTCCCTGCTACTCATAAGTATGATAAGATTGCTCAGCTCTTTTTCTGGTAGGACTCTTGACAAGTATGTAGTCTTAACAAGTACGTATATGAGAATCAAAAATCCAGTAGATGAAGCATCTATCACCATGTTAGGAAAAAAAATGACACCTGTTGAGTTATAACTTGTTGCATAGTTTTTAAAGGCGCATAAATTTGTCAGAAGAAGTGTTCGTAAGCCTGATCTCTCATGCTTCTTAACTAATAGAGAATAGACAGGACTGGCAAATGTGGGATCTTTCAGAAGCATGTTCCTTAATGAAATTAGCCCTAAAACTGGAATACAATTACAGTGTAATGTTTGGGGAAGAGTAAGAGCAGAATCTTTAGCAATAAATAATTGAAAGCAAAGGCCACAAACTAATTAGCTCATTACAATGTAAGAAAGAATTATGCATCTTTCTGGATCTCCTACTGCTCACATATGTTGCTTTGGTAACAGCAAGTTAATAAGAGGAGCTCTCATTTTCTGCTTATTAGATCAGTTCTAAAATAACGTAATCATTGCAACAGAACTCTCATGATCCAGACAAGTATAAGACTGTATTGCTTATTATTATTATTATTATTATTATTATTATTATTATTATTATTTATTAGCTTAAAAGCTACAGTCCTATTTCACTTCGCTGGAAGTAAATCCCATTGAACTCAATGTAATTTAGTTCTGATCAGATATGAATAGGATTGTGTTGTGTTGCCCACCTTCCTGGCATGGTACATACAGAGGTCCACAAACTTACATGGGGATTACGTTTCAGGGATTGCGCCTAAAGCCAAAACCACATGTAGTTAAAACAGATTGGGTTCAATGGTGGGTGGGATTGCCAATATCATTTCCCCCAAAACCCCACCCCTTTCTATCCCCTTTTTATTTATTGCCACATGCATAAAGCTGAATGCGCAGAAGCTAAATGTGTGTAAGTAACAGACCTATTGTACGTCAGTGTAGGCTGATGCTGCACCCCATCTGCTATGCACGTGGTATTTTATATCAACAATACTGGCCTTACCTGTCAGGCTTTGGGGGATCAGATCCCTCCCACGGTGGCAGCCCAGAGTCAGAGAAACGATAAAAGTTCTTACCAAGCAATTTATTCAATAATTCACAGATAACGACAAAGGAATGCAGCCTTCCCTAATAATGGCATTGCTCCAACCCCTCTACGTCTCCCCTATTTGACGTCACTCCTGCGTAGGTTAATCTGAGCTTTCTGCCTCAGCTCTCTATACTAATACCCTCAATGCCCGTCTGGTAATGGGGGGGGGGGGGAGGTCAGGAATGTTTTTCCAGGACACTGAGTCTGCCAGCTGTCGCTCCCCTGGTGCAGTGGCAGAGGAAGCCTCTCCAGCACCCGGTGCAGGGTGAACTGCCCGGCTGCGCACACGCAGTGCCCATACTGATGGCACATGCGAGCCCTCAGCCGCCCTACAGCTGGGGGGGCAGCAGGCAGACAGCGCAGAGCCCTGCAGTGAGTGCCGCCCACCATTTTGTCACCCCCCCTCAGGGTGACACCCAGGTCGGACTGCACCCCCGCACCCCCCTTCCTACGCCCCTGCCCTGCTGCTTCTTCCTGCTGTTCCTCTTCCAATATTTCCCAGCTTCTGAACTATGCAGCCTCTGAACTATGCCCTTCTTCAGACCACTGTTCTAAATCTATACTGCCCTCCTGTCCTCGGGAAGGTTCAGGAGAAGAGGGGAGGTCCCCACCATTCCTCCTAAGTCCAGTCCCTGACATTACCAAAGCTAAAACACCACAATGGACAAAATTTTGATATACCTTTGCAGAAATATATGGTGAGTCTCCTCTCACAATGGAGTGATGCAGATAGGCAGGGCTTATGCTGTCCTTAGGCCAATTAGACAGCCACCAAGGGCTCAGACATCACAGGGGTGCAGTACTGACCTTTGAGAGGCACAGTTTTTATGCAGATTAATTTTTGTTATATGTTACACTTTTCTGATAAGTACTTTTTTCTCTCTGCCTGAATCTTCCAACATTCAGCTTGATTAAGTCCATGAGTTCTATAGTGTTGTGAGAGAGAAGGAAACAGCTTTTTTCTATTCACTTTCTCCCATGCTATACATAATTTTATAAACTTCTTGCCTTTTGTAAACTTTTTATATATGAACTGGGTGGATGATAAAATACAAATTTGATAGGTGAAGGGGGTAATTAAACCTGACAGGTAGTTAGAAGGTCCATAAAGAACAACGGATGGTCCACTGAAAGAAGGCTTACTAGATGAGGGTCCAAACAAGGGTAAGAACATGATTGGTCAGAGTTTCTAGATGGGGGAGAGAAAAGCTCTCTTAGTTGTAGATCAGTTGTTGGTTGGGGAAGCATAGAGAAAAGAATAAGCCTGGTTATCTGAGAGAACCCTGCTGGAAGAGAACCTGGAGCTGGTAGCAAAGCAGAGCAACAACACATGCAGCATCCGTTAGGCAACAGAGTCCAGTGCAAGAGGGCTTCAAGTAGCAGGGTGACCATAGAGTGAATTCAAGGCAGTAGTCCTTGAAATATCTGAACTGTACTAGAAGTTAAAACAGCAGGAGGAGCTGGAAGCAGAGGAAAACTGCTGTACAGCATCTGTTTCTGGTTGTGAGTGAGTGGTGGGGGGTGAATGAAGGGCAGGGAAATTAGCTGGAAGGAAAAGCTATTGAGAGCTTATTTGGCTAGGGAAGACTCTTAAAAATTACTAACTGTAATTGAGCACATTAGCTCTGGTTAGTTTAGAACCGTAAACTTTACCACTTGATTTTGTAATGCAAATAATTTGCTAAATAAACATACCAGTTTTTCCATTTCTGGAATGACAAAGTAAATTGCAACATTCTTCCTTTCCTTTTAACTCTTTCATAGTATTATATAGTATTTGTTATGCTGTCTCTCTCCCCTCTTTATATGTCATTTCCTTGTATTTCTTTTCCTTTCCCTCTCTTTTGTAGTCCACTTCTTTCTTTTTCCTGAGAACCAAGAATGTTTGATGTATAATGGATTTTGCTACATATTGTCAAAGCATAATATTATTTTTTTAAATAATAATAATAAAGGAACATAGGTGGGATTAACTGTATTGTAACATCACAAAGCCTCACTGAACTCAAATAAGTTTACTGCTAAGTAGACGTCTACTTCTAAATCAATTGATGTATTTTTTGTAAAAACAACACATTTCCAGTATAAATCATGAAATTTAAAAGTTGGCAAGTTTGGGCTTTATAGTAATGTTTTTATAAACTGATGGTGGTGTTCCACTTGGAGTCTGTTTTTATCCTTTTATGAGCTACCCAAGTCAGTAGTGTAGCACTTGCTAATATAACAATAGTTTCCAAGATAAAATGCTGATTAGATTCAGTTCTGCTTTGATTACGAGAAAACAAAATTTTGAAATGAAGAACAGTTCTGTGGAATTAATTAGAAATGGAGAACAGTATAACACATAAATCTGGTGCTAATTTCAGGAGGTTATTTTTAATACTGGCGTGCTCATCACTACCAGCAGCATGTGGGGGAGGGGCATTGCTCCTCTTCTCCCCCTCAACAAGCAAACTAATGTATAAATGTATTTTGCAGGGAACAAGTTATTCTTTAAAAGGAGATGCTATTATAATTGGTTTGTGCAGTAACCTGTTTCCAGGAAATTAGATTACACATAATTATCCCGGGAGGTGAAGCAACTCTTTATCCCCATTAGTATACTAATATAATACACATTCTAATATCATCTCACAGTAGGGCTAATTTTGTTCCCTTTGAGACATAGAGACACCTGGTATTGCTTTTGCCTGCTGAAATGCCCCGAGGAGATGCTGCTTACTTTGGTGGCAGGAGCGGAATTCGTGTCACTTTCTCTCTGCTGTTGTTACGAGCAATTATAATTACCTATTGGTTTATGCTGTTGTTGTGCATTTTGGGAAATAGCATATTATGATTTTCTTAAGTGTTTTATGAGATTAGCAAAATGAGTAGTGAAACTTGAACCTCTGTTATGTTCTTTAAACTGGAAGTGGGGTTGTTTTCTAGACTCAGGTGAAGTAATGGGCTGTGCTTCAGTGTCACAAACCTGATCACCTGACCACCTCTTTTACATGATACTGCAAATTCTGTTTAAAATATTTCTCCGGAATTGCCTACAGCAACCAGATCTAAATATTCCAAAGCATTATGAGGATAAAACCACTTGCATCCGCTGAGACCTTGACTCCACTGTTACAGCAGATGAATCTAGAGAGGTATCCCGAACACTCTTTAGTCCTGTTATTTTGGATGAGTTTCTCCCAAGTTTTCTTGCCTAGCTGCTTCTTCCTTGCTATGTCATTTCATTGAGGTCTGAACCAACAAGAGGAGAAAATGAGATAGAAAAACTGGGAAGAGTGTTTTGCTGGGTGGGATCAGCAGCTGGCAAGGCTTAAAAAAAAACCAATGTAAGGGAAAGAAAGCAGGACTTGTCTTGCAGTATAAAGGTAAAGGTAAAGGGACCCTTAACCGCTAGGTCTAGTCGCTGATGACTCTGGAGTTGTGGCGCTCATCTTGCTTTACTGGCCGAGGGAGCCGGCGTACAGCTTCCGGGTCTTCTGGCCAGTATGACTAAGCTGCTCCTGGCGAACCAGAGCAGCACACGGAAACGCCGTTTACCTTCCCTCTACAGTGGTACCTATTTATCTACTTGCACTGCGTGCTTTTGAACTGCTAGGTTGGCAGGAGCAGGGACCTTCTGATTGGCAAGCCCTAGGCTCTGTGGTTTAACCCACAGCGCCACCCACATCCCGTCTTACAATATAGTGAACCACTGAACCAGCCCCACCGCACTGAATAAATCTCTTTCTGTTCCAAAGCCATGAAAGACCCTCCACCAACCCACCTCTAATTTTAGCACACACTCCATCTTGAAATTTCATCACAGTTGATTGGTAAACAACTGATATAAATCTTTTTACTAAAAAGGGTCACATTGGTCTCTCCCCTGTTATATAATTCATTAGATCAACTCAGATGAATGTTGCTTGAAGAATTAAAGACTTCTAACAAAATGTAAAGTTGTGTTTGTGTGATTCAGATTAAATCACTTCAAAGGAGACAGTGCCACAGTGGGACAAGATTAAACTGCTTACATTAATACATTTTGGAACAGTCTTCTGAAATCTCTGCATTACAGTTACAGAATAAAGGACTGTTTTACATATATAGTGATAAGGACCAGCTGCTTTATAAAGGGTTTTTTCATCTTCTACATTGCTTGAAGAGCAAAAAGAAATACATTTCAGAGAACATGTTATTTGCATAAGCATAAAATCAGTAACTAATAGTGTCTTTGTAGCATATACTATTGAGTTCAAGCAATCTCTGGTTCTATCGAATTTAAATTTAGATTTATAGATACTGTAATATAAAGATACATAAACTAATGGCTGAAATATCAGAATGCTATAATTTGGCTAAATATTAAAAACTTCTGCTTCTTTATGACAATAGTCATGCCCATTTTTGTATACCTATGTTTCTTTATTCCTGTATTTTTAAATTATTCCTGTTTGTTGTTTTGTTTTTGCTTACCAAGCTTTCTGTTGTCTCCTGTTTTAGTTTATGTGTAGACCTCTTCCTACCTGGGCTTAATTTTGGCCCTCTAGACTGCCTTTGTCCACAAGACTTAAAAATATGTTCATGTATACTAAGCTAATCATGCCCACCCTGGCTCCACCCTCTCTGCTGCCACTTGCACACTAGAATTTTTCCTATCTCTCCTCTTTCCTGCAGCTCCTGCAAAAACTGCTCCAGAGGGTTGGAGAACATATTGACAGCTCACAGGGCTAGGAAGGAGATGTCCTGTTGTGCAAGTGGAACTGGATGCATGCAGCATTGGATACAACCCACTTAAATACAGTTAATAACACAATTAAAAGTAACAGGAACAGCATCAACAGAAACCACAATGACAGGGAAATAATTAAAATAAGCCAAATGCCTGGCAAAATAGGAAAAAGTGCCAGCTGGAATTTCACAACCGTGGCCATACATAACAGCTAAACAGGTTTCTGAATGCAAAGAAAGACATAATACATGGATATATTCATTGGAGAGAAGATGTTCCTTCAAATAATCTAGTCCTTAGCTTTTTACTATATCATATTACCCCTCCTTTCCTGATTAGTAAAATATTCAGGGAATTTTGCTTTTGGAGGGTTTGAAATATTGTGACAAATATATACACAGTCACAAATGTGCTTATGCGTTCATTATAATATTAATTCCCAAGTCTACAATCATGTTTTTCCCAGGGTGGCTTACAAATATCAATAAAATGCAATCCAGAAAAAATGCAACATTAAAACTGCATACTAACTTTTTATTGAAAAAAGTAGCATAAAACCATTCTGGAGGGAGTACAACTATTATAAGGCCTAGAAGGTTTTCCATCTGTTTAATGGAGTTACACATGCCCCAACCACACACAGTGCTTTATTTATGAATGTAAGTAGTTACATTCTTACATATGAATATACATTCATTCATACATACATACATACATATGAAGATGCACCTGTAAGAGTCATTTCTGCTAGCCTTCTTACTTTTACGTAGATAATACAGTTTGCATAAATGCTCTTTTTAAAAGGTCAAAATGTGTGCAAACAAATAAATTATGCTTTCCCACTAACCCACATGCTACATGCTTGGGACAATGTAATTTCTTATGTGCTTAAGTGCAAAACCAGATGAGACTGTGAGTCATCTGTGATTAGTGCTACAAGAGTGCTTGTTTGGAAATAGGGTTGGCTTTTGTTCCAAAGAGGAAATGGCAGAAGAATAGTTATTGCCTTGGTAGATTTATTTATGCTCTGTTCTCTCAATTCATGTTGTTGTATCTCATGACTCAAGGTAGGTAACATACATAAACACAGATACAATATATATTATATTTTAGTTTTATAATGACACCTACTGAGTTGTAATATTTTTTCCCCTTTTATAAATGTAGTTATAGCTCTTAAATAATATAAAGTTCTAAACTGTTCTCCTGAGTTTCAGGTAGGGGTTTTCTGCCCAAGAGTCAATCAATAATGGGTGATAACCACAGTTTGCTTTGCGTAGATTCATTGAAATCAGTGGGCAGGTTCGGTACATATATATATCAGATATCACCCAGTGAATCTTCAATCTTAAACAGAGCATTATCAG
Organism: Podarcis liolepis; assembly: GCF_965112155.1. Classification (NCBI taxonomy): domain Eukaryota; kingdom Metazoa; phylum Chordata; class Lepidosauria; order Squamata; family Lacertidae; genus Podarcis; species Podarcis liolepis. Next base: position 43,505,328 of record NC_139564.1, on the reverse strand, counting down.
AAGGAAGAAGAGGGTATATCCTTTTCCTGGTGAAACTCAGATCATTCTTTCTAAATTCTGTTAAAGCACTTTATTCTTAAAGAAGATGTGGGTGATTTGGGGATAATTTGTAGGGTATGATTGAAATGGTGATCGCTACAGCATTTTATAAAACTTTTTTCTAAAGTCATCAGCTATATTCTCCTAGGTGTGAAACCTAAATAGCTTTGACATACATGCCTTTTAAATTCCTTGGACAGCAGATTTTATCACTGAGTGAGTAAATGCTGAGGCTCAGTAAGATAGAATTTCCTAATTAGGCAGGATATGATATTTGAGCAATATGAGATCATTTTTTAATGTCTTCCAGGTTTTCAGGTTTTAGAAATTATCACTTGCATGCCAAGGCCCCGTGACCCACAGTTCCCTAGTAATTTATGAACACAGAGACACAAGTATTTAGGTGTATGTGATCAAATAAGCCACAACTTTATTGGTTACAGATGTGAGTGGTTTGGCTTAGGCATTAGGGGAAGCCAACCTATATATTGACTCCCGCCCGTCTGCAGAGAGTCCACCTAAGGGTAAACCACCAATAGGAGGAGCCTTATGACTTACATCAAATAGGGCATCCCAAGGGGTCCCCATTGCTGTTGTGGCATGGCCAGACAGAATCTACATGCCCAGATCCCTTTAACAGGATGAGGAGGGGCAGGCGGAGGCTACAACCTCCCCTCCATCCAAACAAAGGCTTACCCAATGCCTAACCTCTCAAAGTTGTGACGATTGCTACAAGGTAGGCGAATACCAAATGGCTGGTGCCAATTTCCCAAGTGGAAAAATTCCTACCTGGCCCCAACAATATGGCGGCCGACATTTGTCCATAGCATGGTCGTGTCATAGCAAAGCATAAAAAGAGGGTGGGTGGGTTGGGAGATCCAGTTAAAGGGCAAGAGTGGAGAGCCCTCACGGCTTCACTGTTTATCACGGCCACACCCTTTGACACTGATTGGCCAGCAGGGCCATACAGGATGTGGACCCGCCCAGCACCAGTGACATGGCTGGGGTCAGCACAAGAGGGGCATCAACTCACCGCCCCCATGCCAGATCACTGCAGGGACCTGGATGCCTGGCCACCACACTGTGGGAGTTGGAACTTAACTGGTTAAGTTGTTCCCATGATGCCTCAGCATTCTGACGTCACTTTTGGAAGCTCGGGAGGAGCTTGAGGCAAAGTTTGCCAGTCCCACTCTGTGTTCCGTGGGGAACAGACGTAGCCTGTAATGGCGGAGAGGAGCCCAGGAAATCCCTGGGGGAATGACGGAATAAAGAGCTGTAAATAGACAAACCGGTGCTGTGTGTGTTTGTCTGGAAGCTGAATCAAGCTGGTGACAGTTCTACACCGCTGTGTGAAACTCTGCTGAGCCGTGACTGAGTGGCGCAGCTGAGGGAAGCGCGCCGGACCGGGCAGCCATATATCGCTAATCGAGGTTCGTAAATCAATTAGCGGGGGTCACGGCTAATAACCAAAAGTCACAGGTTATGGATCCATAAATCATCGCTTGTAAAACTGTCACGGAAGATACTGCCGGGAGCTTTGATCTGCGGTGTCGAGCAGGGGGCCGGCAGGAGACGGTGGTTGGTTTTTGCCTGGTGTTAAGAGGCAAGGAGAGCTGCGGAGCTAAAAAAGCGGCTGGCTGAAAAACGCAGAGGTTTGCTGTGGAGCCAGGAGCTGAGAACAGCAGAGGTATCGTTTCTCCAGGGAGAAAAGCCAGTGGAGCTGACGTTATTGTAAGTACAGCTTGGGGCCCCCTTGGGAGAACGGAAGAGGATGGCAGGCTGCCAGGTCTTGGAGGACTGTGGGAGGCTCACTTTAAGAAGTTGGGCAACCTGGCTGCTGATCTGAAGTCTACTGTTCTGGGTGCCAGGAAGCCAGAGGCCGTTCAGTGCTCCAGGGTGTTTGTGAGGCTGGAGGCGGAAAGCAAGGGCCGGGAGATGGCTGCTTCAGAACAGAAAGACAAGATGGCGCTGATCACCTACGTGAGAGCCGGTGCACAGCTGGGAAAGGCTGTGGGCCCCAGAGGGGGGGCAAAGGGACTATTGGCACTTGGAAATGTACTGCTGTGTTTGCTGTGAAGCTTCAGCAGGAGGCCAGAGCCCTGGAGAAGGAATACAAAAGCCTAAAGATGGCTGGAGCCCCTGTCCCTGATGCTTTAGCCACAAGGAGTGCTGCTGAGCAGGTCGGGGGGGCGGAAGGTTTCCAAAGGCACGTTTAAAGTTTTCCACTGTACGTGCTGGAATGAAGTGGAGGTTCAGAGGGGGCGGAGCTGGCAAGGAGTGCTTTTCCGGAAGAAGGAGAAGGAGGCCAGCTGGGAGGAGCCCCGGAGCAGTATTTTTCCACTGGAGTTCAACGTCTGCGTGGCAGTTGCCCCCACCGGAGCACACAGACGCGGCAGGATGTTGTCAAGGACAATTCTCATGGGAACCAGTCGGGTTTCCATGGCAACCAGCCTGGGAGAGCAGCCAGGCATGGGACTGAGGCTGGTGGACGTGCCAGGTGCCAGGAAGGGACTTATCAGATCACGGCTAGTCTGGCGTTGGCTGAAGATGGCCGTGGGACAAGGACGGAGGCAGCGGGACGTTTGTTGCTTCTATTGGCAACTGTGAAAAACAACTCCAGCCAGGACACGATGACACGCTGGGTGTTTTGGTTTCTGCTATCAGGCAGCACCTGATAGGCAAGCTGCGGAACTGCAGGGCTGTTTTCAACAGGAACAATTGTTTTATTGGCTAACGTGTTTTTTCTCTCCTTCACAGGAGGAGCTAGAGATCTGCGTTGTGCCGGGACTGAATAGTTGTCAGTTATCTGTATCTGCTCTAACGAAGCAGGGGTTCAAAAATGTGCTTTGAAAATGACACCTGTTCCATTTTCAGAGGGGGGCGACAACGGGTCAACATGGCGAAGAGCAAGAACAATTTCTTTGTTCTGGAGTCACCTATGGAGGGTGGTGGGAATGCTGAAAAAGCACAGGCGCAGTGTGCTAAGGTTCCCAAAGATGTGCAAAAGTTGCACAGGTGCACAAAAGGGTACAAGCTCCGGAAATGTGGGAGGTCCCAAGGGTGCAGGGCATGCAAAGGTGCAAAGGTGCTTGGTTTTCCCGGGTTTGGGAGAGTAACCAAAGAGCCCTTTGAGCTGGTTCACACAGATCTGTCAGGACCCAAGAGGTCTGAGAGTCTGGGTGGGGCCAGGTATGTGCTGTCGCTGACAGGTGACCACAGCCAGGTTGGCTGGTGTTTCTCTCTCAAATCACAGGGGGAGGTGGCGCAACTGTTCCAGGATTGGGTTGCGGAGGTGGAACTAAGGTTCTCCACCAGGGTGCAAGGGTTCAAGAGCGACCAAGGGTCACAGTTTACTGGGTCTGCTCTGGAGGAATTTTTCAAGGAAAAGGAAATACGTCACCAGGTGACGGGTGCAAAGTCTTCTCAAGGGAGAAGGGAGGCTGTGGCTGAACCCAGTGATGGGGATCAGGTCCAGAATCAGGGTTCAGATCCCGGTGATGGGGACCAGATCCAGGGTCAGGGTTCAGGGCAGGTTTGGGCATCTCCAAGGGTTGTGAAAGGAGTGTCCAGGTGTGAGGCTTCATCTCCGGTAATGGAGAAAGCTCACGGAAGGGTTGTCAAGTCAGAGGGGGAAAAGTCTGACGGAGGAGACACAACTGCTGGCCCTAATGGGTCAGTAGGGTATCAGATCACAGGTGCGTGGAAAAGTGTCGCACAGTGTGATTCTGGGAGTGTTGAAGGGGTTCAACAGGTGCCTGGGAAGGATGCCGGGAAGGGGCACAAGGCAAAGGGGAAGGTGTTGAACTCAAAAGGGTCTTGTCAGAATGAGATGCAAGAGGGGGTGTGGGAGTTGGAACTTAACTGGTTAAGTTGTTCCCATGATGCCTCAGCATTCTGACGTCACTTTTGGAAGCTCGGGAGGAGCTTGAGGCAAAGTTTGCCAGTCCCACTCTGTGTTCCGTGGGGAACAGACGTAGCCTGTAATGGCGGAGAGGAGCCCAGGAAATCCCTGGGGGAATGACGGAATAAAGAGCTGTAAATAGACAAACCGGTGCTGTGTGTGTTTGTCTGGAAGCTGAATCAAGCTGGTGACAGTTCTACACCGCTGTGTGAAACTCTGCTGAGCCGTGACTGAGTGGCGCAGCTGAGGGAAGCGCGCCGGACCGGGCAGCCATATATCGCTAATCGAGGTTCGTAAATCAATTAGCGGGGGTCACGGCTAATAACCAAAAGTCACACACACTACCCATCACGAAAGGTGAGCGGACTTAGATACAGAAACCCTAGTGTCATCTATTCTATGTAAAATTGCACAAATAATGCCATACTAATTTAAACAAAAAAGCAGGCTTCCTTATAGCTCAGGTAGTGTCAAAATAAGATTGTTATCTGCTTACATAAATATTGCAAATAGCTAAGACAGGACTAAGAACTGCAGCAGGCTTCCTAACTAATTATGGCTTATGGTTGATTGAAGAGTGCAACCAACATGTCCACACTGATAAATTTTCAGCTTGCACCATTTAAATCTGAAAATCATATTTTCTCAGTGTCCAAGCTGCATCTGTTGAAAACAGGCCACTTTCAGTACCTGCTTAGTTATATCTATTAGATAAGGTACCTCTTCTGCATTATGCCAATTCAGGATGCAGGGTTTTGTTTTTGTTTTTTGTTTTCTTCTAAAATATGGAGTAGCATTCAGTGTAACATCCCTCTCCAACTTACGTTTTGAAATGGTATAGACCAGAGACAGGTTTAGTTCCTTATCTTCTATTAGTGAGAAGTTACACAAGAGAAAAATGAGCAAGATGGATAAGATGATGTTGTTGTTTAGTCGTTTAGTTGTGTCCGACTCTTCGTGACCCTATGGACCAGAGCACGCCAGGCACTTCTGTCTTCCACTGCCTCCCGCAGTTTGGTCAAACTCATGCTGGTAGCTTTGAAAACACTATCCAACCATCTCGTCCTCTGTCGTTCCCTTCTCCTTGTGCCCTCCATCATTCCCAACATCAGGGTCTTTTCCAGGGAGTCTTCTCTTCTCTTGAGGTGGCCAAAGTTTTGGAGCCTCAGCTTCATGATCTGTCCTTCCAGTGAGCACTCAGGGCTGGTTTCCTTAAGAATGAATAGGTTTGTTCTTCTTGCAGTCCATGGGACTCTCAAGAGTCTCCTCCAGCACCATAATTCAGAAGCATCAATTTTTCGGCGATCAGCCTTCTTTATGGTCCAGCTCTCACTTCCATACATCACTACTGGGAAAACCATAGCTTTTACTATATGGACCTATACTACACTACACTACACTACACTACACTACACTACACTACACTACACTACACGGATCATATCATATGGATATGATAGCAGGTTATAAATTATACATGGTGTAGAGCAGTCTTCACCAAACCTGTGCCTTGCAGATGTTTCTCCAGATGTTTTGAATTGCAACTCTGCTGCGTGAAGCTGATGAGAGTTCAAGTCCCAAACATCTGCAGCCCAAAACACCCCTTTCACATGCCCTTGTGAAAAGGGTTGCCAGATCTAAAAGACCCACCTTTGTATGCATGGCAGATATAATTTCCAGGTAAAGGAAGTGATTTCCTGGAACAGCTAGAGGGCTTTCATTGCAAGAACAAATAAACAAGGGTGGTTTGCACATTACACTCAACCATTGTTAATAATACCATAGTTAAAGCTGAGGCACTTGGAAGATGATAACTTAAACCTTTGTTTCTAACACCACAAAATAATTAAAAGCACCAATGAGAGCAGCCAAGTCTTGAAAGCAGCTTGAATTTTTTGTTGCTCTTCACTTGTGGCTCTGTAGCTTTTGGGTGGTGACAGCTCCCTTAACCATAGTTAAGGAGGTCCAGGTTCACAATAACATGAAGCTCTGGTAAACATTAACTAAAGTTTATAAAAACAACTACACACCTTGGTTAACAAGCATTCTTTAACCATAGTTAATAAACCATAGTTAAGCTGCTGGGTGCACAAATATTGCTAAACTATGGTTTTGCTTTTTGTTCAAACCACATCACTGTTTTCTCCCATTCCCCACATAGAAGGGGGGAAATGGGCCATCACCGCCTTTCAAAAACCTAAGGGGACACTACAGTGGTACCTCTGGTTATGAACTTAATTCGTTCCGGAGGTCCGTTCTTAACCTGAAACCATTATTAACCTGAGGTACCACTTTAGCTAATGGGGCCTTGTGCTGCCTCCGCACGATTTCTGTTCTCATCCTGAGGTAAGGTTCTTAACCCGAGGTGCTACTTCCGGGTTAGCAGAGTCTGTAACCCGAGGTGTCTGTAACCTGAGGTACCACTGTACCCCCCAAACATGCAGAATGTTTAAAGTCTTCTATTATCACCTGTTGAACAGATTTCACATCTGTCCTTTAGATAAAATTGCTATTAGCTGCTCTTTCCAGATTGCTTAAGGTACTGCCACCCAGTACTGTTTCAGCAGCCCTGTCTTAAAGGATATTATTTAATCTGAGCCATGTGCACAATCATCTGCATATATACTCAGAAGTAACTTACCTTTTTGACCTTGGAACAACAAGTAAGGCATCCAAATATCTGTTGTAACATTAGCTGCAGAACTAAATAAATTATGTACTCAGGAAAGCTTTAGGATAGTTAATCTTGCATGAAAGGTTCTATATCTTGATTTTAATCTTTGGGATTCTCCCCCCCCCCCTCTTGTGTTAATAAAATGTCTAGATGGTCTAGTTCTGCAACAAAAAGGGTAAGGATAAATATGAGTTTTCACAAAAAAATAAACCGGGATATTAATTACATTTTTATCCTTTGTCTTTATCCTCAGGGCAGCATACCTTGTTACCCTGTTAACAGATCTGCTTGTGTGCCAGTTCGCAATCACAACTGGGATATGGAGGTCTGACAGGGATTGGCTGTTTTAAGATAATCATTCTGCCTGTCAAAGTAGTGGTCCTGAAGGGACGGCTGACCCCAAACATGGGCCTTCTGTATCTTGTATTCCCTTGAGTTCCTTTAAGCCCTCCTTGTTAAAAATAGAAAGAGGGTAAAACAACAACAGCTTCCCTCTTGGGAGATGCCAGCTAGTACCTCTTGAAAAAGGATGCCTTACTAATCTGAAATAGAAATGTAATAAACCTGCTCAAGAATCAAGGGTATAGGAACCAATGAAAAGATCTAATCAAAGCATTTCTGAAGTTGGAGTGTATGAAAAAGAGCACTGTGAAGCAGTCTTCTGGCGGAGTTTCAAAAAGCTGAACAACTTGGGGGTACGAATGACTGTCCATGCTGAAATTTTTAGATTTCAGTCCATGCTTAGAATTCTCAAGGTAAGCATAGTAGTAGTAGTAGTAGTAGTAGTAGTAGTAGTAGTAATAATAATAATAATAATAATAATAATAATAACAACAACAACAACAACAACAACAACAACAACAACAATAAATATGAATGATTTGTTTTAATCAAAGCAGGATACATTTTCTGGAAGGAATCCACCTACTCACAAGGGATGGTTAATGGCTGGATTTTAGGTATCTTTTGAGTTATATGTAACACTGGACTCTGAGGATTTAATTAGGCAAATTCAATCAATTCCTGTTTGTGTCTGGTCACCTACTGCTGTCAGCAATGGCTTCACCATATTGGGGAGGCTTGCTGTCTGTTTACCACATTAGTACTCTCCTTTCTCCCAGCATAGCCAAAATGCACACACCATCTTGGGGCATGTGCAGAATTCCTGCAGAAGTGAGCTTCTTGATACCACTCTCCCTTTGTTCTCAGGAGATGCACTCTGATGACAAATAAAGTTAGACTAAGATTACTCAGCTTTGTGGCTGAGTGAGGATTTGAACTCAAGTCTTTCCAGTCTAGATCAGATTATTGCAATATGCCACCTGCTGGCAGCAGTGCACCCACCAGTACCTCCTATGGCACTGAACAGGAGTATACCAAAGGGTGGGGCAGGTTGGCCCCACCAAAGCCCAGGGGCGTGTATGTAAAAATCATGTCGTCTCACTCTGGCTTAGAGTAGCTAGGAGTCTGCTTGCCTGTCTGCACACTCCACTAGCTCCTCTTCCATTGCTCTGGATGGTTTCACAAAGCTCTTGTCAAAGGCCAGGAGTCATCTTCACCTGCTGAACAGCAGCCTGAAGGGGAAGAAGGCAGAGCGACTCCACCTGCAGCTGATCAGCCTTCACTGATGAGAACCAGCTGGCTCTGGCCTTATTAAACAGAGCTCTCAGCAGCAGTCAGATGCTGGTAACGACACCTGCAGTTCTTGCCCCTGCCTTGCTGTTTCTTGCTGGGTCCTTAACTCTGGCCTAGACCCTTGGCTCTGTGACTATCTGGATTCCCTGATATCTGGACTAGACCCTTGACGCGCAATCATTTGGATTTCCTGACCTCTGGACTGTTGGACTTCATATGTGAATTCTGCTCTCAGGCAAGTGTTCCTCAGAGACTTGTAGTCCCTGCTTGCTCAGCAACGGGACTTGGATGGGGCGACAACAGGCCAAGTTTGTCAACAGCTACTTTGGGTTTCAAACCATAAAGGTAAAAGGTAAAGGTACTCCTGCCCGTATGGGCCAGTCTTGACAGACTCTAGGGTTGTGCGCCCATCTCACTTAAGAGGCCGGGGGCCAGCGCTGTCCGGAGACACTTCCGGGTCACGTGGCCAGCGTGACAAAGCTGCATCTGGCGAGCCAGCGCAGCACACGGAAACGCCGTTTACCTTCCCGCCAGTAAGCAGTCCCTATTTATCTACTTGCACCCGGGGGTGCTTTTGAACTGCTAGGTTGGCAGACGCTGGGACCGAGCAACGGGAGCGCACCCCGCCGCGGGGATTCGAACCGCCGACCTTTCGATTGGCAAGCCCTAGGCGCTGAGGCTTTTACCCACAGCACCACCCGCGTCCCTTTCAAACTATAGGTTCAGTCTTTTTGGAGCCCTTCAATTTCTCTTTGGTCTGCCCTTTGGTTGTGGATCAGAGACTACAGACTCGTACTCTAGTCCCAAAGCGGTCTCTGTAGCTGTAGACAGGACTTTAAGACACAACTCTAGGAACACATCTACTTTCTGAGTGGTGCACAGGGAATTCTCTCATCGTTTTTCCTCTTGCTGCCCCTGGACCAATCCACTTCATCCCCTACGCCATATGCCAAATCAAAGTCCTGCCACAAGTCTTTGTCTGGAGGCACCTTCTTAAAGATCAGCTGACCCAGTCCACCCAAGCTGGTGGCCAGGAATTCCTCTCTCTGCTTACTCCCAGTGTGTCTCAAACACTTCATGGGCCCAAGCAAAGGCAGGTAACCCTTCCAGTAACTTGCCCCCAAAACTCAGAGTAGGGAGGTGTTGAGAGGCACTTTTCCCCATGACAGGAGCATTCAAATCAATTAGAGTTGTTTTTTGGGATGGCTGCCTATTTTGAAGATAGTACTATTATTTCTGTATATATATTTTAACCTTCTCTGTGTTTGAAAGATTAAGAGTTGAAAAGTGAGGAAAATATCCTAGCCAGCAGTTTGTCTTTCAGTGACATTGGCTAATGTTTCACATTTGACTGAGGAACCCAGGTAGTTAATTCATACAAGCAAGGATACTTGATAATCAGCTGATAGGATGAATCTGGGTGTGTGTGAAGTAGTCTTCAGGTCATGAGAGTAGTACAGAATATTGGTCACCTGGGATTAGTCTTTTTCCTAAGTCAGGTGCTTGCAATTCAAGGACTCTTCTTATAAACATATGCAAATTGCTTTATGATAGAAATTGTGTGTCAAAATTTTTCTCGTTAAGTAGAGGGCCAACAATCAGTAAGCAGCATAAAACACTTCAAATCCTGGTTTAAATATTTAAACACTTGTTTTGCAGATAAGCAATGCATTCTGTACGGTTTGTCTTGCACAATCATGTATTTTAGATTCAACTAAAGGTATTGGGACTGGACTCTGTCACTACCAAAAAAACAAGGTTGTTTTATTTATGTGTTGTACCAGTTTATACTTTGACCTTAGCTAAATTAATTATGGACCTCATATCTAGATGGTAAAGTAAGGCCACTTGGAATTCCCCAATTGAAGTTGCTTATGAAAAACCTTCCTTGAGGATCAGGCTAAGAGCCACCACAAGAAGCCCCAATAGTGCAACCATTGTTTTCCCCATCTCCTTACCCAAAACATGCTTTGTGCTTCCCCAAATTGGCTGGGGTGGGTGCTTGAGATAGGCCTCAGAACAGTGCATGGGGGAAGGAGAGAGAAGATTGTTCTGTCAGACAAGCAGAAATGCTCGCACTGATGGAATTGATCATAATAACACAACGTTTAATTCCTCCCACATTGTTTGATGTACCTGTTAGCTGAAGTCTTAGGACTTTTCCTATAATATGCAGAATCACGTGTGATGGAGAACTTGGCGGACTGCGGAATTATGAGACACTTCTCTGGGTCAAAGGCCGATAATTGAGAGTATGAAGCCATTTCCACATTTGTAAGTTTTTCCAAAAAATGTTTTTTTGGGGGGCAGAATCTGAACTTTCTATTTAATCCTCAACTTCCATCCCACCCAAACAATCAGTGTTGCCATAATCATAGCTATATTTGAGTGTTCTCATCACACATGATTGACAACATGTGAGGGAGGGCTGAATTTGCAGTCCCACATCCCTGGCTCCATACGCTTTTGGTGAAAATCTGGAGGAGGAAAGCCAGGAGGGCATGTAGACCCTTACTGCAACCTCTAAGTGTGGGTGGCAGGGGGCAGGGCTGCTGGAGATGGGAGAGTAGAGCTGGAAGGTGTGGCCCTTCCCTCTCCTTCATGTGATACTCATGTTGGATGTGTATTCAGACGTTCCTATTGAAAAGGCCTTTTCTGTGATTGTGCTCTGACTGTGGCAATACTCTCCCCAGGGAGGCTCACTTTTTACCTACCTTGATGTCACTTTTCCACCAGGAAAATAACTTTTCTGGGGTGGGTGGGTGTTAATTTAGTGTTTCCCCCCTGCTGGTGATTTCATGGTGTTCATTTCCTAGGTTTTCTTCTTTTAGCATGTTGCTTTTAAAATGCTGCTCTATTTGTTTTTCAGTCTTTGTTACCTTTTGATATTTTCCTGTAAGAAATGTTTGAAAAGGCAGGGCAGAAATGTTTGCCCTTCTCGACATTTTGTACCAATAAGGAGAAACATAAACATCCCACTTTGTATATAATGCATAATTTGGAAACTTCAAATGTATACACTTTGTGTATAATGTATAATGTGGAAACTTCAAAAGGCAAGGACTCAGTATAATTAAAATACATTATTTGCTACAATGTTTTACAGATAATAAAAGGTATGTCTTTGCACTAAAACTAGCATATGATCTGGTTGAGGCTGAAAGGGGATAAGACTATGCCATCACACTCCATGTATAGCCTGTTCCTTCCATATCTAAATTCCATCTAAAATGTAGATGGTATTTTTAAAAACTTCTTTTAGATCTGCCATTTATGTATATGCCACATGAAGTTTGAAGTTCACCATCATTGCTCACAGAATGAAATGGCAGATGGTGGAGTCTAAATTTTTCAGGATAAATGGATTTTAGTTATTGAACCTCTTACAGGTGATTATTGTGGTAGGCCGGTAATTACCTGTGACCGACTATATAACTAGTATCCATTACATAAGTAAACTATAAAGGGATTTTCTCTATTCTTATAAATAACTATGTAATGTTCGTTTCTAGGGGGGTAACTGTGTTAGCTTGTTATCAACACATTGTAGTTGAGAATATTTTTTAACAGCATCTGCAAGGAAAAGGATTATTAGAGGAGAAAATAGGCCCTTTAATGAATTAGAAGGCAAAAGAGCTTAATGAGATTATAATAGCTGAGGTTTTCAAGTTGTTATTTTAAATTGATCTTTAATTAGAGGGGGGAAATAGTATGGACAATTTGAACATAATTAAGATCTTGTGACTTTAGTTTCTATTTAAAAGCACGCTGAAGCAAACCATAGAAAAACTTGCTAGGAATGACCCAACCATGTATAGGTCTCTCAGCACCTTCTAGTGTTGCAGTTTAGTGTGCTGTTAACATTTTTGTCCATTGTTTTCTCACTAAACAATGGATAAATTGAGGAGGTCAGAGGGTTGAAAGAGGCAAGTACAGCAGCTGTCGGAAAAGAATACCTGAAGCAGTCTTTACAACCACTGAAATAAGTGTTGAAATCTGAACCCTCCCCCCTTTCAAATAAAAATAGCATTTTTACTACGCTCACACTCTGAAACTGGATAAAGGGAATGCTGTTCAGATTTCTTAAAAAGCAGAACATGATGTAAATAGAACTGAAGGCATTCTTAATGAGGTGAGAAGTGCAATGAATCTCTGTAATTTATTATGTCACATCAATAATAAACCGGTCCTTTTCTTAACCAAGCGCAATTCAAAGTTCTGTCTTTAAAGTGCTTGCCATTAAAGCCCTGCACAGTATGAGACCAGGATACTTGCCTGCCTCCACACCAGCTTGTCCATGCAGTGTGAATTGTGACCATCATCTGAGGTCGTCCTCTGTGTGGAGAAATTAAGGCAGGTGATAGCTGAGAAGAGGGTTTTAGGTCTTGCCTCAGTTGGTAGTATTCTGTGTATGCAATGTCCTTCCTTGGGAGGCTGACAGGGACCCAGCACCTATGTTCTATCTTTTTTAGTGTCAAGCCTTTATTTTCCATGACTTTTTATGTTTTACTGTGTTTTTATTGCTGCCAGTTTTTACCCAAAGTTTATACTTTCTCATTTTGTTATTATCTTGTAATACCTGTTTGTTTGTTTGTTTGTTTTACTGTGCAAGCTCTTATACAAGTACAGTACTGAGGAACAGTACTGCCTAGGATATCGGACGCGGGTGGCGCTGTGGGTTAAACCACTGAGCCTAGGGCTTGCCGATCAGAAGGTTGGCGGTTTGAATCCCCGCGACGGGGTGAGCTCCCATTGCTTGGTTCCTGCTCCTGCCCACCTAGCAATTCGAAAGCACATCAAAGTGCAAGTAGATAAATAGGTACCGCTCCGGGGGAAAGGTAAACGGCGTTTCCGTGCGCTGCTCTGGTTCGCCAGAAGCGGCTTAGTCATGCTGGCCCCATGACCCGGAAGCTGTACGCTGGCTCCCTCGGCCAATAAAGCGAGATGATCGCTGCAACCCCAGAGTCGGTCACAGCTGGACCTAATGGTCAAGGGTCCCTTTACCTTTACCTTACTGCCTAGGATTTAGCATAATTTCACCCCCAGACCTTGCAGGAGCATCATGCTGTCTTTCTGTGTGTACAAATATCAGAGCCCTGTGTGAGAGAATATCAGGATCCATGGGGACAGCTATCTTACTCTTCTTTCTCTGGGAATGCTCTCTGGCCTAGGCTCTTATCAGCTGTGTGTAAAATATTTATACAATTGTTCTTAGGAGCATTCAGGCGCTCATTTGCACACACTCACTCTCTTGTACCATGATGTGAAAAGCAGTCAATTTAACAACTTCACAAAAAGGGGTGAAAATAGTCTAGGTTTCACAGTACTATATATGAGCTTCTATTCATTGTACATGTGGGTCTGCTTTATAGAGATTTAAACATGTATGCATGTACTGTATTTGGAAAAATCTCCCCTTTGCTTTGGTAGTAACATATGAGACATACTGAAATATATAAAGGAAGCTTAGGTTAAGTCCTTAAACCTTTAACTTTGACAGGATGTCCATTCAGATATTTTCTTCAGAGTAGTTTCTGTTCTCTACACTATGTGTTTAACCTTGTTTGGTTTTAAAAGGGGGTTCTTTTATTCCCATGACTTGCCCATGCTTCATACTTGCAGACTGTTCAGACTGTTCATCATATACCATTTTCCCCTGCAACAGTTGTTGATATAAACCTTTGGGGGTTTTCCTCCTTCTTTTTGGCAATCAGCATCTATGCTCTTTTCAAGAGATTTCCTAGCTTATGATCCTTCTTTTGTCCTTTTCTCTAGCTCTCCAATTAATCATTGCCTAAATGATTTCCACCTTTCCCCTCCCTGGAATTAATGCATAACTTTCCAGTACCACCAAATATGCACTGCATCTGCATTTGTGGCATAATACAGTTTGATACTTTTTTTTTGTATCTTACAGGATATATCACACCATTTATATATCATTTTATAAACATTTTCTTTCTTGCATCATTGGGAAACGTAATTTCACAATTATTGTAATTCCAAGATATTTTACTTTTAGATATTTCCCCCAAAGCCTGTTAATAGTGTATTCCAGGTTAATAAACCATCTAATTGTGCAACGCAATAAACAAAAGACAGGCATCCGCTTAGTTCTCTCCAAATACTTTTCACCTTTCTTTGAGGAAGTTTCTGTAAAATTCTTGTTTCTGCTGTTTTAAATTAACTAATGACAAGTTTCAATAACAAATATTTAACATTTGTTAATGAAAACCAATTATTTTGGACTCCTACAAGTCAAAGAATTAGGACTTCTGTCAAGCTGTCTGAAATAAAAGCTGCACTTGTATTTGATTCTAGATCATTCATTTCCTAGTAATTCTCTGAACTTAGAAGTTGTTGAATAAATACATGCTGTATGGCATTAGCTAAACTGCTACAGAGAACAGGGATCAAAGGGGTAATTTTCTCTTGAAGTAAATATAGTGGGAATTAGTGACAGATGAGTTCTAAAAATAGAATAGTGTGTTTTTGTGTCTGGAGGTGGAGACTAGTTATGTCCTGACATAATATTGAATTTTATAGGAATCTATAAACTTGTTTTCTGTATAATGCTGTTGCTACAGAGATTTCATCATATTGTTAATTGGGTGGAGATAACAAAGATGAAATAATTTGGTGATACCCAATGTTAGTCATACTCAGGAGCAGACTCTGTATGACTTACTGGGATGTCCCCCATTACTAATACCACACACCTGGATTATAGCCAAAATAGAACCAGTGAAAAATGAGGAGACATCAGCAGGATTGGGAGAACCCAAAAGGTTGCAGAGTTGGTAAACCACAAAGATCAGCCCAATGA
Source organism: Podarcis liolepis (assembly GCF_965112155.1). Classification (NCBI taxonomy): domain Eukaryota; kingdom Metazoa; phylum Chordata; class Lepidosauria; order Squamata; family Lacertidae; genus Podarcis; species Podarcis liolepis. Next base: position 43,490,253 of record NC_139564.1, on the reverse strand, counting down.
GGATGCTAAGCAGCATGTAATATAGAACAAGAGTTGTAAAACAAAAAAATGAATGTGAGACAATGAACAAAAGTGGAAAGTCCTGCTTGGAAGCAATGCCTGGCTGGTACCCGGAATAGAAAAACTCCTTTTAGGGGGGGAGATACACTGCACACACATTCTTTAAAAAGTTAAGGTAAACTGGTCAGCACACACTTAAAACAAGAGTGATGGTTATAGCCCCACTGATTTCTTGAGTGTGTGGCAGATTGGTTGCTTCTCCTACTCCCCTCACCAAACCCTGTGGCTTTCTCCCCTTCCCCTCATGTACTGCCAGTGGCATTAGTGGCAGACTGAGAAAACGGGTTTGGGTACACTCAGCCTGGATATGGACTGCAACTGTTTGGTTCAGATCCTTTTGTCCAATACAGTGGTACTTCGGGTTACAGACGCTTCAGGTTACAGACTCCACTAAGCCAGAAATAGTACCTCGGGTTAAGAACTTTGCTTCAGGATGAGAACAGAAATCGTGCTCTGGCAGCGCGACAGCAGTGAGAGGCCCCATTAGCTAAAGTAGTACCTCAGGTTAAGAACAGTTTCAGGCTAAGAACGGACCTCCAGAACGAATTAAGTTCTTAACCCAAGGTACCACTGTACTCTTTCAGTTTATTTGATATGCCTTCCCTGTGTCAAATTTCCCTCTTGTTTACCAAGCTCACCATATTGCTATTACTCAAGATTGGAAAGGGCCTAGGGTGACAGTGACAGACCACACTCTTTGCACAGATTCAATCGTTGGCATCTCTGGGTGTGCCTGGGAAAAGCTGCTTTCTGAAACCCAGGAAGGCTGTGGACATTTCTGAGCTAGATGGACCAATGGTCTGACTGTTATAAGGCACCTTCCTATGTTCCTTTTATATTCTCAATGAAAGTAGCCATTTGTAGGCCTTCAATCCAATCTGGCAAGATAAAAACATGACCACTGATAGCAGTAGCAAGACCAGCAACTGAAAAAAAGCATACAATGTAGGCCATTATTATTGTTTTTGTATTTTAAAAAACAAACTAGGGAATACAGCTGTCTTTCCTTTTTCATGAAACCATTGTCCCTGGATAGCTTGTCTTCCTTTTCAGCCCTCTTTGCTAATACAGCTGTAACAGATTGCACTAAGTTGATAAGTACTGGTGTTGGGCATGAGCTACATGTCTGTGTATGAGAGCTTTAGAGGTCTAGCAGTCCTCGGCTCTTTCTCTTTATGGCACATATTCTTCCTTTGCCCTTCAATGATACTGAATAACTACCCTGAGAGACATGTGGGGGGGGGGGGAGGGGACCACACACAACTCCCAGGACCCTGATCCAATTATATCTGCATTTATTTATTTAGATTATCTTTGACCTACAGGCTCGTTGTTCACATCACCCCAGTTAGCCATTGCAACTGGTTCAAATGGCTGGCATTTTAACTTTTTGTAATGTGCTCTTGAGTTGTGCTTTCCTTAAGGCTGGTTTGGAAACTGCACCTAGTTTTTTGAAAAACTTTCTTATAAATAAAATAGAGTATTGTTAGCACATAGGAGCTCAGATCCCTCCCCCACTACCTTTCTAGTCCTGGGCATTCTTGTCCATCTTTGCTAATGTGTTTCATAACCCGCAAAATTCCTTCATTCTGTTGCTGTTAGGAATCTTGCCAAGAAAGAGGAATAAGTCGTTCAATATATGTGTGGGGAAATGCTTTGTGTTTCATTTCCTTTTGTTTAATGCCATTTGTGTGTCTTATTAAGGAATCAGACAGCATCAACTTTTGACTTAAAAGCATCTCAAATCATTTCTTGTTGAGATATTTAAATTACATGGCATTAATAAAAGAGAGCTGCCTTTTGTAGATGAAACAAATGTTAATTTTAATGCATCAGACTGTAATTTGTATTAATTTTCTTTAAATTTTACATCTCCCTTGAGTTATTAAAAATATTGGTTTGAACCCAAGTGTAGTTTCCAGGGACAAATCAAGGGACAAAATGCTTGTGTCACTCACCACATTCCAGCACAGCTGTAGCCAGGAACAGCCATATACAAGATTGGGGAGCCTATATGAACATATGATATTGACTGTATGGATTTATTGGCCTGGTGTTCTTAGACTCAGTTGGCCACAGTAATTTCAAATAATCTTGTGTATGTGAATATTAGCTCAAGTAAGATCATATTAATTTCTGTGGGAGTTCAACACAGTTTAAAATTACAGAATTGCAGTGTTCCCCCATTGCATCGGAATATGCACATTATCTAGGTATGCAAGAAAGTACAACTAGTTATTATGCTTGTTTTTTATTGTAATTTGTCAAAAGGGGCCAACTCTCAAACCCAATGACATATTGCTGTGTGTTATAATGATCCCTGAGCACTGCTGTCTTGATTTTCATCTGTGATCAGACCCTGACTGAGCAGTATGACAACAGAAGTATGCAAGGGATGCAAAAATTTTATATTCACAGGTTGAGTAGGCAGCATATTTTTCAAAGCATAATGACTCCTTAAGCCTCTAGAGGTGCCTGATTTTTTGCATGAATTTGTTAAGGGGGACCAATCAGTCTAGTTGGCAGCCTTCAGCTTTGGAACAGCATTTCCAATTGTTTCCAAAAATTTGGCAGAGGACAAAACATTTTACCTAGAATGAATGTCAAGATTAATGGGCTGTGTAAAAACTTGTGAGTTGTCATTATAGGCAGGAACTTAGAGGACAACTAAGTGGAATTCCTTTAAGAGAAACTGCTAGCCACCCAACAAACCAACCCTGAAATTTTGGGGAGCTTCAGAAATCTTGTAGTGCCTTATGAGGGTAGTGCAGTGGTGATGAGGGTTGAACTGGTCTGATAAAAGCCACATTGCCACTATCTCCAAAAGGCGATGTTTTGAATTACAGCCATTTTCTTCCTCATTATCATACCATAGTATTCATATTGGTCATCATTTTTCTCCTGATACATATTTTGTTGAGTTAATAGCTGTTTTGGCAAGTATCACTTAATGTGAATGTGTACTTCTGCAATGAAAGATTTTCTATGAGACATTGTGCATTTTCTATGTAATATACCAGTTCATAGAATCCTTTTGTTCAAGGGTCTCTTGAAGTCGTTTAGAAGACTTATACATTTCAGAAGGCTTGGTAGCATAGCAAATAGCATAGTACACAGTGCATATCTGGACCTGGAATGTCTGAAAGGTCTGTTTTAGTAACAGCACTGCTACCTCTGTACTGGATCTGATTTGATTCAAAAGTTTTGTGTTAACTGTCATCAGCGTTGCTTTTATTATTCAACATAAATTGTGACTATGCTTGAATTCCACTAAAAAATATGGCGTGTACGTTTTGGTGATAATTACTCTTGGAAAGTTTAATTAAGCAAGATGCATATAAGACAATGAGAGAGCACAGCTTTCCATACTAGGAGGTTTATGGTAGGTTACCTTCATGAATGCTGATTTTTGAATGAGTGAAATGTTCATTAAATCAAAATAGTGGAAATGTGTGTGGTTATAACAATGGAGTGGACTGTAGCTGAGCAGGAGAGTAACTGCAAGTCCCACCTGACTTATTGCAGGTCGGAACAAAAGCTGGTGAGGCAAACTATTCAGGAAGTCTTTTAAGTATCAGATTCATCATATTCAGCATAGGGATTTTCAATAAAAGAATAACAAAGTAGACGGATATGTGACATCCACAACTGCACCTATTTGCTACAGTGTATACATTAGTTTTAAGTGGAAAGGAAATTCATTTTCAGATTTAAAGTATTAGGTAATAAACCTGTTCTCACCATCTGAAATAAGCTAAAAAATCAGTACATGTGATAGGTAACTGATGTAATTAAATGAACTGATGTTTTGAACTATTTTCAATTTTATATCCTCCTACTAAGTGGGAAGGAAACTTTGGTTGTTCCAAGTGAGCCTACCTACAATTATGCATGTTTAGGATCACATGCAATGTCTTTCTTTTTAAAAAAGCGTAAGATATTACTGTTGGAGTTGTACCATTTCTAATAGGGTATGATCTAGAATACAGCTGTGAAGTACACTATTGGTTACATGTTTCATAAATCTGGAGTCTAAAGGCAGTTGATCTGGGATTTTTTTATCTGAACATTTTAAAATTTATTAACATAAACTTGAATGTAATGGGGTTAATTCTGGAAAATGTGGAATATATTTTCAGTTGAAGAAGTTTTGTTATTAGAATGTAATATTTATCCATGTGTGGTCTTTGATCTGCTGGTGGTACATGACATTTTGAACCTGAAGAACCTGAAGAAAGCATTCATTAATGCATGTAATGTAATATTGTGCACAATTCTCCCAGTATATATGCATTTTAGTAATTTTCTGTATGTTTCCTATGAAATCTCAGTCCTAAAAACATTGGGTTGGATCCAGATTTAGAGTAATCCCACTTAATCCAGTGGCTATACTCCAGGGGTGGGGCACCTCAGGCCTGGAGCTCAATGTGTCTCTCCAGGCTTCTCTCTCTGGCTATCAGTATCTTCTGTCGACCAAGCAACCCCTCTGCATCATACCCCTTGCTGACCCTTTCCCATGCCCTCCTCAAGTGCTGTTGCCTTGATGAAATCTGCTCTTGAATTGTGATGATGCCTCTGGCTTGCCTACATTGGGGGTGTATGTATGCAGAAACCTCTTACTTTTGAATTGCTAAAATGTAGCCTGCTTACACCTTTTGCTCTGCCTATTTTTTCCTTTGCCTCCTCCCACTATTGACACATACCCCCTTGAATGTTTCCAACAAGGTAATACGACCCCCAGATTGTACATGGTTCCCAATCTCTGGTCTACTAAATCTGGATCCAATAACATTTACTTACAGTAAAGAACCTATAGTTTAACTTCACAGGTATGCCAGAAGCCACTGTCCCATTTATTTGGGACTTGTTTCTGGATAGAAGTGTGTTTAGGATTGATGCGTCTAGATCAGGCTTCCTCAATCTCAGCCCTCCAGATGTTTTGAGACTACAGTTCCCATCATCCCTCACCACTGGTCCTGCTAGCTAGGGATCACGGGAGTTGTAGGCCAAAAACATCTGAAGGGCCCAGTTTGGGGAAGCCTGGTCTAGATTCCCCACTCCCCCTTGCCCCCGTCATTTTAGTTTTATCGTTTATAGGCAGATCAAACACACGCACGCACATATATATAATTGCATGCCCAGACACATACATGCAACAAACTAAAAATACCACTGTTTCAGGGAATGTGAATTATTTTCAGAATTTCAGAAATTGAAAAGGGATAAGTGGAAGGAGAAAATGTTGGGCTGGTGCCAAGCGATAGCTCGTAATCCTCACAGACTCCCAAACAGCACAAGAACCCCTGAGGTCACAGGTGATGCTTCACATATCTCTGCCTTGGTGAGTGAAAGTTCTATTTCATGATGATGGCATGTGCAAATCCATACCAGCAACCTTTGAAAGGTGCTAAATTAACTTTTTTTTAAAAAAAAAAACCCAGTAGTGCTTGCGCCTTATTCTACTTTATTTGAAACCACCTTAGCTTTGCCTGCTTCTTTTCGTTTTGCTTTGAATGCAAACTGTTGTATCTTCAAACTTTCCAAGTATATTGTACTTTTGTTGCCAACCACCTCTCCCCTTTTAATTTTTTGGCTCGCATGTGTTGGCTGTTGAAATAAAATTGCTGTTCTCTCAAGGTGAATACAGAGTTGCACGCTTTGACATCTATAAACAGAAAATTTCCTTTTCAGCAGCTTCAAGAGTATTGTTAAGGTAAAAATGACCCTTCCTACAAACAGATATGTTCGGCTATTTTTAATAGTTGTCAATGCATGACATGAGCAGAGGGCCCCTATTTAAAAGTGCTGCTTTGCTTGGTTTGTAAACTTGCCTATGACATGGATGAAAAAGAAAATGTACGGTATTTTAGAATATTGTTTTTCATGTGTTCCATAGGGTGGATGATCGCATGCTTTGACAGCCAAAATATATACAGTGGTACTTTGGTTGTCGAACTCAATCCCTTCCGGGAGTCTGTTCAACTCCCAGAACGGTTTGAAAACCAAGGCACGGCTTCCGATTGGCTGCAGGAGCTTCCTGCACTCAAGTGAAAGCCACGTCAGACGTTCGGCTTCCAAAAACCGTTCGAAAACCAGAACACTCACTCCCAGGTTTGCGGTGTTCGGGAGCCAATTTGTTCAGGAGCCAAGCCATTCGACACCTGAGGTACCACTGTATTGGAAAAGTTACATTCCATTGTACTTTCTATGAGTGATATTTAACTAAGTTTTATTTAGAGTAGACCATTTGAATTTAATGGCCCTAACTTGGGCATGTTCATCAACATCAATATGTATACTCTTAGTAAATATATATTTATATATCTTGAACAAATGTAAGAGACTGCATTAATGCAACCCATATTTTACTGTTCTGAATAGTTGTTCCAAAGACATAATCAGTGCAATCTGTTTTTGTCTGAAAATTATATGTTGCCTATTGTTCATGCTGAAGGTTATTTGCTTGAGGGATGCTAATTTTTCCCAGCTCTTAGCTGCCATTCGTACTGTGTTGGGAGTAGGAGTGGCTTTAGGTTTCGATTTGAATGCAATTCTATGCAACCTGCCATTAGGAGGTTCATTACCAGCTCCAAATCACTCTTATTCATAATATTTTATAAATATCCCAGTACAACTACTGTGTGTGAAAGTGATGCCCCATTTTTTATTAAAGAAACTGTGTACATCCATACTAGTGCTAGGCGCAACTCTGAATTTCACTGAAGTCAGTAGTATTTAAATATTTTGCACAGGAGTGCAGCCAGACTTTGGAGAGATGCAGCTTCCTGAATAAGAGTTTGAATAACCAAATTGCTCATGATTGAGGCCTGAAGATGTTTTGCCAACTACCTACCCGATTGTCAAAAGGCAGATATGCCAGAATAAAGGGGAAGGAGATGTTGCATTGCATACTTGCCCAGCTGTGGCAACTTTGTTTACTGGATTCTTTTATGCACTCTCTTTGCCAGTATATTATCTTTTCTTTTTTAATCCTGAACACAGTAAGCTTAGTGTATGAAGACAGAGGCTTTGGGAGACAGTGTTGACATTCTGCAGTGCTGTGTCTTGAGCCACAAGTTGTTGCTGTGCATCCAGGACAATGCATAATCAAGCTCTGCCACATCCATTGTAATAATAAGGGCATTAGTAGCACTGTGCAGGTTTGTATTGTGTCAACAGACCACAATTCTAGACCTGTTAGCATGCTATTATATTTCTCTGTTCTACTTACCGTACTTGCCTGACTGTTGTACATACACTCCCTCCAAAAGTTGCTACCATTTCTTTAATATTGGTTGCTTACTGCATGAAAACAATACTTTATAAATGGACATTTTAAGTCATGCAAGAAGCAGAATAACTTGTAGTCATTTACAATGTAGCATGTGCCCAAGGTACACCCTATTTTTAGCATATTGCACCTACTTACTTAGCTGCCGTCTCAATATTTTGTCTAGGACATTTATTTTGTGAATAGAACTATTTATTCTGAGTGAAATTCTTACCCAAACTCTTGTATTAAAGTGATAGAGAATTGCTGCTTTGCTCAAAACAAATGGCATGTCAGTTTTCACACTTTTCTTTTCTTCAGGAATGCTTAACATTTTCGGTGTTTTACATGAGGCAGGCCTATCCAGTCAAGCATTACTAAAGAGCTGTCAAGAAGAAACATTGGAACAGGGAATGGGAAAGAAAGGAACAGCCCCTTCCGTTGTTGAAACACGGACCTGACATCAAAACAGAAGAGAAGTGAATAATTGTTTGAAATCAGGTTTCTTTACTAAGGCGAATGATAATGTGGCAAGCTGGGCTGAGTTGTGGAAGACAGCAGAGGCAAATGCTTTAGATTTGCTCCGGGAGACTTGTCAGGATGAGTACATCATTTTTGCCACTGGGCACTTGGAAAGGGATAGCGAGTCGTTTGTGGAAGAAGTCTGCTAGTACTTTCTCACCTTCTCCCCACCCTCCAGTCCACTTTCCTTAGGGAAAACAATTGACATATGAAGTCTAGCCACTGTCTAAGTATGTGTGCTGCTGACTTCAAAATGGTCTGGAAGCTGTAAGAGAGCATGTTCTTGTGTTGATAGTAGGCCATTTTTCTAGAGCTTCTAAGTGCATATGATGGCAGCCCCCACTCCCCAGATACCTGAATTTTCCGTGGCCTCTATTCTGTTGCACTTTAGAACTTGATGTTTTACTGGAAAGAATATAATTTTGTTGGAATTCAGAAGCTAGCAACAATAGTGCAGGTTGGAAGCTATCGCTGGAAGACTAGATCCTGATAGGAGTGTCATCTTTAACGCATAACATTACTTCAGCCTGTTGCACTTCACATAGAATTCAGTACATTTTCCAGCTGACAAGCCCTTAAGTAACATTGGTATTGTTAGAGATATGAAACCTGGGTGGGGACCAGAAAAAAATGGGGAGGTGCAGGGAATTTCTTTCCTGGATCTTTTCTCCAAAGCCTTTTCCCCCTGAAAATTTGAAAAAAGGAAAGGAAAGGGGGAAAAAAGTTGTTTCCTTTTCAAATGAAGAATATAATTTGTGAGACAAAACGCTTCCCCAAAATGATTTCTCATTCAATAAAGACAGTGTACAATATCAGATCATTGGCATCCAAGTCCTCACTTGTGAACTGGCACCCCAGCTCTCAAATGCAAGAGCAAGATGCATTTCAGCCTCAGGGGGGCACTGCCATTATCAAAATAGAAGGAAGAAAGTTTCATGTGACTACTTTGCTTGTGAAAGTGCAGAGAAGCTTGTTTCTTTCTTAATAATATTTTTTTTTTATTTTCAGTTATATACATTTCAATAGTTTTACAGTCATTTTAACATTTCAAAACTCAATGTCATCCTTCCTCTTTCTGTGGTTTATATTTACCATTTCCTGCATATTCTAAATTACTCTTTTATTCATCTACTTTAATTATTTACTCTTATGAAACTGCAGGTTTTTACAGTAATCCTGCTAATGTCATAAGCTGTTTACAGTTTGTTTGTAAATACTCAATATACCACTTTCATTCCTTTCAAAAAGGTTTGTCGCCTTGATTTTTTGTTCTTCTGTTAAGTTTCTTCATTTCTGCATAATCCATGAGTATTTGTATCCAATCTGCTTTTGTCGGGACTTCTTCTTTCCATTTTTGGGCAAATAGGATTCTTGCTGCTGTAGTCGCCTACATGAATAAATTTCTATACTGTTTGGGTAGTTCTGACCCTATAATTCCCAGAAGGAAAGCTGCTGGTTGTTGTTTTTTAACAAATGTTATTTTAAACATATTTTTCAATTCATTATATATCATTTCCCAGTAAGCTTTACCCTTACTGCGAGACCACCACATATGATAGAACGTACCTTCTTTCTCTTTGCATTTCCAACACTTACTCGACTTTGATTTACACATTTTTCAGAGAAGCTCGTTTTTTCAGTCTGGGCAAACTTACAGGAGCAAAGTGGCAATGAGCTGGGACATCTGGGATCTTACATACACATTCACCTTTCCCTGAGAATTCTGGCCTTTTCGTTGTGTTTTAAATGTATTGTAAGTCTCCATGGGAACTTCAGTTAGTGGGCAGCAGGGCCAGCCAAGAACGTTTTGTTGCCTAAGATGGAGAAGTAAATGCTTCTCCCTTTCCCCCCAACTCCAGTTCAGGGTGTAAGGCTGATCAATTTATTTTGGCATATCCTTTCCCATTCCTGGCAGTAAAAATACAATTAACAATTTGCTGCTCTTTCATAGCAACCAAAATTGGCTTCCTCTTATGGCTACTGAGAAGAGTATGCTAAACTTACCCACCTGCCCAGCTGCTATAAAAGAAAAGACCTTTTTCATCATCTTAATTTCTATTTTCTTACTTTTCTTTTTTCTAGAAAAGGAGACCTAGACTTTTTGTCACCTAAAACCTCCCTGTCAGCCTCTGTGATAGAAGATAAAAGGTTTAATTTAGACTGACACTGGGAAATTACTAATAGTGGCTAGAAAATAAGCTGGAAATCTTTCAGGATTGGGAGCATGTAAAAACTTTTGAAAAAGTGAAAGAAAAAGGAGCAAAGTTCAATCTGTTTATGGCAAATTAGACTCTTCATTGGGAAGCTGACAAGAAATTCAGATATATGGAGAGAGAAGGCAGAGTTTGAGACAATGTTAGAAAGAAGGGGAAAGGATGACTTTCACTTTCCTTACTGCAAAAAGGCTAGTTTGGGGTGAAAGTAGTGTTGTTGCACAAGAACTCCAAATCGGTGTTAATTGTGCAACCCGAATTGGCCAGTGAGTAATGCCTATCTAAGAATGGCAACAACCAGCAACACCTGTTGAGCGCCAAGGTAATAGTGATGCTTGAACTAACCACGGATAAAAGAGAATACCATATCTATAAATAACATAACTGTTAAGAACACAACCCTTAACAGCTGCAATTTCCCAGTTGCTATTTCTTGGCATTTTGGAATTTGAGTGAATATCAGCACAGTTTCTTAAAACCTTTGGGGTTTTTTGGGGGGGTGTTAATTTAATTTGCTTACAAATTCTAGGCTATGCCTACAACTGTCTGATCAGGAGAACTTGAAACTGAAAACAAGAAACTCAATGGAGCATAAATTCCCAGATTTTTCTGAGAAGAAAAATTAATTAAATTTAAAAATTATTAATGGTTAAAGAAGTCTTATACGTTTAGCTCTGCGAAGGGTTTCCTAACACCTCATGGCACCTTAATAAACTACAGTTCCCAGGATTCCTGGGGGTGGGAGCCATGACTCTTTAACATGGTGTGATCCTGCTTTGAATGTTTAGTGCAGATGAGGCCTTGTTTCAGACTATTGACACAGCTCTTGGGCAGTCAAGAGCAATGGCATATATAGAAGAGTTGCTGCTTCTCAGCCTCAGCATAATATCCTAAAAGATAACATGAGGTTGAGAGGAACTAGTAGATAACGCCATCCCTTGGCCCAGATCTCCCTTCCCCATATTATCCCATACTAGTGAGACAGACACCGGAAGCAAAGGCAAAGCAAATGATTTCTTATGACTCAAGCTAATGCACGAAGCCATTTTTATATTCATTTTATTCCCTCATTTAAATATATGTAGAGAATTATCTTAAGTGGGCCAGAGAACAAATTTACACTTTCATGCAGAAAAAGCATTTTGAAATCTAGTTCAGATATGGTTTACTGTAATGTCTTAGCTATGTGTTTATGCCACTAAATTTAACAATTCAAGCATTCTCTAAGGAAAAGAAATCATTGGGGTGTTTTTTTTTACCATGAACATTGTAGCTCACCCGTTTTCCATGCAGTTCTCATTCTTTCTGAATAATATTTTCTTGGTTGTGTTAGGTAAGAAAATAAAATTCAGCCTGATTTGCAGGTCTGAATAGATGCTATACAACAAATAAATCTCAACAACACTGTTTAAGTTTCATTATTAAAAAGTACATATTTTTGTCCTACCCCCCAACCCCCAATGTGTACATCTCTACCATTGGGACTTCCAGAGCATATGCAAAAACAATTTTTGCTGCCTTGGGAACTACATTGTTCAAGATAGCTACTAGCAGTAGGATTGTAAAATGCTTGAATCTAACAGGAGGGAAAACTATGGCTCCCCTTCCATTTCCTTGCTAGTATACCCGGTGAATCGGTGTTAATGCCTCTTGGAAAAATCTGCTGTTCATGTTTGTTTTCCACTTATACATAAAGATTTATCTTTTTACATATAGCCGAAGACTGAACTATTAGCAATATGATGTGTACATATTGCCACCACCCACCTTTCATTGCTAGCCACCCTGGACATATTTCCCTCTTTTCTTTTCACCTGACCTATTTTGGGTATGCTTTAAGTGATTTATGATGAATCGTCTTTGAAACCTGTGATACCCATTGCACCTTACTGATTTCTTATAGGCACTTAGTGTGCCCCCTTTCCTACAGAGACTCCTTAGTAGGGATGGAGAATATATTTGGTGAGTTCGCAACCCAAAGCGGACTTAGCCCAATCTGCACCTCCCAGACTATTGTGTGGATCAGATGTGGGTCTGCTTTGGAATCTACACTCCTATTGGATTCCATTACAATGTGGTCTGAGAGCTGAGCTTTTTTCCTTTTCCTTTTTACACGTACTCGTGCCCCGGAACAGCTAGAAATTGTTACTTATGCGGCACATTTTGTAAATCTTACTACAGTTTCCACAGGATATGACAGCATGTCTTTACTCTCAAGGAGAGTGTACATGGGAAAAGATGTCTGTCTCCCTGAACCCTTAGGGGCAGTGTTTTTCCCCCTTGTACACCCCCCCTTTCCCCCTTGCACAGCCTCCCTGAAAGTGATGGCACATCATCACACCTCCTTTTCCCCCCTTAGGGTTAATGGCAGCAAGATTTTCCACACATGTGGCAGAAGCATCACACACTAGCAGTTCCAGACAGCTGGCATATGTAAAAAGAGAAGAAAAGCAGTTTATTTTAAAGGATTTTTCTGTGTCTATTCTATCCCATTTCTAGTGAATACATATGGAATGGAAACTAACTGGATTAAGACTGTTCTATCCAGAGGTGTACCTGGGGTCTGTTGTGCCCTTGGAAGGAGCTGTATCTCCCCACCCAAATCAGTTCACCACACGGCTTTGTGCTGTGGTGCAAGAAGGACGGAAAGTTTTTCCTGCATTTGATCTTGCTGCAACACACCTATACATTATATGTTCCATACTCTGATTGGTGATTTTTGTGCCTCCTCAAAGCCTGCACTGTCAGTGGGGCTTGTTTCGCCAACCCCTAGGTACACCTCTGGTTCTACCCCTCCCAACTATGACTAGACTCTGAGGCTATTGGCACCAATTAACCTTTGCTTCTAGGCTAAGAGCAGCTTCATAGGGGATATTCACAGGGATCGTGGTGTGGGGAAGAGGCTAAGCTCCGTGTTCCTAATCCTGATTGTGCCTGAACTTGCATACGTACACAAAGGCTGCTATTGAAACCTTAAAAACTAAGTATTTTAATTGCAGTTGGTCCTAAATTAACAGTGCTGTCTACCTGTCTTACAGATAGCCATAAATGTAGCAAAGAGTACACTGAGAGAAATTCTAAATCTCACACAATTATATTTTTCTTAAGGGAAAACTGGATACACATTTTCTTAAGGGTGTAACTGGATACACATTGGAAGAGAGATTAGCAATATAAAGCCTAGCATTAGCACCAAACAGTCTCTTGGTTCTGTGGTTGAAAATCCAGGCACAATCCATGTAAAAGGTGATGCTTGCATTATAGTTTGGTGACATCAGAGTTTCTTGGTCTTCATCAGGATCAAGTGCTAAAAGCAAGCACCTCCTTTGGCTGACTCCCAGTTTCTGAGATCTGTATGGATGGTATAAAGCCTGTCACTTTGGGGCTAGAAATAGTCCCCCAAGAACCATTCTGTTTCCAAATCACAGTGGTGCCTTTGTTTTATAATCAAATCTCCAAATATGTTTGAGGTGTTGATGTGATTACTAGATTCTCTTTGGAGTATAGCAGGAATGGTTCACCTGCATCAATGCAGACCTGGATTTCCATGTGATTGAGGAGTATTAGTTTTGTATACAAATAACAGAGAGAGAGTGTGTGTGAAATAATTAATGAGAAAGCCAGTCATAAGCTTTCTCTGTAACATTACCAGAGGGTAATCTTCCTGTTACTTGTGAAAATCTGTTCTGGAAAATTAGCAAGTCAGGCAAGGGCTAAGCAATTAACCTCCCTGTTGGAAAGGTGAAAGGGGTTGTTCTCATCATAGCTCACTGGAGCCTTCTGTCTCATTGTACATGCAGTTAATTTGAGCAAATACATAGTTATCTTTTCCCACAACAAAGTACAGTTTTGATTATACTGTAACTCCTGGCATGGAAATGTGCTATGATGCACTTCCCATCTATCTGGCTATGCAGGCTTCAGCTAGAAGGTGCCCTGTTGCGTAATGTCCAGAGGCCAGTTATCAAATCAAATGTATTTATGAGTAGACTAGACAACTTCCCTCTGTAAGCTCTCACACACATACCCCACACACAATAGGGACTCCACAGTGTGAGCATGCTATGCCTTGGGACCATAATATTTGAAGAAGTGCCACCTCCCCAACAATCTGCCCTCCTCAGAGGTGTATGCCTGGCACCAACTCTTCCGTCTTTTCAAGGCATTTTCTTTTAATTCATCCAAGCGTTTAAATATATTCTGATTATCTTAAACATGATTTATTGTGCTTTTACCTTTGGTTTTTGTATTCATTCATTTGCTGTTATTCCTTTCTGGAATGAATAAATAAATATTGCTTGTTTATACAACAGCTAACAGAATTCTGGTGTACTGTACATTAACGAGTTAAATGCAATACAGCAACATAGGACAAAAACCGCAATGATTTTTGAATTAATTAGAAAAGTAATTGGAGTTCTTCTGAAAGTATCAAAGAAATTCAGGTGGTTTTACACTAAGATATCACAGAGGCAGTGAAATACATTGTTTACTTGGCTGTATTTTATCTGAATTGCTAGTTGAATCCACTGCCATGAACGATTTGAAAGTGCCTGGAAGCTTATATGGAACACAAGGAGTCATATTTTGCTTATCTTATTGTAGAATTAAAAACAAACAAACAAAACTAAAGGAAATTGAAATATTATTGAAATACCCCTGTCATTTTTTTTTATTTTTTAAACTACAAATCAGTTCATGCTTCTTCTGTTAGCATGGAAGTGTAATCCTTCTTCCATGAAGATCAATTTAATTTAGAGAAATGGTCCGACAGAACTATCCCTGGTACCACACAGGAATGATTTTGAACTGACTGATTTGTCCTCAGGTTTCATTCTCTTATAAACTGAAAGGTTGTTTTTATCCTTGTTTTGGTTTCATGCCTTTCTGATAGCTTAGATGTAATTACCAACATCTGGTCCCACTGATTTTTTTACATTTGGACTCCTTGGATTTTACATTTTTATCACTCAGGTTCCAGACATTCTGTTTAGAAACTTGACTTTTATTACTCATTTAGCAGTGATGAGACAAAACACAATTTGCTACCTAAGAACAAAAGAGTACCTGCTAGCAGCCTGCAGGCAAAATGAGTATGCTGAGGATATTGTCACAACTTTATAATTATATGGGGATTTGGGGAAAACTTGGATGAAAACTTTTGAGAACAAATGAGAAGGCTCGTAAGGAAGCTATTGTGTGGGTAGCTTTTTTGTGTGGGTAGCTTCCGCCGGGCGCGCAAGGCTTGCGGACATCTGCCCGAAGCACGGGGCGTGCTCCACAGCACACCCCGTGCTTCGGGCTGCAGGCTGCTGCCCGCAAGCCTTGGGAGCCCGGCGGGCACTCCCGCCGGGCTCCCAAGGCTTGTGGATAGCTTCCTGAAGCCTGGAGAGTGAGAGGGGTCTCGCTCTCCAGGCTTCAGTGAAAGCCTGCATTCGCCCCATAGGACGCACACACATTTCCCCTTCATTTTTGGAGGGGGAAAAGTGTGTCCTATAGGGCGAAAAATACGGTAGGTATAGTGATTTCTCATTTTGCTTTTGTCGCATGCAGCCATAATGGTTGCTTATGGTACAGAATGTTTCCAGCGGTACACAGTAATTCCAGCTGTTTTTGCAGCCAATAATTTGGCATTTTAAGTGGTATGTTCCTGTAAATACAGGCTATGGAGGTAAAGCTGCTCTTCAATAATACTGTTCCTTAAATGATACCTGTGTTAGCTAGCTCTGTCGTTTCTCCTGTGTATTTGCTTAGAAATTTGTTGCTTATCAGCTCCCAAAATGTATAAAGTTCAGTCATTTTGTAGAATTTTTTTTTTGTTCTTTTATACATGAGAAAATTCAATACAATTTTCTATTTTGTCTGCTTTTCACTGAAATATAATGGACTGCATAGGATGCAGGAATTAGTTATTCATCCATAGTCTTCTGTGATTAATGAGTGTTGGTACCTGGAAAATCTTGGATGTTTTGACGCTAATTTGCATAGTAGCATATCAGCCTACTATGATGTGCACTTTTGGTGTGTGCAGCCTTGAGAAACATTACTTGTCAAGTTTTATATATTTATATCTATATATATGCAGTTCTAAATCACTTAGTATTTAAAAATGTTTATGCAGTGCAGTATACAATAAAGTAACATAAAAACAATGGACCAAATCCAGTGTTGTGCTATATTAAAATCAGTTAGTTGTATGCTTGTTCTTCTGGTGAAATATTTTGCCCTAGTGGAACATCGCTGCACAAGAGAATGCATAAGCGGTTTGTTGACAACTTTGTCGTACAATAGATTTCTTTGCAATCCTGTGAACACTCGCCTTAAAATAAGCCCTATTGAACTCAATGGGATTTTCTTGCTTCTGATTAGACATGCATAGGAGATCAGTGTAAAACCTTAACGTTCATTTTACATATTAACATATAATAAAAATTTGCTGTTTGGCCTGTGGATAGTTTTGAATAAAGAGTGCCATGTGAGAGCCCCTTATTACTTTCATTACATTTATGTACAAAGATGAAAACGTGTCTCTCTCTTGAGATGTAATTGTGTGTTTGTATGTTGGTTTTAGAGTATAATCAACTTACGGTGCCTCAGGCCCAGGAATGCAAGCAAGAAGGAGCAAACACTGCACACAATTTTTATTGATTATGCCAAGGTCATTCCCCATTATGATTATAATGTAGCTGGATACTGGACTAGGGTAGCCCAATTGCTGACCAATGTCGCATATCGAGCCTGCTGGCTGGGATCTGAAGGGAGGGAGTTGTCAGAATTTAGGGAATGGTTCAGCTTGGTTCAGGCTATTCCAGTAAGCCCCCACATGAACCTGGGTGCAAGGGAGCCAGCCCCAGCCCCTGACGTAGAACTGAGGCCTTAGGATAGCCCCACCCAAGCTCCCTTGTGGGGGTCGCCTTATTAGACTATGGATCCTGCCCCTTCCCCACCAACATTGCAAGTTGTGACAAAGAATAACTTCAAAACATTTTGTTGTTGTTGAGAACAAAACAAGTATATTCGGTGCTTTTTTCAGGGAGCACTCAAGGGTAACCAGTACTGGCACCTCTTTTTGTTGTTGTTAAAAAGTGTGGCATTTACTGTAACAACTTTGTGGTGATTACAGGAACCTACTTTCCTAGAAAAAAAGTACTGAGTATACTTTGTAATCTACCAACTATGCATGTTGCTATGAGAAGGCAAAAATCTCATCATGAATTAGCCAATTGTGTGGTGAGTAAAATTCCTCCGTAGTCCTCTTCAACAAGTAAGCCCATAGCAAGCTTGCTTTTGTTTTCTTTTTAACTGAGGGAGGGAGAGTAGGGAATGCTGCCAACACTGACACTTAGCTGTGGTCTCTGCTGCAATTTATACATATGGAGTGGACTGAAGTGTTCAAGTCTGTTGCTGTGGTCCATGCAGTACTTTGAAGAATATTCAACTATTTCACTATACCTGCCTTGATCTTATAACAATGCAAATGACTATGCTTCTTTCAATATCCTGGCATAATAAAAATGTCACTGCAGCCATTTGCCCCAAGATCAATATCTCCTACTTCTGAATAATCATGAGTGAGCCACTATTCGTTTTGGCTTTTAAGCAGCAGCAGGAGACCATTATGCAGCAAAATGTACTATTTCTATTATTACTTTTAGGTCTTCCTCAGTTCATGTAAGCATCACAGATGGTGACTGGGCATTTTCTGATAAATTCGGTCATTCGTCTCTCTCAGCCACCCCCCCACCCCCTACCCTTCTCTCTCTCTCTCTCTCTCTCTCTCTCTCTCTCTCTCTCTCTCTCACACACACACACACACACACTTTTACAAACTTTAAAACATCCAAAGACTTCCCTCCTTCTCCTTCCATGGTTCATAACTATTCAAATCAATTTTCCACTTTTACATAAATCAAATATTATTTACTCTAGATTCAGGTGGTAGCCATGTTGCTCTGATGCAGTTGAAATTAAAAATTAAAAAATAGGCCAGTAGCACCTTAGAGACCAACTTAGTTAGTTCTGGGTACTGTATAAGCTTTCATGTGCATGCACACTTCTTCAGATACGAAGAAGAATTGTGCATGCACATGAAATCTTATACCCAGAACTAACTTAGTTGGTCTCTAAGGTGCTACTGGACTAATTCTTAATTATTTACTCTGTTGAATTTATTTTAAAGCTGCCAGCGTTTTCAACTGTGTACAATTATTTTCCATACATTGAAAATTTCCCACTCTTCTTAAAATATATGTTCTTTGTGCTCGCTTATTCTGTAGGTTAAAACTGCAAGTTCTGCATATTCTAACACCTTAAGTTGCAAATCCTCTTTGCAAGGGACCTTGCTCACTTTCCATTTTGGGGCCAACAAAACACAGGCTGCTATGTCATTCCTACTAATAGTGAAATTGGCATCTATTCAGAAGGCCCCTGCAGTTAGCTAATATTTTTATTATGTATCTTAACAACACATGGATTTCACCACGGAGCACTTATGAAAACCTGTTACAATTGACAAGATCCCCCCTTTCCCTTACCTTAGGTAAAGGTAAAGGGACCCCTGACCATTAGGTCCAGTCGTGACCGACTCTGGGGTTGCGGCGCTCATCTCGCTTTATTGGCCGAGGGAGCCGGCATACAGCTTCCGGGTCATGTGGCCAGCATGACTAAGCCGCTTCTGGCGAACCAGAGCAGTGCACGGAAATGCCGTTCACCTTCCCACTGGAGCGGTACATATTTATCTACTTGCACTTTGATGTGCTTTCGAACTGCTAGGTTGGCAGGAGCAGGGACTGAGCAACGGGAGCTCACCCCGTCTTGGGGATTCGAACTGCCGACCTTCTGATCGGCAAGTCCTAGGCTCTGTGGTTTAACACACAGCGCCACCCGCATCCTTTCCCTTCCCTTATATCTCTATATATTTTAGTGCTGAATTCAAAGTGACTATTCAAATTAGCTGTACGCCAGCTCCCTCAGCCAATAAAGCGAGATGAGCACCACAACCCCAGAGTTGGCCATGACTGGACCTAATGGTCAGGGGTCCCTTTACCTTTTTATTAGGGCCACACATTTTATTTACTTCCTATATTCTTGGATCTCTACTGCCCTTCAAGGCAACTGAGAAAACTGTTGAAAAAAGGCAGGAAACCATTTAACAGATAAAACAGATTGTGGTTGTTGATCTGGGATGAGATTTTGGTAACAAGGGATTTGAATTATTTGGTAACTATAAGCTTCGGAGAAACACAATGGTTGGTAATGTAAAAATGGAATGTGTGTTACAAATCAACCCAAGCTTTCTTTTTCTTGCCTACACCTTTCCAGTTCACCTCAATATAGCTGCTGAAGTTCACATTTTGTTTAAACAAACTGTAAAACTTTATTTGCATTCATTGATTATAGAATGCATACTCTGGGGCCATAGAATTTTTCATATAGCCTAGGAACTCAAAACAATGCAACAAAATTTGTGTAGTTCATTTAAAAACAAAACATGTGTTTTTATAGAAACAATGAGCTTGCATTGAATGAATAGGAAAGTGTCGTGTTGTCTTTTTAAAAAAAATTCTTTTGTTTAGCTATTTTAGTGCTGAAAATTAAGTTTGTTTGAAAAATGCTGAAAAGATTCTAAATGCAAATGATTCAAGTTAAATGTTGAACAGCGGAGAAAGCTAGTACAACCAAATGGGCCCTATAGAGTGTTACAATTAATGAACTTACAGCATTAAGAAAATAAATCACTCGCGATGTTTCAAAAAATGTACTTTGAAATGTAGAAGTTAAAATGATAAATATAAGAGCAAAACATTAAGTGCTTTGAGATAAATTAGCAGATGAAATATTTTTCTTAATCAGTCCTGAATTTAGTTTCATTGCATTGACTTCAGATTTGGAAAATGATGATCAAAATGAATATTTGTAAAATTGTTTTGCTGTATCCATTGTAGAGGGAAAGGAAAGGTCTAAACTAATAAACTAATATTTATTACGGTAGGTATCAGTTGTTTATTAGATATCAGTTGTGGAGCACTCCATTTCAGAAGTGTGGTAATGTTTCAATCAAAATCTAGATCTCTCCCCAATGTAGCTGCTATTTAGTATTGCTCAAGGACCACTAACATGCTTAACACAATGTTTATATTGGATCCCAGAGCTCTCTGGCTGTTGCCAAGGACTGAGAATGGAGTTCAGGTTTTACATGCTAAAAAGTGTGGATGCACCTATCATTTATTGCTGTTCATTCTTTCTTGGCTATCAGCTGTGATCTGATTTAGGTAGTACCTAGGCATATAGTGATGCTCAGAAATGAGCTATAACTAGTGCCTAGATAGATGCCTATCATTTAGGGGAATAAGTAAGAATCCTATATAATGTTTGACAGTGCTATAAACACAGCAGTAGTTTATTCTCATCCATCATTTTGCAGGTCCTTGGGTATTCTTTTTGTTCCTTTAATATTCAAGCACACAAGATTCTATAGTGCTTGGTGACCTTTATAGAACTGTAGTTTGTCCTTCAGAACACAGATAATAATTATCCTTGGGAGTCATAGTGCACAGAGTCTGCACTGATCTTGCATAAATCACATCTTTAATTTGCTCCAGTGATGGCAGTCTGAAAAATTATATGCCTATACTACCAGTCAGCATCTGGTCCATTCTCTTTAAAGAGCACTTAGCTGCTCCCCATTTTTTCCTCAAGGCAGTTTCTTGCTCTCTAATCTTTCAGCAAAAGTGTCTAGTAAGTTAGTCATTGGATGGATGCTGCTGCAACTTTTGATGGAAGAGGCAAATAAGACTTAACAGAGGTTTAGTAAAACAAAAGGTAGTAAAACAAAAGGCATAAAAAGGTAGTGCCTTATGAGCAAGCTTACTCTGAATTAATAACTGTTCATGACTTCTCTGCTAGGGAGAGACCAAAACATCTGAGCTCTAGACTTCATGCCATCACTCTTTGCCTTGGTCTCTCACAATCAATAATTTTGTATTGAACACAGTTTATATGAACCTGGGCAGCGATTATTCCAAATTCAGTTTGTATTCTCGTATTATAACTTTTTTATATAGCTTCTTTAGCTGATCAAGTATTCATGGCAATTTATTTTACAATCCATGTATTTTCTTATAATTATATCATCACTTATCTTACATGATAAATGGGCATTATAAGACAGTTTACTTTCCATCTCAAATGACTTAAGAGGTGTGAGTTACCTGTCCGTTTTTTCTGTGAGACTGAGTTTCGATGCAGTTTGTGGTGGAAGTCAGTTTTCTTCTGATTGTTGCCATAAAATGTTTCCAAACCTCACAAAATTTCTTCCTCTTCAGCATTCAAACATTATTAGCTCCTAAAATGTGTAAGGTTTACAATTAGTTCAGTCATTTTGTAGAGCTGGTTTTTTTATTTGAATTGATCTGTAGAGAAAAGATATTCTTATAGATAAAAAAAGTTAAGTAGATTGAGCTGGGTATGTTTAGCCTGGAAAAGAGGAGGCGTATCTTCAAATATCTAAAGGGCTGACACATGGATGGTGGAGCAAGCTTGTTTCCTCTGCTCCAAGGGGTATGGCCCAAACCAATGACTTCAAGTTACAAGAAAAGAGATTCTGACCAAACATCAGGAAGCACTTTCCAGTGGTAAGAGCTGCTTGACAGTAGAACCAAGTCCACTGGAAGGTGGTGGACTCTCTTTCCTTGGAGGTTTTTAAGCAGAGGTTGGATGGCCATCTGTGGTGGATGCTTTGGTTGAGATTCCCACATTGCAGAGCACTGACCCATTTGATCCTCTGGGTCCCTTCTCACTCTACAATTCTATGATTCTGTGATTCAGTGTTTGGTATTTTATTGCTGGTTTTATATTGCTGGTTTCAATCGGTGCCTCCTTCACTCTCTTGCTCTTTCCATTGCATATATTCCTGATATGTTTGAGGAAAAGCATCACCAACAAAACATTTTGGGAAAAATGATAATATACTTTTAAATAAATGTAAAATATACAGTGAGCACCTGTAAATTGGTAAACATCTCTGGCAACTGTAAACGTATTCACTCAACAGCAAGTTCCAGTCCTCCAAGTCCTTCATCCCCATCTCCCTCTGTTAGGGCTCCTCTCTACTCTTTCTTACTAACTTTTCTCTCAATGAATTCTTGTTTAGGACCCAAACCAAGAGCTAACCCCACCCCCACTAGGCTCCAAATAAAATGAGCAGTACTATCTTATCCACTCCCCGCTTCACCATCAATTATATTACCCATTCTTCCAACCTCACCCCTATAGTATGCAGCAAGGACCAGTGGCGTAGAGTGGGTTGTCAGCACCCGGGGCAAGGCAAGTAATTTGCGCCCCCTAACCCATGGATTTTGTGCCCCCTAACCTGTGGAGCGCCCCCCCAGATGTTGTGCTCGGTGCGGCCAGCCCCCCCTGCACCC
Organism: Podarcis liolepis; assembly: GCF_965112155.1. Lineage (NCBI taxonomy): Eukaryota > Metazoa > Chordata > Lepidosauria > Squamata > Lacertidae > Podarcis > Podarcis liolepis. The sequence continues at coordinate 43,467,763 of NC_139564.1, read as the reverse complement.
CCACGCTACGCCACTGGCAAGGACACTTCTTCCTGATCCTCCTCCACATAAAGGGAATGCTCCAGTCTGTCCAGAGAATGAAAGATCAGGCTAACACAAAAAAATACATGTGGCAAAAGATAAAAATCATCTGGTCAGTTCTATGTACGGCATGGCTAATGGAAAAGACACATAAGGTAATTGTTTCCTCAAAACTTTTATCTGTAAACTCAGAATAAATGGAAGACTGTCATCTAAAGGACAGTGGATTGATGATTTGATCTTAAGCCTCATGTCTCTTTATATTAGCATATTCAGATTCAGGCTCCCTAAAATGCAATAAGTCAGCAAAGACAATTTGTGAAATCCATCCTATGACATGTAACTTTTCAACTTTTTTCTGATACAGGTGAGCTATGCAATTGTTAGATTTTATTTCAATTAGAATATGTTACATAGTTTTTAATATTGCATTTTGCACAAAACGTGTAATATAGTAGGTATGCCTTCCTTCTGTTAAAGAAACTATTTGCAATTTAGCATTTTCAATTCCTTATTAAACTGAACAATCTGGTTACCATATTCAATTTTCCCAAGCTGTTTTGTATTCAGTTGTATTCTGTACAAAAATAAGCTTTTAAAATAGATAAGAGGAAAAATATTGTACTTAAGCAGAACTCCCCCAAAGCCTGATTATTAAGTCAATCAATCAATAAATGTAAATCATTGCAGAGTTGTAGAGCAGCCACATGTTTCATCACCTGATCTTAACACTCGACTGGGAGCTGCCCAGATTGGCTGGGGAAGCTCAGCCAGATGGGTGGGGTATAAATAATAAATTATTATTATCGGTGACTTTGCCTGCCAAGCTAGTTGGTTTGCACAGCTAAGCCATGATTTCCTGGACTATGTGTTTACTGGCAATAAAACATAATATGTCTTAACCATGGATTGTTTGAACACCCTACTCCATAAATTCATCCAGCTATAAAGACAAGAGGCAAGAGTAGCTGGAAAGCAAAACAAACATTGGGGAGAAATATGACTTGTTTCTCCAGTCATCTGGAGACAACCTGTGTTTAACTTGTGGTTTCTTAAACAACTCATGTCCTTAGTGTTATGTGCAAACCAGGCCACAGAGTGGCATCTTCTTTTCTCTGAAGTTGAAGAAATGACAGCTAGGTTTCTCCTCCTCCTGATTGATCTGGTATCGCTGTTGCACAGGCAGAGAGGAGAGAAACCCTCTCATTTTCTTTCTACCCGGGCTACCCTCTGCTGCTTCTGATTGAGGGTGGTGAGTATTTCTCAGTACATTTGTGTATAAAGTAGAAAGTTGTCACTATGCCTCCAGTCTATCTATTTCAACAACTTATTTCTCAATGAATATAGGAAAGCAACTGATGTTTGGTGTGGTGTTACCCTCATTGATGGGTTGTGCTGCAAGGCTCCATAGCAGGGATGGGAAATCTTTTTGGTCTAGTGGGCCTGATCCTTATTGGACCCTGACAACAGCCCTACACTTGGAACTTCCCAAGCCACAAGCATGGGGCTGACAGAATTGCTTTATATAGGGATTAGCTGCATGATTGAATTCCTCACAGAGACCTTGGTCATGTAGCCAATGTAATCGTCATGTAACCTGCCCCACACCTGATGACGCATATTATGTCAGATGTTCGGAAGTTGAGTATGGGGAAAACAGCCTTGTGGGCCAAATTTGGCCCATGGGTCAGAGGTGCCCCATCCCTAACCTTTAGTCCTGTGTGGTCCACACAAAATTGAGGCTGAATGTGTCTGTAACAGTGAGCACCGCATTGTGCAACTCTGTCAGGTGATCTATGCCCTAAATGACAAGGTGGTGTTATGTGGTTTTAAGTGGATACAACAAGTCTAAGAAAAGGCTACATACTAGAGTGCACTTGTATTATGAATCCTACTATGTTCTGGAGATATGGAAAGGAATCGCATAGGCCTTCAACATATTCTGCCTTTCCCCCTTCCCGCAAGCACAAAGGGAAGAGATTTCAAGTTTCTTGTTAGTGAGAAACCACACTTTCCCTTTGCATCTTAGCATGGCAAACTGTGGCCTGGGCAGACACCATTTGCCACATCAGCACACTTCCAATATCCCCATGGTCCGCTCTCCTGTCTGAATGGATTATCCCATAGTTCAGTTACAAAAGAGCTATACAAATCCCATCAGCTAAGGATTTCTACTAGAAAGGATTCTAGTAGAAATTAAGGCTATATTCACTTAACCGGCAAGATGAAGACCATCACAATGTAAGCATCTACTATGAACATACTATCATAATGTCTTAAAAGTTTTATTTCATTGATTTTTTGGGGGTTGCAGACATCTTGTCATTAAGCGTAATCTCACAATGAATAGCTAATCATTGCAGCTTTATATTTCTGCATTATGCCAGTTGCACAGGAAGAAGAAAAAGAGGTATAACCTTGGACACAGTAGTTTTTATTGGTAGAGAATATAACCTGTTGTCATGGAGATCAGCATGGAGCTTGCTTATGTGAGATGTTTGCTGCCATAGCTCTGTAAAAGCAGCATCTTAATGGAGAGTGAGGTCAGTGTTTGATCATAATAAATAGCTTTCATAGGCCATAGAGAGGGAGAAGAGGATACTTTTATTTGCATTTACCCTTCAAGCATTCACTTTTCAAATTCCATATACAGTGGAACCTCTTCAGTTTTTGAATGATTTTCAGAAGCTGAATGTGCCACACAGCTTCCGTTTTGAGTTTCCATATTGTATTGAGGCTTCCGCTTTCAGTTTTCGTTTTTGAACGTTTAGGACAGGAATAGGCAAACTCGGCCCTCCAGATGTTTTGGGACTACAACTCCCACCATCCCTAGCTAACAGGACCAGTGGTCAGGAATGATGGGAGTTGTAGTCACAAAACATCTGGAGGGCTGAGCTTGCCGATGCCTGGTTTAGGAAGTTGAACAATTTTCTGGAATGGATTATGTTCGAAAACCAAGGTTCCACTGTAAAATGTACCCTTTCATGAATAATTTTGGCGTCCAGGTATTTCCTTTTTTTAAAAAAGTTGCTGTACCTTTACTGGTCAGCCATTGGATGGATGCTATAGAATATTTAATTTATTATATTTCGATTTCTTAGGAGCTTCCACCAAGGAGCTCTTGGTAGCATTCATTACCTCACTCCTCATTTTATTCCCACAACAATCCTTCAATGTGATAACTGGCCCAAGGTCCCCCAGTGAGTTTCATGGCAAATGAAATTTGTTTTTGGAGCAAAATACAGAATATCCAAATAAATACAGCTGACAGGGCAAGTAAGATCCAGTGTTCTATTGTATATAAATTTGGCATGCAACAATAACCTGTTTGTGCAGTGGAAAAATAGCTACTGCATGTATTTTAATATATACAATTGGTAGACATAGAGTAGGAATGTGGCTCTCTCTGCAACTTGATAAAATTTAGCAATAGTGCTAAAAGAGCTATTGGGCTACAAAAAAATATTATTGAAGGAAAGTGTTAGGTACAACAAAACCTATTCTTGTAGTTATTTTACACTTTATGCTACATCAACATATAAGGTGCAGAAGTAACAGCCATTTCTTTTCACCTCTCTGATTTCCAAGACTCTTATTCGCAAATTTGCTTTTTTCTAAAAAGGATTTCATGGAATGAATTGTGACCCCACGGCTTCTGTAAAGCAAATCTGCTCTGCTGTCATCCACTACCCATGTGCTTGGGAGCAAGTCCTACCCAACTCAGTGGGACTCATTTTTGAGTAGTGTGCAGGAATGTACTGTTAGGGCGGTATGAAAAAGATCCACATTTTATGTGCTGTAAATAAAATAAACAAGGTTGTTTTCCAGCTCTGTACTAATTGAGGCACCTCTGTTCTGTGTATTTAATTAATGTACTTTTCTTTCTGAAATGCTTTTGGCTGTTTGTCAAGTACTTGGCTACTCTTTCATCTTGGATGTTAATTGACTGTTGTCTGCCAATTAGCATGGCCTGATGGATTTCCTTGTGAGCTATTCTGGCTCCCAAATAATTCAATTTGTCTTCTAAATTAACGAATCTAAACATTTATATTTTGTAGATAAATCTCTGCTCCACTAAGAACAGAGCTAGGTGAAGTTCTGTCACAACTCCCACCGCACTACCACCAGATCGTAACGAACCACCCATCTCCGACACTATTGTTTATTATTATTATTATTATTATTATTATTATTATTATTATTATTGAAGTACAATTTAGCTGTTTTGCTTTCTCTACTTCAGGCTGAAAACTTTTACTTATCTATCCAACCCATTTACTCCTGCCACCTTGTATAAATACAAAGTCATACATAAATGCCTTGGTTTACCAATCAGTAGCTATGCATAAGAGTAGTACAAAGCAGTGGAACGCATCACAAAATATATTTTACTTTAATTAATAATGTAAAAAGATGGTAATACTAATTCATATGTTGAACTTTACTTGGATACTGTTTCTTTAACTAAGAAGGCTTACGCACTGTAACATTTAAGAAGACTATTCTAAGGGATTCAATTCCTCACCTATAGGCATTGAGGACTCTACTTGTAGTCTTCACTCAGGTCCACAGCCTCTTCTATCAGGACTTTTGCTGTAATCTTCAGTGCCAGCAAACTCTGCTTTGTTAGGTACTCAGCAATCCTACTGAATTGGTTTTAGAACTTTCTTGAAGGCTACCTCTGGGACACTTACTTTACCCAGAGAAGTCCTAAGCTTCTGTGAGTCATTTCAGTTGCTGGCTTCTGTCAGGCATCTCACACCTCTAAGCTTTTATGTTCTCTGCTTGGTGTCAGGTTCCAGCTCTACTGCTTCTGTCCTTTTCTTTGCTCACTTACTTACTGGGACAGACCCACCAACTGACCTTGACTGTGGCTTGAGATTGCCTCTTTAATTCCCACCACTCATTCCAATTTGGGTTGAATTCCCTTTCCCCATTAGGTTCAATGAGTGGAGACAAAATGTCCATTGATTAGACTAATCAAATCCTACCAATTTTCAGTTGCCTGTGGCTGTATGTACTTTTATGTGTGTGGGGTTTTTTTTTGGGGGGGGGAGTAGTTTGCAAGATCCTTCTAACCCATGGATCCAGCAAATGTTAAAATATAAGCCAGGCTAGCTTCCTGTATTGAAGGAATCACCTGGGTGATGGGTCATATCCTGCACTACAGGGGGTTGGACTAGATGACCCTTGGTGTTCCTTCCAACACTACAATTCTATGATTCTATAAAGAGAAGAAAGGAAAGGGGACTCTGTGCGAGGTGGCAATGGGTAGGGACCCTTCCCTCAACTCAGAGATAGTTAGAAGAGATAGTTAGAAGAAACCTGTGTCTAGAGTTGAAAAGTGCAGGGGTGTGACCTGCAGGTAAATCAGCAAACTGGAGATAGAATTGGAGCAATGTTTGAGAGCAATGTTTGATTTCTGTTTGAATCCATCACTGTGGCTATGGGAGAAACAAGACCTTTTTGGGGTGTTGATGCTGCAAACCCCTTTATTGTAGGCTCAGGTTTTATAAATGTCCAAATAAACCACATATCATAAAGACAACCACCCATGGTGTCATTTCCACTATGCCTCATTGCAAAAGGAAACACAAACCTTGGAATTGGAATCTCACACCTCTCAGAGATTGGGGTGGTGTGCAACAATACTATAATGACAGAGTCTTCCTCCCAGAGCTACAGTTAAAACAGTTACAGGTAGGTAGCCATGTTAGTCTGCCATAGTTGAAACAAAATAAAAAAGTTCCTTCCATTAGCACCTTAGAGGCCAACTAAGTTTGTTATTGGTATGAGCTTTTGTGTTGGCCACCTGCTGATCTCCTGTTGATCTCTTGCATATAAAAGTCAAGACAGTTTACATGCTGTGTACCCTTTACATTCAGTTGTGTGAATTCCCTTCGATGTTTCTTCAAACCAAAACTTTACTTCAGAAATAGAATTTTTAAAAGCTTTAAATAAGGAAAGAAGAAATGGAACAGACATGTGGCTTTCATTCTTTCTTATATGTTTTGTATACTGCATTTGAAGGTTAAATGTACTTTAATCAAAATGGGAAGAAGGAAGTCTAATCAAAGTGCTTAAATTTGATTGAGATACTGGAAAAAGGACGATCAAAGATGGTAGTTGTGAGCCTCATTCTATAGATTTTCCTGGTGTAAAAAATTACCTATTCTCCTTTGTGGTTTGGAAAGGTGGTGACAGCATCTCTTTACTTCTGCTTCTTTCATAACTCTAGATTTTTTTTCTTTTTTAAAAAAAACCCAGTAGAACTTAGTATTGAGTGAGGCTTTGTTTTTATATACGCTGCCCTTGTCATAATTTTGTTTTTGTTACATGCATAGCTTTTACACCATCTTTTCATAACAATTGCTCACTTATTTGACATTAACATGCCCATTTCTCTAGAAATTGATATATACTTTCCAAAGAAGTAACCATGTTAATACTAACAGATTACCACTAACTTTCTAAAGCAGAAATAGGAGTTCTAAAACAGAATCATTAAATGTTGAAGAGGACTATAGGCTTCTGTTGGGAGTCAAGGTGGAAAACAGTAAATCTCAAGCAAGCTGTGTGATATATTTGTGCAGCCAGGAAGTCACGGACTGAAAGCCCAGCAAAATCCTTTATGGATAACATTGCTAGGTGTTTTTTCTCCTTTGTAGGACCTGACTTCTTATATCTGCGTGACATTCATCACATGATGTCATACACATCTTCCAACGCCATGCAGGCCAGAGTGACGTGGTGTAGCAGAAGGCTGCACTGGCCTGTGCAGTGATGGGAGATCCAGCACAGGCCGGTTCAGCCTTTTACTAGGCCATGCAAGTCCCCCCAGTGTCAGGAGATGCTGCAGGGAATGGCTTGGGGTGGTGCGAGGTTGCACCAGCCTGTGCAACATCTCCTGACACCATGTGAGCCAGTGCAGCTTTCAGCTAGGCCTTGCGCCTGGCTGTGCCAGTCTCCATTGATGCTGCACTATGCTCGATTTGGCTTCCCTTGCTCCTTGGGTATTTGGGGGGCTGAGCGCTTTGCTAAGGAATATTGAAGGGGCTGACAACATCTCTGCCCCCTAGAGTTGGCGTGCCTGACTCTCATGTGTAGCCTGTAAATTGTGCTTGGAAATGTGTAAATGATTTTAATTATAAAAGCATGCTTTAGCTGACAGGCTAGTGTACCGTGTACATGTTGCACAGCAACTAGAACATGTTTGCACGATGGGGGTGAAAGAAACAACAAAAATATACTTTGCTGTTCATACCTTTTGTAAAACTGCAAATGAATACTCAAGCTTCCTTAGGCTTAACCTAGTATTAAATGTTGGTGCACTCTCACATGCTATTAATGATTTCCAGGTGATTTAGGCATGAGCAAAGAAGCAACAGAAGGTGACTGTGACATGCTCAGACAAGTCAAAAACTAGGTTGTTACTTGGATGCATTGATTAATGTTGTAGTAAACTAAAGAAAAATTCCAGAGCTGAATAAGAGATACGTCTGACGGGGAAAATATAGAAATAGTACTGTATTTTATTCTGTTGCCATAGATGTTCGTAACCTAAATGCGCTTGACATATGCCTTAGCAATTAGCAAGTAACATCTGTAAATGCATTAATATTTATGGCAGTATCTTTACATATGCATTGTGAAATGAACATAATTTTGCTCTTTTTTGTGCATAGGTTTTTAGCTTAGCAATTCTAACTGAGGTATTGTGTGGAGACATGGTGAGCCACTGATTGCAGCTCTATCGCTGCTTGTACCAGTGGTGCAGTTATGTTTTTAAAAGTACACAGAAAAGTCCAGTAAGCACCTCTCCCACCCATTGTGCCCACAACCATTTTTAGATATTCTCCTCTACTTCCCCCCACCTCCCCGGCTTTTGCACCTCTGTCCAATTTTCCAAAGAAAAAACTTGTCTGTAGTTGGGTGCACTTGTTTCTCCATATACACAAGGACAAAATTGTAGGTCATCCAACTATGATCTGTCCTACTAAGATGGTTTCCCTCTCAGAACATCACCACCTTCTCTTTTTTTCTGCTTCTCAGGATGAAAAGAAATAGGGGCTTCATAGTTGAGATATTGCAGGGTGTTGTTGTCTAGAATCCTTACTGGAAACATAACAAATTCAAGCTTTGCTTGATGGTTGGTATCCCTCAAGGACTTAATCATTGGCATGTTTCTGTAATATATGCCCGCTTGTGTTGGCAGTTAAGTACCATTCAACTAGGAGGCATCTTTCTGCTGACCTGAGCATAACTACTGCTTAAGCCAGGGGTCAGCAAACTTACTGCGCCTCGGGCTGGTGTCTCCAGCGCTGATCGTGCAGAGGAGCGCATGCCCATGTGCATGCGCACACATTATTTCCAGCGCACTTCCGGGGCGGAGGAGCACAGGAAATAGCTTGTGCACGTGTGCACAGGCCTCCTCTGACCCGGATATGCACCGGAAATAACGCTTGCGCATGCAAAAATAATGCTTGCACATGTGCACAAGCTATTTCTGCTGCCCCTCCGACCCACGCAGCACAGCGCCGGTAAGAGCGGGTGGCAGCAGCGGGTGGCGGGGGTCACCGTGGGCCGGATAAACAAGTCCCTTGGGCCTTATCTGGCCCGCGGACATTAGTTTGGGGACCCCTGGCTTAAGCAATACTTTCCTTTGACTCCTTGTGTCTGTGTATGTATATGTATATCATACATAACAATATCTAGCTGAGTTTTAGGGTCAGGCTCCATTCATATGAGTCAAGATAGTTTTATGCCTAGATGTACATGGTTTTCTTTGATTTGTAAGTACACTTTAAATATTGCTCTTGGTGGTGTCCCACATATAATGCCTGCAGCTGTGCAAAGCAACATTCAGAAGCTACAGACACCATCAGCTTTCTCTCTTTCCCAGTTTTGACATTTATTAAGTAATTTTAAACAATGGCTAGAAACCAAAAAACCACATAATTAGTTCCACATGCCCTAAGGGGCTTCTAACTTCTTTTCTTGGACAACAGATTGTGGGGATTGTAAAAATTATGATTAAAGCATAAAGATTTGCTGTGGAAAGAAGAAATACCGCATTTTTCGCTCTATAACACGCACCCGACCATAACACGCACATAGTTTTTAGAGGAGGAAAATCCATAGGCATGCCACCCGTAGGCATTTCCTCCATAACACGCACAGACATTTCCCCTTACTTTCTAGGAGGAAAAAAGTGAGTGTTATGGTGCAAAAAATACGGTAACTAAAATTCCTGAGGTCTTGAGCTTGCTTAAAGTAGTTCTTTGGATACCAGCTGGTAATCCTTCAATGACATGAACTTTGTACGTTTTCAGAAGCTGAGAGTTAAATCAAAATATAATCTTGTGCAAATTTTAATTTTCTGGTTTAGACAGAAGCTAAGAAACCTTTACTATTCTTTTTACAGAATGAGAAATCTCCAGGCCGCTCAACAAGCCGCTCAAGTAACATTTCAAAGGTAAGTTACGAACTACTCTCAGGCAGACCCACTGTGACATATGCTGTTTTTGCTGTAATCTGAGGCACACTTACTAGGGAGTGAGTCCCATTGAATACAGTAGAACGTAAACATGAGTAGGATTGGGCTGCATGTTTAAATGGGCTTTGTAATACTCTGAGTATGTTTTCATTTAACACTAAACTGTGGTTTAGCATTACAAGAATGAGCTGAAGCAAGCCTTGATCGCAGACACCCCTCCCATGCCCTCTATTCCTCTCAACAAGGAGAAAGTCTGGGAGCTTCTCTTTTGCTGTGTTGTCTAAATAGTAAACTGTGGTTAACCTCAACTATGGTTTGTTCAAGTGAGCTATAAACTATGGTTTGAAATTGAATCGTTTCAGCAAACCATAGTTAAGATTAACCATATTTTGTCTTGGTTCAGATTTCATGAAAAGCTGTGGTTAATTTAAAACGGAAGTGAAAGCTTCCCAATACCTTTTTGTGGCTGCACTGGAGAAGGGAGTATGCATGCCTAAGAATCACTATGGCTTGTTCTCATAGTACTAAACCAAGGTTTTGCCTTATACTCCTCTCCCCACCCAAGCCCAAGATGTGTCACTCTGGAAACAAGCCACATCTCACTGAAGTCAACAGTATAAAGTCCATTGGCTTCACTAGATCTGAATAGTGTTCTCTCAAACCTTCCATTCCTTGTGTGTGTGTGTGTGTGTGTGTGTGTGTGTGTGTGTGTCTAAATTTATTTTGCAGACTCTTGACAAATTGCCTTCCATATATTTTCACATTTCAAAAGCAGGTTGAAGATATAGATATTCAGTCTGCTCCATAATGTTTGTGGTGCCAAGAGCACAGGAGATTGTGGAAGGAGATTAATAAGTTTTATAATAATAGTCATTTGGAGCATGAAAATCAGATTAGGTGAAAACTCTGAATAAATGGAGAAAGAAATTGATTTCCTGAGTCTGAATGAGTAAGGAAGAAATAGCTGCATTTTGTGGCCACTAAACATAGTTGACCAAGCTGCTGAGCAAGATACGAGAAGGTGAGCACTACATCAGAGGGTAATATGAACAGTAACTTATTACACCTGAAGGCACGGTAGTTGCTAGGTGTTTGTGAAAGCAGCAGCATTCTAGAGTAAACCTGCCAACCTAGGCAAGCAATTGTAAATCTCTTTTCCCCCACCTGCCAAATTTACTGTTCCTCTTGATATTCATTTATACAGCGGAAAGACACATCAAAGAAGGGCTCAAACAATGTAGTGCTTTCTTTTGAATTACCTGCCAGCGGCAACTTCACACACAAACCCACACAAAGGTTTCTGCTGGCAGTATGTGAATCTGCACAAGTGACGGAAGGATGGGAAAGTGTCCACTTCTCCTGGTAATCGGCTGGTGTTTTGTTTATATGGATGGCATTTGTTACAGAAAATCCATGTTTCCCCCCTTTCTTTCAGGGGTGGGACATGCATCTCTCTGTCTCGAGGGGGGAAAGGAAATACATTTTATTTCTCAAATATTTTTGTAGGTTTGCATGCATGCAGAGAGTGATCGCCATAGTGATGAGTTCCAGCCTCCCACCTCATGTGCAGTTCCATGCATACATGTAGGGGAGGGGCTGGATCATTCCCTGACTGTCCTTTATCTTAAACATTGAGAGCAGGTGTACCATTTGGGAGGAAATTACCTTTTTTTGCAGGAGAATCTAGGAATTCTATCTAGAATTTCACATTATGTTAATTATTTTACATTTTAGTGTTGATTCTCCCAGCAGAAGTTTCTAGCTATTTCTACAGTGTAAAGCATGCTGCTTTTTTTTTACCTTCTCTGTGTTTTCTTTCTAAATGTTTAATTGCTTTTGAAATGTGTGAGTTAATATGACAATAACAATTTCAGAAGAATCTAGATTTGTTTCTTTTCAGTGTGATACAGTCCACTCTTTGTAATATGTTGGTGTGTGTGAGACTATCTGCTTGTATGAAAATGTTCACATATTTTATTTGAGGGTTCCCTCTTTTCTCAGTGAGAAGTATAAGCAATTCAAAGAGGGATTTATTTAAAAAATGCTTCTTTTTTAATGAATGGTTTGCATAGATCTGTAGTGAATAGTTCTTGTTACAACCACATTCGGATGTGTGGGAGTGAAAGGATTTCTTAGAAGACTGATTCTCTTCATCGCACATATTTAAAATTTAGCACATAGTAAAAAGAACGAGTCGCTTTGTTCTAAACTGATCCATTGTCAGTTGGCCACAAATATGAGCTTGGCATTTAATAATCGGGTCTTCTCTAATAAGTAATAAAGCGAAAATATGATGTGCCAATAAAAGCCTGATGGAAATTTTTAGTTAAATGTTAACAGTAAAAAGTAGATAAAACTCAATCACAACCAAATAGCCAACTGAGGTTATGCCCCCCCCCAACAAAAGGCCTGTCCCAGCTCCCCCCCTCCAAAAAAAAATCCTGGCTACGCCCATGGCTGCAGGTCTGAGTCTGGTTATACCCTAGTAAGATTTCAGAGTGTTTAAAATGGTTTGCAGCTTCAATGATTTAAACTGTATTGGAACATTTTCAGTTTGTTTCTGGATACACTTGATCTCTTTAAACTGATGGAAGTGAAGATGCATTTTTTAAAATTGCTATGCAGATTCAGTGACTTATTTAATCAGAAGGCATGGTAGATATTTATTTTAAAAAATTATAAATATAATGGTTTGTGCAAGAGAAGCCTGTTGTAATTCATCTTGGCTTAGACACATTATCATCACACACACTTGGATATGATCTGTATAAACAACTAAAGGTTTGGTATGTGTGGACTTTCCAAAGAGGCATATGCAAACAATGCATTCCTGTGTAACAATTAACCATATTATGCTTGTTTTCAAACAGGGTAATAAACAGATGTTTATTAAATTGAGCAACTGACTTGCACATACCAAAATGCACTTGCTAAAAGCTATAACAATATTACTGAGTACATCTGTTAAAAGGAAAATGAAAGCCAAGAATGTCTTCGTAAACACACCCTTATTCCTCTGTACAGTCATATTGACCTCGTAAGAATAATTTGCCTTGATTTCTGTATTCATATCTTCAAATCAGTACTTTTTACTTCCAGTATTTTAGTACCTTTCAGCTAAGTATGTGAATTGCTTCGCAGACATTCCCCTTAATTATTATAGAGTGAGGCGTTTCTGATCCTGATTAGATTAGATATGATGCAGTTAGCCATCCTCATCAGCGTATGTGCCAAACTCTCAATAAAGGTTTGGAAAACACCACCACAGCCCTCTGATTTTGACTTCTAGTATTACACAAATATGATAACATTTATATGGACAATAATTTCAACAATCTTGTCTGTGAATGATGCTGACTGGAGAAGAGCTTGTTACTATGGCAGCTAATGCTGTTCTAGGACACATCGCATTCATTGTGTTGGAGGGAACCCACCCCTTTGCTGTCACTAATGTTGCAAGTGAAAGCATTACAAGTTGGCGGGGGGAGAGAGAGAAATGAGCTACATTTCAAACTTGCTGGTGAGGACTGGCCAAAATGAAGAGTGAAAACCCAAAACTTAAGTTATGTAGAAATGTAGAAATGAAAAGCTGTGATCTAACGTGTCAGCCATGGAATGAATGAGTACACCTGACATCTCCTTCTTACATGCCAGAATAAAAGACACTAACTCTGAAACTTGGTGTAACTGACGGCCTTGCTTTTGGATCATGTTTTGGCGAGGCTGAAAATGATGTGCCAATTTATTTGCAGAGTGTTTTACTAGTGTCACAATTCTGTGGAGCTGTCTATATATATTTCGTGACCATAAATTATATCCCATGTTTCCATACACACAAGGTGGCTGAAGCTTTCCCTACTGCCTAGTTACGGGAGCATATTGTGGTTTTGTTTTATTTGTTTATTGGTTCATAAGAAAAAACTCCAGAATCCAGAGTTTTTAAGGAAGATGGCAGATATCCCATAGGAGGAATCCATTCCTTTGAGAGATCAATTCTAACCCCTGAGCCCTACTCTTCGCTGTGTGTGTGCGCGCGCATGTGTGTGCGTGTTTGTGGTGGTGGTAAGATATGGTGGAGATATACTTCCACCTGGCACTGGTGATCTGTGCCTGCCTGGGAGGTGAGGGGTGTCTGTAGCCAAGGTTGAGGACCCTACTGCACCCACCAGTGGCATAGGCAGTCAACAGGTAGCCACTAATGGTGTTCCTACCACCGTAGCTGATGTAAGGCCCCAAAGAATGGCAATGCGGAAGGGACAGAATTGGATCAGGCTTGGGTTTTCTGGATCCTAAACTATTCCAGCAGCCAGAGTGGCACACTAGAATTCACAAATAGCCCTCTTCACATGCACATATTCTGCCCTGGCCGGCTCAAGTAGCAGAACTCCAGATGGAGCAGTGACTCCACCGCACTACTAGCTGAGAATTAGGAAGCAACCTGCCCTGTGTAGTGGGCAAGCAGGGCTGATGAATTCCACTCATAGCCACTGGGGCTCTAAGCTCCTATTACTTCTTACCTCACCCTTGCTCAGAACAATTCGCCAGGATTTTCTTTTTGTTTTTTGAATGGGACAGCAGCATTGCAGTGATCCATCTTACGTGGGGTGGCGACCCAATTATGGTTCACGACAAATTTGTTGAAAGCGAGTGCTCTAAAGCACCATGTAACCGCTACGTTCTGACATAGTGACAAAAGAAACATTTCAGAAGGCCAGAACTAATCCGGTAGAATTGGTGCTGTTTCTGAGGCCTAGCCCTGCTCCCATAAAGAAATGGGCTTTCTTGTTTATAAATATGTTGCTGCAAAACATAATTTTGTATTGCTGCCTTCAATTATGCTACCGATACAATCTGCGTTGATGAATTTTCTGCAGCTGTCCTCTGGTGTAACTTTCCCCCTTCATTTAAATAGTGCTTTAAAATAAAGTATTTTTATGAAGTGTCTATTAAAGGAATTTGCCATTTGAAGTTAATTATGCTGTCATGAAATGAAATAGAAGTCTTTTGTGTAGCCAATCAAGTTACAGCCTACAATCATGATGTGCTAAATGTGAGGTTGCGACAGCAAAGTTTTACATGTTAACCTTGCATATTAGTAGTTCTATATGTGCTGCACATATTTTCTATTTTTTTTCTTTGATGTGACAATTGCATTAGAATTTATATTTTTAAAAATCATTTAATTTTGAATCATGTACTCAATGCGCTGTCTGCCTAAATTGAACATGGTTTCTGCAGCTGTTTGTCATCCTCCAGGAGGGCAGTGAATATACAATCCTTGTGCCATGTTGCGTACTTGCTGTGTGCCATGTTATATACTTGCTTCCTCTGTACCATACTGACTACCAGCTGTGGGAAAATAATAAGTTTGGGAGGACGGCGGAGGGGGGAAGATTATTGGTTTTGTCTCCCCCTTGTTTTCATTATGTATTTTGTGTTTTTATATATTTTTTATGCCTTTGAACCCCTCTGCAATCTTCAGATGATACACATTTAACAAACAAACAAATAAATCTATTAAAATAAAATACGTATTTGATAGGTGTAAAGAGCCAAGAACGATGTTGCTTGTATTAAGATAACTACAAAAGCTTGTAGATTGCAAAATTCCAAATAGGTAGTGGTGGGCTGCATGGATTGGTCCATTTTTACTCCAGCGTGGGGTCTGAATTTTTAAAGAATTCCTACCTCATAGAAAAGTAATAGAAGCATGCATGGGATTGCAACTTCTGTTAAGCTGAAGTGATTTTTATCCGGCAATTGCATGGATTTCCTCACCCAGGTCTATGCCCAGTACATATGATGGCTATTTTGGATGAAAAGGAAGCAGTTCCTTCCCAGCCCGCTTATAATAAAGCAATAAGTAGTCCAGAAGGCTTCAGGAGACAAAGTGGGTGTCCCAAATTACTTCAGCTAGCTTTGTTTCCAGGATGAAAACAAGCAACATAAAAAATTGAATAAATATACATGAAATACACACACAAAAAGGCTGTGTTTATCTCTGGATACGTATGCCTAACTCCCGCATGAGTTACCACAACTGATCACAGATGTTAAGAAAAGAAGGAATGCAATATGTGTCATATACCCACCAGCTGTGGCCAATATCTGCAGCAGGCATCTTTCCCCTAATGTTCCGATTTTGTAGTTCTTCTTACAGAAATGTTAATTGAAATGTTTGCATATGGGAAAAAGAAAACCCTCAAGAACATGAAATTATTCTTTCCCACCCCCTCCCAACGTAGGTTTCGTTTGTACATTCTATTGCACAAAGTTTGATGCGACACATCTGGCTGGCAGTGTCTGTGAGTTGTGTGTTAGGATCACCACAGCAAAGAAACATTATGCCATAAAGAATAGCAATCAAACATACTCCTACTCTGTGCTTCTAAAAAGCAATAATGAGTCCCAAAATGTTTCAAGCTGGTTAAATTTATAATTGAATTATACTGTCATCTTTAGCCAGGCGACCATAAGCTTACGAAGTGTGGGTGTCTCTTAAAAACTAACAGTGTAAACCTATGGATGCCCACTTAAAAGTAAATTCTATTAATTTTAGTGGGTTTTACTCAGCCTAAAGGTCCCAGTGCACATTGTCACACGTAATGGCCCTGGATGTAGATACATATCAGCTGAGTTAGCATCATGATGTAAATGGAAATGAACATGCAGAGTGATCTGCATCTAAATTTATAACTCAGTGTGTGTGAAAATCTGACTTTAGGCCAGCCCTACCTTTGGGCAGCATGTGAGGGACATCTGAGGCAGTAGGTGCTAGTATATAAGGAGCAGCAGCAGTGGCAACCCTCCAGCTCAACTGTGCCTTCTGAGCCCTACTGGCCATTTTCCTCTATTAAAAGACATTTGTTGTTGTTGTTTAGTCATGTCCGACTCTTCATGACGCCATGGACCAGAGCACGCCAGGCATGCCTGTCTTCCACTGCCTCCCACAGTTTGGTCAAACTCATGTTAGGAGCTCTTTGTTATTCTGATACTTGCTCTGTTATTTTAAAAGCGACAGATTTTGTGGAGTCTACAGAAAGTATATTCAGGGTCCAGATGTGGCCTGTAGATTAGCCACACACCCTTTAAACAAAGAAAATAATGGAGAAGACTTATAGTAATGGAAAGAGCCAGTGGTTAGTGTTGGGCTAGGACCTGGAAAACTAGGGTTCAGATCTCCACTCAGACATGAAGTTCACTGGATAATCTTGGGCCAGTCATAGTCTCTCAGCCAAACATACCTTGCAGGGTTGTTCTGAGGATAAAGTGAGAGAGGGAGAACAAATAAACAATGGAGAGAGGGAGCTCCTTGGAGGAATAATAATAATAGAAATATTTTTAGGATTATTTTTTTTGTTCAAAATTAAGAGGGGGGAAAAATATTCCTGAGAGCTGTGAGGTAGATTTGTGGCAATGCATGATTGTAGGGTAGGGGAAATAGTGTTGCCTTTAACTGTAATACTTTGATTGTGAATCTTAGGATATTGTGTAGGCCTGATTGTTTTCGCTTTTGGTCCACTTCAACATGACAAATTTCCTACATTAAAAAGCATTTCAATGAAGTATTTTGCAACATGTGCCAATTATACATAAGAATATTGGAAGAGCCCTGCAGGGTCATGTGAAAGGCCCATTTAGGGTAGCAGTCTGTTCCCACAGCGGCTAGCAAGATGCCTATGGGAACCCCACAAGCAGGACTTGAATGTGATAGCACTGTCTTGGTTTTGTTCCTCAGCAGCTGATATTCATAGGCATACCTGTCTTCAGAGTAATGTTTATGTCCAATCATCACTTCAGAAACTGTTCATAATACTAAAGACATTCACATTGTCCCGTGAAACAGTGTGTGTGAAGCAGTCTTCTGTGCTATACCTCCAGCCAGAATACTGATTAATCACAAGGTTTATGCCAAGGAGGACTTCAGTTCAGAGCTTTAAGAGTAATGTAGCTGGTGCATAACATAAGCCTTCAGGTCATTAACAATTAAGCTAACTACAGAGTTTAGCTATGTGCAAAACTATATTGTTAGTAACCTTCTAGCTACCATGGAACAATCTTGTTTTCTAGCCAAAACATATTTAGTCTGCAAATTGCTGTGGCTGCTTTATGATGGGACTCGCTCATACTGTGGAAGTGTTTTGCTTCAGATGTTTGGACACGTAAATAGTTTCTGAAAGTGAATTTGATTGCTCTGATGATACGTCTTTAAAAATAGTATTTAAGCTTCATGTTGCTTCTGCCCTCCCACTCTGCAACGGTCTGGCAGCCCTGCCTCAGCCCTTACTCAGCACAATATCAGTGCAGTTCACTTTGTTCCAGTAAGGAGCCTCATCGTTGTTGAAATTTGGCAGCTGTTGTTTCCTTCATGCTCTGTGCTCTCAGTAGACCCAACTGCAAAATGAAACCTTTAGCCTGCAGAAGTTTGTTCCTCAAACAAGATAAAATATGTATGTGGACTGCAACTGTAGCCCTTAGAACATTTAGTTCCTCAAAAGGGTTTTGCTTTTGCAGGCACTTCCTGTATTTTAGAAGTGCGTGGATGTGAAAACATCGTAAAGAGCTGCACAAGTTAACTTTTGTTTTAATCATGTGGAAAAGCAGTAAAATATCGACTCTTTATTTCATTGATAAAGATTCCAAATTATCTAACTTCTTTCAACAGGCAAGCAGTCCTACCACAGGGACAGCACCCAGAAGCCAGTCACGGTTATCTGTCTGCCCTTCTACTCAGGACATCTGTAGGTACGTGATAAAAGAGTGGTCCTAATCTGATTGATGCATAGTCTTCTTTATCTAATGATCCGTAGCTCTTGCTTTTGCCTAACCTCCCCCCTCCATGGATTTACATTCAAATCTACTTTTCGTTTGTCATTTTCAGTGTTTTGTTATGTCTTTTCCATATCTTTTTTTCTGTTTAAGTCACAATTATTTTTGTTTTCATTTCAAAATCCTGATTTGTTTCGTTTCTTTCTCTCTCTTTTCGTTTTATCATTTTCCATCCATCTCCTTCGCTTGCTGCTTTGTTTAGACCTCCCACCTTGCATGACATATCAGAAGATAAGTTTGAAAACTCGACCCCTGTCACGGTACTGAGTCCAGCTAGTAAAGAAACTGGTAGGAAACAAGTGAAGCGAAGGGTTAGGCGGAGGAAAGAGCCTGAGGAGAATAATGGGCATGCAGAAAAGCAAAAAAGAGAGAAGGATGGCAAGTTGCACCCCAACATTGCAAATCGTGCATGGAATGCCTTGCGCAAAGTATCATCTGATTCATCATCTTCAGATGAGAACCACTGGGCCCTGGTTAGAAAGAGAGAGAGAGCCAACATGCCCAGGAGAATGAGAAGGCGGAGTACTTCAAACACTCGGACAGATGATTCTTCCAGGAAGAATGCCATTGAACTTGTAACTATGGGGACAGGTGGGGAAAAGAAGCAAGAAGAGAAGATTGAGCCTGAAGGCTGCACTCCTAGTCACCGCAGGAGAAGGATTTCACGGTGTAAAGAGACCTGCCGCTCACCGTCTTCTGTGGAGGCAAGGAGCTCCTTTAGACAAGGTGGGAAACACCAGGACAAGTGCAGCCGCAAGGATCCAGAGCCTTCAAGGAACATGAGACGAGTCAAAGCAATCAAGGAGGAAAGTGGTTCAGAGAAAGGCCCAGACAGTGATATTTTGTCAGTTCCAGAAAATGGAGTACCTGCTGGGACAGGGCTTGCTGCATCGGCTGCTGTTCAGAAACCTGCGTTTTATGATGACTTGTCAGATGATTTCGAAGTGTGCAGGTTTGTCTCCTAATGCAAAAGGAATTTCTAAGTGCTATGAATTATATAAAGGAGATGGTTGGTTGTTGTTTTTCCTCCCTGATTCATACTGCTTTTGGTGTCTAGATACATAAGAACCATGCTTAGCAACTAAACAGCAGCAGGTAGTCTGGGTTTCATACAGACTTTAATCTTGGAATCACAAAAACCATCTTGAGGCATGATATTGGGTCATTTTTTAAAAAGTTGTTAAAATGCAATAGGATATAGAATCCTCTTTCAGAGTGCTCCTTCTTTTATGTTGGGTGGGATTTTTGAGCTGCTGTGTGCATGGCAAGAACACTGTTGCATTGAAAAGTATATGTTCTCCTGATGATATGAATTATAACCTATATATGATAATACCAACTTTCCTAGGCTTAAGTCATCAATCTATAGTTTTAAGTAGCACTATGCAAGTTAATATGCCTATATAATAATATGAACATAGGCATGATAGCTACAGTTCTGCCTCCGCTGTAAGAGGCAATATGCTTCTGAATAACAGTTCCTGGGAATCAGAAGGGGGAAGAGTACTATTGCAGTCAGCTGCTGCTTGCAAAATTTCCATAGGCAACTGTTAGAACAAGATGCTGGACTATGTGGTCCTTTGCCCCTGATCCAGTTACTTACTGTTGGAGATTTGTGATAATAAGCTTTCCTCCAATTTTATTTATTCTAAAAAATTAAAATAAAATTCTATCCCACCTTTCTAGTCCCCATGTACTACTCAAGGCAGCTTTCAGTAATTTAATGCAATTTAAAAAAATACAGTTAATCAAACAATAAGCAACATTAGAATCCACTGAAAAGCAGCAGCAGCAGCAGATATCAGAAGATCCTTGTTTTACTCCCTTATCATGCCGCTATATATATATATATATATATATATATATATATATATATATATGTTTTCGTAGATTTTCACGGGTACAGGAATGCAGGTTTTGGTGTCCTCGGGTGTCTTCCCGTGTAAAAGTTGGGGTGTCTAGGCGACGTTTCGACGAGGTCTCACTCGTCATCTTCAGGCTGGTGCTTTCGGCTTCTTGTTACTGGAACAGAGCGGGATCTCAGTGTTTGTGTTCCTATAAATACTGTAGAGGGGTGTGGTGTATTGCCTCAAAAGTTCTGGGCAGAGGGGAAGTTCCCAGGCTAGTGTTCTTTTCTTCTTTTGTTCCTTAATTACTTGAGGGATATCTTGAGTGATTTCTTGAGTGATATTCTGAGTACCACTTAGGTGGGTCATTAGGTGTGGATTAGTTGCTAAAGCCTTCGTGTCTTGACCTCTTGAATTTGTGAAGAGTTTTTCTGGGAAGATGGCTGTACTGCACTTAGTTGTGCTTTGGCTTGGCTTCGTGTATAGGGGCGAGCTGTGGTTTTGTGCCTTGTGCCAGCCAGATCTGTGTAGGGATTGCAGGGGGGTGCAGCATCCGGAGGTGCCACTATGGTTTGGTTACTGGATGGTGTCTGTAATTTATCTGTGGAGAGGGTCTGGGTTTGGGTCTGGTGTGGTTGATTGGTGGTGGCGTTCTGTGTGCCTCTGGATCTGGTGTCGGTTTTTGTGGGGAGGGCTAATTTCCAGATGTCTGGCAGGCGGGACGTGTCGTCACGCTTGTTCATGTTGTGAGGGTGTTTCTCTATCTCGATGGCTTCCATGATTATTCTCTTGTGGTGATGTTCCATGTTAAAGAGCAATTTGGAATCTGCAAAATTAATTTCGTGTCCTGTTTCTTTCATGTGTTGGAAAAGAGAGGAAGATTTTTCTTCTTTTTTGACGGCATTCTTGTGTTCTGCGATACGTGCATTTATTCGTCTGTTTGTTTGTCCAATCTGTACATGGAACACTTTGAAACCAATGCTTTAGACAAGTCAGAACACAAACCCAAACTTTGGCTCAGATATGTTGACGACACCTTTGTAATTTGGCCACACGGGAAAGAAAAACTAGATAGCTTCCTCACACATCTCAACAGCCTACACCCCAAAATACAATTCACTATGGAAATAGAAGCCAACAACCAGCTTCCCTTCCTTGACGTCCTAATCTACAAAAAACCTGATGGCTCCCTAGGACACACTATCTACCGGAAAAAAACACACACCAACCGCTACTTACATGCTCAATCACACCACCACCCTGCACAAATAAACTCCGTAGCCAAGACCCTCATCTCCAGAACCAAACGCCTGGCTGACAAAGACCACTTGACAACTGAGTTACAGAATCTCTCAAATGTGTTAATCGCCAATGGATACCAGCAAAACAGGGTTAAGAAGCTAATCCAAAAAGAAACACCCCCCAAAAACCAAGACACGGAAGAAAACAATGGCATGGCCCTCCTTCCTTATATCAAGGGCACTACAGATAAAATTAGCAAAATCCTCCATAAACACAATATCAAAACAGCCTTTTGCACCAACCAAAAAATAGCCAATATCCTCAGAAACCCCAAAGATAAAATCCAGTTGGAAAACCAAGGGGTCTATGAAATACCCTGCAAAGTCTGCCCAGCCACGTACATTGGACAAACAAACAGACGAATAAATGCACGTATCGCAGAACACAAGAATGCCGTCAAAAAAGAAGAAAAATCTTCCTCTCTTTTCCAACACATGAAAGAAACAGGACACGAAATTAATTTTGCAGATTCCAAATTGCTCTTTAACATGGAACATCACCACAAGAGAATAATCATGGAAGCCATCGAGATAGAGAAACACCCTCACAACATGAACAAGCGTGACGACACGTCCCGCCTGCCAGACATCTGGAAATTAGCCCTCCCCACAAAAACCGACACCAGATCCAGAGGCACACAGAACGCCACCACCAATCAACCACACCAGACCCAAACCCAGACCCTCTCCACAGATAAATTACAGACACCATCCAGTAACCAAACCATAGTGGCACCTCCGGATGCTGCACCCCCCTGCAATCCCTACACAGATCTGGCTGGCACAAGGCACAAAACCACAGCTCGCCCCTATACACGAAGCCAAGCCAAAGCACAACTAAGTGCAGTACAGCCATCTTCCCAGAAAAACTCTTCACAAATTCAAGAGGTCAAGACACGAAGGCTTTAGCAACTAATCCACACCTAATGACCCACCTAAGTGGTACTCAGAATATCACTCAAGAAATCACTCAAGATATCCCTCAAGTAATTAAGGAACAAAAGAAGAAAAGAACACTAGCCTGGGAACTTCCCCTCTGCCCAGAACTTTTGAGGCAATACACCACACCCCTCTACAGTATTTATAGGAACTCAAACACTGAGATCCCGCTCTGTTCCAGTAACAAGAAGCCGAAAGCACCAGCCTGAAGATGACGAGTGAGACCTCGTCGAAACGTCGCCTAGACACCCCAACTTTTACACGGGAAGACACCCGAGGACACCAAAACCTGCATATATATATATATATATATATATTTCATTAATTCTGTTAGACTTGGGTAAATGGTCCACATAATTATTGTGTGACTGGTCCTTACATGTTGCTAAAAGATCCCCTGGCTTTCTTTTGTGATGACCTAGGCAGAAGTGCGCATAAGTGAAATTGAAATGAGGAAATGTTTTGAGTCATGTAAGTGGATAAGGCTCAAAATCAGCTGTTACTTTTTGGATGTAGAGATTGTACCAGTGCCTTCAAAATATAGAAATTTGGCAAATGTGAAAATATCAATCAGTTAGAACTACTTTATATAAAGGAAAAACAGTTGCCTGATATATCTTAACAATAGTGCCTGTGCTAGAATCAGCTTTCCTTTCCCCCCAGACTGCAAGCAATTATGCTCTAGCTCAGGGCTGACTCACCTATGAGGCAAGATGAAGCGACTGCCTCAGGCAGCAGGATCACAGGGGCAGCAGATCCTGTTGTAGATCTTAGCCTGTCTTCTCCCTACCACCAAGACATAGGCATGATCAAAGCCTACCAAGTGAAGCATGACTTTGTTTTTATAACTCAGACCATGTGCACCTTTTTCGGCAATGTGATTTTTTAAAAAGGGGGCAGTTATGTGGGGCCTTGGAGATACACCTACAAGGGACACATTCACAATGCAGAGTTCTGTGGGAATTTTGCATTTCATGGTGATTGCTTTGAAATGTGTTTTATGAGCCGACAGATTTAGTTGCATGCATCAGCCTGTGTACATAATTGAGTCACAGCTGTAAGCTACCATAGTGTAAATATAGTAATGTCTGCAGGAAGTGTGCAACTAACATCATCTGGACCTCATATATAGTGAGGACTTGACTGGGCCATATATTGATCGACTGGGATAGAAATAATCATTGTGTATAAAAAGTTGAATCAATGATGACTCCTGAGGTGATGGGTATCACAAACCTGGAAGCTATGATTGGCCAACCTTCCTGGAGCATGTGTTCGTGTTGCATGACAACATCACATCTTGCATTCACATCCTGTTTGCAGACTTCCCATAGGCATTTGTCTATGGTCATTGCAAGAGCAGTGTGGTGGGCTGGATGGGCCTTTGGTCTTATCCAGCAGGCCTCCGTTTATGTTTTCTGTCTCTTCAGCTGTAATGAAAATTAGACTACTATTTTTCCATGCTGGCACACAAATTGAGCTCTCCAAGACAGTGATATATATCTTGTAATCATTCCTAAATGTATCACACCGAGAGGTAGTAAGTACATGTAGAGTAAATGCTGCAAAAACTGCTGCATGCTAATTTTTATCACCAGTAAGCTATCTTACTTGTTAAACTATCAGAGAACAAGTAGGAGAGATTTATGACCCAATAATACTGATTCAGCTAAAAACAGGCTTTCCTGTTTTTACTTTAGTGAAAGATACATTCCTGCATTGAGTCAAAAGCCAATTTGTAGTCCGTTTTCTGATAGTCATCATTTTTTTCGAAAAGAAGGGGGAAAATGCAATAAAATATTCATTGAGAAAAGAGAGATTATCTACTACACTGTCTCATTTGAACACTGGGTAATTTAACTTGCATACCAAAACTAAAAGGGTACACATACTTCTTAAAAAGACAGGTAAAGTGTCAGGAGTCCAGGAAACAACCTTTTTTAAATAGACTCTGGCAACAGTCCCATTGCATCTGCTTCTTCCTGTTGTTGCTACCTTTCGGTATAACTGATCAATTAACTAACTAATCTGTAGAATTGAAAAGAGTGCTGGATGCAGAACTTAGTCCTGCATCAATTAATGATTGTCCCTCACCGTCAACCATATTTTATTTATACTGTTAAGTGGTTAATGCAGAACTGCACATAATCGGCCACTAACCTTTTGAACAATAGTACTACTGCTGCGTCATACTTGGGACAAGTGGCTATCTTGAAATCCAGCAGAGCCACCTGAAAGCTGCGCAGTTGGATTAGAGAACCACTGCTTGCTCAGATGGTTCCAGCTGGGTATAATGGACCCACGTATTGGCAGCTCAATATCTTGCCAGATAGCAGTAGCAGAGAATATAGCTTTTGCAACAGCACTCTGCACACCTGTGATTTCCAGCGACTGGTATTCAGAGCCATACTGGCTTCTGAAAGTGGAGGTGGAAATAACCATTCTGGCTAATAGGCACAATCATCCAATCCTTTTTAAAAGCCCTTGGAGACTGTTCTCTTAATGGCCCATACTTAAAGGGTCATTACCTCACCAGGAAACTAGCCTGCCTATTCCAGGAATTGAATCTGTGATGGATCCATGAATTAAAAGTATCTGTCCTTGGAGGGGCGTCACTTTCTACATCCCTCCATCAGGAGAACTAAGCGTATATTCCTACTATCTACTTCCTTTTGCTTATTTAGTTCGTAATACATAAGAGGACCTCTCCTCTTATCCCAGGGGTCAGCAAACTTTTTTCAACAGGGGGCCAGTCCCTTGTGGGGGGGCGGACTATATTGGGGGGGAGGAAGGGAATGAACGAATTCCTATGCCCCATAAATAACCCAGAGATGCATTTTAAATAAAAGGTCACATTCTACTCATGTAAAAACATGCTGATTCCCAGACCATCCGTGGGCTGGATTTAGAAGGCAATTGGGCCGGATCCAGCCCCTGGGCCTTAGTTTGCCTACCCATGTCTTATCCCATGTCTGCTAAGCTTACTCAGAAGTCTTTAGTGATGTACTTTATCAAAAGCTTTTTGAAAGTCCAAATATACTATGTCAACTGGATCTGCTGTGGAACAGAGTTGAGAATTCTGCTGGTGTATTTGCCATCTCAGTGTATTTGTTGACCTGGTCTGATATTTTCCAAACTTAGTTGTAGGGGTCAGGTGAAAGGGATTTGTCTTCCATAAAGGCCTTTCTGTATGTTACAATAGCAGTGTAGTGCATAGACTACTGAAAACAAAACCATGTACTTTACTTTGTGAATGCAAATTTGTTGTATCTGAGAACGAAGTGACTGGATCAACAGGGGATGCTTTCCAGTCATTTACTGAGTCAGGCTATACTTCTGTCATCATAAAATATGCTGCTGATGTACCGTGGTGCCTTGCAAGATGAAATTAATTCGTTCCACGAGTTTTTTCCTCTAGCGAATTTTTCGTCTTGCGAAGCACAGTGTCAGAAAAGTTTTGGAAAAGCTTCAAAAATCACCAAAAACCTCAAAAAAGGCTACCACACCGCGTTCTATGAGTTGCTTCTCGAAGTCAAGTCACAACTGTATTAACAGTGTTAAGAAAAATGAAACAAACTTGCAAAAAATGCAAGACGTTTTCGTCTTGCGAAGCAAGCCCATAGGGAAATTTGTCTTGCGAAGCAGCTCAAAAACCGCAAAACCCTTTCGTCTAGCGAGTTTTTTGTCTTGCGAGGCATTCGTCTTGCGGGGCACCACTGTATGTATAGTGAGGAGGAACTCATTTAGAACTACTTCACATTGGGAGGAAATTAGTCAATTTTGGTGTGCTTTTTTAAAACACATTTTCTCATAGCCCTGCTTGAATCAGCTGTTTACCCTTAAGATTTTGTAGTATACAGGATCTGATCTTCTACCCTTTTCTTTTTTTTCAGACATACACTTCAGAACAATCTGCCCAATTTCCTTCCCCCTTCTTATTCAAATACCTGAAATGGGAATTTGTGACAGCATGAGGTTTAGCCTGCACTTTGAAAGTGAAGGAAGGAAGGCAAGCCAGCAAACGCAGTTCCTCCTCTTTGCTAACTTTGCCTCTGCCACCAAGCAGATATCCTTTTCCACCGCTGTCTCTACTAATCATGCCTCTTTTTCAAACTGGCCAAGCCAGCTCTCAGTACTGGGTGGAGTGAGAAGGCAATTAAGTATGGCATGAATAAGAAGATAGCAGCCATATTTAAATGCAAACAAATGTCGTTTTTACCAAAGCAGACTGGCAAGTCAGCGGTTTTTTAAAGAGGATCTTTAAGATTAAAACTTTAAAAATAGTTTAATCAGTTCCCCATTAGAGCAAAATAAGCATCCAGCTCAACGTATACTAGGCTGCTTGCCTCACTAAGCCAATACTCTCTCTCAATACCAGTTCTCTCAGAATTCTGTTTCTGGTTCCATTTGTGGCCTTCTGTCATGGCTTCTTTCTTATACAGTGCTGCAAGTGTATTTTATAACTTTTTAGTTCAGCTTTTCTTTTGTCTAATTTGCTTCAACTCCCTGCTTAAATACATTAATTCAACTGGGGGGGGGGGAGGATAGAGTCCAATTCCCCTAATTGGTTAGGCTGCCCACCCTCCTTTTATCTTGAGGCTTCATTTTCTTCTTAACTGCCAAATTAACTTTTGACCCTCCTCTTAACTTTGAACCTTTTGGCTTAGAACACACTCTAAAAAAAGAAAGCAACCATTTTATAAAAAAGAACAGAATATAAAATAATGAAACAGTTTCATTACTTCATAGACTGGTGACTTGAAGATCATGATGACAGGTTAAATCTCTACCCTACAACAGTTGTCTGGCATGCCCATGAAACAGGAGGGGGATAATAATAACAACAACAATAATAATATATGTATTTTAATTTACATGCTGCCCAACTGACTGGGTTCCCCAGCCACTCTGGGTGGCTTCCAACAAACTATGAAACCACAGTAAAACATCAAACATTAAAAACTTCCCTATACAGGGCTGCCTTAAAATGTCTTCTAAAAGCCAGATAGTTGTTTATCTCCTTGACATCTGACAGGAGGGCGTTCCACAGGACAGGCACAAATTCTCTGCCTTGTTCCCTGTAACTTCACTTCTTGCAGTGAGGAAACTGCCAGAAGCCCCTCAGAGCTGGATCTCAGTGTCCGTGTTGAACGATGGGGGTAGAAATGTTCAAGTACAATGTTCATGTAACTGAAACCAAAATGCTGTGGCTCACAGGTATTAGGCCATAGAGGCTGCATTTGGATAATTGTTCTCATCTTAATAATGAGAAATGAAAAGGTCTTTTGCCCTTCTGTCTTTCCTTAGTGGTATCTCTTGATAAGCCAGGTCTCTGATTATCCAGGATCATTAACCAACTTCAAATTGGTTTTTAACATTTTGGTGTTAACCATAGCCTCCCAGTTTGGATAAAACAGGAAACCGGTTAGTTATGTTCTATGACTATGTTCTTCCTTTACTGTCAGAGACAATACCAGTTGCTGGGAATTGCAGATGAGAAGAGTTGCACCCAGACCCTACTTGCAGGCTTACATGGGCATATGACTGACCAATGCAGGAACAGTATTCTGGACTAGATAGGCCTCTGACCTGATCCAGCAGGCTATTGTTATAACCTTATGACTTCATAGTTTATCAAGGCATGTGGCAAAGGAACTTCATGCATGGGAAACGTCCATGCAAAAGCCTGAGACAGGGTCACCAAAAATAGCTGAATTCTTTTTTCTTGTTTTGAGATCCTTTGTGATTATGTTAAAAGTTCTGTTATACTTCTGTGTTCAGACATGGATTTCATCCATTCCTCATATTTTCAAAAAAATAAATAAAAAATGCCCAGCTTTAATCCCATTGCTAAGTGTTAAGCAAACTCCAAAACAGGAGTGTAAGAAGATAGTGGTTTTTGTTCTGACCCATCTTCATCACAACCTGCTGTTTCCATGTCTACCAAGTACTGTTATTCATCCTGCTAAATGCTATTTGATATAATTTACATATTTATTTATTTATTTATTTATGTAAGTTATGAATTTAATTAATTACATAATTATTCCACACCAGTCATTTCTGTGTAAAGGAAGAAGCAAAACAATGCGTTTTTAAAACAGTAATCAATTACATATTGGTTGAGGGCTTAAGAACACACACACAAGAATATTGTGAGCAAATACCGATTGTATTCACTGGATAGATTTTCATTCCGAACCTGTGTCAAAAACAGTAGCAAATTCTACTTTCGTTTCCAATGGAATTTTTCAACATGCCTATCCCCAAAATGGGGACGCGGGTGGTGCTGTGGGTAAAACCTCAGTGCCTAGGACTTGCTGATCGTAAGGTCGGCGGTTCGAATCCCCGCAGCAGGGTGAGCTCCAGTCGTTCGGTCCCAGCTCCTGCCCACCTAGCAGTTCGAAAGCACCCTTAAGTACAAGTAGATAAATAGGTACCGCTTTATAGGGGAAGGTAAACGGCGTTTCCGTGTGCGGCACTGGTACTGGCTCGCCAGTTGCAGCTTCGTCACGCTGGCCACGTGACCCGGAAGTGTCTTCGGACAGCGCCGGCTCCCGGCCTCTTGAGTGAGATGAGCGCGCAACCCTAGAGTCAGTCACGACTGGCCCGTATGGGCAGGGGTACCTTTACCTTATCCCCAAAATACACAAACATGGGGAAAAAATAACAATGATGAAAGATTAAAAAATATATATTGAAAGATGTTCCAGTAGCACCAAGCATCCAGACAGTAAAGTCCACATACACTTCCACTTGCCACAGAAACTAGCAATGAGTTTCTGGAACTATATGATTTTTACCTGTCATAGCATACAGTGTTTCATTGTGATGTTTTTTGTCAGCAAGAACTTGCTGCAATTGATCTTAATTCCTTGTCTTCCCACTAGTTTTCATTGAACATTTCCTTCCTTGTCCCTTGTAAGTTTGTATTTTCAGTTATAGTATGTTGGGGATATGCAATTCCAGTTATAGGAGGGGACAGGATGAAGCTTGCAAAACAACAATAACAACAACAACCTGTCATTGTTTTCATCTTAGGGTACATGGTGTGTTTTTCAGCGTTTTTTCCTCATATTTGTGATGAGGTTATTGGACAACAGATTTGGCTGTTTTAACCTTAATAATTTCAACCTGGTAATTTGTAAAACAACATTGTCTCCATGGGATTCTGCTTTCAGACTTGAAAGCCATATCCAAGCTGCATCATTCAGTTGTGGGGACAAGGCTCACACTGTCAGAAGTATTCTCTTCATTCAACCTGCAAATCCAAAGAAAGCCATAGAGCTGATGGTATTTAGGAATCTTAAGTTTTAGGTTCAGTGCTACCATGTGAAAATGACTTTGGAGCTTGATGATAGAGAAACACAGCTTACACGGAGCATCAAGGTTGAGGTTGCTTTCCACATTTAGAAGTGACATTGCCATATAAGCCTGTCTTGGAGGTGTATTATCTTTATCTGAGTGAAGGATAATCTGTTGGGTGGATAATTTAGCTACTATTACTGTTCACTTTAGCTGCAATTCTGGTACATCCCTAGGGCATGTAAAGCTGTCATGTGCTGCTTGGCACCTCCTAAAGCATTTTTGTCATTCAAGGAAGTTTGGTCATCTTGAAACCTTTAAAGCACTTCTGTACCAGATATGGCTTCCCCCAAAGAATCCTGGGGTCTGTAATTTGTTAAGGCTGCTGAGAATCGTAGCTCTTTTTGAGGGGTCTCCTAACAACTTTCAGCACCCTTGACAAACTACACCTCCCAGGATTCTTTGGGGGAAGCCACAATTGTTGAAATGGCGTAAGAGTGCTTTCAGTGGATTTTACCTATGTGTCCTTGTTTCTTATCCTCCAGCTATCCTCTTGAGCAGTGCTTTTTTTTCCTATAAAAAGAGGTGCACCTTTTCGGGATGCCAAAGCTGTTGGGACGCAGCACTGTGCAAAAGGTTCTAGTATGAAAAAAAAAAGAGATGCAAAAACCAAACACTGGGGGGGGGGGAGCCCTGCTCTTGAGCCCCTAGAGATACAACTGGCTATTTGGAGTGAGTGCAGCAAAGGAGAGGTTGTAATAAATGAATCCTGTTACCAGACATCCCTGGTTCCCAGGGACAGTCCCCAGTTCTGCATATTTGTCCCCGGACAAATTCCATCCCCGGAATGTCCCCAGATTTGCAAATCTGTCCCTGGAAAAACGTGGCAGCGGCAGCCTCAGCAGCCCGGAGCCAGCCTGGTAGTGCAGTTGGCTCTGGCTGGCTTCAGGAGCTGCTCGCTGCCGTGGTGCCTGCCATTTTTCCTGCGCCCGAGCAGCGAACAGCTCCTGAAGCCAGCCAGAGCCAACTGCACTACCAGGCTGGCCCCTCCTGGGCAACGGCCGCCCGCCCGCGACTCCCAAGCCTCCCCTGATCTGTGAAAACAAAGGGGGAAGGTGATCGGGGAAGTCATGGGCGAGCAGCGTGCCATTGCCCAGTTTTTTTAAAAAAACCTCTGCGTATGTATACAATATGCATGTGTGCTTGGGCCCAGGGTCTTTTGCCTCACCATCCCTACTACTGACTCCCTGTTGCTAACTCAGCTTCAAAAAAAAGGGGGGGGAGTGTCCCTGGATTCATTGAAAAAAATCTGGTAACCAAATGTTACCCTTTTCAGTGGGTGACACCCAAGCAAAGTCTCTCTAGAAGCAGTAGCTGCTGGCACAGTGCTTTCTATGGCATGACTCCTTGTATAGTATTTATTTTCACTGCTATTAGGGTTGGTATACGTCCAGCATTGAACTGCAAACAGTGGAGGAGGCATGGTAGCTGTAACCTTCCCAACATTTCTTATTGATGCATACAGAGAGGGCATTTATTTATACAACCTGATGCACAGAAGCAGCCTGGTTCTGTAGCTCTGGCTACATCAAGTCTTCAGTAATGGTGGGGGAGGAACTTGTCAAGAGGACACAAAGCAGTTCAAACTCTCCCACTATCCTTCGCATGCGCCATCCATGCACAAACATATTTATTCTCTCCATCCTTAGGCAAACCCATCATTATCAACCAATCTTTTTATAGGGAAATAAATTACAAACAGAGCAAAAACAAACAGAAGACAAGAGCACTTAATATGTTTAAAGCTGTTTCCATAATCATTTCCTCTGGACATTATTTCTATTGCCACAGCACTCAATATTCTCATTACACGTTTTTAATTTATAATTCACTCAGTGTTTTGTGTTAAGTGTTTCTGTTGAAGAATCATTGTGTGTTCAAAGTGGCTGTGTCATTTTATTTGTCTATCCCAGTGGAATTTTAGGTTGATATTTTAGCTGTTAAAATTCAAAACAATTCTGACAGTGGTTGAAAAGGACTCCTGGGTACCCAATTTATTTGTCTAAATTCTAAATGGCTTAAACACTGAAGTCTGTAAAATAAATTATATATAGCTGGGATTAAAATGAACAAAGCCCTGTATTTCCCCTTTGGGGAATGGCTTTAATTTAAAAAGAAAATGATGTTGCTCTCTTCGTGTAATGTTTTACAGTGAGATAAAAGTTTTATCTAAACTGGCAAAGGGTATGACTTAGAAATTGCTATTGGAGCACCGGCAAAATCATGAGGACACTCACAAAAGTTAATTAGCTGCTAGGGGTGTTACTGCCTTACATATCACTATTCTTTTTTACTCAGGGTGCTTCACACATTACAGATTTCCTGCGCTGAAAATACTTTCTATGTAGGAAACAGAGTGAAACCCCTATGTAGATTGATGATGGATTTATGTGTTGATCTTACATGGGCTTCATACTGTTTCCAACCATTGAAGGAAACAGTTTCCAGACAGGAAACTGTTTCCTTCAACGCTGCCCTTAAGGAACAGGATCAATTGGAAAATGCATTAGTGCCAAGGAAAACTTCCTTCCTTCTTTCCCCACTTTTTGGTAAGTTATTTCGAAAGGATGAGGCACTGTCGATGGGGTGGGTAGTAATGGATTTGGCTAGGGCCATGTGGGAACTTGTTGGTCTCTCTTTTCCCTCCCTCCCCCCCTGCTAAATACCACCTAGTCCACTTACTGAGCTCATGAGAACTGGATTGTGTCCATGGTTACTTGTTCATAAATCCCATATATTTATATTTTACTATATGTATATCCCAACTTTCCTCCAAGCAGGTCAAGATGGTCACATAGTTCTCCTCATCCCTGTTTTTTCCTGACAGTAATCCTGGGAGGTAGTGTTGGGTTTTATGGCTGTGTTGGGATTTCAACCCTGATCTCCTAGGTCTTGGTTTAACACTAACCACCACACAATACTCACTCTCAGTTGAACCTATGCACTTCTGCAGGACCACAACCAAATAGTTGGGCCATACTTTCCCCCTAAATTAAAACTGGATACACATTTACAGTTGCAGTCATTTACATTTTTGAGTGAAAATAGCCCATCTTTGAAGGTGATTCCAATTCCATCTTACTCAGAGCTGTTGCAACTTCAGCACAAAACTAGATGAGATTGCATTTCCTTTGTATGACTACGATATGTGTTGGATTTGCAAGAGCCATAAACTGCAATCCTGTACGCAGTTGCATGACAGCAAATACCATTGAACACAGTTAATGCTTAATTCCAAGTAAGCATGCATAGAATTCTAGTGTAAACTGTCTATGTTTAAAGAGTATTGAACTTAATTTTCAACAGTAGGCAGGATTCAGTGCAGTTAAGGACACATCTAGGTATCTGAGTGGGAGAGTTAGCCTTTGGTCCTAGGGAGTAAATCCTATTGAACACAGTGGAACATCAAAATCAGGTTCCATGAACAAGCTGTCAGGAGCCTTGGACCAACGTATTCCCTCCTATTACCCCATCTCAATCATGCACAGTGATACTATGCACAGTAGTTCCTATTCTAGTTTACAAAAAACAACACTTAACCATTTTTCTGAGCCAGCAAATTAAACTATGGTTTGATTGCGAACCAAAGTAGGAAGCATGGAATTGCCATGCAAGAAGGAGCATACAAGCCCAGAGCTGCTGGCTTCAATTAGCCATATTATATAAATATTAAGGTGGGAGAAGGAGAGTTTGATATGTGTCATTGGGGAAACCTTGTATGTTTCCATGTCTGAGTAATGCTAAAAATGGAACATATAGTAACTAAGCAACAAACAGGAAAAGGAATACATTTCTCAGATCTAATCTCAAAGGTTGAGAACTTTCAGAGTGTTTTGAATGTCAGCCCTTGGTATGAAAGGCAGTGCAAATAAACTCTACCTTTGCTCACTTGTTGTTGCTGTCCTTCCTGTCAGGATCTGTCACTGTGAGGGAGATGACGAAAGCCCCCTCATCACACCGTGTCGCTGCACAGGGACCCTGCGTTTTGTTCATCAGGCCTGTCTGCATCAATGGATTAAGAGTTCAGACACACGCTGCTGTGAACTCTGCAAGTATGACTTCATAATGGAGACCAAGCTCAAGCCTCTTCGAAAGGTACGGTGCTAAGAATTAAATCCATCCGATGTGAGCTGCCAAAGCTGAAGTTAACATTTCCAGTCTAGGTCATCCTTTCTTCTGCTTTGTTTGATGCATGCAGCTCTGTGACGTGTGTATTTTACAACACCATCGATCTTGTGCTATATCAATTCCCATATTTCAGCTTTGTCATCTTATAACTGCTATTTCTTTTAATTTCCTTCCGCTGGAAAATTACGATGCATATTTCTTATGCATATGCTTAATGCAAAGCATTATATTACAGTTTCTGAGGTTGCTCATTTCCGGTTGCCTTGACTGAGACTCTGTATTAAGCTAATCAAGTACATATGACAAATCTTGCACAGTAAGTTGCTGCTTTGCTGAAATCGTTGTGGAAGTCTCCCTCACTTTCAAATCACACCAGTTCAATTATTTTGGAGTCCTTGGCCCATGGTCCCAAGTTGGATGGTCTACTCAGTTTTGCCACATTGTATCTAGATGTAGGGACGCAGGTGGCGCTGTGGGTTAAACCACAGAGCCTAGGACTTGCTGATCAGAAGGTCGCTGGTTCAAATCCCTGCGACAGGGTGAGCTCCCGTTGCTCGGTCCCTGCTCCTGCCAACCTAGCAGTTCGAAAGCACGTCAAAGTGCAAGTAGATAAATAGGTACCGCTCCGGCGGGAAGGTAAACGGCGTTTCCGTGCGCTGCTCTGGTTCACCAGAAGTGGCTTAGTCATGCTGGCCACATGACCCGCAAGCCGTACGCTGGCTCCCTCGGCCCGTAAAGCGAGATGAGCGCCGCAACCCCAGAGTCAGTCACGACTGGACCTAATGGTCAGGGGTCCCTTTACCTTTACCTTTATCCCTAGATGTATCCAGTTTCCTTATATGCAGCTGGCTTCATATAACTGACCCATTCCCCAGCCATTGCTTTGGGCCCCCTGCCTTCAGTCCACTGTCCTTGGCCCTGTTCCTCACTCTTTTTTCATTTTACTCCTAACCTTTTAACTCCTTGCCAAGCACACCTGTGTCCCGTCCCCCACTCTATCCTGTTCGCAGCATACTGTACAGTGAGTCTGTAACGTTATTATATAAAAGTGATACACATGATTATTCTTGTTAATTACAATGCTACCAATACCAGATATCATTCCTCCAGAGGATAATCCTCAAGAGGACAGACTGATCCCTTGGCTTTCAGAAATCACATATTTATTTGAGGGTTTCCACATCAGCACTATTTCTCCAGTTTTTGAATCCAACTTCCAAAGTTTCTCACCAAATTCCAAAGTTTGCAAATGGCAGGTGGTTCTTGCTTACTTGAATTAATAAAATATATGAAAATTATTTTAGGAAAATAATTATGCATTTTTGCAGAGTTAAGAAACACCAAAAAGCTAATAAAAGGTTTGCTTATACACACCCCATATGTATTCCATAATTCCATAGACGACCAGAAAAGCAGCCATATGTGTTATTCACCAGGAATAATAGATCAAGATCCCCAAGTTTCCTGGCTTTAATTTCTAAAAAAGCATGTCTCTAGCTCTTCTATTGCAAAATATGCTTGAAAGTGTGTGAGCGATAGCTAGTGAAATGTCAGAAGCCAAAGGACTTGCTTGAGGTTTCCAGTGGTCAGAGGGTGCAGCTTCAGTAAACAATAAAGCTTCCTATCTGTGTGACTGGTAGAAGGAGAATAAATCATTCACAATGAGAGGGGAAATCGGGGGAAATATTAAAAATAATATATAGTTTGCAAAATTCTGCTTTTCATGTTGCAGAATGTAGGGTACTTCAGCTCAGAATTATGAGTTATTATTTTTTCTATTTATCACAGAATTCAAACAGGCCTTGTTATATCTTTCTGCTCAATAATCTACAGTGTCTGTCTTGTGTGAAATTGCTCTTCTCTCTACTGAGCATGTTACAGAATTAATGGAAGCTTGATTATAAACCAAGTGTTTTTGCTTGTCCCTGCAGAGGCAGAACTCAAGGGGTCCATATATTGATCAGCCCTTAATATGTTCTACACTAATAGTTATGTATACATTAACAGCCATGACGTTTTGCACAAGCTGAAATCTGAACCTTTGGTAATTTCTGATGTCCCCAATTTATCTCAGTAATCTTTCTGAACTCTTCACTAATCCCACTCAGTCATTTGAACATAACAGATATATAAACCATTATGCACATTCCTCCTCTTCCCCTTCATAGTGCAGACTCACAAGAATGTTGTCAGAACCATTAGAGTAGGTGAGAAGCTGTTCACAATGAAATCAGTAAGAGTTTGCTTCCAACTTCTACAGGTCATTTTAACAGGAACATAGCAGGTTTTTCTTGGCTACCATTGCATTATTTTTACATATGGAGTAATGCTAGAAAACAGAGAAGCGTTTTCAGACAAAAATGCACTATGTCACACCTTCTGGAATTGCAGAGCCATTAAAAAACTCCTCGGTCCTTGCCTTACCTTCTTGTTGTTGGGTTCAGTGAATTTTACAGACAATATTCAAATACCCTTTGTACTGGTGAAAGTGTTGCATAGACTTGTATAGTTAGCTTTATTTTGCTATCAGATGTTCATAATTTTATAGGACAGCCCTCACATTCCTAACTTAAGAATTCTTGCAGCTGGAAGTCCAGCCTATGAGACTCCATAAAGCTCACAATATGCCACAAAGAGCCTAACATCAGGGTGTAACAATGGTAGTAAATGGGGCAGTAGATTAATCTTAGTGATTAGCATCCTTCACCTGTTCCAGATCAAGGAACCCTGTTCCCCCCTTATCTTACAATATACTTGAAAAGGTAGAAAATAGCCCCATCGAAGTGCACTAGGACTGCATAGGCACCTAATATTTAAGGTACATTCAAAGCATCCCTGCCCGGCCCGATTCCTGGGAACTGTTGTTTATTAGAACTGGAATTACCATCCCCCTTAGCAAACTCCAGTTCCCTGGATTCTTGCGGTGGGGGGCTTTTAAATGTATAGATACGGTTCAATAAGGAGGCACCCCCATAGGGAGACCCTATAGCCACGATTTGCATGTCAAGACCCCGCAACCACCCCTTCATTGGGAAATAACTCACACAAGGACACAGATATTAGGTTTATGTTACTGGGCAAATTTGGCCACAACTTTATTGAATTACAGAATGTGAGTGGTATTGGCTTAGGCATTGATTGGACCTGACTATATCTGACTCCTGCCCGCTGCACAGGAAGTCCGGTAAGGATAAAGGGGGAGCCCTGTCGATGCGTACC
Source organism: Podarcis liolepis (assembly GCF_965112155.1). Lineage (NCBI taxonomy): Eukaryota > Metazoa > Chordata > Lepidosauria > Squamata > Lacertidae > Podarcis > Podarcis liolepis. The sequence goes on along the minus strand of NC_139564.1, from coordinate 43,430,618 downwards.
AACTCGAGCTCTGATGTGGCTGGAATCCCCAGGCAACGGGGGACAAAGTCCCCTGTCCCCTGTGAGGAGTGGGTGGCCACACGGTCCACTGCAACGGATATGGAAAATGGCTCAAGACACAAGAACCTATTGATATCACTGCACATTTAGCTGCCTTCCAGAAAGAGGGAGTGCGGGGCTCACATGGGATTTACCATCCCTTCTTCCTCAGTGCTCCCTTCACCTAGAGCAAATGCCAGGCTGCTTTTTTGTCTGGATAAATCATGGTGCTCCCTATCCATGGTATGCATAAGTGTGGTTTGTAGAAATTCTGGATATTCTGTGTGTGAAGGACTCAGGACTATTGAGACACTGCACAGATTTTGGCACTATGGTAACCAAAATTCTGTGAACCAAAAATACAATGTTGCAACCAGTGTATACTTTGCAAATCTTTGCATTCTGACCCTGGAAAACTTACTCAGCAACCCTGCCAGTTTTTGAGATTTCACTGGGCGTTGTTGCCAATATACCTTTGAACATATCTTCTAAACCAGAAGTGCTAGAACTGCACTTTAAAAAGCAAGAAGAAAGAGCAAAGTGAAAGAAATATATTAGGAAGCCACATTCTGTGCTTTGTCTATGCTTGTGTGCAGTTGCAGCATTTTTAAAGCCATGGAACAGCTCTGGGATAGTGTGTGTGTGTGTGTGTGTGTGTGTGTGTGTGTGTGTGTGATTTGTGGCCTGTGAGGCACCTTTCACACAATTGCAGGACACTATCCCATCACTAGACTCAACTGCCTGTCTATTCAGCTTCTGTGCATGGAGTAGAGGTGGGGGGGATACTACTTTGTTCTTTGCCTCAGGCAGGAAAATGCATTGGGCTGACCCTGTTATTCACTGACTTGTTAGATGTAGCATAATCCTATAACCACATTTTTCTGCACCAGGGAGCACACTTCCCTGTTCCTCTGCTTGCTTCCTTTTATTTTGGTTCCCTAAAAGTTCTCTATCCATTTGTTTCAAAAGGGGACCTGAAGTTGATAAGTGACTTGCATAATCACATTCTTGGCCCAATTCAAACATTGTCTGAAAAGAAAGAGTTTGCTGTGGTGCTACAGATTACTAACACACACACACACACACACACACACCACCACCACCACCACCACCACCACCACCACCACCACCACCACCCCTCAGTCCCAAAAGCTTTATGCTGGTGATGAAAATTAGTATGTTATTGTTATTATTTAATATAAGAGTGCCAGAAAGTACTGGTCATAACTGACTGTGGCTAAGTCCCTTTTTACTTTTGACATTAGTAAAGGAAGGAAGGTGAATTCTTGGAATTTGTGACATGTATGCAACTAATGGTAGGATTTAATACAGACAATTTAAGTTTTATCTAAGTCATTACAGGCTCCTCTCACTCTTCACCCCTTGCAATTGTTGATTAAATTTTCACTGACTGGTTCGGTGACAATAATTTTTGCACATTTGTTCACTGTTTCCCTGCACTTTGCTCTGCATTTTTGGCCAGCTAGTCATACTTCAAGCTCCCTTCTGGAAGAGATATTTCTTCAACAGTAGAAACTGAATCAAATCTGAAACTGAATATGAATCAAACAGTAGAATCCAAAACAAATCCTCGCATGATAAATATTTGGTGCTAGAAGATGTGAAGCTGCCGTGATTTGAACTCAGTTTCTAATAAGTGTCTATGAAGCCTATGAAGTTTTTTTTACTATTCTGATCATCAACTTAACAGTATTAAGTGCTACAGTACAGAAACACTTTTTGCTCTTTAGCATCAGACCCAGACATAGTCAACTTTGAAAGAGCCACAATTCATTACAAATTCAGATTGTAATTTCGTTCTATAGTGGAATAGTAGCCAACCTTCAAAATTCATCTGCCGTTTTCTCTTCCCTCTCTCTCTGGAAGGAAGAGCCTGGCACCTGAATTGTACCCTGAAAAGACCCTACCATGCGCACAATAACATAATTATATTGTACCTTTTGTGTGGATTTTAATTTGGGGTGGGGGGAGCTACTCATAGTTGAAAGGTTTTAATTAACTGCTTGATACCACCGTACTCCAAGTCCAAAACTTAGAGATCACTGCAAAACCCAAATGTCTCTTTACTTCTTGAAAATATACTCTTCAGAAGGCATTGGCCACAGCTGGTCACATCTCAATACAGCTGAAATCAACGAGGTCTCTGTGTTTGGCAAGGGTAACTGTTTCTGGAGCAGGGACATTGCGACAACCCTCCAAAAACACACTTTTAAAATTAATTTTATTAATTTCAAAAGCACTTTGTCAGGATCACATTTCCCTGGTGTTACAGGGTTGGATCATTTTATTTTTCAGCCTTGGGGCCTAAAAATATTTCCTGTTTTAAAGTGGGGAAAGCTATATCTTTCCAAAAAGATCAGTTCTGCATGAAAGTTCAGTGTCTGGTACTGTACAGAAACATTCTAGGTGTGCAGCAGAAAATGAAAGCTGAAATGCTGCATATCCTGTTTCTTGTGCCCAGATTACTGAAGTTTGTTTCTGCTGTGATGGGCTTTATTATAACATCCTTGTAACACTCCCAGTGCTGCTCTCTTATAACTGTTAATTATATTGAATCTAAGCTCAGATTATTATCATACCGTCTGCTTTTCTAGTTACAACACATATAGGCTTGCCATTAAAAGGAACTTATTTTAGCATGATTGATGGGTGGGGTGAAAACGTAAATTCCAAGCTTTTATGTTTCAATCCAACAATACATGCCTATCTCATTTAATTTCAACACAGCTGAAGACATCAGGTAAATCTGTCCTTAATAACTATGAAACGGAGCTGGGTCTGGATAAGACTTAAAAGCAGCTGTAGTGAACCAGCATTGCCTTGCTTTATTTCCACCCTGCTGCTCTGTGATTTTAGGAGTCTATGTTTCTGTTCTATTATTTAATAGATTTTATATGTATTTGTTTCATTGTTTTCAAACTTGATGTTTTGTGCATACCTTAGGGTTCAGTGGGGTTGAAAGAGAAATAAGAAAGGAGGCCTTTGAAGAACTGCAATGGGTCAGCACACCTGGCTGTTAACCAGAAGGTCATTGGTTTGAGCCCACCCAGGGACAGCTGTGGGCAGGATTCCTGCACTGCAGTGGGTTGGTCTAGATGGGCCTCTGTGGTACCTTCCAACTTTATAGTTGTGCAATTCTATGAAGCATTAAGCTTTCAAATTCATATACAGTGGTGCCCCGCAAGACGAATGCCTCGCAAGACGGAAAACCCGCTAGACGAAAGGGTTTTCCGTTTTTGAGCTGCTTCGCAAGACGATTTTCCCTATGAGCTTGCTTTGCAAGACAAAAACGTCCTGCGAGTGTTCCGCTTTCCCCCCGCTTTCCCCCCTTTTTCTAAGCCACTAAGCCGCTAATAGCCTTTTAGCCGCTAATCCGCTAAGCCTTTAATAGCCGCTAAACCTTTAATAGCCGCTAAACCGCTAATAGCGCTAATCCGCTAAGCCGCTAATAGGGTTGCTTCGCAAGACAAAAAAACCGCTAGACGAAGAGACTCGCGGAACGGATTAATTTCGTCTTGCGAGGCACCACTGTATGTTGATCAGATGTAGTCATCAAATGCTAACTTTAAATTTACATTTAGTGTACAGTTTTGATCAAATGTGAAATTTATGTTTCATTCAATATGGTGTGTGGCCAAAAGGCTGGTTGTCACCCTTGCAGCATAGCTCAGTTGGTTAGAATATGGTGTTGATAATGCCAAGGTTGCAAGTTTGATCCCCATATGGGACAGCTGCGTATTAATGCATTGCAGGCGTATTGGACTAGATAATCCTCAGGGTCCCTTCCAACTCTACAATTCCATGAAATCAAATCAATCCAAAGACACAGCAAAACAAAAGTTCATAACAATATACCAAACACCAGTAAAGAGAAGGCCAGTTGGCCCATCTTAGATAGGGAGTCACACAGCTGGAAAACCTTTGTTTCATGTCCCTACCAATCACATTTCAAAAAGCAGAGGGGTACTTTTGAGCAAGCGCTGATGACAGCAGTGGAAGAGCAAGGTTATAGAGGAAAGAGTGCTTGCTGTATATTATCATCTTCCCCTCTCCCATGTTTATTACCATTATTAATGGCTTTAAAGTAGTTTAATTTGCTTTCCCATTCTGTATTTGAAAACTAGAAAGTAGATTTGCAATGCAGTGCAGAGATTCTAAATTATACAATTCATTTGTTTTGGTGTGTTTTTTTCTTGACCTCCTTTCATCACGGGATATCTCTGCACTCCTGAGAGAAACTATTTCCCCCTTTTAAAAAAGAACTGAGAACCGGATGTATATTTAATCTGGTATCTGAAGCGTGAAACATGATAAAAATATAAAGGCAATCAACATACTACTGTGATCCATATGGAATAGATGACAGAATTAAAATGTACATAAACACAGTAATGTATCTCCAAACAGAGATTTCCCCAAAGCTTTTTGCTATGACTACTTTTCAAAATACTTTGCCTATTAAATTCTTTGGTTTTGTTTATTTATAGACATTTGGTCTCTGAGGTTTATATTTCTTTTGAAACACATTGTTCCCGTTTTTCTTAGTCTTTCGGGAGGGGTGAATACGGGCATATTTCTTTCCTTTGAATGATGACCCATAGATTTAGAAATTTAGGAATGGCAGTGTACACGTCTGCAAGGGCTTTCTGGTTCATTTCTAGGGGGCAGTGCAATGCAACAGTATCAGACTTCCCGAATTCACAGGCAGCTGATTCATAGACAAAAAACAACCCCAAATCCGCAATAGCTTTTAAAGCTGACTTACATGAGCAAGCATTTTTATCCCAGTTAACAGTTACACCCAATGTTTTAGCTTATATTTTAGGGTCAGACATTAATTAGAAATACCACTTTTCAGTTATACCCACTGGGTCATACAGGTTTGCTCCTAAAACCTGTTTGGGAAGGTACTTTACCAGCATAGTTACGCCTTGTGCCACCTGGAGATTATCCAGCACAACCTTTCTGCCATGTGGGGTGGAATTCAAGGCACATACATTGGCATATGCATAGAACTCCACATTCCTTCCAAACCTTAGAGGCAGGCAGGCTACTGAGAATGTTGGTGGGGAAAAAGTCCTCCCTATCCATTTCCCCATACCATTCATAATTTTATAAATCTTGAGAATGCCCCCTCCCCAATCATATTTTTCTAGAGTAAAAAGGCCCAAGCACATTAGCTTTCCTCCTAGAGAAGGTGCTTCATCTCTCTGAACTCTTGGATCTTTGAGTTGTTTTTGCTTCCATCCAGGGCCATCTCATCCCACAATATTTCTCTCTACAAAAGAGTCTGTTCCCAAAGCATGGCATTGAGGGTAGGGTGATCTCAGAATCTTTGTTGGCAGGCTGCAACAGCAAATACTGTTTAAAGTTTCACAGTAGTAGTAGTAGCAGCAGCAGCAGCAGTAGTAGTAGTAGTAGTAGTAGTAGTAGTAAACTTTAAACAGGCACTCTCTGGGCAGCTTTGCCCACAATAGGTCAATGCAAATGTTGTAACCCAGAGAGCACATTAGGAGGTCCACCACCAATTTGTTGCAGTGGCAAACTGGTGTTGGCATTCCTGAAGTCCTAGGCAGCTGTCATCAGCCACTTGACAACCGACCAGGGGCCAGACAGCCTGGAAGACAGCATGAGAAAGCAAGCCATGGTGCTTGGTAGCCCTGCAGGCAGGGGGAGGCAGTAGTCAACGCATTGGGGGCATCAATTTGCCATCCTCTCAAGACAAGAGACTCAACTTAGCTGATGAGAGGGCCAGCCCTGACGATACCAGCTTACTGACTGGGCAGATCTTAACCAATTCAGCTTTGGGGAATTCCTCCAACTGGGCCTAATTATGCTTAATCATATTGACAACATTAATCATGGTTAAGGCTAGCCAAGTATTTCCCCTTTAGCTTATCTAAAACCAATGAAAGCTATTTCAGATCTGAAGCCAAATAGAAACTCTAGTTAGTTCCACCTATGTGACTGCATTGGAAGCAGTTAACTACACATGGGTACGGTGGAGGAACTGGTTTTCTGGAAGAGCGATGGTGGTGAGGAGGGAGTCCATAATTCTTTTTGTTTAACCACAGTTAACCAATTAGGAACATTATATTATCTATACAGGTATGTAGTGTTATGCCAAGAGTTACTTTTCATTCTGGAGCTGCAGTCCATTACATAGCAGTAAGTCCTGCTGAAATCAATGGGGCTTTTAATTTTTTTTCCTGCCGAAAGGCATACAACAACAATAACAACAACATACTTTCAATCAAAGGATTCTGTCAAAGATATTTGAAATATCTGGCTCCTTGGTTCAAATAGCTTGATAGCATGCTTTGTTTGAAACGGGATTCAATTAATGCCCTGAAGTCAGTAATATATTTAAGTAGCAAATAAAACAGCAATGCACGGATATATTGGTGAGTCTGCTTCAGAATCCAGTGCTTACAGAGAAAATTAGGCTTTGGGTACTGTGAGCTACAAAGTAACTAGGCTGTTGAATGATATTGATGTCTTGTTTTAAAACATAGCTTCACTTTGATCTTTCTTATTTACTCTCATTATTTAAAACCATGCCGTGCAGTATTGGCTCTTGAAAGCAGTATTCCCTGCAGGGAGAGCTATGGGAGATGCTGCTGAGAAATTAAACTAGTCCCTCTTTGAATTCTCTCCTTTTCCCTCAGCACTGTAGGTTCCACAAAGAACCTCTAGTGACCTGCACAATTTCCTGGGAGAAATCAGAAACTTTTGAGCTCTCAACACCATAACGTATTGTTGTTGTTGTGGCTCTGCCTATTACCGTTAGCTTATATAAATCGCTCTGATTTCCCATCAGTTTTATAACAAGGATCATGATAAAAAGTGATGGCTGATATTGCTTAGGACAGGTAACACTGATTTGCTGTAGGATTAGTTTTCTTTTAACCTAATTTGGTGGATGCTTTGCAAGCCTTTCCCATGACAGAGAGGCCTATGTTTCCTTTAATTTTCAGCACCGCTGCGGCACGTTGTCAAGGCAACCAGCTTCAGTGTTTTCTTTCCACTAGTAAACTGTGCCTCAGACATGGCCCACCTTAAATCACTGTCTTTCCTGGTAATACATAAGGTCAAATACTTAACCGCTATGCACAATATTTCCCTTTTCTTTATTGGCTATCATGTTGTTATGGAGAACAGCTAGAGTCTCAGGGGAAGGTGTGTATATTAAGGCTTTTAAAGTTAAACTAATTCTACAGCATTTAAATCTGGTTGTGATGCCTTGCGGAAACAAGTCCTCCTGATACAGCCTTTTAAATTTTTTTAGCAATAAACAGACAGCTATTGCCAATTTGTATATAAATGATCATGCCCACTAGTTTTTACAGTGCAGGCTTTCCATGGCACACATTTGAACAAAAAAAATAGGTCACAGATCTGTTTTAGGGGCAGGCTGGTTCACACTGTGCTCTGCCATAAAGGCTCTCTGTCTGCAGTCGGCCCCACCGTGTGTGGGATGGCATGCCTCTCTCAGAACCTACACAAGTGGAGGTGATCTGTTTGCCACCAAGAAAGAGGTTTACAAATCATGGAAGGGAATGGCATGCACCTACAGAATGTAGGTCACACCAGTAGAAAAATGTAATGAAAGCCTTGCTTCTCATAATTTACCTGATATATTTTTGGCTTGCATTCTGAATTCATGGAGAAAGAGGCTGCATGTCACTCTCTGCAAAGCTTTCTGCAAAGGTTCTGTGCTTTTCCTGCTACCTTGAGTGTATTTAATGGCACCCGAGGAAATCTAATTACAAATATAGTGGCCTTCTCTTTCCATTTTTAAACAGTGGAGAAAATGTATAACACAATGATTAAGAAAGTTGGAGTTAACAAAGAACCACAACTGTGCATCTGTGAAATGTTGGCAGGTATATAGATTGGAAGTTAATTATATCCATTTCCTTATATGTAGAAAATGTGACCAGTAAGTCAGAACACTTTCAATTTTTGTGTCTTCAGTTATAGGGCTGTGAGAGGCAATTGCCAATGATCACATGTTGGGAAGAACAAATCCAGCACATCTCTACAGCGGGGAATCGGCACTGTTACAAGACGGCTAACAAGTCATTGGTGAATTTCTCAGGCCTCATGTACACAGCCAACTTTTAGCTTGGTGTGAACACCAGGCTCCCAGAGAGGAGCTTGTAGCTGCTTTGCTCAACATGAACTTGTTTGTTTTAATGTCCTTTGTTCAGGGTTAATGAGGATACTGACAGGAAGGTGATGGGTATCTGATGAAGGAGCCTGCATGAGAGGCAGGGAATGGAAGATATTCGGGGGGGGGCTGGGAGAAGAAAGGGAAGTTCCCAGGTGAGAGCTGGGAGGGTCCACCCCAATTTGTGTGGGACAAGGGTTAAGATCTACCTCTGACAGAGGGCTCTGTATTTTTTGTTGTTTCCTTCCTCCCCCCCCCCGTTCCGTCTTTTCTTTCTTTTTATTTAGATTAGTTTGATTTTCATTATATTTTGAAAAGTTTCAATTTTTAAAAATTACATAAAAGGGGGGGGGGGCAAAGCTGCTGTGCACTCATCCCAAAGCTCACATGTTCATGCTAACCTGAGGCTTGTTTTAGCATGATGCATGAACCAGGCCACAGTCTAAAACAGACTTCTGTGCTGTTTGTCTGGGGACTTGGGTGGTGCTGTATCTAAACCACTGAGCCTCTGGGTCTTGCTGATCAGAAGGTTGGCGGTTCAAATTCACGCAGTGGAGTGAGCTCCTGTTGCTCTGTCCCAGCTTTTGCCAACCTAGCAGTTCAAAAGCATACCAGTGCAAGTAGATAAGTTGGTACCGCTATGGCAGGAAAGTAAATGGGGTTTCCATGTGCTCTGGCACTTGTCACGGTGTCCTGTTGTGCCAGAAGCAATTTAGTCATGTTGGCCACATGCTGCAGAAAGCTTTCTGTGGACAAACACTAGCTCCCTCAGCTTGACAATTGAGATGAGCGCCGCACCCCATAGTCACCATTGACTGGACTTAACCGTCCAGGGGTCCTTAACACATTTTCTCAGACTTAAAATTTCCCAGACAAGAAGCCTGGGAATGTGACAAAATGCAGGTGCCATTCCTCACTGTGATCTTTTGCCCTTTTGCTATGTGATCATGCACTACATTCCTAGAATGTCCCCTTTGAACCACTCAGTTCTCTAAGTTGCTTCAATGGCACTAGCATTCACTAACTGACCTGGACTTGGAGCTGTCATTTCTCCTTTGCTAGCAGATTACTGAATTTCTTGTGCTCTGAGGAGCCTTCTTTATCATCTTCATTCTTTTTGAAGCTCACTACAAAGGTATGTTTTCCCCTGTTGCAAGCAGTTCTAGGGTACTACAGTTATGAAATGTCTCTACATTTGCACTTTTAATTATATTCTCTCTCTCCCTCTCTCACACACAGACTGATTGCATCTCTAAATGACAAAATTGTCTATGTAAATAGCATATGGTTTGGAAGCTTGTAATTAGATGCAAAATTATAGGAGTACGTAAATTACTGTGAGCCAAACCTTTTCATTTAGCTGGAGGTTATGGGAGGCCTTGATGGAGATCATGTGAGTGAGGCAGGAGGCTTGCTATACAACATTGATGAAGAAATTCCTATGCTGAACTGCTTTTCTGGGAGCTGTTGCACAAATTCAGAACGTATTTTGAAAGGGAAGAGGATGCCTCTGTGGTTCTGGGGAAGCTTGCTTGATGAATCTAAACATGATTGTTTTAAACAGCTGTCTAATAGAGTGAATGCTTTGCAGGCTGTAAGCCACAGGTTTAAGCTCTGATATGTCCACTTAAAAGGATCTCAGGTGGCAAGACTGCAAAACTCTTGGAGAGCCTGCCAGTCAAAATAGACAATGTGAGTGGTCTGACGCAGTATAAAGACTACTGACTCTGTATGATATGAGTAGGCTGTCCCTGTGAGCTGGAACCCTGAGTGCTCAAGTTTCTAACTCATGGGGAGAGCTTACATGTCTTGGCAGCCTGGCCCATACAGCCATTCTCTTAAACATGTGGATAGCGTTGGGGAGGAGCCAGCATAGGCATGACAATAAAGGCAGGCTGAGTGAGTTCTCCTGATTCACTGAGTTATCATTGCATGCCCTGGATGTTTGAGTGGGGCTAGTTTACTGCAAAATGCTGCTTTGGACAGTCACTTTGCAGTGACTTGGGGTGAAAGAACCTGTTCTAAAGGAGTGCATCTTCTGCAGAACTAGCACTCTAGAGGCCTCACCACCAAGTGTCTGGCAAGCTTAATATGCACAAATAAGATAACAATGCCTGGCATTTATACTTTTCCAAGTGCCCAAAGGGCTTTAAGAGCGTTCTCCACAAACCTTAGCAACCCTGTAAAGGAGGCTATTATAACCATGCTGCCAACTAAGGCTGTGAGACAGTGACTTGTCTAAGGCCACCCAGATTATTCCTGGCTGGGAGGGGGGATGTGATGAGGCTAAGGGCAGTTTCCTTTGGGGGATTGATTATGCATGGGCTTGCTCCTAGGTGCATTGGTGGTCATTTAGTGATTTTGCTGTTTTATGTTGTATTTATTTGGTTATTATATTTATTTAATATTTTGTTGACCGCTTTGGGAGCCTTTGGGTTAGAGAGCACTATATAAATAAAGAACAGCAACAGGTGTATAGTCAAGTCATTTGGAGACTTCATGTATTTTTATTTTGTGTTTTAAAGATGTAAACTGCCCTGTGATTTTCAGAAGAAGGGTGGTATATAAACTCAATAAATGAAAATAAATAAAACTCTCCTAGCTGCTACACTGTAGTAGCTTTTGCAGCAGCTAGATATAAGAATGTATTTTATGCAGACCACCACTGTGAGCTTGACTGCCCAAGGCAAACTAAAAATGTTTTTCATCACTTGCTAGAGGAATCTACTGCACTGTTGCTCTCCTGATGTTCTTAGCTAAGTTTAGAGATGCTGAGCCTCTTGAAGCAAAAGCAGTGTCTCTGGGATGGCATCCTGTATTTAAAGCAGTGTGGGAGAAAAGCAAAGCCCCGCTTCTGTGGAAATGTGTCAACAAATAGTACAGAAGAGAACTAATGAGGCCGAATCTTTAGGGCTGTTTCACATGATCTGGTTCCACTTCATTTCAAAAGTGCTGTTCCACAATTGTGGCAGGAAACAGCATAAATTAAATTGCAGACTGAGAAATCCATCAGCCATTTTCTCGGCTGTACCTCACTTTCCCCAGCTGGTGTGATCACAAGAATCAGAGCATGACCTGCTTTGCACAAACATTTCCCCATCTGATCACGGGCACATGTATGATTGAACAAGAACGCCAGCTGTTTGAAAGTATGGGAATTTTAAATTTCAGCTATGGAAATCAAGCCTAAATAATAGGAAATGTACTCTGTTTAATGATGGTGCAGCTGTTTGGATTCATGTTTTATAGAAGGCTCAAGCCAAAATGAAATGCAGTGTCAAAACTATATGGTGTTCAATATAATTCCCTTTTTGCTTTTAGTCTAATGACAGAGCTGATAATTGAAAATGAAAACAATATAAAATTGGCAGATGGAACAACCAGTCTATAAATATACGTTGTTTTTGAAATTGAAGGTTTTCTTTCAGTGGTATCGTTTAATTTCCATTTTTAGGCAGTTTTATTTAGTGGCTATCTTTAAATACTATTGAAGTTCTTAGATGCTATTTTTGATTAGATTGTTTTTCAGTCACTGTTTTTGTAATCCTATGTAGTTTGCAAAAAAGGGGGGAGGCCTATATATAGTATTCTAAGAAATATATTTTAACATTAATCTAGACATGCATGGTTGTGCTTAAATCATTGAGAATATGGAGCATCTTTTGTACAGAGCTTTGCTACCCTCTAGTGTCTAACAGGCTGCACTTCTAGTCTAAACATTTCCATGTAACACTATTGAAATTTGGAATGTCTCGATTACTACATTGTGCAATTGTACATTGTGCTTACTAGGTGCAAATAATTCAGCAAAGTGGGACACATTTCTAAGCTTGCAAACTTACTTTTAAAAAATCCATGTTTTTATTTTCATTTTGACTCTCTGCAACAGAAAATACAATAATCTGACATCAGTGACCAGGTCATAGTTCAGTGGCTGAGCATCTGTTTTGCATGCAAAAGGTACCAGGTTCAATCCTTGACATGTCCAGGTATAGCTCTGTCTGAAATCTCTTCAAGGTGAGGTCAGACAGCCCTCTCCCTGTGGAACTTCTGGTGCCTACTGAAGACCTTTTTTTTTTTATTGTAGCAGGCATTTTAATTGAATTGTGATTTTATAGTTGTAACTAATTTCTAGTTTCAGTGTACGGAGTTTTTTTTAGTATACCCCTTTAGATACACCTGAAATTACAAATTGTCAAAATAATCAAGTAGTAGACAATCCTGGGCTAGATAGACAAAGTCTTGACCTGGTATAATACGTTCCTACTCTATTCTTCCTTCTCTTCCTGGCTTGTTCCCTGTTGGTGTGGCTTTTTAGCTCTTTCTTTAGGAACATAAGAAGAGCAAACTGGACCAGGCCAATTGTCTACCTAGTTCAGCAAGCTGTCTTTGAAGTGGCCAGTCAAATAACTATGGGAAGGCATATGCATTTTCTGCTTCCAGCTTCTACCCCATTTGCCTCTTTCTAGTACTTTTATCAATGCTATTGCTCCTTCCATTGCACCCATGGCTCTTTAGCTATTTTCCCTTCCCCAAGAGCTATGCTGTCTCACATCTGTCTGTTAAATTTTTGAGTTGTTCAATGGTTGCATTCCTTTACACACTATTAATAAACACCTTGGAAAGGCAGGATATACGGTAAGTTGCCCAACGATTAGGTGGCATGATATCTATGAAATTGTAAAAGAAATATCCTAAATGGGGGGATGGACGGGCATGCATTACTATGTCCAGTGCTTTTTTTCGGGGGGGGGGACCGGGGTATGCATACCCCTGAGCATTTTGTGAATCTTCGTACATTTACTGTATTTTCCCCCATTTTGAACTATAAAATGGTGATTTTCTTGAGTCAAAATGAGACTACCCCTAAACATTTCTTTAGAAAAAAGCACTATGTCCACTTCTGCTCATCCCTTTATTTTATTTTTTAAAATGTAAAACTCAAGAAATATGAAAAAGTGGGAGGCAAGCCAAACAAAAGCATCATTAAGTTGATTTTTCTTTCCAAGTTTGAACTTGCTAGTAGCAGTGAACATTATGAAAGTGTAAGTCATTCTTATGATTTTTGATCGTTCACTTGCATATATTTTAAAGAAAGCCACCTGCTGTTCCCACTCCCCCCAAAATTCTCCAAATAAATGTATTGTGCTTCTGTGCATAATTGACTTGGTATCCTGTTGGAGTCGATAAAGTATATCCCCATCCTTCGCTCTTCTTCAGCCGAAAAATGTTCCCATAGTGGCTAATCTGATACTAGAGTTCTAATCTAACAGTACCTCTAACACCTTACTGGCCCATCTTGGGTAGATGGTTCTGCTTACTGCCTCTTGTTTTCTGCTTGTGTGTCAAAGCTCGTAATCACTTCTGTCTTAAGCAGCCATAGTTTCCTTTCTTTTGCCATGGGCGCAGGGGCACACATCATTGTTCAGTGTTGGCATTATTTTAAGTAGTATTAAAAGACAGGCAGGCTGTAGCTTGTTACAAATAAGAGAAATAGAAATATTTCTGACTTAGTGTGGCAATACTGCACTGGAAACGTCACAATACTGTATATTGCAAAAAGCAATTTTAAGATGAGCAGCTTATGACAATGTGTGCAACTTCCGTTTGAAGCTGGAAGCAATTTGGTTGGCAGGCAAAACTCACCTTATTTCTTCATCTTTCTCAAAGTTTGCTTTTTTATTTCCCTTCTGGACCTTTCAACTATTTGGAGTCAATTTGGAAGAAATGTAGCGCGCGCACATTAAAATGTTGCTTGGAACATGCACTTCAGCCATGTAGTACTACAAGTAGCAGGAAGGTGGCAGCATTGCACTGCATTTCTCCACCACTTGAGATATTTTAACAAGATACAAAAGTAATATTCAAAAGTTGAAAAGCCTCAACAGCTCAGCATTTTAATCTACTTATGAAAGAGGAAAACATGATTTGCATGAGGATAAAAATCCACATTTGATCTAGAGAAGAAAAATGCTTTTTGCTTAAGTTTTCAGGCCCACTATTGGGTTAATTCAACATTCCTTATGATAGCTAAGGGACAAAGTAGATTGCATGATTGGCCCTTGCATGCTTTCTTATTTTGTTACTAAATAGCAGCTGTGGGAGGAAGGCAATCCAGATTAAGACCATGATGGGAGCAAACCATGGGCATGATCCAAATAAGGCCCTACACCTTCAGTTGATATTTACTTCTTGTTAAAAGCAGAGAAGGAACCAACCATGTGATTAGCACGATGTCTAAATTCACCCCGAACTCCAATGGAATTCAGGGTTGAGTGTCTTACTCAAGAATTCCTTAGAGGCTATTTAGTTTCCTTGTGTATATTAGGCCTCTATACCTGCCAGAAGCTATTTTAAATACATGCAACAGACTTCAGAGTCGCCTAGTATGGGCCTGGTTCTGTCCCAATAAAAACTGTACTAATTTAAAAGGAGACAAACTTTCCCATTTCAAGAGTGCCTGCAGTGGCAGAATTCTCTCTTCAAAATCAAACTGCACATATAGAATATTATTTTGCTGGTAGCTGCTACTATAGTCTTTAATGGAACAGGGAAACTGTTAAACAGTTGCTCAGCACTTCACAAAACTAATGAAAGGGTGCCTTCCTTGATAAGCCTGAATAAAATACATCATGGGTTTTCTCCAAAATTGAGCTTATTTTATTAATTTTGCTATTTCCCTTCAATTAAGGAAGCCCTGAATGCCTGTATTTTAGAGAACAAGTAGGAGATTTCAAAATTAAGTCATCCTCATTGCTAATTTTAGTGGGGCGGGGAGAGTTTAGTAACATAAGAACTCCTGCAAACCCAACCATTTCTGTTTGCCATTTGCAGTGGGAAAAACTACAGATGACAACAAGTGAGAGGAGGAAGATTGTCTGCTCAGTCACATTCCACATTATTGCTATTACCTGCGTAGTTTGGTCACTGTATGTACTAATAGATCGGACCGCTGAGGAAATTAAGCAAGGCAATGACAATGGTGAGTATATTTATCATTTTCTTTATGTTCTTAGGTAGTATGATTTTAGAAATGGAGACAGAGCAAAACTGTAAAGGCAAGTGAGCGCACAGAACCAAAAGCAACAGGTTCAAATGGGAGCATTCACCCAACTCCCCTAGTTCCAGTGTTCTGAGAACTTTGGCTTTTACATAAAAGAAGCAGGTTTCTAGCCCTTTAGGCTCCAGGTTTCAAAACCTGTTGAATTCCTGGGAATTCCAGCATCTAGAGGGGTTTGATTGCTCTGCATTGCTCCCCACCCCTGCAACAGAGCAATTATTCAAAATGGGGTTGCACTGCATGCAGGTGGGCCCAGGCTCAATGACCAGCATCTCTACATAGGGCTGAGAATGTCTCCAGTCTGAACCCCCAAAGTGTCAGTGTTGACAACGCTGAGCTAGATGGACAAATGGTCTGAGGCCCCTTCCTATGTTTCTAAAATAAAGCATATGCTGGCATGGTTAACATGATTTATCTATTCTCAGAAGATGTTCTGACTTTACAAAGCAGCCCTGGCTACTTCGTAAAGTGACTTATCTTTAGGCTAGCCACTGGGTGTCATGATATTCCAAAGACAAGCAACTGAGTATATCTACATGAAACAAACACATTGAGTATCACTGTGCCCAAGATTGCTCTGAAATACAATTTCCAACGTTGCATTTTTCCATTTAAAAATGTATATATGCATGCCTTATTTTTCTTTTTCAAGCTTAAGAGATCCTGCTAGGCAAAAAATAAATGAAACAAAAATTATATTTTACTGATGTGTTTAACATTTTCATACACCCAGTAAAACTGCCCTCGGCAAGCTTAAATTATGCAGTAGCAAATTATACATTTGGCATTCAAATAGGCAAGATTCTTAATCTCAGCGGCATAAGAGCATTTTAAAAGTTATATCCTGCAGGAAACAATTTCTCTTCTAGCAAATCTTAACTCACTCAAAAGAAATATCTCCTGGGTAAAAGGATTTTCTGTAAATAAATGTTAAAAAGAAACGCTCTGCCCAAAGTAGTGACTTGAAGGACCTAAAAGTCAATTGCAAATGTGGGTATCCGACAGGGGGTGACCCCCAAACAAGTGATTTCCACATCCGGTTTAAAACTTAAAGAGCCCTAAGGGACCCATTTAATCCAGTGTCCTATTCACAGTACCCAACTAGATTCCTATGGGAACTCCATAGGCAGGACATGACAGCCTAGAGCTTCTCCCCCATCTAATCTCATGGAATTGAACCCTTTCACATAAATGGCAGGAAAGTTTAGCTTGCATGCATGAGCAAATAATTATTCTTTCTGTTCAGTACAGGCAAATTCATTACTGGGAACCCTCCTATATCTAAAACCATAATATTAAGAAAACTTCAGAGCTTCACTGCTCAACACGAGAGGCCTTAGGAACTGAGCCGGTAGGGGGAGCCTTTGCAGCCTCCATGTGTCAGGAGGTTTCACTAAGCGCAATTTAGAAGCAAATAGCAACTCTGCAGGAAAATGAAACAGTAATATTAACTCTACCTCTTTCACCCCCTTTTTAACTCTGAAAGGTGTGCTGGAGTGGCCATTTTGGACAAAATTGGTTGTGGTGGCCATTGGGTTCACGGGAGGCCTTGTCTTCATGTACGTGCAATGTAAAGTCTACATTCAATTGTGGCGGAGGCTTAAGGCTTACAATCGAGTGATATTTGTTCAAAACTGTCCAGACACTGCCAAAAAACTAGAGGAGAAAAATTATTCCTCCAATCAGAACACTGAAATCAAAGACTCCGTAGTGGTGCCAGTATCACAGACAGGTACAAACTCTCAACCATCAGGAGAAGAAACTGTTTCTGATGTGATGCCAGTTTGATGGAAGCTGCATTTCCTCTTTCTTTACTGAAGAACAAAGTAATGTGCTTTCCTACTGTTCAGCCACATAAAAACAGCAAAACCACTAAGTAAATTTGAAGGAAGAACAAATGGGAAAATCGATCAAGAGAAGTTACACGTTACCTCTGGAATGTAATTGTGAAGTGGCTAAGCATAGTGAAAATGCAAAGAAGAAAGCGCGTCAGAGATGACTTTCGAACAGGCAAACGAACATGGCAAGTACCACTGTTGATGGCTGAAAAGAGCTGCATATGCAGATTTACTACCAGTGTTCTGTTTACAAGGAGAAAACCCTTACATCTATTTGTTACTATGGTCTTTTTTGCTAATTATCGTAATCTTGGACACACTCTTCAAGGCAATTTTTAAAACGATTCATATTTACCCTTAAAGTCATGCAAAGAGATTTGCACCATAGCACAAAGTATCCGAACCTCGTAATGTGATAATTTTGCAAAGAGGTGGCTGACCTGCAGCATATATGGTTTGAAGGTGATATGAAGGAAATCCTTTCCAAAAGTTACCATTGAAAACATATGTTTAAAATGTGAGTATTTGTAAACTAGGTAGCTGAAAATATCCCTTGTATGCACAAATGATCATTTTCTTTCACATTTTTATATTCATTTGGTGCAGCAATTTGACTGCTGCTTATTCATAAGAGCTAAACTTGACAGAATATTCCTGCCACCTCCAAAATTCTGCTAAAGGGTAATATGTTCTATAATCAGAGATATATTGCAGACAGAGCAGCAGGAAACCATGAAAATATGTTTTTAGTACTTACATATTAGTGTGTAAAATATGCAAAGGGTGGGAGATTAAATTCTATTCTTTTGTTTAAGAGATCAGGATAGAACAGATTCAGAAACTTGTTAGGACAATATTGAAAGAGTCAAAGTAGGCAGCATTACCCATATGCCAGTAACTCTCTGACGTCCACTAAATTGACAAAATATGTGGTACCTTCTATACAGGAGTAAAGCTGAATCATTAATGGTTCAGTAGTTCAGTTGTTACTATTGTGGTTTTAGCATAGTAATGTAAGACTGAAGTGTGACTAAATAGAAAATGCAGAAGATATATATCAGTATCATGTTGTACCCAGCAGGGACGACTTGCACGGGGGGAAAGCCAATAACTTTGGCATCCCATTTCAGAATGATGTACCTCAGCAGACTAAATGATTGGATGTCCTAAAAAGCAAGGGCACTGCACCTGTCCTTATACCACTCTTATGCTTGTTGAATGTATTGTGAGTTGTGCCCAAGTAATGTGAGTTATACAAGAACAGTGTTACTAGTGATGAGAGGAACTTATGGTGGCAAACTGCAGTGGATTAAGTAATTTTTAAAAAGGACTACATTTCATATTTCATACTTATAAAACACAGTAAGACATAGATTCTGAAAAGATTCAGCAGATGTATGTGATGGATCAGCTGAGACATTGCAAAAAGCACATATAGCCTCCTTAAAATTAATGGGCCTTTCCCCAGTGATTTCAGTAGTTGAAATAAGGCCTCTCTTATTGGAATCATGGCACTAGTTTGGAAACTTTAAAATGAGATTATGTAAGACAATAGTTTAGCAAAAAGAGTTGATAATGGGGATCTTGAGTAGAAGTTGCATAAATAACCCATCGATGAAGACTTTAATGCTAAAATGAAGAAATGCATGTTAACATTTAAACTGTCAGATGAAGGAGCCACACAAATTATTTATGGGGTTTAGAACACTGTGTATTTGAACAGAGGTCATAGGAGGGACCGAACAAAAATAAGATCACAATAAAATTAATTCCAAACTGGGTGGTTCATATCCATTTCACTAAGAAAAAGACATACACACATCCAGATATAGTCGAACTATAAACTGAAGTGATAGCTAACCTGGTGATTTTCTGCCCCAGCTATAGCCATTTATAATAATGTACCATTGCCTTGCATAAACAGCTGACTTCTGTGATATAAATACAGTGGTGCCTCGCAAGACAAAATTAATTTGTTCTGCAAGTTTTTTCTTCTTGCGAGTTTTTCGTCTTGCGAAGCACAGTTTCGCATAGGAATGCATTGAAAATCAATCAATGCGTTCCTATGGAAACCGCCTTCAGACCAGGTCCAGGGACAGTCTGTCCCACGACCTCTTCTGAAGGCTGGGGGGGGGGGGGGACAAGGGCTTTTCTTCCCACCGCCAGCCTTCAGAAGGCTGTTCTGAAGGCTGGCGGTGGGAAGAAAAGCCCTTCTCCCCACCTCCCGCCCCACAAGCTCCGGGGACAGGAGCGCTTTGCTGCCGACCGCCAGCATTTTAAAAGCCCCCGCTGTCCCGGGGCGATTTTAAAATGCTGGCGGGCGGCAGCGAAGCCTCCGCTGCCCCGGGGCGATTTTAAAATGCTGGCAGGTGGCAGCGAAGGCTTTGCTGCCACCCCCCAGCATTTTAAGATCGCCCGGGACAGCGGAGAAGTCTCCGCTGTCCCGGGAAGGCAGGCGGGGGGGGGGAAGAATTTTGCTCCCGACCGCCAGCATTTTAAAAGAGGTCCCCAGAGATTTCCTATGGGCTTTCTTCTTGCGAAGCAAGCCCATAGGGAAATTCGTCTTGCGGAACGACTCAAAAACGGAAAACTCTTTCGTCTTGCGAGGCACCACTGTACTTTAAAAGATAAGGCAACTGCAGCACATCACACCATACTGGACAGGGCACAATATAAATTGCTTACTGAATTCCACTAAAATGCAACCAAGTCTCAATGCAACCAAATCAACAATGTTTCATCTTTAGGTCCCCATGCATTTAGCAAAGAAGGCCAACTGATCATTTCTCCCAACAGCATAGCAATCAAGCACTGGATTCATGGAGATGGGCATGACTATAAATCACAATGCATAGGGCAAAAATATTTTTTTTATCACCAGAAGGAGACCATGTATTGAGCCCATGTTTTCAAGGCATACTAGTGACTTGGTTGCATTGCTTAGAAGCAAGATCTTTTCCTTTTTAAGATGATGCTTCTGAAATTCAGTGCAGCTGGCTGAAGCAGCTATGAAGGAATAGTTACCACTTTTTTTTCACGAAATGGAGTTGCCAGTTGTCACACACAGACTATAGTGTTATCTGTCTTTTCTAGTGCCAGTTAATAGATGACCATTAGAGATATCAGTTATATCAAGGAAAATGTTTACATGGTGGAATAAGGTTACCCTTAGAAAACAAAGATGATGAAAAGTTAACAATGAGGTAGTGTTAAATGCCAAATTAATTGTCTTCATCAACTCTGTATGGGGCTATCAGGGGCGTTCTCCTATGGATTGTTCTATTAGCTTTACAAGCATAACTAAGCAGCCTACTGGTGCTATTGCCACAGCTGGAAAACAGTCAATAGTTTGGTTCTAAAATGTGTACATCAGTACACCACTCCACCACCAAAATTAGCAGTCAAATTTTGAAACTTGCACTGCAATGCAATCTACGATGCAAATATTTTACTGTGTATATTGTCGAGACCCAAAAGCTATGTTACTTGTTTTACCCAGTTCTCTTTTTCAAAAGAGCTTAGATGCTTTTGTGGGTGACTTGTGTATTAAAAAGGTATTTGGGATGGGAAAGAAACTTAATATAAACTACTAATTGTTGTGGAACAAATTTGTATTTGTATTAAACAGATGCCTCTAGGGGTTACTTGTAAGTCATTTGCTTTTAAACTGCAATCATATGTTGATAATATGGACTGCCAACCCTTTCTGAGCCAATGGATGCATTTCAAATTTTGAGAAAATGATGTGGCAACTTGGGGCAGGGGCGTACGTGGCATTACACAACAAAGCTGCTAAATCTAAAGAGCAGAAAAAGATAACAAAGCCACAAAATGGTAAGAGACAGAGACATCCCACCACGCACCACCTATGGAGAAAAGAACATTTCACTGCCCATCTCCTCTGCTCAAAATGGAAAAGAGGGAGGGTATCCAATCTTGACCTGTTTAAGGGGGCATGTTCAGTGCACAATAGGCCAAGCCAGCGCAAACAGGCACTGAGCAAGAGGGCCAAGTGGTCATACACTCTGGATTTTTGAGGGCACTGCAGGAGGTACTGGCACCCACAAATTCTGCACTGGTAAAACCTGAAAGCTGACACTGCACGGTGTCAATTTTATATAACAGTCTTATCCAGGAAGAAGGGAGGTAGGGTGGCAAGGAGACACCAGTTCTCAAGAATGCACCATGTTAACATCATCCTCCTAAACCAAGCATGAGTGCTTAACCACTGACCCTCCAGATGTCACAGAACCCCAACTCCCAACAGCCCCAGACAGCATGGCTGACTGGGATGCCAGGAGTTGGGACTCGGACAACATTTGGACAGTCACAGATTAGCCATCCCTGCCCTAAACCTACTGAACAACATCCTGAAAGCGCATGATAAAAATGGATCCATTTGGGCCAAAATAGACATTATAGCAACTCTCCAGGAAAAAACCAGCTGGGAAGAACCTGTCAAAAGCAGTAGCTTTTTCACCCTTCCCTTCTCCTGCTGCTTTAAATAAATTCAGCAAGGTCAGAGCACCCCACATCTAGTTGCTGCGTCTATGAACTTGAAATATTTTAATGTTTTTCAAAAGACAATGATGCAACATCATCTTACTACATCATGAATTGAAGGCTAAATTACAGTGCTGGTCATCGTCAAGATAGCTGGGTCCTGTCACATTTACACTCAAAATGTGATTTAGTCTAGCTCTAACTGAACATTAAGATAGCAGCTTGGCAATTTGCTTCAACTGTCATTTCCCATACCAGCAAGCATTTGTTTCTCTGCATCCTTTGCTGCATCCAAGTCCATCTCAGCTTCAACTGTTGCCTTCTTAGTTAAACTGCTCAGAGCATCTTTACTGGATATCTTCCTCATTTTAATGTTTGGTAGCTTCTGCAAATCACCATCCCAGGTACTGTGAAGTAGGGAAAGGAGGGGAAATGACAGTAGTTTAGACCATGGAAACCACTGCTAATCAAACATTTCTACCAGTGATTTTAAGGTGTTCCGCCTTAAATTAAGGACTTGGGAGTGAGCAAACTTTGTTCTGACGTGCAGACTGCCCCAGACTGACATCCCCCCGACCCAGAACTGCTACAGCATGAGTGAGTTTAAATAAGAAAATAACTCACCTGAATGTTTTAAGGTGCTTAGAGTTCACAATGTCAGGGATCTCTGTTGGAAACAGAATAAAAACCAAGATCATCCAATCGTTTCTAAACAGAAATTTTGATTTGAGACACTTTAAAAGGCTAGCTGAAGGACCTTCTACTTCTGGTTCTGATAGTATGAGAGAGACTAATCAATTTGCTCTGACACTTAGTACCTAGAAGAAAGTGAGAATTTCCACACACCCGACCTTCAAAAAACAGAAAACAAATACTGGACTCTTGCCAGGAGTTCTGTCTACTATGAAAGAAAGAATTATTAGGGAAAGCATCTTTAGTACCAACCTGTTAAGAACTACTGTACATCAGGGGAGGGTGCTTCTTTTGAGAGCTTTTTGAATTTGACTAAACCTCAATGATCTTCGTGCATGTATCAGTGGTGATAATGATAATACCTCACTTCTGACTCCTTTGTCCAACAGTTTACAGCTGTGCTCATATTACTGGTCACATACTAAATCTTACAGTATCTCCAAATGCACAGCACCATAGATTATATAACATCTGTGCTCAGAGATTCTGAAACAAAAGAAAACCTTGCCAGATAGTACACTTCATCTACTGAATTCTCACCATTTTTCTACAGATTATACTACTTAGAAAGGTCAAAATCATAGCAACTCCAGATGTTTTCAGCTACAACTCCTCTTGGCCCCAGTCAGCCCCCTCCCCACAGTTTGGAGAACACCTGGTTGGGGAAGGCTGCACTGAAATGAAGTGCTAGCTGCTTTAGATGTCTCAAGGTCATGCACCTAACAAAGAGCAAAAATAGAGCAAAAAAACAAATTGTTTAAAAGAAAGCTACCATTAAAAGCAGGGCTGCAATTCAATTGAAGACACTTTAAATTGATCATATGAGTATCAGTTGATTGATTAAATTTGCATAGGAGTGTTAGTTGGCTGATTAAATTTGTATATAATTAATAAACATTATTTCTGAAGCAAGAATACTTCCCCCGCCTTCATTTTGGATGAAACAAGTATTACAGCAAGCGGTCTTAGAAGAAACATATCTCCTGTGTTTGACACAAGGGAGAATGCTTCAAGGTGGTGCTTGCCGTATGGAGTTTCTAGAAACACTTGTGTTTAAAAATATGTTTTGAAAAATCCAATGCCCAATCAGGGACACCATTTTAGTTGATTGAAAGCTTTTAATGAAACCACTCCTAATCAGAGAAGTATATTTCTTTGTCAAATAGAACTAGCTCATTGAGAATCCACTGAAGTAAGACCCATAAGAAGCAGGTGTCACAGCCTTCTTGCAATTTCAGGGAGCAGATTGGGGCAGAGTAGGGTAGTCATACTAGCAAATTGCTCATTCAACATAGGTGATCGTGAGAAAGGTAGAGCAGAAAAAAATTATCAGTGCAGAACGAACACTCTTGACATTGAGAGCATTAAAGCATGCAGTTCCCAATTTGACTGCTGCATGAGATTATTCTGATGGACGCTTTGACACTAAATATATATTGCAATGTTCTGACTGAATTAACACTAAACTGTCCATTGTCTAGTAGCTGATTCATACAGCCATTGTGTGTGTCAGGGGTGTAAGATTTTGGATTTATTTTGCAGATTACTGACATCACCATGCAGTTCCCCAAAATGGAGCTATTAACAGCCAAGAACAGAGTGCTTGAAAGCCCAAACTGCTCATGTACCATACTGACGGGAACAGGAAGGGGAAAGATAATCTTTTCAGTAAAACCTACTAATTCAGTTTTGCCTTCAGCCATTAACACAGTGCAGCAAAGGAAAGTGAAAAGAATGATGCATGGAAAGTAACATCAACCACATGTTTGGGGGTTTTATATACTAGGGCAGGTATAGAAACTCAGGGAAGGTCACAGCATCTCTTTGGAAACCCCTGTCTCCAATTGCCAGAAAGCCTCTGATCTTTAGGCAACACCTGCTCATTTGCCTGGACAGCCCAGTTTGTTGCTGTACTATTTTTAAAAAAACATATGTAGCTTGCTGAACAAACACTTGTGTGAATTGCCGAGCTGCCAGCACACCACTCTCTCAACTGCAGTAGTGCTACTGCTCACCTGGACCAGGATGGGGTGTGACAGCAAGAGAAGAGGAGTAAAAGGTAAAGGACCCCCAGCCGGTTAAGTCCAGTCAAAGGCGACTATGGGGTGCAGCGCTCATCTTGCTTCAGGCCGAGGGAGCCGGCATTTGTCTGCAGGCAGCTTTCCGGGTCATGTGGCCAGCATGACTAAACCCCTTTTGGCGCAATGGAACACCGTGACAGAAGCCAGAGTGCATAGCAGAGGAGTACCAGGTTGATGGCAGTAGTGACAGGAACAGATGTGTGGGCACTTGCAAGTCTTGCCACCAATCTTGTGATTTCCCTGCCCTCACTGCCATGCCCCAAACTGGCTCCAGGGAGTGGTTGGGAGGGCAGTGCACAACCACGCACCATGACAACATAAAGTGATAGTTTGCTCATTGCTTAACACCTACAACAAATCTTGGAAGGACACACAAGCTTTCCTATTTTGCTACTTTTACAAGTCCAGATAGTCTTATTTTTTCTCTTCCCAAAAGGGATGAGAAACTTTATCTTCGGCAAGAAAAGAACTAATTAAATCAAACCTACATAAATTCTCTCTCCTTAAGAGAAAGGAAACTGCAGGGTGGGGGGAGACTTCCTGGAGATGCCAAAGGTTTTAAAACTAAGTAAAGCTACATGGTCTAAATGACTTCTAGATTTTAGACTGCAGGCTCTAATTACACTATCTGCTGCAACAATTTTCCTTAAATTGAAGCTTGGTACAGACATTGTGCCAACATCCACAGCAGGAGCATTAACAAGGAATGAATGATTGGAGGTTACCTTTAACAAGGAAAGGGCCACCAAGAAATCTTACTTTCTGAATATTGCTGAGGTGTATTTTTAGTTTGTATACAACATGCAACCTTTAAAATGAGTTTTCACGCTGCTTCTTGAATAATACAGAGTTGCCTGTCTTGTGTCTGTCTGTTTACTCTGCATTTGGAAACCTTAAGATATTGTAACCAAATTTTGCACAGTGGGTCCTGAGATCAAAGGCAGGTTTTCATCTACGTTTAGATACAAATGGATGTCATTTTTAATCAAGATGGCAAACTAACTCTCTCAAAACTGCACTGCCTTTTTTTGATTCCTAGGATTCCCAAGCAACTCAAGTATCTACTCACCAGCTTCCCCCCATGGAAGGCCATGTGAGATACAACTGCATTGGAGAGGGGAGGGTGTCACACAGTAAATTAAAGGAAAATAATGCTAAGGAAACTGTTGCAGGTTATGGAAGGGGGTTATGTCCAAAAGCAGAAATCCAGTGAACTATTGCCCTGTATAAAGTTCTGATTTGCCTGCAAGAAATTATTCATAACAGATTCAGTTCTTAGCAATGGCAAGGCAGTAACGCAGTCATACCTAGCCCATATCCTTCATACATCTGTCTTTCACGTTCCATAGTCTGTTTGATGGCTGTTTCTCTGGAACTGTGCTGTCTGCCCTGCCGTCCTTTAATACTGTTACGCAGTTCAATCTGCTCCAACTCATTGCTGAAACGCTGCAAATAACTGTAACACAGTAAAAATGTCAATGTGGGGAAAGGTTTTCACCCTTCAAACATTACACCCTTGCGGTTGCTCTACAAAGCCCCCAAGAAGCAGCTCTGACAGAGGTCTTAAGTTCTGGCACCTTTTTAACAACAACAACAATGTACAGTCTATACCAGGGTTTCCCAAACTTGGGTCTCCAGCTCTTTTAGAATTACAACTCCCATCATTCCTAGCGAGCAGGACCAGTAGTCCAAAAACAGCTGGAGACCCAAGTTTGGGAAACACTGGTCTATACCTATGATCTATATGCATCACAAGAGTGAAGAACCTCTGGTCTGTAGGACAGATACAGCCCACAGAACCTTCTGCTCCTAGCTTCAACTCCATGCAGCAATTAGGCTTGAAAAATGCCTTCCACTGGCACTGAAGTCTTAACTGCTTGGGAGTGGGGGGTGGCAGAATGGGTTGCAGCCAGGCACGGAAGAAGTATTCTCCAATTCTCTGCGATCACCCTCCCTCTGGAAATCCCTGATGAAACAATTAAGATTTTTTTAATGACTTGCACTGGCTCTAAAGGGAGGCTTCTTCAGGTGTCATTGCTGCAGAGGAAAGGAGAGGAGAAACAAGAGCAACTTGGTGTGGGTGTTTGTGTGTGAGAATATGAATGAATGAATGTGTGCTGTGTGAGAGACTTGGGGTTGCCCCATCCACCTTTGGCCCCACTCACAGCTGCCATATAGCTCCTGGAAGGTCAGCCACAGGGGAGTGACGCCCTCCATTTGAAAATCATTCCCCACCCATGATTTCACATGACAGAGCAGGAGAAAGCTATGAAGGGAACAAAGTGGCAGGGTGAAGCCCACTATGCTAGCTTCCCAGAAGGTAGAAATAAAATTGGAGAGTATAGGGCTATTCATGCTTCCAGGATAGTACCATACACACTCACACTAAAGCCTGTGGAGGAAGAGCAAGGTTGCTGTCTTCTCACCTCTTCCTCTTCATAAGCAACTGAGACCCGCTAGCTGAGAAATTGTCCCAGCTCCTCCACCCCACCCAGTAAGCAGTTTTTGGAAAGGGAAAATAGACCTGTGTCACCTCTTTTGAACACATTTTCACCAACCATATTGATTATAACATCAATTCATTAAGTACTAGATTGCTTATGTTCCTTTCACTTACTTTCCCTACCTCCTGGCTTCAAACAACTTAAATAAAAACCAAGGTCAAGTATTTCACAGCTACTTGTAAACAGGTGCAAAATAATTCTGCACAACTGAAATAAAATGATTCTGGAACATTAATGAGCTAAGGATTACTAATTATTACAGTTACTTTTTTAGCCATGTAATACAAAGTCATGAAAACTGAGCACACATAAAATGTTGAAATAAGACAAGTGTTGGTGAACATCAAGGAGAAAATAATGGCAAAGGAAAGGCATCCCATGCATGTAAACACCAGCTGGGAGAATGGACCTCATCCCTCTTGCATCCAACAAAACAGGCCTTCTGTTTCCTTGTGTGCTGCAAACTTACTTTTCTGTTAGTTCACAGGCTTCTTTTTTTGTGTACTCCACTTTGTCGGGATCAAGGTGACTTTGAAACCAAAGCAATTTTTCCCCTATAAGACAAAAAAAGTGCTCAAGAGCTTACTACACCTGTTATATAACACAGGTGAAGTAAAAGCCTTCCACTGTTTCTGGAACAAATAAGAGATAAATATTTTAAGGGGCAGTTAGCTAAATGATGAGAACTTGTTCCACAGAGTTGTATGGGACCCAAGAATGAAGTCTCGGCTCCCGGACAGGCCCCTGCTGCCAACTCCCATGAAGTGGCTGTTAGAAGACAAAAGGTGGTCAAGAGCCATGCATTTCCTAGAAGTCAGAAGAATGCCCAAGAGGCATGATGGGTTATGGCAATCTTTTGTCACTTATTTTATCTGCCAAGGACAGTCTTTAATTCAGCTCAAGGGTATCTGCTATAAACCCCCAAATGCAAAGAAGGTACAGTGGTACCTCAGGTTACATATGCTTCAGGTTACAGACTCTGCTAACCCAGAAATAGTGCTTCAGGTTAAGCACTTTGCTTCAGGATGAGAACAGAAATTGTGCTCCGGCGGCGTGGCAGCAGCAGGAGGCCCCATTAGCTAAAGTGGTGCTTCAGGTTAAGAACAGTTTCAGGTTAAGTACAGACCTCCGGAACGAATTAAGTATTAAACCTGGGGTACCACTGTACGTGCAACATATATTACAGGAAAAGACGCATATGAGTTCAGACACTTTACACATGGAGTCAGTTCACACATCTGTCCTGCTGCTTATTTTCTCTAAGCAACTGCTCTTAAACATTCTCAAACAGACCAGCTGCATAAAGTAACATAACATGTGACAATATAAATGGATACACCCAGAGGGATTTTTAGTAGTAGCTGTAACATTTTTTTTAACAAAATCAGCTCATTGAACATATTTGTGCCACTGATTGTGTGACTCCAGTTGAGTTCCTTGTCTTGATTGAAAAAAGTACGAGCATCTTCAAGATTGATGGCGTGGAGAAAGCAACCAGCAGGATACATGTGGCAAGTGAACTGTAGCTTTCCTGTCTTATGGCTGTCATGAGGGTTTTACCCATCCAAAGGCTAGGTCTCCCCAAATACAATGAGACATCTGAACATCCTGCAGTTCCACAGTGCACTAAGATGCCTAGGAAGATGGAGAACTTTTAACGTTTTCAGCAGAGGACTAGGTGGCCACTTATGAGAATCAACTGGATATGCTGTGAACAGGACATAGATTACCTTTATCAAATGTTTATCCAAGCTATACTTTACAAAATGGGAAAGTGGCAAGAACCACTCTTCTTAAGTTAAGCATCTTGGCAATGTGATGCGGAAAACTAAGTTAGTCCACTTGCTTGTAAAAGGCAAAAAAGTCTAGATGCACTAAGTGTGAGTAATGGCAAATCAGAATTTTAGAAACGCTGGTGTTTGTTTGTTTTTAAAAAAATCACACAACACAGTTTCCAAGATGCACACTTTAAATCCAAAGCAAAAAGCTGATACCTTTAGCTAGCCACATGTGGCCAAATTCTATTTGCAATTCTATTCTGAAGGATGCCAAAATGCCCACTGCAGCTCCACAAGGAAGCAGTAATAGAAATGTCTGCAAGTGCTTCAAAGAACAGACATCAAAGGAACCAAGTATCCCAGTAGCAGTGACTTCACCAGCTTTCATGAAGCCAAGCTGAGAGCATTGTCATTCTAAAGGTATAGAGCATGTTGCCTTATGTAGGCTGCCTTTTTTCCAGAAAGGCTTAAAGGCTTAAGGCATGCTACAAAACTTAATTCTGCTGAACTTGGAGCCTAAACATAAAATAGTTTTTCACACTCACCCACAACGCTGAGACGATAGGCCTTTTCATTTTTCAACCTGCAAAAGGATAGCTCCAATTTAATAATTCCCTATATAAAGAACTTATCTCTCTCACATATGTAAACACACACATAGCAGGGTGGAAGACAGAATGGTAAGATTAAATTTCTCACATTCATGAGAAGGAGGCAGAGTTTTACAGTGGTTTCACTCCTGCTTATGGGGTCAATACCAAAGAGCATTATTGGGTCACTGTGGCTCAGCCCCCTGCAGGATGCCATAGGGCACAAATCTGTCCCCAATGCTATTCAAAATCTATATGAAACCACTGGGGGCAGTTAACAGGAGATTAGGATCAGTATACTGATGATACCCAGCTCTATTTTCTCTTGTAATAGCTGATACAGGCGAGGCCATGCCTGAATGCAGTTATAAAAATAAAGTTAGTCATCCATACTATGACTAAGTTTACTAGCATTGCTATTCCACAAATTCAGATTGTGGCAGATCTTCAGAGAAGCTGCTAGTGGGAGTTCTTGAGGGGAGGCATAGCTGTAAGTAGATGAGGAATGAAGTAAATATTGGGGGTGAGAAAGGAAGAAAAATTATGCATCATTTGCTAGAGTCTCCAGAAAGTCCTCTTCTGTCAGTTCAATATTTTCCCTTGAAGTATTTTTGCTCTTTTATAATCTTTTATTTCAATAGGTGAGCAATATATATTTACAATAGAAATAGCATTACATGCCTACAAATGCCATAAATACTTTCCCATATAATAGTCAACGGAAGCAAAACATCATTACTCAGGAAGACAAGGTGAACACCTTTGAAAGAGCATCCTATATGTAAAAAGCTCTGCATGTCAACATGAAGGCGTATATTTCTAGGATAGAAATACAGTTAGAATCTCAGTTGACATATTACTTCTTGTGAAATACAGGAATGTCCTGGCACTTTAAAATATGTGCATGATCCATGATTCACTGGCAATATAGATGCTATTCTAAGAGTCTGCCTGTATATTAAAACTATGTAAAAGAAAAGCGTGCTTTTTTAAGGTCACAAAATGTTAAAGATTATGAAAAAGTAGTGCAAATGGGTTCCTTATACCTTCCTCTCTCTGTGTACCATCACCTTTCCCACCCCCCTCTCACACACACACCAGACCTGTATAAGGCTTTTATCGGCTGTAACCCTGATCCATACAGCTGTAAAACAGGACAGAAGCCACTGTGATTGTCTCTGGTATTGCTGACTTTGACTGATGTACTAGCTTCTCCTCTTCTACCTCCTTTCCTGGGATCTAGTGAGCCCATTTCACCCAGAGCAGGTACTGTGTAGAAGCTCAGTCAACCTGCATTTGCAGACCTTTAGAAGATGCACCTTCACAGCACTCGCTCCATGAAAAATGCAATCTCTCACTTCCCCCACCCCTTCCACATACATGCACACAGGTAAGTCAAGAATGTGCAAGCCAAGAAAGCGCTGCTTTTCTGGAGCAGGATCAAGTGAACGTCTACACCACCTGTCCAATGTCTCCCAATTCTCCACTCCAACTGCATTTGCCTACCCTGTATCCGAAGCCACTTCTGAAAATCCCCTGACCTACAGCAAAAGGGGGCAAAAAGATCCCTGCATTGCAAGGGCTTGAACTAGATGACCGTCAAGGTCCCTTCCAACTCTACAATTCTGTTCCTTTGAAAACCACATGAGAAATGTCAAGCGTTATAAAACTGAATCATGAGAAATGGCAAGATCTTCTGACAGTAGCTTTCGTTGATGCTGACATCAGAAAACAGTTATGCTGAAGAATATTTGTGCAGTGGTTGCATGGTCAAGATGCGACAGGTTGAGAGGAAGGCCTTTCAGTAGCTTGATGTTTTCCATCATAGCCTCTAATGTGTCAGCAATCCTGTGAGATCACAGGCAAAAGTGTTTATGGCCTTAGTGGTAATTGGCTGTCAGGGAGATATCTACCTGTAAATTCATCTTATTGTTAACCCACTTTAAGAGAAGCTTTGCAAACTCAGTTATTTCTTGACATTTCTAGGGCAAGAAAAATCTCTGAAGAACCCAGCAGGTCAGTATTTCTCTTCCCTGCCTCTGAAGAGTACAAAGGGACTCACTTTTCCTTTCTTTCTTGTTTGTGTGCTTCTTTTGTAAGCTGAGCAGCTTTTCTGCTGTAGGGATGGATGACTTTCTTCTCCTGTGCTCCCCTTTTGCCCTTTGCTGCTTTAGGCTGAAAAAAAGATTCAGAAGAAAGACACAGTAAGAATTTTGAGAAGTATTTTCCTTCAAAGGCTTCTTGGGAGTTATTGCATGCGGGTGAAAGGCAGCTCAGAAGCAGCAGGACCTGATGAAAAATAAACAGTCAAACTTTAAATTCAAGACAGATTATGTCACTTAAAACATTCTATTTACCAAAGTAAGGGTTTAAAATGAGAGATTTTAATAGACTCAACGCATTTAACTACATATTGATGAAAATACAAACACACCCAGCTAAAACAATAAAGCTATTATCTGAGATAAAGCAAATTTACATACCAATAATAATTTCTAAATGCACAGCTGATAAGACTTATTCCCGACACCCCACTGCTAACAGACTGGATCCTGAGCACTGCTGTCATCACGTGGCAGCAATGGACTTGATCTGGGCCTTTGCTGTACCAGCCTGGGAACTGGCACAATGAAGGGCCAATTTTTCTTCCCTTCCCACCCCCAGCAAATTTCACCCTGGCTGGTATGTGCAATGGGATTGTGGGGGTGCTACTGGCTACACAGCTCCTGTTGCAGTCTACCTTTTGAAATGTTAGTGATAATAATCAATACATCCAGTGCCCTTGATGTGTGTTGGTGACAGTGTTATTCAGTTTGTAGGATTGATGCCAAAACTAGGTTTACAATAATGAGAACATACTAACAAATATTAGAAGGAGCACTAAAAACAACCAAGGGGAGAATTATGAACAGGATC
Source organism: Podarcis liolepis (assembly GCF_965112155.1). Lineage (NCBI taxonomy): Eukaryota > Metazoa > Chordata > Lepidosauria > Squamata > Lacertidae > Podarcis > Podarcis liolepis. Next base: position 43,398,422 of record NC_139564.1, on the reverse strand, counting down.
TATATAAGGCACTTGGTAATTAATCTCAAACAACCACTATGGATGTTCAGTTTTTACATCTGCATTAAATGTGTTGTTGTCCTCCAACTCCACAAACACTTATAGTACATCAGCTTTCTGAATCCCAGGACTCTTAGCTGTGAACCAGGAAAAAGCAATGAGATGTACTGGTGGCCTTACTATCTGCATAGTCTCTAGCAGGTGAATGGTATTCTAATCACCGAGGGGGGAGAGAGAGAGAGATGAAAAAGGTACATACTAGGATAATCAAAAGAATCCAAGAGTAGATGCATTCAACACAAAAGAAAGGCTATGGTGTTTGAGCTTTTTAGAGGGAAGAAAAAGATGACCAAATAGAGACATCGACAAGGTGTACACAATTATGGGTAGAATAGAACAAGGTGGGGAACTTCCCCTATCACTCATATACCATATGTGACAGATAGCTGGAGCTATCTGCTCTGTTGCACAGGTGATCCAGCCATGTCTTTACCTGCCCCACAGCTAAGATTACTTATGAAATCAGGAGTAGGGCAGGTGGGCATGGTTTGTGGAAAACTATCACACTGCCAAATTTAGCCTGTGAGCCAGAGTCACCTGTTGTAGAGAAAATTGAGATTTTTTTTCCTCCCTCTTCCTTAAGACTAGAACTTGGGGGGTCACTCTGTGAAATTGATTGTCAGAAGATTAAGAATAGATAAAATATACTTTTTGTTGCAGAGAACCAATGACAACTGCATGTCTAGTACACATGAAAATTCTGTATAACTTCCAGGACCCATTTCCCTCTCCCTCAGTTTTCCTCAGTACACTGGTGACAATAAAAACAGCACGTGAAGTCTTGGTGTCTATCCACAAATACAGTGGGCAAAGCAAATTCAGCATACTGTTATCCTGCCAGCTACTCTAGAATAGAAGGGGCTATAAGTAAAATAAGATGAAAAATATTGAATTGCTAAAAAGTTTTTTCCCCTAAAAAGAGAGATAAAGATGAGTAGCTAGAATAGAATGAAAACCTACCACTATGAAGAGAAAAAAAATACACTGAATGGGCTACAAAGCAATTACAAACATCAAAATAAAGTTTATTTCTGGATTTATAGTAAAGTATATCTTGTATTTGTCTCCTGCAGGGAGAGGCAACCAGAAGCCTTCCAGATGTTGTTGAACTTCAGCTCCCATCATTCCTAGCTAACATGGCTGAGTCAGAGATGATGGGAGTTCAACAACATTCTTGGTATGAAAAGAGAAGAAAGCCAAAGACAAAACTGCACACCCTATATTAGCAACTTCATTAACAAATGTAACAGTTGCTTAATTGTTCCATTTAAATGTATTTCTGTAAAATCAGGCATGATTTTGGTTAAAGGGTGTATTTTCCTAAGGTCCATTATGAGAATTGGAATAGCAACATTTTATGTATTCATACCGCAGGAGGATACCATAAAGGCTGCATTATCCTGAAGCGATTTTTAAAGTCAGAAACATTACAATATACTCATATTCAGCTATCAAACTGGATGTGTAGGGTGGGGGTTATATAGCTGAATGTTAACACATATAAAACCCGAATATCTTGGAGAAGGCTACACTTGGACCCTTCTACCTATATGCTGTCTTGCCACAAGGATTGTTCTGTTGATTATGGAGGGCGGCTCCAATATAATTTAACCTCAAGTGTATTCTTTGACACAATCTCCCTATTATCTTCCAAACTCAATTCCAAATTAAAGGTTTGAGTAAACAGCCCTTCGGGCTTTCTCCCTTATATTCTGTGTCAATCACCAAGAGTTCTAAATCACACTATTATTCTATGTACAACAAACTTTCTCAGAGTCTTGTGTAATGAAAAGCACATTTCCACCTTGGCAGGCTTAGTTTAAGAAGGGGGTAATCATTTTCCAAACATAGTGTTCCATCACATTTTTTATTTTACTGCCAGCCAACTCACACAGTTGGGGGACATCCAGAACTAAAATAAAAATGTGTTTCCTCTGCAGCAAATTATGATAATAGGTTGCGCAGATGGTGTGTTTTTCATTTTGTATTCAGTACAGTATTACTGGGGACATTTTTGAAGAGGGTGACAATAAAAAATAGAAGTATTGCACAATGTAATGCTATGCATCTCTTTTCAATAGTATGCCCTACTGAGTTCAATGGGGCTTACTTCCAGGTAAACAGGCACAGGACTACAGCCTTAATTTTCTCTGAATCATTTCAAATCAGATTTTATATTTTTCCATATGAAGCCAAAACATTTCACCTCCTCCTCTTAATTTCTTGTGATGATGAAAAGTATTCAAAAGCAGTTATTCATGCACTTATGCCGCCTAATAATATGTTTTGCAGAAATCTCACTAAGTTTAATGGATAGAATTTTAGTCTTAGACTGAAGCACTGAGCATATTTACTCAGAAAAGATCCATGAACATAACATCAATGAGACTTATTTCCAAGTAAAGGCTATGGGTGGTTACAGAATGAGTAACATCACCACACTATTCCATACTGCAGCAACTAAGAGACTGACCTACAAATCAGAAGTCAGGAAATTTGGATCTCACCTCTGTCATAAACTCACTAGGTGGCCTGAGGCAAGACACACTCAAACTTGATCCCACCCCATCTGCAAAATGGGGGATAATTATATTGACTTACCATGCAACATTATTGTAGGAACTACAATTACACAATACAAGTGAAGTGCTTTGGGTACTTTAAAGTGCTACAAAATTAGTATTGCTTATTATTGTTCATTTTTATTATTATTATTATTATTATTATTATTATTATTATTATTATTCATTACCAAAGTAATATAATGATTCAGTTAACAAAACATTTCCACATAACATGTAAAAGAAGAATTGTCACAAAGATGTACTTGGAAGTTTGAGGGGGAAACCTGTTGAAATCTAAGACAGGACTTCCTAAAAATATCTCAAGGACTCAAAGAGAGACTTCACTGCCCCCTATAGGTTCTTCATCTTCCCTAAAACTAGCAGAAAATAATTGTGCAAGAGAGTAAAAATATTAATTATACAGTGCAGAGAATAACCTTTTCTTGTAGCATCTGAGCACAGATGCTACCAATAACTTGCCAAATACCATAGATTATCTAGGAACAAATGCTGCAAACACCTGATATAGGCTGGCTGTTAGCTAGCAGTGAATAACCACTAGTGATTAAACATGTGCTCATACACAAGCAATAATACAGACAACCATTTACTATATGCAGTACTTTCCTACAATATATGGCAGCCAGGTTGGCTGTAGCATCTTTCTTTCTTACGTACTTACTTATTTATCCATGCCTCCATCCTTTCCCCTCTTCCCTCCCTACCCCCTTTTCCACTGCGTGTTCTGTGTTTTAAGATTGTAAAACCTGTAGTCAGGAACTGCCTTGTTTCAATTGATGGCCAACGTAAACCATTCTGGGAGCCTCTTTGACTGAAGAGCAGGGCACAAATGTTCTCCATAAACATTAAATAACCATCATCGACAGGACACAGCCAGTTACTAACTTACTAAGCACAAGCAGGTGTGAATGGGTGGGGAGAACGGAACGTTGTTAACCGTTTGCAATGTAGTTTCCAGGCACGTCTGCTTAGAAATGAGTCACACTGAATTCACAGTAGGACTCAAGTCCTGATGATGATGATTTATTGAATTTGTATACCGCCCTATACCCAGATGTCTTAGAGCGGTTCACAGAACAAAATCAATATATATATGTGTGTGTGTGTGTGTGTGTGTGTATGTGTGTGTATACACACACACACACACACATATATATATATATAATATCTACACACACATACACACACACACACAAACACACACACACATATATATATACACACACACACACATATATATATATACCAATAATCCCCCCCCCCCCATAGTAGCAGTTGCAATCCAACAGCATTTGCGGCCTGCTGCAGTGGCCGCAGCAGTTCAGGGGCCCCTTAAAGGACAGAAAACCTATTTTTGGCCAGAGCTTTCGTGGGTTGCAGCCACTGGAAACGAGCCGGAACAGGCCTGTCTCTCTCGCACGGGCCTTTGCTGCGACAACCGCGCTCGGTAAAGAGTCGTGTACATTCCCCCTCGCCTCCGCTCTTTCCGAAGCCCAATCGCCCTCCCGAGCTCACCATGTTCGCGGAGGAAGAAACCAAGCAGAGCTTCCCGGCACGCTCGGCGTGCGCCTCAGAGTGGGGGAAGGAGTCCGTCGCTGTAAACCACCCGACTAGACCCTGCGACCCACGAGCCCTCGGTTCCGCTTCCTCCCGCCAATTAACAGCAGCCTCCCGGTGATTCGCCGTTGGCTGCGTCACTCCTGCTTCCGAGCTGTGATTGGGAGGAGCGGGGGTTGTTCAATCGTCAGAAGAGCGAAAGTACCCGACCGCTTGTTTAGTCTTATTTTAGCTGCGTGCGCGTGTGAGTCGAAAAAGCGGAAATCCACGGGTTCCGTGTGTGCGATTTGCCCCTTATGAGCGTTTACAGTAGCTCCTTTAGCGATCAAAAGGATCCTTTAGAAAGAGAGCTATTCAGTTCTAGGTCTGTTTTTAAATTAGCTCTCTGGTGAGCGCCTGCATGCACAGAACTTTAAAGCACATTGAGAGCGCACACACGAATCCTGGAAACAAGTTTATCCCTGCTCACAAAACTGCAATTCCCAGCACCCTTAGCAAACTGTAGCTCCCGTGCTTTTGTCAAGTGGTACTTTGAATGTACTTTAAAAGTGTGGTGCGTATTCCATCAACCACTAATTTGGTCCCCCGCCCCCCAAGAACATGAACTTCTATTTTGAATTCAAAATAAAGAAATTGTAATAATAATAATCCTACTTAGAAGCGGCCACCTACCACGAGGTTGCAGGAGGCTGAATGGTTGTTGCTGTTCTTTTAACGTAATTTATTATTCAGTTTAGCCCCACATTTCCTCCAGGGTACTACTGATCTTATTAAAAAGAAATAGCAGTAGGTCCCCATAATCTACTAGACACCCACCCATTGATAAAGTAAATTGGGACAGGGCACTTGAATCAGCTAGCAAAACAAGCATCCAAATGAACCGTCGTTTATGCCATCTTTCCATAGCAAATTATTGGCAACATTAAAAGGTTTTTCACAAGTCCAAAATTGTTTTTCTGGAGGGTCCTACAACTCTGAGGAGCACATAGGTGGTTAGAAGCAGGGGTGGCACCCCCGCCCCCCCATTTCACCACCATAGGCGAAATGGGAAGTGTTGCCACTGCCTCCACTCCCACCACTGCTGCCACCACCATACCTGCCGCCACAGCTGCCTACATCACCTGCTCTGCTGCCACCCTGCCGCAGCTATGACTGGTGAAGTGCCACCAGCATGGGCACACATTTCAGGCAAGATTGTGCCCATTTGGGGTGAGGATTCTCTCAAAATAGATGTGCCTATGGTGGTTCCGCTTCCTGCTGCTGGCAGGGGCAGGCAGGATATCTGCCGGGATGCCACCTTGGGGAGTTTCTGCCACCTGAGACAGTGGCCTTACCCTGCTTAATGGCTAGACCAGCTCTGGTTAGAAGGAGTCAGGTAAGGAAAAACAGAGCACCCCAAGTTGCAAAAGCGGAAGTTATTTGCATTAATGCAAAGTCACCACTGGATACAATCCACAGTATTCAGTGGGTTTGATTCCTATTTAAAGACACATAAGATCTGCAGCCTTGGCACCAAGTGCTGTCCCCATCTCCTTCTGTAAAGACAGCAGCAACTTACAACAATTTATACTGCTCACACTGCCTGGATGGTTATACACAGGGGTGGCGCATCCTTTTCCGCCACTCGAGGCAAAATTGAAAGTGCTGCTTGCCCTGCTGCCGCTGCCTCTTCTGCCACTACCTACCTGCTCCTGCAGCTGTCTACTCAGCCACTGCCAGGCTCCCTGCTGCATCGGCGCTGATTTTAGGTGAGATGGTGCCAATTTGGAATATTTCACCCCAAGTGGATGCTTTGTTGCCCAAAATCAGCACCAATGACAGTAGCGCTTCTCCACTTCTGGTGGAAGCAGCAGGGCAGGCAGGGCACCTGTCACAGGCATAGCCAGGATTTATGTTAGCAGGGGCAAGCTTCATGGGGGGGGCAGAACCTCAGTTAGTTATTTTTATTGATTTACTTGACTGGGGGGCAGCTGCCCCCTGCCCCGCCCGTTGGCTATGCCCATGGCACCCATGGGTGTGCCACCTGGGGGGCATTTGCCTTTTAAGGCAGTGGCCTCATCCTGCCTAATAGCTGAGCCAACTCTGGTTATCCATGTTGTTGCCTGCTATCTATATGCTGCCTAACACTGTTAATTCTCGGGGCATCTGACTACTAGGCTTCATGTTCTCTAGCTAGATAGCCATGCTGATTTGTGTAGGAAAATGTGAGGTGCTTTTTGTAACGCTGCATCCAGTGTCAAGGTATTTGAAAACAATTTTCTAAATGGCATGAGTGAGATGAGAAATGATGAATGAGATTTCACGGCTTCAAGAGAAGATTGCCCTTTATTGAGCCTTGATTATGGTAACTACAGATGCCAGTCATGATATTCTGCCAAGTCTGATTTAGGTACAGATGAATACATTTACAAGGCTTCTGCAGAAATTTACTGTACTTTATGGAATGCTTCAGTTGATACAGATTCAGTTCAAGAGGTTGTGGGGGGGGGATTTATATATATAAAAAATCTTCTGAAACAAGATCTAGTTTTATACAGTGCCAGAGTGTTGCGTTTGACAGTGGGAAACCCAGTTTGAAACCTATTAAAGGGAGGTGTAGAATGGGGTATGTTAAAACATACAGTATATGATTATGCTGCACTGCCTGTTTCTTCAACTGCACATGACAAGGGAGGCATAGATCACCAGCACACACAATTCGTAATTTGGATCTTAGCTCTGCAGTTTATTCAGTGGTTTTAGATTACTTAGTTACTCTCTCGCAACCTAATCTACCTTGCTTGATTGTTGTGAGGCTAAAATGCTTCTCTCTGCTCGTTGCAAAAAGGGTGGAAAGAAATGGCAGATCAGGGAAGTATCAGTGCAGCAGTGGATAACATAATCTACATTTCAGATTCCCTGAGGATTATTGCACAAATCCTCATGAAAGTTGGTACCTCTTTTCCTATGTTTTTTTAAAGGTACTTCTAGTTTAGTGTTAAAGACTAGCACTCAAAGAAGCTGCTATCTAGACAAAGTCTGGTTGGATAAATATTATTTTTCAATAAGATATAGATGGGGGTTAGGGTCTGATAGGGCATTTTCTATTAACATTTTGGAATAGTAGTTTCCAAATTTAAAACACTGCAACACATTTTCAAATACCTATAGACAGGTTTCGACTGTGTTCTTGTTTTTATTACAAAAACTACACAGCTTGCCTCCTATAGTGCATAATATTTATATTTCCCCTCCACTCCAACTATAGGATTAAAATAAGGGGAAGTAGGTCCAATTCACAATCTACTAATGGTCTTGCTTGGTTTAAAAGAACCAAAAGACCAAAAACCACTTTTCAGAATGAAAGTGCTATATTAACTGATTGTCATAAGAGTAACAATAAATGTGATGTGCATCTACAACCCGGATACAGAATGGAAAATTACAAGTAATTATATCTCTTATTTTAAATTATCCTGCTCTTTATCATATGTTTGGTTTATTTAATAAAATAAACTTGCTGATCAACAGCTAATCCCCGTGGCTGTGCCACTAGACAACTTAAGAAGCTGTCCTTATCAGGGAAGGTAGGATTAGTCAGTGCTAAACAACACACCAGCAAATCTTTAATTGATTTTAGAATTACCACGATAACTGAGGAGTAAATAATAGCGCTCATTCATTTGGCTGGAACAATAAGATTAGCACATTTTCCATTACATGCTATGAGCAAGTGTCATTTATTAACCACAGGCAGTTGTCATGGAAGTCTTTGAGGACACACCAGTCAAGGAGCTAAACAGACACTTTATCATTTTACTGCGCTATGCATTTAAAGCAGTAGCACACCACTTTAAAGAGTCATACCTTCCCCCAAAGAATCCTGGGAAATTGAGTTTGTTAAGCGTGCTAGAAGTCCTCTATTGCCAGAGTGGTTTAGCAAGTAATGTCTCTTCCAAGGGACATCTAGAAGAATATCCTCTTCTTGGATGCTACTCCCTGAACTTCTGGGTGTGATGAAACTACCAAGATGTCCCCCTCTGCTAACCTTAACATGCAAGAGGCTCTGTAGGGAAGGATGTAGCCCATCCAATATTTTGAGCCTGAGTTGTTTAGAGCTTTAAACACCAACACAAGCACCTTGAATTGGGCCCAGAAATGAGCTAGCAGCTTGTGCAGCTGTTTTCAAAAAGGGCTGAGTTCTAAATGGAACCCCAAGTAGTAATCCGGCTGCTGTGTTTTGGACAAGTCAAAGTTTTGAACCATCTTCAAAAGTAGGCATACATAGAAAGCGTTGCAATGATCAAATCTGGAATCATAGAATTGTGGAGTTGGAAGGGATCCACAGGGTCATCTAGTCCAATGCAGGAATCTTTTGCCCAACGTGGGGCTTGAACCCATGACACTGAGATTCAGAGTCTTGTGCTGTGTTGATTACAGGAGCAAATCATCTCTGCTCAAAAGTGGTCATAGCTGGCAAACCAGCCAGAGCTGGAAATGGGTACTCCTAACCACCAGAGTCACTTGAAACTCTAGTGACAATGTGGACTCCAGGAGCACCTTCGAGCTATAGGCCTCCTCTTTCCAGGGGACTGCAACACCAGCCAGAACAGACCATCTCCTCATCTCTCAGACTCCAGAATTCAAACATCTCTGTCTTACCATAATTAACCCTCAATTTATTGATCCACATCCAGCCCATCACCACTTCCAAGCACCAGTCTAGCACCTGAACCAGCTGTAATTAAGAAGGCAGGCAGGTGGTGATGGGGACTGACTGAGGGCCTACAGAGGCTGGTGGGGCAACACACCATTCACCCTAACAGACCAGCCTCCTGTGCTACATTATGTCTTTGGTAAAATAATCACCTTCTCGGTATGAAGTGGACAATATTTCGATATGAATATATATTAATAGCTGTCTTGTCTCAGGTTGGTTTTATATTCTGCTGCCTGATAGCTAACTGGATCTTTGGGTAAATAAAAAAGACTCTCAGAATAGATTTTCCATCTTTTCCTTTGGACTGAATATGTTAGTAAACATAGCAACCAATGAATAATAATGAGAAATACTTTTTTTCTTTTAACATCCTCGCTATAGGCATGACTTTTAGCAACCTAACTGTAGGTATTCTGTTTACAGTAGGTAATGAGAGCCAGTGTGGTGTAGTGGTTAAGAGTGGTAGTCTCGTAATCTGGGGAACCGGGTTTGATTCCCTGCTCCTCCACATGCAGCTGCTGGGTGACCTTGGGCTAGTCACACTTCTGTGAAGTATCTCAGCCCCACTCACCTCACAGAGTGTTTGTTGTGGGGTAGGAAGGGAAATGAGAATGTTAGCCGCTTTGAGACTCCTTAAAGGGAGTGAAAGGCAGGATATCAAATCCAAACTCTTCTTCTTCTTCTTAATAAATTTAATAATAAAAAATTAATAAATCAATCAGTATGCCAAGGTGAAAACAAAGTTATCTTTTAAGCTATATGATTCATTTGTGATGTTGAGTGTTCTTTATTCATTAGAATAGAGTTGGAAGGGTCATCTAGTCAAAGCCCCTTCAATGCAGGAATCTCAACTAAAGCATCCATGACAGCTGGCCATCCAACCTCTACTTAAAAATCTCCAAGGAAGAAGAGTCCATGACCTCTGGGTGGGGTCCAATGCACTGTTGAATAACTCTTACTGTCAGAAATTTCTTCCTGACGTGTAGTTGGGATCTCCTTTCTTGTAACTTGAACCCATTAGTTTGGGACATCCTCTGAAGCAGGAGAAAAGAAGCTTGCTCCATCTTTCGAAAGCACCTAAGATACTTGAAGATGGCTATCAAATCTTTTTTACAGGCTAAATATATCCAAGTCCCTCAACCGTTCCTCATAGGGCTTGAATTCCAGACACTTTATCATATTGGTCGCATCTTCTGCACACATTCCAGCTTGTCAATCTCCTTCTGAAATTGTGGTGCCCAAAACTGGACACAGTATTCTAGGTGTGGTCTGACCAAGGCAGAATAGGGCAGTGCTATGATTTCTCTTGATCTGGACACTTTATCTCTGTTGATGCAGGGTAGAATAGCGTTATCTCTCCTCCCCCCCCCCCATTGCATCGCATTGTTAACTCATGTTAAGCTTGTGGTCTACTAAGACCCCAGATCCTGTTTCAATCATAATTCTCTTGATATTTACTCTTAGGGAAGTTTAAGTAAACATGCTCTGTCTTGGTGACATATGTTCCTGCCCCCTCCCAACCATATTTTAATAATATTGATTCCAGGAAATCATTCAGCCTTCTATGCTACAAAACCAAACTGACTGTAAAGCATTTTACCTGCCCTGATTTCTCTAGACCTTACGTAAAGATCAAACAACCCTCCCATCACACCATCAAGTTGAGAAATTTGGCCAAGGATCTATGAAAGCGACAATGGCATTTGCAGCATATCGCACTGCTAGCCAAATAAGCAGGGGATAGCAGTTATTTCTGCAATTAGAATCTCATTAAAATTCTTTCATTAATGTGGCCTATGCAATTAATAATATTCGGGCAGATAAGATGAGAGTTGCGGCAGAGGTTTAGGTATTGACAAGGGCAATAGGCTACTCCAGAATCCAATTAAAAATTGTTCCATTGTTTCTGCTGCTGCCTTCTGTTTGTGTTCATTGCTGCATTTGTAAAGACATGTTGAATGTATCTGCTTGTTTAATTTCACATGCAGTATTCCTATTAATTGCCCTGCTTTTAATAAAGCCATGGTGAGATAGAGCAGCAGTGCACGCAGTGTGAAATATCTTAGAAGAGACTGTGTCCTGCTGTATATTGGTGCAATAAACTGCCACTGGGGTGGGACGGAGAGATAGCAGGTTGCCTATAGCCCATATCTGTCATTACTGATAGATTCATAGTGGGTGTTGCTAAACAAAATCAATATTTATTATGTTGTTGTTGTAGTTTAGTCTTTTAGTCATGTCTGACTCTTCGTGACCCCATGGACCAGAGCACGCCAGGCACTCCTGTCTTCCATTGCCTCCCACAGCTTGGTCAAACTCATGTTTGTAGCTTCAAGAACACTGTCCAACCATTATACCATGCTCTTAAAATTCCCTTTGGCCACATGGATATAATCAGACAGCCTACCTAGGAAAGACCAGCAGAGAAGAGAACCAAGACAAGAGTGTTTTACTAATCATTAGTCTTACCCACTTGACTGAGCAACAGCTAAAAGCTAGCTGTTACTGTGTTTCTCTTGAATCTGGCAGGCCACAGGTTTGCCCTCCCTGTTCTAAACTCTAGGATGCAAGAGGATTTTCCTGCTGGGCTCACTTGTTTGTCACCTACCTGACACATTTCAGCAAGAGAGTCATATCACAGAGTGAGAGTTTCATAGATGAGTTATTCCAGGCTTCATGGGGACTGCTTTGTCAAAGGTGCTGTGCTGATCTTCATCCTGTTTCCTTCATAAATTGATTTGATCTTTATAACCAGCTGATGAAAGTCAATAGTCCAATATGTTTGTCTTTTCGTAAGCATAACAGTATCCTTTAATAAGCATTCAATCACCAGGAGGTGTGAAATCATTTATGGCTAGTGTTGCCAACGAGACAATGATTGTGGACAGAATCCACACCTTAGATAGAGAAGCAAAGGATAAGTCTTGTTTTGAGGTTTTCTATGGATCCCATGTAAAACATTGTAAAACAGTACCTTTGTAAAGCAGAGATGCACATTAGTGACTCACATCCAACTCAGGGACCATTCAAAGAAATAAACAGGTAAGTGCATGCATTATGAAAATAAATGATGAGGCACTAGTAAGGCAAGGGGGACCACAGCTCAAGTTATTTCAGCCTCTCCCTATGGCAAGCCTTGTGTATCTCCTGGCTTCCATTCTACTGCTCTTACCAGAAGCTGCCCACAGATTTACCAGGCAGCTCCTGTTACGGCCTGCTTTAAGCTTGTTGCTATTTTTCCTTGCACATGTAGCCCTTGCAAAATGCTTGTTCCCCTCACACAGACGCCAATGTGTGCGTGTTTGGTGGAGTGTTTTGAAAACAATCTCTGTGGGAACATTATTCCCATGGTGAGATTCAGGCCCTTCCCTTTTGGGGGCCCATGGGTTCTCCGTGCAGGCTTCCTACCTGCTGGGTAATGAGGGTGGCATGGCTGGCCCATCCATGAGGCAAGGTGAGGTGACTGCCTTAGGCAGCAGGATCCACAGGGGCAGCAGATCCTTATATCTTTATTGCCCTCTTGTTCCTGGTGTAGATATTCGCTCATCCCTTATTGTCTGGTGGTGGGCGGGTAGCTATTTTGTAGTTTACCTCAGGTGCCAAAATGTATTGTGCTGGCACTGGAGGGTGGTTACCAGTTATGATAAGGCCGTGAGGCCTTCCTTTGCTCCGACAGTTTCCCTGGCAAAAGGGCAGTTGTTAGCAGGCTGACATGGGATTCAAACTATGGAAAGGGCTGGAGCTTGAGTTCGCAGGTGGTTGTTTCTGACCTGTCCATTGCACTATAAGGGTTTGTTCTGGTGCATATGCATGCTCTATAGCAGGGGTGCCCAAACTTTTTTCAGAGGGCCAGATTTGATGAAGTGAACATGTGTGAGGGCCAGCCAAAATTTTTAGGATTGAAGTTGAACTTTTTTTAAGATTTTACCCCAAAGTTGTTGAGCTTTTTTAGGATTTTGACAGGGACTGGATAAAACTGAGGGGGGGCAGATTGGCCCCCCGAAACAGACTTTGGACATGCCTGCTCTATAGGGTATCATTGGCTGTCTGGTTGTACATTGTGTGTGTAGAGACTTTCTGTGGCTCTCCAGAGACTGTTGGAGTCTGACTCCCATCACCCCCAGCTAGCATGGCCAGTATTCAAGGGTGATGGGAGATATGTGCTGCATACTGTGCGATTACTGAGTATCGATTGGTGCTTTCCTTGCTTGGGGTGGGGTCTTCATTAATGCATAATTGCTGTGGTTGGTAGATGGTGTTACCATGGACATTCTCTCTGGATGTTGTCACGTAATCTCATTTCTACTGATACTGTTTTGCTCTCTCCTTTGCTACTGAGAGTGCATGAGATGGTTGCTCCCTTGCACAAACATAATCACCAACATATCAAGAGCATAAAAGCTGCCAGTCTAGTAGGACCATAGGATCAGGATTTCACTATGTACCAATCCCATGCTGCCTGGATGAAAAGAAGGAATGGCCTGGTAGAAATGCTGCTACAACATTTTAGTGCTCATTCAATTTTCTCATCATTCTGTGTTTGTACACACACACACAAATGAATGCAAAACAGCATGAAATAATATTCATTTCATCTAGATGTGTTCATATAAATAACAAGTTAGAAAAAGACAATCATTTGAGCATTCATTTATCCGTGTTTTTCTTTGTAAGCCTATGGATTTATAAAAATGTCTAATTTAATGAATTTATACTCGACTTGTTGCTATCAGATCTTGCTGTTCTGCTCCCAAAGGTCAATTTAATTTTTCATTTAAGACCCTGGATCAACTACCAGTTATCTGTGTTGATATTTCTTGTTTGCCAGGCTTTAACTTTGTATTGGATTCTGCACATAAACTCACCACTGTGCACTTAAGGCAGGCTGCAATATTGATCAGTTCTTATGTATCAACTGGCTTGGGTAGTTAGAGAGTCTAGACTGTAGCTATAAGAGCATGGTTGGGACCACAGATTCTTTTCTTCACTGTGAAATGGTGGTAGATGACAGGAACAGTCACTAGCGTCTTCTACCCCCAATACAAGGGGATACTGCAGTTTCACAGTCTCTGGGAATGAGTTCCATTCCTTATGTTGGAGTACCAGTAATCAGAAAGCTTAACATTGAAAGGTCCACCTACAATTGAAGAGCAGACATGATGGGGCTATCGGATGTTTTCATGGTACCAGTTTGACATCCTTAAAACTATACTCCCATCTGTCTTTTATTTACACAACCTTACACTTGCCAAGCTAGCATAGAAAGGCTCTGCACGGGGTCTTAGAGAGGCAGCTAGAGCAGAACTGGAAAGCTGTAGCCAAATTGGAAAACAGTCAATGTGATTATAGCACCTCCTGGGGCACAAAGATATGCTTATGCTGAGAGAGATATAATGGGAGATATGACCAAGTTGTCATACCACACTTTAAAGAAAAGATCAGCAACACAGCTCAATTCTTTCAGAAGCAAGACATCCCTTTGCTGAGCTAAACTTTGGTATTAAAGTATAGCTGCTTGATCCACAGTACAGACATACCAAAGTGCAAGGATTTACGTGCATGTAATCCCACTGAAGTCTCTGATGTGATATAATACAGTAGGCTGCTCCAGAACAGGAAAGATACAGAGTATTTACTTTTTTCTGTCTCCTCTCTCAAAGCTGCACTCCAGCAAAACTAATTAGATGAATGCTGATTTAAAATTTTTGCCTCTTTTTTTACTGTATATCTATGTATGTTTGTTGTAAACTGCTTTGATTTTTTTTAAAAAAATGAAGTGTTATACAATTTTTTTCTAAATAAATAAATAATCTCAAGCAAGAGTTCCCTGATGCATGTGCTTCTATTGTACTTGTCTAAAGCGTAGCTTGCATCCCACATTAATCCTACTCAGAGAAGACCCATTGGACTTCAGTGGATCTACTCTGAGTATGATGTGGTTGAGACAGCCCTCAATATACACAACATGGGTATGTGCTAAAATGTAATGCGGGTTATTTCTTATCATTGTCTCTTCCTTCCCTCTATTGTCTTATTTAGATTGCAAGCTTCTAGAGCCAAAAACTCTGATTCAGTAGTACTAAACGATAGAAAGTCATCATGTATGCACAAGCTTCTTTTCAACCAGATTCAACCAGTTTCTTAAAATAGAAATTATTTATATCAAGCAATAAAGAGATTGCCTTATTTATTCCATTCACACAGAAGCCAACGATTTATTTAAAAAGAAATATTGCCTAAAGAGCAATGGGTTCACTCATGACAACGATACATTGTTCTTAATATTTGATTGTTACCTCATGACAATACATTGTTTTAAGTATCTGCTAGCAAGATTTGCAATCTAGGTATCTTTGACATGATGTTAAAGCAGCTTTAGAAGGAACTTTGTGGAACTGCGTTTCGATATTGCATTTCTGCTTATAGGGTAGCATCCAGTGATATTTTTCGAGAAAAAGAGGTTCCGGGACTCACCATGAACGCCTCTCTCGTTCTCTTATCATGGCAATGGTGCCCACCTGAGAAGTGCAGGAACTGAGTTCTGGTGAAAAAAAGCCCTGGTAGCATCCAACACAGTGCTGCTCCTAACACAAGGATTTTTGACTACAAAGGAGCCCCTCTGTTTCTTCTCTTTGAGCATCCTCTAAATCTGTCCAGGGGATTCTCCCAACCCTCTGGAGCAGATTTGGGGAGCATGGGGTTTATGGGTAGAGGGAGGGGAAGTTCCCTTGCACAAGTCGGAATCCTTGCACTACCAGAAATACTTTGCTGGATGCCACCCATAGTGTACATATTGAAAACGATCTGTTTCTTTTGTACATCAATTAGATGCCTCCTGACAGAAAATCTGACATGAGTGGTTGTCATAGAGGGAATGATGAGAGGATTGTAGATTGACCAGTCAAACCTTGACACCTGGCATGTTTACAAACTGAGAAGTGTTATCAAATCATCCAACCACCGAGTTAACCTTTGTCACATTAAATGGACAAGAGGAACTTTCCGTAACGCATTCCCGCAAGCAGTCAGATGATATGTTTCACAGTTTGAACCTGTGAGGATAATAATTTGTGTTTTATTGTTCCATTTACAGCAGTTTTATGATAATTGTAAGCATGGAATAAGGGCCATCAAATCAGCTTTTATGCCGTTATTAAGAAATCCATATAGAATGGGATTTAAACAGCAGGACATCATGCCCAGCAAATGACAAATACAGTACACCAATTTAAAATGCTTGTTTGAGATGAGATTGCCATTAAAATCTGTTACAACGTGGAAAACGTGAAGAGGCATCCAACTGACTGCAAAAACTATAATCAGCACCGTCAGTCGGCAGAAAACCTTCCGAGACCTTTTCCGAATCCGAGTGGTGGATCGGGCTATTGTAATCCCATCCTGTGTTTCAGAACTCTCTGGTTTCACCTCAAAGCAGATGGGAATCCCTGGGATGAATTTGCTGGACGAAAGCTGACTTCTTTCTGTCCCTGATGTTTCAGGGAGATCCCCAGAAGTATTGCCCCGATGGTGCCTTAATATTGCTGGCACCACGCTAGCTGTCTTTTTGCTGTACCTCCTCCGATGTTTCCTAACCAAAGTATAACTCCACCTCTCGGAGCTAGAGAGCTGTCCCTGAGGCCCCTGGCTCTTGGGCGCATGGAGGGTTAAGTTTATCATCTCATTCTCTTCCAGTTTGTTTTCTTTGCCTGACAATCTGGAACTTACGGACCTGTAGACTCTGGTGTGACTGACGGTGAGGCAAACCAAAGGCAAAATGTACTGCATGAGCAACAAGGAAATAGTGAATGCAACCCTGTAGCATGTAGATGGCCAAGACTCCACACACAAGCGCTTGCTTTTCAGTGCTTCCAGGTGGAGATCTTCGAGCTTGTGGAAAACAAGCAGAGGGGAGCAAATGGCTAAGCCAAGAGTCCAGATGGCGAAAATGAGGTAGCAGCCGTGTCTCAGTGTCAGGTTACTAGAAAGAGGGTGGCGGATCAAACGGTACCTGACCACAGCAATGGAAATCAGCATCCAGGTGGACAGCAGGACAGACACACATTGGAGGAAAGGCATTACATGGCACATGACTTCGCCAAACATCCACTGATCAAGTAGAACTGAGGTCAAGGTGAAGGGAGAGCAAAAGACCACCACTAGTATGTCGGAAAAGGCTAAGTTGCCAATGAGGAAGTTTATTATGGTTTTTTGCTTGCACTTCATTAGAGCCATGAGGATCAGCAGGTTTCCTATGAAGCCAGCGAGGCTGATGAAAGTGTAAAGCCCAATCAGGAAGTACTGAATGTCATCTACGCTGTTTTTATAGTCTTCCCAGGTAGGAAAATGGGAGCCCTTGGAAGGGGCTGAGTTGTTCTCTGCAGCAAGTGTCCTGTTACTGTAATCTTTGAGGTCTCTGTCCATAATGAAGTCCTGTATGGAACCAGAAATAGAATGATTATCAGCTGCAGAAACAAGGGCACCCATGCAAACCACATTTCAATACCTAATAAATAAGTGTGGTGCTGTAATTTTACTTACGTTAAGTGGCAAATGTATTCCAAAGAATGTATTCTATCCAAAGCCAAATTTCCCTCTTAAAAATTTCAAAAAACAGATTTTTCTCTCAATCATCTTTCAGAAGCAGCTTTTTTAAAATGATGCTCAAAATGTATTTCCCACCTTTCTCAAGGCAAATTGCAAAACAAGAGAACTAAGATAATACATAAATAATACAAATAACAACACATATCACAATCAGCTAAAAAGGAAGCATTAGTGTAAAATCAACTTAATGGAAATAATTTGCAAAAGCTCACCAAAGTGAAAAACTGTTTGCTGACTGTCTAAAAGCAGGAGGCTACTTCAGATCTTGGATGCAACAGCCAAACTCTGTGCAGTGCCCAACCATAGTACTGAAAATGGTTCATTTGTATGAGAGGAGAGAGAGAACGCAGGCAGGTTCTAAGAAACATCAGAACTTCAACGACAGTCTTTTGTACAGCACATCATAGTAATCTACCATATTTTTCGCCCCATAGGGCACAACGGCCCATCAGGCGCACCTAGGTTTTTTGGGGGGAAATAAAGAAAAAGAAAAATATTTTTCCCCCCCAGGTGCGGGGCTGGGGAAGCTCGGGCTTCCCCAGCCCCCAGAACAAGCTGCTATTCGCAAGCCGTGGGAGAGCTGCGGGACTTCACCAGTGTGGTGTAGTGGTTAAGAGCGGTAGTCTCGTAATCTGGTGAACCAGGTTTGCGTCTCCGCTCCTCCACATGCAGCTGCTGGGTGACCTTGGGCCAGTCACACTTCATTGAAGTCTCTCGGCCCCACTCACCTCACAGAGTGTTTGTTGTGGAGGAGGAAGGGAAAGGAGAATGTTAGCCGCTTTGAGACTCCTTCGGGTAGTGATAAAGCGGGATATCAAACCCAAACTCTTCTTCTTCTTCTTCTTCTTCTCTCCCACGGCTTGCGGAGAGCTGCGCGAAGCCAGAAGCCTGGGGCGTGCTGAGCTCAGCGCGCCCCATGCTTCTGGGTGCAGGAAAGCTCTCCAATAGCCGTGGGAGAGCTGTGCGAAGTCCCGCAGTTCTCCCACGGCTTGCGAATAGCAGCCTGTTCTGGGGGCGGGGGGCGGGGGAAGCTCGGGGTTCCCCCGCCCCAGCCCTGCACCTGGTGCATCTGGTGGTAACTAGAACAGTGGTTCCCAAACCTTTCCCTCCTGTTGACCACTTGAAGACTGCTGAGGCTCTTGGCAGATGACTTGATGATTTTGATTTCAAATACGATAAAATGCAATACGGTAAAGCGCCATCTTCTGCCTTCAACCACAGATCCACAGAAATGCCATGGACAACCAGAATGAAGCTCGCAAAACACTGGTGATTCACAGATCACAGTTTGGGAGCCCCTCAACTAAAGCATGAACCAATGAGACTACAAAATTATTTTACCAATCCCCCTTTTATTGAACTGAGACTCCTTTTCTCCACCCACACACAGCAGTTAATAGCAGTCATACTTTCTACAATACAGATAATTTGTATTATGCAAAATGTGCTTTCTGCCTTTTACTTCCACAAACATCAGTATTATTTGTTATGGAAGGAAATTTACAGATTGTGTGCGAGCAAGATTTTGGGTACCGCATATGTGTTACCAGTAGCTGTATTATTTGTATTTTGAGGATCAGTATTTTGTCTGCTTATATGTAATTTTTCTGGGATGAAATACCAGTCTCTTTTCAAAAAAATCAAAATAAAATAAAAACCTCACAATAATACAGAATTCCCTGGAATTATTCCAGTAGTCGATTCTTCCCACTAGGCAGTCAGCATTAATGTGAAAAAGCTCTTCAGTGGTGTCAAGAGATGGCTCTTGATTTTGGTTACTAGGGTGAAGTGAGGACCTCTTCTGATTAGATAAGGGATTTTGTGTGCAATTAACATGCCGGGGTTGTGAGTTACTTTTTCTCCTATCCCCTTTTGCCTGAAATGGATTGGTAATAAAATACCATTTTCTTTTGCAAAAGGACACCACGCATTCCCTGAAGGTTACTGCCTTATATTTGATCATTAAGTTCTACAGCACTCTTGAAAAACAAATAGAGATAGATGATATAATTCCAGCAGCCTAAGTTCTCTAGCAGGTGCCTATATTTTGTCAGCATGAAAATTGCTATTGATTGCCTGTATCTCGGTCACAGGCTTCACTAGTTCCCTGCCCACTGTGAAATAACCAGACCTCTTATATACTTTAAACAGCCTGGGATAATTTTTCTAACACCATTCTGAAAAATGGGTAGTAAGCATATATTGAATTCTTAAACCTGCTTAGGCGAACAGGGCTAGCCTGAAGGATGTAAGAGATCTGAGCAAACCCAGACTCCACCTTTCTGATTCATGTATTATATTTTCTAATGGGTTACACTTATACAAAGAGGCACACACTTTCTCATGTTCTACTCATTCAAAACCTGAAATCTGCCAAAGGCCAGTGGGGCCATTGCTGTCCCAAGTATTTTGCATTTAATAAAAAAAGAGAACACAACCATTTTGTTCTTTCCAACTGATTGAGAGACACTATGTTCTAAAATAACTCTGAATAAAGACTACGAGCCTATTCTCCTGACCATGGCACTTTAGCCTATAGAGGTTGCTTGCTCTTTGGTTTCCAGTCTATGGTGCACCAACCATGCCTCTATATTTAATTTTCTGTATGCATTAAGAAGTCCTTTTTCTCACGCTTCCCAGCAAAATTATATTCTATGCATGGCAGTGTTTGCATACGATCAACTTGCCATGCTCAAAGAATCAAATCTCACAGGCTCTTCTCACATCTACCATGATGATCATAATGAGAATAGATTAAGATATGGGTAGGTAACCTGTTTTCCATCGGGTATTTGCCATTATACTGCAATTCCAACCATCCTTGACCACTGGTCATCTTGGCTGGGATGGATGTAATTTAAAGTCCGACAACATCAGGAAAGCCACAGGTTTCCCCATCCCTGGGTTAGGAATTTGCATATCACAAGGAGGAAGTGATCTCATCATTGATGGTCCATTCTATTTCCAGCCAAAGATCTCTGGGAAGTCAGAAGCATGAAGGCAACAGCTGCTTCCTACTGTTTGTCCACTGTAACTTTTAGATTGCTCTGCCTCCCCTAGTTTATAATATGCCTTAATACTAGCAGAGGCACGTGCCATCGTTTTGAGTAACAGCAACCCTGGCTCCCAAGAATCGGATGTATTGAACATAGATTACAAACCACATATAAGAAGGGCCAAGACATGCTTTTCCACTGCTAGGTCTTTCTTTCATGAGGGTGAAAATGTATTCCTGTTATACTTTTGATTTCTGCCAACAGCTTAACATGAATGAATCAGGGGTTGTTTGTTATGGAGATGAGGGATTAGCAAACCACATGGGCTTCTCTTCAGAATTGCAACATATTGTAGTATTATTCATGAATGATACCAACTAAATAGGCAGCCCTTTTACTTACTGTTGCCTCACCTCAGCAGCCAGTCCTACCATTGGACATAGTGGTCACCTCAGGCATCTGATTCTGGGTGTCACAAATTTGGAGCGAAGTGCCATCAATATACAGTGGTACCTCGGGTTACATACGCTTCAGGTTACAGGCGCTTCAGGTTACATACACCGCTAACCCAGAAATAGTACCTCAGGTTAAGAACTTTGCTTCAGGATGAGAACAGAAATCGTGCTCTGGTGGCGCGGCAGCAGCAGGAGGCCCCATTAGCTAAAGTGGTGCTTCAGGTTAAGAACAGTTTCAGGTTAAGAATGGACCTCCGGAACGACTTAAGTACTTAACCCGAGGTACCACTATACAGATCATACCTAGCTCTGGCTCTCTGTTCTATCTGAAACAGGAGAGGTGGTTGAGATGTTAGACCAGTGCTTAAAGGCAGTGATGGGCTGGATGTGGGCCAATAAACAGAAGCAGAATCTTGAAAAGACAGAGGTGTTGTGTGTCCTCATTTCTCATGTCTAAGAGGTGGGGAGACGGCCTGCCCTGGATGCGGTTGCACTCCCCTGGAAGCAGCTTGGAGATATTCTTGGATTTAACACTGTCATTGGAGTCTCAGATGACTTCAGTGGCTAGGAGTGCCTTTTTCAGCTCCAGCAGGTTCACCAGCTACAACCTCTTTTGGACAGAAATGTCTTGAACTCCATGCTCTGATAACTTCTTTTGCAATATGCTCAATGTGGAGACATTCTACCCTGGCACCTGAGGTTTCACTTTCCTGATCTTCCAGATCTCTTAAAAAAAACACCTTTCAACTGGAGTTATCACTGGTGTCATATGCACTTACTGGCACAGATGAGAAAGCGGAAAGATAAATTTACTGTAACAAATACATGGATTCATTCAAGTTTGGCCCATTCTGTGGATGTTTTTAGCTTGGTACAGTGTTCCTTGATGTTATCAGGGAATTCTGAAAGCAGATGGTCCTTAAGAGTCATTTAGAAGCAATCCCGCTTAATGGGAACGTGAAGGGCTTAAGTGTTCATTTTGTGCCTTGGTTTTCTTCCCTGAAGCCTGCATTGAGGTATAATCTTGATAGCCATCGTGGCGCGTATTAGTTGGTGATCTGTCCAGCAGTCATCGGTGATCGTCATAGCTCTGGTAAGGAGCACATCACATTGATCTTTAGCACGGACAATAACATAGCCTAAGAGGTGCCAGTGGTTTGACCGAGGATGCCTCCATGAAGTTTTAAATTTATTTTTCTGTCAAAAGAGTATTTTGGTAATAACAAGGTTGTGCGCTGCACATATCGTCAAAAGTAAGATTCCATTCTGGTTGCTGTTGCCAACTACTTCTTTCCCAATAGTCCCAGGCCAAAGATCAAAATCTCACCCAACTCTTGCATTAAAATCACCCAGAAGGATAATTTTATCTTCCTTAGGCGTCTCTGACAGGATGGTATCCAGCTGAGAGTAAAAATTTTCTTTAATGTCTTCATCAGCATCCAGTGTTGGTGCATAAGTGCTTATAGTAGTAGTCTGTTGGTTTTTTGTGAGCTTTATTTGAAGGGTTGAAAGTCGCTCATTAATGTCAGTAGGGACTTCTGACAGGAGCTTCACAAGGTCATTTTTCATAGTGAAGCCTACCTATGTATTCAATGTTCTTGTTCAGATAGACCTTTCCAGAAGAATGTGTAGCCTCCTTTTTCTTCCTTCAGTTGTCCCTCGCCTGCTCTTCGAGAGTCTTGAAGCGCTGCGTTTAGGACGTTCGCTGTCTGTGTTATCTGACAAAGTCCTAATAACAATAATAATAATATCTTTATTGTCATTGCCCCCTTCGGGGACAACGAAATTACTTGACTGCTCCATAAAAACACTAATTAAACAATACAGTATAATACAGCAAGGGAGATTAGATGACTTTCAAAGTCCTGGCTTCCCATTCAGGGCCGAGATCGCTCTGGAGAAGAAGCTGTTCTTAAGATGGCTCGTTCTTGTCTTCATCATCCTGTATCTCCGTCCCGACGGCAAGAGCTCGAAGAGACAGTGACCAGGATGCGATGGATCTTTTACTATGTCCAGTGCCTTCCTATGGCACCTTGTGGCATAAATCTGCTCTAAGGTGGAGAGTGGGCAGCCAACAATGCTCTCTTCCATGTTCCAAAGTTCAATTGTCTTTTACGACCCCTGGGTGGTGACCCCACTGAGAGCGGTAATCCAGTCAGGGGGAAAGGGAGGCAGACTACGTTTAGGGCACAGTTTCCAGCCCCTTCCCCTTTTCGGGGTGAGCAGAGTGGATCCTAAAAAGGGCTGCTCAGTCATGGAGACAGCTGCTGAGCCGCTCAACTGCCTCATTCCTTGAGTCAGAATGACTGATCGCCCATGTGTCGGTTCATGACTAGGGGCTTCCAGATTTCACATTCCTGCCTCTGTAGCCATTTAGTGATCGCCATGGGGGGGGGGGAGGGCTTGCGGGGGTTGGGTTTTTGGAAGACGCCTGTGTGTGAATTTGTTTTATGTGTAGAGATCAGTGCACGCTGACCAACGCACAGTCTTCGCAGTAGGGCTCTGTTCTGATGGCATGAATAGTCACGACGAACTGGTGGATCCTATCTGCTGCAGCCTTCATCCGCCTTCACAGCCGTTGTAACACACTGCTTGTTATCATCCGCCTGTTCTGCCATTGAGGACTTCTTGGATCATTCTTTGTCTAGCTCCTTCCCTGTTATGTACTAAGCTTGGATCCTAGAACAATAGGCAAGTAGGATCCTAGAATGCAAGAACTGATTGGCTTGCAGGAAAAGACTAATCAGGCTCCAGGAGGGAAGCAGAATCAGCCAATCAGACTGGACTCATTGTATATAAATAATGTATATAAAGGCCTGAGGTTTTTTTGGGGGGGAAATCAGTCACTGTTTTACAAGCTGCAATAAAGAGCATGAAATCACTACAGGACTCTGAGCATATTTAATTTTCTTTGACCTTGGGTGACCCTGCTGGGAGTATGAGATTCCCAACAGCTTCACTCACAAGGGTCATAGGAATGTGCAAGCCCACTCACCATGACAAGTGAGAGAAATGAGATAGATTGCACTGAGCCCTGGTCTCATTAGACAAAGCGTTCCACCAAAAAGGCTCTGGCTCTGGTCGAGGACAGCTGGATATGTTTTGGGCCAGGGACCACCAGTAGGTTGCTCTTAGATGAGCGTCACACTCATGGGGGTGTATTGGAAGATAATTCCCACAGATAAGAAAGGTCACTAACTATTTAGGGCTTTAAAGATTAGCACCAAAACCTTGAACCTGATTCAATACTCCACCTGGAGCCAATCCAGCTGATGAACAACCAACTGAATGTGGGCTCTCCACAAAGTCCAAGTAAGAACTCATGCATTTTAGACCATTTGGAGTTTCTGGAGCAGTCTCAAGGGTAGCCCTGCATTTCTCTCTCTCTCTCTCTCTCTCTCTCTCTCTCTCTCTCTCTCTATCGCATTTATACCCTGCCCTCCCCGGCTCAGGTGTACAGCAAGTTAAAGTAGTCTAGTCTGCAGGTGACTACTGCATGGATCACCATGGATAGGTTGGAAAGGGACAGGTACGGTACCAATCGCCTAACCTGACATAGATTAAAAAATGCCAGTTTGGCTACATTTCGTGACCAATGCCTCCATAGAGACAGAAGCAGCCAGGATCACACTGGGACTCCTGATGGCAGCTACAGGTGACTATATTGCCCCATGAAGAGCTGGGAGCAGGCAAACCAAACCAAAATCATTCTGGCCCAGCCATTGGAAGACCATCTTTCATGGATAGAGATTCAGCCGACTCCGTTTCCTCCATCCCAGCACACCCACCTAAAAAGTGGCCTGTATATCCAGGGTAGCATCTGGCCAGGGCCATGAAGCAGTAGATCCATAATGTTTGTGGTCAGATCTGTGGTTATGTACAAGACATTTGAATAAAGGGTGAATTTGGGGTTCCCCAATGCAAAAAGCGTGAGGATCCATGGGCCATGGTATGACCAGGAAGCCCTGGATCCGAGTTTTATGTGGTGCAGGCTGTGCCCCTGGCTATGCTGTGTGATTTGACGGTGATTTAGGGGTGGCCCAATGCAAAAAGTGTGAGGATCCATGAGGATCTGTGCTTCAAAACCACATTTTTGGGCCATGGTATGACCAGGAAGCTGTGGATCCGTGATTTTTGTGTTGCATGCTGTTCCCCTGGCCATGATGTTTGATCTGATGATGACTTTGGGCTGATCTTGTGCAAAAATCATGAGGATCCATGAGGATCCATGCTTCGGAACCACGCTTTTGGGCCACGGTATGACCAGGCAGGCATGGATCTAAGTTTTTGGTGGTGTAGGTTGTGTTCCTGGCTATGATATGTGATTTGACGGTGAGTTTGGGTTGGCCCGATGCAAAAAGCGTGAGGATCCATGAGGATCTGTGCTTCAAAACCACGTTTTTGGGCCACGGTATGGCCAGGAAGCCGTGGATCCGTGATTTTTGTGGTGCAGGCTGTGCCCCTGGACATGATGTTTTATCTGATGGTGACTTTGGCCTGATCTAGTGCAAAAATCATGAGGATCCATGAGGATCCGTGTTTTTTAACCATGTTTTTGCGCCCCTGCGGCCCCACAAAATAGTGGATGCATGATTTTTTTTTATGCTGTCTACAGAGTAAGACATGGTCTACAGTATCATAGTGGTTTTATTTAATTTGAATGAAAAAAATCATATGAATTCACGAGGATCCGTCTAGATCCGCCTTTTACCTTCTTCCCTTCTGGAGCTAGGACTGGAAGACTGTTTTTTTTCTGAACCCTGGATATCTGTTGCTAAGCAGTGGATGACACTGAGTTAGATTGCCCAATGGTCTGATTTGGTATAAGGTACAGTGGTACCTCAGGTTACATACACTTCAGGTTACATACGCTTCAGGTTACAGACTCCACTAACCCAGAAATAGTGCTTCAGGTTAAGAACTTTGCTTTAGGATGAGAACAGAAATCGTGCAGCGGCGGAGCGGCGACAGCAGGAGGCCCCATTAGCTAAAGTGGTGCTTCAGGTTAAGAACAGTTTCAGGTTAAGAACAGACCTCCGGAACGAATTAAGTACTTAACCCGAGGTACCACTGTATTGTTCTCGGTTTCTATACATTAGCTATACATCCAAAAAGCCAGCACATAAACACTTAACAATTTATTCTAACAACGCAGTGCTAAGCATATCTTCTCAGGAGTGGCTCCTAGTGGGTTCAGTGGGCTTTACAAATAATCTTTAATTGTGAATCTGCCAAATGGATTACAACTAACCTGTTGCACCACCGCGACTCCAGAAGGCAGAGTTTCTGAACGCTCCGTTTAAGAGGAAGCCTGGCTGATATTCCCCAAAAGAGCAATAGTTTGATTTAGCTTTAGATAAAACACGAAACGTGGGATAATTAGAAACCGATTGGCAGCCAAGTCAAGCACAAGGCAATTAGTGACGGTTTGGCGCATTACGCCTTCGCCCGCGGCGGAAAGTTTCCACCTTCTTCTTCTTTATATGAAAAAAGAAGATTTCCCACTTCTATTTCAAGCAAGGCTGAATAAAGTTGGAAACGCTCATTATCTGAAGGACGCCGGAAGAGAAGAAGTTCCTTAACCCCCTAATATCCAAAGTAAGGGCGTTTTCAGAGAAGGGTTCCCCCGTCTGGGTCGCGCGTTGGAGGGCGTCGCCTGGGGCAGGTGGAAGAAGCAGGGCCCGGAGATCCTCGCCCCTGCTTCCTCCCCAGGGCCGCCTTCTCCACTTCATCCACCACCTAACCGCGCGGCACTGCAGACCGCGGAGGGAGAAGAGAAGGCAGAGATTCGATCTGGCACGGAGTCGAGTTCCCTGGGTTCCTGGTGCGAAGAAAACGCTCTTTCTGGAGCTTCTGGGCGCACTCCAGCTCTCCAACCGGTGGGCGCGCTGATAAGTGTTTTGGGTTTAAGAGGAAAAATGGGAAAAGGCGGGTTGTTGACAAAGCGGTCGATGAAACCGCCGTAGGCAGCGACGCGGGGGGCCTTGAGCCAAAGCTACGGAGGATCGGGGCTGCGCGTCTTTCTTTACTCGCCCTGCGCGCCTTCCCGGGGCACGGCAGCGGGGCCCTGTCTCGGCGTCTCCCCCGGACCCCGCTCCCAGCGCGGCCCTTTCCTGACCTCGCGCTCGCTCCGGAGGCTAAGCTCGGCTGCCAGAAACCTTCCGGCAGCAGCGCCCCCCGAGGACCGGCTCGCCCCTGGGGCTCCGCGTTGTGCCTGTTTGGGTCTATCAAAAGCGCCCCCAGGCAGCCAGGAAGAAGCTCTCGCCGACCCGCTAAAGCTGCCTTGCACTTGGGCATCTGCCTTTCGAAACGCTTAGCGGGGAGAGCAGCGCTTACCCGGGGTCTCGACGTGCTCCGCGCCGGATGGGGAAGAGCCAGGCTGCCCGTTCCGCGCCCGCTCGGTTCCAAGGAGATGTGCGCTGCTGCTGCTGCGCACAGCGCGCTGCCTCGCCTGGCCCCCCGACCGCAGCGTCTCCCTCGGCTAACTTTCCGCCGGATCGATCTCCCTTCCTCTCTCCGCGTCGATTTCCCAATTAAGATGCCGAAGGGGGGTGGGAGACACCAGCCGCCCCTTGCCTGGCTGCGTTTTTTAGGGTCCGCTGCTGCAAAAGCTGCAGGAGGTGGAGACCGGCAGAATCCTCGGGCTGTAACTTCTGCTATGGTGGCATATTGGATAAGTTGGTCGTGCGCGGAATGACCTGCCTGGCAAGTTATTCACACAGGAGATTTATCACGTTTGAAATAAGTCTTCCTCTTCCTCTTCCTCCTCTTCTTTAAGATTTGTTTCTCATAATTCACACTTTGTGTTACTAGGAAAATACCGTTCAGCGGTGGAAGGAAGGATATCCCCTTCCCGTTTGGACTGCCATGCAGTTAACCTGTGCGAGGTGAGCTGTGGTTGCTTTAGTAAAGAGGGAGATGCACTCTGCATATCCTGAACAATCCCCCCTCTCTCTGTCATTATTTCTACTGTCCAGAGCGGAGTCCTGGTGTTAAAATGACGTTCCACAGCTGAGCTCTGTGTCAATTTAATCTCTGCATTTCCCGATTTTATTTCATGAAAAAGGACTTTGGCTTTTCAGCCAAAATGTTTTCCCAAGCATCATTTCAAAATTCATCTGCTTCTTTCAGTGCTGTGGGGAGGGGCAAGGTAGTGGACCCTTTAATGAAACCTACAAGCCCATCACACCTGGACTTCATTTTATCTAGGAACATAGGAGGCTGTGTTACATCATCGAACCATCGAGCTCCACACTGACTGACAATGGCTTTTCAAGGTTTCAGACATTCCAGCCCTGCCTTGGGACACAGGAACTGATCCTGGGCTCGTCTGCATGCAAAAGGCTCATAGACCAGAGGACCACACTTAAAATTAAGGGGCCGGCTCCCCTGGAGCTTGAGGACGAGTTTCTTCCCCTGCCACCCCATGCCTGGTTATCTTCTTTTCTGACTTAATTTCATCACAGACATCACCAATCCACTCACAATTTCCCCATTAATTATAGCGCAAAGGACAGAGATGTAATTATATGTTCTTAGAGCCCCTCTTAGGCTTACATGAAACAGCAAAATTCCACCTGGAACACATTTTTGCATAGGGAAATAGCCTGTATGAAAAAGGTTTGTATATTATTATTATTGTATCTGTGTATGTATTATTATTATTATCTGTGTATGTGCAACTGGAAACAATGGGCGATAATTTCCCAATGTGTATATATATATATAGCAGCATGCATGAATATGAATCATGACACTAACAATCTATACCTAGGGTGGGGAATGCCTTGCTCTCCAGATGTTGCTGGACTTCACCTTCCATCAGCTCCAGCCAACATGGCCAATGGTCAAGGATGATGGGAGTTGCAGTCTAGCAACATCTGAAGAGCCACAGGTTCCCATTCTTCATCTATATTAATCTTTGCCAATGTGGTACCCTCCAGATGTTTTGGATACACCAGCCCCAGCCAACACAGCCATACTGGAACTGATGGGAATTGTACTCAAAGACATACGGAGAGCATCAGACTGGGGAAGGCTGAGCCATGCAATTATTTCATGCTAGTTCCTTTGCAGTAGAGCAGGCATAGGCAAAGTTGGCCCTCCAGATGTTTTGAGACTACAATTCCCATCATCCCTGCCCACTGGTCCTGTTAGCTAGAGATGATGGGAGTTGTAGTCCCAAAACATCTGGAGTGCCAACTTTGCCTATGCCTGCAGTAGAGTATTCCATGTTGGTATTTGTGTCTTCTTTAAAGCACCCCTTGCAATATAATTTCTTTTCACCTCCATCCTTGATCAAGAAGGTGGGGGCTTCTATAATTGTGGGCAAGTCTTTTCTTCGTGTTAATTGTCCAATTATTTTGAAATGTTCATATAGGGTAGAAGAGAGACCAAACCCACTAATTGACTCTGGCCTTTCAACTTCAGATTTATGGATGGATGAAAGCAGTGGTGCAATAACAAAGGGAAATGCATACTTTGTCAGGGTTCACATAAGGAGTGGGCTTCAAGAGCTCTTGCATAAGAAAGCATTCAAAAGAAATGCTCTTTTTATTTATTATGGTGTTTATTTTAAACATTTTAAACATTTAGAATGTATGTACAATGGTACTTCGGTTGTCGAAAAGCTTGGCTCCCAAACAAATCGGCTCCTGAACGCCGCAAACCCGGAAGTAAGTGTTCTGGTTTGCAAACATTTTTTGGAAGCCTAATGTCCAATGTGGCTTCCGCAGCTTTGAGTGCAGGAAGCTCCTGCAGCCAATAGGAAGCCACACCTTGGTTTTCAAATGGTTCTGGGAGTCCCGGAATGAATTAAATTTGAGAACCAAGGTACCACTGTATTCCCATTCTTATCTCAGAGTGGTGGTCCTTTGGTAGCCAAAGTGGTAATCATCCCCACACAAGAAGGAGGGATCCAGAGGCTTGGCGAAACTCCCAAAGTTTGTTGAAATACAAAAAGAGGGTTAGAAGAGAATTCTGGGCATCAACCCCAAAAACAGCCCAATGAGGAATGAGCATGCTCAGTGGCCGCAGAATGCAGGGTGAAGGAATGCGAGAAAGGGAATGAAATGAAGTATCTGGAACAGGAGCATTCTGCACTGAAACATTTTTCATAGATTCAGATGGCCAGAATCTCAGCAACACTGCACTTTGCAGTGTGACAGATGCTCTGTAAGGAAAGCTGAAAAAATAAAATAAGGTTTCAAAGGGTCAGAAGATCAGGGGGCTTGCTCAAAAGGGAAGAAACTAAAATCCAAGTCCCACTTGTTTGTGTTTTACTACCACTGTCAGAGGCAGTATGCCTCTGCATATGAGTTGGGAATCACAGGTGGTTGAACACTTTGGGAATAGGATTCTGGACTATATGGTCTTTGGCCTTGCGGTAAGAATTTACTTCTAAACCAGCTCTCAATAGTTCATGCCCAGGTGAGGGAATGACATTTAAAGAAAAACACAGCCAAGAGAGAGATATGAGCTCAGCATCCACTAGGGACCCAGTTTATTGAGAGATAAGCTATTGCTATTGCAATAGGAACAGTTACTCAAACCAGTAGTTCAGAGAACCACCAGTTAGGAGAACTGTGTTTGAGACACATTTTAACACAGCTTTTATAGGGTTTTTCGCTCATAGAATGTATGCATGAAAGGGCAGGTCACAGGTCAGGGAGCTAAAACTGTCTTGCTTGGCTTCGTTAGCTCATTCCATCTTGGGTGCCCCTTGGCATCTTAGGATTTAACATTTTACTCACTTATTGTCCTTTTTCTTGACATCCAGACCCTCAAAAAGTCCACAACCTACAATTTCTATAGTTTCCTATGCCTGGAAGGATTCAAGGTAATTTTACATTAACATTCCATTCCTAAACTATGCAAACAGCACTTAGAAAGATAGGAGGTTCGGGGCTGAGAAGTCTGCACGGCATAGAAATTAGAACATTGATGCATAGGTTCCAGTATAGAGTGTAGATGCAGGGATTACAAAAGTACATACATTTTTAAAGGTAAAGGTAAAGGGACCCCTGACCATTAGGTCCAGTCGTGACCGACTCTGGGGTTGCGGCGCTCATCTCACTTTATTGGCCAAGGGAGCCAACGTACAGCTTCCAGGTCATGTGGCCAGCATGACTAAGCCACTTCTGGCGAACCAGAGCAGCACACGGAAACTCCGTTTACCTTCCTGCCGGATTGGTACCTATTTATCTACTTGCACTTTGATATGCTTTTGAACTGCTAGGTTGGCAGGAGCTGGGACTGAACAATGGGAGCTCACCCCGTCACAGGGATTCGAACTGCCGACCTTCTAATCGGCAAGTCCTAGGCTCTGTGGTTTAACCCACAGCGCCACCCGCGTCCCTGACATCCATTTTTATTCAACGCTAAATTCTATACATTCTATCAAATGCTAAATGGGTTAACTAATTTTATAACAGCTTGATCCAGCAGGGCTCATGTTATGTTCTTGCATTTCTTCTGGCTGAAGTAAAGCCATGGCGATGACTATAGTCTTTATTCCCCCATCCCATCAATGCAAGCCATTAAAGAATCACACTTTCTTGAAGTTCTGCTGAAACAAAAGGTCACATCATTATTACAGGGGACGTCAAGGCAGGAGTGTGGAAAAAGCTTTATTGAAAGGGGTTCTTTTAGAGAAGTGTAAAAATGCTCGGTTACACCCCTGTCAAGGGGCTGTTTTAGGGACTTCTGAATATTTCATGCTGAACTTAGTCTGAACTTTAGATTATACGTTCTGTGACAGCTCTGCCGTTTCTTTCTGCGAAGTTAGAAGTTGCTCAGTGGAACATTTGCGACTTTTATACCACAGCCAAAGGAACAGAAGCAGTGCTTGTTCTGAAGTGTGGGATGTGGCCACATCCATACCTTACATTTAAAGCACTATGATAGCACATCAACAGCCGTGGCTTCTCTCCAAAGAATCCTGAGAACTGATCTGTTGTTCTCATGGTGGTTTATGACTTATTCTTCCCAAGAACCTTTGGGGGTTGTAGATCTGTGAGGGGAATAGAGGGCTCCTTAAAATTCCCAGTACTTGTAACAAACTATAGTTCTCTGGATTAATTGGGGGAAGCCATGACTTTTAAAGTGGTGTTCATTGGTTGGTTGGTTGGTTGGTTGGCATCCATCTGTTTTGGAAGACAATGGAAGAATGTAACTTTGAGGGTGAAGTCAAATTGTTAGAAGGTTGCAGCACCTGCTGTAGACACTGATACAGGAGGGACATGTTTTGTTGCAGCTGGGGCAGATGAAGTGATCTAGTTGTGCTGCTGCAAATGCAGCATGGCGTTTCTTCTCTCTGTGCTCCTAGCAGCAGTCATTCCTCCTCCGGTCACTGCTATGGATTGCACTGCAGTCGCCAGCAAGGGATTCCCACATGGTGGGGTTGATGTTGCCAGCCTTCATGCCATGTTTGCAGGCATCTTATTAACACAGAGTTTGTCCGCCAACAGGCCTGGGGACTGAAGCCAGCTCCCTGTAGAGCACATCCTTGGGGATCCTGCCAGCTCCCATTCTGTGGACATGACCAAGCCAGCAGAGAAGTCACTGAGACAGGAGTCCAAACATGTTGGGAATGTGAGCTTGGGAGAGCACATCTTTGTTTCAGACTCTAGCCTGCCATGTAATGTGGTATAAGAGTGCTTTAGATGTGTGGTGTGGTGTGACTTCTGTTTAAAAGCACCGTCTCTTTATCTGTTTAGGAAAGTGCTGGGTACATAAGATACCTTCTGAACATACTGTATGGGTCTCCCAACTTTTACAACACAATCTATGTAAGTTTACTCTGGAGTAAGTCCATCTGTGTTCAAGAGAACATGGTTCCCATTCTTTCCCCAGACCACTTGCAAATTGCTAATGGTATAAAGTGGACTACTTTAGGATCTCTCTGCCTATTGTAGCAATTATAATGTGCTGTGCTAAATACTGTACGGTTTTTAATTGCATTTTATTGCTTCAATTATTTATTATACATTGTATTTTATTATATTGCTTTTATTGCAATACAATGGAATACAATGTCAGAAATAAAAAGAAGCAATAAAATGCAATTATTAATTCCTGTATTGCAGGGGCTGGACTAGATAACCCTTGGGTCCATTTCAACTATGATTCTATGAATTAAAATCAATAGGAATATTTAATATGATGAATGTGTCAACTTGTGTCTTCAACCTGAAATCCACAGGCATGCCACAGCCCACCCAGATGATGCTTGTGGAGCACAGCTTGGGAACTGCTCAGTAGAGCTTACCTGCACGTAAGTGTACAGAGTGTTGCACCCTAACGTCGTACCTTTTTTTTTTTAAAAAAAAGTCAATCTATTTCTTTTTATTGCTAGATTTTTTTCCTGGTCTACCTGAAGGACAAGAGGACACTTAATACTGCTGAAACTTCTACTCAAATCAGTAAGATAAAACTCTGTATTAAACTGCAGAATGCATTATCATAAAGCCAATGAATATTAGTTCATGTTTGCTAAACCCAAGACGTTTAATTTATCTGTCTCTTTATTTCTATTGTTCAAACGAGAGTGCAGATGCAGGCGTTTATGTAGCCAAAATGGTGGCATCCGTGCAGAAAAGTGAATTGTCAGGAGACTTGGGTGAATGGCAAAGTACAAAAAAAGAAGCTTAGGGGGAAATAGTTAATAGTTAATAGTAGCAGGTAGGGAGGATAACCCAATGAAGGCTGAGTATGTTGAGTCGCTGTGAATGCTGGCTGACTGTTGGGGTGGGTGGGAAACAAAAAACCAGGCAAGAGATCACAGAAATGAAAGAAATCATATAATTGTAGAGTTAGAAGGGACCCTGAGGATCTAGTTCAATCGCCTGCAATGCAGGAATAATGCAGCTGTCCCATTTGGGGATCGAACCCACAACCTTGGCATTATCAGAATGGCACTCTAACCAATTGAGCTATCCAGGATGGATTAGAGTGTCTTGGATGAAGGTATAGCTGGCTGGCTGGAACCCTGAACAGAAGCACTCCACACTGCAATGTTTGTTTCAGGTCACACTTACTTTTTAAAATTATTATTACCAAAGGAGGTCAGGGTGACATACACAAGTTTGTTTATCACCACAGCAGCCAAAGGGCAGTCTGTTAGGCTGACAGAGAACGCCTGTGTCAACTTAAGTCATGCAGCGAGTGAGATGGCTGAACAGGGATTTCAAGACACGTTTTCCTAGTCCATTAAATCACAACTGGGTGTTGAATCCTACCCCGGCAGCCCAAATAAGAAAGTGTTGCAGCATTCCCAAAAGTAATCGAGTCTCATTTCTGTGGGGAAGAAGCTTCACAGCTTCCACCAAGAACAGCTCTCACCTTCTTGCTGCTTGAATACAGTGTTCAAAGGGTACAGCCATTAAAGCTTTAAAGTCATGATAGAAGAACTGTGTGTAGACTTGAAGGGACTTCTATGGATGAAAACAAACATTTTGTGCCCAGAAATTAATAGGGAAGCAGCTTGGATGATGGAATAGTGGTATTGTGTGCTTGCGCTGAACAAATCTCTGTCATCTGCTATATTAGGGGGGTTCTGCTCCTCTGCTGTGCTCACCAACCAGCTTCCAGTGCTGCTCAGATTCACTCTGCTCTGACCTCCTCTTTCTCCACAGCTCACTCCCCGGGGTGGACTTTGGTAATATGGCGCCCAGAGTGAGGCCAAAATTTGGTGCCTCCACATGGACTTTCTCAATTGTGGATCTTCTCAATTTTGCGTCCCCTCGGCTTGGTGTATCGTTAGCACAGAGGCACACACAGAGCCGGGCTCTTCAGGTGAAACATTTTATAAATTCTTTGTGATAGCCATCACAAAGGGTTCCATCACACTATTTTGCAGTCTTCAAATGTCACTCCTGGAAGTCCTGTGCATCTCTCTGAAGTCCATGAGACATGCAATACTATGCCCACTTAACTTGGGAGTAAGCCCTATTGAACTCTGTGGGGTTTGCTGCTGAGTAGATGTGTATAGGATTGCACTCTTAGACTTAACCAGGTCTAATCTGAAGTGAATCCTATTCTCGGGTGAGTAGAGGATTGCAGTGTTTGTCATTATGCAATGCAAGTCTACCCCCTATCCTTTATGCAAATATTGGGAGTTTATATTTCACAACAGCAGCTACTGAGAGGTTTTTGGTTTTAAATAAAAATATGGATGCAACTGGATTAAGTTTTCAACTGTTTAATTTTTCAATATATTCCCCCCGCCCCACAGGAGTTGGAGTAGGGAAAGCCCAAAACCATTAGTGTGCTTCACTCAATAAACCTTCAGATTACATTTTTCCACTGAAGCGGACACATCAATAGGCAGGAATCTGTTTGAGAAGGGTTGGGAGTTATAAAAGTATGAAGTTTTTAAATGCATGGTAGACATTAATTACAAGGCTAATTCAATGTTCCTTAATGCCTAGAAAAGAGCAATACATTCTTGATCCGTTTTGCCTTCCTAATTATGGATTGTTGGATGCTGATTTTATTACGAACTTGGCACTTTTGGGCAGGATTTCAAAGCCCAGTTTAATTAAAGCTGCAATGTTGTGCACACTAACTTGGGAGTAAGTCCCATGGAACTAATTGAAACCTACTTTGGAGAAAACATGCAGGGGATTCGTCTGCACAGCAACTTAATTATCATTTGGTGAGTTGGGGGGGGGGAGCAGAGCGCTCATGGGGGTGCCGTCCCATGAGATTCTGCCGCCCCAGGCGGCTGCTTCAGTCCGCCTCATGGGTGAGTTGGCACTGCTTGCTGTGAGTGGTCAGATGGGGAGGAGGAGTGGGAGGAAATGGGAGACTTGGGAGGAGACCCAGCAGGTTGGGAGGCAATGATCAGGACCCAGGTAAGGAGTCCAGTGGATGGTTAGGACAGCAACTGGTCCAGGTGTCAATGGATACTTTGCATACTGCATCCCAACCAGCTAACTTGACTCCACAGCCACCCCTTGTTAGCAAAGAACCATTCTTCTCAGGAGAGGTGCCTATGGATAAATCGGGCAGCAAGCTAGCCCCACCTCTATCTCCAAGGCAATGAAGGCAGTCTCAGTGGCATGAACACAGTTTGCACGCTCAGCCTGCTTGAAGGAGCACCCACTTGCTTGCCCAGTCTTGAGGTTGGGGACAACCACACAAATGACCGTGTCCTCCCCACTCTGCAAAAGGAGAGCTTATGGGACATGGCAGTTGTTTGGACAGCATCTTAGCTTACACCTGGCCATGTACCTTCATGCTCTGCTGTGCCTTCTGACTTTGTAGCATGAACTATGTTGGGGCACTGTAGTGAATTTTGGAACAAGCATCATACTCGAGCCAAGAGTCCAAATGCTGAGTCTGAAACTGGGAGCCAGGACACCTTTGTACTTCTGCATTCATAGCTTCTGCATATACACACTCTCTGTCCTCCATCCGAACAAACAACAGTCATTATCAGAGATCAAGGACACCTTCCAGTCAGGCAAAAATCACTCAAGGAGGGTGTGAACCAAGGCCAGTGAGGGGGCTGGCCTGGAGTTGTGGCTTTTGGCCCATGAGCCTGAGTTTCCCACCTCAGCTATAAAGGGAACACAAAAGAAATTTGGCCAAGACACTCTGCGCCACCTGTTTTTAAGGTTTAGAATTTGTGCCAGAAGCTGAACCTGGACAGGACTAAAGCATGGCTGGCAATAGCAAGATCTTCCTTCTCCAGAGAAGGATGCAGCTGGTGCACAAACAAGGCTATGGAGAAATGCTCAGAGTTGCAGTTGGAACTGAACATCCAGGAGCCAAACCATGTCTAGGAGCACCAATGAGTTTTTAGGTGCACAATGATCATCCCTTGCTCGATATCAGTGAGATACTAAAGTTAAATCAAGATATTAGGCTTTAGTTCAGTGGTAGTCTGTGTGGTTACCCTCAAGGGGTTATTGGGCTAGAACTCCCATCAGCCCCAGCTGGTATGGCCAAAGGGCAGCGATGATGGGAGGTGTAGTCCAAAAACATTGGGAAGGCACCACATTGACTACTCCTGCTTCAGTTATCCCAAACCCGTCTCAGAAGCAACTGCATGCAGTCTAAACAGGGCAACCAGAAGCAAAGGGGGGACTTTAGAAAATAAAATGAGTTTGGCTTAATATGCCAGTATGAAAAAAGCTGGGCTAGTGAAACACCCTCATCTGACCACCCTAGGCCTTATGGATATGCTCTCCACGTACTGCATCTGGGTTAAACGCAGCAGTCAATCTGACATTTTCTTTCCTTTGCCAGTTATTGTTTAATCAATAGTCTTCTTCCAGGAGCACTGAGATGTGTATCTGTTTAGTATCCTGAGTCTGTTGGGAGTATGACTGATAATTATTCACGGCATTCATCCGGCAATTTGAAATGACAAGCTGGCCCTTGGCTTGGAGCCTGCCACAACAGCTAAAATACAAGGTGCTCTCAGGCGGATTTCTTTTTGTTTTCTTTCTTTAAAAAAATGAATGGGGCCTTGGACTCGCAGCTTCTGAAGCGTGAGCCACCAATATGCAGGATCTATTCTGTTTTTCGTGGGTGTCAAAAATCAATATTTCTCTTACATTTTAACTTTGGCAGCCAAAAACCACCTTTCTGCACCAATCACAACAGTCACATCCACGGGCACCAAACTTCTGCTCTTTTCGCTTTGCTAAGCCTGGCCTGGGGAGTTCTGCACACAAGTTCAATGAAATGGGCTCAATGTACATACAGCTGTATGCTGTGACCAAGGTGCAGAGCTACTGGTGTCCAGAGGGTGGCTGCATGGCTCTGCCCTATCACATGGGCTGCAACTACAATGGGCAGACCCTAATATGATCCAGCATCAGCTGCCTGCCTCAGGATGGGTCTCAGAAGGAGGTGGGCAGGGGATGCAGTCCCTCCTTTCCCTGCTCACTGAGATGCCCTGTACCACGAGGGAGCAGACCTCTCAGGGAGTACAAGCAGGATGGCTGCTGCTGCCACCAGAGCGTATCACAAACTAAATAATTCTGTATGTGGTTTACAAAAATTCATTGACAGTAATCAACACCACCTAATACTTAAGAGTTTTAAATGATATCTACAATGCCAAAATCATAGTGACATACACAATTCAATATATCAAAGTCAAACATTCCAAATAGAAAACTCTTGTATTTGTAGTTGTCTGCTGTAATAAGAAGTATCCAGGATGTCTGGGCATGGCAAGAAGCCGGCAAAGCCTGCAATCAAGGCTAAAAAAAAAAAAAGCTTCCAAATATCCCTGCAATGAGTCCAAGAGAATAATTCTCAATGTGTATACTTGTTGCTGGTGCAATTGTAACAGAACTCTGACAATGAGATTTCAATCTCTGTTTCATGAATCTTCTTCTGGTTGGGCCAAGAAGAAGAAGAAGAAGAAGAAGAAGAAGAAGAAGAAGAAGAAGTGTTTGGATTTGATATCCAGCTTTATCACTACCCGAAGGAGTCTCAAAGCGACTAACATTCTCCTTTCCCTTCCTCCCCCACAACAAACACTCTGTGAGGTGAGTGGGGCTGAGAGACTTCAGAGAAGTGTGACTGCCCCAAGGTCACCCAGCAGCTGCATGTGGAGGAGCGGAGACATGAACCCGGTTCCCCAGATTACGAGACTACCGCTCTTAACCACTACACCACACTGGCAATTCACTGCTCAACCACTGGATGGTTCCTTTTTGGTACATTACTGTCAATGATTTTTTGTAAACCACATACAGTTATTTACTCTGTGATATATTTCTCTGTATTCCTTGGAAAGTGGTACTGAGCCACCATTTAGCCTCAGAGGCTAACTAGGAAGGCCATCAAAACACAAGGACCTCATTAGGCTCCCCTCTTCTGCCCTATGCAATGAGCCGCTGGATGTTGCTTCTGTTCCAGTCTGTTCCATGGCTGGAGGTAGTACACTTTTGAATTCCAGGAAAGCACAGGGAGAGTGCACTTCTGCTTTTGGTTTCTCACAGGAATCTGGTTGGCTGCTGTGAGAACAGGATGCTGGCCTAGATGGGCGACTGGCCTGATCCAGCAGGCTTTTCATATGTTCTGTGGCTGCACTTGCTGTGTCTCCTAGCCCCACCCTGGGTGGGTCTTGCACTCTGGTCCAATGTGTCTGCTGGCATGTGGGTCTGCCCAGGGAGCTATATAGATACTATGTCATGTGGACTCTCTTTTTTCCTTTTTTGTGTGTTTGCTGAAAAACAGTAGTTGTAAGTGTGGCGTTCGTACGGAGCCCCCGGTCGTCTCACGGACTATTGACCTGTACACCACTAATCCGCTTCCACCAGCCAGGTCCTCCCCAGTAAATCACTTAGTCTCAGTCAGGTTCTTAAGTTAACAAAGAAGAGTGTAGTTTATTGCAAACACAAATAAACTTTAACTGCATTCAAAACGTTGTTACTCTTTACCTTCTTAGTCTTATTTTATCCTGTCTCTAACTCTTCTACCTCCCCTCACACAAGAACCAACTGCACTAACTGTCTCTCTGATTCCAACTGTCTGCCAACTGCTTTCCCAACTGCCTTTCCCAACCAACCAACCAACCAACCAACCCAAACCTTGGGCTAAGCCCTTTTATAAACAGGTAGGCTCTGCCTCTGGCTTTTCTATTGATCTACCTATTAATTCTTTCTCTCCCCCGTACAGACATTTTAAAAAGAACGGGCAAATGCCACAGTAAGGAACACATGTGGACTCAAAGGCCTGCCCGAGAGCATGCCTGGGGACTGGTGGCAATGGAGTGGTTGCTAGCTACATCACCATGGCTTAACAGAGTAGGGGGTTCCATGTCGTCATTTTGTGGTGGTGATGGGGTGCAATGGGTGTGTCCCAATTGTGCTGAGTTCATTGGCTGCCTCTGTGGGGGAGTGGCATCACTGGACCCAGCACAGCTTTGGATTGGTGGGCTGCAGTTTCCAGAGTTTCCAGAGGTGCCAGGAGGCTGTGTCTGTCATTTCCCCAGACACATCACTTTTGTATTTTATGCTAATTTCTCCCTGCCATCCTTGGATGTGGTACCCTGTTCTGCCAGCATAGCAATGGCATATCTCCAGTTCTGGACTAATGTATTGCTCTGCTAGTTGATTTCAGAAGTGATAGCTCATCTTCTTTGTGTTTTCCATTTAACTAATAGATTTTTTATACACACACACACACACACACACACGTTTGGGCCTCTCCATCAGTCGAATTTTCTCATTCGAAAAAGCCGAGGGTTGTTTTTTTTTTTTGGGGGGGGGGGTTGCACATGAAATCACATCCCAGCCGCCACTCCCGCTAATGATCGTTTTACATAACCCCATGCACAGAGAAGGGTTCGGCACCGACGGGCTTTGGCCACGAGGTGGCGCAGCCTCGCAAACCACCACGCCGACAAAAATCTGGATTGCAGAAGCATTTCAGAAACTGTCTCCCACACCCGAGAGCTCTTCCCAGCCCCTTTCCTCCCCCTCCTTCCCTGCAGTTTGCATACTTAATTACATTTATTTCGGAATTACTAGGCAACCCACCTCCAGATGTGCAGCTTAAAGGTGAGGCGCGTGTGCTGGGATCTTCACATCCCGCACCGCACACCGTCATGTGATAGTGGGAGAATAAGGTGGAGTTCAGCTTTAAGGGGGACGCCTCCTGCTCCGCTCACCCAATCTTCGGGATCCGTGGTGGGCAAATGCCAGCGGGTCTGTCCTTCTTTTGCCTTTCGCTTCCCAAGTCAGCCGTCTCTTATCCTCTCGCTTCAGCACTTAGGATGGTGCTTGGAAGAAAGGAAGAATGCAGGTGAGAGACTCTTTTGTGGCTGTTATTATCCTTTTTTTAAAAAGCCAGCGGATCTCTCCCCACCCCCTAAAGGCGTTTACCTGTTCCCATTTGCACATTGGACGGGATGACCGTGCCCGCGAAACGAGCGATCTCCCCAATCTGACACGTGCTAGACCCGGGCTTCGCAGTAATGGGAAGAGAACCGCTTCGAGCGTAGTTGTCGAGCCGATCCGAGGCAGCGCCGTCGGACGCGCCTGTTGGGCATCTTGTAAGGGGCGCATCTCAAGCCACCAAAACTTCCGAAAAGATCGGAGGGAGAGGGGGAGAAGGGGGCTTTTTCTTTTTTCTTTTTGCTGGAAGAGAGAGGAAAGAAGCTGTGAGTAGAACCGAGGGCTGTTCTGTAGGTCTTCAAGCCAGCCGATGCCGAAAAACTGGGGAGAATCTGCCAGCAACGGCGAAGGGCGAAAGGGCAGGCAGAGGCGCGGAGCGCTTCGCAGAAGGACCTAGGCGCGCGATCCCTGGCCCCTTTCATCCGCGCGCCTGGCTCTCCCAGCCAGAAGGAATGTAAACTCGGGGAAGAAGCTGGTGTACAAGGAGGAAAGGAGGGGAATTGTAGGGGATTGGGGTCCCCCAGCCCATTGCAAAGCAGGAATCTCAACTAAAGCATCCATGACAGATGGCCATCCAGCCTCCGCTGGAAGTGGGAGTCTTTTCGGGTTCGGGTAACCCGCGGAAGGGAAGTGGGACTCTGGTGTGTGGCCGCTCTTTCCGTCGAAAAGGACAGCAGTGGGAAGCCTGTGTAGCCCTTCAGATGCGATGGGGCTCCGCCTGCCCTCCTCGCTGGCCAGCATCCCCAGTGGTCAGGGGTGATGGGCGTTGGAGACATTTGGAGGTTCCCCATCCTTCTCCAAGCCAGAGAGCATACGGAAGGGGCAGTAAATACCCCGCTGAACCTTGACCCTTAGGAACATTCGGCAGGCGCAGCAGCTTTGGCTGCAGGGAGTCGCCTGTAGTTACTGTTTAGGGCAGATCCGGACTGGAGGGTCCGATTGGAGAGACGCTGTGGGATGGGACGGGCTGGGTGTCAAGTTACAGCCGGTCGGCTCAGGAGCGCACAAGGTCTCCAGGAGACCCGGGGGGGCGGGGAGGACAGCATTGTGGGTAATGTTGTATTCGAAGGGAAGGCGATCGTGGCAAATAAATGACCCCCGTTTTCCCAGAACCAAGACACAGTCAGGTCTCCTCCGCAGAAAAAGCGCAAGCGCAGATGGAATTAGAGCAGATGAAATGAACTAGCTACGTCTCCTCAATTCCCACGAGGGGG
The DNA here is from genome assembly GCF_965112155.1 of Podarcis liolepis. Classification (NCBI taxonomy): domain Eukaryota; kingdom Metazoa; phylum Chordata; class Lepidosauria; order Squamata; family Lacertidae; genus Podarcis; species Podarcis liolepis. Next base: position 43,356,387 of record NC_139564.1, on the reverse strand, counting down.
TCCGTCGTTGGTGGAGGGTTCTCCCCATGTTAAGTGGGGGCTTTTGTTGCATGAAAGCAGAGAGGCTCAAACAATGGAAGACAACTGGAGGAAGACGGCCTGACGTCTGCTGCACTCCACAGACTGGTCGTGAGGATGAATCGGATTGAAGCCGGTTTAAATCCCACTTCCCTAACCTTCCTTGGTTGCGTCCACACACAGACAGGCGGATCCTATCCCCCTCCTCCCTCCTCTAAGGGTGCTGTTTTAGCTTCCCAGGATTCAGGAGCCATGCAAGGGGTGAGGGAGGGGGTTGGGGGACATGCTGACTTAATGTGGGAGCTTCAGGGCTGAAGAGGAAAATTGGAAGTCTTGCATTCTCTGCCTCCCCTCAAACCTCACACATAGACACACACATACAGAGCGTTCTGGCCGATGCACTTGACTATGTCTAGTCTCATCCTATGTATATTTTCTCCCATTGAGTTCAATGAGCATATTCCAATGGAAGGGTACATTGTTTGCAACCTGACATCTCATCCTCAATATGTGAAGGCAGAAAACTTAATAATAATAGGCCTCTCCCATCAACAATAGTATAAATGTATTCAGAAGATTTCAACAGATATTTTTTCTAAGTGTTTAAGAGTAGGGAGTGGGGTGTGTGTGTTTATTTGGAATCAAGTCTCACTGAGTCCAAAAGTTTGCCATGCATAGAAGCCAGTTCTTCAGCTCCCCATCCTACGTCCTTTGGCTTAACTGGTTTCTGGATCAGGCTATATTGGGGTCCATGTAAGTTTTCTGTCTACACCTGCTTTTTTGCCCTTTTAATGAAGCAGAAAGGGTTGAAGTTTGGTCAGTGACTGTGATCCTCTTGAGCTATGTTTTGACATAGGATCTAGCTCCTAGGGGCCAAGGTCCCTTCTCCCCCTCATAAAATATTTGAGCCCCTCCACCCCCATCAATGGACATGGTGTGCATGTGTGCATCTCGTGATCGATTATGCCCCCCAATATTGCCCCCAAGTTGGCACCCCTGCGTTATGATGTGAGGATTTGTCTATGTCTGGGTCAGAAAGGGTTATCAAGATTCCCTTTCAGGAATAGGCTCTTGCACGGCAGTCCAGCCTCTGTTCAGGGCAATCAACTTTGGAAAGTTTTGATAGATGGGAAAGAAGTCAGGGTGTGAATATGAAACACCAGCATGATCTTAACCATACCTTTCCTTACTTAACAGTGCAATCCTGTTCTACTGGGAACAATTGGGTTCAGTGGGGCTAACTCTCAGTTAACTGGTACAGGAATGCATTCCAAAGAGGCAGTTCCATTCCCTCTTATCTGACAGCAAGCCCCACTGAAGTAAAAGAGACTGGCATGCATAGGATTGCACCGTTGTTGTTGTTGCACTATTAGTGTGTTTAGGGTGGCACCTATGCAGCCTGATACCAAAGTTTAAGTTTTTCCTGAATTCCTGGTACCAGCAGCATTAAAGGTAAAGGTAAAGGTAAAGGTACCCCTGCCCATACAGGCCAGTCGTGTCCGACTCTAGGGTTGTGTGTTCATCTCGCTCTAGAGGCCATGAGCCGGCGCCATCCAAAGACACTTCCGGGTCACGTGGCCAGCATGACGAAGCTGCAGCTGGCGAGCCAGCACCAGCGCAGCACACGGAAACGCCGTTAACCTTCCCGCTATAAAGCGGTACCTATTTATCTACTTGCACTTAGGGGTGCTTTCGAACTGCTAGGTGGGCAGGAGCTGGGACCAAATGATGGGAGCTCACCCCGTCGCAGGGATTTGAACTGCTGACCATACAATCGGCAAGTCCTAGGCACTGAGGTTTTACCCACAGCGCCACCCGCGTCCAGCAGCATTAGAATGTAACAAAGGCTTGGGGGTGTTAGCAAGAAATAGCCAGATTCTGTGTGTATATTAGGCCTAACCCCTGTGATTGGGCTGTGTGCTAGACAATGCTAATCCAAGGGAATCAACATAAATTAAGTGTTAATTAAGTCAGACGCATCCCCTTTGAGATGGCAGCCTGGGGGTAATATAGCACAACACAGGATCAAAGCGAGTGGGAAGTCTCCTCTGCCTGTGTTGCAAAAAGCCAGGGAGAGAATAGAGAGTTAGGAGTAATGTGGGCAGAAGCTTCGTGCGGCGGAGTGTTGTAGAGTTATTCAACAGAATTAGTAAGCAGTGGGCTGGAGAGAGAGGCAAAGAAATGGCAGGTGTCTGTTTAAATCCAATGCTGCCTCCCTCCAGCTTGGACTCAGGTTGTATATATGTGTAAATGAACTACCCTCTCCACTCTGCCTCATTTCCAAAGGAAACACAGGTCCTGTGTAAGCGCTTGGTCCCCTGGAATCTTGGACTGCTGTGGAGATTGGGGTCGTGTGTAACAGTATGTAAGGCTGCAAAACTAATCACACTTAGCTAGGAAGTAACTTACTCCATGGGGCCTAGAAGGAGGATAGTTTTCCAATTAAAGAAATCTTAACTGATTAACCATGGGCTTTTCCACACCAGTTTTCTGTGTGTTTGCAGCTGTTTGCATTCACATTTAATTTGTGTTGTCCACATGATGGTTTACCCTTGAACAATGCCCATCTTAATGCTTCCGCCTGTAAATTCAGGCTCACCTGATACTGGAATAATGCAAATTCCTTTCCAAACCACTCCACTCAGGATCACGTATTATTATTTGTTTTTGTGATTTCGGTTGATTAGAGCGATTGCCACTTTCCATTGCTTTCATTTCTTTTATGGCTGTTCTTGTAACTATTTCCAGTGTGCTCCGCAAAGGCTGTTTTCCTTTCTTTCTTTTGCCCAAAATCAGAAAACGGAATGAACAAATTTGCTTTTGCACACTTCTTGGGTGGGGTGGGGAAATGTTTATTGAAAACAAGGCTCATGCAGCTACCTGCACACAGGCCCTGTCAGTACTTAACTGGCATAACAGTATCAACAAATTGGAAGGCAGGGACAAGCACAAAACAGCTACAGGCATGAACAGGAAGAACTGAAGCTGCACCTCATATACAAATTCAGATATGTGCAGGTGTGGGCAGCCCCCATCTTATTTAAATAGATGGGAAGTGTATTAGCAGCTAAATAATGTGCAAATGTGGAAAAAGCCCAAAATGAGTTTTAATTGATTGATTATTCAATATGCATAAATTTGCATAGGAGAAAAAAATAAGGGAATAATATGCACTATTCATTTTTAGATGATGATACATGTATTGTTGCAGCAAGCATCATCGAGAAGACTTATTTCCTCTTCTCTGTCACACAGAAGGGAATACCTCTTCTAATATATAGATGCTTCGTATTTACTAATTTACTAATATACTAATTTGCTAATAAAAACAGCAGATGACAAGCACCATCTTAGACAGGGAAGGGGAATCTGTGTTCCTGCAGATTTTCGTGGATTCCGGCTCCAACACCCATCCCTGAGCATTGGGCCACTGGCTCTTCAGATATTGCTAGACGACAACTCTAATCTGTCTCAGCCCAGGGATGGGTGTTGGAGCCAGAATCCAGGAAAATCTGCAGGAACACAGATTCCCCTTCCCTGTCTAAGATGGTGCTTGTCATCTGCTGTTTTATTAGTAAATTCTGTCATCCATTTTATCAATTTTGTTGTGCAAATTGTTGTTGTTAAGAAAACTCTACCTGAACTATATGAGTGTCCTCTGAGCCCCTTCTCTGTTTGCCCTGTCTGAGAAAGCTTTGGAGGGTGGCAGCAGTAGAGAGGGACTGGTCCTTTGTTCCTCCCTGATATCCCCAGATCTCCAGACTGTGACACGCTGTCCTAGAACTGACATTGACATATTTTTGGCACCAGATTAAGACTTTTCTCCCCACCTAGGCAGTTGTTGTTGTTTAGTCGTTTAGTCATGTCCGACTCTTCGTGACCCCATGGACCAGAGCACGCCAGGCACTCCTGTCTTCCACTGCCTCCCGCAGTTTGGTCAAACTCATGCTGGTAGCTTCAAGAATATGACCCAGCTAAGCCAAGATTTCTATTGCTACCAGTCTAGGTTGCTGATAAAGCCCCCATCCCATTTGGAATCTGGTGTTCATTTTATGTTCTGATCAACTGTTTAACTTTTGGTGGCTTTTGTTTTTACAAATGCATGTTTTAAAACCTGGCTGTAAATTGCAGAGAGGCTATTAGGTGAATAACAAATTAAATAAATTAACAACAACAACATCAAAATTATTATTATTATTATTATTATTATTATTATTATTATTATTATTATTATTTAAACCTGCTGGTCAGTAAGTTAGGGGAACCTTTTTAGCTGACCAATATATTTGAACGGATTCATCATGCTGATAAAATTCGCTAAACTCGTAGCCCTGTTTCTGAGTAAACATGTTTAGGATCACACCACATGTTTCTAAAATGAGGGATGCTGGCGCATGAATGCAACTCCATCATCTAGCCTGGAAGCTCTTCCTCTTAGCTCTAGATGCATAGATGAGGTGCCTTTTATACGATACGATAATCTTTATTGTCATTGTCCCATACAGAACAACGAAATTGAAAAAATCTACATCAGACATTCAAAAACCAAAGCCTGCTATCCCAGCTATCCCAGCTTGGTTAGCCCCCTAAAAACTCTGATACCCCATAATTAAATACAATATACTCCCACAGAGACTACCTTACACTGTGTTTAAAACCAAAATCGCATTTGGATAAAAACTGTTTCTCAGGCAGCTAGCCCTAGTCTTTATAACCCTGTCCCTTCTTCCAGAAGGCAGAACCTGAAAGAGATCATTTCCGGGGTGCGTACTGTCCTGCACTATCTCTGCAGCTTTCTTATGCATAGCTGTCAACTTTTCCCTTTTCTTGCAAGGAATCCTATTCGGAATAGGGGAATTTCCCTTTAAAAAAAGGGAAACGTTGACAGCTATCTTCTTATGACACCTGGAGCATAGATTTGATCCAAGGTGGGAAGAGTGCACCCAATTATTCTCTCTGCAGTCCTTACAACCCTGGACAGCATTGTTTCCCCCCCTGACTGTGCAGCTCCCAAACCACACACACAGACCATAAGTTAATACACTCTCAACAGTACAATGGTAGAATGCCATCAACAGGTCCTTTGAGAGATTATTTTTCTGGAGGATTCTCAGAAAATGTAACCTCTGCTGTGCTCTCTTCATCAGGTCTTTACAGTTTCCCCCCCAGCTTAGGTCTTCTTTTAAATGGAGAAGCTCACCTTTTCTCCATGCAGAGAGGCTCTGCTTTCTAGTCCAAATCTAAGTCCTGTTACTGAAATCTTGCTTGGGCGCTTGGTTCATCTTACCTCCTGTGTTAGGCTTCCTGTTAAAAACCCAGACACACCACAGTGGCAGACCCCCCCAAGTGTCCCTATTTTCAGGAGACAGTCCCAGATTTACAGAAGCCATCGTGGTTTCTGATTTGATCCCAGAATGTACCACTTTTCCTTAGGATGTCCCTATTTTTATTGGACGGTATGGAGTTATTTGACCCCCAAGCTGTCTGAAGGCAATCCTGTATAGGGAAGGGAGGTTTTTTTTAATGTTTAATGTTTTATTAGATTTTTATATATGTTGGAAGCTGCTCAGAGTGGCTGGGGCAACCCAGTTAGATGTGTGGGGTATAAATAGTAAAATTATCATTATGGAATGAGACGTCTCTGTTTTCAACAGAGAAATGTTGGAGGGCATGCAGTGGATGCTGGTGAATGATAACCTCCCTGGTTGAAATGCCATGTCTTCTTCTACCACACTTCCACTATTGTAGCTTTCATGTTCGTCATCAATGTTGCATTTGCTGACCACAAGAAATGAAGCTAGTTTGTTTATCAGAGCTCGGAGGCAAGTAACAGGGCAGCCAGCAAGCTCCAAAGACAATTGAAGCTGGTTTGGGCTTAAGCTGGTGGGGAAGCTCAGGCTTAGGGGCTGAATGTAGGCCTCCCTATCTAATCCTCAGGACTCTTTCCTCCCCTTCCTAAGCCTCAGACCCTCGCCAGTTTTGCTCCTTCTCTCACAAGTACTTTTGCCTGGCTGAAATGTGCCTTCCTTGAAAGTTGATAGTGCCTGAATGGAAGTGTGTGTGTGTGTGTGTGAAACTGTGACTCTTCTAGTATGGCTGGAATGTATTATTTTATTCCCTTCTTCCTCTCCAGCTGTACAGTGATGCCTCAGGTTACATACGCTTCAGGTTACAGACCCAGCTAACCCAGAAATAGTACCTTGGGTTAAGAACACTTTGCTTCAGGATGAGAACAGAAATCGTGCTCATGGTGGCATGGTGACAGTGGGAGGCCCCATTAGCTAAAGTGGTACCTCAGGTTAAGAACAGTTTCAGGTTAAGAATGGACCTCTGGAATGAATTAAGTACTTAACCCGAGGTACCACTGTATTCTCTTCTCACCCCACTGGGCAGCAGTCAGGTTTCTTTAGCACCAGCTCCCCTTTTAAGCACAGGCAAGGGGCTGTGGAGGAGAGGCTGTGGGCCAGGTTGGAGGGAGCCACGGGCCACCTCTGGCCCACGAGCTAAAGGTTCCCCATCTGTGATATAAGCCAATGAAAATTAGGTGCTCTTATGGATCAAGGCTGTGGGCTGCCTTGGTAAACTCAGCCTTCAGCTCAAGCCTTTCCATTTAAGGGGAAACTTAAGTTGCATGAAGAGGTTTCAGAAGAGGGGGGAAATACCCCACAAGGCTTTGCGGTCTATTGATTGCATCAAATGTGGGTCAATTAATTGCTGGTTTAAGTTTCCATTGATTCCGTCTTTCTATCCTGTCTCTTCATAAATGGCAAGAGATTGCTCTGTTGTGTGTATATTTGAGTTCTGTGGATAAATATTGATTTGCTCTTTCCCTCCTCAAATCCTCTTTAATTTTGAATCCTTTTCGTTTTGTTCCTGCTTCCTCAGTGGCTGCCCTATCCCTGCTAGACAGCAGTTCTGCCAGAGATGAAAGCAACCAGGATAGCTTATTTGTGCTCGGCCCCCTACTGTTCTTCTGGGGGCCAGCTGGAATATTAACTAGGGAAGGAGACTGCTTGCAAGAACAGTAACTCTGCTCCAATGCACTGGGCGCCTGTCTCTTGGTAGCTGAAAAGAGCATGGCCAAAAGCATTTTTTTTAAGTGGGAGTAAAGGGGAGTAAAGAAAAAGAAGAGGTTCAGAGTAGGTCACAAGACAAAAGATATATATAGTGGAGGTTGACCCATTAGGGTGATTACTTACTTATTACTTACTTAGAAGCACTCCAGGGGGTAATAATAATAATAATAATAATAATAATAATAATAATAATAATAATTTATTTATACCCCGCCCATCTGGCTGGGCCACCCCAGCCACTCTGGGCGGCTTCCATAGAAACCAAAAATAGAGTAAAATATCACACGTTAAAAACTTCCCTGAACAGGGCTGCCTTAAGATGTCTTCTGAATGTCAGGTAGTTGTTTATTGCTTTGACATCTGCTGGAAGGGCGTTCCACAGGGCGGGCGCCACTACCGAGAAGGCCCTCTGTCTGGTTCCCTGTAGCTTTGCTTCTCACAATGAGGGAACCGCCAGAAGGCCCTCGGCGCTGGACCTCAGCGTCCGGGCAGAATGATGGGGGTGGAGACGCTCCTTCAGGTATACTGGACCGAGGCCGTTTAGGGCTTTAAAGGTCAGCACCAACACTTTGAATTGTGCTCGGAAATGTACTGGGAGCCAGTGTAGGTCTTTCAAGACCGGTGTTATATGGTCTCGGCAACCGCCCCCAGTCACCAGTCTAGCTGCCACATTCTGGATTAGTTGTAGTTTCCGAGTCACCTTCAAAGGTAGCCCCACGTAGAGTGCATTGCAGTAGTCCAAGCGGGAGATAACCAGAGCATGCACCACTCTGGCGAGACAGTCCGCAGGCAGATAGGGTCTCAGCCTACGTACCAGATGGAGCTGATAAACAGCTGCCCTGGACACAGATTTGACCTGTGCCTCCATGGACAGCTGTGAGTCCAAAATGACTCCCAGGCTGCGCACCTGGTCCTTCAGGGGCACAGTTACCCCATTCAGGACCAGGGAATCCTCCACACCTGCCCGCCTCCTGTCCCCCAAAAACAGTACTTCTGTCTTGTCAGGATTCAACTTCAATCTGTTAGCCGCCATCCATCCTCCAACCGCCTCCAGACACTCACGCAGGACCTTCACCGCCCTCACTGGTTCTGATTTAAAAGAGAGGTAGAGCTGGGTATCATCCGCATACTGATGAATACCCAGCCCAAACCTCCTGATGATCTCTCCCAGCGGCTGCATGTAAATGTTAAAAAGCATGGGGGAGAGGACAGAACCCTGAGGCACCCCACAAGTGAGAGCCCAGGGGTCTGAACACTCATCCCCCACCACCACTTTCTGAACATGGCCCAGGAGGAAGGAGCGGAACCACTGTATAACAGTGCCCCCAGCTCCCAGCCCCTCAAGACGGTCCAGAAGGATGCTATGGTCGATGGTATCAAACGCCGCTGAGAGATCCAGCAGAACTAGGAAACAGCTCTCACCTTTGTCCCTAGCCCGCCGGAGATCATGAACCAGTGCGACCAAGGCAGTTTCAGTCCCATGATGAGGTCTGAATCCCGACTGGAAGGTATCCAAATGGTCCGCTTCTTCCAGGCATGCCTGGAGTTGTTCAGCAACCGCTCGCTCAATCACCTTGCCCAGGAATGGAAGATTTGAGACTGGGCGATAGTTGGCCATCGTGGCCACATCTAAAGATGGTTTTTTAAGAAGCGGTTTAATAACCGCCTCTTTCAGCGGGTCTGGGAAGGCTCCCTCATGGAGGGAAGCATTCACCACCCCACGAAGCCCATCGCCCAGTCCTTCCCGGCTAGCTTTTATAAGCCAGGATGGGCAAGGATCCAGGAGACAGGTGGTTGGTTTCACTCATCCAAGCAGCCTGTCCACATCCTCGGCGGTAACAGATTGGAATTGATCCCACTCAACTTGACTAGACAGAACTCTAGCACTCTCCCGCCCCGGCCCTGCTCCCACGGTGGAGTCTACTTCTTCCTGAATCTGAGCGATTTTATCTGCAAAAAACTTTGCAAAATCATTGCAGGAGAACATGTGGCCCGTACTGGGCCCCGATGTTGCAGGTGGTTCCGCTAAATTGTGAACCACCTGAAAAAGTCTCCTGCTGCTGTTTTCTGCAGATGCAATAGAGGCGGTGAAGAAATTCTTCTTCGCCATCGCTATCACCACTTGGTAGGCTCAACGTTGAGCTCTAACCTGTGTCCGGTCAGATTCGGAATGAGTTATCTGCCACCGGTGCTCTAGCCGTCTCAACGATTGTTTCAGTGCCCTCAGATCCGTGGAAAACCACGGGGCTGTCCGGGCTCCATGCAATCGGAGAGGGCGCTTCGGAGCCAAACAGTCAATAGCCCTGGTTAACTCTACTGTCAGAATCCTGCCCCTTGTAGCACTTTTATCATCATCAGGCTCTGCCTATTGGTCTCCTTGCCTTCTGTCCCAATGGGCATAGGCGCCGACTCCATGGGGCTTGAGGGGGCCCGAGCCCCCTCAAAAATTCGTTTGGGGGGGCTCAGCCCCCCCAATAATCTCGGGCGCCCCTCCAGCAGAGCGCCACCGCCGCGCTGGCTCTGCCTGTCGACGCTTGGCGCGGGGGGCGCCGGGCCGGGGGAGGGGGGCGGCCGGCCTGTCTCCTTGGCAACCCCATTGAGCAGCGCCGGCTCCCCCGGGAGGGCCATCCCCCCGCGCCGCCGATCGCCAACACCGCCGACGCTGTGGCTGCCCGAGCCCGAGCCTGAGCCTGAGCCCGAGCCGGAGCCCGAGCCCGACCCGGAGCCCGAGCCCGAGCCTGAGCCCGAGCCCAAGCCCGTCAGTCAGTCAGTCAGTCAGGAAGGAAGGAGAAATGGGGAGACGAGGGAGGAAAATTGCGCGCAGGGTGAAGAAAGGAGAAGGGCGAAGGAGACGAGCTTCCAACCCAAAAAAGGGCTGAAAGACTGGGAGGATGAAGGATCGGGAAAGAAAGCGACGCCTTCCCCGCCCGCGACGTCGCCCGCTTGTCATTGGCAGCGCAGCGGGCGCCCAGAGGGGCTGGGCACCGGCGCAGGGCCGCTCCGCAGCCGCGGAGGACAGCTGCGCGGCTAGCAAGGTGTGCCGCGTAGAGCGCGGCCCTTGTGTGGCCCGGTGGCCAGGCAAGCTTGGGCGGGGACCCCCATGCAAATCTAAGACGGGAGAAGAGGGCAGAGCAAAGGGGGGTCCCTTCCCCAACCTCCGGCTCTGAGACTTCCCTGCGCCCCAGAAAAGCGAAAGGATTTTCTCTTTTTTTTATAAATATTTTATTAAGTTTTCAAATACAAAGTTAGAAACATACACTGAAGAAAAAAGTAAAAGAACAAGAAAAAGAAAAAAAGAAAAAGAAGAAAAGAAAACCAACCATTCAACACATTCAACACATCGCATCTCCCTTACCCTGCATTCTTTATAATAAAGATATCAGCAAATTATTACCTTGTTTCGTACCTTATTTTGTACTTTTCAAATACTATACCTCTAAGTTTAACATACTTTTCATCAGTTACTTATATCTTAAATTAAACATAGTATTACCTTAGATTTTGACCTTTTCTTACTTAAAATATAATTTCCTGTTTCCCAAATCTAATTGCTGAAGCTATAGTTTCCGAATCGTGTAAATTTTTAACATTCATACAACTTATATTGTTTTTGTAAATAGTCCTTAAATTTTTTCCAGTCCTCTTCCATTGTTTCTTCTCCCAAATCTCGGATTCTGCCAGTCATTTCAGCCAGTTCCATGTAGTCCATCAATTGCGTCTGCCACTCTTCCAGTGTGGGCAAATCTTGTGTCTTCCAATATTTTGCGATAAGTATTCTTGCTGCTGTAGTTGCATACATAAAGAAAGTTCTATCCTTCTTTAACACTTTCTGGCCAACAATGCCCAAGAGGAAGGCCTCTGGTTTCTTGGGAAAGGTATACTTAAATACCTTTTTTAACTCATTATAGATCATTTCCCAGAAGGCCTTCACTTTTGGACAAGTCCACCAGAGGTGAAAGAATGTCCCTTCAGCCTCCTTACATTTCCAACATTTATTATCAGACAGGTGATATATTTTTGCAAGCTTGACTGGGGTCATGTACCACCTATAAATCATTTTCATAATATTTTCCTTCAAGGCATTACATGCCGTGAATTTCATTCCGGTGGTCCATAACCTTTCCCAGTTCTCAAACATGATGTTATACCCAATATCCTGAGCCCATTTTATCATGGCTGATTTGACTGTCTCATCCTGAGTGATTTTCTCTTCAACCTGCCCTCCATCCTCTTGCGGAAAACTCTTTGCCTGCCCTGCCCGTATCTCGTTTTTGCTTTTTAATTCCACACACGCACCCTTCGGACTTCGTGGCAATCGGGCGCGCGGGTGCGTTTCCTAAGAGAGTGAGGACCCCGCCTCCTCCCCACCTGCTCCCTCGCCAGCCAGCCAGCCGCGCGCCCTAGCCGGAGAGCCCCGGCCGTCCCCGTCGAGCAATCGGCTGGATCTCCCTTCAGCAGGCCGTGCTCACAACTCGGCCCAGGGACCCCCAGCAGCGGATCTCCTGCTCAGCTGAAGAATCCGGCAACAAGCCCCCTCCTCCCCAATCGCTCCGCCAAAATACGCTCCAAAACCCCCCAGATAGGCCGCCGGCCGCCAAGTCTCGTGGCGCCCTGAGCGAGGGTCTCTCCCCAACGCCGCCACCTCGAACTGCGTTCTCCCGGCTACCCGAGCGAACCAGCGGCAGGACCCCGGTATGGGCCCCCCCAATATTTTTTATAAGTCGGCGCCCCTGCCAATGGGTACCAGTCACCACTGACTAGATCAGTGCCAAACCCAATGGCAAGTTAAATCTCTCTCTCTCTGAAGCCCTGCTTGGAATTCTTCACTTTAAAAGTGTGTGGGGCATGATCCAGGTCAGAAACACAATACAGTATGGAGTTGTTGTTTTTAAAGGTAATGGGGGTGGGGTGGGGGCTTGGTATGGAAATGGTTCAGAAAGAAAGGGTTAACTCTCCCCTCCCCCTCAGGCTATGATCTCAGTCCAGATTGTGGGTGGCTTAGGGAGGCTGGTTTGGGGGGGGGAGAGAATCCAAAGCACAAAGCACAGGATTCGTGCTGTGGTGGTTTGTGAGGTGGATGGAGAATAAATAGGGGACTGACAAGGTGGCAGCAAGCTCCAAGGAGATCTGGGGGGTGGGTGGGTGTGTGTGTGACAGCCACTCAGGTGCTTATCATAGCTAATTAGATCCTTGAACTGAAAGTATAGCTCCATTATATCTACCTATCTGTCTGTCTATCTATCTATCTATCTATCTATCTATCTATCTATCATCTATCTATCATCTCAGGCATTTACAACTAGTGACCCACTAATCTAAATGCAGTCCTCAATCTATTGCATTGTGCCCTTCTGTCTTTGAGATCTCAGGCAGGCAGGCAGGCAGGCAGGCAGGCAGGCAGGCAGGCAGAAAGGAGGCAAACCCATAAGGTTTACCACACCTCCAGTGGACCATCATATATATCTGCTGCCCTGTGTTCAGCTGGGTCGGTCACAAGTCATTTTAACCCCTCTCCTTAGAGTCAATGTAAAATGTTTTCAGTTTTGTATGTGCATTGAATTTATTCTGAACCGTGCTGCCCCACTGACATTTGCTGTACATTACAATATAAAGAACAGGAACAAATTTAAAAACAAAACAAACCTGTAGCAACATCTATTGGAATGAAATACTTTGCAATTAACTTCAATCATCTGAACCTATATCTGTATGCAGAATTCTAGGCGCTTGTCGTTTTAACTCTGCAGTGCATGTCAAACTTCATGCTTTTGCAATGTGACTGAAGAACCAAGGAATACATCTTGATCATGGTCTTTGAATTCTGGTGACATTAGGACAAGGGTAGGCAATGTGGTGACCCGATATTGGACTACAACTTCCATCAGCCCCAGCCGGGGTGGTAAATGGTCAGAGGTGATGGGAGTTGTAGTCTGTGACAACCTCTGCAGTGCACCACATTGGCTAATCCTGCATTAGGATGACATTGAAGGGCAAGGAGTCTTCACCTTTGAGAGAACTTCCATGAGCTCTCAGCCTGACTGGTGGCTGGAAATTTTTCAGTGGGCTGACCCCCTCCATTTGATTTCTTTGAGGATTGGGCTTCTCACAGTGACCTGCAATATTATTCCTAATGTGAATGAGATTGATGATTGCTTGGTGTTTCTCTGCTCCGTGACCTTTCCGAATGAATAAGTGCTTTGAACTGGCCAAGAATGTGTTCTGTGTTGTTTTGTTAGTACTCAAGAAGTACTCGGTTTGATCATTAAACTGTGCTTGCTGCTGGAATCTCGTATGCTCTGGGTCTATAGAAAAATTCCTATATGTGACCGTGTAGCCTGAATTCCAAATTATGGCAGCTAAACCCTTGAACTGAGTGTCAGAAAATAATGCATCATTCTTAATCATAACTCATCTGCGGGTTTATGCTGGCACAATGATAGATTTCCTGTTGAGGCTCTCTTATATTAGGCTGCGCTGTTGTAACCTTAGACACACTTACTTGGCAGAAAATTGCATTTCAACTCAGTAGTACTTACTTCTGAGCAGGGTTGTGTCAAGTTTAAGAGGCCCCAGGGCATTACTCAAAAATGTTTATTATTTCAACAGAAAGGACAATGGAAATAGAAACAACACGCTTTTATATTTGCAGACATTCCACCACATAGGCAAGGAGGCAGCGAAAAACGAAACAATCTAACTAAAACAAATATTTTTGCAATAAGCCTATTTGCATGTGGAATAACTTTAAGTGAAGCTGCCTTATGATTTCTTAGTTAGCATATTGGAAGACTTAGTGTTCCAGCAACGCAAGAGCACTTATAACACTTATTCACTGGAAGAAACAACACAATATGCACTAGGTGTGTTCTACACATGGCATCAAAATTAAATCACTTGTATGATTTTTTTTAAAAGAACCTTTGAAATTGACATGAGACTAATTTATGATTAGGTCAAATAATTCCTCCAGTCAAGCCTGGTATGGTCTGCCACCAGTGCTCTTTGACGGCTTATGGACACCTGGCCGAATGAAATTTTGATATTAATTGTGGTTATTTCTGTATGTGATATGACCAATAATTGCATAGTTATTAAGTATACACACAACAGAACAGTAATGTCTGGTTTCAGATTTTCTTCACCCTGCTCCCTTTGATTTTGAAATAATTTATGTAAGAGTTGAAATTTAGTTTCTAGGGGGTGTTAAACTGCAGCTTACTTAGCTTGTGTGTTAATCCAGCACTGCTTCTGGGTAAACATGCTTAACATTGGGCACTAAAACTAGCAGCATGTGTAGATCTCCCGTGGTTATTGTCTCAAAGTCCTTGGGAAACGCACCCCAGGAATGACTTTCAGCCAGACGCCTGTGAGTTAACCTGATATTGCTTGTTGTCTTTGGGTGCAATGCATTGCAATTAAGCTTTGTGCAAAGAGGAATCCTTTCTCTGGGTACAAAGATGTAGGTCTAATTAATATTGTCTCTGTGCAGGGCAGGGGAGCTTTGCATGTGGGTGTTCAGTTGTTGTAGGATTCTAGTGCCCATCAGCATGGCCAATGGTTAGGGATGATAAGAGTTGTACTCCAATGCAATCTGGAGGCACCATAGGTTAGCCACGCCTGCTGTAGGGAATGAGAAGTTGGATCATCTTAAAAATGATCCAAGGTGGAGTGAGGCCTTCCACGCCAGGGTGGCACCACAATCATCCCAGGCCTCCTTGGCCAATCACTTTGAGAGAGGTGATTGTGTGGGGGGTGGTATATGAGCAGCAGCGCATCGTGTGCTGCGCACCTGCTTTGAGCTGCCAAACACCCATCCACCTGCCCTTTTATTTTAGGTGCTCTCTGGCCTTGCTTTGGACTTTGGTTGGTTGCCTGTCTTGGGACGGGGGCCAGGTAGCAATTTTTCCATTTGGCAGACTGGCATTGGCCACTTGGTTTTCGCCTACCTCTTAGCAATCGTCACAACTTTGTAAGGTTAGGCGGTTAGGCATTGGCTTATTGATGTGGGGGGGAGGGCAGGTCGGCCATCACCTGCCCCTCCATGTCCAAGGCTATTCCGTTAAAGGAATCTGGGGCCTGGATCTTGTCTAAAGTCCACTTGAGGGGCTGGGGCCATGCCAGGACTCTGGGAACATGTAGGAGAGCTGCAGGTGGGTTCCCCTGATATGGTACCTCTTTTGGTGGTTTACCCTTTCATGACTCCCTGCAAGGTAGGCAGGAGTCAGATATAGTCTATTGCCAATGCCTAAGCCAATACCACTCAATAAAGTTGTGGCCTAAATTTTGCCCATTAAACTTAAACCAAAATTCTGTGTTAATGTGAATTTATTTCTTATGGGGGGCTGGCTTGGGGCCTTGACACACAACTGATAGCCCTACAGTCCCTTCTGAATATTAGCTCAGCAGTGAAAATTCAGGTTTAAACAGCCACTCCATAATAGAAAACAATATGGCAGTGAGGGGGAATAAATATTCCAACTGTGATTAAGAAGGTCCCTGGTTTTCCAATAAAGTACAAAAAACCTCCCTCCATTTCTGAAAACCCAAGAAAAATAAATCCGTGTACATTATTTTTGCCTTTGCAGGTTGTACATTATTGATGGCATGAACATTTCTGTGGCAGCTTCTGCTGGGAGCCTGTTCTTTGTGTAAGGAGAACAACATTAACGCCTTGAATGTGCTTCTGAGAAACCGATTGCCGTTTCAGACCACTGCTCAGCGTGGGCCCAGATTGTTGTGTGCGTGTGGGGAAACCCAACATGAATTCATCACTTCTTTCCTCGGCAGGAAACTATTCCATTCAGAATGTCTCAAAGGAGGCTTCTGGACTCGTGCACTTTGCGGATGAAGACTGTCACGTGCCTTTGGCGATGGTGTTCACCTTGGCTCTTGCTTATGGGGCCGTCATCCTTCTGGGCATCTCTGGGAACCTGGCCTTGATCATCATCATCTTAAAACAAAAGGAGATGCGCAACGTGACAAACATCCTCATTGTCAACCTTTCCTTTTCGGACCTCCTCATCACCATCATGTGTCTTCCCTTCACCTTTGTCTACACCTTAATGGACCACTGGGTCTTTGGCGAGGCCATGTGCAAGCTGAACCCTTTTGTGCAGTGTGTCTCCATCACAGTCTCGGTTTTCTCTTTGGTCCTCATTGCTATTGAGCGCCACCAGCTGATTATCAACCCTCGTGGCTGGAGGCCAAACAACAGACATGCCTACATAGGGATTGCTGCGATCTGGATTCTAGCGGTGGCTTCATCTTTGCCTTTCCTGGTGTATCACATACTGACCGATGAACCTTTTACCAATCTAACGATAGAGGAATACAAAGGGAAGTACGTGTGCTTGGATTCCTTTCCACTGGAGACAATCAGGCTCTCGTATACCACAGCTCTCTTGGTGATACAGTACTTGGGACCCCTTTGCTTTATATTTATTTGCTACTTAAAGGTAAGAGAGAATTTTGCTTTCGTGTCTTACCCGTTCCTTGTTTCCTCCAAATAAATGCCTGTAGGATCCGCAGTTTTAGGTTACAGAGTTGTTCTTGAATTTTTGTTTTCCCGCAGATATACATGCGCTTAAAAAGGAGGAGCAACATGATGGATAAGATGAGAGACAATAAATACCGATCCACTGAAACGAAAAGGATCAACATCATGCTCATCTCGATTGTGGTGGCCTTCGCGGTGTGCTGGCTCCCTCTGACCGTTTTTAACACAGTCTTTGACTGGAACCATGAAATTCTACCTGCTGCTTCTTGCAGCCACAATTTGCTGTTCCTGATCTGTCACCTCACGGCTATGATCTCTACCTGCGTGAACCCCATCTTTTATGGGTTCCTCAACAAGAACTTCCAGAGGGATTTGCAGGTTTTCTTTCGCTTCTGTGATTTCCACCCTAGGGATGATGACTACGAGACAATAGCCATGTCCACCATGCATACAGACATTTCAAAGACCTCTTTGAAGCAAGCGAGCCCCATAGCATTTAAGAAAATTAGTGACAGTGACGATGAAAGACTATAGCTCCCAAAGCTCCCGCTACAGATGATATAGTTTCAGGGATCAAGCACAATGCTTTAAAGAAGTCAATATCTTCCCCTCTCCCTCACTGAGGAACTTTAAACTGTCACTTTCATATCTCTGGTTCAACTGCTGCTGGTCCCTACCCCCTTTTTGCTGCTCGTAAAAACCAGAGCAAATCTATCTAATCCCTAATATATAATGAAAGTTGGGTCTATTTCTGCTTGAAGCTCTCATCAAAAGAATGTTTTTGAGTCTTTTTCTTTGTGCATTGATACATTTCTGTCTTTAGATTTGTTAACTGTATTTATTTAAAAGAGTATATTTTAATTGGGAATGCATATTATTTCACGGGGGCGGGGGGGGAGGTGTTACCCCTTCTTATCCTAGGTTTTATCCTCCCTGCCCAAAGAATACTTGCAGGTATACCTGGAAAGACTGTAGCAAATATATTTTGCATTGTAGAAGGTCCCAGGTATCAATCTGTGCCATTTCCAAGTAGGACTACTTCCTGAAATCTTGGAAATCCTCTGCCAGTTAGTATTGAAAATACTTAGACAGATGGGCCAGCTGTCTCAACTTGATAGCTATCTATATTCCTATGTATCTGTTCCCCACACTAAGCAATTAGAAAAAATGGGAACCCCCCGCCCGAATATCATTATTGTAGGAATGGGGAAAATAAATGTTTTCAGAGGAATGGTAGTAAATGGATTAGATTACCATGGACCCCCTCCCCCACATAAGACTCAAGCCTTTAGCATAAACCCACTTCTAAACAGAATCAGGCCATTCTGCTTTGAGCAGCTGTTTTGGAGCAGAATCCTAACCATGTGTTAACTCAGAAGCAAGGATTTCAGCCTTACTATTAGAAAATACCTTCCTGTGTCAGAAGCAACAGACTGCCATTGAAGTATTACTCCAAAACCTGCAGATTATACAGTTACATGAATCGCTAACTGCATTTGAGTTATTTAAAGGTGTGTGTAATTCAAAATGAAAAATGAACAGGATTGACGGAACTAAATAGTCAGTTGTGGACCCTGTCCAACCTAGGATTAGCACTTTAAGGCCCCAGTGTTAAGCACACATGCAAGGGAGTAAATCACCCTGGCTAAGCGGCACCTCTAGGTAAGGATTGTTAGGATTACACATCACACCCATTAGCATCCATGGGGTGTGATGTGTAATCCTAACTATTATTTTAATATCTATACTGGTGATATTTGGTTACATGCTTAACACCTTCTCTTGTAAGTCACTGGGTCTTAAAATTGTGCAGCCCATACACACAGTAACTTTGACAGCAGTATCCACAAATATATTTGACTGAGTTTTGTATAGAAACTACCTGTACCCGTATATTTTACCCACTGGGTAACTAGCAGCTTAAATGTCTGTGTGGGTGTTTAACTGGGAAAATGAGGCAGGGAAGAAGGTTTATCACTCCTGAGCCCAGTGCCACAGCCCTGATTATAGTCTCCTGACCCCACAGCTGCCATTAAAGTCCTTTTCTTTAAAACAAAAAAACAGAGCAGGAGTTCTGGTCCCAGGTCTCCTAATGCCACATCTAGTTGTATCCCAAGGGCAGCTCAATTTACACAAATGTACACAGGACCAAAGCACACTGAGATGGTAAATTAGGACTTAAGTCCTAATTCTGAGGCGCCACATTTGATTAACTCAGTATGCAGGCTGACTCATGACCTAATAGGCAGTATTAGCCACTGTTATTGTTTCTAAGCATCTCAGGTTATTACATAAAATATGTCCCAGTGACTTGATACCATTCGTAGTCATTAGCCTAATTCGGTAGCATAATTATGCTCATGGTCTGTGACCAGATTTTCATGGTTTAACCGTCTTGAAAGGTAGTGGCAGCGACTGCATTCATTGTGATTTCTGACTGAAAACTAACTTGATTATTTGAGGCTCTTTGTTGTCTGGCAGCTATGGTGCACCATAGCAATCTACACAAGCCAGGGCTGTCTCATTCACATAAAACTGGGGAAACATTCAGGGCTGTAGCCACAGGGTAGACAGCACCCCATAAAATAAAAAGAGGAAATGGAATGCTTAGGTGTGCTGCTCTGGAAAACCCTCCCTCATCAACCTGTCCTTCAGAAGCATTTTTTTTTTTTTAAGGGACCATTTGCTAAGGGACCATTTGAAGTGGTGCAAGTGCTTTTCTGTGGTGATGTACCTTACCCGAGAAGATGCTAAGATCTGTGGGCACAGATACCCACTGGTGTTAAGTGTGAAAGAGGGCAGGTAGAATGTGGGCAGGTAGAATTTTTTGGGGGGAGGGCTTAGAGCAGGCATCCTCAGACTCGGCAGCCCTACAGCTGTTTTGGAACTACAAAACAATTCCCATCATCCCTGACCACTGGTCCTGTTAGCTAGGCCCAAAACAGCTGGAGGGCCGAGTTTGGGGATGCCTGGCTTAGAGACACAAGATCCAAGGTCACCTCATTTTGCTGACATGCCCCTGGAAAGGGCAAAGAACTATACCAGCCCTGAAGATGGCATAGTGATTCCTCCCTCCCTCACTGATATCAGTTGAAGGGAATGAACAACCAAACCAAATGGTGGTGGAAAGCTGACCCTGACAGGGTTTTTGACATGGCAGAGCAACCACCATGAAATAAGCTGGTGGGGCTGTGGATATGGCAGAGCAGTCACCATAAAACCTCACCACCACCAATAAGACTGCAAGGCAAGCTAAATAGACCTTTTATTTGTGGCCATGTAAAGAAAACACACACACACATACATCTAGTATTTTATTCCAGTAGCTCCTTAAGAAATAAACTGATATTTTCCTCGCAGTTTGTTTGTCAATGAGAGCCCTTTACTGGGCTAACTGACAAGGAGGGTTGCCCCCCCCCAAGTTATATCCTTATATAACCCTTTTTTGAAGTCACACCCTCATAATAAAAGGTAATGCTGCTACATAACTATAAACATATTAGGCTACTTTAGTTAGATTCCAACTGTTCTGCATTGATTTCCCCATAACTGACATCTTTTTAGGCCTCCTCAGCACAAAATGTCTTACGCAGCAGCTTGGCTGGCGTGTGCACCTGTAGCAAACACTGAAGTGATTGGGCCATCACCACCTCACACAAAACTCAGAGATCGGTTGGGCTCTTGCAGAGCTTTGGATTGCAGGGTAACAATGTATTGTACAGTCTTGTAGATAACTATATTACATTAGAAGGCTTTCTGGTGTTCAGTATATATAGTTACAGAGTTGGGTTGTGGGATCTGTGTTGACATAAATTTATTGAAGCAAATGGAAAGACACTGTTTTCTTACAGCTGTTAAAATTTCTATATATTGATTGTGCCTGTCAGTTCAATAATCACCAAGGGTCCAGGTCAGGCATTCGTTCTTGTTCTTGTTATTATCCATGCAGTGACCAAGGAATTTAGTATAAGTAACGGACAGACTTGTACCAATAATGATGATGAACTTTATATATTATTATAAATTTGCCAAGAATAAATGCCTATGAGATTAAAATACTTAACTTTTCTCCAGTGTCTTGAAAAATCTCAAACTAAATTGTGCCTTGTGCAATATTTTGAACAATGCATTCACACAGTGCAAAAATCATACAGTATGTCCTTGTACTAACATCAGTCCAGTTATCATTTCATTGTGCTTTCAACACTGTACATAAAATGTAGACCAATGTGCATTGCTGATTTGTTCTTTGTGACATTTTGATCAACTCACAAATATTGGCTCTTCATTCTGCAAACAAAGTCATTAATTCTGATAGCCACAGTCAGGGAAAAACCACTGGTTCCATCCATACATGTCTGTATTTCAAATTTCAAAGAACATTTAGGCTACAAACCAGTCAAAAGTGAAGCCCAGTCCCATCCGGGTTTATTCTGATGCAAGAACCACTAATTTCACTGGGGCTTACTCCCAGTCTGGTGTGCATTTGATTTCAGCCTCAAACCACACTGAAGTTTTGTAGATTTCATTAGCTTCATTAGGTATTTGTTTAGGCTACAATAGGCTATCACAGGACAGCTATAGCATGCCAGGGCTCTTATTTATCATTGCTGTTATGAATTATTGTGTTAGCATCCCAGAGAGAGCCATTAGTATTATGAGTAGAATAGAGCAACTAGCTGTTCCTGGTTTTTTGTCTCTGTACTAATAGTTTCTTGTTTATTTATCCTCATTAAAAAACCATTTACCTTTCTCATCTTATTTTGGATTACAGCATGCTATGCCTGGAATCCGAAGAGATGTTCACAGTAGCCCAGTGGAATTTTGTGTCTTTCAGCAATTGACACACACATGCCACAAACAGTGTTGCTGCAAAGTGCTTTTGAAATTCCTGTGGGCTTCCAAAGCAATTTGCCGTTACAGCCTACCTTATGCTCACACAGCTAGTTTCACAGTGCGTTGGATCCTGGCTACATTTCTCACAAGCAGCGCAATGTTAAAACACTCCCAACAGCAAATCCACTGCACTATATCAGATCCCCAGAGAGGCACTTTGCAGAATAGGCACTTTCCAGAGCTCCATGGCACTCAAAAGCTGAAGGTACTGAATGGGTCTTAATTTAGGTCCTGCTTGCAAGGCAGAGGGAGGGTTATGTCGTGAGTGGTGATTGCTTGGGAGTAGAGCTGGTGGCGCTGTGGGTTAAACAGAAGGTTGGTGGTTCGATCCCCGCGATGGGGTGAGCTCCCATTGCTCGGTCCCTCCTCCTGCCAACCTAGCAGTTTGAAAGCACATCAAAGTGCAAGTAGATCAATAGGTACCGCTCTGGCGGGAAGGTAAACGGCATTTCCGTGTGCTGCTCTGGTTTGCCAGAAGTGGCTTAGTCATGCTGGCCACATAACCTGGAAGCTGTACGCCGGCTCCCTCGGCCAATAAAGCGAAATGAGTGCCGCAACCCTAGTCGGCCACGACTGGACCTAATGGTCAGGAGTCCCTTTACCTTTTACCTTTAGAGCTGGCCTAAGACATTTTGCCTCCTGAGGTGAAAGACAAGATGGTGCCCTCTCGCATCCCAGGTACCAGACCAAACCAGATTGGTAACTGAATCTTACTTCAACACAGCTGAGGGAACAGCATCCTCCACCACACTTGAGGACACTAGGCTAGTTTTGGTGATCCAGGGCTGGTCAGACAGGTTCACACAGCTCTGTATTTCAGCTCACCACCACCATTCATTGCCGCCATTACCCGTCATCTCACTCTGCTGGGCCTAGTAAAATCCCACCTCTGGGTTCAGTCACTATAGGAAAGGCAGTGTGGCCATTCTCTCGCTGAACCCATTGGGACAGCGCATTTGACCAATAGTCGTCTCCTAGCTCTCCTTAGCATGCCTGAAAGTAGTGGAAATGATATGGGGAGTGTGTTGATTGCTTCTGCTCTTACTGGTGGACTGGGCTAGGGCAGAATCTGTTTGGGTGGTTCAGTCCAGAACAGAAACTGCATTTCCTTCCTCTGCCATCCCCAACATCTTAGTGGCATATTTATGCTTCGACTCAGATTTAGTGCTAAATCAGCCATGGCATAAAATAAAATAAAATGCTGTCTTTGATGTATTTGGAATAGTTTCTTAATCAGAGCGAGGAAATGTGTTCAGTCCCTAGGCCTTGGTATGTTTGGAAACATTACAAGTAACATCAGACAAAATTGGCGTAGAGAACCTGAACTTAACCCTGAATCTCATATTTCATTGAGCCTTGTTGTTATGAGCTGCACTATTACATCATACTCTTACGAGTTAACATATTCTAGGACAATGTTATCTGCTAAACAGAGAACATAATGGAAAGTTAAATATTCACGTTACCATGTACCCTTCTTTTCCCTCCTGCTCTGGTTAAACAGTTTGCTGCACAAGACTCTGCATTCAGTATGCCTGGGCTATTGAAATCCAGTAAACAAAGTTAAACTCTTACCTGAAGTCATATACTGATTCACTACATCAAAGATGGAGAAACTGTGACCTTCCAGATTTTGTTGGACTTCAACTCCCCGCAGCCCCAGCCAGATGGAGCTAACCATCAGAGATAGTGGGAGCTATAGTAACAACCTCAGGAGGGTTACATACTCCTCTGCCTTGCTCTATGTGATGGGGTTAGGAAAATGTACAAGGATAACCCCAAGAGTAACCCCATTCTGGGAGTAGGACACACTCAACTGGCACTAACGGCTCAGCTTCAATTAAGGAGAAACAGCACAGCTTGCAGCTGCTCAGGTTCCTCGAAGAGTCAGCAGATCCTTTGCTCTCCTTCATTGCTACTTGAAACTATGAGGAACAGAGTTGCATCTGCATGGTATTCTCATTCTGCCCCATTTCTCTTCCATTCCCTGGAAACGTACAGATGCCACCCTCTTGGTCCTGACTCAAGGAGTCCTACTCTCTTGCATCCCAAGGGCCTGAGCAGTACAGTGGTACTTTGGGTTAAGTACTTAATTCGTTCCGGAGGTCCATTCTTAACCTGAAACTATTCTTAACCTGAAGCACCACTTTAGCTAATGGGGCCTCCTGCTGCTGCCACACCGCCGGAGCACAATTTCTGTTCTCATCCTGAAGCAAAGTTCTTAACCTGAAGCACTATTTCTGGGTTAGCGGAGTCTGTAACCTGAAGCGTATGTAACCTGAAGCGTATGTAACCCGAGGTAGCACTGTACTGAACAACGCTCCTTTGTCTAAGTGAAAAGAAACGCAGCCACTGGAAGCTGAACGTTTGAGCATTTTGCCCACTCAGCCCCTCTTCCCCAGTTGCTTTCCTCCTCATGGGTGGGAGTCCCAGGTACATGTTTGCAAGGGTAGGGCTGGACAGAAGCTCTGGGGATGGACAGGTCATTCTATTCTCCGTCTGTGTCAATTTTTAATATGATCATTCGTAATTTTTTTCTGTCCTACGTTCCCATCAATTTGCCATTTCTTTTAAAATCACATGAAAATTCCACTATATTGTAACATATCTCCCCCCCACACCATATGTATTTTAATAGGCATTTTATCCTAATGTGCACTTTTATGTCTGCACTCTAACCTAGTAAATACAGTGGTACCTCTAGATACGAGGTACCTCTGTTCCGGAGCCCCGTTCGCATCTAGAGGTAAATGTATCTAGCGACGGCACGTCTGCGCACGCACGCGTCGCTTTTCGACACTTCTGCGCATGCGCGTGACGTCATTTTGAGCGCCTGCGCATGTGCAAGTGGTGAAACCCAGAAGTAATGTGCTCCGTTACTTCCGGGTTGCCACGGAGCGCAATTCGAATGCACTCAACTTGAAGCAAATTTAACACGAGGTATGACTGTACATGTTTTCATTAGAATTTTGGCACATTTTTTTGAGCTGAGAACTTTATCACAAATTTTGGAAGAGTGCGTAAATTGAAGGATGCAAATCACTTAAAAATGTGGACCAAATGAAATCCCTAAGGATCCCTAGTAAGCACTCATAACAGGGTGTTGACTAGTTGCCCATCAGCTGAGCTGCATAAGGGGCCGTCAGAGCGGGCTTCGTACAAGCTCCCAACAATAATCCAAAGTGAGGGTGGAACTCCATGCTGTGTGTAGTTTCTTGGTTATTTTAAGGGAAGTTCTTTTATTTTTATCAAACATAGCCACTGGGGCTGCAACTTGGAGATAGGTGCTAGGAGAAAGAGACAGGCATTAAGGCCTGTTTAGGGAAGTTTTTAATGACTGATGTTTTAATGTATTTTTAATCTTTTGTTGGAAGCTGCCCAGAGTGGCTAGGGAAACCCAGCCAGATGGGCAGGGTATAAATAATAAATTATTATTATAATAGTAAATTATTATGTATTTCTCCAGAGAGTGGTGGTGGAAATCAGCTGGGAGGGTGATTTTCAGAAAGGAAATATTGCAAGCTGTTGTAAACAAAATCTGCCCTTATAGAGTCTTTTGTAGGTTCTCCATTGGTAAGTGAATAACAGAGGCCGACCAGAGAACATTGAGAAGCAAAGCAGCTAGTAAGCCTGATCTTTATTAAAGCTGTCCCCTCACACACAGGAGAGCGGAGGAGGACCCAGAACAAAGGCGTGCCCGCACTTACATAGACATTGAATTGCCCTGCCCTGGAGCTCAAGGCCACCCCTCCATACATCATACCTGCATCACAGAAAATGCGGTCTACAACAGGAATTTGAATGTTGTTGTTTTTCCTGTCTGCCAGGTTATCTGATAATGCCTTATCTGATTGCCTTTTCTGGTAGTCTGGCCATTCCTTTGAGATGGTAATTACTTAATTCCTGAGACAATGGCAAGGTTCCCCTACCCCCTCCCTCCTTGCAGAGAAACATTTGGTCAGTTGGGGAATCAAAATGGTTTCAGGACTGTCTTCCTGTGCTGCTTCTGACATGTGGTTTATATATTTATGTACGTGTTTGCTTGGTACATTTATGAACATTTATTATATATATAAGATCTTAATTTTTTTTATTACAAAGCAGACACCCCATTCAAAGTACAACCTCAACAGCTTAGCCTTAGGTAAAATTTGGCAGGGAAGTTTCACCCTAACTTAGGAGAGTTAAAGGGAATCTTGTTATTTTGTTTAATTGCAAACAGATGTGCAGCCGCTGAAGTTCGAAGGAAGTATGCAAAGTCTTTCAACCAACACAGAAGCTTCAGAGCGGGGAATGTACATGGCACATGACTTCTCCTCAGCAAGATTTGTGACTGTCAAAGCTCCTTCAAGCATTTAAGCAATTCATGGGTTTAGTGAGTGCTAGATGTGCACCATGCATTATTTATTTTCAAATAAAAAATGTAGACATCCCCCTTCCCTAAAATGCTTGAGAGTCATCCCTAAGGGAATTAAGTAAATTGATTTTGGTTTCTTTCTTTTTTTTAATAGCATGGTTGTACAATACAGATTATTTCTAAAGCTAAAAGGAATACAGCTGGATAAAGGGGGGAGATAAAGAAGCAATTTATAAGAGTGATAAATTACACTGGATTTTTTTTCTTGGCTCCATTCGAGATCAAAATTACAGTGGGTTGCTCTACTCTGACTGTTTCATTTCCATGTCAAATGGAGCATGCCTCTCTAATATTTTTTTTAAAAACTGGTAAAATAAACACCTGATGAATCTATAGATTGTGTTTCCGCTTTTTGGCTGAACTTCTTCAAAATGCAATAAAATATTATTTTTTAAAAATGTTTTTATTAATTTGTTGCTTTTTACATGAAAATGCCTCAAAGTGACTTACAAAGTAAGAAAAGAAATAATGAGCATCATTAAAATGAGATATAAAGACATCAATTAAAACAATAACTTAAAATGCTCATCCATAAATATAGATATTTAAAGCACATAGTCACCCAATCCTACTAAAAGAGGTCCTCCATATTAATGACCATAGACCTGGACAAATAAAAAATGTTTTTGCCTGGCATCTAGAAACGGACAAGGATGGCATGCCCTCGTGGAGAACATTTCACAAGCCATCACTGAAAAGGCCCATTCTTGTGTCACCACCCTCCGGAACTCTATTGGAGGGGGTACACAGATAAGGGTCTCTCAGACACTATATGAACAGAAGCAGAGAGCTGCCAACAGGCATCAACAGCAGTAAGTTAGAAGGTATTCTTCTGAGTTAAGAAATCAATTGAGAGGGGGTAGCATGAATCAATTGAGAGGGCGTAGCATGAATTCACTAGCTCTCCCCTCTCCCCATCACCCTCCATGGTGATGGGGAAACCCAGCCAGATGGACAGGGTATAAATAACAAAATCATTGTTATTACTATTAAAATGCTGAAGCAGGGAGCCTCCTGCACTACATTCAGGGCCAGCCCACCCATGAGGCAAGGTGAGGCAACTGCCTCAGGCGGCAGGATTCACAGGGGCATCTGATCTGGCCTCCAAGAAATGCATCTCCCACTGTTGTTGCCACTATGGCCTAGCATGATTCAGAGCACTCATGCCATAGCTACCTTTGATTCCCACTTCAACCATCAAGTAAGGTTGATTTGATTCCCCTTCCCCTTCTTCCCTATGTATATCTCCACTCACCCCTTCTTCCCTGAAAGTGGGTCACCATTTTGTGGTTCGCCTCCGGTGCCAAAATGTCTTGGGAAGTCCTGACTACTGGGGTGCTCCCAGTGCACTTTGGAATCAGGGTTCTAAAGCACTCAGGGAACCTCCACAAGAACTTAAGACATATGCTCTCTGAACTCATGGAAGGCAACAGAAATGGCAAGGGAGGGGGCAGAGCTGCCACACTCATCCCTTCTGAACCACCGCATGTGTTTACCTAACTCCAAAGAAGACTGCCTGAAGAGGGTCAAAATCAGCATGTGTTATATATTTTCCATGTTGCTTATGTTCAAAGCAGATGGCTATTCAAAAATAGCAACAAACATTTTGCAATATATTCTTAAGACTTACCGAAAGAAACTCTAAAAAAGCAACATTTAGCTCCAGCTGCAGTGTGTGCTGAGCTCTTAGCACTTGTCTGCTATATATCTACGTAATCATTTTGACTGTTCCTTTAAATCCACCCTATTCAAAACTTCCCAAAGTTTGCATTTGCTAATGATAGTGAGTGAGTGGTTGTTGTTTTTTAAATTCTGTTATCGATAAAGAACAGTACAGTGGTACCTCGGGGTAGACGCTTCAGGTTACAGACTCCGCTAACCCAAAAATAGTACCTCAGGTTAAGAACTTTGCTTCAGGATGAGAACAAAAATCGCACGGCGGCGGCACAACGGCAGCGGGAGGCCCCATTAGCTAAAGTGGTACCTCAGGTTAAAAACAGTTTCAGGTTAAGAACAGACCTCCGGAATGAATTAAGTTCTTAACCAGAGGTACCACTGTAACCACTAGGATTAGTCTTTCGGTCCCTCAAAAAAATTGAGCAATACATGATGAAAAAGTTATGCCTGGTCACCAAGTGTTCAAAATTTAAGTACTAGTATAATGTAAAGATAACTAAATACAACAATAGAATGATAATCAATTAAATAATAATAGTTTTGCATGAGAGGGTACTCAGTTCCAATTGGAATGGCATAGTGGCAGACATAATGCAAACCTTTTGATTGTGTGTGGGGCACGGGGGCGGGGTGCAGTTCAGCACCATCAGGTTAGAAGAGGATTGGCTCTTAGTCAATGGATTCTAAATTGTTCCCAGTGGCCAAAGTCTAGAGAGAACTGAATGCAACTGAACTCCAACCAGGAAAGCAGGCAATTTTATAGCCAACAATGAGAAAGCCAAGACTGTTCCTGCAGTGATCACATTTGATCAAAGCAGTTAGAGGGTTTAGACTGCAATCATATACGTTAGGTTGGAGTGATCCCCATTGAATTCAAAGGAGTTTCAGCGGAAAATATCTAGAAAAAATTAAAGATTTGGTGATGCCATTTGGGGCCTTGTCTATCTATCACATGACAGCTTGATCTTGCTGGGAAGCCAGTTTTTCAGTTCAAATTTGTTCTCAGCAGTCCATATCCATATTTTTATGGTTTCCAGCTTTTGAACTGGCCCCTCTTGATGCCTTTAAGAGCAGTTTTGCTCTGCAGCAAATAGCTGATGATCATATACTTTCTATACCATGCAGAGCTTCACTTCCTGATTTCTGCATGTCAGACTTTTGTTAAACAGGCAGGCAGGCAGGCAGGCAGGCAAAAGCGAGGTTGGTTATTTTCTGCCTGTTTGTGGCCTCACTTAATATCTAGAGCTGCAAGACTGGTACCCATCTTATGGACAACAAATACATAAATAATCACAAGCAGGAGCCGGAGTCAGCCCTAAAGGCAAAAACAAGGCATATAACAGTCGCAACAATGACAAACAAACAAAAAATGTATTGCCTTAGTTGTTTTGTAGTTCTTGTTCTCTAGTGCCAGTAAAGAAATGACCTTCTATAAAACTCCCTTCTAGTGAAATCCAGTGTTTTTCTGCTTTGAAGTTTTTTTATGGGGCTGAAAAGGTTATAAACCCCAAGAACTGATATTTTGATAGTTTGGTAGGTTCCCTGGGGAAGAATGGTACAATTGCAATCCATGGTCTTCAGTTCCAGTCACCTCCTAGTCTTGGCATAAAATGTCCAACTTCTGCAATTCAGTAATTGCCACAATTTGCAATGAGAATGTAGAAAGCCATGGGACGCAGTTTTGCTTTAAGCAACCGGTGGTGCTATCCTATGCATTTCTATGCAGAAGTAAGCCCCACTGAGTTCAGCAGGACTTCACACAATCATAGAATTATAGAATCGCAGAGTTGGAAGGGATCCTGAGGATCATCTAGTCCAACCCCCCGCAATTCAGGAATATGCAGCTGAATATGCAACCTTGGTGTTATCAGCACCATGCTCTATCCAGCTGAGCTTCATCCTAGGTAAGGATGTATGGGATTGCAGCCTTATTATTGTACATCTGAGTTTTCACAGTGTGCTGCCTTCTGGTTTTACGACAATGTTCTTTTGTTCCCAGTCTTTGTTCCTTATTTTCTCAATGCATGTCCATATTCATGAGTGAGTGAATGAATATTCAGGTAGCAGGTGATGAGAAAGGCGTCTTGAGACCACGGAGAGCTATGGCCAATGTTGGCCCAAGTCAGTCAAACCTAAATGCCTTTAACCCCATAATTCGACACTATGTCATTGGTACACAATGCCTTGCACTCAGTTCCCCCCCTTTTTAGATTCTGATCTCACTTTAGCCTCTTCCCAGTTACCATTTATATTCTTTTATGACTTTCATTATACTCAGTGTGTTGCTTCCATTCATTTACCGGTCATTCGATGAGCAAGATTATATGTTATATGCACAATGCTTTCTGTTTCGAAGAGCTATGCAAACAGCAGTTAATTAAGCCTTATAATATTTGTGTGACTAAAAAGATTATTATCCAATTTCTCTGGCTAAGCGACTGATGACCTAATGTTGATAAGGATGCTGAGTTATAAAAAGGATTTAGATGAGCTTGCTTAGGCACTGGCATGATGTTTGGGGCCTTTTTGTTAACTGGAGAAACTACCTAAAGTCAGTTGTTTCAGAACTAAAGTTTCTCTGTCCTGGGGGGTGGAGGGGTGGGTGGGAATTAAAGGTTGTCATCACCCATAGGCAAAACCATTTTCAACTGGGACATTATCCAAGTGTGGCGTACAGTGGTGGTTAAAGTGTGGGACTAAGGCCAGGGAGACTTGGATTCAAATCCTCACTTAGTAATGAAGCTCATAGGGTAACAGTGGACCACTCAGTCTCTCTCAGTATTAACCTGCCTCAAAGAGTTGTTTTGAGGAAGGATGAAGTAGGGGAGCACAAATGACGTCGCCTTGATCTCCTTGTAAGAATGGTGGTTAAGTAAGTAATGGCGATTATCAATCATTAATACTGTTAAGTTAAAGAATGATCGTTTATCACATTTATAAACTTGCCAAATTTACTGGATGTGCTCCCATGCCACACGTTCAGAAAGTAAGCAGGTGACATCTTCTTGGGGATAAGCCTGGATAAGGGTTTAATAAAGCAATGGAAAATTTCAGCTAATAGTCAGACCACTATTAGAGAAAGGAGCAGCTGGCAATCCAACTGCTAATTCCATTTAAAAAAATGATAGAATGGTGAAGACTTTATGAAATACTGTACAGTACTATTGAAAGTAAGGGTTAGTTCATATATGCAACACTCAAGTGTTGACTTTCATGTGTGAAAGAGGCCATCACAGATTGAAGGCTACAGGCAGAGCTTTCATAGCATCTGAAATATTTCAAATTGCAAGCTTTAACCAGTAGATAATTAGCTGAGGCTGCAATCCCATGCCTATTTACTGATTTTCACTGACAACATTTAGAAATGGATGGGACGTGCTTATAGCTAGACATGTAAAGAGGTGCGTTGCAAATCATGGGTGGAAAACCTCAGACATGGGGGTTCTTTGCAGGCCATGCCCTTTCTCCCCAGGTCACACCCCTCACTGGCTCTGCTCTGCAACCCCCTCAATTGTGTTTGCCTGTCTGGATTGTGTACTTGAAGTATAATGGTATTTCTTGCTTGCTTACATAGAGGAGAAAGGTAGGTATGTGTGGGTATATGTGCGGAACCTCTGAAATGTGTGGGCTGTAATGCAGCCTACAGCACAAAGAAAAGCGTTGTACACCTGCTTTCTGTACAGTGCTTAAGAAAAATGAGAAGGATGTGAAGCTTGAAATAAAAACAACTGCTAATGAGTCTTTTGCAAATGCAGTAAATACAAATTAGAGACTTCTGGAAATGGGGTTTGGCAATCTTGATGCATGGCTAGGGCTGCCATATGTCTGGGAATTCCCGGACATGTCCTCTTTTGGGAGTCCTACATGCCCACCCAGGGGGAATTTTTGTCTCTGGATTTTTACCTCTTGAAATATGGCAACCCTATCATGGCATAATTTTAACAATACCTCAGTGAGTCATTAGTTGTTCAGTGCATATAATAGACATAAAATGTTTAAGAAGAAAACCAAGCCTTAGGGGCAACAGTGAGGCTTAAGAGCCACCACCACATCTGCTGCTCCTGCTGGCCAGGGTAGAAGGCAAATATGAATTTGTTTTCATATCATTCTTTTCAACATGCCTTCAGGCTAAAAGAATGTTGTCCATTCTGCAAACACATTTCAGAAGCCTTAAGGTGCCCCCTGCCATCTTCTGGATCATGCGATGACAATGGGGCTGAATTATGATCCAGTGGATCCTGGGTCAGCTCAGACATTCCCCACCCTGAATGACCCATTTTGGCACTTTCTGTGGACTGCCGCTGCCATTTGGAATCCTATTGGCAGTGCTTCCTTCCACCCATTTGGCAGGTGGAATGGGAAGCTCTGCACCTGTGGAGTGATCCTAGGGTCACTCTGAGGTCAGGGGTCAGTGGAAGCCAGCAGAGACTTACACGAAGACACACCTCCTTCCAATTCAACCCCACCTTTTCAGCCTCGTGCAAATGGGGCTTGGATTGCAGCGCTCAAAATGTCACTTCTATCTACTTACATTTCTCTCTGCAGGTTAAGTTCCTGCTGATGATAGAGGGCTCAAGCAGTAAATTAAATATCTTCCATTTTTAGTAAACGATACAGAATCACAACTGCACTTAGTGTTTCTGTGCTCATGTCTCAACAGTACATCCTTAAAAATGTTTTCTTTAATATTTTTTCCAGGCTTTACTGCACAAAGAAACTGATGAAGATAAGGCATAAACAGTCTTCCTATTTCTCCCATAAATAACTGCATTTATCTAGGCTGTCCTTTCCTTGATTGAATTTAATGCATGAGATAATTATTAGTTTAAATCACTTCCTGTTGGAAGCATCGGTTTTTCGTATCAGCAGGCCAAGGTGACAGGTACACATCTTGCTGAGACTCCTCATTATCTTTACTCTGGAGAATACTGTCTGGGTGGAAAAAAACCTCCACTCTTCTTTGCCTGAAATCCCAATTGATTCACCCAGAAGGAGCATCTTGACAAAACGAAAGTCTGCTGCGCTGTCAAGGTCAGCGAAGCTGGCACAATGAGAACTTTTTAAAAATGTCCTAATGATCTTTTCATTTTGTGAGCTATCACTCATCTTCACATAGTGCCTAAAGATTTAATGGCCTTGGAGAGGGCTATGCATTCATCTCCACCCTGAAATGGCTGTTCCCAGGTACAGTAAAGCTGTGGTCCACCAATGAGCAGTTGGAGCAGCTCATTTACTCAGCCAGCAGGGGTGTGTATTGACCACAAGAACTGGTTTAGATTTGGATTTGGAACTTTGTAAAATAGACCAGCATGTTCTTTGGTTGCCCAATTCAACCTATTTGTCTAAGTCTGCTTTGTTTGGTGTTATGTACTGAGTTGAATAGGATCCAAACTGCAGCAGTCTGATTGGTCCTAGAACAATAGGATCCAAATTGCAGCAGTCTGATTGGTCCTAGAACAATAGGATTCAGAATGCAGCAGTCTTATTGGTCCAAGAACAATGCAGCAGTATGATTGGTTGGCAGGAACCACCCAATCATGCTCCAGATATAAGTGAATCCACAACCTGATTGGCTTACAGTAGAATTCCAGAATTAACCAATCATGTGCAGCCCATTGTGTAAATAATGTACCGTATTTTTCGCTCTATAACACGCACCCGACCACAACACACACTTAGTTTTTAGAGGAGGAAAATCCGTAGGCATGCCACCCGTATGCATTTCCTCCATAACACGCACAGACATTTCCCCTTACTTTCTAGGAGGAAAAAAGTGAGTGTTATGGTGCAAAAAATACGGTATATAAAGCAGATACTTTGAGGGGACTTTCATTCATTCCTCCTCACCACTATGAGCTGAATAAAGAGCATGAAATCACTTTGCGACTCTGAGTATATTTCATTTTCCCTCTTCATTATTAGGAAATTAAAAAATGAGTGTAACTCCTGCACCCTTTTGATAGAAGTGTGTAAAATCAGCATGCCAGCCCCTCCAGTGTGGATAAAGCATGCAAAGTTACAGGAAAATGGGTCCAGGGGAATATTTTTTGCTTGTGGAGGATTTCTGTCTATTGTTATCATCCCATCAACACTGCTACCAGTTTTGGATGTTTCTTTTTAAATCTCTACTTTTTCTATCTATCTATCTATCTATCTATCTATCTATCTATCTATCTGGTCATCTATCATTCAACTGCTTTCTCTGCTGCTGTAGTTCAATTACCATTACCATTTAATTATAAAGCCCAATTCATCCACCAGTAACTGTGGTTTATTCATGGTACAAAACAGTCCTGACACTGTTTAAAAGCAGGCAGAGAAAAAGTAAGATGTATTTTAAATAACAATAAATAAAACAAATGATGCTGCTAGCGTTAAAGGTTGCCTTATATCAAACTTAATTTGGCTTCTATTGCTTCAAATAAAGATGCATACAATAGCACCTCCCCCTACTCAAAGCCAATTGTCAGCCATCCTATGCCAGCCCCACTATAAGTTGACTCTCATAAATCCAGGCCTCTGGAGATGCTCAGACTACTGTGGAGGGATCCTGCCAAAGTCCTCCCTCTGGTCTAGGAATCCTCTCTTGCCTCAGGAACTTAGCACTGACTCCATGCTATCTTTTGGCTTCTGAGCTCCCTCAAAACTTGTCTTCTGCGATTTCTCCTTTTCTCCACTGTGCTTCTTCTGCTCTAGCAGTGATTTTAGCTCTTTGAATTTTCTGCAGGCTCCCCAGGTCTCTTTAAGCCAGGATGTCCCTCATCTGACTCCACCTTTAGCTAAATCTTCTTCAGGGACATTTCCACCCACCCACCCACATTGGTCAGAGATCTGCCTTTTATGCTCCAGCGGGGACTTCCTCAAGCCAATCATTTTAAATCTGACAGTTTTTGTCCAATGAGGCACAGCAGAATGCTCACTTATTTGACCAATGAAAAATACCAGATTTCAGTCTCTGGATAAACAACCAAGACCTCACTTCTCAAAGCTCTCCCTGACTAGGATCTGGGTCAGTTTACTCTCTATTTCACAGATATCTTTATCTGAATCTGATTTTTTTAAACTGTCCCTTGGCAGGAGACCTGTGTTCTTTGGATGTTGCTGTTCTCCAACTCACGTAATCTACAGCTTGTATGGCTAATGGTTCGGAATGATGGGGATTTTAGTTTAGCAACGCTTGGAGGATCACAGATTCTTCAGATACTTCGCTTCCTTTAATGTCACCTACTTTTCCTGAGCTGGTGGTGTGGGCCCATCTCCCATTTTACTAAGTTCTTCGGTTACTAGAGAAACATAATGAGATATCTGATGGCTTTGTGATCTCCCATTCCCTGCAAGGATTCCCTGCAATATCACCCAGAAGTAATAATAATAAGAAAAAACCCTGCTGATTATTAGAGCAGCAAAAAGCAACTGTGTTAGTTTATACAGTGAAAAGGCTGCTAGAAGCATTTTAATGAACATGGGTTTCTGATGACTCTTCGCAAACAGTGAGATTGGGAACAGCTCCCTGAATACATTCCCAGCTCGTTTCCTAGTCAACAGGAGTGCTTACATGTTCAAAGTTTCATCAGCACTTCTGTCTTGCTAGGGATATATATATATATAATCACACTCATATGCTCATCTAGCAACCTTTGGGATAACCAAACCTCTCACCGTGGTCTTCTGCATTATCATTGCAGAAGACTTAACTTTCCTACCCGTGAGGGTCAATCCATACCCTTCAACACAATGCAGAAGTGCTGAGCTTGTAGCCTTTCATTTGTGTAGAGATCCTGCCTCCATTAAAATGGATGGAAGCAACCTGAATGTGCATAAACTAGGTCACCCAGAGGAGTAGATTGTGAGGGCTTGCATTGTCAGGAACTATGTATTAGCAATGATGCTCAAATTGCATAATCAGAAGTATTAAAATGGTAGCATAATCTGTGGAGTGAAGTGTGGATGGTGTGTAGCTAAGGGGATTTCAATAGGTAGAACTTTTCCTGCAGCATTATGACATGAAAAGCTGCACTTCCTTGACTACATAAATGTGGAAGATACAGACACTCTGTCCTCCTTTGCGTCTGGTCACCCTACCTAGATGTGTGATTTTTATTACATAACCAGCCAATCTGTCATTTGCTTGTATACCACATATTACGTATTACTACTCATAAACAAATGCAAAGCCACCACAGTGATGTATAGGATAAAAAAAGAATAAGACACAGAAGTACGAGCTCAAAGAACAAGAAAACCAGTTGATCAAACTTTAAAACAATAAACACAGACTCGAAAGACAAGCATTTCATCACGTATAAAATTGATCTTCCCCAAAAGATTATGAAAAAGAATGCCAATCACATTTTGCAGACATCTAGGGGGAAATCTACAAGAACCGTCAAGATGGGTAGAATCTGCAGAGTGGAATCTACCCCACCCCACAATAATTATTTTTCGAAATAAAGGCTGTGCATGTGCTCCCACCCACACTTCATCCAATGCAGAAGTGGTGTACGCATGACATTAGCCACAATCCATATCTATCCTGTCATTCCTCACATACTACAGCATTTTGATACATTCTCTCCCTCACCCTCACCCCCCCAAAAAGCCCCCAGCTTCAATTCAAATTGAGAAAAAGAATGACCCAGCTGCATTTCAAGCTGGTAATGTGTAGACAACCAAAGCTGCATTATGAAATGGAGCCAGTTGCATGATCTGCTTTAGGTTTGCGTTGTTCTGTTAATCCTGTTTTAATGATCTTCGGTGTGTCTCAAGAGGTGAGGCTAAATTTAAGGTAATTACAAAACAGGAGACATACACCCCTGTTCTGTTCTGCACATAGGCAACAAATAGTCCTGATACTGTAATTAAAAATAGTTTTTCAGTATGGAAAAGCAAAACACGAATAGATGATGACTAATCACAGGGTGCATTTCTCATTTTTCCTTCAAGGAGTGGAAGGAGGCATTCATGGGTCCCCTTTCATTTTACCCTCACAACAACCCTTTGGGGTAGATCAGCATGAGAGACAGTGACTGGTCCAGGGTTACACAGAGAGATTCTTGGCTGTGGGGGATTTTAACCTAGCCCACCCACCCCGTCCTATTCAAACAATCCAGGGGCTGCCAACATGTGGTAAAGGTAAAGGACCCCTGACAGTTAAGTCCAGTCGCAGACAACTCTGGGGTTGCTGTGCTCATCTCGCTTTACAGGCCGAGGGAGCCGGTGTTTGTCAGCAGACAGTTTTTCCGGGTCATGTGGTCAGCATGACTAAGCCACTTCTGGCGAAACCAGAGCAGCGCACGGAAACACCGTTTACCTTCCCGCTGGAGCGGTACCTATTTATCTACTTGCACTTTTGGCATGTTTTTGAACTGCTAGGTTGGCAGGAGCAGGGACCGAGCAATGGGAGCTCAGCCCGTCGCAGGGATTCGAACTGCTGACCTTCTGATCGGCAAGCCCAAGAGGCTCAGTGGTTTAGACCACAGCGCCACCTGCGTCCCCTTCCATGGGCTTATAATAATAGAATTGTAGAGTTGGAAAGGACCACAAGGGTCATCTAATATAACCCCCTGCAATGCAGGATTTTTTTTGCTCATTGTGGGACTCAAACCCACAACCCTATTGTTGGAATTCAGCCCCGGTGGTCAAGGATGATGGGTAATGCCGTCCAACAACATCTGAAGAGCACCACATCAGCTACCCCTGCTCTAACCACTACACTACACTGAATCTCTATCTATCTATCTATCTATCTATCTATCTATCTATCTATCTATCATCTATCTATCTATCTATCTATCTATCTATCTATCTATCTATCATCTATCTATCATCTATTTATCTATCTATCTATATCTACCTACCAACCAACCAGTATCTATCATCTACCTATCATATCTCTCTCTCTCTCTCTCTCTCTCTCTCTCTCTCTCTCTCTCTCTCTCATTATGGCTCTTTCAAGTAGCCAAAGCACTTGATATGATACGTACTGCAAGATTTGCAACAACCTTGTAATTTAGGTCAGTACTGTTGCCCACTAACAGAGAACATCAGTTATAGCAGCCTTGCAAATAAGATCACAAATATTACTAGCCTGCAAAGTAATACAGAGTACACAAGTTTTTTGTTTTTTAAAAAACGTTGCCTTCTGCCAAACAGGCTAGTAGAGGATACAGAGGACTGCAAAATGAGTTTCCCCTCTTCTTCCGCCAGCAATAAATCCACTTTTAAAAATGATTTTTTGCAGTTAGGAAGGTGACAGGGAAATGCACAGAAAGGTGTGGGAAGAATGATGATTAATGGGAAGATGTATAACCACTATGCAAGTAAATCAGGATGAATTCAGAATCTATGTTCATTGTCCTATAACACTGTCATGTAAATGCTCAAAAAAGGCTGGATGCAGACCGATTCCAGGTGACCTGTTTAATAACCATTCTGCCTGATTTGTTTGCAAAGCAATTAGAGAACTGTTTGCCAGCAATTTAATGAGCATTGATCTTGATTTGAATGGACATTGCATCAAGCATCATCCACACTCTTTCCAGTGCCTTTCCCCATCACTTTCCTTATTGCAAAAAGTCCAAACCTTTAGGGAAGCAAGTGTATTCCACAAGAGCTCCAAATGAGCTTTATTTGTGGGTCCTGAATTTGCCCCCTGAAAATAACGACAGTCTGGAAGTTTTCCTGGTCTAACCTCTGCATAAGCATTGCAAAAGGAGATGAGAAAAAAATGCAGTTTTTTGTTTTCCTTTGGTGTCCTCTGCTCTGGGCTGCTTTATGGGTGCAAGGATTACACACACATGAAAGTAGTGGATGGCTGGTGGAAGGAGCCTGAGTGAGAGGCAGGGAAGGGAAGACCTCCCAGGGTGAGAGGCCGGGAGAAGAAAGGAAAACTCCCGGGCGAGAGCTGGGAGGGGCCACCACTTTCTGCATGAGACAAGGGTTAGGAGAGTCAACTTTGAGAGATGACCCTAGGTTTTCTTTTCTTTTCTTTCTTTCTTTCTTGTTCTTTTTGATTTTATTTCAATTAGTTTCTTTTATCTTATTGTATTATGAAAAAAGCTTTAATAAAATATTATTTAAAAAAGAATGCTCATTAAACTGGTCATCAGGAGAAGTCCAAAGCACAGCATAATCATACCCAAAATTTAATTGCTCCTTTACTCTTAATCCGATCACAAAAGTATTTGAAAAGTTCATTTAGCAAAAGAACAATTCTAACAGTATATTGCCTCTTAAATTTTAACCACCTCATTTATTGGCATTTAGTTTCATTATATCTCTAATTTTTAGAAGAATCGGTGGGCATTAATCTTTGTGTGTCTGAACAAAGACGATTTAGGATCTTGAAACCTGCTTCTTTATTTCATAGTTCAATTTATGATGCCTTTCAAGAGATTTATGAACTTACGCGGGAGCTTTCATTCTATTAGGTAGGGCATATTAATGTGACACTCTTCTTCGGCAAAAGAAAAGTGAAATTACTGCATTCAGTGTCATTTTCTGAAAAACCTGGGGCTAGGATGATAACTTCCCAGTTGAAAGCTTATGTAACTATAGCTGGGTAACAGTCTAATTTGTCAAGGTGACCCGCTGAGAACTCTCAACATTTAAGAATGTTGTTCCAATTTCAACAGCTTTGCATACCTCAAACACATGAACAAATAAGGCATTGCTAATCCAAATTTCAATGAAAGTAGTTCTCTCTTTCTCGTTAAAAAATGAATCATCTAATATTTTAGGGTCATAACATAACTGACACTATATGTAAAATATGCAGATCCTTTCCCCCTAACATGTAATCCGGTAAAGGGGTTGACTGTTCTGTGGTGTTTCCATCTATGCACACCACTTTGTGTGTGTGCAAGTTAATCTGAGGACTTTGCTGGATCATTTTGACCCTAATTAATCTGAAGGGAGAGGGGAATGACGCAATGGCGCTGGGAAGGATCTAAATGACCTCAGTATGGTAAAAGAAAATGCACTTAATAACACCTACAAGAAGAAAACACTACTTTATGCACATGTGGCAGTCAATATAAAGAGGTATTAAGCATTTGGTTGTTGTTTTTTGTTCATACTTCCAGGAGGTTTTGCACTGAGGCAAAATGCATAATTAAGTTATCAGGGGTTTGTGATGCCTTATAGGAATCAACGCCGTGAGTCATTGCAGAGCCCATATTCAATTTACGGTATATTATTGTATCTGTTTTCATGGTTGTTGCTTCTGTTATTAATTCTATCCCACATTTTAGGGCAAGTGAGCACAAAGTGGCCCGCAATAAAACAAATAAAACAAATTGTATTAATAAAAACAGCATCGTGCAAAATCATAGGGGTGGGAAGGGAGGAACCAGCAATAAAAAGATTGGTGAGTTTAAGAAGTGTTAAGGTCCCTTTAAATATTAAAAGGGAAGGAGCTGATCAGAGTTCTTGGGAGAGGGAATTCCACAAGTGTGGGAGCCATCACTAAAAAGGCTCTGTCCCAGATACCTGTCAACCTGACCAACCTTAGTGGTGGGCCATTTGGATGTGGCTCGTGCTTCAAATAACAGTTTCATCCCTTTGCTATAAATTACCGTATTTTTTGCTGTATAAGACTCACTTTTCCCCTCCTAAAAAGTACGGGGAAATGTGTGTGCGTCTTATGGAGCGAATGCAGGCTGCACAGCTAT
Organism: Podarcis liolepis; assembly: GCF_965112155.1. Lineage (NCBI taxonomy): Eukaryota > Metazoa > Chordata > Lepidosauria > Squamata > Lacertidae > Podarcis > Podarcis liolepis. The sequence continues at coordinate 43,316,136 of NC_139564.1, read as the reverse complement.
CCCAGAAGCCAGAACAGCAAGAGGGATTGCTGCTTTCATTGCGCAGCGATCCCTCTTGCTGTTCTGGCTTCTGAGATTCAGAATATTTATTTTCTTGTTTTCCTCCTCCAAAAACTAGGCGCGTCTTGTGGTCTGGTGCGTCTTATAGAGCGAAAAATACAGTACTTCCCCATTTAATTTGATATTTTTACATTAATTGTTTTTACATCTTTTTTTTTAATTTGAAAAACCACCAATGTACTGCCAGGCTGAGCTCACTTGACAATAAGCCCCATCTAACTCAGCGGAGCTTACTTTGGACGGCAAGAGTTTTGTTTTCTATTGTTGCTGGGTAAGAGATTATGATGCACCGGTATTTTCTCTTCAGATCTCATGGGGAACCAGGCTGTCAGTTTGCACAGGTTCACACAACCATTCTCCACATATGGGTGTTTGTGCAAGAATCACTGACAAAGCCAATTATGTACAATAATATGCAACAGAATCAAGCTGAATAGGGCTGTCTAAACCAGAAAGCAAACTAGAGGAAACTCTTAAGAAAAATATTGCGGTGGTTAATTTTTGTGCCCTCTGGGCTCCTTAGTCTTCATTTCCCCTGAAATATACTGAACTAAACATGTGGGAGAAAATCAAATATGTATGTGACATTAAGAGTTAAGTAATTCCAGATTTTGAGATGCACTACCCTACGATAAAATCTGTTCAGCACTTCTCATTTCATAATCTGATGTTAAAATAAAATTAGAGATTGGTTTTATATAATGGACTGCAGAGAAATTAGTGGTCTAATTATGCAAATGATGATGAAGAACATAATTTCCTTAAGCCACAACCCATTATGCTAGTGATGGTCTTCTACTTATTGCTCTATCCCTCAACGTAACCCAGACATAGACTGACCTTTTCTTAATTTGAGTCGTCAGATGCACATTAGCGCCTGGGATACCCTCCCAGTCTGCACAAATATCAGCATTGCTGATCAACAACCATTAAGCTGACAAATAAGCTACTCAATATTTTAATTTCCTCCTCTGTTTCCTACGGTCCCCAGGTTCTTTCCTGGGAATAGTTCATTAAAGAGAGTGAGAACACAGCACAAGGATGCTCTTTTAATGCCACTAGAATCCATTTACATGATGATCACTGAATAAAATAAACACAATGTTTTTCCTTTAGTGAGGCTGGTTTTTTGTTTTGTTTGTACAAAATTAAAAGAATGGTGCAGTGATGGAGGTGTAGTTATATAGATGAGAAGAATTCTGTTTATATTTGCATGGGGGGGGGGAATGTGCAGCTACTCAGTCCAGGAAAATCCACACCATCATCTCACAAAGGACCTCTTTTTCCAACATGAATTGATTGTTAATGTTAGCTTCCATCCACCGGATCATGGATCAGGGTGGTCTAATACAATGGCACCTTGGGTTACAGATGCTTCAGGTTACAGACTCTTCAGGTTACAGACTCCGTTAACCCATAAATAGTACCTCGGGTTAAGAACTTTGCTTCAGGATGAGAACAGAAATTGCACGGTGGCGGCGCAGCAGCAGCAGGAGGCCCCCATTAGCTAAAGTGGTGCTTCAGGTTAAGAACAGTTTCAGGTTAAGAATGGACCTCCAGAACGAATTAAGTTCTTAACCTGAGGTACCACTATACATGGCTCGGGGGTAGTCTTGGTCAGTACTGTGCAAACAAGAGAATCATGCCACCAGCCCCTGCTACAGATTTCTGAAGCATGTGATCAAATTTGGTCAGGAGTCCTCATTACCATCTGATTTTATCTTTAGCTCAATTTTTGTAGAGAAGACCATTTTGACTGTGAGAAATGTTGATCCTGATGGATTAGAACATAGAGGTGCAGTTGGAACTGGCTCAGTGGGGAGGGGAGTTGCGGAAATATTTCAGTAAACTGGAACTTACTTTTTATGTTCCAAAAAGACCAGGGTATTTGGGACTGGCGGGTTCAACAGCTGACACATTTGATTTAGCAACATACAGATTTTTCTTAATTGTCTTTGGCTGTGGGATGAAGTGGATTTGAGTTTCCAGCTGTTCTTCTCTCTCAGACTGTTCATTGAGGTCTAATTTGAAAAATTTAATTACTTTCCACATTCCCACCCTTCCCAACAACCCGAATCCGAGGGCTAAAGAGAGTTTATTACTAACCAAAGCGCACCATTTATTTATTTTTTTAATTATTTATTGCATTTTTTAAACACAAAACAAACCAACAAACATATACAATACCATCACCAAAAACCAACACAAAAGGAAACAGAAAAAATTTAGAGAGTAAAGAAAGAATAAATAAAAAATAATTTAACCGTAAATCATATTCTCATAACCTTTGGACTTCCTCACATCACCCTTTCCTGCGTTCTCAGTTAAATAGTTACGAACAGCAAATTATTACCTTATTTCAAATCTTATTTTGTAATTCTCAATTATTATATCCCAATTTTCAATATTTTTAGCATATACTAAACTGGTTAACTTAAGCATAATATTACCTCAGATTCCACCATTTTCTTAACATTACTTAATCAAACATCTTACAACTAAATTGCTGATGCCATGTTGTTTTCTATTGTGCATTCTCTTAGCATTCATACAACTTATGTTTTTGTAGATAGTCTTTAAATTTCTTCCAGTCCTCTTCCACCGTCTCTTCTCCCAGGTCTCGGATTCTGCCAGTCATCTCAGCCAGTTCCATGTAGTCTATCAGTTGCGCCTGCCATTCTTCCAAAGTGGGCAAATCCTGTGTCTTCCAATGCTAAAAAAGCGCACCATTTAAGAGAAGGGCATCAGATGTTGTTATAGCTTTAAATCAAAACAAGTGGTAGATAGTTGTGGGCACCAAAATGGAAGAACCCAGAGAAAAATGGTTTCTGCATTCCTGAAGAACATCTCAGGTTTGAAGAGAAACTTGCTTTGCTTGTTAAAAATCTGAGACCCCAAAGTCTGCCACTGTCTCCAACTCCAGCTTCTTCCCCACCCCAGAAAAAAACCATTTGAAGTATTACAAGATCTAAAACTTTTGTAGAGTAAAATGTCATTGGGGGTAGTTAAGCTGAATTAGACACAACAGTACTTCCTCAAATCCAAATAAACACACACACCTACACAAAGAACAATTTAAGGTATAAAGGCAGCAGAGTCAGTGCATCCTTTTGCCAGGTTTTGTGACTCGGGCTTTACATGGTGCTTTTTCTGGGGGGGAGGGGTGCAGGGGTACGCATACCCCATAACATTTAAGTTTGGCCTCATTGAGGGGCAGTATTTCAATATGAATAGGAAAATGAGAGTACCCCAAACACAAACAAAGCACTGGCTTTAGATATAGTTTAGCTATATTATCAAAGTGCCCATTATGATGGGCTGGTAGGTGTCTGGGCAGGGTGGGCTTTGCATGCTATATGGACCCCTGGGAAGCAGAGTTTACCTGTGTGCTCTGCACAAATACAGATACAGAAAAAGAGAGGGTGACCCTATATGGGATCCTCTCTGCAGTAGTGCCAGACCAGTAGTGCCAGAAGTTGAATGAGTTTCTTTTAGTCTTTAGAATGCCCTTCAGAAGGACAATCTAACACCAAATTAGGACATTAGTCACCAAGCACATTTGAGGAAGATTGGAAAAGCATGACCTGGCCTCCCAACTAAATAGATTTATGTTGACTTTTGACTTCCTTTGCTTCCAGTGTCATAATTCCAGCTCCTGAACTGTATCCTGCACTATTCCAGGCATAGCCAAACTCCACTGTCAGCAATACAAAGGACTCTGCATACAACCTGTTTCATAATGGAC